>NC_090933.1:457049876-458514909 GCF_040938575.1 Ambystoma mexicanum | reverse complement strand
TAGGGGGGAACAGGGGAGACTCGTGCCATGAGCAGGGGGTGGGGGGAACAGGGGAGACATGGGGCATGAGCAGGGGGTGGGGGAATGGGAAGGAGACACGGGGCATGAGCGGGGTTGTGGGGGGGAACAGGGGAGACACGGGGCATGAGTGGGGGGTGGGGGGGAACGTGAGGGAGACACGGAGCATGAGCGGTGAGTGTGGGGGAACGGGAGGGAGACACGGGCCATGAACGGGGGGGTGGGGGGAAGGGGAGAGAGACAAGGGCATCACTAATTTTTTTCACTTACATTTTTGTAATTTTTAAAAAAGCAGGGGGTGGGGGGCAACACGAGGGAGACACGGGGCATGATCGGGGGTGGGGGGTACAGGAGGGAGACACAGGGCATGAGCGGGGGGTGGGGGAACAAGAGGTAGACATGGGGCATGAGCGGGGGGTAAGGGGGATCAGGAGAAACATGGGGCATGAGCGGAGGGTGGGGGGAATGGGAGGGAAACATGGGGCATGAGCGGGTGTCGGATGGAACAGGGGAGACACGGGGCATGAGCGGGGGATGGGGGAATGGGAGGGAGACACGGGCCATGAGCGGGGGGTGGGGGAACGGGGAGAGAGACATGGGGTATGAGCAGGGGTGGGGGGCAACAGAAGAGAGACATGGGGCATGAGCAGGGGGGAATGGGAGGGAGACACGGGGCATGAGGAGGGGGTGAGGGGAACAGGGCACACACGGGGCATGAGCGGGGGCGTGGCGGAACAGGGGAGACACGGGGCATGAGCGGGGGGTGGGGGGAAAAGGACACAGACACGGGGCATGAGCAGGGGATGGGGTGAATGGGAGGGAGACACGGGGCATGAATGAGGGGTGGGGGGAAAAGGAGGGAGACACGGGGCATGAGCAGGGGGTGGGGGGGAACAGGGGAGACTCGGGGCATGAGCAGGGGGTAGGGGCATGAGCGGGGGATGGGGGAAATGGAGGCAGACATGGAGGCAGACATGGGGCATGAGCGGGGGATGAGGGGAATGGGAGGGAGACACGGGGCATGAATGGGGGTGGGGGAAAAGGAGGGAGACACGTGGCATGAGCGGGGGTGGGGGGAACAGGGGAGACATGGGGCATGAGCAGGGGTTGGGGGGAACAGGGGAGACATGGGGCATGAGCAGGGTGTGGGGGAATGGGAAGGAGACACGGGGCATGAGCGGGGTTGTGGGGGGGAACAGGGGAGACACAGGGCATGAGTAGGGGGTGGGGGGGAATGTGAGGGAGACACGGAGCATGAGCGGTGAGTGTGGGGGAACAGGAGGGAGACACGGGCCATGAACGGGGGGGTGGGGGGAAGGGGAGAGAGACAAGGGCATCACTAATTTTTTTCACTTACATTTTTGTAATTTTTAAAAAAGCAGGGGGTGGGGGGCAACACGAGGGAGACACGGGGCATGATCGGGGGTGGGGGGTACAGGAGGGAGACACAGGGCATGAGCGGGGGTGGGGGTACATGAGGTAGACATGGGGCATGAGCGGGGGGTGAGGGGGATCAGGAGAAACATGGGGCATGAGCGGAGGGTGGGGGAATGGGAGGGAGACACGGGGCATGAGCGGGTGTCGGGTGGAACAGGGGAGACACGGGGCATGAGCGGGGGATGGGGGAATGGGAGGGAGACACGGAGCATGAGCGGCAGGTGGGGGGAACGTGAGAGAGACACTGGGCATGAGTGGGGGGTGGGGGGAATGGGATGGAGACACGGGCCATGAGCGGGGGGGTGGGGGAACGGGAGAGAGACATGGGGTATGAGCAGGGGGTGGGGGGCAACAGAAGAGAGACACGGGGCATGAGCAGGGGGGAATGGGAGGGAGACACGGGGCATGAGCAGGGGGCGGGGGGAACAGGGCACACATGGGCCATGAACGGGGGGTGGGGGGAAGGGGAGAGTGACAAGGGTATCACTAATTTTTTTCACTTACATTTTTGTAATTTTTTAAAAAGCAGGGGTGGGGGGCAACACGAGGGAGACACGGGGCATGATTGGGGGGTGGGGGATACAGGAGGGAGACACGGAGAATGAGCGGGGGGTGGGGGGTAACATGAGGGAGACACGGGGCATGAGCGGGGGTGGGGGGAATGGGAGGGAGACACGGGGCATGAGCGGGTGGTGGGGGAACAGGGCACACACTGGGCATGAGCAGGGGTGGGGGGAATGGGAGGGAGACACTGGGCATGAGCGGGGGGTGGGGGAACAGGGCACACACGGGGCATGAGCAGGGGGTGGGGGGAAAAGGAGGGACACAGGGCATGAGCGGGGGGTGGGGAGGAACAGGAGGGAGACACGGGGCATGAGCAGGGGGTGGGGGAAAAGGGGGGAGACACGGGGCATGAGCGGGTGGTGGGGGGGAACAGGGGAGACGTGGGGCATGAACGGGGGTGGGGGGGAACAGGGGAGACACGGAGCATGAGCGGCGGGTGGGGGGGAACTGGAAAGAGACACGGGGCCATGAGTGGGGGTGGGGGGAATGGGAGAGAGACACGGGCCATGAGCGGGGGGTGGGGGAATGTGAGAGAGACATGGGGTATGAGCGGGGGGTGGGGGCAACAGGAGAGAGACACGGGGCATGAGCGGGGGGAATGGGAGGGAGACACAGGGCATGAGCAGGGGGTGGGGCTGAACAGGGCACACACGGGGCATGAGCGAGGGGTGGGGCGGAACAGGAGAGATACGGGGCATGAGCCGGGGATGGGGGGAAATAGAGGCAGACACAGGGCATGAGCGGTGGATGGGGGGAATGGTAGGGAGACACGGGGCATGAATGGGGGGTGGGGGAAAAGGAGGGAGACACGTGGCATGAGCGGGGGGTGAGGGGAACAGGGGAGACATGGGGCATGAGCAGGGGGTGGGGGAACAGGGGAGACATGGGGCATGAGCAGGGTGTGGGGGGAATGGGAGGGAGACACAGGGCATGAGTGGGGGGTGGAGGGGAACAGGGGAGACATGGGGCATGAGCAGGGGGTGGGGGGGAACAGGAGGGAGACATGGAGCATAAGCGGTGAGTGTGGGGGAACGGGAGCGAGACACGGGCCATAAACGGCGGGTGGGGGGAACGGGAGAGAGTCACGGGTATCACTAATTTTTTTCACTTACATTTTTGTAATTTTTAAAAAAGCAGGGGTGGGGGGCAACACGAGGGAGACACGGGGCATGACCGGGGGTGGGGGGAATGGGAGGGAGACACTGGGCATGAGCGGGGGGTGGGGGAACAGGGCACACACGGGGCATGAGCAGGGGTGGGGGGAAAAGGAGGGACACACAGGGCATGAGCGGGGGTGGGGAGGAACGGGAGGGAGACACGGGGCATGAGAAGGGGTGGAGGGAAAAGGGGGGAGACACGGGGCATGAGCGGGTGGTGGGGGAACAGGGGAGATGTGGGGCATGAGCGGGGGTGGGGGGAACGGGGGAGACACAGGGCATGAGCGGAGGTTGGTGGGGAATGGGAGGGAGACACGGGGCATGAGCAGGGGTCAGGGGTGAACAGGGGAAACATGGGGCATGAGCGGTGGGTGGGGGAATGGGAGGGAGACACAGAGCATGAGCGGCAGTTGGGGGGAAACTGGAAAGAGACACGGGCCATGAGTGGGGGGTGGGGGGAATGGGAGAGAGACACGGGCCATGAGTGGGGGGTGGGGGAACAGGAGAGAGACATGGGGTATGAGCGGGGGGTGGGGGCAACAGGAGAGAGACACGGGGCATGAGCGGGGGAACGGGAGGGAGACACAGGGCATGAGAGGGGGTGGGGGCAACAGGGCACACACGGGGCATGAGCGGGGGGTGAGTCGGAACAGTGGAGACACAGGACATGAGCGGGGGATGGGGGAAATGGAGGCAGACATGGGGCATGAGCGGGGGATGAGGGGAATGGGAGGGAGACACGGGGCATGAATGGGGGGTGGGGGAAAAGGAGGGAGACACGTGGCATGAGCGGGGGTGGGGGGAACAGGGGAGACATGGGGCATGAGCAGGGGTTGGGGGAACAGGGGAGACATGGGGCATGAGCAGGGTGTGGGGGGAATGGGAGGGAGACACGGGCCATGAGCGGGGGGTGGGGGGGAACAGGGGAGACACGGGGCACGAGCAGGGGGTGGGGGGGAACGGGAAGGAGACATGGAGCATAAGCGGTGAGTGTGGGGGAACGGGAGCGAGACACGGGCCATAAACGGCGGGTGGGGGGAACGGGAGAGAGACACGGGTATCACTAATTTTTTTCACTTACATTTTTGTAATTTTTAAAAAAGCAGGGGTGGGGGGCAACACGAGGGAGACACGGGGCATGACCGGGGGTGGGGGGAATGGGAGGGAGACACTGGGCATGAGCGGGGGGTGGGGGAACAGGGCACATACGGGGCATGAGCAGGGGTGGGGGGAAAAGGAGGGACACACAGTGCATGAGCGGGGGTGGGGAGGAACGGGAGGGAGACACGGGGCATGAGAAGGGGGTGGAGGGAAAAGGGGGGAGACATGGGGCATGAGCGGGTGGTGGGGGGAACAGGGGAGATGTGGGGCATGAGCGGGGGTGGGGGGAACGGGGGAGACACAGGGCATGAGCGGAGGTTGGTGCGGAATGGGAGGGAGACACGGGCATGAGCGGGGGTCAGGGGGGAACAGGGGAAACATGGGGCATGAGCGGTGGGTGGGGGGGAACGGGAGGGAGACACAGAGCATGAGCGGGTGGTGGGGGGAAACTGGAAAGAGACACGGGCCATGAGTGGGGGTGGGGGGAATGGGAGAGAGACACGGGCCATGAGCGGGGGGTGGGGGAACAGGAGAGAGACATGGGGTATGAGCGGGGGGTGGGGGCAACAGGAGAGAGACACGGGGCATGAGCGATGGGAACGGGAGGGAGACACAGGGCATGAGCAGGGGGTGGGGGCAACAGGGCACACACGGGGCATGAGCGGGGGGTGAGTCGGAACAGTGGAGACACAGGG
Organism: Ambystoma mexicanum; assembly: GCF_040938575.1. NCBI lineage: Eukaryota > Metazoa > Chordata > Amphibia > Caudata > Ambystomatidae > Ambystoma > Ambystoma mexicanum. Next base: position 458,509,937 of record NC_090933.1, on the reverse strand, counting down.
CATGAGCGGGGGATGGGGGAAATGGAGGCAGACATGGGGCATGAGCGGGGGATGAGGGGAATGGGAGGGAGACACGGGGCATGAATGGGGGTGGGGGAAAAGGAGGGAGACACGTGGCATGAGCGGGGGAAGGGGGGAACAGGGGAGACATGGGGCATGAGCAGGGGTTGGGGGGAACAGGGGAGACATGGGGCATGAGCAGGGTGTGGGGGGAATGGGAGGGAGACACGGGGCATGAGCGGGGGTTGGGGGGAACAAAGGAAGACACGGGGCATGAGCAGGGGGTGGGGGGAATGGGAGGGAGACATGGAGCATAAGCGGTGAGTGTGGGGGAACGGGAGGGAGACATGGGCCATTAACAGGGGGTGAGGGAACGGGAGAGAGAAACGGGTATCACTAATTTTTTTCACTTACATTTTTGTAATTTTTTAAAAAGCAGGGGTGGGGGGCAACACGAGGGAGACACGGGGCATGATTGGGGGGTGGGGGATACAGGAGGGAGACATGGAGAATGAGCGGGGGGTGGGGGGTAACATGAGGGAGACACGGGGCATGAGCGGGGCGTGGGGGGAATGGGAGGGAGACACGGGCATGCGCGGGTGGTGGGGGAACAGGGCACACACTGGGCATGAGCAGGGGTGGGGGGAATGGGAGGGAGACACTGGGCATGAGCAGGGGGTGGGGGAACAGGGCACACATGGGGCATGAGCAGGGGGTGGGGGGAAAAGGAGGGACACAGGGCATGAGCGGGGGGTGGGGAGGAACAGGAGGGAGATACGGGGCATGAGCAGGGGGTGGTGGAAAAGGGGGGAGACACGGGGCATGAGCGGGTGGTGGGGGGAACAGGGGAGACGTGGGGCATGAACGGGGGTGGGGGGGAACAGGGGAGACACGGAGCATGAGCGGCGGGTGGGGGGAACTGGAAAGAGACACGGGCCATGAGTGGGGGTGGGGGGAATGGGAGAGAGACACGGGCCATGAGCGGGGGGTTGGGGAATGGGAGAGAGACATGGGGTATGAGCGGGGGGTGGGGGCAACAGGAGAGAGACACGGGGCATGAGCGGGGGGAACGGGAGGGAGACACAGGGCATGAGCCGGGGATGGGGGGAAATGGAGGCAGACACGGGGCATGAGGGGGGGATGGGGGGAATGGTAGGGAGACACGGGGCATGAATGGGGGGTAGGGGAAAAGGAGGGAGACACGTGGCATGAGCGGGGGTGGGGGGAACAGGGGAGACATGGGGCATGAGCAGGGGGTGGGGGAACAGGGCAGACATGGGGCTTGAGCAGGGTGTGGGGGGAATGGGAGGGAGACACGGGGCATGAGCGGGGGGTGGAGGGGAACAGGGGAGACATGGGGCATGAGCGGGGGGTGGGGGGGAACGGGAGGGAGACATGGAGCATAAGCGGTGAGTGTGGGGGAACGGGAGCGAGACACGGGCCATAAACGGCGGGTGGGGGGAACGGGAGAGAGACACGGGTATCACTAATTTTTTTCACTTACATTTTTGTAATTTTTTAAAAAGCAGGGGTGGGGGGCAACACGAGGGAGACACGGGGCATGATTGGGGGGTGGGGGATACAGGAGGGAGACATGGAGAATGAGCGGGGGGTGGGGGGTAACATGAGGGAGACACGGGGCATGAGCGGGGCGTGGGGGGAATGGGAGGGAGACACGGGCATGCGCGGGTGGTGGGGGAACAGGGCACACACTGGGCATGAGCAGGGGTGGGGGGAATGGGAGGGAGACACTGGGCATGAGCAGGGGGTGGGGGAACAGGGCACACATGGGGCATGAGCAGGGGGTGGGGGGAAAAGGAGGGACACAGGGCATGAGCGGGGGGTGGGGAGGAACAGGAGGGAGATACGGGGCATGAGCAGGGGGTGGTGGAAAAGGGGGGAGACACGGGGCATGAGCGGGTGGTGGGGGGAACAGGGGAGACGTGGGGCATGAACGGGGGTGGGGGGGAACAGGGGAGACACGGAGCATGAGCGGCGGGTGGGGGGAACTGGAAAGAGACACGGGCCATGAGTGGGGGTGGGGGGAATGGGAGAGAGACACGGGCCATGAGCGGGGGGTTGGGGAATGGGAGAGAGACATGGGGTATGAGCGGGGGGTGGGGGCAACAGGAGAGAGACACGGGGCATGAGCGGGGGGAACGGGAGGGAGACACAGGGCATGAGCCGGGGATGGGGGGAAATGGAGGCAGACACGGGGCATGAGGGGGGGATGGGGGGAATGGTAGGGAGACACGGGGCATGAATGGGGGGTAGGGGAAAAGGAGGGAGACACGTGGCATGAGCGGGGGTGGGGGGAACAGGGGAGACATGGGGCATGAGCAGGGGGTGGGGGAACAGGGCAGACATGGGGCTTGAGCAGGGTGTGGGGGGAATGGGAGGGAGACACGGGGCATGAGCGGGGGGTGGAGGGGAACAGGGGAGACATGGGGCATGAGCGGGGGGTGGGGGGGAACGGGAGGGAGACATGGAGCATAAGCGGTGAGTGTGGGGGAACGGGAGCGAGACACGGGCCATAAACGGCGGGTGGGGGGAACGGGAGAGAGACACGGGTATCACTAATTTTTTTCACTTACATTTTTGTAATTTTTAAAAAAGCAGGGGTGGGGGGCAACACGAGGGAGACACGGGGCGTGATCGGGGGGTGGGGGATACAGGAGGGAGACACGGAGCATGAGCGGGGGTGGGGGGTAACATGAGGGAGACACGTGGCATGAGCGGGGGTTGGGGGGAACACGAGGGAGACACGGGGCATGAACGGGGGGTTGTGGGCAGCAGGAGACAGACACGGGGCATGAGCAGGGGGGTGGAGGGGTACACGATGGAGACATGGGGCATGAGCGGGGGTTGGGGGGTACACGAGGTAGAAACAGGTCATGAGCGGGGGGTGGGGGGAACAGGGGAAACACAGGGCATGAGCGGGGGGTGGGGGAACGGGAGGGAGACACGGGGCATGAGCGGGTGGTGGGGGGGAACAGGACACACACTGGGCATGAGTGGGGGTGGGGGGGAACAGGGGAGACATGGGGCATGAGCTGGGGGTGGGGGCGAAAAGGAGGGAGACACAGGGCATGAGTGGGGGATGGGGGGAACGGGAGGGAGCCACGGGGCATGAGCGTGGGGTGGTGGGAAAAGGAGGGAGACACAGAGCATGAGCGGGGGGTGGGGGGTACATGAGGTAGACACAGGGCATGAGCGGGGGTGGGGGATCAGGAGGGAGACACGGGGCATGAGCGGGGGTGGGGGTGAAAAGGAGGGAGACACGGGGCATGAGCGGGGGGTGGCGCGGAACAGGGGAGACACAGGGCATGAACGGTGGGTGGGGGGAATAAGTGGGACACAGGGCATGAGCGGGGGTGGGGGAAAAGGGAGGGAGACACGGGGCATGAGTGGGGGTTGTGGGCAGCAGGAGAGAGACACGGGGCATGAGCAGGGGTGGGGGGGTACACGAGGTAGACAAGGGGCATGGGGTGGAACAGGGGAAAGACGGGGCATGAACGAGGGTGCGGTTAACGGGAGGGAGACACGGGGCATGAGCGGGTGGTGGGGGGAACAGGGCACACACTGGGCATGAGCGGGGGTGGGGGGAATGGGAGGGAGACACTGGGCATGAGTGGGGGGTGGGAGTGGGGGAACAGGGCACACACGGGGCATGAGCGGGGGGTGGGGGGAACAGGGGAGACACGGGGCATGAGCAGGGGTGGGGGGAAAGGAGGGAGACACAATGCATGAGCGGGGGTGGGGGGGAACGGGAGGGAGACACGGGGCATGAGCGGGTGGTGGGGGGAAAAGGGGGGAGACACGGGGCATGAGCGGGTGGTGGGGGGGAACAGGGGAGACGCGGGGCATGATCGGGGGTGGGGGGGAACGGGAGGGAGACACAGAGCATGAGCGGCGGGTGGGGGGAAACTGGAAAGAGACACGGGCCATGAGTGGGGGTGGGGGGAATGGGAGAGAGACATGGGGTATGAGCGGGGGGTGGGGGCAACAGGAGAGAGACACGGGGCATGAGCGGGGGGAACGGGAGGGAGACACAGGGCATGAGCAGGGGGTGGGGGAACAGGGCACACACGGGGCATGAGCGGGGGGTGAGTCGGAACAGTGGAGACACAGGGCATGAGCGGGGGATGGGGGAAATGGAGGCAGACATGGGGCATGAGCGTGGGGTGGTGGGAAAAGGAGGGAGACACAGAGCATGAGCGGAGGGTGGGGGGTACATGAGGTAGACACGGGGCATGAGCGGGGGGTGGGGGGATCAGGCGGGAGACACGGGGCATGAGCGGGGGTGGGGGTGAAAAGGAGGGAGACACGGGGCATGAGCGGGGGGTGGCGCGGAACAGGGGAGACACAGGGCATGAACGGTGGGTGGGGGGAATAAGTGGGACACAGGGCATGAGCGGGGGTGGGGGAAAAGGAGGGAGACACGGGGCATGAGTGGGGGTTGTGGGCAGCAGGAGAGAGACACGGGGCATGAGCAGTGGTGGGGGGGTACACGAGGTAGACAAGGGGCATGGGGTGGAACAGGGGAAAGACGGGGCATGAACGAGGGTGCGGGTAACGGGAGGGAGACACGGGGCATGAGCGGGTGGTGGGGGGAACAGGGCACACACTGGGCATGAGCGGCGGTGGGGGGAATGGGAGGGAGACACTGGGCATGAGTGGGGGGTGGGGGTGGGGGAACAGGGCACACACGGGGCATGAGCGGGGGGTGGGGGGAACAGGGGAGACACGGGGCATGAGCAGGGGTGGGGGGAAAAGGAGGGAGACACAATGCATGAGCGGGGGTGGGGGGGAACGGGAGGGAGACACGGGGCATGAGCGGGTGGTGGGGGGAAAAGGGGGGAGACACGGGGCATGAGCGGGTGGTGGGGGGGAACAGGGGAGACGCGGGGCATGATCGGGGGTGGGGGGAACGGGAGGGAGACACAGAGCATGAGCGGCGGGTGGGGGGAAACTGGAAAGAGACACGGGCCATGAGTGGGGGTGGGGGGAATGGGAGAGAGACATGGGGTATGAGCGGGGGGTGGGGGCAACAGGAGAGAGACACGGGGCATGAGCGGGGGGAACGGGAGGGAGACACAGGGCATGAGCAGGGGGTGGGGGAACAGGGCACACACGGGGCATGAGCGGGGGGTGAGTCGGAACAGTGGAGACACAGGGCATGAGCGGGGGATGGGGGAAATGGAGGCAGACATGGGGCATGAGCGGGGATGAGGGGAATGGGAGGGAGACACGGGGCATGAATGGGGGGTGGGGGAAAAAGAGGGAGACACGTGGCATGAGCGGGGGGTGGGGGGGAATAGGGGAGACATGGGGCATGAGCAGGGGTTGGGGGAACAGGGGAGACGTGGGGCATGAGCAGGGTGTGGGGGGAATGGGAGGGAGACACGGGGCATGAGCGGGGGTGGGGGGGAACAGGGGAGACACGGGGCATGAGCAGGGGGTGGGGGGGAACGGGAGGGAGACATGGAGCATAAGCGGTGAGTGTGGGGGAACGGGAGGGAGACACGGGCCATTAACAGGGGGTGGGGGAACGGGAGAGAGAAACGGGTATCACTAATTTTTTTCACTTACATTTTTGTAATTTTTTAAAAAGCAGGGGTGGGGGGCAACACGAGGGAGACACGGGGCATGATTGGGGGGTGGGGGATACAGGAGGGAGACACGGAGAATGAGCGGGGGGTGGGGGGTAACATGAGGGAGACACGGGGCATGAGCAGGGGGTGGGGGGAATGGGAGGGAGACACGGGGCATGAGCGGGTGGTGGGGGAACAGGGCACACACTGGGCATGAGCAGGGGTGGGGGGAATGGGAGGGAGACACTGGGCATGAGAGGGGGGTGGGGGAACAGGGCACACACGGGGCATGAGCAGGGGGTGGGGGGAAAAGGAGGGACACAGGGCATGAGCGGGGGGTGGGGAGGAACAGGAGGGAGACACGGGGCATGAGCAGGGGGTGGGGGAAAAGGAGGGAGACACGGGGCATGAGCGGGTGGTGGGGGGGAACAGGGGAGACGTGGGGCATGAACGGGGGTGGGGGGAACAGGGGAGACACGGAGCATGAGCGGCGGGTGGGGGGGAACTGGAAAGAGACACGGGCCATGAGTGGGGGTGGGGGGAATGGGAGAGAGACACGGGCCATGAGCGGGGGGTGGGGGAATGGGAGAGAGACATGGGGTATGAGCGGGGGGTGGGGGCAACAGGAGAGAGACACGGGGAATGAGCGGGGGGAACGGGAGGGAGACACAGGGCATGAGCAGGGGGTGGGGCTGAACAGGGCACACACGGGGCATGAGCGAGGGGTGGGGCGGAACAGGAGAGATACGGGGCATGAGCCGGGGATGGGGGGAAATAGAGGCAGACACGGGGCATGAGCGGTGGATGGGGGGAATGGTAGGGAGACACGGGGCATGAATGGGGGGTGGGGGAAAAGGAGGGAGACACGTGGCATGAGCGGGGGGTGAGGGGAACAGGGGAGACATGGGGCATGAGCAGGGGGTGGGGGAACAGGGGAGACATGGGGCATGAGCACGGTGTGGGGGGAATGGGAGGGAGACACGGGGCATGAGCGGGGGGTGGAGGGGAACAGGGGAGACATGGGGCATGAGCAGGGGGTGGGGGAACGGGAGGGAGACATGGAGCATAAGCGGTGAGTGTGGGGGAACGGGAGCGAGACACAGGCCATAAACGGCGGGTGGGGGGAACGGGAGAGAGACACGGGTATCACTAATTTTTTTCACTTACATTTTTGTAATTTTTAAAAAAGCAGGGGTGGGGGGCAACACGAGGGAGACACGGGGCATGACCGGGGGTGGGGGGAATGGGAGGGAGACACTGGGCATGAGCGGGTGGTGGGGGAACAGGGCACACACGGGGCATGAGCAGGGGTGGGGGGAAAAGGAGGGACACACAGGGCATGAGTGGGGGTGGGGAGGAACGGGAGGGAGACACGGGGCATGAGAAGGGGTGGAGGGAAAAGGGGGGAGACACGGGGCATGAGCGGGTGGTGGGGGGAACAGGGGAGATGTGGGGCATGAGCGGGGGTGGGGGGAATGGGGGAGACACAGGGCATGAGCGGAGGTTGGTGGGGAATGGGAGGGAGACACGGGGCATGAACAGGGGTCAGGGGGGAACAGGGGAAACATGGGGCATGAGCGGTGGGTGGGGGGGCATGGGAGGGAGACACAGAGCATGAGCGGCGGGTGGGGGGAAACTGGAAAGAGACACGGGCCATGAGTGGGGGTGGGGGGAATGGGAGAGAGACACGGGCCATGAGCGGGGGGTGGGGGAACAGGAGAGAGACATGGGGTATGAGCGGGGGGTGGGGGCAGCAGCAGAGAGACACGGGGCATGAGCGGGGGGAACGGGAGGGAGACACAGGGCATGAGCAAGGGGTGGGGGCAACAGGGCACACACGGGGCATGAGCAGGGGGTGAGTCGGAACAGTGGAGACACAGGACATGAGCGGGGGATGGGGGAAATGGAGGCAGACATAGGGCATGAGCGGGGGATGAGGGGAACGGGAGGGAGACACGGGGCATGAATGGGGGGTGGGGGAAAAGGAGGGAGACACGTGGCATGAGCGGGGGGTGGGGGGAACAGGGGAGACATGGGGCATGAGCAGGGGTTGGGGGGAACAGGGGAGACATGGGACATGAGCAGGGGTTGGGGGGAACAGGGGAGACATGGGGCATGAGCAGGGTGTGGGGGGAATGGGAGGGAGACACGGGGCATGAGCGGGGGGTGGGGGGGAACAGGGGAGACACGGGGCACGAGCAGGGGGTGGGGGGGAACGGGAGGGAGACATGGAGCATAAGCGGTGAGTGTGGGGGAACGGGAGCGAGACACGGGCCATAAACGGCGGGTGGGGGGAACGGGAGAGAGACACGGGTATTACTAATTTTTTTCACTTACATTTTTGTAATTTTTAAAAAAGTAGGGGTGGGGGGCAACACGAGGGAGACACGGGGCATGACCGGGGGTGGGGGGAATGGGAAGGAGACACTGGGCATGAGCGGGGGGTGGGGGAACAGGGCACATACGGGGCATGAGCAGGGGTGGGGGGAAAAGGAGGGACACACAGTGCATGAGCGGGGGTGGGGAGGAACGGGAGGGAGACACGGGGCATGAGAAGGGGGTGGAGGGAAAAGGGGGGAGACACGGGGCATGAGCGGGTGGTGGGGGGAACAGGGGAGATGTGGGGCATGAGCGGGGGTGGGGGGAACGCGGGAGACACAGGGCATGAGCGGAGGTTGGTGGGGAATGGGAGGGAGACACGGGGCATGAGCGGGGGTCAGGGGGGAACAGGGGAAACATGGGGCATGAGCGGTGGGTGGGGGGGAACGGGAGGGAGACACAGAGCATGAGCGGCGGGTGGGGGGAAACTGGAAAGAGACACGGGCCATGAGTGGGGGTGGGGGGAATGGGAGAGAGACACGGGCCATGAGCGGGGGGTGGTGGAACAGGAGAGAGACATGGGGTATGAGCGGGGGTTGGGGGCAACAGGAGAGAGACACGGGGCATGAGCGGGGGGAACGGGAGGGAGACACAGGGCATGAGCAGGGGGTGGGGGCAACAGGGCACACACGGGGCATGAGCGGGGGGTGAGTCGGAACAGTGGAGACACAGGGCATGAGCGGGGGATGGGGGAAATGGAGGCAGACATGGGGCATGAGCGGGGGATGAGGGGAATGGGAGGGAGACACGGGGCATGAATGGGGGTGGGGGAAAAGGAGGGAGACACGTGGCATGAGCGGGGGGTGGGGGGAACAGGGGAGACATGGGGCATGAGCAGGGGTTGGGGGGAACAGGGGAGACATGGGGCATGAGCAGGGTGTGGGGGGAATGGGAGGGAGACAGGGGGCATGAGCGGGGGGTGGGGGGGAACAAGGGAGACACGGGGCATGAGCAGGGGGTGGGGGGGAATGGGAGGGAGACATGGAGCATAAGCGGTGAGTGTGGGGGAACGGGAGGGAGACACGGGCCATTAACAGGGGGTGAGGGAACGGGAGAGAGAAACGGGTATCACTAATTTTTTTCACTTACATTTTTGTAATTTTTTAAAAAGCAGGGGTGGGGGGCAACACGAGGGAGACACGGGGCATGATTGGGGGGTGGGGGATAGAGGAGGGAGTCATGGAGAATGAGCGGGGGGTGGGGGGTAACATGAGGGAGACACGGGGCATGAGCGGGGGGTGGGGGGAATGGGAGGGAGACACGGGCATGCGCGGGTGGTGGGGGAACAGGGCACACACTGGGCATGAGCAGGGGTGGGGGGAATGGGAGGGAGACACTGGGCATGAGCAGGGGGTGGGGGAACAGGGCACACACGGGGCATGAGCAGGGGGTGGGGGGAAAAGGAGGGACACAGGGCATGAGCGGGGGGTGGGGAGGAACAGGAGGGAGATACGGGGCATGAGCAGGGGGTGGGGGAAAAGGGGGGAGACACGGGGCATGAGCGGGTGGTGGGGGGGAACAGGGGAGACGTGGGGCATGAACGGGGGTGGGGGGAACAGGGGAGACACAGAGCATGAGCGGCGGGTGGGGGGAACTGGAAAGAGACACGGGCCATGAGTGGGGGTGGGGGGAATGGGAGAGAGACACGGGCCATGAGCGGGGGGTGGGGGAATGGGAGAGAGACATGGGGTATGAGCGGGGGGTGGGGGCAACAGGAGAGAGACACGGGGCATGAGCGGGGGGAACGGGAGGGAGACACAGGGCATGAGCCGGGGATGGGGGGAAATGGAGGCAGACACGGGGCATGAGGGGGGGATGGGGGGAATGGTAGAGAGACACGGGGCATGAATGGGGGGTGGGGGAAAAGGAGGGAGACACGTGGCATGAGCAGGGGGTGGGGGGAACAGGGGAGACATGGGGCATGAGCAGTGGGTGGGGGAACAGGGGAGACATGGGGCATGAGCAAGGTGTGGGGGGAATGGGAGGGAGACACGGGGCATGAGCGGGGGGTGGAGGGGAACAGGGGAGACATGGGGCATGAGCGGGGGGTGGGGGGGAACGGGAGGGAGACATGGAGCATATGCGGTGAGTGTGGGTGAATGGGAGCGAGACACGGGCCATAAACGGCGGGTGGGGGGAACGGGAGAGAGACACAGGTATCACTAATTTTTTTCACTTACATTTTTGTAATTTTTAAAAAAGCAGGGGTGGGGGGCAACACGAGGGAGACACGGTGCGTGATCGGGGGGTGGGGGATACAGGAGGGAGACACGGAGCATGAGCGGGGGGTGGGGGGTAACATGAGGGAGACACGTGGCATGAGCGGGGGTTGGGGGGAACACGAGGGAGACATGGGGCATGAGCGGGGGTTGGGGGGTACACGAGGTAGAAACGGGTCATGAGCGGGGGGTGGGGGGAACAGGGGAAACACAGGGCATGAGCGGGGGGTGGGGGAACGGGGAGGGAGCCACGGGGCATGAGCGTGGGGTGGTGGGAAAAGGAGCGAGACACAGAGCATGAGCGGGGGGTGGGGGGTACATGAGGTAGACACGGGGCATGAGCGGGGGGTGTGGGGATCAGGAGGGAGACACGGGGCATGAGCGGGGGTGGGGGTGAAAAGGAGGGAGACACAGGGCATGAGTGGGGGATGGGGGGAACGGGAGGGAGCCACGGGGCATGAGCGTGGGGTGGTGGGAAAAGGAGGGAGACACAGAGCATGAGCGGGGGGTGGGGGGTACATGAGGTAGACACGGGGCATGAGCGGGGGGTGTGGGGATCAGGAGGGAGACACGGGGCATGAGCGGGGGTGGGGGTGAAAAGGAGGGAGACACGGGGCATGAGCGGGGGATGGCGCGGAACAGGGGAGACACAGGGCATGAACGGTGGGTGGGGGGAATAAGTGGGACACAGGGCATGAGCGGGGGTGGGGGAAAAAGGAGGGAGACACGGGGCATGAGTGGGGGTTGTGGGCAGCAGGAGAGAGACACGGGGCATGAGCGGGGGTGGGGGGGTACACGAGGTAGACAAGGGGCATGAGCGGGGGGTGGGGTGGAACAGGGGAAAGACGGGGGATGAACGAGGGTGCGGGTAACGGGAGGGAGACACGGGGCATGAGCAGGTGGTGGGGGGAACAGGGCACACACTGGGCATGAGCGGGGGTGGGGGGAATGGGAGGGAGACACTGGGCATGAGCGGGGGGTGGGGGTGGGGGAACAGGGCACACACGGGGCATGAGCGGGGGGTGGGGGGAACAGGGGAGACACGGGGCATGAGCGGGGGTGGGGGGAAAAGGAGGGAGACACAGGGCATGAGCGGGGGTGGGGGGGAACGGGAGGGAGACACGGGGCATGAGCGGGTGGTGGGGGGAAAAGGGGGGAGACACGGGGCATGAGCGGGTGGTGGGGGGGAACAGGGGAGACGCGGGGCATGAGCGCGGGTGGGGGGAACAGGGGAGACACAGGGCATGAGCGGAGGGTGGGGGGAATGGGAGAGAGACACGGCCATGAATGGGGGTGGGGGGAATGGAAGAGAGACACGGGCCATGAACGGGGGGTGGGGCAACGGGAGAGAGACATGGGGTATGAGTGGGGGGTGGGGGCAACAGGAGAGAGACACGGGGCATGAGTTGAACGGGGGGAATGGGAGGGAGACAATGGGCATGAGCAGGGGGTGGGGGGGAACAGGGCACACACGTGGCATGAGCAGGGGGTGGGGCAGAACAGGGGAGACACGGGGCATGAGCGGGGGATGGGGGAAAAGGAGGCAGGCACGGGGCATGAGCGGGGGATGGGGGTAATGGGAGGGAGACACGGGGCATGAATGGGGGGTGGGGGAAAAGGAGGGAGACACGGGGCATGAGCAGGGGGTGGGGGGGAACAGGGGAGACACGGGGCATGAGCAGGGGGTGGGGGGAACAGGGGAGACATGGTGCATGAGCAGGGTGTGGGGGGAATGGGAAGTAGACACGGGGCATGAGCCGGGGGCGGGGGGAACCGGGTAGACACGGGGCATGAGCAGGGGGGGGAACGGGAAGGAGACACGGAGCATGAGCGGTGAGTGTGGGGGAACGGGAGGGAGACACGGGCCATGAACGGGGGGTGGGGGGAACGGGAGAGAGACACGGGTATCACTAATTTTTTTCACTTATATTTTTGTAATTTTAAAAAAAGCAGGGGTGGGGGGCAACACGAGGGAGACACGTGGGGTGGGGGATACAGGAGGGAGACATGGAACATGAGCGGGGGTTGGGAGGTGACATGATGGAGACACGGGGCATGAGCGGGGGGTGGGGGGAACACGAGGGAGACACGGGGCATGAGCGGGGGGTTGTGGGCAGCAGGAGAAAGACACGGGGCATGAGCGGGGGGTGGAGGGGTACACGAGGTAGACATGGGGCATGAGCGGGGGGTGGGGGGCACACGAGGTAGACACGGGTCATGAGCGATGGGTGGGGGGAACAGGGGAAACACAGGGCATGAGCTGGGGGTGGGGGAACGGGAGGGAGACACGGGGTATGAGCGGGTGGTGTGGGGAACAGGGCACACACTGGTCATGAGTGGGGGTGGGGGGAACAAGGGAGACACGGGGCATGAGCTGGGGGTGGGGGGAAAAGGAGGGAGACACGGGGCATGAGTGGGGGATCGGGGAACGGGAGGGAGACACGGGGCATGAGAGGGGGGTGGGAGGAAAAGGAGGGAGACACGGAGCATGAGCAGGGGGTGGGGGTAACACGAGGGAGACACGGGGCATGAGCAGGGGGTGGGGGGAACACGAGGGAGACACGGGGCATGAGCGTGGGGTTGTGGGCAGCAGGAGAGAGACACGGGGCATGAGCGGGGGGTGGGGGGTACACAAGGTAGACACGGGGCATGAGCGGGGGGTGGGGAGGAAACACGGGGCATGAGCGGGGGGTGGGGGGAACAGGAGGGAGACACGGGGCATGAGCGGGTGATGGGTCAGAACAGGGGACACACTGGGCATGAGCGGGGCTGGGGGGGAACAGGGGAGACCGGGACATGAGCAGGGGGTGGGGGGAAAAGGAGGGAGATATGGGGCATGAGTGGGGGATGGGGAACGGGAGGGAGACACGGGGCATGAGCAGGGGGTGCGGGGAAAAGGAGGGAGACACGGGGCATGAGCGGGGGGTGGGGGTATGGGAGAGAGACACGGGGCATGAGCGGGGGTGGGGGGGAACAGAGGAGACACGGGCCATGAGCGGGAGGGCGGGGGGAATGGGAGAGAGACAAGGGGCTTGAGCGGGGGGTGGGGGGAGCGGGAGGGAGACATGAGGCTTGAGCGGGAGGTGGGGGGAACAGGAGGATGACACAGGGCATGAGCGGGGGGTGGGGGGAATGGGAGGAAGACACAGAGCTTAGTATGCAGCGCTCTGATGCAAACGATAAACAAAGATGGTGGGCGTCTCTCACAATACGACGCATTGCATGCTTCACTGCAGACAGTAGGAAAGCATGTCAGATGTCCGCGGACATCACGCAATCCGCTTGCCCAATCCCCGTCCTGTCCGCGGAGCGAACAGGGAAGTTTGTCCACGAAGCGGACACAGATATCACTAATTTTTCTCACTTACATTTTTGTCATTTAAAAAAAAAAACTACTGGACAGATTTACACCAAATTAACAAAAGCACGCTTTCGGGACCAAACCACCACTCCTGCCACAAATTTGGTGAAAATCCGTCCAGCAGTTTGGGCTGTAGGCGTGAGCAAAGTTTTTTCCCATTATGTCTCTGGGAAAAAAAATAAGTTTTGGGACCCCCCCTATAACTTTGCCCCCCCTCGACCAAACCTCACCAAACTTTGCAAAACAATTCAAAGTGCTCTTCCTATGGAAACAGCAACTTAACCATAACTACATGGCCACTACCGTGGCCATGTACTAAGTGCCTAACAACATTTTAGAAAAACACCAAAGGCAGAAATATTGCAAAACATATAAACACCAGAGGTATTAAAATCATTAATGCAAGTGTAGAAACATACCCACCTGACTTACGAGTAGTAGTGAGTTGGACTTTCCGATATGCCCCCGGGACCATAGAGGGAAAGTGTGCTGTAAAGAGGGTCAAATTATGGGGTCAACGTCCAGGAACATTGAGGCGTGTGAGACATCTTGCATATCAGCTCCACCTGAGATCTTATTCTCAGTGACAGGACACAAGGATAGCGAGTGGGGAGAATGCACGATGCAGTATTGCCAGTGGCAATGCCACCCCATTAGGACCATTAGGTAAAGACATAGAATACCTGAGGATGTTCATTTTGATAGAGTTGCAAACTATACATTCCTCATCATTAATCCAGCCAATGATGCAATGATCAGCACCATCCTGACCTGTCAAGAAGGCAAAAAAGAGGGGAAAGTGAAAGCAGAGGTAATAAGAGGAACACAGGCATGATAGAGGAGCAGCTCATATCAGAAATAAAGAGAAGAATTGGCCTTGCAAGGGAAACATGGAGGCCTCCTCATTGACCACTACTCACACATTGACACAAATGTTTGATTCAACAGTGACATCAAATACTTTGGAGTCCCCTGTTATCTGATGAAGTGTGCCACCTCTTTTGTACTTGGAGCAACACACAAGACTGATGGCCAATTGAAAGAAGTGAATGGTTGGATGTCCAATTCTTTATTTACATCGCATTGTAAAAATGTAATGATACATCACAGAACACACATCACAGAATGTTCATCCGAGCGAATTTAGCTATTCTGTTTGTCATATACACATATAGAGAGACATTTAAACAAAAGCCATAGGAAAGTACACGAAATGAAGGGCAAATAAACATTCATAGGTTTGTCATTTATATAGTCTTTTAAAGTGTCCAGTCTTGAAAACATGACATGTTTCAATCCCCATGTGAGTGTGGGACCTACTTGAGAAGAAGGTTTGTAGTGGTGGACAGGTTGGGGTCACCTAAAACCATTGCAGTTTTAATTGCCTCTGTAAGGCTTGGTTTCCTAATGCCCATTTGATTTGGTTGATGGACTTCTCAGTAGGGCAGGTCGGTGGACTCATTGGTATATTGCAGTGATCTTATTCACAGGAAATGTACCCACGTGGAATGAACTGCTATTCACTTTGTCATCCATGTCATAGCTGGTGCAGGAATGCACACACTGGCGAGGTGAAAAGAGTTTTATTATACATTGAAAAAGGAATGGCACTCAAAGTTGTGCCTTAATGTGCAATAATGAGATGCCTTCAAATGGGTTTATATGCCTCTTGAGGACAACACAGTGCTTCTGTGCAGGGTTCTTCAGGGGGGGGGGCAGAGGGGGTGGAGGGAAGTGGACAAGATGTTAAAGTGAAAGGAGATACGAGGAGCACAGGGAAATGACTGCTGCTCCTCAGTGCACTC
Organism: Ambystoma mexicanum; assembly: GCF_040938575.1. Classification (NCBI taxonomy): domain Eukaryota; kingdom Metazoa; phylum Chordata; class Amphibia; order Caudata; family Ambystomatidae; genus Ambystoma; species Ambystoma mexicanum. The sequence continues at coordinate 458,494,579 of NC_090933.1, read as the reverse complement.
AGCACCCCTCCGCCTCTGAACCTACAAGATATGACAAACAGAACACTACACTGTCCACTAATGCAACATCAGCACCCAGATACACGTAGACAATCAAACCTACGTTCAAGAAAAATGCTGACAAGTGTGGAGGGCACATCAGTGGAGCTGCCCAGTTTCATATTGTCTCCTTAATCAGAAATAGTCAAGATGCTTGGCACACAACCTTCAAGGCATCACACAAGAAGTCCCTACCCCCATTGTCAAAGCGAGTCTTTTAAATTGGCAAAGGTCATAAAGAGCTAATCCGTACTGAGATTCACGTATTTCATATGAGGAAGGGATAACCTCGGGCACTGCTCTACTGCGCCTGAGCCCTTTCTAAAATCGTCTGCATCTCTGTAATCACATTTCCCACCCTAAACCTACCCAACACATTGTTATGACACAGTTTTAATAACTATATTAATATGGGAGATGCTTTGATATTTGTACAGGGATTTCCTCCTGCACTTTGTCCCAGTTGGGAGCAATGCTGGCAGAAGCCACTGCTCGCGATTGCACCTACCTCTAAATCAAATTACAATAACAGAACCAAATCGGGCCCAAAGATCTGGAGTGGACAGAACTTGACCCTGGGCAAGATGACCATGTGCACAATTGGCACCAGTGGCTCCCATATCAGACTTGCAAGCTCCAAATGGACCTCTTTCAAGTCAATTTCGAGGACACTAAGCCAAACCCAGAGTTTGTATCCTGTGATAAACAAATTAACTGTTAACCACGTGTGTCATTCAGAGCCCTGTCTAACATGCTAAGTTAATCCTTCCAATTTACTCTTGTAATGATTTTGACTCCCCTAGCGACAAACTCTCTTACCCCCTCACATAACCAGTGGGACACCTCCCAGGAATGCCTATGCGCTTCCTTGTGCTTGATCAGCTTCTCATAACTCAGGCACTGAAGTTTAAATGCCTCCTTACCGCAGGCGTTTTGGCACAGTCTTGCAACCTGCCCCAATTGTCACTTTTGCCACCATGCAATCCCCATGAAATCACCCCAACGCCCAGCAGTCCTCTCCTGATGTTTGAAGATAAAGCAGTCAACCTGGGGTCAGCTCTCCTGGGTTTGCAGGGGCTCCCTGCCATGATGGATCCAACCCCACCAAGAATCTCATCCCCAATTGCCCACCAATTTCCATGTTGTTTGTCCGGAGCAACCTCAACACAAAAGTTCTCCATTAAGTGGAGGTTCTTATCCTATAATCTTGAGAGGCATAATCTGGTCTCCAGAAAACAGTGGCAGTGGTCAATTCATCTAAACAGCATGTAACTTCAGGATACTTTACAGCTCACTTCCATCCTCTATCCCTGGCCCTAACCTATCAAGAATTCTAAAAAATGCCACCCAGGGTAGTGATTACTCTCCACATGATTTAACACCTCCAAATAGGAAACTAAATACCAACAGCTTGCTGAGATGACTATATACATATTCAGTGAAAACATTTTGTTAAAGGGATGTTATGGTTACAGGTAAAACCGAAAACCCCCTGAAATTCGCCAGTTATGGTAAGCTAAGCAACCATAACTCGCGCCACCACCGTGCACTGCTAAGCCTAACACCCAGGACATCAAAGATGACATCACAAATGTCAGTGATGACATCACTGATGACATCACATGTCTGACTCTCCCTTTTTTCCTTTCCTGACATATCTAGGTCACATGAATTTCTTCAGTAACAGTCAGGAACTAAACATTGTAAATTGCTATATTCGTAGACTTGTTCTTCAAGTATGTTCTTAGAATAATTCCCTTATGGTCCAGTCATATCATATGAAACATATACATAGGGGAAGACACAACCTTGAAACTTTTTTCATTAGCACGCAGACAATATACAAAGATGGAGTGTAAAAAGCAATTTCTCAGGGATGGCTTTACACAGAATGTTGCAAAGTAAGAATTTATGCTCGTTCACAGTGAAGGTCAGCTGCTTCCATTTTTTGCTCGCGGGCCGGAGAGGCCCACGACTCGCACTATAAGGTTCTATTGTTTTTTTGCCTTGACAGACAGGGATCGTGCCAAAAGACTTCTTTTGAAGGAGGGGTCCAAAAACGTAAGAGACGATAAGGATGAAATTTGCCAAATACCACCAGATTTACCATCCTGTCAATTTAGCTTTGGGTCAAATACTGTGGTATTTCATGGTAGCAGCACTGGTAGAATTCCACAGGGATTATCTTCTGAAAACCCATCTATTTTTAGTTCCACGTCCACTCTTCCTCGTCCCAGTACTTACTTCATGAGGCCCCTGCCTCCGATACAGGACCTTCTTCTATTTCTTTAAATTCCTATAACTCCTCCCCCACATCCACATCACTCAGTTTCATATTACCAAGCCAGAGCATGGGACCTTCCCCGCAGGGAGGGAGAGGAGGGTCGTCAGTACTGTGACAAGGAAGAGTAGGACTAGGAGTAATGAAGATTACCGGTAAGTAATCAGAGCATTTCAGGACACCGCGAGTGTTCTTAGAACACATTCAACTTGCCAGAGTACAATACGGACAGCGTCCTCAGGACACCCCCATTTTGTTTATGTACGAACATTTAAGCACACCGCAAGTGTTCTTAGCTCAATTTTAGCTTGCTTGCGAACAAAACGGACACATACTGTGTCCTCAGAACACCCCACCATTTAGTTTATATAGAAAATTTCAGAACAGCCGTGTTGTCCGCAGATAAATCGAACACAACAAAAGTGTCTAGCACATAAAAAAAACAGAACATTGAACCTATCTCATACTCCCCCACCCTCCCCAAACACTCTTACACACCAACACACTCCACTAAATAAAATTTTTAATACAAGTTTCACCGCGCTGTCAGCGGTCGTCGGCGAATGCAAGATGGCGGGCGCCACAGAAAATCTGACGCGCTTCACGCACCATGTGTTCCAATCAGTGAACACGTCACATGTCCGCGGACATCACGTAAGCCGCTCGGCCAATCAGGGCACTGTCCGCGGAGCGAACCGGGAAGTCCGTCCGCGGAGCGAACGGAGATATCACTCATTTTTTTGCCTTACATTTTGGTCATTTTAAAAAAAACTACTGGACGGATTTACACCAAATTTGCAAAAGCAAGCTTTCGGGACCAAGCCCCCGCTCCTGCCGCAAATTTGGTGTAAATCCGTCCAGTGGTTTGGGCTGTAGGCGTGCGCAAAGTTTTTCCCATTATGTCTATGGGAAAAAACAAAAGTTTTGTGACCCCCCCTATAACTTTGCCCCCCTGGACCAAACCTCTCCAAACTTTGCAAAAAAATTCAGAAATGGGCCAGATACTTTTTTGCAAAGTTTGGTGAGGATTCGTCCAGAGGGAGCAAAGTTATAAGCCACCCAAAAAATGCTCTTCCTATGGAAACACCAACTCAACCATAACTACATGGATGCTACCGCGTCCATGTAATCAATCTTGCTACTGCCTTGAGTTCCCTGCAATGTTAGCCCAGGGGTCAGAATCAGCCCTGGTCTGCCCATTCATCATTCTCACATCATACTCGAGGGTCTTATCATGCACTTTCCTGTCAACCTTGTTGGGGTGTAGGGAATGTCCATAACTAGTGGGTTATCTATGTTCCACATCTTCACATTGCATGAGGGACCCCCACCAACCATTGTGACTATACTTAATAATCCCACAAGATTAAGGCACAGTTCACCCAAAAGATCCATAATTGGTGTTCATCTGTCTCTATTCAACACAGTCTTATAGATGTAAAACATGAGAGTGACAAGGGAGACCACCAAGTCCAATCCTGTTTTAGATGGTGGATGAAGTGGCAACCAGACTCATTCATAGAGGCTTGAAGTTGATGGGCACTCAAATTATCAAGCCCCCTTGGATGGCACTTTGATGTCTCATGCTTAACTTTTTTAAAGATTTCTTTCTGGTCCTGCCTTCAGTTCCACCCTCCCTTCCTTCCACCTGCCTCATTCCATCTAACCTGCTTTTTTCGTACACTAATGGTCTTTAATGTTTCTATAACCTCATTCTCAAACACGTTATTACTGCGACATTTACTGCTGCCAGTATTAGCTTTCTCACTATCAGGAAAACCATCTAAATGTACTCAACTCTCTCAAGCAAACACTGATACTCTGGGGTTAACTTCCTCCTTGATGTCCCTGATCTTCTTACCACTCGACAAAATGCTCAATTTAAACACATACACCTTTTACGATTTCCCCCTCTCTTCTTCCATTTTCCATCTCCACCTCCATGCTATCTGGTTCTCTGTGAGAAACCAGTCATGTTTTAAGTTCCTTCTGCTTCTCTTTAAATCCATCCATGGGTTCGATCCCCCTTACCTGAGCAACATTATCTCTCACTACTCTCATGCACGCATCCTCTTCTATGATACTCTCTGTAATCTTGCTCTATTCCCAGCACACCCACTGTATCCTCTTGATTTCGCTTTCACTCACTCTCTCTTTTGCTCCTCACAACATCAACACATGTCTCCCATGTCAAAATCTCACTACCTTCCACTCCTTTAAATATGCACTGAATCTCCACCTCCTCAGCCAAAAAGATGCACTCTTAGCATGCTCTGCTTGACCACGTTGTCCCTAGGCGCACATCATTTTGGAGACTGAACACTTTTAGCCCCTCAGACATCCGTCATGGGTTGTTTAAAGTCATTTGTGTATGTATGTTGTGTTCCCAAGATCACCTGATTAGTCAATTGTTAACATTCCCTCTAATGTGCGTCCTCTTTTGCAGGATTGTCTGATATAATGTTGTTCTGCTGTAAATGTTGTTGGTTGACACACGGTATTCCCTCAATAGACACATTCAAAACAAATACAAAAAAACAAAAGACATGATACCCCTGAATGTGCTGACTGGTTTCCTCTAACTCTGCATGTGCTTTTCTTCTTTTATTGCATCCAGTATTTACCATTATCTCATGTATGGTGGTAAATCTTTACGCAGGCCTTGGGCCTTAGATTAAAATATGTGGTAATAATGATGATCAAATACAATACTATTGGCTCCTTCCCCCGCCTCATAATGAGTTCCATATGTCTAAAGTGAATGGGCAAGAAATAAAAAAAATAAAAACGATCCACCCCCATTGCTTTTTAAGGGTGTGTATTGTAGGGACTCAGTCGGCAAAGTGGCATGTTCTGTATCTCCTTCCCAGGCTGGTTGTGAACAAATTGGCATCATTTAGAGTTTGGTGGTAACATTAAATTGTCAGTATTTGCCAAATACCACCAGATTTACCATCCTGTCAATTTAGCTTTGGGTGAAATACTGTGGTATTTCATGGTAGCAGCACTGGTGGAATTCCACAGGGATTATCTTCTGAAAACCCATCTATTTTTAGTTCCACTTCACAGGTAGATGTTAATATTCCTTAGTGACCCCAAATATGTTTTGGACTTTTTTAACTGTACAGAAGCAAAGCACATGTGCTGCCTTTTATTACAGTAAACAAGGTTTCCATTGTGGGCTTTTTCAAGGGGCTTAGAATCTGGGCATCAGAAATGCCCCCTCAACACCTTACCTAATGGTCATAACTAACACTTTTGTATATGAATGAATGTATGGTAGTGGTATGAGCCACTACTGTACACTATCCATTTCCACTTTCACATTAAGGGCACGATTCATGGAAAAGTGTGAGCACCACACCGCGAACAACACTGCGCAAGCCTGCGTGCAGAATGAAAAATGCACACCCGGGTATGCACGGAAACTTGTGCGCAAAGTAACCATATAAGCAAGTTGTGGCAAGAACGCCCGACATACCCCCATGCCAAGCAAAAACACCCAGAACAACTACCTTTGCATGCTCCCGCGGGCACAAATACACGTGCCCTTCAAACAGTGCATGGGGTCCCTTGCAAGCAGGCCTGCATCTCATACATGCATACGATTTTTTGTAACTTCATTAGAAATCTGAGTGGGAAGTCCGATCGAACCTCTGGCTGCGCACATGCACCCATAAATCCAACATACAAACCCACCTCCATGCTGCGATTCTTATGTCCAAATGTCTGTATGCTTGCCTTCGGATGGCGGAGAGATCGATGAATTCGCGTGGGCATGAATATGCTTTGTCGTGCGCATTTGTAGGCATGCTATCGACTGGCTGCAGCCCGTCCCTCGTAACAACCACTTTTTCCCTTGTTCTTCCTCATTTTCCTGGTTGCACCCCCTACTCTGCCTGCTGCGCAGGCCTCGCCCACGTTTTGCGTGGTGTCTTGCACAAGGCACTTGTCCACTTGCAAAGATATGCCAGGCCTGTGCGGAGTCCTCACAAGTCCCAGAAGAGTCCCCCGCAATTGTTCCATGAATCGCCAAATGGGGATATGCGTGCTGATTGGCACGTAAATCACAGATTTTTCACGCTCATATCTCGATGAATCAGGCCCTATATGTTGAAGTTGGCAGAACTTTTTTTTATAAATGCATTCAGAGGTTACATACTCCAGTGCTAAACTATAATTGTGTAGATTTTCAGAACTTGCAGTGATATAGGTAATAAATTCCTCTAGTGGTATTTCATATCGAAAATCTGCCCAACTCTTCTACATGAGGTCATATATGTCTTGCCCAAGGCAAGTGGTATTTTAACCAAAGGGCATATGTCCTCTACAGTCCCCTCGAAGCAATCCCTCCCACATGAGTCTTGTTAGACATAGCTTTTTTCCCCATGCCTAACACGAGTCGGGGAAGCATTTAATAAAATAAAGAAAAGATGCTGCACTATCCTGTTGGGCCCACACTAAATACAATTAAATTATTCCAACAAATGTGGCAAACAAAGACTTTAAAAACATAATAGCAAAACCTGCAGAGACCCTGCCTCCTTAGACGTCATAGTGCTTCTATGTGGATTGCTGGTCATCAGAAGCATGCAGCTTGCCTGCAGCCTCGAGAATCCCACAACTAGTCTTTGGTGAGAGTAGGGGCACCCCACTAACCCACAAATATGCTTGGGTACATTCATCTCTGCTCGGGCATCCCACAATACATTTTAGGTGAGTCTCACCAATATTTTTACGTGTCGTGTTTTATGTCACGCTCAGGCAGTCAAAAGGCAGTTTCAAGTATGTCGCTGTGTCTTCACATGTCCACTGTTCATCACATTTCATTAAAGATTTCATGCAGAAACAAGAATTGCCAATGGTTATTTTTTCAGTGCACACTGTTTCTCTAGCAACAACAATGTAGAAAAATATAAAGTCGAACAACTTTTGTTTTTTGTTGTTGTAAGAAATGTAAATTGCATGCTGGGGACCACACATGTTTGCACTCACAGATTTTGGGCCCCTTCACTTAAACATTTCACAAAGCTGAGTGCAAACATGAAGAATACTACTCAAAACATTTCTCTTTACTCCTCACTTTAACTCTCCATTTTGTGCAAAAATATATATTTCCTGAGAATGGCAATTTGCAGCTGGCATTTATTAATGAATTCCTACGGAACATACCAGTTATTTAGCATGTGCAAAACTGGGGTGGCTTGGCCTACATGAAGATCCCATGAAAGTATAAAGCAAGGTGCTCACAGAAGACAGAGAACGAAAGCGCGTGGAGATGCTAACTCCTCTCTCTGCTCCATCTATGCCTTGTGTCAGGGGAACATGGGCTGAGTGCAAAAAGGAGGCGTAAACGCGGTATTCATTTTGCTCTGCAGCCTGTTCTAAAATTACACCCGTTGGTTCTATGTTGGGACATCAGTCCTTTCATAATCAAACCTCCTATTCGTGTTAGAAGATGTTCTCCCATGTTTGAATAATATTGGAAATTCTAATTTATCCCCAAATTTGTTTGATGAAATCAGTTTAGTTGTAAAACCCGAATACCAATTTGGAGAGAAGATAGTAAGGATGAGTCAAAATCTTTTGATTGCATTTGAACATCTTCAGAATGTTTTTTTTCAAATTTCAGAGGGACTCATCTTGTAAAGACTGGTGATTGCATAGAGGGGACCCCCAATATTAGCACTTGTAGGCTGCAGGGCCACCTGCATGGTGGTCGTTTTAAATGTAATTAAAATGGCCTACAGGGGTGCGGCAATGCTAGCACTTACATGTTGGTGGGTCGTCTGCGTGCAATTATTTTCAAATTTTGCAAGGTGGAGTGTAAAAGTGAAGAGAACAACAAGGTGCAATCGCCTTTACCTTTACCTTTTACTTTTATGTCTCATCTTTTAAAATCGTAAAAGCAGACTGCAAATTATGCTTTGCAGATGGTATTTACTCATGTATTCCTCGTTATCTGCTGGGTACTTAGCAAGTACAAATTGGAGGCGGATTCCACAGGAATCCATTCATGTTGCACCCGCATGAAAATCCCATGAAGACATGAAACATGGTGCTCTTTTTTAGACAGATGAGGAAAGCAAAGGGTGATGTAAACCCACTTTGTTTCCCTCCTGCAGCCTGGAAGGGGACCAAAAGGGGCTGGTGTACAAAATGAAAGCATAAAATAATGATGTATTGCTTTCATGCTCTCATTTTGTGGCCTCGCTGTTTAAGAGTAACCATTAAGAGCAGTGATTGTATTGATGTGGTGAAGTGCTTGATTGAACTGAGTGGCAGTGCATGCTGGTAGTCTCTGCCTGAATGCAGTGCCTTGAGAACATATTGATAAGCATAGTTAATCTTGAAAGGGGAGCACCCCCACAAGGTGGGGTTCAACGTTATACTTTCACGGTCATCATCATGGAACTGAGCAGGTGACAGGGCTGCTCTTGTTTGCACTATTGATTGCCACAGCTATACATCCACGCATGGATGAGTCAGGGGAGGCAACGGAAATAGTAGGATTACAATTCAAGTAACGCAGAAGAAAATCTGCCTATTCCAGATACCGAATTGCCACTGAAAATACCGTAAGCTTGAGCAAAACAACGATCCTAGTCATTTTCGGCAGTTCCGAAAGGCTCAGTCGCAATTCCAACAGAAAAACATTATCATTGTTGCAAGTAAACCTCAGCAACGTCAGTGCATGGAGGTCAAAAATCGTGAGGTGAGTCTCTGAAGTTTAAGAAGCTAACTCCACTCTTTGACTTGAAAGCTCTATGAATACCTATAACAACATTGTATTTTTTCCTCACTTCTCATAGGCTGAATAGAGGGTATAAGGATGAAACATCTAAGAAATCTTTATTCATTCCATTGTATAGCGACCTTCCTCTGAAAATGAGTTTAGCAAAGATCTGAGAGAGCCGTATGCCTCTTCATATGGGACAGGAGCAAGACTTTTATGGTAGAGGCATTGCAAAAGAAAGGAGGAGTGTGGCACCGCTAGCCACCTCTATCTATGCACGTTGATCCGGTTCAATTCTATTATTTACGCATGAAGTTACACACACCTGAGACAGATCCTGGGTAGGGATCAAAGGTATTATTACCATTTCCATTTACTTGATGAATTGCAACTTCCAACTCGAATCAGAATTGCATAATTGCTATCAGACCCAATCAAAACAGCCAGCGCGTTAGCAAAGGCAGGCAATCTAAATTTGTGTTGTGGAATTGATTTTGTGCATCTCTTTTTTTAATGTGATTTAAATTAGGTGACATTTTCAGAATACATTTAACGTTTATATTTAATCACTTTCTTATTTAAGATTATAAATCGTGTAATTATGTTGATCTTTTTTAATATTAACTTGACCTATAATCCATATACAGAAGATTTGAAAAAATAGTTGTATTTCTAAATCACAATAGCTATGTGTCTTAGAGATGGTTTGTGAGTTAATTACATAAGTCAGTATGATATTACATATTATTTCAATATGCTTGAGATTCAACAAGAAAAGTTGTTTTATACATGGAAATTATGAATGCTTTGGACAAAGTTATGAAATACATTATTTATTATCATTTTCATACCAAAACAACTCTGCAAAGTGTCATTAACCATACATGGAATTGTTAGCATCAATCGGTTTGTATTACAACAATGCTCTTGATCCTAATTTGTGTGCTCTGCCATACCGTTTGTCAATGCCATACCTCTAAAGTCATTCCTCTATTGTGTAAACACTGCTGGCCAAATTCATAGAAAAAGCACTAAGTCTTCGCTGATTACTTTGCACTATAAAGAACATTGTGTGTACGAAATGTTTAGCGCTGAAAGCTGATTCATGGATTCTGCAGTGCAAAGACTAACCTGTTGCTTCCGGAATGACCACAAAAGGCCCAGTTCAAGCGAAAACTAGGGCTAGCAAACAATCTTTGCACCAGGAAAATGTCAAAAAGTTATCAAGGAATAACAACAAGTAAGCAACATTACACCATTACACCACCATGCAGCACACCAGCAAAAAATTGCGGCCGTACCCCATAAATCAAAGCAGCACAGTGGCAAAACTGTGCATCATCCCTCAACACAAAGCAACATCCAGGTGAAACTGCAGCTGATACCTCATAACTCAAAGAAGCTCCTCAATGAAACTGTGCATCGTCCCCCATAACTCAAAACAACTACCCCAGCGAAAATGCTGCCCATTCCCCCTAATGCAAAGCAACACCCCAGCAAAACTGTAGCCCATACCTCCTAATTCAAAGCAGCACCCCGGTGAAACTATGCAGTATCAGTCCTAAATCAAAGAAAAACCCATGGAAAACAGGGACCTGTACCCCCTAAGTGAGAGCAGCACCCCGGCAAAACTATGCATCGTCCCTGCTAAGTGAAACCAACACCCTGGTGAAACTGCACTCTGTACCCCCTAACTCAAAGCAGAAACAGAGCAAGACTGCTGCCTGTACCCCCTAAATCAAAGCAGCACCCTCAACTTCACATTCCTCCCACTACCCCCACATGATTAACAAGTCAAACCCCAGGCATTCCTCTCAAGTCCTGTCACCCCCCACTGACCTCATCCCCAAACTACAGGGTGCACCCTCAAGTCCTGCCACCCCCACTGACCACTGCCCCAACACACAGGCAGCCCCCTCAAGTTCTGCCACCTCCCACCTCCCCTCTAAATGTCTGTCCCAAAACCAGCCAACCCTCTCAAGTTTTGCAACCTCCCCCACTCCAACTGACATCCACCTGAATCCAAGCTTGGCCCCTGCTAGTCCACCCTCCTCCCTCTTCCCACACTGACATCTAACCCAAACCCAGGCATCCCTTTCAAGTTTTGCCACCTCCCACCACCCCCATTGACCTCTGCCCCAACCACCAGGCAGCCCCCTAAAGACCTGCCATCTCCTGCCACCACCATTGACCTACACCTCAATCCCCAGCCAGCCCCTTCAAGTCCTGCCACCTCACACTATCCCCACTGACGTCTGGCCCAAGCCCAGGCAGCCCACTCAAGTCCTGTCACCTCCTGCCACCTCCACCATCCCCCACCCCCAACTCCAGGCAGCCCCCTCAAGTACTGCCACCTCCCACTACCCTCACTTACCTCTGCCCAAAAGCCAGGCAGCATGCTGCCTCAAGTCCTGCCACCTCCCACTACCCACACCAACCTCCACCCCAACCCCACCCAGCCCTGCTATTCTGCCCTGCTCCCACTACTCCACTGACCTCTGATCGCAACCCCAGCCAGCCCGCTGCTAGTGCTGCCACCTCCCACTACCCCCACTGACTTGTGCCCCTGACCCAGGCATTGCTCCCAAGTCCTGCCACCTCCTACAACCTCCACTGACCTCTGCCAAACCCCCAGCCATGCCCCTGCTAGATTGCCCTGCTCCCAGTACACCTACTGATGTCCACCCCAACCCCAGCAGCCCCCTCAAGAACTGCCACCTTCCACCACCTTCACTGACCCCAGCCCCAACCACAGCCATCCCCCTGCTAGTCCACCCTCCTCCCACCACCGCTACTGACCTCCTCAATAACCACCAGGCAGTCCCTGAATTTCTGCTGATATTCCCACTGTCCTCCTCCCACTACCTCCAGTGACTTATGTCCCCAACCCCAGCCACCCCTCCAAGTCCTGCCACCTCCCACCACACGCACTGACAACCACTCCCACCCGAGGCAGCCCCTCAAGTCCTTCCACCTCCAACCGCCTGCACTAACATCCACCTCAATCCGAGCCAGCCCCCTGATCGTCTGCCCTCCTCCAACCACCCCACTGACCTGTGCCCTAACTCCAGGCAGCCCCCTCAAATCATGCCAACTCTCACCACCCCCACTGACCTTTGCCCGACCCAAGCCAGACACCTGCTAGTCTGCCTTCCTCCCATCACCCCCACTGACATCTGCCCCAACCCCAGCCAGGCTCCTGCTAGTTTGCCCTCATCCAACCAACCCACTGACCACTGCCCACAGCACCCAGGCAGCCCCCTCTACAACTGCCACCTCCCACTACCCCCACTGTCCTCCCTACCAAGCCCAGATAGCCCCCTCAAGCCTTGCCACTGTTAGGCAGAATTGCATGCAGTACCCTCTGGGACCACCACATACAATTAGGACTACAGGTGTAAGCAAAACCAACCTTTGCTATAAGTCTGTACTACACTGTGTTTGGTAGCGAACTGAGCAGCCTAGCTTATTTTAAGAGGGAATGTGAGCAGTACAAGGATGTTACACAGAGGTCTTACAATCACAGTGGTTCAAGTAGACACTTACACTCAAGGTTTCTTGGTAAAACACTTATTAATTTATTACGCAATCATTCAGAAAACATTCACTTGAAGGAGTCAACTTAATATTATACACAAACACACTTCAGTACTGAACCAATAAGTTTCTGAGTAAATTAGGCTCCCTTGAAATAGGAGCAAAATGGTATCAGGTAATAATATCGCCATATATATGGTCGCCGTAAATAATGTCGCCGGGAAAATGTCGTGGCGATATTATTTGGGTGACCATATATATGGGGACAGGGAAGAAAAAAAAAACAAAAAAAAAAACGAACAAAAATTAAAGTTTGGGGGTTGCGGCGGTGTCCCCCGCATGTTCCATGGAATAATGTCGCCACAAAAAACGGCCATTTTTCGGCGATATTTTTGCATGGCGAGATTTTTGAGGCAACATTATTACATGGAACCAGCAAAATGCCATTTTAGTTACTTTCAATGGGATTAAAAGGCACACATTATTAGAAATAGATCACAAATACTTTCTTAGGCAGTGCAAATAGTTTCAGTTCACTAGAGGACTCGATTCAGTTCAATAGGCCTAGGCCAAAGTCAATGGACTAGTGTCTTGGATAGGAAAGAGCAGTTCTTGGAGTAAACTGTAAAGTCTTTGCAAAAGTTCTCAGAAGTAGTTTGTAGGACAAAGAATCATATGTTTGGTCACAAGCTGATTAGGCCTGCAAGTTGGGAAAGTTCCACGAACTTTCACCGCGAGAGGTAAGTTCTCTCAATCGGGTTGGCACAGCACCTTTATATGACAAATAAGATGCAGCTGAAGACGTTGGTTCATGGCAGTTCCTGCAGATCTCACTGACCCTGAGCCTCAGTCGTGGGGACAAGAGGGAGGACGTCGGGGAGACTCCTGCACTGCATGGGATCGTCAGAAAATGCTGACAAAATGGAGTCACTTCAGTTCCAGTAGCTGTAGTTCAAGCTCACAAGCTGGTGTCCCTCTCCCTGGTTAAACCTAACCAGCTCAGAGAATCGTATCCAGGTGGCTTACGAGTTGATTGGTCCCACCAACTCAAAGGAAGATTTCATCCTTGAAGGACTTCTCTGTCGAGATGAACTTGGCAATTCGGACCTGCAGCAGGGCTTCACCGGGCAAACCAACGGTCCAGGAGTTGCAGCAGCCATCCTCTTCCAGCTCGTCTTAGGTTCTTTCGTTCCAGTCGTCGACTCTGCTTTCCAGTCCAAGAGACTTGCCTTTAAACCGTTTTTTCCCTTTCATTCCAGTCTAGCTGTCACTCACCCAGCAGGGTGACTGTCCTTGCCGACAGTAAGCCAGTCAATCACGCAAGAGAGCATTTGGGTCTCCTCGGAGACTAAGCACAGGGAGTTTCGGGCACCTCCCTCACTTCCTGCCCACCCCAGACACTCAGACGCCAGAGGCGGTCTTCAGCCCTGAAGCCCACCAAAGCCATACGAACAATGGGAAAAAACCTGGTTTGGCGCGCAGAGACAAACTCTAGAAGGACCTTTCCAAAGAGAAACGGTGAAAAAAGAAGACCGGGACCTGTTTAAACAAAGGAGCTTAAGGCACCATCTTGAAAAACATGGCTCCCTCGATTTTTGGCAACAGGTGTTCGCGGTCGGGGAAAAGCATGGTAGTTTGTTGTAAAACCACTGCCACCAGCCATTTCAATAGGAAACGGTAGCATTTGACTGCTACATGAGTATTTAGACACAGGGGATACTATGTAACCCCTCCAGTACTCTATTGTAAGAAAGTGTGTGCTGGGTCTAGGAATTTGGAAAGACAAGTAAAGTCAATTTCACTTTACATTCTCTGGGAAATGGTAGTTCAACCCAGAGAAGGTATTTAAACCTTTGGGAAGTCTAAAAGACATCCCTGTGTTACTGCACTGAAGGTGCTGTGTAACACCCATGAAAAGATGATGCCTATGGAGTTATCTAAAAACTCCATAATCAAAGAACACAAGAGTAAAACACGCATCAAAATACATGAAAGAGTGGGAAAAAAAGGCTCACACTCTTTCCAGGTAAAAGAACCAAGTCCTCAAAATCCAGCAAGTTGCTGTGGGTCTCTAAGGTGAAGGGAATTATAACATTTATGAGAATTCTCCCTAACACTCGTTCCCCCCAGACTAAGGGACAGGAGGATTTAATCCACCCCTGGATGAATCTCCTTACTCCATTCGGTCAAACATTCTGGAGAGACCATCAGCATTTTGGTGATTACACCCTGACCTGTGTTCAATGGTACAATGAACCCCTGCAGGCTGATTGACCATCCTAACAATGTAGGATTTCCCCCTTCATCTGCATTAACCATCTCAAGGGTTGGTGGGCAGTCTGAATCACACAAGTAGATCCATAAAAGTATGATCTAAACTTCTCCAGTGACCACACAATAGCAAAACATTCTCTTTCAATGGTTGCTCACCTTGTTTCCAGTTTCTTCAGCTTTCTGCTGATGAAGCAGGTGTGGTGCTCCCTACCTTTCTCATCCAGCTGACTCAGAACTGCACCTATACCTGTATTGGAAGCATCTGTTTGCACAATGAAGGTTTGGCTGTAGTCAGGCGCACTTAAGACTGGAGCTTGACAAAGGGCTTTCTTAAGTCCTCGAAATGCCCTGGTGCACTCCTCATTCCATCTGACCTTTTTAGGAAATTTGGGGGAGGAGATAACATTCAAGGGAGAAGCTATGGACCCATAGTTTTCTATGAAGTTCCTATAATAACCAGTGTGACCTAAGAAGGCTCGCACTCAGGTTTGAGTAGTAGGGGTGGCCCAGTTCTGTACAGCTTGTACTTTGCGAGGCAATGGCCTGACTTCACCTCCTCATACCACGGGCCTCATTACGACCCTGGCGCTAAGTGAAAAACGATGGCGGTAAATGGTTACCGCCATCGTTTTCCACCAGGTCCGATCATGACCCGTGACCGTTAACTACGATGCCATTAGCGGCATCGTAGTTAACGCTGCCGCTAACTGCGCCAAGGGCGCGCGCACGCGACCTCCCACACCGTACTTAGCGCCATGGCGGAAAGGTACGCGAATGCCGACCCAAGCGGACATGCACCTAATGCCATCACCCAGCCTGTTAAGTACCTTACCGCCATGGTGCTAATTACGCCATCGCGAACCAACCGTAAAGGGCCATGTAAAGTGAATGAGCTGCCACAGGTGCACAGAAACAGCACAGGTGAAGGCAATACAGACTCAGGAAGTACAAAAAGAGCACACCCACCCCTTCCCACACCCAGTCACACTCCACAATGATACCAATACGACTAGCAATGTTGGGGCTGGAGGACCTGATAGCAATGCAAGTGCTACAACAGCAACAACAACAACAGGCAGCAGAGAGGAGACGCAGGAGGAGAAGGAGGGCAAGGCAGGCCCAGCAAGCCCCACCAGCACAGCCAGTGCCACCACGCAGGCAGCCCCCAATCCCACGCATCAGAGCCAATCCATTCAACCTCACTGCTGAGCAGATCCACACCCTGTACCGTTTGGACCGGGACACCATCACCGCCATCGTAGACATGACACACAACGACATCGTCAGCATGATAGAAACTCCAACCGCCATCCCACCCCTACTGAAGGTAGTGTCTGTACTACACTTCCTGGCCACAGGCACCTACCAGCACACAGTGGGGCACTTGCATGGCATTTCACAACCATTATTCTCACGAACACTCATCCAAGTGCTCGATGCCCTCCTCAAGCACACAGACGACCACATCTCATTACCACGGACTGCCCAGGAGATTGCAAACACCAAAGTGGGTTTCCATGCACTAGCCGGCATACCCGGTTGCATCGGTGCCATCGACTGCACCCATGTGGAATTGGTGGTTCCACGTGCCATGGAGGTACCGTACCGCAACCGGAAACAGTTCCACTCAATCAACGTGCAAATGGTCTGTGACTCCAACAAGATCATCACACATTGTTGTGCCTGATTCCCCGGATCAACCCATTATTCCATGGTCCTGAGGAACTCCACAATACCACGCTACATGGAGCGACATGCAGGCCCAAGATCCTGGCTACTCGGTGAGTCCAATGTCATGGAAGTGGGCAGGTGAATGACGTACCGATGCATACTCCACCTGGCTGAGGGGGGGCGGGGAATGATGCATACTCCACCTGGCTGAAGGGGGGGGGGATGATGCATACTCCACCTGGCTGAAAGGGGGGGAATGATGCATACTCCACCTGGCTGAAAGGGGGGGGGGATGATGCATACTCCACCTGGCTGAAAGGGGGGGGGGATGATGCATACTCCACCTGGCTGTGAGTAGCAGAGAGAACGGAGACAGAGGATACCCTGAAGCAACCCATACTCCAGCCAACACCAGTAAAGCCAATAGCCAATGCATGCAGCCCTACCATGTGAATGAGGTTGTGTCCCAACCATGACACAACCATCTGCAAGTGCATTCTACCAAATCAGACCACATTGTCAACAATGAAAAGCACCTACATGCACGTCACCAAACACCATCAACCGATAGGCCTGTCCCCCATAACTGCCCACGAAGGAGGCACATGACGGACAGAAACATCAACACACCATTACACAGACAGCAGGGCCCCCACAATGTCCCTGTCTACATCAGCATTGCTCACTGGGGTCATGATGAGGCCCACAGCAATGTTGCAATGATGTGCGCATTGCCATCACAGGACATGTGCCAGGCCAACTAACCAAACGGCATGAACGGACACAGTGGATGGGCACTCACAATGCACTCAACCCCTCTGCATACATTGGGTGAAGGCATGCAAAACAGGCCATGGGAGCCATGAGCATATACTGGTTGCATTGCGTGAATCAATTAGTGCATGTAGAAGTGAGCCAAAGTAACAGTTGGATGCAAGCCATGGTGGCACATCATGTTCTTGATCAGACGACATGACTGACACATACATTCTCGCCTACATACAGGTGATGCAGGCTATCCCCTGAAGAGGTGGCTCCTTACACCAGTCCGGAACCCGCAGAACCAGCACGAGGAGGACTTCAACCGTGCACATACACGTACTCGTGTGGTCATAGAGCAGACATTCGGCCTATTGAAGGCACGGTTCCGAAGCCTCAGCAGGTCTGGTGGGGCACTCCTGTACCGCCATGAGAAGGTGGCAAAGATCGTCATGGCATGTGTCATGCTACACAATATGTGCGTCAGACGGAATGTGCCCCTGCCCCCTGGCGCAGAACTGCAACCACCTGACGATGAGGATGAGGAGGGTGCAGATGGGGCGGCACCCCATGGAGGAGGCGATGCACAGGAGGGGCGTGCAATGCGCCAAAGTATCATCGACCACTGCTTCTAGCACACACGGCTGCTGTGTATCACATGGAGACTGCACTTGGGGCACTGTGTGTCTCTGGGACATGCACCCTGTGGACTGTACACCAATAAAGCACACATATGCAATGAAAATGTCCACACATTTCATTTCGGGAAAGCAAAAAGTGTATTTCAATCATAAAACGTCGTGACACAACCACTCCCCCCTCCCCCTCCCCCCTGCACACCCCAACACACCCCCTCCCCCCTCCCCCCTGCACACCCCAACACACCCCCTCCCTCCTCCCCCCTGCACACCCCAACACACCCCCTCCCCCCTGCACACCCCAACACACCCCCTCCCACCTCCCCCCTGCACACCCCAACACATCCCCTCCCACCTCCCCCCTGCACACCCCAACACACCCCATGTAGGTGTCAACAGATGCCTATGACAGTGGCCACAGGCTGTTACAAGCCCCCTCTCCCGGCCCCCGGGGCACCCCTGGCTGTGGAGCGCAGGTTACGTCCGGAACGTCGGACGGGGCTGCTCTGTGCAGAACTGGCAGCGGAGGATGTCCCTGCCTGCCCCGTGCAAGCACGTCCTGTAGGGTGTGGGTGAGCTCAGTGAGCGCACAACGCAAGCCGGCAAGTTCACCACAGATGTCCCTGGACATGGCCTGCATGGCATCCCTCAGGGTGGCAGTGCTCTGCGCTACTTCGGCCCTTAGGGTCTCCGTGGCCTGTTCAATGGTTGCCCTAGCCCCCACACATTCCGCGGCATGCTCAGTCAGCATCGTGGACAGTTGTTGCTGCCGTTCTATGATGTCCTCGAGGGACTGCTGCCCCTGCTGGGCCATGCCCAGTGCTGGTGGTGTGATGGAGGGGCTGCTCCCCTCCTGTGGACTGAGGACTGGGCATGGGGTAGAAGGCCACTCCTCTACCTCTGTGTGCCCCTGTGTGTGATCCTCATGGGGGCTGGCGTCTGACAAACAGGGGGAATGTAGTAGGTCAGTGGGGCTTCTGACTTCGTGCTCCTCAATGTCAGAGTCTGAACATGCAGCAATTGCAGCTGTTTCTCCCATGTTGCTGCTGGCCGCAGACCCGGTGCCTTCTGTGGCAGGCAATGTTGGTACAGGTGGAGCTGCTGCTGCTGGCCTGCTGCCTACAGGGGTGCTTGCCGGTGGCCCGTCCGGTTTGCTTGCAGTGGATTCTGCTTGTTGTGGGGTCTGCCTCACTGCAGCTGAGGTTGAGGGTGTGGGGATGGTATTATTGGCCTTCTTGGCTCTCTTCATCGCAGGGGTGTCCTGGTCCTCGGGGTGTGAATCTGTGCCTGTGGTGGAGCAAAGGAGGGAGGGCGTTATTGATGGGTCTGCGGACTTTGGAATGACAATGATTGACATGATTCTGGTCAGTAGTTGAGGCAGATTTCAGGCAGGGCCATGCAGGTTGTCTCCTTTTTGTGTGGAATGTGGATGCAGGTATGTGGGTGCCAGCAGTGTATACAGGGTGGTGCTCGCATGTGGCTATGGGCAGAGTGGAGCTAATGTGTTGCATTTACACTCTAGCGCAACCTTGTGCTACACATGAATGGACTGCAGTGACTATGGCATGTATTGTTTGAGGCACCTACCTTCATCGCCTGATGTCGGAGCTCCCCTTTCCATCCATCCGACGCCTTCAATGCCTTCCATGTCAATCGTGGTTGCACAAATCTCCTCCTACGGTTGGAGTTTTAGTGGGGATTCCGAACCTCCACCGGTACCCAGGGCAAGGTTGCGGTTCGCAGAGATGACGGCTCTGACCCGTATGCGAAGGTCATCCCAGCGTTTCCTGCACTGCTGTGCGGTGCGGGGTACGGTCCCCACCGCGCTGACGCGCTCGGCCACCAGGGCCCAGATGGCCTTCTTTTTCGTTATCGCTGTCCTGGTCATTTCTGGGGAGAAAACGACAGCTGCGTTGTCTTGCAGGGTCTCCGCAAGCATGCAGAGTTCCTCCCGGCTAAATCTTTCCTGACGCTGGCGGTCACATGCCTTCTTAACAACTTTAGGCATTTTTGGGTAGTTGGATGGGTGGGTGATTGGTTGGGACAGGTGTCTGGGTTGGATCTGGTGTTGTTCGGTAGGATGGCAATGGATTGTGTTTTTAAAGATGGCCGACATGCTGTTTCCCGTTCCGCCGCGATGACGCTATTTCCGGTTCTGCTTTTTACGGTGACCGCTAATTGCGGTTCTGACGTGTTCTGACATCCTGTAACCACAGCTTTTAACAGGTAAACAGTTACCAGTGAGAATATCATGCTGGCCCCAAGGGGTCAAGCCTGGTGATAGTGAAAACAGGGAGGAAAATTGATTTAACTGAATTTTGCACTCCTCCTGTTGTTCCAGTGTCAGATTAGAAGAGAGATTAACTCCTATTTTCTCATCTAAAGGTTGTCCCCTGAGGAGGTCAGGTAGATGTTCACTCTCTTCCTCCTCTTGAGCTGAAGCTAGAAGCAAAGCTCCCACTTCTGGTCTGGTGACATAGGCTTTTAGATGGTTTGTGTGAAAGACCCTGGGGGCCTCCTTAGGATTGCCTAAATCCACCAGATAATTGACCTCTCCAAGTTTTCCCACAACCTTGAAGGGTCCAATCCATTTGTCCTGTAAGGCCCTCTGCCTTGTAGGTACCATAACTAAAACTTGCTGGTCTTGAGTAAATGTAACCATGTTGGCCGTCTGGTCATGCCAATGATTCACCAGAGCCTGACCAGCTTTTAAATTATCAGATGCTTCTGTCATCATGTGTGTCATTCTCCTCTGGAGACCTAACACATAGTCAGTGACTCTCACTGGCTTGGGAGAAGGAGCACTCTCCAACCCCTCCTTAATTAGTGGCAATGGACCTTTGACTGGTTGACCATAGAGAAGCTCAAAGGGACTAAATTCAAATCCCTCCTGAGGGACTTCTCTATAATCAAATGGAAGGCATGGCAGTAGATGGTCCCACTTTCTTCTAAGGGGTTCTTCTAAAGCACCTATCATGCTCTTCATATCATGGTTAGACCTCTCTACCAACCCATTTGTCCGGGATGGTAGGCAGTTGAGAACTTGCAAGTCACTCCACAGTTTTTCCACATGGTCTGCATGTAGTGGGACATAAAATGTGATCCCCTGTCAGAGATGACTTCCTTAGGAAAACCTACACTGGTAAAAATACCAAGAAGGGCCTTGTTAACAGCCTGAGCTGTAACAGTCCTCATAGGAATAGCCTCAGGATACCTAGTAGCATGGTCTACTACAACCAATATAAATTGATTGCCTGAAGAGTTTTGAGGATCTAAGGGACCAACAATGTTGATTCCTACCCTCTCAAAAGGTACTCTCACCACTGGGAGAGGCACTAAATGGTGCCACATTCTTGGCTCCTCTCTTGCCAGATGTCTGACAAGTGTGACGGCTCCTACAGAATTTATCTACATCAGACCCCAACCTAGCCCAGTAGAAATATAGAGAAAGCCTTTCCTTGGTCTTCTTGAAGCTCAAGTGAACAGCCAAAGGAATCTTGTGGGCTAACTGTAGGAACTTGTGTCTTGTCTCTAGAGGCACTACAAGTCTTCTGTAGTCCCCTGGCATAGACTCAGTTGGTTCACTGTAGAAAAGGCCAACTTCCCAGTAGAACCTATGCTTCCCTGGCTCTTGCCCGTCCAGCTGGGAAGCTGCCTGTTGGAGAAGACCTTCAAAAGTAGGGCACTCTCTTTGACCTCTGCTGATGTCTGCCCTACAGGGGCCACCTTCTTGCAGTAAATAATGCAGCCCAGGATGGTATTTAGGATCCAGATCTCCCACAGGGGTAAGGTTTTCTTCTAGCTCTGAATCTTCAGCAGCTGATTCAACCTTTCCTGGTTGTTCCTCACACTCTGCCTCAGCTGGTGGAGCATCACAGGTATGACTTTGGACAGTCCTCTCCGAGATGTCCTTGTTGGTAGCACAGGAGTGCTTTCTGTTTTTTTCTTTGAGACCTTGGGTTTCCCCTTTGTCTCATTCTTCTTTGAAATAGCAGTTAGTACTTCCTGTGGACTGGGTGTTGCAGATTCCTCTGTAACATCCACTAGAGCGTCAGTAAAGGTACTCTCTCTGGCTGTCTTTGTCTCTTCTTGCTTCCTTTTACTGGGAGGCCTGGGGGTGCTTGATACAACTCCAAGAGTTTATAAATCATTCCCCAACAGGACTCTCCCAGGCAGCTCACTTTGTACACTAGCAGGTATCTTGACAGTCATGTTGTTGCACTGGATGAGAGCTGGTAGTCTAGGAAGCTTTTGGACAGGGCCTCGAGCAAGCTTAGTGAGGCCTTTGGGTGCCTTAGCAACATCCTCAGGTTTGAAAAAAGATTCATCCACCACTGTAATGTTGGCCCGAATGTCTCTAATGGCAGGGGTCTCCTGACCATTTACAAGTACACTGTCATTGTAATATTCTTTTGTGTTATCTGGAATTGAATTATAGGCATATAAATTCTGCTGTTTCCACAGATCCAGGGACACAAAAGAAACACTGGCAGAGACTCTAATGGGGTCTTCAGCCAGTAATTGAAAGTTACCACTTGCCATTTGTACTTCTCCCTCTGGGGAAAAGGCTAAGGAGACAGTGTGGACCCCTCAAGGTTTATCCTTGCATCTGGGATCCCCTTTTATATCGTTAGTAGACACACAAGCATAACATTTTCCAAAGGTTTTGACAAATGGGGGTTTCTGGTGACCTCCCTCTGGTTTGGCACCAGAAGTTTCACTAGCCTGATCTGGTTTCCTTTGTGGCTTACCCTTTTTCTGTTTGGGGCCCTCTTTTGGATTGGGGGTATTATAATTCTCTTTACCAGCTTTCTTTTGCTGCTTCCCATCATCCTTCTTCTGAGTTGCCCCAGAATCCTGGCGAGTAGCCATGTTGGCAACTCACAAGTCAGTAGCCTTTGCTAACTTCTTTGGATCAATTTCCTTAGAGTCAACCAAGTGCTGTCTCAGCTCATGAGAGCAGGCATCAAAAATAGATTCTAACAAAAATGTGATTTCTCATTCCTTCAAAAGTGTTAACTCTGTAACCCTTTACTCAACCATCTAAGTTCTTCAAACATTCCCACACCCAGGTAGCCCAAGTGATACCATCATGCTTTTTGAGGGTCCTAAACCTCTTAAGGTACTGGGAAGGAGTTTTCCCAAATCTAGCTATCAAAGCTAGCTTCACGTTTTCATATTCCAATCTTTCAAATTCCCCCCACCTCTTTTACAGAATCAGTTGCAACCCGGGGAGCCTAAACAAAAGCCAAGGAATCAACTGATTCCCTGTGAAACCCATAGTTATATTCAAAAGCAGCCAACCAATTCAAAATATCAAGTTTCACCTCATGCATACTCACAGGTTCTTTAGGCATGCAAGGTCCCTTAGGACTGGAAGACCTAGAAGACTCTGGGAGAGAACCATTTTCAAGAGACAATGGGCCTCAGTACGAGGCTTGTGGAATGTATTTAACGGCGCCGGTAATGGTGCTGGTGCCGTTAAACCCACTCCGCCCTATTATGAGGTTCCCTCGCGGGACCCGGAAAGGAAGTCTGGTAAAACCAGATGTCCTTTCCGGGTCCTGCGGGGGACCAGGGAGCTAACAACAGGCCCGTTATTAACAGGCCTGTTGTTAGCTCCCTCCCCATTCCCATTGAGGCCTATAGGGCTCAAATGGGAATGGGGATTAATTTTTACCGGGTCCATGGAATGGGCAATTCTTTTCCGGCGGCAGCCGGCTACCGCCCGCCTCGTAATGAGGCCCAATTTCTTCATTTCAAGAGCATGATGCATTTCCATTCCTCTGAGTTTGATTTCTTGATGTTTACTTTCAGTTTATTTATTTATTTATTTATTTATTTATTTATTTATTTATATTTATATAGCGCGCAAGCAGCCCAGGGGCATTGAGGCGCTGTTACTTGCAATAACTTAGTTGATGGTACACATGATAGCGAATGTTGACACATTATGAATACTACAAGAAATCATACTGTTGTTACAAATATTGCATTTGGTCGTATTTTACAACATATATGATAAGTATTCGTGCTGATGTGTCGGGTCTTATGTGAAGAGGGTAGTTTTCAAAGTTTTGCGGAAGGTGGTGAGGGAGTCCTCACCACGGATAGTGGGAGGTAGGGCATTCCAATGAGTGGGCGCGAGATAGGGGAAGCTGGATCCGCCCGCTTTTACTCTTTTTACTAGTGGCACAGAGAGCATGTTGGTGTACGGTGATCTGGTTGGCCTGGTAGTGGAGACAGGGTGGATCCTTTGAGAGAGGTATGCTGGAGCAGTGAAGTGAATGCACTTGTGGGTCAGTGTTAGGGCTTTGAATACGATCCTTTCCTTTATTGGGAGCCAGTGGGCTAGTTTTCTGGCTTCAGAGATGTGTTCTCTTTTAGCAATGCCTTGGGCTGCACGGAGAGCATTGTTCTGTATTACTTGTAGTCTCTCTAAGTTTTTGTTGGAGGTTCCTAGAAAGAGTACATTGCAGTAGTCTAGCCTAGAGCCGGTGATGGTTCTGGCTATGTTGGTGCAATTCTCTTTGGAGAGAAAGGGTCTGATTGCATTGATAAGTTTGGCATGATATGCAGCTGCGGATGCTATTGTGTTGACTTGTCTATCCATGGATAGGCTGGAGTCCAGGTAGACTCCCAGAGTTTTGACAGAATCGGAAACCGGGATTTTAATGGAGTCAATGGTGAAGTGGCTGAATTGGGCATCTAGATTTTTTAGCATGTCGGGGGAACCTACCAGGAGGAGTTCCGTCTTGTCAGAGTTGAGGCATAGTCCGTTGTCTGCCATCCAGGCTTGGATGGTGTTGTAGAGGTTGTTGAGGGTCAGGGAGTCGGTGTCATAGTTACCTGTGAGAGTGAGGAGGATCTGAGTGTCGTCGGCGTAGTTGGTGTATGAGATGCCCATAGCGTCGAGGATGAGGAAGAGGGGTCGTGTGAAGATGTTGTACAGGGTGGGGGAGAGACAGGAACCTAGGGGCACACCACAAAGTATAGTAGTTGGTGATGCGGCGGCTAGGTCAGAGAATACTTGCATGGTTCTGTCTTGTAAGAAGGAGGTGATCCATGCTGTGGCCTCTGGGGAGAATTTGGCAGTGGAGGAAAGGTGGTGGTATAGGACGCCATGATCCACGAGGTCGAAGGCCGCGGATAGGTCAAGGAGTAGGAGAAGTGCTGGTTTACCCATGTCTCTAGCATCGTCCATCTGGTTTTTCAGGTCAAGTAGGGCGGTTTCGGTCCCGTGTCTGGGGTGGAAGCCAGATTGGCGGAGTCCAAGGAGTTTGTTCTCTTCAATGAAGTGCTGGACCTGCAAGTAGGCTGCTTTGTCCAATATTTTGAGGAGGAATGGGACAGTGGTGATGGGTCTGTAGTTGTTGGGGGAGGTGGGATCGAGAGTTGGTTTTTTCAAAAGAGGGCGGACCCAAGCTTCCTTGAGGGAGGTGGGGACTTTTCCTGTGGTAAAGGAGGCATTCACAAAGGCTGTTAGGAAGGGAGCTAGCGCTTCCGTGCAGTCTTTGATAATGGAGGCTGGGCATGCATCACCTTTGCAGTTAGAGGGCTTGATGTTCCTCATAATGTTGATGATGTCTTTTTCTTGAATGGATTTGAAGGAGAAGGGTAGGGGGGGATCCGGGGCAGGTGGTGCGATAGGGATATGCATACTGGGTAGGGCTTGTTTAGTGGCTAGTATTTTGCTTTTGAGGAGGCTTAATTTGGTTTGCATGGCCGTTTGTATTTCTTCACACCAGTCTTTGTCTTTGGTGAAATTCTGGGGGGCGGGAGTGGGTGTCTCGAGCTCTCTGAAAATGGCGAAGATTTCTTTTGTGCTAGATTGGGCTTCCGAGATTCTGGATTCAAAGGATTTGGCCTTTGCTTGGGTGATTGCCTTTTTGTATTTGGTGGATAGGGCTTTAAAGATCATCTTGTCTTTTTCAGAGTGGGACGTTTGCCACTGTGTGAGTGCGGCTTTTTTCTCGTTGCGGAGTGTGAGGAGCTCAGGGGTGAACCAAGAGTTGGAATGGGTAGTGGGTTTGGATTTGCGAGGTTTGAGAGGGGCAATGGAGTTGATAGCTGCTTTGATGGCAGTATCATAGGTTGTTGCGAGTGTTTCTGGGTCTGATGAAAAAGGTGGACTGAAGGCTGGGCCTTGGAGGAAGGGCAGTAGCCTTTCCTTAGTGAGCTGGTGGGAGCTTCTGGCGAGGCAGGGTGGGAGCGGTTGAGGTAAGGGGGCAGCAGGGGAGCTGGTGGTGAGGATGCTAAAGGTGATGATGTGGTGGTCAGACCACGGGGTGGGATTGTTACCTGTGAAGATGAGTGGGTAGTTGTGCTCTGCTATCCAGTCGAGCGTTCTGCCCTGAGTGTGAGTTGGGCTAAGGATGGTGTTCTTGTAGCCTAGAGCATTGAGGGCAGAGTCAAGGGATTTGGCTGCTACGTCCTTACTATCCCGGAGCCCTAGGTTGACATCCCCGAGGAGAATGGCTTTAGACTGTTTTTTGAGGTTGTCAGAGAGGAGGTGGATGAGAGAGGCTTGGAAGTCTCCTGTTGGGCCTGGAGGGCGGTAGATAGTGTGCACAGTAATGGTGCAGTGGGGAGAGAGGGTTATTTTGACTTGGAGGTAGTCGCTGTTGTTGTTGGTCAGGGATTTCTCTACCTTTCTGATAGAGAGGGAGACTCTGGCAATAATTGCTACACCTCCACCTTTGGAGAGGCGATCTTGTCTAGTTATGGAATAGCCAGGGGGTAGGGCGAGGGAGAGCGCCGGGCCGGAGGCCTCATGTAGCCATGTTTCTGAGATCATGAGTAGATCTAGGTCGTGGGAGGTTAGGAGTTCGTGGATGTCTAGGGCATGGGCATTGATGGACCTAGCGTTAATCATGGCGCATTTCAGGTGGGGTTCAGTAGTGGCTGGGTGGGGGTTCATGATGAGAGAGGGTTTGGTGGGGGGGTTGAGCTTTGGGTGTTAGGGGAGATGCACAACCCAGATTTTACACTGGGGGGCTCATTTTCAGAGGTGGTGGACACAGGTGGCATAGCATTGGGCACACTAGCATTCAAAATGGTGGTAGAAGAATTGCACATCACAGATTTTACACTGGGGGGCTCATTTTCAGAGGTGGTGGACACAGGTGGCATAGCATTTGGCACACTAGCATTCAAAATGGTGGTAGAAGAATTGCACATCACAGATTTTACACTGGGGGGCTCATTTTCAGAGGTGGTGGACACAGGTGGCATAGCATTTGGCACACTAGCATTCAAAATGGTGGTAGAAGAATTGCACATCACAGATTTTACACTGGGGGCTCATTTTCAGAAGTGGTGGACACAGGTGGCATAGCATTTGGCACACTAGCATTCAAAATGGTGGTAGAAGAATTGCACATCACAGATTTTACACTGGGGGGCTCATTTTCAGTGGTGGAGGACACATTTGTAATCACATTGGTTATGGAGGCGGTATAATTGTACGAAAAGTTAAGTACTTTATTGGTGGCTGTGTTGGTAGTACTTGAAGTGGATGCAGGCTTTGAGGTTTTGCGGGGGTGCCTGGCCTTATCAGCGAGTAAAGAGGGTTCGACAGTACGTGAGCATAGCTGTGTATTATGGGTGCTCCTGGGAATGGGCTGTGAGCTGATGGCGGCTTGCAAAGTACGGGCGCGCAACCTGAAACGCCTTGAGGTAGTGCATGGGTTAGAGAGAAGCTTACAAGGGTAGTGCTTCTTACCTTCTGGGTGCGGCATAGGTTTTGGGCAGACGGCAGACGAGCAGCGAAGAGCTGCAAAGAGCACAGGAGGCCTTTTCTCCTGGCCTTCTCTCGTCGGCTTCGCCTCTCGGCCCTCTCCCCCTCCATTTAAAGCAGGAGGGGCGGGCAGGCGGACACAGCAAATGGGAACCTGGGCCTGCGGCGGTGAACTGCGCAGCAGCAGTTGTTGATGTGGATGCCTCCATGGCAACAGCATCCATTTTGGGGCTTCTCCACGCGGCAGGGATTTCCTTGGAACACGCGGTTGTTCCGAATGAAAGGAGAACAGCTGATGCAGCATCCAGCTGGCGTGTGGGGAAACGTGCTCGCAGCGGAGCTGCAAAGAGCACAGGAGGCCTTTTCTCCTGGCCTTCTCTCGTTGGCTTCAGTTTACATTTGGGGCCTTTTGAATTCTAACTCAAGTCTCATCTTTTCAATAGAGACAAATTCTGGACTCAGTATTGGACCTGGTAGGGTCCCTCTGGCTACAGGTTGAGGGCCTAAAGCAGGTGGAGGTGCAGTGGGGCTCAGATCCTGAGACTCCTCTGACTGTTCTAGCTCATTAATAACATTAGAGTTCGACTCTGAAACATTATCATCCTCATCACCACTATCCACATTTGCTGAGGGGGTAGGGGTTATAGCGCTACCTCCCAGTCTTTGATGATTCAACAATTTCTCAATCAATTTATTTTTCTTGCCTTTAACAGATAGAGACCTGACTTTACACATATCTTTCAGTTGATCTACTGTTAGAATGATCAAGGCTTCCTGTTTGAAGTTATCCATATTTGACATTATAAAACAATTGCTTTTCTCGCGGTGCTTAGCCTTGTGAAGGTTATTTGAACAAAAGTAAGAGCAGCACGCACTCTCAATGTAACAACTTTACTTTATCCTCACCGCTTGCCACCAGTGTTAGGCAGAATTGCATGCAGTACCTTCTGGGACCACCACATACAATTAGGACTACAGGTGTAAGCAAAACCAACCTTTGGTATAAGTCTGAGGAGGATTGTTGCACATAGAGTACTGCTTTTGTATTAAGAAACGTGTGTGCGCTCACCGCTTTTATTGAAATTAGCACTGCGAGTCTCTTGACTCTTGCTGCCGCGCGCTCGCTCTCAGGAAGGGCGGAGCCTATCGGCAGTCACGTGCTGCATCACGTGACTTTTTACTTCTTCAAAAGCCTGATATAGTCACCCTTGCGGCGTTAAGCCCGACTGCGGAGTAAAGGGCACTGCATTGTGTGTTTGAGGAACTGTTTTGCTGCTGTTTGGCTCTGGGTGACCCTGGCTCCTGGAGGTAATTTGGTGTTTACTTAACCACGGTTGTAATACGTTCAGGCTACTGTTGTTTTTAGTTGGACATTGGGGAGGAGAGACGGACTAAGGCTGCTCCTCAAGCCATCGGGCGTTCCCAAGGCAGTGCTAATATATTATATATATCCTTTTTTAACATGATATAGTGATTCTTGGAAAGTGTTGATTGTTATATAGATTTACATAGATTGTTATATTCGTACATATAATTGTTTTTTACTTATTCTGGGGAACTCATATTTCCGTGTAAAGAAAGGTGCATATCGCCTAAGGAGTTTCACAGAGAGTCATTGACTATATCGTAAGTAAGTGAAATTATGTCATTCACCTTGAAAACAGGTATGCCAGCAATACATTTAACGTTAGCTAAAGATGGAGCAAAAGTAATTTATACCCCTGTGGTTAACGCCACAGATACTCCATCAAAACAGCAAAACAAAGATCCTGCGATGCGCATCGGTGATAAAAAAAATGGCAAGTAAAGCCAGAAACCTTTCTGTCACCAAAGGATGCAATATTCGCCAATATTATAATTTGGGGGCTGCCACTGGTGCAAGGGATAATAATTCAATCCAAATTAAAACTATGCATGGCAAACTTGCTAACCTCCATGAATTAAACACCCGTCTTGATTTTGAAGTAGCTGCCATTAAAAATAATGCTCAAACAATTGAGTGCACAAAGGGTGTAAGCATGATTTCAGATATTACTATGGAAAACAAAAGCAAATGTTGTGAGAATGATATTCAAGATCTAGGTAATAGACTTAGTACACTTGTTGAACATTCACCCAAAGCATGTACTGTGGCTGCTCAGCATAGACTAAGGGAGGCCTTCACACACATAACTGGTCAAGTGGATGAGGATGTTCTTAATTTTATGAACCTATATGGTATGTCTTCTAGTGAAGAGGAAGTGGTATTTCTGCATTCTAACACAGGTGATCTTATGCAGATCGATGATTTATCGCCAATTAGGATGCAAAATATGTGTAATCAGGCTCTACCAGAGTGGTCTGTTGAAGCATGTGAACCTTATGGTCCCATAAATAAGTTCCCTCAGGCTTCCCTTGATACAACACTAGGTTCAGATAAAGATCCCCCCCTAAGCCCATCATCATTTGTCCTACCTACTCCGAGACAAGTAAAGAAAACCCGGGAAGGACATATTGCTGTGGGTTGTAGTAATAATCAATTGGAGGAAAGTGTTGTACAGGGTGAAATGAGCTCAACCCTTTTGGCAATGAACATAGCCATACTATCATTGGCCAAATTATATGAAGCCATGGATCAAAAAATTAATTACAAGACAATATTATTGACTAAACTAACGGATAAGTGCAATGAAAGAGAGGGTGTGTCCACTTCTAGAGCTTGTGAACCCCAATTTGAGATCATCAGACACTCTAGTGTAAAAGATGCAGAGTCACAAACTGAGAGCCTGATTGGTAATGATAGCCAAAGGCAAGCCCAGCCTAAACACTTCATTTTTGGCAAATGCAAAGTTGTTACAAATGGGAATTCGCAGTTGGAGTCAGAAATCCAGACTGACTCAAATAGTGAGGGCTGGAAGAGTATAATGACCGGCCCAATTGCTGTGATATCCAAAGATGCTTTTAATAACGTGGAAAGTCAACCTGAGCTAACTGATGTACCAATAAGAAAGTTGCCAGGTGATCCTCTCAGCAGTAAAAAAGCTGACCCCATCAAAAAGAAAAAAATGGTCAAACCATGGGCTAAGCCAAGACGATTTTTAAAAATGACTAATGATAAGCATGATGAGGCGCTGAAGGTTGGGAAGAATGATGACTGTATAGTTCAAACAAATTAGCCGTTAGTGGCAAATAAGGGGAAACTCTCATTTGGGTTATGTGATAAACCTTTGGATGACTTGGTGGCTGCAAGTGAGGTGGCCAGAGTGAAGGAAGATGCTCAATTGAAGTCAGCTCGTGTCAACCCACCTTCGTCAGTACAATCAGGGGATGATGGGTGTGGGCGGATTGATGCGCAGATGCGCGAGGAAATAAACAAGACTATTGAACAGTATATTGTGGAAAGGCAATCGGAAAATTGTAAAAAGGACACCGAGCAGGAAAATCCAATGTTGGGGAAATCTAACCCTGCCTCCGTGCCATCTCGTCCTAATGAAAGGAATTTGGTGGAGACAGGGAGAATGACCCAAGGAGGACAGTGGCAAGCAAGTACAAGCCATGCCCACCTACCCTTCCCAAAGCTGAGAGTAATGGGGCAAAATAAATATCATGGTTTCATTTTAGAATGTAGCGAACACCCGTTTGATCAATATGATCTCAATCGCTCATGTATCCTCAACATCTGTAAAGAAATACCTGAATTGACACACTTAACATCCTCTGACATTGACAGAGTGGAATTTTTGAGTGACAAACATCTGTCCAGGTCAAGAATCATGTTTCGATCAACAGTTCTGGCTGATATAGTATGGGAGGCCAGGAATTCATTTTTCCATATGGGTTTCAACATTTATAGAGAAGAGTGTCAGGAAACAGGAGGTGAAAGGATGGGATTAAAAAAATGGGCTCCATGCATTTTTGGATAAAACAATAGAGACCAAACTACACATAGAAATGAAAGATTTGATCATGCATAACAATCCATTACTAAAGAAAAAAACAACCTTGTATGCTGGAATACCCGGGGTTTCAAACATTTCATCAATACTAATAGTTCAGAGCTCGAGGGTTTTGATATTGTAGTATTACAGGAAACTTGGTTGGTTGATTCGCCCATCTGGAATGGATTTGATGTAGTGTTCGAACCTGCAATCTCACCACCTAGGGGTAGGCCTATGGCTGGTTTACTTGTAGCTATAAGGAAATCCAAAGGTTTTAAAATTGCAAATTAAAATGCTGGTACGCCCTTCATTCAATTCATCAAATTGTCAAGTGAGGTCCAAACTTTTTTGCTAGTCAATATATATTGCGGGAAAGCTCATTTGTCATCAGAATGTTTCTTCGATCACCTAGAGGAAATCTTTTTGAGGATTGCATTACAAAAAAATGTTAACTTTGTCCTAGTGATGGGAGACACTAACTTGCATTTGATCCTTCAAGATAAGAGAAAACTAACGAATGATGAGATAAGGTGGAATCAATATATGGAAAATATGCATTTGGTTATGGTCAATGGTGCTGTGGAGGGTGATACCACCTCTGTTAGTACATGGCATAATGGTCTATTCGAGGCTACTATTGACTGCATTTTTGTAAATAAAGCAATGATGAACATGATTCAGTCCCTGAATATAAGATCTAATACTAAAAGTGACCATCATCAACTTTGTTTAAAGTGGGAATTGGAGATTGAACCCTCAGTAAAGCATGGGGGAAGTTATAATGGCAATATAATTGCCAATAATGCAAGAACTCGATTGAAATGGTCTGATAATTCCTTAATATGCTTTGATAAACATCTGTCTTGCAATTCAGGGAGGGACTATGTTTCCTCAATGCTTCAATATGTGTCAATTAAAAACTCTGTACAAGGTCAAAGCCATAAACATACACATACATTTGATATAGAGGTGAAAGATAAAAAGTCAGGGCTACGACATCAAATTCGTATGTTAAAACATCTACCGAGGGAGGAAAGATGCTAAAAACTAAACAACACAGTATGAGATATAGAAGTTGGCAAAAAGGAAGGAAAGCATTGCGCTTTCAAAGAGATAGTGAATTCATGTTAGGAAAGATCGCCTCAAAATCAACGGCTGAAGTATGGAGTGTGTTAAATGAAGCTACCTATAAGGATCAAAATTCTATTCAGATAAACTCCATTCCAGCTGAAACCTGGTGCACGTATTTCCGCCAGATATATCAAACTCCTTACAGCGATATCCAGTTTGCCTTTGAAAGAGAAAGCAAAAATTGGAATCATCTATTTGCATTTGACCGGGACGATATAGTAATGTATATAGCAAAACTTAGCAGCTCGAGGGCTGCGGGTCCTGATGGGCTTAATAATAAAATGCTGAAGGAGAACCCCAATATAGGGGCAAGTATACTCACCCAAATATTTAAAGAAGCAAAGAGATCTGGGGTCATGCCTCCCTCATGGAGAAAGTCCATTCTCATATCGTTATCTAAAAAAGGCAATAGATTAGACCGGGCCTTTTACAGGCCCATAGCCTTCCTGGACTGCCCGGGGAACATTTTTGCCCGCTTTGTGCTTTGTGAATTTAATGCATGGCTTGATGGCGAGGGTTTAAGAGATCCATGGCAAACGGGATTCTTAAAGGGACTAGGCACAGGGATCAATTTGTTATGCATAAATGTGATCATTGCTAAGCACGCCAAGTTAAAATCTCCCTTGTATGTGGCATTTGTAGACTTTAGAACCGCATTTGATACAGTTCTAAGGGAATTTCTTATTATAAAGCTGATAAAAAATAACTGCCCTTGGAACGTTCTTGAATGGATCATTGATCTACACTCCCAACGCTCATTACAAATTAGACTAGCCAACGATGGGAGTTTATCCGACCCGATTTACAGCTCCAGAGGTCTTAAGCAAGGGTGTATCCTTGCATCATCTATCTTCAACTTCTTTATCCTTGATATTGGCAAAGACTTTGATAATATCGTGACTGACACCCCAAAGTCGGGCTTGTGTGAGGTTAAATGGTTGCTATATGCCGATGACCTTCTGCTGTTATCCAAAACGCCAATGGGTCTCAAAAACATGCTTTGTGTCTTGGAGAATTATGCAATACATAATAAAATGACTATCAATACCAAGAAAAGCCAGGTGATCCAATTTGGCAATTGTAAACAACAAAATAAAAAAATAGAGTGGAAGCATGGAGAGGCTGTAGAATCAATTTCTGAATACGTATATTTGGGCATAAACATCAGTAATAATTCCCTTGATTCCCCTTACCAGTCCAGTTTAAACTTAAAGTGGAAAAATCTGATATCACAGTCAAAAATTATTAGGGGTAAATATTGTAAGTTCACTATTGCTCCACTTCTAGTTTTTTATAAACAAAAAGCTATGCCAATTCTGTTACATGGTGCAGAAACTAAACCAATTCAAACCAACAGCTTTTGGGATAAGAAGGAAGGGTTCTATTGGAAATCCTTATTATGTTTGCCTCCATCTGTACCTGTTGCCCTGATAAGGCATGAATTGGGGTTAACATCTTTATATGCCACCTACAAATGGAAAGCGTGTATTCTCTATAGGAAATGTGTCCTGGACAATCACAGGAATGGCCTTGTTGTTCAACTGGCTCGTTACATACAAACCTCTAATGATGCCTATATTCTGCAATGGAAATTACAGGTGCAGAAATGTATGCAAGATGCAAATATAACAGATGACCTACTTATCCAAAATCCTGACAAAGCTAAATGTAAAATGTGGGAGATGAATTGGATTGAAAATAGAGAATTGTGCTATAAGTACAAAAATGTCATCCAAAATCCATTTGCCATTAAAGCTTATGGTAATACTGAGATGTATCTTCTAAAAAAACCCAGTATTAACCATCGTGCAGGATTTATGCGATTAAGATTGAATTTATGGCATACTAGAGCAGTAACAGCTAAATGGGCCAAAGACGCAACAGTGACTACTATATTCCGGTTTTGCAGAGTTGAGGATGAATCCTTAGAGCACATCATTACAAAATGTGATGTGTTAGAGGGCTTAAGAACTAAGCACTTTAAAGCCTTCTTTGAATACAAACTACACATGGGAGCAGAAGATCTATGCAAGTGCATATTCCATGTGTACTCAAAATCAGTTGGGTATGCATCGATACATTTTTTGAATGACTTAAAACTTGATAGAGATGAGATGGATGACAGATAGAAACATTTCCTCATAATGACTAGCGGTGAAGTCAGATGTAAATGGCCCAAGGTTCTTAGTTGTACTTTGTGGTGATAATTTGGAAATTCTGGAGAAAAAAAGGTTATGTTTCACATCTTAATGATTGTTTTGTAATGATTGTTTAAATGTCAAATGTAAAAATGAAGTTTGTTTTTACTGTTTTTATATATTGAAAGGTTGCGTTTCTCAACCATATCAAATAAATAAATAAGGTATAAGTCTGTACTACACAGTTTTAGGTAGCGAGCTGAGCAGCCAGGCTTATCTCAAGAGGGAATGTGAGCAGTACAAGGATGTTACACAGAGGTCTTACAATCACAGTGGATCAAGTAGACACTTACACTCAAGGTTTCTTGGTAACACACTCATTAAGGTATTACACAATCATTTAGAAAACATTCACTAGAAGGAGGCAACTTAATATTATACACAAACTCACTTCAGTACTGAACCAAATAAGTTTCTGAGTAAATTAGGCTACCCTGAAATAGGAGCAAAATGGCATTTCAGTTACTTTCAATGGGAATAAAAGGCACAAGTTAATAGAAATAGATCACAAATACTTTCTTAGGCAGAGCAAATAGTTTGAGTTCACTAGCGAACTCGATTCAGTTCAGTAGGCCAAGGCCAAAGTCAATGGACTAGTGTCTTGGATAGGAAAGATCAGTTCTTGGAGTAAACAGTAAAGTCTTTGCAAAAGTTCTCAGAAGTAATTTGTACAAAAAATAACCATATGTTGGGTCACAAGCTGATTAGGCCTGCAAGTTGGGAAAGTTACCAGAGGTAAGTTCTCTCAATCGGGTTGGCACAGCACCTTTATATGACAAATAAGATGCAGCTGAGGACGTTGGTTCATTGCAGTTCCTGCACATATCTCACTGACCCTGAGTCTCAGTCATGGGGACAAGAGGGAGGACGTCGGGGGGACTCCTCCACTGCACGGGATCATCAGAAAATGCTGACAAAATGGAGTTACTTCAGTTCCAGTAGCTGTAGTTCAAGCACACAAGCTGGTGTCCCTCTCCCTGGTTAAACCTAACCAGCTCAGAGAACGGTATCCAGGTGGCTTACGAGTTGATTGGTCCTACCAACTCAAAGGAAGAAGTCGTCCTTGAAGGGGCTTCTCTGTCGAGATGAACTTGGCAATTCGGACCTGCAGCAGGGCTTAACTGTGCAAACCAACGTTCCAGGAGTTGCAGCAGCCATCCTCTTCCAACTCGTCTTCGGTTCTTTCGTTCCAGTGGTCAACTCTGCGTTCCAGTCCAAGAGATTCGTCTTTTAAACAGTTTTCACCCTTTCATTCCAGCCTAGCTGGCTCTCACCCAGCAGGGTGGCTGTCCTTGCCGGACAGTCAGACAGCCAATCACGCCAGAGTGCATTTTGTGTCTCCTAGGAGACTAAGCAAAGGGAGTTTCGGGCACTTCCTTTACTTCCTGCCCACCCCGAACACTAAGACACCAGAGGCGGTCTTCAGTCCTGAAGCCCGCCAAAGGCATATGAACAAAGGGACCAAACCTGGTTTGGCGCGCAGAGACAAACATTAGAAGGACCTTTCCAAAAAGAAACGGAGAAAAAAGAAGACCAGACCTGTTTAAACAAAGGGGCTTTAGGCGCCATCTTGAAAAACAAGGCTGCCACGATTTTTAGCTACCGGTGTTTGCGGTCGGGAACAATCATGGTAGTTTGTTGTAAAACCACTGCCACCAGACATTTCAATAGGAAAGGGTAGCATGTGACTGCTACATGAGTATTTAGACACAGGGGATACTATTTAACCTCTCCAGTACTGTATTGTAAGACAGTGTGTGCTGGGTCTAGGAATTTGGAAAGACTAGTAAAGTCAATTTCACTTTACATTCTCTGAGAAACAGTAGTTCAACCCAGAGAACGAAGTTAAACCTTTGGGAATTCTAAAATACATTCCTGTGTTACTGCACTGAAGGTGGTGTGTAACACTGATTAAAAGATGATGCCTATGGAGTTATCTAAAAACTGCATAATTAAAGAACACAAGAGTAAAACAAACATCAAATTCATGGAAGAGTGGGAAAAAAGGCTCCCACTCTTTCCAGGTAAAAAAAAAACAAGTCCTCAAAATCCAGCAAAGTTGCTGGGGGTCTCTAAGGTGAAGGGAATTAGCACATTTATGAGAATTCTCCCTAACAGCTACCTCCCACCACCGCTACTGACCTCCAACCTAATCGCTGGGCTGCCC
The DNA here is from genome assembly GCF_040938575.1 of Ambystoma mexicanum. Lineage (NCBI taxonomy): Eukaryota > Metazoa > Chordata > Amphibia > Caudata > Ambystomatidae > Ambystoma > Ambystoma mexicanum. The sequence continues at coordinate 458,457,492 of NC_090933.1, read as the reverse complement.
TCTGAAGTCCTGCCACCTTCCAAAACCCACACTTACCCCTTCCACAACCCCCAGGCAGCCCCCTCAAGTCCTGCCACATAGCACCATGCCCACTGACCTCCACCCCAACCACAGCCAGCCTGCTGCTAGTCGGCCCTCTTCTCATTACCCCCAATAAATTATACCCCAAACCCAGGAAGCCCCCTCAAGGCCTGCCACCTACCAGCACCTGCACTGGCAACTCCCCCAACCCCAGCCAGTCCCCTGCTAGTCTGCCCTCCTACCACAACCCACAATTACTTCTGCCCCAACAACAGGCAGCCCCCTCAAGTCATGCCTCCTCCCACCACCCCACTAACCTCTGCCCCAACCCCAGGCATTCCCCTCATGTCCTGCCACATCCCACCACCCCACTGACTATGGTCGCAACCCCAGACAGTGCCCTGCTAGTCCACCCTCATCCCACCACCCCCACTGACCTCTACCCCAATCCCAAGGCAGCCTCCTCGTCTCCAGTCACCTCCCACCACCCCCACTGACCACCGCTCCTATACCAGGCGGCCCCCTCAATTCATTCCTACTCCCACCACCCCCACTGACCTCTGCCCAAACCCAGCCAGACCCCTGCTAGTCTGCCCATGTCCAACCACCCCCTCTGACCTCTGTCCCAACCCCAGTCAGCCCCATCAAGTCCTGCCACATCACACCACCCCCAATGACTACTTCCCCAACCCCAGACAGACCCCTGCCAGTACACCCTCATCCCACCACCCCTGCTGACCTCTGCTGCCAACCCCCAGGCAGCCCCCCTCAACTCATGCCACCTTTCACTACTGCACTGTGCAAGGCAGCCCCTTGAAGTCCTCTCAGCTCCCACAACCCCACTGACTTCTGCCCCAACCTCTAGGCAGCCTCCTCAAGTCCTGCCACATCTCACCACCCCAACTGATCCCCCACCCCAGAATGCCCCCTCAAGTCCTGCCACATACCACCACCCCCACAGACCTCTGCCCATGCCCCAGCCAGCCCCTGCTAGTCTGCCCTCCTCCAACTAACCACACTGACCTCCACACCCAACAACAGGCAGCCCGCTTAAGTCTTGCCACCTCCCAACCTCTGACCCAACCCCCAGGCCATCCCCTCAATTTCTGCCACCTCCCACTCACCTCACTGACCACCTCCCCAACCCCCAGTCAGCCCCTTCAAGTCTTGCCATCTCCCACCGCCGCACTGACCTCTGCCCCAACACCAGCCTGTCCCCTACTAATCAACCCTCCTCCCACTACCCCCACTGACCTCTGCCCTAACCCCAGGCAGCCCCCTCAAATACTACCACTTCCCACCACACCCACTGACCTCCACTCCAACCCCTAGGCAGCCCCCTCAAGTCCTGCCACTTCCCACCACCCTTACTGACCTCTGTGCCGATCCCCAGGCACCACCCTCAAGTCCTACACCTCCCAGCAACCCCAATGAAGTCTACCCCAACCACAGCCATCTCTCACAATCCGCACTGAACTCTGCCCTAATGTCAGGCAGCCCCCTCAAGTCCTGCTAACCTCCCACCACCCCCACTTAACCATGCCCCAACCCGTAGGCAGCCACCACTATTCCTCCCCCTACCAGTTCAATGTGAAGCAGCAACCTACCTCAACTCTTCTGGCCTGCCTCCCCCATGAAGTACACCTGCCACATATCCTTCTCCAAAATGCACAACTGGGAGCACTGCTGCTGAATCCAGGCCCATAGCTCATTTCACGTCTCTCGAGTAGACCACACTCAGCTGCACATCAACAGGACAGCATATTGTTGCACCAGCTACACTTTGGCCACTCCATGAACATGTGACATAGTAATGCAATGTATTTTTTATTTATTTATTCATATTTTTTAAGCGCTCATCAACCCGGGGGCATTGTGGCGCTCTACAGACATGAATTGCTGATTACAAAGGAATGCAGGTGGTTACATTAAGCAGTTACATTACAGATTTATTTTAAGGTTGCACATGTTTGAATTTTCAGATCATTAGGGTTACATAGTGCCTTGACTAAGGTAGGTACAGTGCAAATAACGGGTAGACCAGGCAATGTTGTGCTGAGGGTTATATGAATAGTGTGGTTTTCAGAGATTTGCGAAAGGTGAGCATAGAAGGTTCTACTCCGTGTGCATTTGGCATTCCAAAGTTTGGGTGCTATGTGAGGGAATCCAATGCTGCCGGCATTGGCTCTTGTTATGCAAGGTACACAGAGTTGGTTAGCAAGGTGTCTTCTAGTGGGGTGGACAGAGATGTTTTTGGAAATGGTTTCTGATAGGTAGAATGGGGCAGAGAGGTTAATGCATTTGTGCGTGAAGGTGAGTATTTTGAAGTTGATCCTTTCCTTAAGAGGGAGCCAGTGGGCATAGCGTCTGATCTGGGAGATGGGCTCCCTTTTTGGAATGTGTAGGGCTGCGTGGAGCGCATTATTTTGTATTGTTTGGAGCCTGTTGATGTTTTTGGTGGAGGTGCCTGCCAGGAGGGCGTTGCAGTAGTCGAGTCTGGCTCCTATTGTAGCTCTGGCAGTGGATAGGCAGTTTTGAGTGGATAGAAAGGGTTTTATGGCAGTTATAAGTTTGGTGGTATGAGCGGAGGTGGAGGAGATGGTGCTGACCTGTCTTGTCATTGATTGTGTGGAGTTTTAGTAGACACCAAGGGTCTTTACAGATGGTGAAACTGGTATGTTAGTGTGGTTGATGGTGAAGTGAGTGTATTTAGTTTTGAGTTTAGAGAGAGTTTCCTTGGGGCCCAAGATGATGAACTCAGTTTTATCCCTGTTTAAGCAGAGACTGTAGATTGCCATTCAGGTTTGGATAGTGGTGTATATATGGAGGAGTGCTGCTGTGTCACTATTCTCTGGAGAGAGGGAGGAGCACTTGGGTGTCTTCGGCATAGTTCGTGTATGCTATGCCGCGCTCATCCAGCAGGTCAGAGAGAGGTTTGATGAACAAGTTATAGAGTGTGGGAGCTGTACATGAACCTTGGGGGGCTCTACAGTTGATAGTTGTAGGGCCAGCTTGGGCCTGGTCAGAGAAGACCTTCATACCCCTTCCTTCTAGGAATGAGGTTATCCAGGAGGAGGCTTTGTCAGCGAAGTGGGCTACAAGATCAAACGCAGCGGAGAGATCGAGAAGAAGCAGGAGAGCGGGTTTACCATTATCCATTATTTTGGTGATTTAGTTCTTAAGATCTACTAGGGAAGTCTCTATGCCGTGGCCTTTGTGGAAGCCAGATTGTCTTCTAGCAAGGATGACATTGGATTCCAAATATTGCTGGATTTGGATGTGGGCGGCTTTGTCCAGGATTTTGGAAGGAAGGGAACAGTCGTGATGGGTCGGTAGTTGTTGGGGCAGGTGGGGTCTAGGGTGTTTTTTTTTATGAGCGGACAAACCATGCTTCTTTTAGGCTTTGTGGTACTATCCCAGAAGAGAAGATGGGGGTGAGTGAGTCTTTGCATTCTTTAATGATGGTTGGGGGATATATGCCACCCTTGCAAGTGGAAGGTTTAATATGTTTGAGGAGGTTGGCAACTTCCGTTTCTGTGACATCTCTGAAGACGAAGAGCGGAGTTTGAGCGAGAGGTTTGGGTGGAGAAGGCAGGTGTGGAGTGTCCTGGTTTGGAAGGACATTATGCTGATTATTATTTTGTCTTGGATCATTTTGACTTTGTTGATGAGAGCATCCTGGATCCTGGAGCACCAAGCTTTGTCTTTAGTGATTTCATCCGGAGCAGTAGCGGGGGTGGTGAGATCTTTGAAGATCGTGAAGATTTCCTTGGTTTTTGATTTGGCATTGATGATTCTATGGTTGAAGCATTCAGATTTGGCTAAAAATATGGCCTTTTTATACTTGGATGAGATCACTTTAAATTTGTTTAGGGAGGACTGATTGGGCGAGTATTGCCAATTGTCTAGCACTCGGTGTTTGTTGGTACATAAAGTAGCTAGCTCTTCTGTAAACCAGGAATTCGAGTGCATAGATTTTTTCTCTTTTTTATCTTCCAGGGGAGCTATGGACTCAATCGCCTGGGTGAGCACCTGTGCATAGGTGTTGGCAAGTGAGATGGGTTCTTTATTAAAAGGGGGTTGGAATTCAGGGATATTGAGAAGCGGTGCAAGGTTGGTTTTAGTTAGCTTTTTAGAGCTTCTGACTTTGGTTGGTGGGGCGTATGAGAGTATCTTGCAAGTGGGGAGGGTGGGAATAGTAAATTGGATGAGGTGGTGGTCTATCCATGGGAGGGCTGAAATGTTGGTGATGGGCAAGGAGCAGTTGTGATCTGCTATCCAGTCAATAGATCGATCTTTGCAGTGGGTGGGGGCATTAATTTTAAGATCAAAACCAATGTTGGTGAGTTCTTTGGCTAGGGAGGCGGCACTTTGTCCTTGGGATCGTGTAGGCCTAGGTTGAGGTCACCTAGAAGGATAGTTTTAGTCAAGATTTTTACTTTTAGGTTAGCTTTTTAGGTTGTTCCCTATGATTTGGATGTAATGCAATGTGGAATGTTTATTGTACATTTATGCCACTGCAATGGCCTTAAAGCACTGTAGGTGAATGCACTTGGAGGATCGACGTCCGAGCAATCAGAGAGTCAATTAGAATGTGTGTCTTGAAAGGTAGTTATATAGGGGTGGCAAAATCCCTGGTATTGACCCAAGTAGTACAGGCCTGTGGTTGGGTGATGTGAATGCTGTCAGAGAGTGTGCGAGTCAAGTTGACAGATATTGTGTCCAGCTACACCGAACAAATAATCATGACATTTAGTTGCATTCCAGTGGTAGAGGTGATGTATGATATGAGAGCATGTAGCAGCTTACTGCAGATGTGTGCGGGTGGGTGGCTGAGCCTTGGGATGGATACAGTTTTCCACCATTGAGTGCACCAGTGGGGATTGTAGCAATCTCATCCACTATTAGGCAACATCCCTCCTCAACAACCAAAATGCTAAATACCCACACGAGTGAATGAAGTGTGGATACATCCACATTGACAAGCAAGTGCTAAAGAAATACCTAAACATCAGTCTACCAGAAAAGAAATCAATACCCAGTAGTGAATGAGTAGAATTGATACAACTAAAAACAAACTATGTGGAACATATTGCAAGACACATCAACAAGTGAGTACCGATCCCCAGCAGAGACACCAAACACCATCTTGATACATCTCACACACCACCACAACCAGCCAGTGTGCACACCATTACACACACACCAAAAATGTCACTCAAACAACACTAACACACCACCAAACAGTCAGTGTCCCTGCACAAGGAATAAAATCAGATAAATAGCCTTTGCCACCTCCAACCGTGTGATGGCCCCACTCCTACATGTGAAACACATCTGCACATGTCCAAGTCAATCCAAAAAATGCCACCTTGTCAAGCTCTAACAAAACACAACATCAACAAATACACATGAACACATTTGTCAATGGAATACAAACTCAACCACAGCATGCAACTCTCACACAGACATCAACGCCATCTACACAATACAACATGTCTGTATTGCAAAGCAACAGATGTTCATTACAAAGCTGTCAAAAAAGTGAATCCCAAACCACATCCCATCCCCACATCTACAAGAGACCACCCATGTTCATCGAGCATGGATGCAACTTCTATCACACACACAGAACATGTACACATGCCCTAAAGCAAACATCACAGTAACAACATTACACACACAGTGTGGCCCCAACCCAAATGACTGGCCATAGGACATTTGCACTTGGGGAACATGGAAAAAGTAAATGTGCACATGGACAGAGACACTGCAAGAAGTGTGGTATAAACAGTATGAAAAATTCTATTAATACATACTATGTACAGAAAAATGAGGGGAAGGGTATAAATGTCCATGGTGAAAATAACCACAAGTCCAAAGTGAAACCTAATGCTAGGAAACTATTTACAGTGGCAGTGGACTAGTCTTTTGGGATGTCGGCTAGGGCTTCGACCAGGGCCGATTCACCCACCACATCCACATCCAGTAGGCGGGCCCCATTGCTTGCCTGGAGGGCTTGCAGGGTTTCCATCAATTGCATCTCTGCCTTCTCTGCTTCCCTACAAGACTCCCCCATGTTCACAACCCATCCCCTCACCACTCTCTCCTCTACCTCATACATAGTCCTCCTGATAGCTGCAACCCTTGCCCCCCACTTCACCACCTCCTACTGCCTCACATATCACGCTCTGGCCACCACCAGAGTCTCCAGCCACAGATGTTCCCCATGCCTCAACTGTGCCACCTGTTGTCCACTGTCCCTCCTCCAGGTGGCAATGCCCTGTAGAATCAGCCTTCTCACTGCCACCATCTGCCGCTGCCCTGGAGTGAGTGTCCTACAATTGGATTCCCTTTTTTAGATGACAGTTGTTGGGGGAGTATGGTACCTGCACTGCCCTGAAGTTCCTGGTATTCCTCCACTGCCTGTTCATGTGTGGGCACCAGGACAGGCTCAGTGATCACCTCATGGGCCTTTATAGGGACTTTCACCTTGGGCAGTGAGGAAGGCACAGCCAGACTGGCCGATGGTGGGACTGGTGCACAAGGGGCCATGGTGCTAGATGGCATAGAAGCCTAACTGGAGTATGACTAAGACACAGATAAGGAAGTGGAGGAGGGGGCCATTGTAGTGGCCAATCCAGAGAGACCACCAGAGAACAGTGCAGTCGCCAACTTTGTGAGGAAGTAGCTCATGTGCTTGTAAAGCCGTACAAACTCCTTGCAAGATGCATGTACGGCATTATGAACAGTTGTCTGCCTTGTGAGTTCCGCCAGCAAGAGCTGCACCACATCTCGAATGGCCACATCAGCTAGGTATTGGGCATCGGTCTGGGTGGATACATGCAGAAGTAGGTCAATGCTGCAGCAAATGGCTCAGGGACAGGAGGTTGTGCCGATACCTCCACGGTGGACTGCACATCCTCTGGGCAGGGTGTGCAGCCGGAACACTTTCCTTGATGCCCCTACCTGACCACTTAGGCGAGGCTGCAGTATCTTCCTCCTCCACCTCCACCTCCATCCCCACCACTACCAGCCATCTCCCTCCTTTACTCTCTCTCTCTGGCCACCCACTCTGGGTCCTCTTCCTGATCCTACGTGTGAGGCTAAGAACCTTGAGGTCATCTTCGACTCCACCTTCTCTTTCCCTCCTCACATTTCCGACATCTCTAAGAAGTCAAACTATCAGCTGCACCTCCTCAGAGGTATTCTTCCTTTCCTCACTTTCCCCCAGAAACTCACTGCCTCCAGAGCTCTGGTCTTCTCAAGGCTGGACTACTGCAACATCCTCTTTCTAAATCTTCCTGCCTCTACACTCTGTCCTCTTCAACATATCCAGAACAGGACTGCAAGACTTGTCCTTGGCCTCTAGCCCAGGGATAGTATCTCTCCAGCTCTGACATCTCATCATTGGCTCCCTGTGACATCAAGGATCGGGTTCAAGATCCTCTGCATTGTCCACAAGGCTTTCTGGGGCCTGTGACTGCACCACCTCCAACTCTCTCTTCCTAAGTTCTTCGATTCGGGCCTCCCTCTGGAACAGCCTCCCTGCCTCTCCCAAACTTGAGCAGGACCATCTTCAGTTCCGGAAGCAACGCAAGACCTTCTTCTTCACTTCTGCTTTCTCTCTTCCTCTCCCCTGCTGATGACCCGTCTGTTCCACGCACTGGTCACCTGGCCACCCTCTGAACTTGGGCCCAGGTCCCTGCCTGTACAGTTGCACCTCACACTGCCTCTTGCCTCCCCCAGCACTTGTGGTCTGTATCTGTAACCCTACAGTTCCCCCTCTCTGCACTTATGAGCCACCCGTTGGCTGCACTTTCTGATTACCTGCACTAAGCCACCCACTGGCTGCACTTTTGATTACATGCACTTCTCCACTCCCAGCCCAACTCTGCACTTCTCCCCTTCCCCTTCCCTGCTCTTGCACTATCTGCATGACAAAAGGCCTAGTAAGATCACTGTTTTGTCCTCCCTCTGTTTCCCCCTCTTTGTCTTGCCACACCTAGAAACACTAGTGTACAGGCACGCTATAGATGCCATATTAGATCATATCATATCAACCCAGATGACTCCAGAGAAGCCTCCGTCCTTGTTGGCCCCTGTGTGGCAGCACCCTGTCCCGCTGCTGCTGAGGTGTCCCCCATGACAATCACCTCCTGGGACCTACCCTTAGTAGCATTGCCAGGTGGTATTGGTGCTCCCCCAGCCACAACCCTCTTGCAGCATGAGGTGAACATTGGGTGTGACTGGGGTCTGTGCCTGGGTCAGGAGGCCGTATCCCTGCTTTTCTGCTTGGCAGCACTGATTCAACCCTCTTTGCCAGCATCAGCAACTCTGGACAAGGGGACAAAGAACATAGACATCAGTCAACAGTGACAATGCATGTATGGCATACACAACATCAACAGTACCATGAATTCAGCACAAGTCATCCGGCAACTGCCACCGACACACGTCCATGCAATCAGCATCAATACTGTAACACAAGTGTAGGAACAATAAGGAGTCACATACATGACACATATATATCAACCTAGCTCATTGACGTGTGGCTACATACAAATTGCAAGAAATCATCACACATCACAATACCAAAGCCAAAGTAATCAAAGTGTAACTTGCAGGCAGTGCAATGGGAAGTGCACCAGGTCACATGTCTCAGTACTGTCATTGCATGTGCACAATATCATCTTGTCCGCTTGCATAGAAATGCAGAGTGAGAAAGTATACATAAAGCACTGTCACTGAGAGCATGGAACAGGTAAACCTCAGAGCCATGGCCTAGACTGCGCCACCCAAGTGCGGGCTGCAACCAGCCCACCCAGGGCTATGCCATTGACACCCTAGAACAGTACCTTTCCAAGAGGCCTGGAGACCCTGACCACCTCATGGAGACCCTGTATCTCTTCCCTGGGACTCTTACCGGGCCCCGGGTCCCTGATGAGCCTTCAGCTGCTGAACTTGCACAGCCTCTCCCTCTGCATCTAGTCCCATTGGGCCCAGCCTGCTCTGGGGCCCTGGTCCAAGCACAAAGGAGTCCATCCAGCTCCTGTGCCACACATATGCCCCTCAGGGAGACACTTCCCAATTACTATTAAGCCCCCATGAAGCAGGGGCTCATGGACCCTGGCTGTAGACAATTGTTGGAGGCAGCTGAGTCAGCCACACATCAGACCATCTAATCCAACCTACAGACCAGATAGCTTGGTGGCCATAAGGTTGTGCCTGCCTTAAGGCCACTGTCCATGGTCTGATACTTAAGCTGCCACCTCTGCACCCTGGGGGCTGGGCTTAAGCTGCCACCCGTGAACTACTGCCCAGCCTCTCTTCCCTGCCTCAAATGGGCTCAGTCGAACCACTACTCCTCTGCCGGCTGGGCCAAGGCCATTTGGTCTACTAGGCTGACTGCAAAGGGAGAATAGTTCTCCACGCCAAGCCCACACATCCGCGGGTGCCCCTAGGGTGGGACAGAGTTTACTGTGAGCCCTGCGACCACGGGTGGACTGGCCTATAATGAACTCTGGAGATTTCCCAGTAGGCCTCTGCACCCTGGACCTCTTTTGTATGGTAACCTACTTTATTTCCAAATGTCCTCATAGGAAAAGGGTTGGACTTGCTGACAATTTGTAATATGGTGCCACTTTGAACATTATTTCCAAGTCCTATTTTGGCTCCCAGTCCACCCCTGCGACACTGCGACAGTATCTCACCTCAACCGGTGCATGCCAGCCCTCACCTTCATTGCCAACAGGGTTTCTTTTGGCCTTCTGACTTGCGCATGTGTTAGACTCCTTGTCCGTGTTTGAAGATGGTTTGGGTGGGTAACCAACATCACCACAGACCTCTGGTGAAATTTGTCGGATGCCATGCAGTCGAGGTGCACTGAAGACAGTTCACCCCTGTCGACAGTTGTACCAGGAGCATGTGGCCCCATCCCCCATAAACACACTGGCAACCACCGAAAGGTGCCGGGGCGGTTGCCGGAGGAGCGAACAGCAGTGGTCAATTTCCCTCTGCCCCATGGACATAGCAGAACTGTTGCCAGGGGGTTGTTACATTCTGTGCTGGATGCTGGAGAGGTGAGCCACCTGCCCCTGGGGCCTTCCCAGCTGACCTGGAGCTGGTCAGGGTGCACCGCCACAGAGGGCATGCGCCTTGATTGGGCTGAGTGCACCTGCACACCTTTTGTGCTCTCTCTTCAAAGTTCTTTACAGCTTTCCCTTATGGTACTTGTTGACTATTGGCCCTGCACCCATATTTAGCCTTAGACAGAGTTTACCACCTTCTTCGGGTTGCATTCCCAAGCAACTCAACTCCAAGTAGACCTCATTGTGGTGTGCCGGGGGCCGCCACCATCCTAACACCATCCATTGGGTGAGCCATGATCAGAAGGACTTGGGCCCCCGAGCGATGCTCGGGAGACGTTCTTCTGTACTCCACATTTCCTGTGCCCGCAGCTGGATGGGGATTCCACGTTAGGCTCCTCACTCTTCCTGTTTTTAGGCCACTGCTACCCCACCACTGCCACCAGGGCTCCCTGAGCGCCTGGCCCTGCCAAACCCCACAAGTTGGGGATACGGGGTGGCCAGGACATACTGGATACAAGCCCCTGGTCCAGGAATCCTGCGACAGTGCTGATTGAGGTCTGAACTTCGGGGGATGAAGAGAATGGGGTCTGTGTGATGACCTCAGTTGTGCACCGGCAAGGTTCCCCATGGCAATTAATGTTTAAGCAACCCGTAGACAGGCATAGCCCCAAGAGAGAACCTTGGCTGCAAGGAGTGTGCAGCAAAGTGTCAATGATAAATGTGTCCTGCAATTCACACAAATGTATGCATCTAGCTGCATGCTTCATCGACGTGCGAGCGGAGTGATCCACTGGCAAGAGTCACAGGTCAATTAATTTTCCAGACATCAGGCCGAACCTGCCAGTGCAGGGGATGCTGGGGGAGGTAGCACTGCCCATCCAACCTGTGTGGTGAGATGGCCTGGCGTCCCATCTAGCTTACCCACTTGGAGTCAGCCAAGACCATTGCGGTTTTAACCAAAAGGGTTCCAGGCGATCAGCCCAGGAAGCACACCCACCATATCCTACGGCAACGTATTTCCTCCCCTCTCCACAGCATCTGTTATCTCTGCATTTGTTTGCACTATACCCTATGATTCCCGCTCCCTTCCTGGGAACAGCTCCTCCTGGCCATGGACTTGGAAGTACGGGAAGCAACAGATGGGGATAGAGGGCCTGTCCCTGAACTATTGTATCCATCAGGGGGTGGACTCTGGAGTGAGGGAGTCACAGCCTTATGTGCGTGGAGAGCAATGGCCTGGATCTCTTTATGGGTAGCTTGTCATGGTGTGCTGACCCTGTGGGTTGGTGGTACAGAAGCTGAGGTGGCAGGTAAACTTGTTTTCTCTGTCTGCCCTTCAATCCCTCCCCTTTTCTTCCCAGTTGCCCCTAACCTGCTCTATGTTTCCTTCAGTAGGCCTACCGGCCTCTCTGCCCCTGATTCCTTTATTCTCTCTCTCTCTCTCTCTCTCTCTCTCTCTCTCTCTCTCTCTCTCTCTCTCTCTCTCTCTGCCTCTCTCTCTCTTTCTCCTTCTGTCTGTCTCTTTCTCTGTCCCCTTCTCTCATCCCTCACCCCCTCTTTCCTATCTCTCCTCTCTCTCACCCTCTTTCCTCCTTCCCAGCAGTCTCCCCACTCAAACTTTTAATATGCAACCCTTCTCATGCTCCTTTGGTGTTCCTTTCCCTCCTCTGTAACCAAGGGTACCCCACAGGCCCCCGGCTCCCATGAAAGGGGCTGTGCCTAACATGTTGTCCTGCCAACAATGCCCTATCTTGTGCACGCAGCCCAGAACAGACAAAACGCCTGTGTCCAGTGTGCCCAATGTACTGTGCTGCAAATGTATTTACTCCTCTGCCAGTTAAGTATCTGTTCATGAGTTCAGATCTGGTGTGCGCACTCTTTTGTGTAACCTGCCTGTCATTGCCAGAGGGGAGACCCAGTCAGGCTGCACATACAGTGCCTCTCACATCCACATGCTTTGGTTTTGAGCAATTGACTTCCATCCACCTTGGAACCATGTCAAGGGCTTGACCCCTTGGGTGTGCACCCTTACATGGGAGGCTCCTCTCTCCAAGCAGTCCTAAGGTTGCGCATCCTGGCAGCTCACTGGTGGTCAGATCAGAGTGGACAGGGTTGGGTGATGTTTGCCCAAGTGCAGGCCCTGTTTGCCATGCTGTTCACCCTTCTCCACTCAGCATGAATATGCAGCAGTTCAGGGTGCCTACCCTACCTGTTACCACACTGGTGGTGGCACGTGAAGAAACCACTGCCACTATCAGTTGTGCCTGAGCAGAGCCTCTCCCCTTCCACTCCAACCCTGGAGCAGGCTGGCCTGCTGGTACCCATGTGGTTGTATTGTCCAACCTCCAAGAGTTTGGGGGGCGGGAGGGGGTTGCAGGCTCTGTTGCTTCTTTCTCACAGACAACCCGAGGGTGTGAATATCAGCCTCAAATGCTTGAAAGTCTCCCCCACTGTAACCATCCAGCAGGTTCAGCTACTAGGTATATCCAGCAAGTGGCATATGCTTGCCTCAGAGATTGAGCCATACACGCGTTTGTGCACATTGCTAGTACAGTGATGCTGCAAAATGGCTCATTGAGTTAGTGATGATCCCTTTGATGGCTGCATCTTTTACTTGGATTACTGTGGTGAATTTACAGCAAATACTAGCCAGTGAATGCTGACCTCCTGGGGCGCGAGCATTAATCAGACCCAGACCAATATGATGTGGCAATGCAGCCTGGTGACTGTTGCTACAGTTGGTCAGTTCACACCTCCCAGTGATGGCAAACATACCTTGTACTGTCTGCCCTGTCAACTTCCTGTGCCTACAATGGTGATCACCGGTAAAGGTGATTTTGGATTTGAATTGGAAACCAGAGATTGCACCTGAGAAAGAGCTAATACATCCAAGGAAGCCAGCATGAATGCAAGTTGCAGGTAGTGACTTCAATTTCTATCACAGAACTCTTTCGAGGACCTGGGATTGGAATGTGTACACTTCACATCCTTTAACAAGGAATCAAGTATGGAGGCTGCAATCCATAAGAGACCTGATGCACCCATGTAAGAAGCACCTGCACAGTCATAATGGAGACGTTCCTCTAGAGATATGGTACTCATATGGGGCATGACATAGGATCTACTGCTAGGACCCAAAAATATAATTTTCCAGCACTTTAGGGACCTCATGCAAAATATAGATACTCCAACGATATACAGATCATGTAATAATAACCGTGCACTTGTGTTTTAACAACATGGGATACTCTTCCCACGTTACACTGCTGAAAAAGCCAATCCAGAACCATGTGGTAAGCTATGGCACAACAAAAACATTGCTTAGCAATGCGCTCATACGAATTATACCGGAGAAGGCTGCATGAGTGATTAAGCCGGTGGCTCCATCCCCATTACATAAGGAGTGCATCTCTCTGTCGGAGGTATGTTGTTAGGTCAAGTACTGCATTAGTGGAGTGCCAGGGCAGATCTGATCTATTGAACTACTGCCCCTTTTGGGGTGGGACCCAGCCTGACTTGCATATGGTCTTTTCCCTTTTGTAATTGCTCGGCAGGTGAAGAACAATGTTCTGGAGGGTTGCCCAGAAAAATACCAGTGGTTAGGATTAATTCCAAACTTTCTAGCAATCACCTCTTTGGTTTTGTCTAAGTCACCCCGAGTGTGACGGGTATGCCCAGTCGTGGGTCCCATGCGGCTGGACCTAGAGAGCTATTCTACTCCTCTCGGATGAGGCCCAACAAGGCTGAAACATGTTTGGGGATGCTTGTGGTCTTGTGCAGAAGTGACATGACCAAGCAGTTTGGGCTGGACTGCCCCTTTTGGGGTGGGACCAAGCCTGATTTGCATTTGGTCTTTCCCCTTTGCAATGGCTTGGCAGTCAACAGACAATGGTTTGGATGGTTGCCCAGAGCAATGCTAGTGGTTAGGATTAATTCCACATCTTCCAGCCATCACCTCATTCTTTTTGGCTTAAGTCACCTCGAGTCAGAGGGGTATGCCCAGACGTTTGTCCTGTTCCTTTTGGGCCTAGAGAACCAAGCTACTCTTCACTGATGATACCCAACAAGGATGAAACATGTTTGTGGATGCTTGTGGTCACGTGCAGAAGGAAGGGATGTGATCAAGCAGTTTGGGCTGGACTGCCCCTTTTTGGGTAGGATCAAGCTTGATTTGCATATGCTATTCCCCTTTTGTAATGGCTTGGCAGGTGAACAATGATGGCCTGGAGGTTGCCCAGGACAATGCCAGTGGTTGGATTAATTCCAAACCATCCAGCCATCACCTCTGTTGTTTTGCGTAGTCACCCGGAGTGGGACGGGTACGCCCAAATGTGTTACCCGTGCCTGCTGAGCCTAGAGACCCAAGCTACTCCTCACTGATGAGGCCCAGCAAGACTGAAACATGTTTGGGGATGCTTGTGGTCTCATGCAGAAGGCATTTGACAAAGCAGTTCAGGCTGGACTGCCCCTTTTGTGGTGGGACCAATGCTGATTTGCATGTGGTCTTTCCCCTTTTGTAATGGCTTGGCAGGCGAAGAACAATGGCCTGGATGTTGCCCAGAGCAATGCCAGTAGTTAAGATTAATTTCAAACCATCAGCCATCACCTCTTTTATTTTGCATTTTGTATATGGAACAGGTTACCTGTTTATGTTTGTTCAGCCGTGGTAATTCCAGCTCCAAAAGCAAATATTATAGTTGAACTTACAATTGCTCATATTTGAATCTTGTGATTGAGCTGCTGGTCTTGCACAAAGCATCCAAATGCCTGACCCATCCACATGTGGAGGACTGTCACACTGCCACAGAGGACAGCAGACATACCTCACGGGCTGTGCACCAGGAACATGTTTGTTACGTTCCACAATGGTGTTGTTGGACTCCCAAGTTGGGATGCTGAATAGGACATAGGTCCATCTCGCCATGCATGCGGGACGGGTGGTGTTGCCTCCCCCAAGTCTCTCCTGCACCGGTGGGTTCAGGCTGACATCTAGATGGATGATAGTTGACTGTGACTCATGTCCATGGATCACTCAACTCAATTGTTGATGAAGAATGCAGCTACCTGCAATTTATTAGTGTGACTTGTGAGACACATTGATCATCATCACTTTGATCTCATATTGCAGCTCTGGGTTCCTCCTGAGGCTACACCTGTCTGCGGGTTGCTTCAACATCAATTGCCCCAAGGCCCTCCCCGGGGTGCAGCTGGGGCTGCCAGAGCATCCCTGTTTCCTTTGTCTCCCTAAGGTCAGACCCCAATCAGCACTGTCTCTGGATCCATGGACCTGGTGCAGTTACTTTTTTAACCATGTGTCCTGTCCTCTCCGTTTCACACCTTATGAGTTCACACCAGTGATACCAGCCACAAACTGTAGGTGAAGCTCTGAATAAAATCATTGGGTTCTAACAGTGCATAAGTCTGGGGCTCTCTACAGACCTCTTAGAGGTATTCTAATAGAAGGGAAAGTTTTGTTTTAGGATGGGCTTATAGTATAAAGAAGAAAACCATGCTCACCATTATACCACAGAAATAATTACATCAACAAAATACCACTAAAATTACCACCAATATAAGCTAACAAGATATGGTCACTAAAATAATGTGATGCCAAACCCAATCTAAGTGCAAGACTAATTTACCACCAAATTACCGCCACTATTTTTACGCTACGAAAATACTGCCAAATCAAAAATGTACCCCAATAAGTCAAGAATCTATAACAGATAATGGTGCATTGGCTGGAAAAGTGACTGTAGAGCACCTACTGGACGTGACAAGTGTGACTAACACTACCATACGTGCATTGAAGGGAAACCTGTTATGTGAGCAGCGTGACACTAGAAGTGAATTTCAGAATGTCTCAAATGGAGGCCACATTCCCAGAGTTAGTGCAATATTTGGATGCAAAGTTATACGCACATGGAACATGGTCATCAAATAACGCCACAGAGTGGCATGATCGCATTTATGCAGAAGTGCAGAAAGAACCATTGGATAATATTTTTGCAGAAGGTAGTATAATTCAGGTCTGCTTTTTGAGATTATTAAATGCTGCTGATAAACATGCAGAGAAAGATTGTCTGATACGGCTATGTGCCAAGACATGGTTCATTTTAAACAGGTCTCTGCGAATGAAAGAAAATGATGCCAAGCTGATTAGAAGATTAAAAGTTAAGAGCAGAACTGGAGGTATGTCAAAAGGCCTTGCAGTCAAAATGTAAATACCTCGACACTCAATTGTCCCAAACAAAGAAACAGTTTGAGGATAGTGAGCAAGAATTAAAACACTTGAAAGGGTTGGTAGATCATATTAGACAAGATAAAGAAAAGGTTATTTAGGAAATGCAGATTTTACAAAAAGAACATTTTGAGAAAGAAAATGATCTTCAAAATGCTGAACAAGAGATAGTTAAAATGTTTCAAGAAAAAGACAGACGAGACAAAGAGTTCAATAAATGCCAAATGCAAATGAGCGATATGCAAACTATGATTAATAAGATGGGTGATAAAAACAATTACTTGAGTTAAGAGGCAGATCGACTCCTTAAAAAGTGCAAGGATTTGGAACAGCAAATATGCATTTCCAGGTCCCAGGACAAACGACAGGGCACCACATTCAATGGAACTGAGGTGAATTCTATTTCTACACAGAGAGCGAGTGCCTCAGTGGTTGTGCCGGTGTCTGAACTTGGTTGTAGCACCCTTGGGGGATTTGACACACCCATTGGGTGCCGCCACCAATCCCATACACCTGAAACAAGGGTTGAATCACAAAGTAGTGCAATCCCATGCATAGCAATCAAAATAATGAAATCAATCAAGGCTTTGATCAAACCATTCAAAAAAGGAGGGGAGTGCTGCATAGAAGACCATTTAGAAGCGGTGCACAATATATTTAAAGCCCTCCAGATACCTAAAGAATAATACAGACAATACAGACAATACTTTCACTTAACTCTGGACGCTCCCACAGCCAGTATCATTAGAGGATTAAATGAACAGCAGAACATGACATGGGCAGAGTTTGAAAAAGAGATTAGACGTCATTTTTCTCCATTCCAGTCCTTACAGGAGGCAAAGAAAGTGGCATACACAATTACGGCTGGACCATATACGTCCCCTCGCCAATTTTTGCAAGACTTAAAAAGAGCTTTTTCTCGCTTTGATGTATCTTTTGACCCAAATTCAAATGAGTTTAAAAATGCCGATTTCTATGGGTTGCAGAAATGCATCATATCACAGTTAGTCCGTGAATTTGATCATGACAAATCCCTTGCTATATTGTCAGGGTAGAGAGAGTGGTAAAATGAAAGACATGAGACCAAAATCTAAAGAATCCTCGGCAACAGTAATGGAGATTAGGTCAGCTAAAATGTCACTTGAGTCTGCTCAAAGTCCAGTCAAAAGTAATGTGACACCCTAACAGAGGGTTAATCAACAGAGGTTGCCACTCTCTGCACCGATGTTTCAGTCACATGATCCTAGTAATAGGGAGAGCTACATTAGCCCTAGGTACTTAGGAGACAGGCCCCGGGCAGGATATCGGCCTGACATGTCAGGTATGAACAATAATCAGAGACAAAGCCAGGAGCAAAGAAATAATGGTCCCTACCAGACATAGGGAACACAGAGCAGATTTGAACCCAAAACCATGATATATGGTAATCAGGACAGACCTCGGTATGTGGATCGATTTACTGAAAATTGGAATCAGCATAGGGGATAATACTCACAAAATGAGAGACAGGACATGAGGCAGAGTATGAATTATGCCCCACCTCAATACAATCAATCACCGCCACCAGGGGACTACAACCAAAGGATAAGTGCACCTCACTCCCCTCCACACATGAATCAAGTGTTCAGAAACAATATCAATAGAAATCACTCTCCTGAGAGATATCAGAATAGATTCAACCAGGGGGAAAACAACCAATATCGGCATAGGCCCCAGAGAGAAGATTCTAGAGAAATGGAAAGATTCCAGTGTCTTGAGGCCCAAGAGAAAATGTTGGCTGAACAAATAGGAAAGCTCTGTACGGACCAAGAACAGTCATCAAAAGAGGGGGCAGGTGGGCATAGTAGTGACTGGGTGATTTCTGATAATAAGTGACTCATTTTTCATGATACCTGCGATGATAAAAAGACAAATTGCCCTGATCTGGATTTGCTGAATGATTTAAAAACAAAAATACCTGCAGATAAACATGAGACAGAAATTGCAAATACATCTAAAAAAGAAGTTCGGTTTAACCTGGAGTTAAATCAAACATTGGAGATTTGCACAAATGAAAAGGGAAAACATGAAATTCCAAAAGAACAAAGAGACAGATTTAAGAAGGGCAACTCATGTATGGGCAATATAATTGATCAAGGAGAAAGTTGGGATGTTAGAACGCTCTCCCTAGACAATCAGGACGCTAAAAAAATACAGGCAGGAAGAATAAGTACTCAAAAGGAGGGCACAGATCAGTCACCTGACGAGTTCTTTGAGCCACAGATTTTTGAGGAAGTTAAAAAGACTGGTACCATGCCAAATACCCACAAATGCCCAGAATTAGAAAATGACAAATTATCAAGTAATGTTTCTACGCATATTCAGTTGGAGGATTGTAGTGTGAACTCTGATGATTCCCGGATGGAAGGGCGATCAGTGGCCACACTCCAAAGGACCTCTGAATATGGGTGAATGAGTGAGGTTTCTCAAACAGAAATGGACAGAAAGGAGGCAAAAATGTCCTTTCATTTACCAATGTGCTTAGCCAAAAGTTAAAAAGGTCTGAGCAACGTGAATCCTGAAATCAGTAAGAATTCACACTTTTTGTGTGTGTTAGAGGAAGCTGAAGACAGATATTATGCTCCCATTACTGTAGAAGAGAAATGCAATACATTTGAAATGATTGACACAGGCGCACAGGCCACAATTATGTCCACATAATTGGTAAAAAGTATCAATGAAGGGAGATCTCCACAGAAGCAGATCACTGTGCTGCAAAGTGATGGCCCAGTGCACAATTTTAATGGTGAGGAGGTACCTATCGTGGGTGTCACCGAGGTTGACAGAAAGATAGGAAAACACAGAATGAAACAGGAAGTGTTGATCACATCTATTTGTGAAATTCCATTCCTGATGGGAACAGATTGCTTGAAAAGATTGAAAGATTGTCTCCTCTCATAGATGGGGGAAATGGGGTACTGTGGTCTTTATCCAAAAAACCATTAAGACCTAAGAAAATAAAGTCCCAAAACAGCAATGTAAGTGAATGCCATACCGTTGCCAAAACGAATGATGCAGTGGAGGTGTATCTACAAATTAGCTGTGTGTCTAGTGTCACTGTCATTTTGATGTGTCAGGATAAAATGCAAAGTGAAAAAGAAAAACAATCTGTGCAGATTTATTTGGATCCCAGGAAGAAATGGCAAACTGAAATATATGAACACACATTGTGCTTCTATTTAAAAGAGAAGAAATGCAAACAGAACACTATTTCTAAAGCAGACACAGAAAAACACATCACCACTCTCACTGAAATACACATGGAAGATGAGCAGCCATGGGTTCAGATTGGTATAAATGACCATTCTAAAATGATAGAAGCTACTTTGGCGCTTGAACAGGAAAGGAGTTTTATTAATGAGAAACTACTGCAGAGAATACTGGAAAGGGTGGCAATCCCAAAATGTAGAATTAAAAACCAATATGACTCTGGTTTGGACCATACAGACTTTGAAAACCGAATTGCAGGAAGATGCATGCTAAAGATTAATATTGGACAGAAAACCATCTGCCACAATGTGTGGATATTGAGTGGAATACAAAATGATTTTTACATGGGTTATTATGCACAGAATGTGCATGGGATTAGATTTCCTTAACCAAAAAATATGGTCGTGGCTAGGAGGGCCTGCACCCAAATTTGAAGACAAGAGCAAGGCTTATCATTGTGCACAATTGGTCCCATATGCAATTGAATTACAGGTGGAGAAGTATATTAATATCCCTGCATTCACCAAGCAGGTTGCTATAACAATAAAGTGCAATAGTGGTCAGCAAATGAAAGATTATGATGCATTTGCGTGCTTGAATGAATCCATGAAGCAGCAAGGCCTGGATTATGAGTACACCCCATTGATAAATGTTGGAGAAGGGTCTGTGAAAATTATGGTGAATAATAAAGTGTGTTAGGATATTCATTTAGAAGAGAATTCTTCATTAGGAATGGCCAAACAAAAATCACATTATACTGCAAATGTCAATAAACAGAAATATCCCTGAGAGATAGGTAGATGCACAGGGTGTGTTGCCAGAGTATCTGGATTCTCAACCCAAAGGGATCTTTAACATTTAATCTGTGTATCCTTATGATTTCAATGAGACAGTGTGCTGTCACCAGGAGAATTGTATAGTATTTGCCTTAAATGAAAATGAAATAGAAAATCAGCACATTGAAGTGGAGGTTGATATGCCAAAATATTTAAAAGTGGCAGCTTTGAAAAGAGATACAGCCACACAGTTAGAAGAGAGCACAGAGGTTCCTTCACTGGAGGATTTCCCAGAATTTTCAAAGATGGTAGAGGAGCAGATTTTGTTAGATGCATGTAATAGCGAAGAGGATAAAAATGAGTTGAGAAAAATATTCATGTAATTTAAAGACGTTTTTGCCAAAGATGCATATGACTGCGGCCTAACTAATTTACATGTTGCCACATTACCAGAGTGGTGTGGTAGAAATTACAGTGTTTGTGCGGCAATATCAATTGCCACTGGCATGCTTAGAGTCATTGGCAGAGATAATTAAAAACTTGGAGTCTAGGGGAATTATCAGGCCCATTAAAATTACCTCCAACACTCCTATTTTGGGTGTGTTAAAGCCAAATGGTCAATGGCATTGGTGTGCAGATTTGAAGTGGTTAAATAAAAGAGTGCCAGTGTCTAGATGGCCGCTGCCATTCATTGATCAAGGCCTTGCTCAGGTGCATGGGTCAAAGCTGTTTACCACATTAGATCTCACATCTGGAAATTGGTGCGTGCCACTGGCAGAGGATATTCAGAATTTATTTTCATTTTCATTTGATAAAACGCAATACGCATGGGCTAGAACCCATGGGTATGTCAATAGTGGGAGCGAATTTGGCATATTTTTGAGAAAGGCTATGCCAGATGCAGCGGAAAGAGAAACTATAGTTTATGTGGATGATGTCCTGATAAAAAATGAAAACTTAAAAAGCCATTTTGATGAAATTGGACGTGCACTTGGGCAATTGCAAAAGGCGGGTGCCAAAGTATCTTTGCAGAAAGCCCAATGGTGCAAAAAAAAGGTGAATTTCCTAGGCCATGAAGTAACTGAACATGGGCTAAATCCACAAAAGAAAAAGGTGGAGGCCATACAGAAATTGAAAGATCCTAGAAATGTGAAAGGTTTAAAAAGTTTATTAGGAATGATGGGACATAACAGGAAATTTATTGAAAATTATGCTGCAATTACTCACTCATTAACTAAACTATTGAAGCTGAATACACCCTGGAAATGGGAAAAAGAGCAATCTGAGGCATTTGCTAAATTGAAGGAATGTCTCATAAAGGCACAATGTCTAGCGTATCCCATACAAAACAGGGATTTCTTTATAGAAATAGGTTTCACTGAACATTCTATGACAGCAGCGTTATCTCAAACACATGATTGAACCACAAAACCATTGCTTATGCAAGTAAGGCATTTTCCCAGGTTGAGATCAAATTCAGTGAATGTGAAAAGGCCCTTTTGACCACTGTGTGGGCGTTGGGGCATTTTCACCCCATTGTTCAAGGGGAAAAGGTAATTATTAAGACAAATGTTCAACCATTGCAGTTTTTACAGAGTAAAAGGATTACGTCAGGCAATCTAGCACAGTCCAGAATTACTTCATGGACATTGGAAAAGCAAGGCTTTCCTGTAGAAGTGAGATAAGGCCAAAATAAAAAGAGCCCAGTTGCTCAAGTGTTAGCAGATTTACATGACTGTGCAGCTGAATGTGTGTCAAAAGAAATAGAAGTAGAATCTGGTTTGCAGGAGTTTGAAAAATCACCACAGAAAGCTTTTGATGAAGATACATGTAAGAATTTACCAACTGTATATGTTGACTGTTGTGCCTTTCACATTGAAAATGACAGCAATAAACGGTTGGTATCAGGGATAGGAAATGTCTGGTTGAAATGTGAGGACATTTCTAGTATAGGGATGAGAATTGGGGCTAGGAGTAGTCAGGTAGCGGAAATGGCAGCCATTTATAAAGCAATTACTACTTCAGTTGATAATACATTCAGTGAAATTGTCCTGGTGACTGATTCTGATTATGCACAAAATAGCTTTGTAGAGTATTTGCCTGGCTGGAAAACAAGAGGCATGCTTACATATAATATAAGAAAATCCCCTTGAACATGGAAAAATGATACAGGCTATAAACAAATTAGTGTCAGAAAATGATTTAACAGTGTAGTGGAGGAATATTTGTGGGCATTTGAAAACTACAAGAGAAGATAAGGAGCGAAATGCTAAAGCAGATCAATTAGCCAAGATTGGGGCTGTTATGGGAGAGTTGTTACCCATTGAACACTTAATTGGTGAAATACAAATAGATGCAGTTACACGCTCTAATGTAGAACAACCAGTAGTGCAATGGAGTTATGATACACCAGATCAAGATCTGATTAAGGCGCAGACGGATGATAGAATGTTGGGGATCTATTATAATCATTTGATGGATCCCAAACAAAATCCTTTAACTGAAAATGATTGTACAGGGAAAGAAGAGTAGAGGGTATTATTAAAGAATAAAAAATGAATTAGACTACAGATGGACTCATGATCAGGGAATCCATAACAGGGCAGATACAATGGGTGGTACCCCTTTCATTCAGAGGGCTAATGCTACACCATGCACATGATGAATAACTGCAGGACACAGAGGTTCACAAAAGACTTTAGAAATACTGAAAGATTATGCTTACTGGCCACATATGTCCCAAGATGTGGAATTATACACTAGGGGGTGTCTAGTATGTGCCCAATTTAAGCCTGATTCACCAATGCATAGAGCTTCACTGATGAAAATAGGCTTAACTCTTCCATGGTCAGATTTGCAAACTGACTATGTACGGCATGTAAAAAGGTTGAGTAGGGGGAACCGTTATCTTTTGACCGTTGTTTGTTGGATGTCAAAATGGGTAGAGTATACTCCTGCAACAGATTGTAGGGCGCAAACGGAAGCTACATTACTGGTAAATCATATATTTTCAAGATTTGGATTACCACAAAGAATAGAGTCGGATAGAGGAAGTCATTTCACAAGCACCTTGATGAGTAAGTTGTGGCAGATATTCGGTGTAAAAAGGAAACTGCATATTGCGTACCGGCCCGCCTCTTCTGGAAATATAGGACGTTGCAACAGGTCTATTGTGGAGATAATAAAGAAGTTTGTAGCGGAGGCAGGTTCCAGCTGGGATTTACGATCACCCCTGGTTTTGATGGCAATCAGATCGACTCCTGCCAAAGCAACTGGTATCAGTCCTCATGAGGTATTAACAGGAAGGAAAATGGTACTGCCACAACATTTATTATACAGGACACATGAACAGACACTTGTAAGTGCCTCTATAGTTCACAAATATGTGGAAGAATTGAGGAAGCATTTACAACATGCATTTGCATTTGTGCAGTGAAATTTGGAGAGAGCTGCTGACACTGCAAAGTCATATTATGATAGATAGACGTCTGTGAAAGAGTATAGTGTAGGGGATCAGATATATAAATTTCATTTTGGAAAAGGTAAACATAAACATTATAAATTTCCTGTGGCCTGGCAAGGGCCATTTGAAATTGTGGATAAGGTGTCCCCAGTAGTTTACAAAATATTGAAGACAGAGGGTGAAATGGTGACTGAACAATGTGTTCATGTGAACCAAATCAAGCCCTGTCACCCCAAACATGAAATCAGGAGGCTTGAGCAAGTAGAAACAGCTTAAGTACCCTGAAAACACGGAAAGATAGATACAGTAGCTATCTTCATAGTGTCCCACACCATATAAATACAAACAGATGTGATCCTTATTGTAGAGATAAATGTAAATGAAAATACCATAGGTGATAAACATTGACAAAAAGGGACTGAATTAGGCTGAATTATTATGGTACAATGTTGAAATATATTGTTGATGTATAATGGTGTCTTATGTATATTATTGTTTTCTCTTTAACACGTGCTTAGTTTCAGAAATCAGAAGACTCCAGCAAAATGTTTTGGACTACATTTTTTTATGGTAGAAAGGGTAAATTTGATATTGTGCTATGTAGTTGATATGTCTCCTTTCTATTTAAATTAGAAAACTTAATTGATCTTTTTGGGGTCAGAGGTCGCAGTAACGGAGGACACGAGAGCTGACGGAGTCCTGGAGTCCACGGGATGAAGCTCGAGTAAAGCCTCCGGACTGAAGTATGGATGTGAAGACAAAGTAACAGGGACGCTCAAAGAGATGGCTTCTATGGAAAAGCATTCAAGGGTCCCAGGATGAAAGAACTTCACTGAATGAACCAGATGACGGAAGATTGGTGATCAAAACATCTCAGAGATGGAATCATGAAAATGATAAACATTTTAAAAAGAACAGTAGTGAATTGAATTTAATTCTACAGCGTTCCTGATGAGGCATAGTATTATCCTATGGGACTGAAAAGGAGTGTGGTGGAGAATCACATGTTTTTTATTTTAATTATTTGTTTTAGTTAGTTATATTAGTCATTTATTTATTTTATTTTATTGTTTTTATTATCATACATGAAAATGAAATGTTGATGGTGGACACTTCGGTTGAAAAGAAAGTCATATATGCACAGGCACATTATGAGGACTTCATTTGGGATATGTTTTACTGTTCTTATGATTAAGTAGTGGTTTATAATGACATATTCCAATGTTCATTTTATTAAGTTACTATTATTTCAATTGTGATTTATATGATGGAAAGAAAGAAGAACAATTTGGGTTTCCTCCAATTGTGGATTTGGGTAGCCAGAATTGTCGGAAAAGGAGGGTATGTAAGGACATGTAAGGACATATATATTTTACCAAAATGTAGTGGCATTTTTGTTGCCAGCAGTAATATGTCATGACAAATAGTCTTAGATAACTCTTCCATATAGAGATGGGAAAGATAAGAATAAATTGAATTAATCTTCCCAATCAATAACGAGATGCGGGATGTAACACTTTGTATTTTAGTCAATAGGATGTACAAAAAGGCGGGTTATTGTTGAAACTCCTGGTTTAAACATACTGATACATAGTGCATGGAGATGACGGAAAACCCATTCCATGATGGCGGGAGGGTTTTGCTAGTTAGCAATGAAATACATCATGAAAATGGTCCCTCTTTTGTGTTTATCTCACCATGGCCAATCATTGGCAGTTTGCTTTTTGGTTGAATGGTTTCTTTAAATAAAAAAACACACTTGTGCAACAGGGATTGTGGTTGTGAACAAGCGGCGAGTTTTGCCGCAAAACGCATCAACATTTTTCACATTTTGGGAGAGCCTTACTTTTTATGGCTTACATTTGCTAAAGAGCTTTTTAGCTGTGTTGTTTTGATGAATTGAAATAAAGATGTACCTTTGGTAAAGAAGACATGGTATCCAGATGGATTTTTTTCGTCCTTTGAGCATAGAGAGTACCGCTCGCCTGGCCTGATTAACATCAGAGTTTGACATTGATATATATATATATATATATATATATATATATATATATATATATATATATATATATATATATATATATATATATATATATATATATATAACAGAAAGGGAGGAAACACGAATCGCACTCCCGCAGGCACAAAAAACAGATGCCAGGTTCAATAAAGGTTCGGAAAAAACAACAGACACAGTATAAGAATTACTGATGTCTTTAATGTTTTATCAAATTAAAAAACAGAAGCATCGTGCAGAGAACAAATGCACGACACAAAGCAGCACATAGAAGACAGAACAACAACAGGACGCCTATGTGTAGCAGCCTGCAAACAACGCGTTTCGCGCTATACTGTGCGCTTGATCACGTGAGGGGGAGAGGGTTGGACAGTGGTAAATACACCATCAACAACAGTCCCTCAACTATGTCGATGGCAACAGCTGCTACCAACTCAAAAGGGAACAGGGGCGGCCATGTTGGAAGGGAGTGTGTACCCATGCTAAAACTGAAGAATTAGAGCACAGTGCTTTGCAAACGCTTCTGTCAGTGATCAGTAGAAGTGAAATAAAACTGACCAAGGTGTAAAAATATAGTATGTAACACCACAGTCTCCAAAATAGGGAAAAGGCCCCTATACATGTATCAATACATGTATGGGGACCTTGCTAGACATCAATGCACAGTGCATAAAGTAGCAGTATGATGACCACATGGCATGGAAGATGTAATAAGCCACACTCAAAATAAATGAACCAACATTAAAAATCACCCCATGTAAATGCATAATCAGCCTCATGAACTAACATATCATTCCCAACACTTAAATAGAAAATACAATACAATAACAATAAAACTAGTCAACCAAGATTAGATATAAAATCAGGTTAAAAACAGTAGGACTGGACCTAAATGTTAAAAAATTGCAGCAAGGTAATACAGCCGGCAAGATAATTTGTGCAAACAGCAAAAATAGCAGCTTAATCATCAGATGTCAATTATACAGTGCAAATCAGCAAAATAGAGCAGCAAGGCAACAGTGCGTCTGTCCAACCTCAAAAGTAGAGGATGTAATAATGTGCAAGTGCATCGACCTGATAGACTGTGCAAAATTGCAAAAAATAGCAGCTAGTTCATCAAAGTGCAAGTGCAAACCATGATGTCAGAGTACCTAAAGCCGAAGGCAGAAATGCAACAATACAGATCCAGAGCACAGAGTAGACTAGACCAGTAATTTCAAAACATTGAGGAATAGTAAAACAATGTCAGAAAATGAAGGGAATAACACAAATAAATAGAACATAAAGCTACATATAGGTCCCCAAAATAAACAGGACATAGTTGAGAGAGCGCTCCCCCTATTGCAAAATAATCAGCTAAGACAGGCAGGTAAGAAAGAATAATAATCATAAGTGTAAAACAAAATTAGATCAGTCAATACCTGCGAACAAACCAATGAAAGTGAGGCAGGAATACAGAAATACAAAAGTGTTGAACCAAGAAAACAAGATGACCCCAATAACGGAAAACAGAGCATAAATGGAAGGAAAAAGCAATAATGATAAATACATGTGGGCACAAAATTAGGTACCCAAAAAAGTATACAATTCCTCGTCTACATTGTGACCCCTGGGGAATTTAGTGTCAAGATCCAAAATAAATCTGGTTTCGAGTTGTCTCAGCCTCAAAATACGATCACCGCCCCTCGGATGAGGGGGTACATGTGCCACAGCAAAAAATGTTAACATGTTAGCATCATTGTTATGTTCAGATTTAAAATGTTTAGCCATAGGATATGTAGGATCAGAATTCTTAATGGCTCTCAGATGTTGCAGAATTCTAAGTTTTAGTTTACAGGTAGTACTGCCGACATACCAACGCCCACAAAGGCACGAAAGTACATAAACAACGAAAGTGGTGTCAAAGTTCATAGAATGACGTATCATCTGCTGGATTTGTGTGATGGGATGCAGGAAGAATTTCTTAACAGTGGCATGGGCACATGCTTTACATTTCATGCACTTAGTGAATCCTGTATGAGAAGCTGGAAGCCATGTATTAGAACGCTGGATCTTGCCCATGGGAGGTAGAAAACTAGACACAAGTTTGTCCCTTAAAGAAGGAGCACGTTTATAAGTCATAGTTGGACGGTTGCCCAAAATGAGCTTCAAATCAGCATCAAGGGTAAGAACATGCCAATGCCTTGCCACAATTTTACGAATGTCATTGGACGAAGTATCAAATGTAATGATGAGTCTAGGATCATCATTTGACACAATTTTGGGACCAGTATCATAAAGCAAGGGATCTCTAGACAAATAATTGTCAAAACAGGCGATGTTGGAGCAATTGCGACGATATCGAATAAATTCACCATAAGGGATGGATTTTTTGCAAGGTGTAGGATGACAACTATTGGCATGGAGTGGTAAACCAGTATTGGTAGATTTCTTATGTAATGCAGTACTGATACCTGAGTCATCCATCATAACGGTCACATCCAGATAGACAATTTTAGTGCGGCTGTGGCATTCAGTAAAACTGAGATTGACCTGGTTATTGTTGATACTTTTAACAAATGAAAGCCAATCCCTTTCGGTGCCCTTCCAAATGATAAAAACATCGTCGATATACTGCCACCAAGAAATAATCTGTGTCGGAAAGAAAGATAGTAATAGGTCAGAAAGGAAAGTAGCCTCCCACCACCCCATTGTGAGATTAGCATAGGATGGTGCAAAGGTGCTCCCCATCGCAGTCCCCCTTAGTTGCCGATAGAAATGGCCTTCAAAAAGAAAAACATTGTTGTGTAGACAGAATGAGAGCATATCTAAAATCATAGTGCTGTGTCCAAGGTAGTTTAAGGAACGAGTGTCCAAGAAGTGTTTACATGCAGATATACCAATGGTGTGACTAATAGATGTGTATAAAGAAACTACATCTAAGGTGGCCAAAAGTAAACCTTCCTCCCAGGGTGTGTTGGTAACATGTTGTAGAAAATCCTTAGTATCCCTCAGGTAGGAAGGTAATCTTGTGACAAATTTGATCAATGTTTCATCAATGAATTGGGCTAGATCTTCCAATAATGAGCCACATAGAGTAACAATGGGCCTACCTGGGGGATTGATAAGGCATTTGTGCGTTTTAGGGAGGAAATAAATGGTAGGTATAGTATAGCATGTAGGAGTAAGAACTTTAACCAGATCATCCTCCAATAGACCTTCATTCGTCCACCTGGTACACAAAGCAATCAAATCTGTCCTGATTTCTTCAGATGGGTCCTTCAACATTTTGGTGTAACATTGGCGGTCATGTAATTGTCGATTGGCTTCAATGACATATTTAGTTCTATCCTGGATAACAACATTTGAGCCCTTGTCGGCTGGTTTGATGACAATATTAGATAGCAGCTGGAGTTCATTCATGGCCTGGCGTTGGGCAATAGTGAGATTCTGTTTGGTGGTACCAGCCTTATGACGAAGTTTTCTGAGATCATCAATGCATAAGTCATGGAAAGCCTCAATACAGCCGCCAACAGGACATTGAGGGTTAAATCTGGATTTACATTTTAGCTTGGTCCGTATATCCCAATTGGGATTGATGTCAAAATCAGAAAAGTCAATATTTGATGGATCATATTTATCATCATCAAGGCATGCCAGATCCATGAGTGAAGGAATGTCCGAAATTAAAAGATCGGTGCCACCCATACGAGGTATAGAACGTTTTATAGGGGCATCAGTGTTGGCAAATAATTTTTTTAGCTTGATTTTACGCATAAACTTATCAAAGTCTATGCGTAGTTGGGCGTAATCATAGTTCACAGTGGGGCAGAAATTAAGACCCAGTGATAACAACGAGGTCTGGGATTTGGTGAGGACATGAGACGACAAGTTGATAATTTGGTAAATCTTCATATTGTCTATAATTGGTTTTTGGCCCCAGAGCATGTTGCTCTGCCCTGTTGCTGCGCCTTTTGACCGGTTCCCACGTCGGCCTCGGCGGATGACTTTTTTGCCTGCGATTTTTGTCCTCTTCCTCGTCCTTTAGGCTTACCACGACCTCTGCCTCTTTTTTGATTTTTCCCATCCTGACATAAAAGTCTCATTTCATCTAAAAAATTCATTTTGGGAATGGGTTTGTCAGTCCCAGATGCAGAGATATCTGACTCAGAGGTGGTCACGGCTAGATCACCAGATGGAACAGACATTGACTGTGTAGCATTGGTTTTGCGGAGAGAGTCAAAATGTTTAGCGAATGTAAAAACACAACCCATCTCATAGTCTGTTTTGTCTCGTAGAAATTTCTTGTGTTTATGCTGTTTGATTTCATCTTCATATGTAATTAGAGCTTCATCAATTTTTTTGCGTAAAGATTTGCCTTCCTCTGTTGTGGGGACTTTGGTAAGATCAACCTCTACATTACCTAATTTTTTGAGTGCTTGTTCACGATCCAATTTGGCATACTTTACTAAGATTGTCAGAAACTTGCCAGAGCAACCTTTGCTAGCTTCTCCCCATTCCTCGAGCATTAGTGGATTTTGGTCCTCAAAGGACGGAGTAGTCATAATGCGTAAGCCTCGTGGTATTCTCTCAATGTCTAAATAATTTTGAAGAGAGTGCTCCTCCCACCACTTGGATATTTCCCTTCGTCGGAGTCTCTCGTATTCCCTCAGCAGGAACACTTCCTTGCTCACATTGCTGCTGACTTTTTTATTTACCCCACTAGTGGGTAGTGTGGAGATAGATTCCTGATCTTCGCAGAATAAATCCTTGGCTTGGAGTAGCCGGGCTGCTACCCAGGCATCATGCATGCTCGTCATACTATGGCTGCAAAAATCATGAATATAATCAAAAAATGTCCAAACAAGAACCCAAGGAGCGGAGTACCGTCTATTAGTGATGAAAACGGTAACCAGAGAGACCTAATAACTGGTCTGGGCAAGGAGCCAAACTACAATAAATGCGTATAAAGCAACAGGGAAATGGAAACAAACTGACAGCACACGCTTACCTTGCAGCGATCTCCTGTGCGTCCTCCGGCAAACGTGAAAGCGCCGGCCGGCAAGGTGGCCTCAGTTGTTATATTCCCGTGCGTGTTTTGGCTCCCAGTCCTATCGGCAGTATCATCTGCCTCCAGCGGCAGCAATCCTCTTCAGAACACGAAGCATGAAAGTAGGACGCGCACAACGTAACGGTCCCGGTGCAGATTCAAACACGGAACGCTCCGTGTTAGACAAAATAACAGAAAGGGAGGAAAAACGAATTGCACTCCCGCAGGCACAAAAAACAGATGCCAGGTTCAATATATATTTGTTTTGCCAGTATGACATGTAAAGGTGTAAAGGTGTTCATTATTTGGCCTGGCAGCACCAAGCTTTTCTAAGCGTGCATTTCATTCTCTGCAGCTTCAAGTTGGGCTTGGCTGTGTTGTAAAACCTGTACTTTGCATGCCACCAACAACACATATATATATATATATATATATATATATATATATATATATATATATATATATATATATATATATATATATATATATATATATATATGTATATACATATATATATATATATATATATATATATATATATTCAGTGAAAAACTTTGTTAAAAGTAAAAGGGACGTTATGGTTAAGTTGCGCTACTAAAAACCTATCAAATTCAGTAAAAAACTTTGTTAAAGGGACGTTATGGTTCAAAGTAAAACCGGAAAACCCCTGAAATTCGTGCACTGCTAACACTAACAACCAGGACATCAAAGATGACATCACAAATGTCATTGATGATATCACTGATGACATCACATGTGCATTTATTTTT
Organism: Ambystoma mexicanum; assembly: GCF_040938575.1. Taxonomy (NCBI): domain Eukaryota; kingdom Metazoa; phylum Chordata; class Amphibia; order Caudata; family Ambystomatidae; genus Ambystoma; species Ambystoma mexicanum. The sequence continues at coordinate 458,425,835 of NC_090933.1, read as the reverse complement.
CATGAAAACTCTGTAGGAGGGATTCTTATAATGTTGACCAAAAAGTGTGAAGGATCATTTGAATAAATATCATGAGCTAATTAGTGCATTAAGCAATGCATTGATATAAATAGCATTCTATTATGAAGTTCTACCCAGTATACTAAGCAACTAATGCGAAACGTAGGTCGTGTGTGCAGTATACATGATGAAGGTGCAATATTCATAATCTAACATGTAATAAGTAGCTAATAAAACCCACTTAATACATAATTACACTTAATACAGACAACACATAAAGAGACAACAACACATACAAATATGAGTATATACAGGGACAGAGAAGTAAGCAAAAAAGCAGAAGTAGTAGCAGAAAGAGTTCATAACCTAACTGATTATCTTTATGCAGAGAAATGATTGCTCTGTTTCAAAGGTGCTACTTACTGTATGTGTGTGTATCAAATGATGTCAGTGAACCCTAAGGAAAGGAGTGTGAGTACAATGTATACAAATATGAGCATATACAGGGAAGGTATAGTAATAAAAATAAAACTATGAGAAAGTGCTAATAACTCTAATGATTATCTTCATGCACAGAAAGGATTGCTCTCTTTCAAGCCTGTGTCTTATGCTACATATATGTTTCATATGATATGACTTGACCCTAAGTCTACAAATATAGTACCTTTTCAATTTTTACTTCCTGACTGTTACTGAAAAAAACTATGTGGCTTAGATATGTCAGTAAAAGAAAAAAAGGGAGAGCCAGCCATGTGATGTCATCAGTGATGTCATCAATGACATTTATGATGTCATCTTTGATGTCCTGGGTGTTAGTGTTAGCAGTGCACGGTGGCGCGAGTTATGGTTGCTTATCTTACCATAACTGCCGAATTTCAGGGGGTTTTCGGTTTTACTTTGAACCATAACGTCCCTTTAACAAAGTTTTTTTACTGAATTTGATAGATTTTTAGTAGCGCAACTTAACCATAACGTCCCTTTTAACAACGTTTTTTCACTGAATTTCATAGGTTTTTAATAGCGCAACTTAACCATACGTCCCTTTTAACAAAGTTTTTTCACTGAATTTCATAGGTTTTTAGTAGTGCAATTAACCATAACGTCCCTTTAACAAAGTATTTTTACTGAATTTCATAGGTTTTTAGTAGCGCAACTTAACCATAACATCCCTTTAACAACGTTTTTTTACTGAATTTCATAGTTGTTTAGTAGCACAACTTAACAATAATAACTTTGACTTTATGTACATGTAATATGGAACATACTGAACCCTTTCTACTGAATTTGACGGTCCGCGGACATGTTCGGACAACAGTACCAGCACCTAAAAACTCTGGGGGGGGGGTATGTGTAATTGTTATATCATAACATAGGAACATTTAACAAATTCACAAAGCAGGACACATACAAAGTATATGTAGTAATACCTAAGAAATGTAACCCATATATGTAACACACTAACCATTCATTTAAATACAATATGTTCTAAAATGGAATATACCAAAAGAAGATAAAGTGGCTTGCAACATAATTACCTCACAGACACTCCACAACTAACAGCAAGACCAGACGTATAGACTACTGATTACATATCTTACCGGAAATAGTAAGTGCACTTCATTTTACTCATATATTTATAAACTTTCTATATTAGAAAAAAAAACATATTACTTTTTTGTTTTCTCACAGAAATGTGTAGTACTCTGGACTGGCTAGAGGAGCATTTCCCACAAGACGAAATGTTAGAAGATAGTCACCTAATGGTACACACTTTACTATATAAACCAATTAATAAATATTATTTTGTATACATTCAACATAGCAAAAACAAAGAGGTGATGGCTGGAAGGTTTAGACTCAATCTTAACCACTGGCATTGCTCGAGGCAACCCTCCAGACCATCGTTCTTCGCCTGCCAAGCCATTACAGAAGGGGAAAGACCATATGCAAATCAGGCTTGGCCACACCCCAAAAGGGGCAGTCCAGCCCGAACTGCTAGGTCACATCCCTTCTGCACGAGACCACAAGCATCCCCTTGTTTGGGCTCATCAGTGAGGAGTAGCTTGGGTCTCTAGGCCCAGCAGGCACGGGACCCACGTCTGGGCATACCCGTCCCACTCGGGGTGACAAAGCAAAAACAAAGAGGTGATGACCAACCAGACCGAAACACGTGTCTGGGGATGCTGTTGGTACTCTTGTTCAGAGGAGAATTGCCTAGCATTTCGGTGCTGGACTGCCCCAGGGCAGGACAAAGACTGATATGTTTGGGATATTTCTTCTCTGTGAAAGATAGTGAGCTAAAGACTCTGGGTAAATCTCTCGTAACCAGGACTAATGTCTGGCAGAGAGACTCCCAGGACCCCCCTTTTCAATTTGCATATTTAAGTAACTTTGGGTCTCACCCTAAGTTACTAGGGGAATCCAGACGTGGACCCCTTGCTCACTATTCTCAGAGAGGCACAGCTCCTCCCTACTGATGAGGTCCAACTAGACCGAAACACGTGTCTGGGGATGCTGTTGGTACTCTTGTTCAGAGGAGAATTGCCTAGCATTTCGGTGCTGGACTGCCCCAGGGCAGGACAAAGACTGATATGTTTGGGATATTTCTTCTCTGTGAAAGATAGTGAGCTAAAGACTCTGGGTAAGTCTCTCGTAACGAGGACTAATGTCTGGCAGAGAGACTCCCAGGACCCCCCTTGTCAATTTACATTAAACATATACATTTTTCTTTTTACAGACCCTACAAAAATTGCAACTTCCAAAGAAAAAGAGGCGGTGGATAACACTCTTGAACACATTACCCACAAAATGGACCAACTTATGGCAAATTTTACAGATTTAAAGAACTTTGTGGAAGATCACCTAAAACCACCAACAACATACCATTGTCTACCTGTACATGTCCCCCCTCACCATATCCCATTCATTTAACCCTAAACTCTCTCCATGGACCACAATGTTTTGATGAGATTTCCATCCCTTCTTCACCTGATCCCACTTATATTGAAACCCCTAATTCACCTGTTTTTGTTTCCGTTTCTGCCCCACCTTCTCAGTCATAAATTGTTTATATATGTTAAATAAAGTTACATTTTTATATTGTGTTGTAATTACTTTCAGTTGTTTGTGGTAAAACCAATTTAGGTGTCCACGGACAGCGCGGTTGTTCGGAAATGTTCGTAAATAAACAAAAATGTAAGTGTCCTGAGGACACTATATCTGTCCGTAATGTTCTCATGCAAGTTGAAAATGTTCTAAGAACACTCGTAGTGTCCTGAAATGTTCGTAAATAAACGAAAATGGAGGTGTCCTTAAGAACACTATGCCTGTTCGTAGTGTTCGCTAGCAAGTTGAAACTGTTCTAACAAAACTCGTGGTGTCCTGAATTGTTTGTAAATAAATGAAAATGGAGGTGCGCTTGAGACGCTATGTCTGTCCGTATTGTGCACAAGTAAATTAAACTGTGCTAAGAACAAATGGCTGTCCGTAACTTTTTGTTTTATGTGTGACGCACTTTTAATTAGTTCAGGACCCGAACACTGTCCGTAGAACATCAACAAGCATTCGCAAAACAATGTCCATACATTGGGTGTCCTGCGGACGGCTACTACCTTAGCGAACATGCTCATGAAACAATCATGTGACCGCGCCCACGCTGATCGCGTGTTCTGAATGCGGACACTGTTCGTGTCCCCGAACACTTTAAAAGTACATTTCCAAGTAATCCACAATATTTCTCATTAAAAACTCAACATACCACAAATCCCACATACTAATCCTAAGTTTCCACATAGTTTTTGTGACTTTTTGAACCTTTTTTGGTGTTCGATCTGTATTGCGGACGGCGCGCATGTCCACGAACCGCGCACAAGCACCCCTATAAAAGACCACACCCTAGAGCTCATTCTAATTGTGTTTCTGGCTATTCTACAGAGCACAGAGATTTTTGCTGCAACCTGCAGATTTCCATCTTCAACCTGATGGCTTCTGTGGCTCCACTGCTGCCACCTGGTGCTGTATCTGCTTCAGCACCACCCCCACCCCCTCCACCACCACCACCTTCCCAAGGGCCTGAAGAGGGGAACAGGAGTGAGGATACAGAGGAGGAAGAAGAGGATGACGAGAATGAGGTAGAGGAAAACCCTACTACCCGCCCTCGGCGTGACTCTTGGGTGTGGCGGTTGTTTACTGTTCATGGGAATGGTCCTAAGGCTCGTGCGAACCGTGTCACCTGCAATGAGTGCAAAATGGTACTCAGTCGCGGGAGGCATGGTTCGTATAGCTTTGGGACTACGACCATGAAGCGACACCTGAACTCATTCCACACTGGGGCCATTCGCAAGGTTGTACCTTGCGAAGAGCGTAGTAGGTTGATTGCCTCTACTTCATCCTCCGTTTCTGATCCTGTCACCACAAGGAACACCTCTCTGGGACAGCGTCTACCTCAAGCTGCCTCACAGGCCATACAGAATTCTGATGACCCTTACCTTTCGAGGGTCACAGTTGTATGTATGTACTGTGACACAGTACTCTGCAGGGGGGATCGATTTTGCAGTGCTTTTGAGACTATCGTCTCAGAGCACGAGAAGACCTGCTCACTACCCAAATAAAACCCACTTTACATCTTCCTCTCTCAGCTCGCCCTTTCTTATCCCTATGGTTGGTGTCCCCCCCTTTCCCCTCCTTTCCCCTCCTCTCCTCGTTTGTCGTATGTAAAAAACCAAAGAAAATACAAAATAACAAAAATCAAAAAAAAAATAAGGCTCTTTTCAGAGCCACCTTTCGCAGTTAAAAAACAGAAGTAAAGATAAATAACGCAGGGCCCTTTCTATTTCTTGAAAGTCCGCGGACAGTTCGCGAACATAAACAAAATTGGGATGCTACCCTATTGTAACCATTGCATTTTTCTCTGGGAGGAATTGGTGACTCTGAAAAGAGCCTTTGGGAGGTGTTTGTATGTCAAAAATTATAAATACTTAACACCTACTTCGAAATGCATGCTGCATTTCTAAAAAAGGTCGCAATGCATTTTGTACATTTCTCAGAAAAATCTGATTGCCAGCATAGGTAAGATGGACACCATCTCTGCGAAAAATGTATGTACTACGAAACATAATATTTTCATTGTGAAAAGAGGACATGCCAAAATCTCTTAGGAAGGCACAAACAGCCTTATTGACATTACGCCTTGCTTTTTCCATTTGTGGACCACATGAGAAAGAACCAAGCCACATTTGTCTCTGCGCAATCCGTGAAAAAATTACTTTGGAGTTTGGAAACATGTCCATGATCTTCTGAAGTCCTTCTTTCATTGCAAATTGCAAAGAAATTCCAGACACATGTCCTAAACTGTTCCCTCCACAATGAATTACAATTATGTCTGGATGTTCCTCTATCTTCAAAGTTGCACAGAGAGGTAGCAAGTCCAGCCAGTTCATTCCACGGACTCCATGCCAGTGCACTTCCACATGTGCGAATCCAAGATCTATAGATACTCCACAGCTTTCTGCATGCACCTTCAACCAATGTATCCACGAGTCTCCCAAAATCCACACAATCTGTTTTTTAAAACACTCAGCCATAGCTATCGGTTCTTCTCTCAGCAAAAAGAATATCTGAGAAAACCTCTCCTAGCACAACACACTCACCAAACTTTACTGACCAATCCCTTGCTACATTCAATCTCATTTGCATGCCTCCCCACCCCAAATTCCCCGGATGTAATACGCGGTGTCCTAGAACTACCGCCATGTCCGCGAACATATGGACAGCCCTTCTACCATTTCCACTTCACTCTCTGTGCCATTCCCTCATTGGATGTAGCTAAGAAATCACATGACCATCCGCCAATCAAATCCAAGACCTCTACATGTAACTACATCATCATAGATCAGCACTGCAAATGTACAGTGAATCTCTCGGACTACAAGTCTCATACCATTGGCAAGCACGATCTACGAGAAATACTAGACAAGTCTCCAAGATTTCTACTTGCAGCTTCGTCCATATCAATATGCATGAACACAAACTACAGGTATACATATTTTCTATACAGTACATGAACACATTTTCTAACCGACTTTTACCTTGTGTAATCTGTAAAATGAATCTACGATCATTTTTTCATTCTCCTAAAATGAACTGTGACTTACAAACCTTTATACCGTTTAATTTCTTCGTACACACACACATACGCAAATAATGTTAAACTAACATTTTTTAAATAAAATATATAGACTACATATGATCAAACAAAATTACATGCACACTCTATCATCAAATCTCAAAGAATAATATTTGTACAAACACATACTTGGTTTTAATTTTTTTAGTTTATATAATTACTTACATTTATATAGGACAAGCAGGCTATGACTTTGACTCTCTCTTACGTGGAAAAGCAGGCTATCACATGGACTCACTATTACGTGGAAAAGCTTAGTTACAGGAATAGTGGTATACAGTGGTACATTATGATTTTGACAAGCCATAGTAAAGATATTTTCTTTCCTACAGTTAGTCATAAGATAGTTTTAATGGTTTTGAGGAAGGCGCTGAGCATTTCAATTTAAAAAATCTATGTCTAAATTAAAAACAGTGCTATATACAAACCGAATTACTAATTTCTTTCTTTTACAATTGCAGTGAAGACCATTCTCCTGAAAATAAGCAGCCGAATTTGAATTACAAAGAACAACTAAGAAGCAAACTGCTCATTTTAGAAAAAAAGTAAGTAGATTGTTATCATAATATTTGAATTATTACTCAAACACACTCTAATGTTAATTCATGCTATTTCTGTGCCTAGAAATAGAGATTCTGCACCATTCTGACCAAAAATCCTCCCGTCTTAAACAGTGATTTACTGGCAGAATGGCCCACAAATTCCTATTTTTCGCCACACAAATTATCCAACTCAGCCACTAGAATTTAGATGTTGTAGAAGAAACAACTGTTTTAATTGTATAGCTTTAGATATACTATTTATAATTCACACTACTGGCATACTTTTTTCTGTCATCTGAACCCCAGTTTATTAACACATTAATTCAAGAATACCCATCCCTAGTAGTTGTACTTCTCAATGCACAATCACACACCATTCCATACATCTTTATCATCTCACTCAAACACTTATGCACACAACACACATGCATTGCAGAACAGCCCAACCCATACATTCTGTATTATTTTTTTCAACAGACCCTAAAGCATGCCTACCAAAAAGTAACTCCGTAGAAAGGAATGCAGAAGTAGAGCAAATGAAAAGAAAGTCTCCAACATAAACATCCATCTATAGCAGAATTTTGTAAAAAGAAGTTGAAACACAACAGCTAATACAGTCATGTAGTGAAACATAAGAAGTTTCTAGTACAAACACTTTGCCTCCTCTATCAAAAAGTAAAACAACCCAAAAAACAATTAACAGAAAATCAACTATCACTACAAATAAAACTTCTTCTATAAATCTTGATATAGTACAAAGTAAGCACACCAAGAAAAGTATTTTAGCCAAAATGTTCTGTCACAAAGTCCTTCAAAATCTTATAAAAACAGGAGAGAAACCAGGTTCAACACTTCAAACCTATCGTAGGAAAGTAATCTTAGAAGCGTTGATAGACAGTGCACTTCTTCTCAAAAGAAAGTTATTTATTTTAGTGTTAAACAGAATGAAACCACTAACAAAACTAATAACTAAATTACAAAAAAGACTTCTCAATAAACGAAATGTCAACAGAAATAACTTCTTAAATATCTGTGGAGGTGAATGGAGTCACACTACAAACACAGAACCATACTTTAATGAAGAAGCCTACAAACCAAAGCAAACAAATACAATTGCCATACATAGCAGTGGTCGAGGTTATGAAAAAGTTAATAATACCATGATGGAACACGAAGTACTCCTTACACAAATATGCCCTGAAAACGTAGATTTACCCCTCCATTCAACTGAATCAGAACATCTGGTGTACAAATGGCCATGCACGTCAATGGGTAACATTCCCAAAAAAATGTTCAAGTCTTTACGCCAATTCCTCAATCAATATGTGAAAAGCAAAGACAAAATCAAAATTAAACTACTGCAAAATATGGATGCTTGTCCAGTACGCAAGTACACAGGACTACAAGGACATTCATTGGCCTGCATTACAGGACCTACTAGCAAAACTCAGTTCCATGATATCAAAAGGATATCAACACATCATGCAAGTATAACAAATCTAGCTTATAAACTGTACTATGCTAAAAGTCCTGCTTTTGCACTAGCCAATTTAAATAACATTCTTCTACATGGTACAGCAAAAGACCTACTAGAAGAAATTGACTATATCCAGACAAAATATTTTGGAAGTTAAACCCACTTACAAGATGAATTAGCTGTAAACCAACTTCGAAACAAATCTGCACATGGCAACCTTTCACTACACACATACAAAAAAGAAATACAAAAATTTGAAAGTACTTCAGCTGAAGTACCAAACCAAGTGTGTGTATGTTGCCGCAGAACTTTTTATAAAAGTAACTCAAAAACTGTAGACATATCATGCAAAATAGAAGACAATGAAGATTCTAAATGGTTTGAATTAGCTCTCTACCTTATAGCAGAAAACAAATACGAAATAACTGACCCCATAATACTTTGCAGTTACTGCACTACAAAACTTGACAACAACCAAACTCCTTCACGTGCTATCACAAATAACTTGGAATTATATCCACTACCAAAACCCCTTCAACAACTTAATTTATATGAGAGCATCATAATTCAAACAGTGCACCCATTTCAAGCAATAATACGCCTTCAACCAAAAACTGCAAAATTACCTCCCTCTGAATTAGTAAAAGGTATTCGTCGAAACTTAGTGTATTTACCATTAGATCTAAAAGAAAATGTGCACACTCTAGGAGTGCAATGTCCAATGCAGCAATATTTAATTATCTTGGTAAATGGAGTACCTACAAAAGACAAACAAAATTGGCAACAACTGGTAGATTTACATAAAGTTAGAGAAGCCCTGCAATATCTTAAAGAGAATAATGAATATTACAAAGAAATTAATATTGAAGAAAACTTGAAAGATACAACTGACATAATTCAAGAGACACAAGAAGATGGTCAATTTGAGCTCCTAGATCCTGCAACAATATCAAACACTTTAGACCATTATACAATTCATCCATTGCACTCTAATGACACCATAGAAGATGCACTGGAAACGTACCAAATGCGTCAAACAAAAGGATCACCAATCAGCATATGGGAAAAAAGTATAGAAGCACGTGCTTTTCCTCTACTCTTTCCTAGTGGCAAAGGAGGAAGATACGATGATAGACCTATTCAAATATCAGCATCAGAATATCGTTCATTACGAAGGTATTCTGAAGATCCCAGATTTCGACAAAATATGGAATACATATTCCACCTACTCTTCGAAAGTGAACTAGCAACTTTATGTTACAGAGTTGAACACATATTAAAATCAGGATCACACTTCAAAATATGAAAGCTACACAATTATTACAAAGAGTTCAACAAAAAAATGAGCTTTTACAGGCAAATCTTACACATCTATTAGCAAATATGCGTGGTACTAAAGAGTACTGGTTTCGACGTCATGGAGATGTATGTTGTATGATCAGAAACCTTGGCCCTCCCACTTGGTTTGTTACATTAAGTTGTGCAGAATATGCATGGGAAGATTTACATGCTTTCCTACGCATATCAAACGAAAACAAAACAAACATAGATATACTAACACCTGGAGAACTTTGTTCACAGGATCCTGTTAATGTTTCAAGATATTTTCACCATCACTTCATTGCTATGATACATTTTATTTGTAACAAAACTGTTCCTCCCCTTGGAGAAGTGCAATACTTCTTTTGGAGAAAAGAATACCAAGCCAGAGGAGCACCACATGTCCACATGCTTTTATGGATTAAAGATGCTCCTAAATTTGGTCAAGAGAGTGATGCCACTGTCTTACAGTTTATTGAAAAATATGTCACTTGTGAAATTCCATCAGAATCCGCAAATAGTGATCTTCATGCAAACATTTTACAATTCCAAAGACACAAATGTGGCAAATATTGTCATCGCAAATACAAAAACAAAGGGAAATACTACACCAAATGCCGATTTGGTTTCCCTAGACCAGTTACAAATACAGGTCAAGTGAACAACCTCATGTCTTCAGTTAGACATAGTGTTAAAGGTAAGTCACCTAAAAATGCATATTGCATAAAAAGAAAAGAAGAAGAAAAATATATCAATTATTACAATGCAATCATTGCCCACTTATGGAATGCAAACATAGACGTGCAGGACATTGCAGACAATTCTACTGCAGTTGCATGATATGTCACAGCATACTTAACCAAATCAGAAAAGACAGAGCTCCAAGACCTCTGGAATGACCTGTCATCAGATAAAACAGTGTCTCAGAAATTATACAGCTTGGGCATAAAAATGCTGTCCCATAGAGAATGTGGATCCTATGAAGCATCTGATCGATTAACTGGTACTGCATTGTATGGTAAATCTGCAAATATAGTATGGCTAAGTCTTGGTCCAGCTAAATCTAGAAAAAGAGTTCTAAAATCATACGAAGATATAGAAACAATAGCCAAACAAGATCCCAACAGCCAAGATATTTTTAAAAACAATTCATTGGACACATACTACCCAAACAGGAGTACCACTTTGGAAACCATAAGCCTATACCACATAGCCCAAAACTACACATAAAAAAATAATATAAAACCTGATGAACACAACCGTAAATACAAAGTGACAAATTGTGAAGGCAGCTTAGTAAAACTCACCAAACCAAATTTAATTAATCATATCAAATTGTCATTAAAGACTCCTCAACATAAAGAAATATATTACATGTCCCTGCTACAACTCTTTAAACCATGGAGAAAAGAAGAAGAAATACAAGATAACTATGGCTCATATGAAGATGCTTTCAAAGCAAATGAAAGCACTATAACTGATGTAAACTTTGCACAGTACAAAACAATGTTGCACAATGAACAGCTACACGAAGAACTCCAGGCCCAACTAGATAAGGAGACTCCTGACAGTAGTCAACCTTCTATCACAGGAAGCCAAGAACCACTGGGAGACCCACTAATAACAAATGAGGCAGAAATAGCTATGATAGAAGTAGAAAACACCATGTGTCAGTATGAAGAAAAAGAAGACTTAACTATACTACAATCAAAGCTAAACAATGAGCAACGTAGCATTTTTCAAGAAGTAACAAAAGAAATTGCACATGGTGTACAACATGAAAACAAAGAATGCACCTGTCAAAATTACAAACCTATACTATTGTATGTCAGTGGTGAAGCTGGTTCTGGCAAAACATTCCTAATCAAAATCATCAGTAAGTTCCTTCAACAATTGACAAACAACAAACTGTCAGCTATTGTCACTGCCCCCAAAGGTTTAGCAGCCTACAACATAGGTGGTGTCACTTTACACCGATTACTACTCCTGCCAGTAGAACACCAAAACAAATTAGATTATTACAAACTTTCTGCAGAAGCTGCAATGGAACTACGCAGAGTATTGAAACAAATGAAAATGCTACTAATAGATGAAGTGAGCATGGTGTTCAACCTAATGTTGGCTTTGATTCACCTCAGATCACAAGAAGTACTCAAAACAAACTATGAAGAGCTCTTTGCAGGAAAACTCATTATTGTTTTCGGAGATCTTCTTCAATTGACACCAGTAAAAGGTGAGCCTATTTTTAAAACATTAGGACACAAACTCTGCCGTAAAACTGTTGGCAGCATTGGAAATGTCAACCTTTGGCAACATTTCCAATACAGAGAATTAACAGAAAACATGTGCCAATCTGCAGATCTCACTTATGCCAACTTCTTAAAAAGTATCAGAGTTGGTATACTTTCTAAAGAAGCAGAAGCAATATTGAAAACCCAGCACATTCATGCACTTTATGGTGATAATGCATGTGCTACAGATGTTATGGAACAATTAGCCCACAAAAATGTCAATTGTATGGCCTTGATGCCAAATCTTTCAAGCTGTTTCAAATTCAATGAAATAATGTTAATTAAAGAAATGCAACCAATAATGGAAATTAGCGCCACAGACAAACTAGATGTACATGGAATGACACTACCCATGTGTGACCAAGCCACAACAAGACTAAATAGTTTATTAAAATCAATCTCAAACACAGCAGGCTTGGAAAGGATATTAAAATTATCCTTAAATTGCAGAGTAATGCTGAAACGTAACCTTAACGTGGACCCAGGACTAGTTAACGGAGCACTGGGTACAGTTGTTGGCTTTCAGACATACCCAGGTGACAACAAAATTCAGTTTGTCAATATTCTCTTTGACAAACTTTCAGAAGTAAAAAGAATAGGACGCTCAACATCTCGATTCCTTCTCTTCAAAGACATGTAGGTACGCAGAGAACAATTTTCTCTAACTCTTGCATACGCAGTCACCATTCATAAATCAAAAGGTCTTACCCTAGGCAAAGCAATGATAGAGATTGGTAACACAGTCTTTAAAGAAGGCATGAGCTACGTAGCACTATCACGCTTACGTACACTTGAGGGTCTATTTCTAATCAACTTTGATGCAAGTAAAATAAACGGTGATATTTCTTGCATTTTAGAATACAATAGACTTCGTTCACTATACACTCCCCATCTAAACACATATTCTGTTCCACAAAAAGTAAAACATTATAAAAGAAAAATAAATCAAACAGAAAAGCAACAGGATGTCACTGCAAATCCTCCAAAGAGAGTAAAAGAAAGTAATACTTCATCAAGTGTCACAAGCAAAAAAGAATCAATTAGGGAAAGTAAACCAGGTACTTCTTCAAAGAAGGAAGACACACTCCAAAAAAAGCAGTCAGATACAGAACTACCTGGTCCATTTAAACTCTCAAATATAGTTGGTGTAACTTGCTACGCAAATGTAGCAATGAATATGCTTTTTCAATTACCACCAATTGTTGAGAACATTTACTTACACAATACAGACCCATTGTGTTCGCAAATGTTAGTACTTCACAGAAATGCAGCAAACAATCCTGACAACACGTATAGTGTTTATGGAATAAGACAACAATTGGACTACTGTGCTGGAATGGTGAAATTCACTATAAACTCACAGGAAGATCCACAAGAATTTCTAATGTACTTACTATTAGTACTGGAAAACAAAAACATACCTATAAATGAAATCTTCCAGATTTCATACATATGGAAACATACATGCACTCTCTGCAACAATGTGACACAAGAACAAATCCCCAGTGAGCGTTTTGTGTATATATCAATACCTAATTGTGAATCTGTTCCATTTCAGCAACTTGTACAAAATGCAAACCACGGTAGATTATGTTCGACCTGCTATTCAGATAATCGCTCCACGTTAGTAATACAAACACATAGTAAATACGTAATACTAATGCTTCTACGTTACAATGCAGATGGTACCAAAAAGAACTGCAAGCTGACTGGATTTACACATGGTCAAATATCACTTGGTAGGAAAACCTTCACAACAATAGGTATAATCTACCATGCAGGAGCCACAACCTACTCACGGCACTACACTGCATATATATAAAAAAGAAATGTGGATGGTTTGAATGTAATGATAGTACCGTTACGCTAAAGCAGAGATTACCAGCAAATCTTACAAACGCCTATTTAATATTCTTAAAACCAAAATTTGATAACTAAACTGTACTTAAATCTTAAGTACACTTGTAGTAAACAAATATAAACTGTCACAATATTCGACAAGCTATCTAACTGCCCAAACATGCTACAACAACTAATCAGATAAATTAATACCACTCAAATAGAGCAAAAAATAGACAGTTAGAATACACCAATTGGTATCTAACTGTCCCAAACTTTAGAAATATCCAAATAAGAGCAAAAAATAGACAGTTAGAATACGCCAATTGGTATCTAACTGTCCCAAAATTTATAAATATCCAAATAGATAAAGCAATACCACGCAATTATATCAATAAATAAACAGTTAGAATACGCCTACTGGTATCTAACTGCTCCAAAACTTTACAATATCCAAACAAATACCTAATATCTCACTGCTCCCAAAAACTGGAACAATCCAGCATTAGCCAGAAAAAACAAGTAAACACTGAAAACAAACAAACAAATAAACTGTAGCATAACAGAAAAAGTTTTTTTTTAATCCAACATGGATTTTTTTTCTCCCACAGACCCAATGATTTTAGCAACATACACAGAAACTGAGCAAATTGCACAGTACTCTGGTTTGTCATCTACTAAATATGAGGGTCAAAAAAAAATTGTGATTGTACAATGTAATAAGTCTTTATAAAATACTAATACTAACATGCTATTTTCTTTTATCACAGAAATGAACAAGAAAAACATGGACTCCTGTTACTAAACCAAATAGTAAGTATAACATGATGAATACAACCATTGCAGCATATCACACCCATACTGGCTTATAACATTGTTCCTTATAAATTTGTTTTTGACCCAAAGTTATAAGCCACTAGGAGTGTGATATGCTGCGGTGCTTGTGGCCAGAGCATAGACTCTTTGGTGCATGGCATATGAGTGTGATATGCTGCAGTGGTTGTGGCCAGGGCATAGAGTCTTGGGTGCATGGCCAAATGGCCATGCACCCAACATTCTCTACCCTGGTCACAACCACCGCAGCATATCACACCCATAGATTCAAGCATTTCAACCACTTTAATGTCCACGGACACAAGGAAGTTCCTAGAACACATTCAACTTGCCAGAGGACGATACGGACAGCGTCATCAGGACACCCCCATTTTCTTTTTGTACGAACATTTCAGGACACCGCGAGTGTTCTTAGAACACTTTCAGCTTGACAACGAACAATACAGACAACGTCTTCAGGACACCCCCTGCGAACATTCTAGGACCCCACGCGTCTTCTTAGAACACTTTCAACTTGACACCAAATCCATTCTGTTTATTTACGAACATTTCAGAACAGCCGTGTTGTCCGCAGACAAATCGAACACAACAAAAGCGTCTAGCACATAAAAAAAATACAACATTGCACCTATCTTATACTCCCCCACCCTCCCCAAACACTCTTTCACACCAACACACTCCACTAAATACGATTTTTAAACCAAGTTTCACCTCGCTGTCCGCGGTCGTCCGTGAATGCAAGATGGCGGGCACCACCAAAAATCTGACGTGCTCCACGTCCCACGCCGTCCAATCAGCGAACACGTCGGATGTGCGCGGACATCGCGCAAGCAGCTCGGCCATTCAGGGCACTGTCCGCGGAGCGAACAGGGAAGTCCGTCCACGAAGCGAACGGAGATATCACTAATTATTTTGCCTTACATTTTGGTCATTTAAAAAAAAAAATACTGGACGGATTTACACCAAATTTGCAAAAGCACACTTTCGGGACCAAGCCCCCACTCCTGCCGCAAATTTGATGTAAATCCGTCCAGCGGTTTGGGCTGTAGGCATGCGCACATTTTTTCCCCATTATGTCTATGAGAAAAAACAAAAGTTTTGGGACCCCCCCTATAACTTTGCCCCCCCTTGACCAAACTTTGCAAAGTTTGGTGAGGATTCGTCCAGAGGGAGCGAAGTTATAAGCCACCCAATAAATGCTCTTCCTATGGAAACACCAACTTAACCATAACTACATGGACGCTACCATATTACTGCTGGCAACAAAAATGCCATTACATTTTGGTAAAATATATATGTCCTTACAGGGACCAATGCTGATTTGATGTGGTCTTTCCCCTTTTGTAATGGCTTGGCAGGTGAAGAACGATGGCCTGGAGGTTGCCCAGAGCAATGCCAGTAGTTAGGTTTAATTCCAAACCATCAGCCATCACCTCTTTTATTTTGTATTTTGTATCTGGAACAGGTTACCTGTTTATGTTTGTTTAGCCGTGGTAATTCCAGCTCCAAAAGCAAATATTATAGTTGAACTTACAATTGCTCATATTTGAATCTTGTGATTGAGCTGCTGGTCTTGCACGAAGCATCCAAATGCCTGCCCCATCCACATGTGGAGGCCCGTCACACTGCCCCAGAGGACAGCAGGCATACCTAACTGGCTGTGCACCAGGAACCTGTTTGTTATGTTCCACAATGGTGTTGTTGGACTCCCAAGTTGGGATGCTGAATAGGACATAGGTCCATCTCGCCATGCATGCAGGACGCGTGGTGCTGCCTCCCCCAAGTCTCTCCTGCACCGGTGGGTTCAGGCTGACATCTAGATGGATGATAGTTGTCTGTGACTCATGTCCGTGGATCACTCAGCTCAATTGTTGATGAAGAATGCAGCTAGCTGCAATTTATTAGTGTGACTTGCGAGACACATTGATCATCATCACTTTGATCTCATATTGCAGCTCTGGGTTCCTCCTGAGGCTACAACTGTCTGTGGGTTGCTTCAACATCAATTGCCCCAGGGCCCTCCCCGGGGTGCAGCTGGGGCTGTCACAGCATCCCTGTTTCCTTTGTCTCCCTAAGGTCAGACCCCAATCAGCACTATCTCTGGATCCATGGACCTGGTGCAGTTACTTTTTTAACCATGCGTCCTGGCCTCTCCTTTTCATACCTTATGAGTTCAGGTGAGCAAGGCTCATAGCATTCGCCTGGTGGTGGACACCCCAAGGCACACTTCCCTAACCCAGACCAGATGGCTGTACTGCGTGTGGCTCTCTGTAGTGTTCCACGTCTGCTAGCACAGGACTGTCCTG
Organism: Ambystoma mexicanum; assembly: GCF_040938575.1. Lineage (NCBI taxonomy): Eukaryota > Metazoa > Chordata > Amphibia > Caudata > Ambystomatidae > Ambystoma > Ambystoma mexicanum. Next base: position 458,409,042 of record NC_090933.1, on the reverse strand, counting down.
GGGCAGAGTCCTCACAACCACGTCCATCAGACTCCCCAGGTGGTGTTTGTTGCAGATCGGGGCAGCACACCTGGCTCAAGCCCAGCCACCTTAGTTTCAGCTCCCTCAGTATGGCCTGAGAACACATGTGGCGTGTCCCTTGATGTCAGCATCTCACCAAGCGGAGGCGAAGTAACTACATAGGATTCCATCAGTAACCACACCTGTAGAAGGAAGAGCCCAGCGCTGCATCCACATCCAGTTGCCAGTGCAGGAAATGTGGTAAACAGAAGACCAATGCAGCATCATCACTCAAGAGGCCTAAGTCCTTCTGTTCAGGGAAGACCATATGGATGTTGTCAGGCTGGTAGCGTCCCTTAGCACGGAAAGATCAGCAAGCCGATTCATGGAATAAATGTGCGCCGAAAATCCCGGCGCAGAGGGGCCAATGCGTGCGCTGCGCCGAAAATCAGCGCAAAGCGCAGGGAAACCAGCGCACGTCGATTCATGGAAGTCCCTGCGCAAGAAAAGCAGAGGACGTGCGCGGAAAAAACGCGCGGCGCAGGCCGGCGCACAGGTCAACCAACGTCGTGCGCCACGGCCACTGCGCCATCACTCCGAGCGCAGCGCACAGCTCTAAAGTAGGCGGAACACAGGGCGGGACACTCGGAATGGGGAATAAAATGGGGCACAACACTCGGAATGGGGAAGAATGTGGGCGGCACGGGGAAAGTTCAGGAGGCAAGTGCGCGGAACGCCCACACGCTCGCATACAACACGTATTCATGGAATAGAATAGGGCAAAAAAGCGCACGCTCAAAGCAGCGCACAGGCACAAACAGGCACAAACACGACCGCCACAAGAAAGCAGGCGGTAGCGTGTCTGCGCCTGCAAGAAATGTGCGCTAAAAGGCGCGCCAACAAATAGCACCTATATACAGACATGACCAATGTACAATACTGTTGCCCTCCTGGACAAATGACGTACAAAGGGGTACCCACAAACACAGACACGCGCAGAGAGAAAAAATAAACGTGTGCGTGCATACCGGGGTGCGCGTTAAGTTCCACACGCGATATGGGCTGGGCGGGTACGTGGATTGCAGGGGTGCGCGGGAAGTTCCACACGCGATATGGCAGGGAACGTGGATTCGAGGGGTGCGCGGGAAGTTGCACACGCGAAATGGCCGGGTACGTGGATTTCTGGGGCGCGCGGGAAGTTCCACACGCGATATGGCAGGGAACGTGGATTCGAGGGGTGCGCGGGAAGTTGCACACGCGAAATGGCCGGGTACGTGGATTTCTGGGGCGCGCGGGAAGTTCCACACGCGATATGGCAGGGAACGTGGATTCGAGGGGTGCGCGGGAAGTTGCACACGCGAAATGGCCGGGTACGTGGTTTTCAGGGGCGCGCGGGAAGTTCCACACGCGATATGGCCGGGTACGTGGATTGCAGGAGTGCGCTGGAAGTTGCACACGCGAAATGGCCGGGTACGTGGATTTCTGGGGCGCGCGGGAAGTTCCACACGCGATATGGCAGGGAACGTGGATTCGAGGGGTGCGCGGGAAGTTGCACACGCGAAATGGCCGGGTACGTGGTTTTCAGGGGCGCGCGGGAAGTTCCACACGCGATATGGCCGGGTACGTGGATTGCAGGAGTGCGCTGGAAGTTGCACACGCGAAATGGCCGGGTACGTGGATTTCTGGGGCGCGCGGGAAGTTCCACACGCGATATGGCAGGGAACGTGGATTCGAGGGGTGCGCGGGAAGTTGCACACGCGAAATGGCCGGGTACGTGGTTTTCAGGGGCGCGCGGGAAGTTCCACACGCGATATGGCCGGGTACGTGGATTTCTGGGGCGCGCGGGAAGTTCCACACGCGATATGGCAGGGAACGTGGATTCGAGGGGTGCGCGGGAAGTTGCACACGCGAAATGGCCGGGTACGTGGTTTTCAGGGGCGCGCGGGAAGTTCCACACGCGATATGGCTGGGTACGTGGTTTTCAGGGGCGCGCGTGAAGTTCCACACGCGATATGGCCGGGTACGTGGATTTCTGGGGCGCGCGGGAAGTTCCACACGCGATATGGCAGGGAACGTGGATTCGAGGGGTGCGCGGGAAGTTGCACACGCGAAATGGCCGGGTACGTGGTTTTCAGGGGCGCGCGGGAAGTTCCACACGCGATATGGCCGGGTACGTGGATTTCTGGGGCGCGCGGGAAGTTCCACACGCGATATGGCAGGGAACGTGGATTCGAGGGGTGCGCGGGAAGTTGCACACGCGAAATGGCCGGGTACGTGGTTTTCAGGGGCGCGCGGGAAGTTCCACACGCGATATGGCCGGGTACGTGGATTGCAGGAGTGCGCTGGAAGTTGCACACGCGAAATGGCCGGGTACGTGGATTTCTGGGGCGCGCGGGAAGTTCCACACGCGATATGGCAGGGAACGTGGATTTGAGGGGTGAGCGGGAAGTTGCACACGCGATTTGGCTGTGAGCTCCCAGGCATTACCTGTACACCCTCCACGGCCCCTGCAGGCAGCACACACCACAGGGAACTACCCTGCACACCTGCTCATGTCTCCCACCACCCCCACCCCCAGCACTGTGGGCAACCTGCCAGCAGGCCCCCACCCATGGCCAACCCATGTCTCCCACCACCCCCACCCCCAGCACTGTGGGGAACCTGCCAGCAGGCCCCCACCCATGGCCAACCCATGTCTCCCACCACCCCCACCCCCAGCACTGTGGGGAACCTGCCAGCAGGCCCCCACCCATGGCCAACCCATGTCTCCCACCACCCCCACCCCCAGCACTGTGGGCAACCTGCCAGCAGGCCCCCACCCATGGCCAACCCATGTCTCCCACCACCCCCACCCCCAGCACTGTGGGCAACCTGCCAGCAGGCCCCCACCCATGGCCAACCCATGTCTCCCACCACCCCCACCCCCAGCACTGTGGGGAACCTGCCAGCAGGCCCCCACCCATGGCCAACCCATGTCTCCCACCACCCCCACCCCCAGCACTGTGGGCAACCTGCCAGCAGGCCCCCACCCATGGCCAACCCATGTCTCCCACCACCCCCAGCACTGTGGGGAACCTGCCAGCAGGCCCCCACCCATGGCCAACCCATGTCTCCCACCACCCCCACCCCCAGCACTGTGGGGAACCTGCCAGCAGGCCCCCACCCATGGCCAACCCATGTCTCCCACCACCCCCACCCCTAGCACTGTGGGCAACCTGCCAGCAGGCCCCCACCCATGGCCAACCCATGTCTCCCACCACCCCCACCCCCAGCACTGTGGGCAACCTGCCAGCAGGCCCCCACCCATGGCCAACCCATGTCTCCCACCACCCCCACCCCCAGCACTGTGGGGAACCTGCCAGCAGGCCCCCACCCATGGCCAACCCATGTCTCCCACCACCCCCACCCCCAGCACTGTGGGCAACCAGCCAGCAGGCCCCCACCCATGGCCAACCCATGTCTCCCACCACCCCCAGCACTGTGGGGAACCTGCCAGCAGGCCCCCACCCATGGCCAACCCATGTCTCCCACCACCCCCACCCCCAGCACTGTGGGGAACCTGCCAGCAGGCCCCCACCCATGGCCAACCCATGTCTCCCACCACCCCCACCCCTAGCACTGTGGGCAACCTGCCAGCAGGCCCCCACCCATGGCCAACCCATGTCTCCCACCACCCCCACCCCCAGCACTGTGGGGAACCTGCCAGCAGGCCCCCACCCATGGCCAACCCATGTCTCCCACCACCCCCACCCCTAGCACTGTGGGCAACCTGCCAGCAGGCCCCCACCCATGGCCAACCCATGTCTCCCACCACCCCCAGCACTGTGGGCAACCTGCCAGCAGGCCCCCACCCATGGCCAACCCATGTCTCCCACCACCCCCACCCCCAGCACTGTGGGCAACCTGCCAGCAGGCCCCCACCCATGGCCAACCCATGTCTCCCACCACCCCCACCCCCAGCACTGTGGGCAACCTGCCAGCAGGCCCCCACCCATGGCCAACCCATGTCTCCCACCACCCCCACCCCCAGCACTGTGGGCAACCAGCCAGCAGGCCCCCACCCATGGCCAACCCATGTCTCCCACCACCCCCAGCACTGTGGGGAACCTGCCAGCAGGCCCCCACCCATGGCCAACCCATGTCTCCCACCACCCCCACCCCCAGCACTGTGGGGAACCTGCCAGCAGGCCCCCACCCATGGCCAACCCATGTCTCCCACCACCCCCACCCCTAGCACTGTGGGCAACCTGCCAGCAGGCCCCCACCCATGGCCAACCCATGTCTCCCACCACCCCCACCCCTAGCACTGTGGGGAACCTGCCAGCAGGCCCCCACCCATGTCCCCCTGGCCCCTGGTCCTGACGATACACAATAATGGCAGTAATGACCAGCATACCCAGCACAAACACCCAGGCAAGGATTGCATGCACCCACATAGTGAATGCAATCACATGACACAACCCCAAAGGCAAGTAAGCAAAAGAACACATGTCCGCCACACACACATACACAATGGGTGCAAGTCAATGTCAAAACCCATATCATGGCATGTAAGAAAACAAAGAAAAAATGACACAAGTGTAAGATAATATCAAAATGTATTAAATAATAAAAATAAAGTAAACTCTGACAACTATCTGGTAAAGCAAATAAAAGGTCCATGTCCGGGAACAAAAATGAGAAACCAAAAAACAAAGGATAGAAAAATGAATAGATTTTGTCCAAAGTAAACACATGTAGAATGAAATGAAAGATAAACCATTACGACATGGTGTGACCAATATGAAAGTTAAAAAATTTATCTCACAAAAAATAACTATATTTACAGGATTGTTCAAGGGTCCATGAGCCCAACACCACAAATTAAACCTAATACTAACTATTTAAAAAAATATGTACAAAGAAGTGGCCATTGTCCAAGCGGTCCAAAAAAAAAAAATTAAATAAAGGAAACCTAGCACTAACTAACTAAAAAACTATATACAAAGGCAGCGGGCTAGTCCTGCGGCTCACTTGGTGATGCTGGCCAGGGCATCCTCGAACTCCACGTCAATGTCCTGGAGGCGGGACTCAGTCCTGGCCCCGAGGTCTCGCAGGGACAACCCCATGTGCTCTCCAAATTCCCTGCGAGCCTCCTCGAGGCACTCAGCCCGCCTCAATGCCTGATGCATGGAGATCTCCGCCCTGGCCATGGCGAGCCGCTCCTCTTCCGCCCGCTGCCGCTCCGCACCTATCCGCTGGCCAAACTCCTCCCACACGGAACACACCGCCATGCCAGGGTTGCCCTGCCCTCTGGCCGATGCCTGCCCCTCCGATCTTGATGGCCCTGAGCCATGATGCCTCCCACGTCGAGCCCGCTGCTGCCTGCGACGCCACTGCCTCTGCCAGCACGACGGCATCCAGGCTGATGGTAACCACCTACGCCGTCGTGCACGTGCCCTGCCCGATGATGCCGGCACATCTTCCATCTGCTGGGGTCCACTTGCTGTGTCGTCCACCCCTGCTGGACCTCCGACTCCCAACTGTGGCAGGGATGGGATCCCCACCGAGCTGGCTGCATTGGTCGGGGCAGGTCCACAGGGGGCCATGGTGGCATCTGGGCCGGAAGACGGCAAGGAGAACGACTGGTGGATAGCCTGCACAGAGGAGGAGAGGGCCGTCAGATTGGCCAACACATGCAGGAACCCCCCGAACATGGCCGATCCCAATTGGGCCACGTCGGCACGGTGCACTTCGTGATGACGTGCGTGCTCCTCCCGGGAAGCACGCACGGCATCACGAATCACAGCCGTGCGCATCGCGACCCCAATCAGGACCTGCTCCACGCGGCCAGGGGTTCCCACGGCCGCAGGTGGAGGGGAGTCAGTTGACATGGACATCCCCTCTACCTGCGGACGGGCCTGGGACGGGGCATCCCTGCTGGTGCATGGTGGTGCACTCACAGGGTCAGGGACAGCGACATGCACAGGCCCCTCCACGGTGACCTGTGCTGCCTCCTGCCCCTGGCCCTGGACTGCACCACTTGCACCAGCAGGGATGCTCCCACCAGGGCCCATGTGTGCACCAGTGTCGGCCTCCTCCTCCTCTGTGCAAACCACCAACCTGGATGGCTCCTCACCGTCTCCCGCCGTAGCAGGCCCCTGTGGGGGCTCACCCACCCCTTCCGCTGCAGCCGTGGGGGCATCCCCGCCGCCTTGCTCCACAGCGCCGTCTCCGCCCTCTTCTTCACTAGCCGCTGCGTAGAGGGAGACAAAGAACACAAGCATCAGGCTACTGTACAATGGTCCCCTAGACAGGAAGCAATAGCAGATGAGCACCCCTGTCAAAGTACACTTCCATCATGTCCCTCCACAACACATGGGTCAGTCCAGGCAAAACACACACAGTAACAGGCATGGTGCATGCCATGCACATTTCCATGCATGTCCAATTGACTCTTGAAACATTCAATGAAATGTAACTCACATGCATCATGGCTCATGCATATCACATGCACACACTACACCTCAGTCACATCCATCTGGCCACAATCACACCAAACACAGGCAAAACAAGGGTAAGGTGGGTGCGTCACTGAATCTGTGCATTGTCACACACATGAGTCATGCATCCATGGCATGCACAAGTCACAGACATGCAGGTCAGGCACACAGACATGGCTACCATATATGTACCTGGCATCAGCACCCATCCTCACCCCCATCCATGTCCAGGTACAGAGACTGGCATGCTCTCATGTCCCAAATCTGCATAGTGCTCCCCATGCCGCATTTCTACACATGCAACAACCATGTGGGTCACACATCACTGGTCGCACATGCATTACCATGATGTCCCAGCACACATACATGCATACATGGCACATGGCACACATACAGGCAAGTATCATAGAACCAGCACACCGCAACATGCCCTGTCTCACACAGTGATGCTTGGACACTTACCGCTCAACTCCAGACGGGTCTCCCTCTCAAGGATCTGGGCGTGGAGCGCTGGGCGTACGCGTTCCAGGACCCTCTTCTGGATGGAACTCATGTGGCCCCGGCCCCCCTCCACGAGGCGCCGGGCCTTCACAAGGGTCCTGGACCTCAAGTCCTCCCAGCGCTTCTTGATCTTCAAGACGTTGCGGGTTGCCACCCCCTCCGCGTTGATGGCAACCACACAGTCGGCCCAGATCCTCTCCCGTCCTTCCTTGCTGGCGCGGGACGATCCAAAGAGGGCATCATACTGCCCCAGGACATGCTCCACCAGGACACCAACTTCGGTGGCAGTGAAGCTGGTGCCCCTCTGCCCCTCTGGCCTGGGGTTGCCACTGGTGCCAGATGTAGAAGTGCCCGACATGGCAACCCCAGAGGCAGGTGTGGGTGGGCAACTGGGTCCTGGGGCTGGGCTGTGGAGCGATGTAATCCCAGTTGGGAGTCTTCAGTTCCAGCAGGGGTGGACACAGCAACTGGACCCCTGCAGATGGCTGATGTGCAGGCACCAAATGGCAGGGCACGGTGGCAGCAGGCAGGCAGGCAGGCAGCAGCAGATAGCACGTGGGAGGCTGCTCAGGGCACTTGGGGGGCAGTAACTCGGCCTTCGGGGCAGGAGCGTGGTGTTCCGTGTGTTTTCGGGTGGCCAGCTTGATACGGAGTGATTTGGCACGTGAAATTCCTGCACGTCAGCGTGAAATCCGAGGAAAGGCCCTTAGCGCGTAAGTGCGTCAGCACGCATACGCGATTCTATTGGACCAGAGTCCCTCATCGCGTAAGCGCGTCTGACGTGATCCGCACGGGCGTTCCCCACTCAGCACGTGAAGACGGAGCACACGTGGAAATCCTGCACGTCAGAGTGTCATCGCGTGTAATTGGCCAAAAGTGCGCGTACACGCCATTGGCCTATGTACGTGTATTTCATCGCGTGTAATTGCCCAAAAGTGCGCTTACACGCCATTGGCCTATGTACGTGTATTTCAGGGGCGCGCGGCCACTTACACAGGCAAGTACGTCAGCGCACCTGTATGCCTGCAGCGTGGGAATTTCCACACGCGATTGGAGTGGTAACCCGATTCCAGGGGTGCGAGGCTCACACGCTGCCTACTACACGCGCAAGGCATTAATTTGCGCACTTTTCAATAAACAAGCCAGATGCCAGGATGAACATACCGTTCCTAGCAGCAGTGGCAGTGGGCTACCAAAGGAGGATGAGGAGGAGAGTCAGGGCCAGAATATTCACACCCAGAACCAGCCTATTCGGGATGCCTGATGACCAGGTGTATGGGAGGTACAGGTTTCCAGCACACATCATACTGGACCTGGTCAGTGAGTGGGAGGATGACCTCACATCACCCACCCTGTGCTCCCAAGCACTCAGCCCCCTGCAGAAGGTCCTGAATGTACTGCACTTCTTGGCCACTGGATCCTTTCAGCGGACAAGTGCCATAGTGGGTGGTGTGTCACAGGCCACGCAGTCACGCTGCCTACACCAGGTCTTGAACATCATCACTGCACGGCCTTCAGTCCGCAGGCACATATATCTCCCCAGGACTCATGCAGAAAGGCGGACGTGCATCCAGGAATTCTATGGTGTGGCTCAATTCCCCAAAGTGCTTGGTGCAATTGACTGCACACATGTGGCTCTACGTCCACCCAGGGCAACAGAGCACATCTATAGAAACCGCAAGCACTGGCATTCCATCAACGTCCAAGTTGTATGCAATGCCAAGGGAATCATCACATCAGTATATGCCAACTATCCAGGGTCCACCCACGACAGCTTCATCTACAGAATGTCTACCCTATGCCGGGACCTAGAGGCTGGCCAGCATGGAGATACATGGCTGCTTGGTGAGCATGAATGCCACTCCACATGCATGCATGTCAGATACTGGGTCATGACACAACACCACTAATGATACCCATCACCACCTCCGCAGGGGACAGTGCCTACCCTATCAGCCCCCACATGATGACCCCAATCCGGAACCCCACCACGCCACCCCAGGTAAGGTACAACACAGCCCACATTGCTACACGGGGCATAGTGGAGCGCACATTCGGAGTGCTCAAGTCACGCTTTCGCTCCCTTGACCGTTCTGGCGGGCAGCTGTTATATGCTCCCCGAATAGTGTGCAGGATCATAGTGGCAGCATGTGTCCTGCACAACGTTGCAACACGCCGGGGCCTGCCCGTGGACATGGTGGTGCCCCCACATCCACAACCACATGCACGCCCGCTGCGCATGGGAGGGGAAAGGGCACGGGGGGAGGCAGCCCGTACGCAACTGGTGGCCAACTTCTTCACCTAGGAATCACAGTGCTGGCTAGTGCACACTGCTCTGGCACATACCATCTGACAATCAATGATGACTCTACCTGACAATGTCTGAAAATTACTTGACAATGAACTGTCAGATACACATCAGCCTGAGATTGTTAACATGGAAGTGTCAATATGTGTGCACCCCTAGCTACACATACACCAGCTATGCATCACAACGCAAAGACACAACTCCATCAATCTAAAATGCATTGCCACAGGCGATTCACTACATGACAACATTGCCATGTCACCCACTCCCTTCACAGTCCCGCCACTGAGGACACCATGTCATGGTATGTGACAGCAAACAAACTGGCCATCACAACATGACACCAGTGTCACAAATAGCAGTGCCCCAAATGGAACATAGCCGCACTTGAGCAGCTAACCGCCCTGGAGCCACTACTACACACCTGTGTAAGAGTAATTTCTATCAAATTACACACCAACCCACCCTGAAGCCCACCCAAACAAGACACATTGCATGTAATCAATGGTAGTCTCATTACCTGATTCAGCTGGTATGTCCTCACCGTCCAGATGTACAGTGATGGCGCCATGCAAAAGTGTCAGTGCACATCTACCGACATGTAGTGTGACTCCAGAGAGTATGCCCTTGTGAAGATCTGTGTGAAATACCTGCAAAACATGAGCAACATATGTAAGTAGAGGCACATATCATACCATCATGCATAGTTAGGTGCAACAACAATGAACACTATGAATGTCTACACAGTATTGACTATGGACTGGCCAACAGCTCATGGGAGTCCAATGTCACCGTGTAATTTGCTGACACTTGGGCACACCCTTTGCAAGCCCATGGAAAGGGAAGCAGGAGGGGTGTGGATGTCTGCTACCCAAGCATCGAAACCAAACTCAGGACAAGCCTGCATGTGCCCAGCCACAATACAGTGTATGCCCAGGTACCCACACAAGGCAACACTCTTGCAAAATAAAAATGAAAAAGAGAAAAAATGGCCATGAAAGGGCCGGCGGGGGGGGGGGGGGGCACCTATGAGGTCCGAGGACAGGATGCACGCCACAATCCACCTGTGTGGATCATGGGAAAGGAAAACACCCCATAGGCTCGTGGCCCACACGGCTACTCTGTTGTGGGAGATGAGTCGCTATGGCTCTGCCCAGACCCTGCAGCTGACTCTGGAGGTGGGGGAGCTGCCTCAGAAGATGGTGTGACAATGGGAGGCAGCCCACGCAAAGCACGAGTTTGCTCCTCCATGGCTGCAAGCAGGCGGGTCTGGTAGTTCTGGTTCTGGGTTATAATCATGCGGAGGTCCCCATGCAGTAACTCCCGGGATGACCTGACCTCCGCACGAGTTGCCTGCATCTCGGCCGAGAGCGTCCGTGTCAGACGCTCCAGCTGCTCCTCTGTCCTTCTATGGGATGAAGCCTCAAGCTCTAACAGGGTCGACCTGAGGTGACGGAGTTCTTCCCTCAGGGCTTCCCTGTGGCGCTGGGACTCCATGGAAAGTGATTCCCCCAGAGTCGCCAGTGCCGCCCGCCTGTCCATGTTGGACGCCAACATATCCTCCCTGTGTGCCTGGCAGATGGACTCTGTAGCCTGCTCCAGTCGCTCCATCAGCCTTTCTGGGGGGACAATGGAAGTGGCCACCCTATCCATGGCCTGTGCAATCATCTCGGATGATGCTGCCTGTTGGGTGGCCATACCGTAGATGGATTGCTCCCATACGGTATTGCCAGGTGGCATACGGCCACCACGTTGACGGGCACCACACCTGCCTGGGGCAAGGCGGACTGCGCCTTGCTGTGCCGGCAAGGCCTCAGGCTGCAGGACTGCATTCCCTCTCTGATCTGCAGCCCCAGGAACAGGATCAGAGATTGGGTGGTGTGGCCCTGCATCCGTAACCACCGGAGGCTGATCTGCCGACACTGACATCCCCATTGAGGCCAATGGCCTGGCTGCAGGTGGGTCGGACAGAGGAGATTCTCTCCCAAGAACACTCACCTGCGACTGCACATAGGTGTCATCCTCCGAGTCTACACCTGAATACTGCTCGGGGGAGGAACCCCCAGAGACACCCCTCGACAGCACAGCCTGCAGCACTTGTGGGTTTTCACCCACAAACACACCACGTCCCTCACTTGTGGTAGGTCGGCCCGGGTTGCCCTCCTGGGACGGCTCCACCACCACATCCCCAGCATCAACAAGTGCTTCGTCCCCTGCAAAGACATGAAAGAGAAAAATGGAAACAGGCATTAGCACCATGGCATGCAACAAGGGCTGATGAACAACATAGGCAGTAGTCCTACGACACATGTCCTACATGACTGGGAGTCCTCCTATGCATTCACCATCACTGGGTCTGTAGGGGAGGCTCAGGGCATACTATGTACTGATTGGAGAGCAACGCCTGCTCACCTTGATGCCTAGCACTGCCATCACACATTGGGCGGTGATTGCCATGTCAAAGGCACATGCCATCACACACATGGCATGTGACATAGCCACCAAGTGAAGAGGGAGAGGAGGGCTACTTTTTTGGATTTCAACCACTCTGGTCCTGACATTGCATCGTCACATCAATTAGTATACATGTTGTACATGGATCTGCTAGTCAAAATTGGCAACGATGCACAGTGCCTTGTCTACATCAACATAATGCAGTAAACATTGTGATTCCACCTCCCCAACACCTGTAACGGAATAATTTTGCATTCGTGAAGCACCGGTCAAGTAATGTTTGTAGGTGCAGCGGAGCACTGAGGGGTGGTGGGGCAGAAGGGGATGCCAGTCAACAATACTACTGGTGCTGGTGTCATTCATGTCACGCAAGTGCAGGGGTGGGTGGCACAATGAAGTGCAAGGGGGAGTGGCGGCTGGAAGTGCTGTACAAGGTAAGTAGGACTTGACGTCAAGGGCAGATGGTGTTAGGCGCAGACAAGTGCTGGGGGGGTGGCCTATAGGGGTACAGAGACAATCATGCTGTGCTGTGGGCTCGGAGGGGACAGGGGAGGTACACACTGCCTCTGGCTCGGCAAGGTCCTTTCAGATTTCTATGTGTCCTGCAGAGTTGTCACATGCCGCAGATATGTGCCCTTGGATTGGGGATCTCATCTTGGTGAGAAGGGTGAGGCGCTATTGCCTTTGGAGCATGTGGCAGGCCAGTTTGCCAGAGGATGGCCATGATGCAGGACATTCCCTCTCTGCCACCTGGCACCTGTGGTTTGGGTTCCCAAGATCCGAGTCATGCCAGGACTCTGCATTGGCATGGGGCTTCAGACAGGTGGTCATGACCGTGGCTAAGACATCCAGTGTACCTGACATGGAGTGGAGCATGGAGTGGGCCCTGTCAGGATGGGAGTGAGCCTAAGGGGGAGCTGGATGGGGGGGACATTTTGGCAGCATGAGCCTCGACTGACACACACTTCATGGGTCGGAATACCAAGAAGGTGTGTGACAGTGGTGAGGGTGGCTTTGCCTGTGGGGTGTTGAGGGTGAGCTGGGAGGAGAGGAGAATGTGATCACTCCAGGAGAGAGGAGTGCAGAGATGGACGGAGAGGGGAAAGTCAGATGAGATCAGAGCATCAAGAGTGTGCCCTGCAGAATGAGTAGGGACAGACGGGAGTCTAGAGGGTGAGAGGGAGTTGCTGAGGTCACAGAAAGGTCACGTGGGGGCGTCAACAGGCATGCAGGTGGATGCGTACCGCACCAAGGATGAGGAATTCTGTGTCTGGGGACATGAGTGAGGAGGAGAGGTGAGGACACTCAGAAAGGAAGTAGTACATTTGACCAGTTTTCCCAGACACAGTACGCACTGTTTGAGAATGTCAAGGTGTGGTGGACAGAAACCTCACACAAGCCATTCCAGAGTGGAGTAGGTCTAAGTAGGTGTGACAGTGGCAGGAATACCCTCAGGGAAGCCAAGGGCACACCCCCCCTGCACAGTAGTGGCGGGCCAAGGAGAGGGTCAAGGATGCAGACAGAGCTGGCCGTCAGACATGTTTCCATGAGACCAAGGATGTCAAGGTGCATAACCTCATGTAAGTGACAGTTATCGGAGGAATGCCTGATGCAGCCGCAGTGAAAGGAGTGTAATTGTGGAGGAGGTTGACAGCCTTGTAGGACTTACGGGGAGTGCTAGAGATCAGAGGTGCCGCATGTGTAGGAGTTGGAGTGGGAGGCGGAGAAGGTTCATGGGAGGGTGCAGGGAGGCAGTGCAGGATTGATGAGGAGAGAGGAGGGGGGACAGCAGGAGAGGTAAGGAAGTTGATGAGATGTGGGTAGCATTTCTCAAGGAGATTGAGGTTGGCCTAAGGGCCTTGGACTGAGACGCTCCCATTACCATGCACATCAATAGTGGTATCTGAGGATTGGAAGGAGGCCAGGAGTACACCCCAACGGGTCCCACCTATGATGGTGGAAGAGGAGCAAGGAGAGAGGACAGGGACCATGTGAAGGGTCTATGGGACAGGCAAAGGCATGTATGAGCAGATGTCAGTGAGAGTTAGCTTAGAGTAGGCTCAGATGCACTGGTCAGCAATAGGGTGGGTCGCATTGGAGGGCAGGCTGCCCTCATTTGACTTTTGGCAAGCAGGTGTCGTGCGTAGGGCACGATGGTCTGAACTGTAGAAGTCATGGAAGATAGACCATGAAGAGCAGCATGGAGTGTGAGGGAATGGGGCTCGAAACCAGACGGTACCAAAGGACCCAGGAAGGAGGTGGATGTCAAGGCTACATCCACAGTATGACTGCATGTTGGTAGGCATTTATATACAGAGGACGCATTAGCATGTGGTATCATTGCATGTCAGGCATGTGAAGATGAAACTTGAATGGCTGGGGGAAAGGAGAGGAATGGTATGTAAGACATCAGATGAATAGACAGGGGAGTATGAGCAACAATGTAGTGACAAAATTACTAATCAAGGGCAACTTCCATGGTGTTGGCCCATATGTGCACTGTTGCCAGTAGGGATAGTGCTGTGGCCAGATGGTGTTGCACTGAACATACTGGATGAGGCACATGGGTGCCACTATCAACTCTGCCACACACCCCCTTGACAGGCACCCAACATGAATGCTTCACACACACACCATGCACATGGATAATACACACATGCATGTGCACTCACCGGATGATGCCTCGTAATCAGGGAGGTCTCCCACACCTTGGAGTTGTCCCTCGGTGACGTAGGATCCAGCTACGGACTCGTGTGGTGTGAGTTCTATTTCCTGTGCTGGGGACCCACCTCCAGTCACCAAGGTTGCGGCATGACTTGAGGCCAGCTTATCCTTTGCCCTGCGCTTAAGGTCATTCCAGCGCTTCTGGCAATCACTAGCTGTGCGCCTCACTACTCCAAGGGCACTTATTCTGTCAGCAATGGTCTGCCAGTGTGCCTGGCGTCTGGCATGTGTGGTCTTGGACCCTGCAACGATGACCATTTCCCTATCATGATCTGACACATACTGAACAAGTGCATTAAGTTCGGCGTCTGTGAAGCTTGGCTTCCTTGATGGGCCGGACTGTGCAGCCGTGTCTGGGGCATCAGCCTGTGCCGGACGTGCACTCTTCCTCTTGCGCTTGGAAGGGGGTGGGGATCCAGAGTGTCCTACGCCGCTGTGGACACTAGGGGCAGGAGCCGTGGTGGACTCTGTACTGGGTGTGTGTGATTGCCCACTCAGCATGGGAGTAGGTGCAGGCATTGGGGGTAGTGGGATGGGGTCAGGCCTGATCTGAGGTGCATGAACTAGGACCGACACAGTCTTGGCAGGGTGTATGAGAGGTGGGGTGGATTGAGCCACACCCTGGCTACGGGGGCCAGCAGATGACCTATCTGGCATAGATGCGCGTGCCCTGATGACACCAATGTGCACCGGTGCACGTGCAGTGGACCTGCTGACCTGGATGTCAGCGATGGAATCACCCTCGGACAGGTCTGGTGCCACAATGGCCTGGTCCGACATGGGCTGATCAGGGTTGGTATCAGCCACATGACTCTCAACTGGGGGGGGGGGGGGGGCATGGGTGTCCCTGACTGTTCCTCCAGACTGGGGGGAACAGGGGCGCCCTGCAAGTCACAACCACGTCCCCTGTTGGATCCTCCACGGCCACCACGTGTGGCTCGGCCACCTTTGCCACCCTTACGGCTTGCACGCCTCCCAACCATGGCACTGATGGTATTGTGCGTATGGGAGTGGGTGTGCACAATTGTCCTGGGCAATTGGGTGTCAAAGGGGTTGGGTACCAGATGGTATTCGTACCCTAGTGCAGTGGCAAGGCTATATGACACCCCTGGGGAAAGATGACGGGTCACGCAACGCACAGGCACCCCAAAAAAGTTAAGGAACGTGCACAATACCCCTCCTAGACCACGTGTGCTGATGGAAAACCCTGCACTACGCTGTGGCATCCAGTAACACAATGAACGTATGCGTGTCACACGCGGCCTAGATTGACCTCTGAAGGGGTAGGCTACACACGGGGCAAGCACAGATGTTAGATACGTGCGTGACTCACCGTCTGCCAGGTAAAAGAGCGTGAAAAAATAGCACTTTTGGTTGGCAACACCCCCGCCAAAAGAAGAGGTGTACGCTGTCTGAGGAGACAGGACAACTGTAGAAGGGGACACTGTTTGAGGGAACAGGCCCAGGAAAACCAGTACAAGGGGAAAAAGAGAAAAGAGCTGTCAGAGGTAACAGGGAGTACGAACTGGAAACGCCGTGAAGTAAATCGCGTGTGAAACGACAAGAAGTACCGAATTCACCCACTCGCTCTCCACGAAAAGCACGTACAAGGAAATTGTGTTCAACACTACCTTTTATACAGGCCCACACGTACATCGTCACTTACGGCGTGTACGTGCTTGGCCCATTTTCACCAATCACACGCTTTGGCACTCCTGCGTGTAGGTATCTTTTCACCAATCACACGCTTTGTCACTCCTGCATGTGGATCCTTTTTCACCAATCACGCGCTTCGACACTCCTGCGTGTAGCTCACTTTTCACCAATCACACGCTTTGTCACTCCTGCATGTGGATCCTTTTTCACCAATCACGCGCTTCGACACTCCTGCGTGTCGCTCACTTTTCACCAATCACACGCTTTGACACTGCACGTGCAGGTAACTATTGACGCACATATGCTGGTGACGGGTTTTCGCGCGATGAGTGTGGGGTTTTCAGGTGCAAAATCACTCCCTATCAGGCTGTCCACGCGTTCTAACACGAAAGACCACGCTCCTGGCCAGGAGGCCGAATTTAAGTCCCCAAGAACCCTGAGCACGCTCCCACCTGCCATCGGCTGCTGCCTGACTGCCTGCTGGCCACGTGCCCCACAGTGCTGGTGGGTGGGGGTGGTGGGAGACATGGGTGGGGGCCTGGTGGAGGGTGCCCCTGGTGGATGGGGGTTGGGGGTGGTGGGAGACATGGATGGGGGCCTGATGGCAGGTGCCCCTGCACTGCTGGGGGGTGGGGGTGGTGGGAGACATGGGTGGGGGCCTGGTGGAGGGTGCCCCTGGTGGATGGGGGTGCAGGGGGACATGATCAGGTGTGCAGGGTAGTCCACTGTTTTGTGGGCTGCCTGCAGGGGCCGGGGAGGGTGTACAGGGTACACCTGTGGGGGCCCACCCAGCCTATTCGCATGTGATAATTCCCACGCACCCCTGTGATACACGTACCCTGGCCAATCGCGTGTTGAACTTCCCGCTACCCCTGTAATACACGCACCCTGCCTGTTCGCGTGTGATGATTCCCGCGTACCCCTGTAATACACGTTCCCTGGCCTATCGCGTGTTCTACTTCACGCGTCCCCCTGTAATACACGTTCCCTGGCCCATCGCGTGTTGAACTTCCCGCTACCCCTGTAATACACGCACCCTGGCTGTTCGCGTGTGATGATTCCCGCGTACCCCTGTGATGCACGTTCCCTGGCCTATCGCGTGTTCTACTTCACGCGTCCCCCTGTAATACACGTTCCCTGGCCCATCGCGTGTTGAACTTCCCGCTACCCCTGTAATACACGCACCCTGGCTGTTCGCGTGTGATGATTCCCGCGTACCCCTGTAATACACGTTCCCTGGCCTATCGCGTGTTCTACTTCACGCGTCCCCCTGTAATACACGTTCCCTGGCCCATCGCGTGTTGAACTTCCCGCTACCCCTGTAATACACGCACCCTGGCTGTTCGCGTGTGATGATTCCCGCGTACCCCTGTGATGCACGTTCCCTGGCCTATCGCGTGTTCTACTTCACGCGTCCCCCTGTAATACACGTTCCCTGGCCCATCGCGTGTTGAACTTCCCGCTACCCCTGTAATACACGCACCCTGGCTGTTCGCGTGTGATGATTCCCGCGTACCCCTGTAATACACGTTCCCTGGCCTATCGCGTGTTCTACTTCACGCGTCCCCCTGTAATACACGTTCCCTGGCCCATCGCGTGTTGAACTTCCCGCTACCCCTGTAATACACGCACCCTGGCTGTTCGCGTGTGATGATTCCCGCGTACCCCTGTGATGCACGTTCCCTGGCCTATCGCGTGTTCTACTTCACGCGTCCCCCTGTAATACACGTTCCCTGGCCCATCGCGTGTTGAACTTCCCGCTACCCCTGTAATACACGCACCCTGGCTGTTCGCGTGTGATGATTCCCGCGTACCCCTGTGATTCACGTTCCCTGCCTAGTCGCGTGTAGTACTTCCCGCGTACTCCTGATTTGGAGATTGCCCGCTTTGCTTTCCTTGTTTGCCTGCCCTGTGAAGTGGTCCGGGGTTAGCGCAGCCCTTAGCGATGATTTAGCGCTTTTGATGGCTTTTCCGTGCGCGAGGGCGTTCTTGGGGGCGTTACTGGCGCTGCTGCAGGCTCGCTGCGATTCTCTGCGCCACGGCTGTTTTGGGAGCTTGAAATCCATGAATACGCTGTGCGCGGAAATCTGTTTTAGCGCACGTGCCTGGCGCAGACTATCGCAGGCGCACGCTGTGCGCCAGCCGCGTGCGCTACTTGTGCGCTGGATTCTATGAATTACCCTGCAGGTCTTTTTTGAGTCGGGTACTTTGGAGTGCAACACAAAGTGGGTGGTTGACTCCATCCAAGGATGAGTATGGTGGTGAGACTGATGGCCAACAGGTACCATTAGTGAAAGTTTAAGTGTAGTTTGAAGAGTGAGTTAAAGAGGGCATGGCACCATGGAGAAGTGAACAGATAGGATTTTACAAAGTGGTCTGTTTGGTCATCCCAAACTGTGGATACCCTTGCAGGACACCCACCCGGACAGATCCAGCCAACAAGGGGTTCTAGGGGTCTGCAGTGATGTTGGTTACCCATCCAACCCATCTTCTAACACAGACCATTGTGTATGAGTTGGAGAGCCAAACCAAAGCCTGTTGAACTATGAAGATGAGGGCCTGCGTACACCAGCTGACGTGTGATCCCGTTGCACCGTGTACACCACCAGCAACTCCCATCCACTCTGTTGGGGAGGTGTTACATGAGCATGTGCTATAGGACACGAGGCATGGTGCAGTATGCTTGTGCAGGCTGAAGCCAGAGGGCACTGTAAGTGGAGGTCCATAGTGGTCATGCCATTTTAATTGTTTGTCCTACTTGGGTATAGGGTCAGATGTCCAACAGAACCATATGGTGTATGGTTCCCTCTGATGTTTCACTCAAGAAAGCTGGTGCTTAGATACCCCAGTTTAATCTGGTGAGACAAACAATTAGAGGTCTTGGGACCAAATCAATCTCAAACTATTCTCAGTCTGTATATGGCTGAGGATCCAATTGGGCAAACCACCCATCTGTGGGATTCTGATTAAGTGTCTTTAATTCAGTATCCCACCCCCCCCCTAAATTGTGACAGCAACACAGTACTGTGGAGCCTTTGTTGTCCGCATAGAGCCAGTTTGTGTGCTAGTGCAGAGAGCTGCTTGCCTCAGGACACAAGTGTGGACATAAGGGGGCAAAATTTCACACGCTTGTTGCACCACATGTTTGTGGGTAATAGGGTGCATGATCATTTGTAACAAACCTGAATCTGGGTCAGGGGTTTATAAGTGGCGGGGCAGCTACCTTGCTGCAATCTATTGGCAGTCATCCCCTGAGGCATGGTTTTGTCAAAGGAGCTGCTGCGCTTCCAGCACCAAAAGGGTCTGTATACTTCCTCCTCCTGCTGTGCCACAGTGTGCACTGGAAACTCCCAAATAGCCCAGTGCACTGTTTTGGATACAGGCTTGGCAGTGATCACTCTTCTCCCTTTCCGGTGAGCCTAGCAGACCAGATGCCTTGGTCCAGCCAGAGGCAGATTGGCAGGATCCAGCCCATTGGAGAGTGCCTGTGCCTTAGTTACAGATGGTAGCTTAAGCCCCAGACCATGGAAAGTGGCCTTAAGCAAGGCCAACCCCATGTCCACACAGTCATGTGGTCGGGGTGCACCTTCCCGGCCCATCTGGGAATACTGCTGTAGCCAATTTGCCATATAGCCACAACAGTTGGACCAGATAGCCTGAGTCACAGCTGGCATGGTTGTCACCTACATTTGTCTGCAGCCGGGGATCATGATGGTAGGTGAGTAGGTTCTCCCTGTGCGGGAGCTCTATGTCATGGGAGCTGGACAGGTCCCTCCAGGCTCAGACTGGGTTCCCAGAGCAGGTGTGGAACAACCAGCATGCTCACAGCGGGAAAGGCTAAGCAAACCCAGCAGCTGAAGGCCCAGGTGGGAGCCAGGGTCTGGTAAGTGTCCCGAGGAAGTGCTACTGGGACTGGTCCAGGTGGTCAGGGGCCCCAGACCTCTCCAGGGGGCATGTATTGTAGGTGTCTCAGCCAGTGCCCCAGGCATCCATGGGTGCTAACCCAGCCATTTTGCACCAGACTCTAATGCAGTGCACCAGCCACATTAGTCAGCAGTGTTCCTCACATAGGCCCTGCCTGCTTTGGAGTGAAAGCTCAAAGGCTTCGAGGATAGGGCCCCGGATGGCCAGAGGAGCAACCCCAGCTTTGGGTGCCACTGTGTGGACCATAGCGGTGAAGTTTCCTTGTACCATATGATACACCTCAAGGCTGTTCAGGTGTTGTTGTTTCATAAATTGCTTGTCTTTGCTGACAAGGTGATTTAGCAAGCAATGATGAAGATGTGAGCCAGGCGAGTCATTTCTTCCACTTATTGCATGGCACCCAGGAGATCACATGGCATAGTGATGTTGTGTGTGGGGATGTAGTCACTGTGTAGGGTAACTTTCAGTGCATTGGCATGAGGTGAGTAGGTCCACCTGCAACGGGGTGGAGGAAAATCTGATTAAGATGGGAGGAAGGTGAGTCATTTATTTGACTTGCTGCATGGCACTGAGGGCAGCACAGGGTATGTTGTCATTGGTGGAGGGGTTGTGTTCATTGTTTTGGGTGAATTTATTTGCATTGGCCTGAGGTGAGCAGGTCCAGCTGCAATGGTGCACCGTAAGACCCAATGAAGATGGGTGGCAACTGTGTAATTTCTTGCAGTTGTTGCATGGCACTCAAGAGAGCACACAGTATGGTGTAATTGGGTTCAGGCATGCATTACCTGCTCTGACCTTGTGTTTTCCTTTCTTCTGCGGCATTCTACAAGGGGATACAGTTGCAGCTAAGCAAGGTCGCAGGGCTTTGGAATGCCTGCACACCACCCCACATACAATTAGAATCTGCCACCATGCATTTTCTGACCGTGATCCATGCTTTGCGATAATGGGTCCCATTTCTTGAATTCTTTCCTTATGCAACTCAGGGCAGCTAATTGCTGGATATTTTAATGAGTCTGCCTCATCAGGTTGTTGACACAGTCTGCATGTGCAGGCATTTTGAATGTCCTTTCCTCTTTCTAACCATCTAGATGCCGATATGATGTTTAGCCTGAATCTCATATATTACATTCTCAGGAACCAGTTCGGGAAGATTTGTAAATATTTGGGTATTTCATTCAATTTGCGTACCCCGGACCAGAAATACTCTTGATGTTTATATTTATAAATCTCTTCCCACGTGTTTATCCAGTCATTAATGTATAGTTTTTTCTTGATCTTCCATGGCTCTCGGACCAATGTTTCTTCTAATTCATTCAAGTCTGTCAAATTATTTGCCAATCCTTGAGAAGCTTTTGTTTTGGATCCTTCGTTGCCTTTTAACACCTGCAGGGTGCCTTTCGGGCTTTCCTCTATGCATTTCCAATAAAAACACTTGATTTGATATATATATGGGCACACACCTTTCCAAGATGCACATTCTCAGGGTGTTGTTATGGGAAAACTGGATTTGCCCTATTTCATCACTGAAAGGCATCAGGGATGTGGCTTCACTATGTGTGCGCCAAAGGGGCTGCAATTTAGGTGAATTATGTTTGTATAACCTAATTGCGTGTCTCCTGTCCCTGTGCCCTTTGGCCTGCCAAGGAGATGGGTTGTGCCTGTGGATGAGGGTATTGTCCCACTTACATCTCCACTGCCTTGCCACGATATGTGGCAATATTGTGGTGGAAACAACATGCCACCATGATCTGGCATGCTACTGGCGGTAAATATAGCAATACACCACCTGAGTGGTCAAGGGAGCAGAAGTGTAACTTAGCACCCCGAACGTGCGCTCAACTGGGTCTCTAGTTACTATGAGTGCTGCGCTGTACCTAGCCTCATCTGGGGTGGCTGGATTTCTGAAGGGTGTGAGCAGAAATGGTGAGAGCGGGTAGGCACTCTGCCCTGCCAGGGTGGGAATGGTTATTGTTAACATCGGTTGTCAATGCTTGTTTTTCTGTGTGTTGCATATGCGTGATAGTTGATACTCAGTGACTGTGGTCGAAGTGCATGAAAAGAAGTTGTGGAACTATGTTCCCTGCTGGCCTTCCCCGCTCCCCACAAACCCCATCGCATGCCCCCTCCCATGCACAATAGAAACCCCCAAACACATGCACCTACTGTTTTAGGGAATGCTCAGTGCAGTGCACTGAAGCTCTAAGTTTCAACTGCTTGCTAAACTTTTATTTTAAAACGAAACCATTCCGGAACGGTTTCTTTGTAAAATAAAAGTATAGGAACAGTAAAGCTTAATTAAAAAAAGTAAAGGAGCATCGTTCCCAACTGCTCCTGCCCAATTTGACCACTGCTCACTGATGGGCCAGGTGCTCCCAAAAGTTATCCTAAATAGTATTGTACGTGGATGGAAAATCCTGGCCCGCCTCATTATCCTTCTCCTTCTTCTTCAATGATGTATGATTAGTGACACTAAATCGGTGCCCGACATTGTGGTGGTCCTTTTTTGAATGTGGTTGCACTGCACTTTTATACATGGGGCGTTCGTATGCTTTGTACGTTGCACTGTGTATCACGTGGCGGCAATAACATGAGTTGTGTGTCCTCAATCACACCGAGCAATTGCGCAACGAAAATTATGGATAGGGTTTTGTTTGCGCATGATAAGGTGCATGGGCTGCTTGAATGGTACGTCCCTCAACATGCCCATGCTATTCTTCGTTCTTCCTCATTTTCCGCAAAAAATGGGGTATGTGTCTGTTCCACCCCCTATTTATTTCTTTACACTGGTCCTTAGCTACTTTGAGTTTTGTGTTGCGCAATTTGCTCAGCACAGTGCAAAATAGGTATGGACCAGTGTAAAGTCTGATCTATGAATCGGGAACTTAAGTTTTGCGCGGCGCAATGTGCACTTTTTTCCTTTGCGCCACACAAAATCTTCTATGAATTAGGCTCTGCATGTCAATGACATTTTTTACTTGTCGCACCTCAAAATATTGGAAGATTTTCAACATGTTGTGCAATGTGTTTATGAAAATAGATGTGTATTTGTAGGGCTTAATCAGATAAAAAAAATACTTCTCATTAGTGACAAACGTGGTCCTAGCGAACGTCACAATAATCAAAACTATTAATGCAACTACTGCTTTATAAAATCATATACATTTCAGACATCAACACTATAAATGAAAGAAAATCAGAAACATTAGGGTTCAGAAAAGGAAGAAAAGCAGATAATCACAGAACAAAGTTTACTGCTCAATCCTGAGCAGGTCAAATTATAAGTGGTTTGGAATTCTTAGCGAGGAGATAAATGAATCAGCAACGACATGCAGTGCCTTTAGGACAATGCATCAGAGCAGACAGAGCACAGTCCTTCTCCAAATTAATTGCAAGCCTATGCTATGATAGGAAAGCAAAGATTGCATCTGAAAATGGAACAACACATTAAATTAAAATTCCATTTATTTATTCTCCTAACGTTTGAAGAACTGAGCAAAAACATAGCATGTACGTGTACTGAGAAATATCTCAAAATTAATCAGATTAATTTACAATAATAAATATCAGCATATGAGTTAAATAAATGATAGAAAGCTGTTAACACAAAATTGGTTGAGCTACATAAATACTGTAACAGTAAAACATTGAATATCTTGGTAAGATGCCCATGATTATAAAATTGACATTGTGTATGATCGAAAGGAAGTGCAGAATATACAACCCCAATGCAGTAGGGAGAGTGGTTACATAATTACTCCATTCCAGATTAGGCAAAATTATGTTTAGGGCTGGTAAGCAATCGCGCAAACTCACACTCACAACAAATATAGAGTATGCATCAACTGGCAGAGTGGCTCATCAACCCAAAAACAAACAAAACAATACCAGATAGGTCTTTGTCTTTCTAGATATTACTTTAAATATTCTTGGAAGGGCAAGAGAAAAAGCATGAACATCCTTTGAATAACATTTAGTACATGAGAACAATTAAGTTAAAAGTGAAGACATCATTGATTAGGTTTACTGGATTACAAACATATCCCTCCAATGAGGTTTATTGGTCGTTCCCACAAACAATTGCCATGATCTACTTAGATTCAGTCACAAAATAAATTCACAGATTCGTTTGTATGATCATTGCACTGAATAAGTACCATTCCCATTAGATAACTGGGCCTCATTACGATTTTGGAGGTAGCCATGGTGCTATTCTGAAAACCATTCCCCATTCCCATTCGAGCACCCATAAGGCTCAATGGGAATGGGGAAGGAGCTAATAAAAGCGCCGCAAATAGCAGGCCCGTTATTAGCTCCCTGGTCCCTTAGTGGCTCCCGCTAAAGGCGGCTGGTAAAACCAGCCGGCCTTAGTCGGACCCGCTAAGGGAACTCGGAATGCGGTGGTAGGGGGTTAACGGCACCGGCATCCTTACCGGTGCCGTTAACCCCTTACCGCCGCACTCATAATGAGGCCCAATGGCCCTCATTACGAGGTTGGAGGTAACCATGCCCCCATAGGGCTCAATGGGAATGGGGAAGGCGCTAACAACGTTATGAACGGGCCCGTTGTTAGCTCCCTGGTCTCCTCGCGGGACCCGGTAAAGATGCCTGGTTTTACAAGGCGGCCATTGCGGGTCCCGCGAGGAGACCTCGTAATAGGGCGGAGTGGGTTTACCGGCACCGGCACCATTACCGGTGCCGGTAAACCCATTCCGCCAACCTCGTAATGAGGGCCAATGACTCTGAACAATCCAAGACGCAAATTACCTTTGCTCCTCAAATACACAATTGAACATTTAGGGCGAGATTTACAAAACCTATTTAAATTGTTAAATGTTTTTGTAAATCAGTCCCCTAAACTCATTCATGAAACACACTTTGAAGAATTTAAAAATATGTCTAATCAATATCAAAACGTTACTTGGAGTTAGTAAACATGTGCATAACACTGGACCCTTATGAATTATGTTTAATATTTCTATAAATTCGTTCTGCTAATTTGGTCTGTACCCTCTTTTCAATGTAATCAATTAGAATTGACAAATGCCTTACTCTTGGCCATATACAAATTGAATCACTCCCCATAAGAAAGGGATAAGTGATGACCCAAGCAATTACAGGTTCACTGCTTTGTAGATATAGGCCCTCATTCCAACCCCGGCGCTAAACCATGGTGCTATTAGCACCATGGTTGGTGCCGGTGTTGTAACGAGTCCGCCATGGTGAAATGGGGAAATACCACCCATTCCAAGGTTGGCGGGGCGGTATTTCCCCATTTCACCATGACCCTTCCCCATTCCCATTTTCGCCCCATAGGGCTCAATGGGACTGGGGAAGGCGCTAAGTACGGTACCGCAAATTGCGGTACCGTAATTAGCACCGAGGACCCTTTGGGGCACCCTACTTTAACGGCTGGTAAAACCAGACGTTAAGGTTGGGTCCCGCAAAGGGACCTTGTAATCAGGCATTAAGGGTTTAACGGCGCCGACACCTTTTACGGCGCCGTTAAACCCTTAACGCCAGGGTCGTAATGACCCCCCATAGTGAGAACAAGTGGTGCAAAAGTTAACTTTGGAGGATGTAGGCAATGAGTATGAGAGTTGTATCTCCTTAACTCCGGCTGGGTTTTGGCAGGTTTGGCAAAACATTCCTCTACCATGACAGAATGTTGAGGGGAATAAATAGAACTATGTAATGAGACAAAGTTTCTCACCTGACCTGTGAGCTAAGTGACGGGGTGACCATGATGACAGGCAATATAATCTGCTAGGGGATGTAATTGGTGGAGGCCGTTGGTTACCCCAAACTTGCTTAATCATATAGCAGATACTTCTCTCTTTTTACTGCTAGCAGACTCTTTGCCTTTAAGGGCATGCTAGATTACAGATTTAGCAACCTTTTGTCACGGAGCCATGGGGCCCTCTGCACTAATTCGATATGCTTTTGTAGGAAAATACCCCTACTCAATGAAGACACAAACCTTAATGGCACTAGTAAGCTCTGCGAGTAGTGAAGACTCTCAGTAACAAAAGAGACTTGTGTTAAAGGAAAACTTGTGATATCCACAGCACACATGCGGTTCCGAAATCATGATGGCCCCAGAAATCTGGTCAGCCGACAGATCCATGTGGAATGGGTGAAAAAGGTTTGAGGATCAGCTAATAAACCCAGCAAACCATTCATATTGTCATAACACAAAACCACTGCATCTGAAAAAGGAACATTTTGATAGGCAGGGATGAACCCCTATACATGGGTTAGGAATTGGTATACGAGGGTGGGATTCAAAAGGAAGCATAGTTGTACAGAAGGAGCATCACAGTGATCAAAGGAGTGAGAGGAAGAGGCAATTGGGAAAAGGCTGATTGTGAAGGAGAGGAGAGGGGCTTTGTGATATCAGGGAAAGAAGGAGGGAGAAATGGGGAGCTTTAAGGAGGGAAGTTAGGTGAGATATCAGTAAGAAGAGTTTGCGAAACATCAGCAGGTAGTGAAGTCATAGGAGCAAGAGATGGTGAGATAGCAGGAGAAAACGCTGGTGGGCTATCAGGAAGGACAGAAGTTCAAACACAAGGAGGAGAAGGAGGAGATGAAAGAGGAGAGAGTGGGGGTGAGACATTTTTTTAATTATTATTTAAGCTCCTGGGCTGTGGCCAGAACCATGTGCCTCTTTATGTTTAAAGTGGCTGGATTTCTTGCTCAGGCATCTTAAACAAACTTGGGGTTTCAAAAGTGTAACACTTCTAGCACTGACTCTAAATAAGAAAAAATAGGATTAACAAATAATGTGTCTTTCTGGAATTATATACAATAATTGCTGGACTCATTAAAGGTTTGCTTGAGGCACACTTCAGGGGGTGAGTCACTGATTTAGTCTGTTCTTAAAAAACCCAACTCAGCCTTTCATTCTTCTGAGGCCGCTAAATGAGTAAACACATGGTTGGGTGAATTTGTATGTATACCTGTTCTATATAAAGCGCTTAAGCGTAAGTGCTATGTAATAACACATCATTATCATTTGGCCTTGGACGTCTGCTTGCATTCACAGTGATTTGGTTACATGGGCCTATACACACTGATATTAACGATGCATATGGTGATCCATTCTTGTATGAAATGTATATTACATTATAGTGATATCGTAACTATATTTTCCGTAGTGTATTTAGGAAACAAGGCTATGAGATGCCACTTCCTGTTTTGTCAAGGGGTGAAAGGTTGTGTTCCATCGCTTCCCGTGATGTCACTTCAGGGTGGGTCAAATAACATCACTTCCTGTGATGTCATCACAGATCAAGGGGCGTGTGATGTAACGTCCGCTACGCCTGGCATTTTGGTGAAATGACGTCCCTGGCTGGTGAGTCATTAAAAGGAAGAAATGGTGCAGATCGTGAGGAAGAGGCAGTGTAACATCAAAAGGTGGTGCCAGCAGAAAGAGGGGCATAAGAGGACAGGTGCAGAGTAGGACAAACAAATCTATGATTAATCATGTAAGATGTAGTTGTAAGAGATTGGATTAATTATAACATGAGGCAGTTCTTAACAGAAGAATACCTTATAAAACAGCTGCCATCTTTCTACACTAATTGCATTAGCTTTAACTGTAAATAAACCATCACCAGGTGGTCTTTTAGTAAACATTTGAGATTTAAGAGCATAGAAAGTTATTGCGCAAAATGTGAATGTCAGCAAATGATGTCGGCACAAACATTCCCACAATGTGGCTACTGGCTACTGGGCTGCTGGGCCTAATGGTGGAAATTATTGAGCAAAATTGCAAAATTGCATCGATGGGTAAATAGCTATCACCACATTTCCCTATACTGAAATCAAAGTTAAATGTTATCACATATCACATACACAAGCAAGGCAATCTGGTTTTAACACTTTGAATTATGTGACTAATCAAATTCTGTCTAGGTGGTAACATGTTCAAGCAGTATATAAATTGTAAAAAAAAACAGTTAAAAGTGCAACTAAACAATAATGGGCCTGATTTCCAAACGTATTTTTCAATGGAGAAATCCAGTTGGCATAAGATTTGTAAATAAGTTCAATTAAATCCAATGTTGTGACACAATTCCTTGAAAAATCGAATTACATTCTTTCAATTTTGATCCCAAATATTAGAAATTGTGTGAGTATCGCACCGTGAGGTTAGCCATGAGAAGATAATTTTATTTGGCTGAGGCGCTGGATGTATTATTTTCTCATCACTTTTAGTAATCACACTGTAGTTATGTTTTGTCTGTACGACATCATAGATGGTGGGTTGCAGTTATTTACCCTTCCTCACTCCTTTCCAGCCCCCAACTCGTGCTACCATCACTAGATGGGGGCCACTTTAACATACAACAAAACGTTTACTTTTACAGATGTGCCTATACTTCCTGTCTTGCCAAGTACTGGGGCCTGGAGGGGGATGGAAAGAGAGGAGCACCGTTGCGGGTTATGTTTTACCTAGGTGGAAACAGTGCAACATCTTCTCACAGATTGTCAGTCTATTAGTGCTTTCTACCTACGCCAAATTTGTAAATTACAACTCTGATCGACAACACACGGAAACGCCGGGGAGTTGATTCCTTAGAGTACACCTGTGTTTGCAAATAATAACACATGAGAGGGACCTGACTGAACACAGCAGAGGATAGCGTTTGGAGGTGATTCCCTACAGGGCACCTATATCTATATGTAATATTCCCATGCGAGGGACCAGACATATGTAGATGGTAGTTTTGGAGGTGATTCCTTACAGGACGCTTCAAGTATCAAATCTTATAACACATCAAGAATTTAATAGCCTTGAAAAATACATTGGGCCTCATTAGGACCCTGGCGGAATGGGTTTAACAGCGCCAGTAAAGGTGCCGGAGACGTTAAACCCATTCCGCCCTATTACGAGGTCCCCTCATGGGACCTGCTCTGGACATGTGGTCAGACCAGACGTCCTTTGCGGGTCCCGTTGGGGACCAGGGATCTAACAATGGGCCCGTTACGGGCCCTTTGGTAGCTCCCGCCCCATTCCCATTGACCACACACCACAACCCCCCCACAGGTGTAGGCAATGCAAAGTGGGCCAGTACAAAAGGAGCACACCCACACACCACGACCCCCCCAAAGGTGTAGGCAATGTAGAGTGGGCCAGTACAAAAGGAGCACACCCACACCCCTTCCTACACCAAAATGCTACCACTAGCATTTGCAATCATGGCGCAGGAGGACATGCCTATACTGCTACAACTACAGCAACAACAACAACAACAACAGCAGCAAGAACAGGCAGCACAGAGGAGACGCAGGAGGAGAAGGAGGGTGAGACAGGCCCAGCAATTACCACCAGCGCAGACACCAGCGCCTCGTAGGCAGCCACCAATCCCTCGCAGCAGCCCCAGCCCATTCAACCTAACCCCTGAGCAGATCCACACCCTGTACCAGTTGGACCGTGACACCATCACCACCATAGTGGACATGATACAGAACAACATTGCCAGCCACATACAAATACGCACTGCCATCCACCCACTACTGAAGGTGGTGTCTGTGCTACACTTCCTGGCCACAGGCACCTACCAACACACAGTGGGCCAGGTGCATGGCATTTCACAACCACTATTCTCATGCATGCTGAACCAAGTGCTGGATGCCCTCCTGAAGCACGCAAGCACCCACATATCCCTACCACGGACTGGCCAGGAGATAGCCGAAACCAAAGTAGGTTTCCATGCACTGGCAGGCATGGCCAATTGTGTTGGTGCCATCGACTGCACCCATGTGGAATTGGTAGTCCCCCATGCCATAGAGGCGGTGTACCGCAATCGCAAGCAATACTACTCCATCAATGTGCAAATGGTATGTGACTCCAGCAAGATCATCACCCATTGCTGCGCCCGATTTCCTGGATCCACACATGATGCCATGGTACTGCGCAACTCCACGCTACCCCATCACATGGAGCGACATGCTGGACCACGTGCCTGGCTGCTCGGTGAGTTGCACAACAGGCCCATGGCCACGCTGTGGGGTACTCATGTGTGCGGATGCAGAAGGGGGGGATAGTACACCTGGGTGGGAAAGGGGGGGATAGTTTACCAGGCCGGGAAAGGGGGCGTTACAAGTACACCTGGGTGGCAATAGCCAGTGAGTGTAGAATGAATGCAGAGCTAAACACTCCTCACCTGACACAGCCAAACTGAAAATGACACATCACTGGGCCACATATCACAAATGATGCAAATGGATGACAACAAGTAAGAGGCACAACCAGGGCACCATGGTGATGGCAAGCAATGCATGACTGAATAGGATGGCAACTGTGCCAATGCGGCCATTGTGACCATGCATAGCAAAGAGTATACTTGCTGAATTGGAGGCTAAACATTGTCGCACTGCCACAGCACATCTGCCTCAGCATGCATGCTTACACCCTGCATCATCTATTCAACCCCATCCAGTGTTCCACACCTCTTTACAGTATACATTCCATTTAGGTGACTATTTGGTACACGTACAGGGACATGTGCATGCTCACACCTAATAGCTGCTGCCATGACCGTGCTCCCTGAAGGTGTCAGTTCAGAGTGACACACACCTATTTGTATCTGCTTGCAGGTGATGGAGGATATCCCTTGAGGCCGTGGCTACTTACCTCTGTGCGGAACCCGCAGTACAGCCATGAAGAGGAGTACAATTGTGTGCACACTCGAACCCGTGTTGTGATTGAGCAGACCTTTGGCCTGTTGAAGGCGCGGTTCTGCTGCCTAAGCAGGTCTGGTGGGGCACACCTGTATAGGCCTGAGAAGGTGGCAAAGATCACCATGGCCTGTGTCATGCTGCACAACATGTGCGTCCAAAGGAATGTACCACTGCCACCTGACATTGACATGCATGGCCCGGGTGAGGATGAAGGGGATGGAGACGGAGGTGAAGGAGCCCCCCTGCCAGTACGTGATGCACGGGACGGCCATGCTGTACGTCAAGCACTAGTTGATGAATACTTTTAAGACACAGGGACCATGAATGACTTTTCTCAGTCAGACACTGGGCCGATGTGAACATGCACAAAGGGAATGTTGTAATTTGGACACTGAAAACATTAAATGGATGCACACCAAAAATAACAATGTCCAGCCAGGGATTGTTCTCCAGAAAACTTGTGTATTATATGAAAGTGCAAAACTGTGCCCACTCCCCCCTCCCACAATCCCAAAACAAACTCCCTCACCCACCCCACAGATCCCAAATGTTCCCATGTGCGCAACAAATAGTGTTGCCTTCACCAATGTTACTCCTCACATTTTTTCCATTTTTCAGAAAGTCACTTTTTGGCGACTTTTGGGTCTGGGGGTTCCATGGCCATGCGCCGTGAGCTCCTGCGCGTTAAGCGCACGGGGCTAGATTGAACAGAGGTGGAAGGTGTTGACGTGGTGGATGTGTCAATTGTCAATCCCCTTGCAGACCCATAGTGTGGCTGCTGCACTTGCCTGATGTTGGCTAGTAGGGCCTCGGTCAGTGACCCCATACACTGCCTGAATGCAGACGTGGACGCCTCCACGGCAGCTGTATTTGCAGCAATGGCCGTGGCTATGGCCTTCATGGCCTCATTACCGGCAACGACTTGTTGCCACATAATCTGCAGCATCTCGTCTTGGCGGGCCTCCACCCTTGACAGACGGACCTCAAAGGTGGTTTCTGTCGCAGGTGTACCGGTGGCTGGTGGGGTGGTGGAAGGCAGGGTGGTTGAAGGCAGGGTGGTGGAAGGCAGGGTGGTGGAAGGCAGGGTGGTGGAAGGCAGTGTGGTGGAAGGCTGGTCGGTGGAAGGCAGGGTGGTGGAAGGCTGGGTGGTGGCAGGCACCTGTGTGGGGCCCTCGTCCTGGGCACTGTCGTCCGCGAAAATGCCGATGTCCGATTCTCCTAGGTCGGAGTCATGGAGACATGGGTCATCCAGGCTCTCTGTCTCCACAGGAGGGGAGGGGGTGCAAATGGGTGTTGGGCTGGGCAATCCCAAAGATTCTTCGGCCTCTTCGACCACCTCTGTGGACACAATGTCCGTGGTGGCCGGTGGAACAGCTGGCACTATCGCAGCAGGTGCACCCTGCAGAGATGATGCCTTGTGTGGCACACTGGGAGTGGTCGCAGGCAATTTTTCGGAGGAGGGGGTTGCGGTGGCCCTGGTCCCCTTGCGTGCACTGGATGTGCTTGCCCCCCCTGTCCTGGGTTCCACCTTCCTCATAGGTGCCTGGGGGATAGAAGAGATGCAGGTCATCAGTGAGATTGCCAAATGGCAGCTGTGATTTGTTGCAGTGTAATATCTTGATACATTCAGGGATGATTTCATTTCTGTTGTGTGGCATTTGGTGTACTGAGGGGACATGTTGGCAATGATTGCATGGCTGGTGGCAATGGATTGTCTAGGTGTGGGGGGGACATGGGCATGGATGGGTCATGTTGCACCTCTGTTGGGTTTACATATTTCACGCAGCATGCATGTGGTGCAGGGGGTGGCAATCAGTATTCTGTTGGTGAGTTGATGTTGCCTTGGGTAAAGGAATTGCCTTGCCTAATCGGACTCCCACCTCACTTGTGTCACATCATGTTTTGTTATTGGTGGATGTGATGGTTCACTCACCTTCCTCTGTTGTGGTAGCTGCCCCGAACTCCTGCTCTCCGATCCCCTCTATAGATTCTGGGTCGATGAATCCACTTGCAATCTCCTCCCATGTGGTGAGCTTAACAGGGGAGTGTGTGCCACCGCCTGTCGCCATTGCGGTCCTCCGGTTCTCCGCAAGGATCTTCCGGACACGGAGGCGGAGGTCGTCCCAGCGCTTTCTGCAATTCCGGACACTCCTTGGGGTGCTCCCCACTGCTGTTACCCTCTGCGCAACCTCCTGCCACACCTGTTTTTTACGAGTTTGGGCCGCATGCTTCAAGTCCGTGCTTCGGATTATGTCAGCATGCTGTTGTAGGGTGTACGCTAGCGTTGTCAATTCAGCATCTGAAAAGCGCTGCTTCCTCTTCCTTTGTGAGCTTTTTCAGGTGGCCTTTGACATCCTGGTTGTGTTTTGGCACTCAACAACACGGGTGCAGTGGTAGTAATGGAGGATGGCAATGGATTGTGTATTTTAAAGATGGCCGCCGGCCCATTTCCCGTTCCTGCACGATGACGTAATTTCCGGGTCCGTTTTTTGCGAACACGGTAATAACATGATGGTATTACCGTGCCGGTATTTACGGGTTAGTGTGAGGCGGTAGCGCAATGGGCGGGCCCCACGATGCCGGTATAGGGGGCTTGGAGGCCCTTTACCGGCATGGCGGTATTGCCACTACCGGCATGGGGGAACACGTGTGCTCGCGCACTCGTGATGGCCCGCTATTAGCGGGTTCATACGTGCATGGACACACTCATTCCGGCATGCCGGTAATGAACCCGGTTTTACCGGACAACTCGTAATGAGGCCCTATGACTTTGAACTAAAACCGAATGATCGTTTGTCAAACATGTTGTAGAGCTGCATTTACCAAGTGCGAAGTGTGAGTGGGTTTCTTCTTTCTCTACTTAGTTTCCAGTGGTACAAGGGTTACCATTTATCACTCGCCTTGCTGCTGGTAGACTATACATGTTAGAACCCAGCACAATTGGACACAGTCTTCCCTTGCCTAATTGTGTCTTCTATTCATAATGATACTGGCTTGCGCGGCTAGGTTCTTTGTCTTACTCTCGAGCAAAGATTCCCTTTGGACGTCCGCCGCGCTGTCATTTAGGCAGATCCCCAAGTAGGTAAGTTCCAACACCTCTAGGATGTTTTCCCTATTAATAAACCATGCTTTACTAACAACAACTGTTTTATTCATATTGCAGCCAAAGGTTAATATCCTTGACTTTTTGGCACTGATTTTCAATCCATTCAACTTCACATATTTTTCAAAGGCGTCTAGCTGTCTTTGAAGGCCCACTTTAGTTTGATCAAGCAAGATTACATAGTCGGTGTAAAGCAGTCTTCCAATGGAAGAGAACCCCAGCCAGAGAACGTGGAAAACATCTAAACAGATCAAAAGCCGACTCTATATCCGATAAGAACAAATTAATGATGGCTGGCACCAAAGGGCATCCTTCTTTTAATCCATTAAAGGTTTTAATTGGATCACTCATATGGCCCTTTCGATGTAGTCTCACACATAGTGAAGTTAGGGAAAGTATCCATTTCAGAACTTCTCCTATATCATGTCGACAGCCCCACTTTTCCAATTTTATCCACAGGAATTGATGATCTATAGTATCAGAAGCTTGCGCCAAGTCAATAGAAGCCACATACAATTCTTGGCCCTTTTTCGCCTTTGACTTTGACTTAAAGATGTTTAAGATTAAAAGATTTACAGACGTCCCCATACCTCTTATGAAACCTGTCTGCTAGGGATCATAGTGGTGTGTTGATGTGGCCCAGTTGGCAAGGGCTTTGAGAAGCAATGACCCAAAGATTTTGCCACTGACATCGAAAAAGGGGGATGGGGCAATAATTACCCAGAGCTGCCCTATCGTCCTCTTTATAGATCGGAACAATGGATGAGCATGTCCATGATGACGGAATTCTTTTGTCCTTTTTAATTTGCTCAAACCAGAGCCTCAGTTTAGTGGACCAATAATCCAGGTCTTCTTTTAGATGGCAATTAGACATCCCATCCGGGCCAGCCACTCTTGAATTGCTATCCCCAAGAATCCAGTCGTATATTTCACTCGGGTCATTGAAAAAGTCCAAGGGCCCTCCGAGCCCTGGTTTACTGGGAAGTGACTTTCTTTGTGGCCAGCAAAAACCTACTCAAAATGGGACTTCCAACTTTCATCCGAAATCGGATGAAGCAGAAGAGCACCTTGGGGGGCCAACAGGTGGTTTAAGAGTCTTCACATTTCAGCTGTAGGATATCCGATGTAACATATTTTCCGCCTCTCGTTGCAGCATCAGCGCCTTATACGATTTAAACCAATTCTTGAAGGCTTCTTTGAGCCATCTCGTATGTTCCCTAGCCTCTGCTGTATGACATTTGGAGTTTAGTCTTATTTATTTATTTATAGCTTTTTTTTTTCTTGGCCACTTCGAAATCGTACTTGTGACGTATATTAAAGGCGACTTTGCTCGATGCTGAGTCCATAAAGTCACAGGCTTTAAATAATTATTTCGATGAGTGTTGGTTGGTATCAGTGGTTGGCAAGAGCGGCCGATTGAAATGGTCCCGTCCTCAGCCTGTTTCTTCCCGGTTCAATTTCCAGGATGAGTATTTTCCGCTTACAGTCCTTTGCCGGTCAGTCGGTCATTGTTATAACTACAATGTTGTGGTTGCTCTTGGCAGTTCCCCTAACCACCATGCCAACTATATCATGGAATAGTATTTCTGGAGTGAAAACAGAGTCTAAGACTTTATTTTCCACTCCCCTATTCAAAGTAGCCCTCTAACCACTTGCCGTGGAGCTGAAGGAAACATGTCTTCAAAAAGGGTTTGCATGCTGTCAAAACAATGGAAGTTCAAGTCTTCGCACACTAGGACCTCAAGGTTTGTATGAGTGGCCCTAGCTTTGTCGATAATTGTGAGCACTGTTCCGAAAAACTTCTCACTCCATTTGGATGCCACATTCCAATACAAATTTACCACCAAGACCTTCTTGATGGTTCCAGCTGGTGTCTATCTTGTCTGTATTATAACAGCCTGAATCAAGGGGGAGGGTTGATGTTCAGAAATAATCTCAAAACCCCTTTCTAGATGTAGGGCTATCAGCAGGCTGGCCATTGGTCTAACATTCCAGCCTTTTTACGCCGGGTTGAATGATATTGAGAATCCATCCAAGAGAGTGGGAGCCCTCAGCCACGTATCCTGAAGGCAAATTATATCTAGCTCTTGGAGGTTCGGGGTGCCCTCACCAAACAGGTGGAGGATCCCCTGTGTGTTCCAGCTACATAGTCTCACCAGTCGACTCATAGTCTGCCTGCAACTGCTCTGCCCACCCCCCCTCCCCCCAAGGCCCCCAAGCAATGGACAGAAGTTCCCCCCCAGCCAGGGCACGCGCCAACCAACTCCAGTCATCCATACCCAGATTATGGGGGGATGACTGCCGGGCTCTCTGACCTTTGTTACCATGGAATTATAGTCCTGGGTGGAAGTCGATGGATGCGGGGGTGACATCTGTGGGATAGGCCTAGGAGAGGATCTTTCATCCACACCCCTCTTTCTTATATGGTGAACAGGGGTGTTTCGGTGTTGAACGGCCCAATCCCCTTGAGAGTCTTCACGTGGCTGAATATTGGGTCGGTGGGTGAAATCAAGAGTACTTCCATCATAATCCAATAGCCTACAACCTAATGGTAGCAGCTTCACCCCGTGCCTCAACTGAATGTCTTTCTTGCTCACTGATGAAAGGTGGAGTAAGATTTTATCCAGGCTCTGTTATTCCAGGAATTCCACCAACAATAAGTCTTTCTATTTTATCTGGTTAAGGGCTGGGATAGTGTTCATCAGCCGCATAAAATTGGATCTGTTCAGGATCAGATTGTCCTTGATCAATAATGTTCTCTCAAACAAAACTCTTATATCTCTTGGCCCTGCTTTAATTATGCCTTTTGAAGGGGGAGGAGCAAGACAGTCAACCTTTACCGCCGGAAGGTGGAATTTGACTTGGCGGAGTGATGGT
The DNA here is from genome assembly GCF_040938575.1 of Ambystoma mexicanum. NCBI lineage: Eukaryota > Metazoa > Chordata > Amphibia > Caudata > Ambystomatidae > Ambystoma > Ambystoma mexicanum. The sequence goes on along the minus strand of NC_090933.1, from coordinate 458,372,324 downwards.
TAATTTTTGGCAAGGAACACAATTTTTGTAGGAATCATAGAGAAAGATCTTTTCTCTCGTCCAGTGTTTTAAAAGTTTAGGCAATCACCAGGCTTTCGTTCTGGATTTTGGCCAAGTTAGGGTTGTCATCGCTAACCGAATTGTCTTGGGAGGTAACTAAATAGCTGTAGTCCTCCAGGCCTCTGACAGAAAAGCTAGTTCTCGGTGGTCGTTTTAAAAGGGGGAGGGCTAGCCTTGCCCTTTGGGTGCTCAACCTGCTGACCAGTCCTCTCAGATGAAGCCTCTGACAAACTATGAGCGACCCCCATCAGGTCCTGACCTCGAGGGCCATTACTTATGCAGCAGTCAGTCTCAGGGCTTGAGGATTGGCTCTCCGCCATGGAGTATGTGGAGAGATTTATTATGTCTATGTATGAGTCATCACAGGAGCCTTCTAGCTGTTTGGCCACTGGGGTTGGGCACCCAAGGCCCAATGAGTCTTTTTGCTCCTGAGTCACGATTGGTAGCAAATTCCTAATGAATTTCCGTGACCCTCTCCCTAGCCCCTGTACAGGGTGTCCTCGGATGCCTTGCTTCAGGGCCCCTGGCTTTGTAACATTCTTTTCCTTGGCTAGTCTCTTCTTGCCAATCTCTTTTTTCTGAGGAGACGAGCCTTTTGCCCTTTCTGCTGCCGATAATTTTGAGAACATTTCTTATTTTTTAGTGCAGGCATTGGGGCCAAGACCCCCAAAATAACTATGTCCTCCATGCCCTCCCTGAACTCTCCAATAGGTGTAGCTTGACTCTCCATGTTCGGGGACTGATGAGCTACTGTGGGTAGTGCCAACACCAGCTGGCCTGGGGTTTGTCTAGACTCTTGCAAGCTCATTGCTAATGACACTGGAACTGGTCCAACTGCCTGGTCCTTTTGATTCTGATCCTTACTAACAGAATCCTTTTAACAGCCTTTGGTGAAGGAGACAGCGCTGTTAAGTTATTGTTCGAGCGACTTAGTAGGGGACCTCTGGAAAACTTCACTCCTCCTTTTGTTCTTATCTTTTGTTGCGGTTGTAATGATTGAGTGGAGAATATTAGTAATTTCTTCCTTATTTTTTTCCAGGTTCCCCTGAATACCGGTGACAAAGCCCTCCAAAATATCAGTTTTGTGTGGAGCATTGCAATACTGATCCCTGATATGTTCACTCATCGTTTCATGTAGTTTCATAAAAGGTGTCATGGTCAGTGTTATGGCCGCTACCAAGCCTGAATCAATATGAGGGCAGCAGGAGGCCTGATTTTCGAAATGCGCTGCAACCAGGGCCAAGAGGATATCTTCATCTGTAATAGAAAGGTGCCAGCGTAGAAGCTGAGATATGTGACCCATTTGAGGACCGTCCTTTTTTTGGCTGAAAGGGCCTTCCTCCATAGATAGCACTGGTGTAAGTGGGCCTTTGTTTGAGGTTTGCTCGCCTGCTGCCACCCTGAATTCAACTTTGGTCACTTTTTGGAGCAAGGTCTAGCATCTTCCAGAGACCCAACTCTCCTTTTGAGATACAGACCCCCCTCCCTTTGGCCCTCTTGGGAGCTCATCGCCCCGGCCATAGTGAGCAGAGGAGTTAATCCTGGCCGGCTCCCCCAGTCTGACCTCCCAAGATCCTTTCAATAGCATGGCCCCTACAGCGCTAACCGGGGGGGCATACTACTGGTTGGTGGAACCCTAGGGACCGACACTGGTGGATTTTGTGATGGCCCTTCAGATACATTACTGGGTCAACAACTCTGTGTTCCTGTAAGCAAAGCGTAAGATTGATGAGGCGGTTTCTGGCAACAGCCATCTCAGCTGCCAGCATGTTTTCAATGGAAGCTGGGCCTGAGTCTTCCCAAATGTATTTCCCAGAGTCTAAGCAAATCTATATATTATAGGGGGCAGTAGTTCTGCACCTATCTAGGACATCGTTGCTAGGTCCCCTGGTGGTACATCAGTTAATGCCCTACCCTCTACCTTGGTACTAGAGTGGATTTTTAAAGAAGGTGGTCGGAATTCCATAGGAGGGAGACCCTCCACCTGCTCTGCTGGTGCACTCTTTTTGGGAGACTCCACCCGCTTGTCTTACACTTGATGTGTGGGAGAAGGTGAGCCTAAATCGGCCCCTACCCCTGCGTATTCTCAGTGAGGTGGGAGGCCTCGGGGATAGGGGATCTGGCGGTGGATCTGTCATCTCTAAAATGTTCAACGCTGAAACAGTTTTCACAGTGATGTGAACTTGTACTTCCAAGGGAAGTCCAACTGCTCTCCGGGGCAGCATCTCGGACGAAGCTTCTATTTCGAGAGCATCCCATTCCTTAATGTTTATGCCCTCCAGGGTTTAATTCGAGGGGAAGTCCCTCCTGGGAAGTCCCGAAAGGGCCAAAGGCGTCAACCCCCGGACTCAATGACTTAGCAGCATTACTCTTATCCGCCCCCACCTAGTAGCGCCCAAGTGAAGATGAGATGCTGATCCTTGCTGCTTTCAAATAGAGGGAACAATGAGGGCACTGGGTGGAACCTTCTCTACGGCTCTACGGGACAAGGCAAGACCCGCCTTGTCACACCCACCCTTGCTCACCAATTTGGGTGAAGCAGTCCAGACAGCTGGCGCCTGTTCTCTACACACGGATGCTCAAACCAGTCTCAATATAAAGTACTTAAAATTTCAGGACACTGATAGCGGCGCGGCTGTCCGGCGGTACTGCGGACTGCAGACTGACACTTGGCGACACTTCCTGGCTGCTTCATGGTCCCGCAAGAGTTTTGTTGAGCCTCGGGGGGTGGAGCTCCTGGCTGCTCAACACAGCTTCCCTGGCCACACCTCTGCCAAGCCTCTGGCTTAAAGGAGTAGGTTGCAATTTGGTCAGTGCAATAACCACGCTGTATCCCAAAGCAATGTGTAAATCAGTTCAATGTTATCCAAACGAACCAGCAGCGTCTCCTCACAGTCGCAGACTGATACTTGCCAGCACTTCGTAGCTCATTTGCGGTCCTGCAAGTGTTTTGTTGAGCCTCGGGCGTGGAGCTCCTGGTTGCTCGAACAGCATCCCCGGTCACACCTCTGCCAAGCCTCTGGCTTAAAGGTGTAGGTTGCAATTTAGTCAGTGCTATAACCACGCTATATCCCAAAGCAATGGGTATATCAGTTGAGTGTTATCCAAACGAACCAGCAGCGTCTCCTCACAGCTGCAGACTGACTTTGCTGCCACTTTGCACTTTGCAGTCCCACAAGAGTTTTGTTGAGCCTCAGGGGGAGGAGCTCATGGTTGCTGGACACAGCGTCCCCGGCCACACCTCTGCAAAACCTCTGGCTAAAAGGTGTAGGCTGAAATTTGGTCAGTGCGATAGCCACACTGTATACCAAAGCAATGTGTATATCAGTTCAGCATTATCCAAATGAACGAGAACGTCTCTCCGACTGACAGTTGCCGGCACTTAATTTATTATATATTTATTTGTTAATAATTTGTATACAGTGCGAACAAGGCAAAGCATCTGAACACTATACAATATGGAATGTAGAATAAAACACAGTTCATAGTACAACAATAAAATAGTTAATAAAACATGCAAGAAAGAAAAAAAGAACAATGAAAAACAAATGCAAAAACAAACCAAAAAATACATGTTGTATATTTTACATGTATTGACATTCCTCATCATTGCTGGGGATTGTTTTTGTGTTCGGTATCCACTGCAGAAATGTCCCTTGTTCTTGGGTTCAACTATTTGTCTTAGAAATGGTATATGAGTACTGTTACATACATCATTAAGATAATAAATGTACTATTATTTGAGAATTTTGAGGGGTCAATGACAAGCTTGTTATGTTTATGTTTGAATATGACATGACCGATTTACTAAATCCTGTATGACTAGTACCTTTTTGCTTCTGGAAATTATGTCAGTCCCGGCTGCATAAGAGGGAAGAAAGCACACAATGGGCCTCATTACGACCCAAGCGGTAAGTTACCGCTTGGGCCGTGACTTTACCACCATGGCGTAAACTACGTTTACGCCATGGTGGTTGGCGGATTTACCGCCCCATTCCAACCTTGGCGGGGCGGTAAATCCCCATTTTCCCATTTACCCTTCCCCATTCCCATTTTGCCCCATAGGGCATAATGGGAGTGGGGAAGGCGTTAATTACGCCACCGTAAATTACGGTGGCGTAATTAACTCCATGGTCCCTTAGCGCCATGGATTTTAACACCTGCTAAAAGCAGGTGTTAAAACCTCCATGGCGCTAAGGGACCTCGTACTCAGGCGGTAAGGGTCGGCGCTGTTTACGGCGCCGTAAACCCCTTACCGCCTGAGTTGTAATGAGGCCCAATGTTGGTAAAAAGTTGTCCCTTCCATTTAACCAAGTTACGGTACATAAACTCTTCATAATAATTATAATACTTAGCTACGATTTGCTTGCAGATTCAGTTATGTTTTAATGTTATTTTCTCAAAATTCATCACATTAAACACGGGAAGATGGATTATTTTTGCAATACATGCTATGTCATATTTTACAGGAAAAAAAAACCAACTTAAAATGCCCATGTATGGGGACGTTCATGTAATTTGTGCTAATACTAAAAGAAGACAGGGCAGTGGTAACAACCTTACATGTGAGTGCACATGGGCAAAAGGGTGTTTAATGGTATGCCGCAAAACCCAGCACCTTGGGCTTTAAGTTGATGATCAGTTAAATTGGGAGTCGCATTGGATAGAACTTAAATGCAAATGCTTAAAAGTTGTCAGTGTCATCAGTAGGTTTATTGGTTAAAGTATGGGCTTTTCTATCAAGACAGTGTTACTCCTTTATACACCTAGAGTTAAATCTATACTACTTTATGGTGTTGCGATCTAGGGACATAATTATATCCCTCAACTTCAAAGGTCTGAAGCCTTGATACTCTTCAAACTGCTGCACCTTCCACATCGTGTTTCAATATAGTACATTTTGCCTGAATTTGATTTAAATAGTATTGCTGCAGATGTTAATTATAGAGTAACGATGTGTTATGAAAGAATGTTGTCTTTTTGGGTAAAATGATGGCCGCACACAAAATATGAGGTGATAAATGTGTTACCACTAATGCTACCATGTATGGTCAAATATTTAAAAGATGTTTAAAAAAGAAGTGGAAGGAAGGAAGTATTGAAGCAAACATAGCAAACCTCGCCACTCTTAGGAATAGTGGTACGTATCTATAGTATCGAATGGCTCGTACGTCTGCCCAAGCTTACATTCAAGCTTTTCCGCCTCCTAAGATTATACGCCACTATCTTTTAATGTAATTTAATTGCAGTGAAACCTGGGAGATAAACGATGCAATATTTGGCATCCCACGTGCTGTGAGGTGGTGACGACTATGTGGCAACCTAGAACTGGAAACACTTAAGCATTTGTTAATGCAGTGTGAAAGCCTGCATGGAATCAGGGCATCTTTTTTAAAAATCCTATGATAACCAGCACAACTGTGCAAATGTATTGGAAGTTCATTGAAATTGTAATCCAGTTACCAGAAGGTGTGTTTTAAATGGATGTTGAGATATAAAAGTGTTATACTTTTTGTATTGTATCCTTTTATATCTATTGTATTCATGTTTCAATTTATGTGCATTGTCTTTGATATTGTATATACAAAACCAATTGGTTACATGTATATTATACAAAATAAATTATTATTATTATTTTTTTTCTTTTAAACAGCACCCTAGGCATGGACGCCTGCCAATCAGGAATCTCAGAAAGTGGGCTGTATTTACTCATACAAGCCTGCAATCCAAGCAGCCTGAGGGCTGCTCGTACCTCGTTACTACTAGGACCCATGCAGCCAGCTCATGCACTGCTCTAAGCAGCTGCAAACCTCCACCTCGGGTGCAAAAGCTGAAATTCACTTGAAATCTGAAAACAAAATGTACCTTCTTTCAAAAATGCAGGGCTTCTGTCAAGTGGAGATTTTTGAAATTTCTGATTACAATTACACTCAGCACAGAAAGTGACAAAAGTAGGTTGTCGCAAGAGTAATAATTTCCTTTTTTTTTTGTTATTGTAAAGTAGCTCTTGTTAGGGAGAATTCTCATGTCTGTGCTAATTCCTTTCAACCTTAGAGACCTGCAGCTCTTTTGCTAGACTTTAGGACTTTTTAATTTTAACCCTGGAGTGAGACCTTTTTTTCACTCTCTGGTTTGGATTATATGTTTCCTTTGTTTTTGGAGTCTAACAAACTCCAAGGGTATCTTCCTTTTGTATGGTGACAGACCGCACCTACAGTGCAGTGTCACAGAGAAATCCTTTCGATTTCTCATAAGGTTTAAAAACCTTTTCTTGTGTGAACTACCGTTCCCAAGAATAGTAGAGTGAAATTGACTTTACTTATCTTTTCTCTTTGTAGGTCCAGCACACGCCATTTTATGTGGAGTGCTGGTGCAGATACTTAGTAGCCCCTTATCTTACCTACTCATGTAATATTTCTTATGTTACCCACACTACTTTAAATGGCTGGTGGCAGTGGTTTCATTTCCCTACCGTTGTGCTTTTCCACCTCGGGCTGAATCCTCAGCTGCAGTATTTTGTCAAAATGGCCCCAGTGTTCTGTTTTCGCCATTTTGTGTTTGTGAGGTATTTCTTGGGTTTTACTCTGCATGCCAAGCCAGTTTTGAGCCCTGTGTTCATTTTGCCGTCGGCGGGCTTCAGTATTGAACCCCACCTCTGGCTCCAGTGTGTCTAGAAGGGCAGGAAGTGAGGGAGGTTCCCGAAACTCTCCTGTCCATTGTCTTTAGGAATGCCTGAATGCACCCTGTCCTGAATGGCTGGCTGGCTGTCCTTGCAGGACAGCCACCCTGCTGTTTGAATGACAGCTAGGCTGTGCATGAATGGAGGAACCCTGCTTAAAAGGCAAGGGCTTTGGGACTGAAGACATAGTCAATCACTGGGAAGAAAACCTGACGAAGAAACCGTGAACAAAGCTTGCTGCATCCTCCTGGAACATTGAATTGCCCGGTGAAGCCCTGCTACTGTGCTGAAACTCCTTTTTCTGATCGACAAAAGAAGCTCCGGAAGGGACGACTTCTTCCCTTGGGTTAGTGGGATCAACTAAACCAGATACAAACTCCACTGGACCACCTTCCATGACTGGCTGTACTTCTTTGCTGCTGTAGGAACTGAGTGCCAGTGGTTGAGTGCAATGTCTGTGATCCAGCCAGAAGCTCCAGGAGTCTACTAAGGATTCTCCAGAAGTAGGACGACCAGAGCTCGAGTCCCATCACCAGAGTGCCGGACTCAAGGAATAAATGAAGTCCAACCGGTATCCAAGGTCAGCGGTGGTGCTGTTTACTGCATGCTGAAACTGCAAAGTACTACTGCCCTGAAAAGAGCCTGTAGCTGCCGCCAACCTAAGAATCTATGCCGCAGGAGTCCTCCAGACGTCCTCCCTCTTCAAACCATGACTGCGGCCCAGGAACCCAGGATCTGCATCGCTGCAACCCAACAGAAGTTAACTGGACCACTTTCCTTATAACCAAAGGTACTGTTCCGACTGGGGTACTTATCTCTGTGTCGTTAGCTTTGCTCTTCTCAGTTGAGACTTGCAGTAACTACGTTGCTAGAGTTGATTACAGCTCTACCTTTCACAAGTGTAACAGCTTGTGATCCTACAGTGATATTTCTACAACAAACTCTCTAACTTTGTGCAAGACTTTTCTATCTAAGAAGTGCCTCAGCTCCATAGACTTTGCTCCAATTGACTTTGGCTGTCCTGGCTCCCTGTAGACTCTTCTATTCCATTTGACTTTGGATTTTACTGTCACTCATATGTGATACATTGGTTTTAAACTAATATTTCAGGGAAAGGTTTTTATCTAAACTCCATTGGAAGATTCAAAGTGCTCACATGCTCTGAGAACTTGTTTAACCTTTTTCCTTCCTTTAACATTTCCTTTCTGTGAAACCTCAGAATCAAAGTCACCTCCTGCTGTAGGAAGTATGTAAGGAGCATTTCAAATGAGTATCTACTAGCTTTCTGTTGATTCTGGAAAAGCAGTTTAAAGTTTATTTGATAGTTGCATATATTGCCATTTTTAAAAAACGCTTATTTTAAAATGAATGTTAAATAAATAAATTACGGATTAATAACAAAACTTTGATTATAAGTGTTACTTAGCTACTTTTATTTGTGAATTTCATTGCTAGAGCTTTACAGCTCACATTTACCCCTCTTGAGATGAGCCTGGCTGCACAGTCACACTACCAAATTGTGTACTAAAGGCCTATACCAATAGGTGGGTTACCTAATACCAAGAGGATAAGGGTTGTGTAGTCTCCCCAAGGGTTACTACATCAATTCTTGCCTAACAGAGGTGGTAGGCAGTGGGATAGAAGTAAAGTGAATGCACTGATTATTTGCTGTACTTGTACCCAACTAAACCAGCCACAAGGCTAAGCTCCATCAAAAAGTGAAGCAATTGTAACATGCCAAATACAGATAACTTTAATGAGGCAGCCCGGATTGTTATGACAGTAGAACAACTGAAAGACACGTGCAAAACCAGGGGTCTGACTCTTAAGGGAAAAAAATTTGAATTGATTACAAGGTTGTTGAATCCTCAAAGTTTAGTTAGTATTACTTGGGTGCGTAGGTGTTACAGGCCTACTACCCAAACTTTGGTGATTCAACAACCTTGTAATCAATTCACATTTTTTTCCCTTCCCATGGAGATACCTTGAGGGCTTAGAACAAATCCCAGATAGCAAACAGTAGACACGTGGAATTGGCATTTCTCTGGTTTAGCCAGTAGTTTGTTCTCTCGTAATTGAGTCAGAACCTTGGTGACATGTACTTGGTGTTGAATGAGATCACAGGAAAACACGAGGATATCATCTAAATACACAATGACAAAAAGAAATAACATGTCCGAGAAGATCCGGTCCATGAAGCGTAGGAAAACAGCAGGAGCATTGGTTGAGCCAAAGGGCATAACCAAGAATTCAAAATGGCCGAAAGGGTTCCTGAAAGCCTCATCTTCCACTCATCTCTAGCTCTTATCTGGATGAAATGATAAACCCCTAGAAGATATAGTTTAGAAAAAATAAATGCTCCCTGGAATGCCTCTAAGATATCGATATAAGGGGAAAAGTATACCTGTCCTTCTGAGTGACCTGATTCAATTACTCTAATCCAAGCAGCGACGTAATTCGGTTGTATCCTTTTTGGGTACGAAAAGCAACGAGACACCAGCATGTGATTTAGATGGTCTGATTAATCTGTTTTTTAGGTTATTCTTTCAGACCCTTCTTTTCCGTGGTGGATAGAATGAACATTCTTCCAAAGGGAATGATGTCTAGGTTGGCCTTTTCTATGGCACAATCATCAGGTCAATGAGGGGGCACGGACTGGACGATGGTTTCTGAGAAGACATCAGCAAATCTATGGTATTCCTGTGGTACATGATTCATGTTTGAAAGAGACACATTATGGTCCTCTGTGCAGCCAATCAGAGGATCATGGCTGTTGTCTGAGCTTTGGGATAGACAATGAGAAAGACAGTGTTCTGAGCCATGGAACAAGGAACCAGAAAACCAGTTAATGAAGGGATTGTGTCTGTGAAGCCAGGGTATACGTAATACCACTGGGTAGTGAGATGCACCTACGCTGAGATACCTCTGAGTTTGGGCATGTAACAAATGCAAAAATAAATGAATAATATAAAAAAAGGTAATCATGATGGTTGTTAATGGTCAAACAAAGAGGGTTGGAGCGCTGTGCGATTGGCCCGGATGACAAGGGACAGCCATTTATTCCTTCAGGCCCATTCGTCATTTAGAAAAATCTCCATGGCACCACAATCCAGCAAGGCGAGTACCGAAAAAGCTTCTCCTTGGTCAGAAAGCAAGGAGATCTGCAGTACAACCTAAGAAGAATGTAGTGCAGGCTCTAAAGCAGCAGAGAAAAAGGAGCAAGTATCAACCTTCCAAATCCCAGCTCCATTCAGGAGCAGAAGGAGGTGTTTCCCGATCGCCTAGGCGGAACAATAGGGCAGTTGCGTACCATATGCTTAGGAGAAGCACAATATAGACACAACCCCAACTCAATTTTTCTGTTTCTTTCTTCAGTGGTTAGGGGTCCCCACAAGAATCCCACCTGCATAGTTTTCTGTTCCCCCATAGCAGAAGGAGGTGCTTCTCATTGGGCGGGGTACACTGGAGTAGCTTTCAAGGGTGAAGAACAAACTTTTCTTTTTTCAGTTTTTCTTTCCTGAAGTTGGCAGTTGATTTGCATGGCCATGTCAAGGAGAGCTTGGAAGGAGTCCGGCCGGGCGATGCGTTCCAGCTCATCCTTAATTTCCTCATTAAGTCCTTTCCGTGAAGGCTGAAACAAGCATTGGCTGACCAGTCAACTTCTTTAACAAGTTACTTGAATCGAGACACTTAGGTTAACATTTCCTGTGATCCCTGCTAAAATTGCAATAGTTTCTCTTGAGCAGAAAACACCATATCAGGTCGATCAAATATAGCATTGAAAGTAAGTAGAAACCTGTCATAGTTGTCCAATTGCGGGTCTCCAGAGACAACCACAAGGGGATGGCCCATGAAAGGGCATTGCCAATTAGATGGGATATAATGAACCACACCTTAGCCCTATCGGTGGAGTAAAAATAGGGCTTGAAAGTAAAGTGAACCATGCAGGAATCCAAACATGCCTGCCACATCTTGGGGGAACCTATCTCGTGACAACAACAGTTGCCTTAAGGTATAATTTTCAGCCTTCAGCCATCAGGTTCTGTGCCTCAGTGGAGAGTTCCTGCATACCACTCAGTAAATCCTGTAACGAGGTATCCATATCCACAGATACAATGGTTTGTTGGTTTCTCAAACTGACAGGTTTTGTAGATTCTGGGAGTAGGCTCACCTGTGGAGTCTTTTGTGTGGTTTTCTTGGCTGCCTTCTCCTTAGGGCTTTTCTTTTTAGTTTGCGTCTCATGAAGAAAGAGGCAAGCCCCCCTGACGCCACCCTGCCTGGTAAAAACCTGCAGGTGGTCATGGGTAGTCCAGAAGAGGAAGAGGTCCAGGAATCCAGTGAGCAGCAAGGTAAGAGGTAAGAGCAGGAAGAGCAACAGGGCACCAGGACACAGCGCATGAATGAAGAGCAGTTGGGAAGGCAAGCAGGAGGGGAGAAATGCGAGTAGGTAGTAAGAAGGAGCAATGAGAGAAGAAGGAAACTGGAGAAGCGCTGAGCAAGGCAAGAAAGTGCAGAGTGTTGAGACGCAAGGCTTACTGGCAGGCTTGACGCATATGTATGCTGTCAGCAGAATCACTAGACCGCGTGCAGTGCTGCCTTGAGGTACAAGGGGTGGCCATATTGGTAGAAAAAATTGTGCCCGCAAGTCGCAAACAGAGCTTTCAGTTGTGCCACAAGGACCTGGGGCAGAAAACCATGACCCCTCTGAAGGCTCCAACCACTTGGTTTACTAGGACGGAGTTGATGAAACCAGAGGAGCAGACGAGGAGCATGTACATTGGCAACCTCTTCCCAGGAACGCTCACTGGTGGGAGGGGGTACAATTTCTAATCCACTAGATACTGAAGACGTCCCCTCCAGTATTGAGAATCACATAGTCTGGCCACTTAGTATTCCACATGTTGGTCGTCAGTTTCTTTCACCACACATCTGTTGTGCCAATGTCCACCTCTTGTGATTTCTTAGTGTATCTACACACAGAACAGCTACCACATGTGGAGTGTCCTGTTACTGGGGGACGCCGGATTGAGTAATGGTACTCTCCCTCATCATTTTTAATAACTCCGTCCCTGATTGTGGTATTAAATTCAAAAGCAAACATTGGTCTATTTAAGTCAGTGTTACTTGACCGTTACCATTTCAAAGCTTCACATATTCCCCTTTTCATGCAAGCCTCCAATTGATTTTCAGTCCTTTTCAATCCCAGTTTTTCCAGTATATCACAGTGTTGTCAATTTGTTCTAACAAATTGTACCACAGCTTGGCTTCACTATGCCAATGCCTGCCTATACAGAGTAGTTCATGCACTTGGTCCCAAGCATAAACATTTGTTTGCGTGATGGGGGGTATCTGGTGCTCTTTGAAATCATCCTAAATGGCAGCCTAGCCCTCCTTTCTGGGGATTTTTCTTATTCAAGCAAGATCAATATGGGTATGTTTTCCCCAGAAAAAGGAGTATATTTGTGAAATGTTCTGTGCCAGGTAGTTCTGTGTTAGGGAGACTAAGTTCACCTGCAGCTGCTGCGGTAAAGACATTTTCAATTTTAATTCTCAGCCTTATACCTCCGCACATTGTCCTTGATACCCCTGGATATCTTCTTCATGAGGCTAGGTGGAATTCTCAAGGGGGGACATGCTAAAAACATAGTTTATGCGGGTTATCACTAACACTTTTACTATCTGCATGAGCGCCACAGGGGGAGGTTCAGAGTGGACCACTTTTTCTTTGATCTGATCGCATTCTGGATCTTGCTGCACCTACTTCATCACTTATCATGTTTTCAAGGCCTCGATTAAAGGCGATTCCCAGATATTTAAGGTGAGTGGGGAACGATTGGAAGTTGGTACCTCCAATGCAATCTCTATGTGCGCTAATATTTACAGGTAAGACTTCACATTTACCCAGCTTTATTTTGTATCCAGAGAACGAGGAAAAGGTTTGGATCACTGACATCAGCTCTCCAATAGAGATTTCTGGATTAGAGAGAATCAACATGATGTTGTTGGCATAAAGCAAGATCTTTGACACAGTGTATGCTTGAGTTCTTTTTACTAGATAATGATAATGTCTCAAGCGCCAGTTTGAAAAGCAGTGCAGACAAAGGGCATAAAGGGGTTTCCTACGGGACTCAATGGGAATGGGGATCATGGAAACACCGGCAGCATCTCGTAATGCTGCCGGTGTTTCCTCGTCCGTCTGCAGGCGGGCGGTGTTAAACCCGCCAGGTCAGACCTGGCGGGAACATCACCTCCCGCCTGCAGGAGTCGGGATCAGGCGGTCCGGAAACAACGGTGTCGGCGGGTTTACCGCCACCGTTATTTCCGGACCACCTGAGTTATAATGAGGCCCAATATTTGTTTAAGGGTCAGTACCCTGAATTTACACTTTGTGGTTTTATGGCATTTATCTGGATGTCAGCTGCCACAGTATTTAAAAACACAGTTTTATTTTTAAAGGCTATCCCTGGTTTGTTGGCTTTTATTGGCAATCTGGATTTTTCCCTTTGTCTATCTGCATTATTTATTTTAATTACATCTTCTTCTCTGGTGTCACTGACCGCCTAGCAGCTTGGCGTCTGTCCTGACCCCTACTCTTTTGCAACTTAATTTTAGATCCTCCAATTGCTCCCCTTTTCACCTTCTTCTTCACTCTGCAGTGTGATCTCCATAGCATGCATGTCCAACTGTTGTAACAACTCCCATAATTCACCAGATCTGTAAAATGTCTTGCCCTAGGTGGTTTCATTATTAGCACCATGGCAGTATTTAGCAGACAGACCATATTGGATTTTTCATTTTCAAAGCATTGGTCTCATTACCAAGAACAATTGCCTAGTGTCCATTGCTTCCTCTACTGCAATGTATATTTTATATCCCTCCCATAGTACCAAATTTACTTTCCTTGACGCTGATATATTTGCCTCACTTGTTGGTATTTGTGGAGACAAACTATCAGAAGGTGCAGAGATGTATTGCTGGCTCTATAACTTTTCTGTATCCTATGGGCTCTGAATTTCTAATTCACACACACGGTTCACCTTCAACACTTCAGGTAACCACTTATCCAATGTATTTTTTATTTTATTTATTGTGCATTTATAAATGGCGCTTATGCAATAGCCAATACGGTTGTGGCATCCTCTCCTTCAGTGTTCTCTGGCAGACCAAAGAGATGGATAGTGCACCTCCAACTTTAATCTTCTAACTCGTTTCATGCTAGTTTCAGTCCTTCCAATAGATTAGAGAGTCAAATATCTTGTCTGCTGCCCAGGAGAGATTTCATCGATATGTTAAAGAAAACATGTGAGAGGCTGGAATACTCTTCATGTCAGGTTTTGGGAAGGTGATCTAAAAGAGGCCATGAGTGTTTTTATTTTATGTTCTCCCAGTCAAGAAGCATGCAATCCAGTGTATGGTGATTATCTTGACCCCATTGCCATATAGTCTTTTCCGTAGATTATTTTCCTCTCATTGGACTGAATCCATGTTTTCATTCACGGTGGGGTTCATTATCTGGATGAATTACTGAAGCTGTGGTAAATAAGTAACTTAAGGATGTTGCCAATGAGATGTGCATTGGAGAATGGGCATTTGCTAGTTGGGTTGCTTTGGTCAGTCATGGGGTTTTTAAGGAGTAGTTCAATGAAGGCTGTTTTGAGGGCCAGCGGGACTGTTCCCTGCTCAATGGAGGCAGTGAGGGGGGATAGGAATGCAGGTACTAATCCTGCATGAATTGTTATCATGTCATAGATGTTTGGTGGGGCCTGGATCATCTTGAGGACTTACTTGGGTTTTGTAGGTGATCATGGAAAGCAGTTTCTGTGTGGTTAAAGTGCACAAACTAGTTAATGACAGCGTAGAAGAATTAGTAGATGTTGCTTCCTTAACTGTGTAGGGCTCTGCCGGCCCTTTTCGGTCAAAGTGTTCTGTGATTTGTTCAATTTCTTTGTTCGTGGGTAGCTGTTAGAGTTATGTGACAGGCTGCTGAGTTTTTGGATTCTTGTATAGTTATGAAGACCTAATTCTGTTGCATTTAGAGTTGCAGAATCAATATGATGCTAGTAGTGGGAATTATTTGCTTTAAACATTTCCATTCAGTAGGACTGCAAATGCCGATGGTAGACCCAATTGTCTCTTAGCTTATTCTCCAGATTTTCCAATTTTCTTTATTGATTTGATACAGCTTGGGAGTGAAGCCATGTGGAGATGTGTTTCTTTTGTGATTTTTCCATAGGCTTTTTTAGTGCTATACAGTACAGGATAACGTTTATCCAGTGTGGATGTAATTGAGTTGGTTATCTAGTATACTGGTCTGAGTTTTATGCATAATGTGTGCTTTGAATGCTTTGAGTTTGTACCTTTTTCTCATGGCTAGTTAATTGTGGTTAATTGTGGTGGTCATTTAGAGCTTTTCCACAAGTGATATGATGTCAGTGAAGTTGATGAAAGGGATAGAAAGGTGTTCTTTCCCAGTAAGTCAACTGCGGATGAAGCAGTGGTGGAGATTCCATGGCATAAAACATCATCCGAGATGCGTCTAGCCTTGTGGGCTCATCCTTGAACCAATTGTTTGAGGTGAAGCAGCCAGAGGTTTGCACTGAGAAACTTTGCAGCTGCATTTCCTTCCTTTACAAGCAAGTAATACCAGTACTGTATGCGGTAATCATGTGCTAAACATCCAGGTCTGCATGATTGTCACGGGGACCCTTACATTATTCCGGTTTTATGTAGTAATTACCGTATGTGGTAATGCTTTTGTGTGGTGGTAGTAAGTAACACACAAAAGCATACAGAGAGAAGTTTGACACTTGTAGTTTGATGGAGTGGCAAAACATCTGGTATTCAGAAATACCAGATGTTTTACCACTGCCGCCAAACTTGTAATCAGGCTCTAAGTTAAATTTGTCAAGTAAATATTGACAAAACTCTGTCATTTCAGATGTTTGATCCCATTTTGCCTTGTAAAGACTGAATAAAGGTTTACACTCAAAATGGATTGCAGCACTTGTCTACCGTCTTTCTTTCTCCGGTATGCAATTATTCTCTGCTTTTGCTTTGCGCCTGCAATACATGTGTGTGTATTTATGCATTCTTTATTTGATGCTGTTGCCAAAAAAATGTTTATTTTAAGAATGAAAAATAAAACAACATTAAAAAGCAAACATTGTGTTAATTTAATTTGTCCCTTTTAAAGCTGCAAAGCAGCTGTGGTCTGCCAGGAAACCCCTCTCATTCAATGTTTGAAGTGTTTTTAAATTATATGATGCACTGCACACATCACAAATAAAGTCATTCCATCTATGTGTGCGTTTTTGTGTAATTGAATGGATACATTTTACTGTGAGGTATAACTAATATCGCTGCCCATGTTTTAAAGTGCAGACACAGCGAAGACTATTATGAGCAAAAGAAATGCCATTAAGAGTTAATTACAATGTTTTAGAAAATGTGCTGTGCAAGCGTTAAGAAGTGGGTGAATTAAGGGTATTTCATCAAACCTTTGAACGGAAATGTATGTTAATTTAATTCCACTGAACATGGCTAAAACGTGTATTCCATATGCTATGTGAAATATTCGAATGTGCAATGTAATGTAATGGGCATTGGGGTGGTCTCAATGCGCAGTAGGTTGAAAGCCCTTGGAGCCTGAAGTTCAGGTGTGGACATTTTGTCAGCGAGTTATAGAATGCATGTGTGCATTTTAGCCAAAATGAAGGTAGGTAGGGGTGACCAAGTCCCTGCAAGTCACCGATGTTGAGCTGGCAAGTGGGAACATACACAAAGGGGGTCTGGAGAGCGTGATGCTAAGTTTGCAAATAGGCCATATTGTATCATGAGGGATAGTTGCATTCTAATGGCAGAGGTGTTGTGCAAAGTGTATGAATCGGGAGAGACATTATTTTTGCAGCTAGATCACATTTTTCATGAGGGATAGCTGCATTCTAATGGTGGAGGTGTTATGTGAAGTGTTTTAGAGTAGTGCACGGGTGCTCGGGTAGTCTGGAGATTATGTGAGAGAGGCATTATGTGTGCAGCAAGACCAAATTTTCTCATGGGGATTGCTGGATTCTAATGGCGGTGGTGTTGTGCAAGATATGTGAGACCAGGGAGACTCTATGTGTGCATCTAGACCGAATTTTATCTTTGGCGATAGCTGCATTCTAATGACAGAGGTGTTGTGCAGAATATGTGGAGCAGGAGAGACATTATGTGAACAATTAGAATGAAACATATCATGGGCGATAGCTGTATTCTAATGGCAGAGGTGCTTTGCAAAGTGTCTTAGAGTAGTGCATGGGTGCAGGGTAGTCTGGAGACTATTCAAGAGAGAACAGTATGCATGCAGCTAGACTGCATTCCATCATGGGGGATAGCTGCCTTCTAACGGCAGAGGTGGTGTGCAAAATATATGAAGCAGGAGAGACAATCATGTGTGCAGCTAGACTACATTTTATCATGGGGGATGGCTGCATTCTGATGGCAGGGGTGTTGGGAAAAATATGTGAAACAAGAGTGACAAGTATGTGTGCAGATAGACCACATTTTACCATGGGGGATGGCTGCATTCTGGTGTCAGTGGTTTTGGGCAACGTATTTTAGAACAGTGCATATGGGCTGGGTAGTCTGGAGACTATTCAAGGGAGAACATTATGTGTGCAGCTAGACTGAATTTCATCATGGGTGATAGCTGCCTTCTAATGGTAGAGGTGTTGTGCAGAATATGTGAAGCAGGAGTGACAATTATGTGTGCAGCTAGACTACATTTTATTATCGGGTATAGCTGCACTCTGATGGCAAAGGTGTTGTGTGAAGTGTCTTATAGTAGTGCATGGGTCCTGTGACAGTATACGACAGAGACATTTTGTGTTCAGCTAGACCACATTTCATCATGGCGGTGAAGAGAGGGTCCTGCGAATGCTTCTACTCACTCCTCACTCCCAGATTCATGACTGGACGAAGAGCCAGAAACGCTCACAGCCAACCATCTCATTTCGGACGAAACCCAAGTGCACCATTTGCTGACATGTACATGGAAAGCCATCCTCTCAATCAACCCTACAGACCCAATCCAGTGAACATCCTTACAGGTATAGGGGAGACAACGGAGATTGTGGATGGGAACACGCTAATGGGAAGTTTCAATTAAAGCAACAAGAAGCCACAATGCTGACGTCACTAGTGATACCACGACATAGCTGCGTTAGTCATGAAGCACAGTCGCAGTCCTGCATCGCATTACACAGACACACATTTGCATACACGAAGGCCATGCTTACACAGTTCTATAGCTAGAGGACAGATACATATACATACTATCAAAGCTTTTATTATTTTTCTCATTAGCCAAATCCAGCAACACAGAAACGTAAGGAAAACAGCAGATAGCTGCATTTTAATGGCAGAGGAGTTGTGAACAATATGTGAAGCAGGGGAGGTATAATGTGTGCAGCTAGTCTGAATTTTATTATGGTGGAAAGCTGCATTCTAATGGCAGAGGTGTTGTGAAGAATATGTGAAGCTGGAGAGAAATTATGTGTGCAGCTAGAACACATTTTATTGTGGGGGATACTTGCAATGTAATGGCAGAGGTGATGTGCAGAGTGTCTTACAGTTATGCATGTAGTGGAGGTGGCGAAAGGTAGTCTCAGGTAGGCCAGTCTTAAAATGTAATCTAAATGTAATACATTGGCTACCCTAAAAATTAATCTAAATGCAAAACATTTGCTATCCTTACATTCGTCTAAATGCAAACACATGGGCCTCCTTACAAGTCCAGCGATAACCCTGCTGGCGCTACCGGCGGGTTGCTGCCGGACTTGTAAGATTTACCGGCGCCTGGCTTGTCGGAAACACCAGCGGATACAACTCCGGCATTCCGGAAAGTCAGGCACCGGTAAATTGTTATTCCAAACACGGTATGACCCGGTTACTGCCCATTCACGGGAGCCGAAAAAAAACAACTCCGGCGGCAGCCGTGCCCTTAATAAGGGCATGGCTACTGCCAGAGTTATATTGAGGGCCAATGACCGATGACGTTAAAGATTTAGTAGGGATTTGTGAAAACAACATTTTACCAGTCAGAGTGGGATAGATGCATCATTGTTTATTTCATGAAATTGCTAACATCTGATTTTGCACGTTTACCTCTGGTAGTTGTTTTGCTAGCAAACATGTGTAATATTCAAGGAAGGAAATTGATAAAACTAAGCACTCAGTTCACTTTTGATTGTCTGTAAATATATACATATTTCTTGTAAAGGCCATAAATGTATGTTGTGCTTTCGATTTTCAGAACTAAGTGAAACGTTCAAAATATTTTTGTAGGAGTTGTCTCTTTTCGGAAGATACCAACACATATTTTTGTAACATCGAAATACATTATTGTTTTATTTTCCAGCATGGTCACTAGAAAAAGGCAAAGCAAGTATTCATACTTTTATGACGTTGAATTTACTATCATGTAACAAAATATGTAAATTATGAAAACACAACAAACACGCATATACTTTTTAAAATGTCATATGTGTCATTGACCAGGAGACACTGGCTCACCTCCACTTACCATATGGGAAGGATATGAAGTTCAGAACATAAGTTCCCAACATGGGATTTGAGGGTGGTAGAATTATGGAGCTTTCTGTGACAAAAATGCATCTAAATGTTTCAAATGTTGTAGTAAGAAATGGTGAGTCTCACACGTAAATATACACTAAAAATATAGGTATGCCCGTGGTGACAGGTAGTAGACTCGGGCAGAGAGTACAACAACACAGAAAAAATAGTACTGCTACTCGTATAGGTTCAACCCAATCTTTGTCAATAAATGAAAGAAAACAAATAGGTTCTATTGGGGAGCCCTTATCAATTGTACTAATGGAATATATCCCCAAGTTGGTAGCCCATGAAAATGTCCAGAAAGAAGAAAAACACATACACGTCAGGGGCTGTAGACATACACTGTTTGTATTGAGACAAAACAAAATTCTCTTATAAATACTTACATATAAAACATTTCAAAATTATGAACAAAAAACATATAGTGAGGTCACAAATAAAACAATATAAAACATGTGATCCTTGGATAAGTCGTAAAGGAAACATGTGAACATCAAAAGCACTGAAGATTAAGTGCTTGTAGAGAACTATGGAAATCGGTGTCCTTAGACGAATGCCCAAACCTGAAGTATCAGGTGCATGAGCTTGTATAAAGAAAGCATCTTATATTTCAGGTGCCTAATACATTCCGACAGTGGTAAATCTGCCTATTCTAATGGGTTTGGCCACCAAGAAAAATAATCCTGATAGTTGAATGCCACACGTCTCACACGTAAAGCCTGATACACAAAGCGTTTTTCAATAGGTACATCTCATTGAAAAACTGTTTGTGACTCAGGCCCTAAGACTCACATCTGATATCTTAAATCTGATTCACTAAGCCTAAAAATAAAGTAACATGAAGCAGCCTCGAGCAAACTTGAGACGCCCTTGAGCAAATCCTTGGGAACTGTATGTGTGCAGGAATGTTCTCAAAGATATCAGAGGAAACAGAACAGCAAGGAAAACATAAACATGAATCAGGTCTGACCTTATTCGACTTATATCTGACATTTGGTAGTTATGTAGCTACAGATACCAATAAGGGTATTTATCAAATACACATAATTAACACTACAGACATTTTAAAACGAAGGATACATGCAATTAATTCAAGTACAAATGCAACACAATAAATTAAAATACATAACGGTAAATAATTGTGTATACAATTAGAGATGTTAAGGGCATATTTAATAAACATGTTTTATTGCATTGATATACAAATAAGACTGGTACAATTGCATTGTCAATGAGAAAGAAAGGAAAGAAAGAAAGAAAGAAAGAAAGAAAGAAAGAAAGAAAGAAAGAAAGAAAGAAAGAAAGAAAGAAAGAAAGAAAGAAAGAAAGAAAGAAAGAAAGAAAGAAAATGGAAAATATAATGCCATAGAAGTACAAATAAAACATGTCAACATAGACAATCCATACAATAAATATACTCACACGACTCAGATCATGCTGTGACTATTCATAACATTTGCATAGAAATTGCAGAGTTACCAATATAATAATAATCCCAACACACTAGCTTCTGTCTTCATGCTCTTATTATTTAAAATAAATACCCTCATAAAAAGTGAATACAATAATTTTACACTGGATTAAACACTACGATGCTATATAAACTATATCCCAAAAAAACCTCTCAATAATACAAACATATTACACTTAATTAAAAGAATGCAGTAAATAAATGCACTAATTCCTCTAATGTTCAAATGCACTTAGCCAAAAATGATCCCTGACCGTGCGTTCTCGCAACAAAAAAAAAGGAATTCCTGGAAGTTTCGCCCTTCCGCCTTCAGCATACTGATATTGCACCACTTTGCAAATCATGAGGACAAAGAGCGTATTTGTCAACTTCATTGACATAACGTTTACATCTGTTTACTTTGCTCTCATTTAATTCCCACAACATTAGCAGCATGGGACCATTCATTTGAAGTATTTTAATATCATCCTTAGTCTGAACCTTGTAAGTCTATTTTCCTGTAAGCATGTTGTATTATGAGTGTGTGTTTCCTGCATTTCTCTGCAACTCGGCTATGGCTTAAACCATTTCCCAAAAGGACACCTAAGGATATCTCATAGAGACTTGATGTACTGCTGTGTACGTGGGTTAAAATAGTGTGGGTGTACAGTACAGTGTGGTTTTGCTGCTATCATATCACTAAAATGGATTGTTCCTTGTCATGTGCTGCTCTTTACACTACATAACATTCATATATTAGGTTAGTTCCACCTCAAAACACATAGGAGCTTATGCACAACACAGTTAAGGCCATCAGTAAAGATGTAGACAGTTGGCATCAAGCAGATACTAGTTGGCATAGTACATAGATGGTAAGTGAGCTGAAATATCTATCACGCACCATTGCAACCTTTAGTAGCTAAGTTTTGTACGAGCGAAGTTCTATGATGTGTCCTTTGGAATTTCTAATGGCATCCCTTTGATGGCATGCCAATGGTTACAATCGTGGAGCACATCATTGTTCATATGTTCAGGATAGAGCCAGGTTAGTAAGGTCTGTTTGGAATGATTTCCACAGAATAAAATTGATCAGCCAATCACTGTCTGTGTGTGAAGTCTGGCCTAGTGATGTGTTGCTGGTGAATCATACTGTACCACCTGGCACAGAAACAATGACTTTTCTGTGTGACCCCTTCCATGTCCTTCCAGTATGCCTTGCGTGAGTGATAACACACATCTGGCGTGGTATAGTGTGACTGTGACCAGAAATACATAATGGAAAATATGGATCTTGGTTAGGTCTGAAAAAACTAATAGGTTTAGTCCTTCTTCTACATAGCAGAGCATACATCCCCTCACGTGTGACACATATAACACACCACTCACACATGCCACTGTGGAATATCAACCTGCATGATGATGTATAGGCCCCACTGCAACCATAGAAACCTTCCTCAGAATGTTGTATGTTTGACAACTGGCAAGGTTGCATCCTTTTACAATTCCTTGAATGCAATTTAAACTGTAATGTGCATGGGAATTGAAATCAAAGGCAGGTTGGCTCTGTTCATGAGGGCAGAATGTCACCAAATCCATAGTCTGAAATGTGTGTGTGGGTGTGGTTGTGTTTTTAAGTGTCTGTGTGTGTGTGCACACACACTACAGGATATCTTGAGGCACCTGAATGTACTTTCAACTTCACGCATGTATGTGGTACATTAGTGCTACACTAACGTCAGAATGTAATGCAAATACAAAAAAGGTGGAACCTTTGATAATTTCTCTAGTGCAGCCTGATTCTCCCATGTACACATACATGTGAATCAACATCGGTGCAATGCCTTTATTGCAAATACATTGCAGTCTGTGTCTTTTCATTGCCACAATTGCATCACAGGAAATATCTGTACTCCCTTGAGGGAGGAGTGGGGGGGGGGAGCGTGTATTCATGGAAGATGGATGAGAAAGGGTTGGGAAGGGTTTGTAATGGGGCTGGTCTGTTTATTTAAGGGTGTGTATGGGGTTAGTCATCTATTTAACTCCCAATAAAACAACCATGCACAATACAACACCAGAGCCTTGCAAGAGACATGGTTGCCGGAAACACCCATATGCGATGACTTTACTGTCCTACTAGTACCAGCTATAACTCAAGCCAAGGGGAGATCAATGGCTGGGCTGATGATAGCCACTAAATTCTCCACAGGATGCAAGCTCCAGAAATGGGCGGAACCGAATAAATATCTTCAACTAGTCAAAATCACCATTCATTCTCGTGTCATCGCCCTAGTCAATATCTACTGGAATAACTCTGCAATATCAACTGACATCTTCTTTAAAGATCTTGAAGCTCTCTTAGACTTGATCATACTAGACACCACCATTACAACAACAATCATAGCAGGCGATTTAAACATACACTGTCTATCAAGCTCTAAGGGAAATCACTCGCCTACAGTTAAGCGATGGACTTCTTTATTGGCCAACAGACAAATGATCATGCTAACTGGTTCAATGAAGAACGACATACCGCCATCCAGTACATGGTGGAGACTTAACACATCATCATAGATTATATCTATATTGATAGGTCATTTTTCTCCAATGTGGACACTTTTGAAGTTAATCATCAAATCTCTAGTGATCATGAGCAGTTAATAGAAACTTGGAGATGATAATGCCTCTGTTCATAAAAAAACATTCATAGATACACCACTAAGGTAATTGTAACAGGAGGGTGTAATCGGTTGCGCT
The DNA here is from genome assembly GCF_040938575.1 of Ambystoma mexicanum. NCBI lineage: Eukaryota > Metazoa > Chordata > Amphibia > Caudata > Ambystomatidae > Ambystoma > Ambystoma mexicanum. The sequence continues at coordinate 458,348,766 of NC_090933.1, read as the reverse complement.
GGACTACCAATGAAGTAAGGAAGCTGAACAAAATCATAACAACTAAATCAGCTGCCCTGACCAACATCGATGGATACTATGTTGCTGCTGTACAGCTATTCAAAGAAGTTTTTATAAAAACAGATAAACCGAACTTTAAACATAAGGACATATTTGACCAAGAAGTCAGGGATCAAAAAGAACCATAAAAAGCAATACGATTATCTGCAATATTGCCTTTGAAAGAACGATAAAATCATATCAAACAGATTATATCAAGATACAGAAATTGGCAAAAAGCACGGAAAGTATTAATGTATCAGAAAGATAGTGAAATGATGTTGCAAACCATAGCCACAAAAAGTTCAAGAGACATTTGGCAACTGATAAATCAAGCGACTCACAATACCTTAGCCCCTCTACAAATGAATGCAGTATCAGAAACTGAATGGGCAACACACTTCTCAAATCTCTATGCCTCAATCGAACAAGCCGAATTCCAATATGAGTTATCATCAGAAGTAACAACATCACTAAAATTCGACCTTGAAGACATAAAACATTACATCTCGAAACTAAGCTCGTCCCGAGCACCACGCCCGGATAGACTGACCATCTATACCCTCAAACACCAACCGGATTAGTGGGCAAAGATATTGTACAAGATCTTCCTAGAAGCAACTTCCACCAAGACCATACCCGCTTCGTGGCGCAAATCGCTAATTGTAACAGTTTTTAAAAAACGCAACAGGCACTTAGCCTGTAATTATCGTCCAATAGCCGTACTGGATGCCCCAGGCAAATTATTCACTCAAATTATTTTGAGAGACCTTAATGCATGGATACAGGACAATAACCTGCAGGATACCCATCAAACTGGAGTTGTACATGGGATAGGACTGCCATCAACCTTATGACAATATCAGCAATACAAAAGCAAATCACAACTTCCAAGCAACCGATCTATAAGGCCTACACAGATTAGTCAGCATTTGACTCCATCTCTAGAAATAAGCTGATGACTAAACTCAAGAAAGCAGGTTTTCCGAGCAAACTTCATTCACCAGTTACATTCAAACACATCCATTCAAGTAAAGCTTACGCAAGATGGAATACTCTCAGAATCAATTAACACCTATTGAGGCCTCAAACAAGGCTGCTTGCAGGCATCAGCCCTTTTAGCTTCTTTATGGGAGACATGAGAAAATCCATGAGAAATGTAATCTCAGATGCCCGAACCTAGGAACGTATCTAATATCATGGATATTCTATGAGGACGATCTCATTCTCCTCTCAAAAACACTGCGAGAACTGCAAAACTTAATCGACACTCTAGAGAGCTACACAAATATGAATCAACTAGAAATTAACGTAAAGAAAATGAAGATTCTGTGCTTCAACCCGACGAAATCAAGAAAAAAGCTTACAAAAAAATGGATGTTGAATGGACAAGCCCTTGAAATGGCCGATGAATACAAGTACTTAGGAATCAATATACATAACAATATTGCAAATCAACCATATCTCAGAGCACAAGTATAATCCTTGCAATGCCCACATGAGTCCTAAAAATCTGTATTGATGGAATTGAACAGGGTTCACTGGCACGCAGTAAATTACGTGCAAAACATCAAACATGTACGCCACGCAATAGGTGGCGGATACGTCAATGTGCACAAAAACAAATGCATAAAAAGCCTGCACAATAAACAAACATGCATATACAGCTACGGTGAATGCACCATTTCTCGCAGCACTGATTGTGGGACAACGAAAGAGAAGGAGGATGGCCAGGGCCTGGATTTTTCTAACTAGGACCAGCCTTTTTGGGGGGCCTGATGACCAGGTCTATGGCAGGTATAGGTTTCCACCTCATATCATATGAGATCTGGTCACGGAGTGGGAGGATGGCCTCACATCACCAACCCTGTTCTCCCAAGCACTGAGCCCCTTGGAAAAGGACCTCAATATTCTGCATTGGTTGGCCACTGGGTCGTTTCAGAGGACAACTGCCATAGTTGGGGGCGTTTCACAGCCCACGCAGTCATTCTGCCTACACCAGGTGTTGGCAATAATGTCTGCACGCCCCTCAGTCGGCAGGCACATTTACATGCCCAGAACACCTGCAGAAAGTCAGACCGTGGTCCAGGATTTTTATGGGGTGGCGCACTTCCCTAGAGTGCTTGGTGCCATCGATTGCACCCATGTGCCTACGTCCACCTAGGGCGACAGAGCACATCTATCGCAATCTCAAGCACTGGCATTCCATCAACGTGCAGGCTGTATGTGATTCCAAGTGTATCATTACTTCTGTACATGCAACCTATCCAGGGTCCAAGCATGATCGTTTCATATTCATAATGTCACCCCTACACCGGGCCCTGGAAGCTGGGAGGCATGGCAACACATGCTTCATTGGTGAGTATAAATGCCCCTACATATGCATGCATGTCATACACATACACATCAATGACAAACATCTTCGTCTCTACAGGGGACTGTGCCTACCCTCTGAGCACCTACATGATGATGCCAATATGGAACCCTGCCACACCACCCCAGGTAAGATACGACACTGCCCATATTGCAACTCGGGCATAGTAGAGCACACATTCGGAGGGCTAAATTCATGTGTCTGCTCCCTTGACCACTCTGGTGGTGAGTTTCTGTATGCAACACCACTAGTGTGCAGGATCATTGTGGTAGCATCTGCCAGGCACAATGTTGCAACACGGCGTGGCGTACCGGTGGACATGGTGGTGCCCCAACACCCGCAACCACATGCACGCCGTTTGTGCATGGCAGGTCAAAGGGCCCATGGTGAGGCTGCACGTACCCAGCTTGTGGCTACATTCTTCACCTAAAATCCAACCCCTGTGGAGTGCACACAGCCCTGGCACATTCCAGGTGCCATTCAATGATGACAAAGGGCCAATCATCTGTGCCCGCCAAACCATCCTGAGAATGTGTCCTTGGAAGTGCTACATTGTGTGCATCCCTTAGAAATAAAACTAATTTCATTCTGGGTTTCCAAAAGAAACACATAGATGTGGGACTATGCCACTACCACCATACCAAACTAGACATCCAATTGCCTGTGTGTCACATAAATCGTTCCATATTTTGTATTTCATTGATTTTATTTATAAAGCACACAACATGCCTTGGCCATCGCAGCACTGTTACAGAGTGACAAAACAAACATGTTGCCTAGCCCCATGTTGCAGGGCGGCAGTAGCATACAAATGCAGAAAGTCATCTTAGGCGACCGTGGCTAGGAGGAGAGTGAAGAGGGGAGGGGGAGGACAATGAGTGTGGGTGTGGGGGGCACACACAACATCACAAGCTACCATAGGGGGCATACACAACATCACAGGCAACCATGGTGGTGGTGGTGGGCATACACAACATCACAGGTGACCCTGTGAGGGGTGGGGGCACACACATAGCCATCACGGGGAGTAAGGGGGCGTGAGGGGCACACACACAGCCATCACAGGGGACAAGCGGGCTGAGGGGCACACACACAGTGGCCTGTTCCCATGCAAACACCACCGAAGTGTCAGCAAATTCCATGCACTCACCTGTGTGTGGAACTCACCTGCCTTGCATACAATGCACACCATCATGAGACGCGCTACCTACATGGAATGCAATGCAGTGTAACAGCACAAAATATATTCAGATACATGATCACAGTTGACACCACAAAGAAAATATGCATACAACACAGAGTGCACGAGCAACACAGGTTGACACAGGGTGAATGGCCATTGGCATTGATATGTACAGGAGTACAGTTTACCATACCAGATTTGGACAGTGTAGTAAAATGCTATGTTACTCATGGCACAATGTCCCGCCCGCTGACAGTGTTCATGGAAGGTATGTGTAGCATGAAACCACCTATGGACACGTGTGGATGGAATTTCTACTACATGCAGTGCATGATGTGTAACACATGCTTCAGATACAAGCACCTGACTGGCATAGCTGAGTCACTAACATCACTGATGTACATAGCCAGATGCCACATTGTGTTGGCATGCTGGAAATGTGTTTTAGTATCTGACGTTTGTGGATGACTACTGTTCCGTAGCCATGTTCAACCAATGTGCAGCACATGTGTTTTATGCACTCTGCAGTACACTAAGCACGAGTCAGTAGACCATGACATGGTTCACCCATGGCAGTCATACAAATGCAGTCAGAAGTGCTACACAATCATACCTATTCATTTAATCTACATACACATATTCAGGATGCACACGCCTCATCAATCACTGTATGTTTCCTCGTAATCTGGCAAGCCTCCCACGCCTTGCACCTGATCCACATGAATCAACTCGCTCATGGCCTCTTCATGTAGAGTGAGCTCCTCCTCCTGTGGTGACCCACCTAAAGTCACCAGAGCAAATGCAAAGTTGGCACCCAGCTGGTGTTTGGTTCAACGGTGGAGGTCATTCCACCGCTTCATGACCTCATGAGCAGTGCACCTCTCATTGCCCAAGGCATTGATGCCATCTGTGACTCTCTGCCAGTGGACACATGCTGAGCAGGTGTATGTGTGCTCCCTGCCTGCGTGAGTATGTCATGGTGGTTTGCATGCACATAGTCTATGAGGAAATGGATTTCTTCATCATTGAAGCTCCTCTTCCTCGACGTGGCGGTCTCCTTTGCTGTGCTTTGGGATTGAGCCTTTCCCTGTTCAGCAGGTTTCTGCCTCTTGGAAGGTGGTGCAGATCTTTTTGTGGCTGGGACCACTCAGGGCATTAGGGGCTGGACCACTAGTGGCCTGGGCCATGGTATCACCCACTGATGCTGGGACAGTAGTTGCCCCTGCAGGTCTCCGTACCTGGCTGCTGGGGACAGGTACTTTAACTGAACGTCACTTACCCTTGGATGCATGGACAGTAACTGCCCCTGCGTGTCCGTGTACCTTGGGGGGGGCAACAGATACTGATGTAGCTCCCTGACCCTGGTTGGTGGGGACCTCAACATCACCTGCAGCCCCTTGTTGGTGGTGGTGCACCACTCTCGCTGCATGTCCCCGACCCTGGCCACTGCGGCCACCTTTGCCACCTTTCCCTCTTGTGGCCTTCCTACTCATGGTACAGATGGATTAGTACAATAGGAGGCACACCAAGCAATTGTCCTGGGCAATTGGAGTGAGGGGGAATGGTACGTGATGTGAAACATACTAGTATGGCCCAGCAAGGCTCAATATTACCCCTGGTGAAAAAATAAAAGGGACGTGTAATGCACAGGCACCCCAAATATAAAAATAAAATGGGTACGCGATATGATACATGTCGCATGACTTCTATGGATTTGTCAGTGACGTGAACGCGTAGTGGTTCTGCCCAGGTGCGCAGAGTATACCCTCATGGGCGATGTGGCTGTGGTATCACATGTGGAGAGGTTTGCCTGCAGGGTGGGGGTACATGTTTCCTATGTGAGGGGGCTGCCTGGAAGGTGGGGTCATGGGTGATGGGGCTTGGGGTATCCCATGTGGTGGCTGCCTGCAGGGTGGGGACACGTGTGATGGGGTCTGGGGTATCAAATGTGGAGGGGGCTGCCTGCAGGGTGGTTAATGGGGGCTGGGGTGTGGGTGTCCCATCAGGAGGGGGCTGCTTGCCGTGGATTGCGAGGTGTTTATGCGCAATTTCGTTGGGGTGCAGCCCGGAATTGCGAGGTGTTTACGCTCGATTTGGCTGGGGTGCGGCTGGGAATTGCGAGGTGTTTTTGTGCAATTGCGCTGTGCTGCGGCCGGGAATTGCGAGGGGTTTTAGCGCAATTACGCTGGGGTGCGGCCAGGGATTGCAAGGTGTTTTTGCACGATTACGCTGGGGTGCAGCCCAGAATTGTGAGGGGTTTACACACGATTACGCAGGGTTGCGACTCTGGATCGCAGGATGTTTCAACATGATTTCGCTAGAGGGGCTGTATGCTGGCCCAGGGATGGCGCAGAGGCTTGCAACGTGTTAGGCATTTCAGTTGCTTTTTCCTGTGCGTGGGGGCAAGTTGGGGGCGTTACTGGTGCAGCTTGCTGTTCCTTGCACCACGGCTACTGATGCGTCTGGAAATCCATGAATACGCTTGCCGCGCAATCATTTCTCTGAGCCACATCTGGTGCACGCTGCTTCTCGGCACATGGCGCTTGCGCCTTCTCTGTGCCAGATTCTATGAATCGGGCCCTAAGTATCTGGGCACAAAACATCTAACCATGTTTTTTGGGGCTACTCTAGAGCCCTTCATCAGGAGTACACTACTGTGAGTCCCTACAAAAACAAAACAATGTTTTTTTTACAGAATATATTTATGTTGGTTCACATAATCACAATGTACTGGACTTTACTTCCATGCCCTTAAATCTTTAATTACTGACCTCATTGCGACGGAAAACACTAATAATTCTTAATCAAAATCTTCTATTCAGAAGTACATCTGGTGGGTAATTTAAAAAAATGTCATAGCTATAGGAACTTTATCCAGAAATATAGAATTGATGTGTGGAAAATTATAAACTTTTACAAAAAAACAAATCTTTATCTCATACATTTTGAATATGGGGTAAATACCTCCAAACATCAAAATTATCTCTTGAAAACGATCAAGACAATTCCAAAAAGGACATACGTATTATTAGTTAGTAGGTGTTCTAAAAGACACAATGAGATTATATAAAAATATCTAAAAGCCAAAACAGCAAAGGGCCACTATTACTTATTAGTAAAGTACCCCATATACTTCAGGATACCATTATAGCAACTTGAAATGTATATCTATGCAGCAAATATTCTATACCTGTGCAGATCCAGTCAATGCCTGGTTCCACTATGATGTAGGAAAAAAAATCATAGTGGTAGCTTTATCCTTATGAGGTTAGCGATCCGGAAGTAATCTAACAGTAATTTCTTTAATACATTTACCATCCAATTTGGGAAAGATACTTGTATTGAACTCGAGGTTATGACAACATTCTCTATTTACTAAATTTGGAGGAAAATCTGATCTAGAAGTCACGTCAGCTACAGAAAAATTGTGCTTACTTAAATCCCACCTAGTCAATGGAGAGCATACATGACGGTTTATGTGCCACAGGTCTCATAGTATTTCAAGGAAAACACTTTGTCTGTATATGGGTGATTCGGTGTATTCCCTCTAATACAGTTATTACAGTATAGGCATTGCATACAAGGAAAGGTACGTCTTGTTTTAGTTGGAATAATTTCCTATTACTTGTATGTAGACCCTTTGTCTCCATCTCCCTTCCTCTACTTTCGTTCTCTCCTTCTAAGCTTCTTGCTCTCTCTCTCTCTCCCTCTATCTCTCTCTCTCTTTCTTTCTTTTTTCATTGTTCTTTGTTTCTTTCCTTCGTTCTTTCTTTCTCCCCTTCAATGTCTGCAACATGTAATCAAGTTTAATGTGGCTTTGATGAAAAGCCAGAATAGGGATCCAGTGGTTTGCTATGCTTTTCCTGAGTCTGTGTTTTGTTGCATATTACCTGTGATAATCTATGATGATGTAAAGGCTATTCATACACACTTCTGCTATTCTAACTGAATTACTTACGTACTCCGGGCGATAGTCATTGTACATGGCTAAACATAGATTAACATTTTTATATTAGTGTTAATACAGAGTAGACATTAGTTTATTTCAAGATAATTATATGTGTGATCTCTGTCGTACTTATGTCCTGCATAACTTCACTAGAGTTGTCTTTTGGTTGCTTGACTAGAGCTACCTGAGACAATTGGGTGACATTTAAAGGGGGCCAAAGTTAGCTGAGCTTGGCAAGGAACTTGCCCAGGTACTGAACACTGTGTCTGGAGGGATTCCTTCCCAGAAATAATTATCTGGTATCTAATCAGGGTGGAATATGCACAATAAAGGGGTGCAGTGAAGCAAAGCAGACCATTGCAAACAGCCGTAGATCTTAAGTATAAAGTAGGAAGGTATAACACTTTATCACTAACAGCTTGTAAGTGATTTCAATCCGGCACACACCCAAGTCAACGCCTAGCGTGTAATGCACAACTGAAATCCTTATTTATTTTTGTCTAAAAGTTATTTTATTCTGAACGATGTACCACTCATATCACGCCCCTCTCCTGGAACCCCCCAGTCACACTGGACCAGGAATTAGGCTGGTTTGCAAAGTTAAAATATTTATTTATGTATTTACAATTTCATCACACTATGTTTTAATATGTACTCAACATTCACCAATGGGGTGATGTAACGGTGAATAATCTCTTTCATACATAAGCAGTAATAATGAGTAAAACAATTCAGTACAGAAATAAGACTTTTGTGTGTTTGTGTAGATCAAATAGCACTGTGCACACCCCTCAAACCCCCCCCCCAATAGACAATGTAAAGAGATAGGAGAAGAGAGCAGGTATTCAGGAATGGCAGAATTCAAACAAAATAACAATAATCCCACTTCCCCCCAGCTAACACAAGAGAAACAGAATTGACTGTCAAGCTCTCTGAATGGCTTTAAAATTTATCTGGAAAATGGATTGGGCAAAAACACTAAATATGGTTTAAATTGCTAAACTTGTTATAATTCTTATGGGAGCTGCTTTGGATAGTTGCACACAAACACTTACAATGATTTAATACCAAGAAACATTTTGAAATCTTAAAATTAAGATTGGGAGTAATCATAAACTGTTTTGCATGTGTCAGAATTTCCCTCAAACGAAATTCGTGGCAAACTTTTCACTGCGAGATAATCGCTATAACGGGATAACTGTAAGGATTTTGGATGGTTTTAGATGTGATTTAAAGCTGTGGATGTTAGCTACAAGCAGATATTTTGTTTCTAGCAGGAAAACTGTGGAAGTTATGGACGTTTTAGTGGAGGTTGTTTTTTTGAGATAGGTGCAACACTGGGAAAAACGGGAATGCGCTTTTAAAATGACAAATAAGATTTCTAACACGAGAGGATAACTATGAATAAAAAGAATCCCCACGAGAACCAGCCACTTGATCAGGGTGACTGCCTGCCCGGGACTTGAATTCTTCAGATGAGAAAAGATCAGCGCAAAGAAAGTTTTAGCAACACTAGCGAAGGAGGAAGATAGGAGGGATACGAAAGAGAGTTCAGGCAATTCAAAAATATTTCTAACAATATCTGTTCTGAAGACAAGATAGGATGGATTTAAGATAGGGATTGGACTAAGCAAGGTACATATACTAGTGACACAGTTCTATCTATAGATACTCACTACATATGTTTCAAATGGAACCGTCAGGATTCTGGTCAGGGATTCTGGTCAGGGATTCTGGTCAGGGATTTTGGTCAGGGATTCTGGTCAAGATAGACTGCTGGGCACATCGGATTTGGGCAGCGTCAAGGCGCTCTGGACACCGCACGGCACAGGACTGGATCTGATCTGAGATTCACTCTGGTCACAGCACGGCACAGGACTGGATTGGATCTGCGCTCTTTGGTTCTGATGATAATTATTGAAGCAGGCAAGCAGTACAGCGCAGCCCGGCTGTATTTTAGTTCCCCTTCGGTTTGTAGGTTTGGTTCTGGAAATTGAGGCCTAGCTGAAAGTGGTTCAGCTATGCAATGGGTTTCTGCTTTGCCAAGTTTCTGGAGTCTGGAACAAGGAAGATGGAAAATTCTGCAACAGGGTGCTCCGCCAGCCTTCGGATAGTGGGTGAATCCGTCTGTATTTTTCTGCCCTCTGCTGTCTCTATTTATGCTATGCTATAGGGTGTGTGTGTGCTGGTTTAGCCTAAGCTCGCCCCTTTAACAAGGATTGGTCAGAATCTCCTCTCTGCCTTGATAGGAGGAGAAAAACCGTGTGCCATCTTTATAGTGTGGGTTTATGAGGCTTAGGGTCCACCCCTAGCCTCTTGAACACAAAATCTACTTTTGATACAATACATATTTACACATATGCAACTTCTTTAACAACCACATATACCGATTACATATTTTGTACAGCAGCTACTCCTCTAACCCCGTAGCTGTAAGATCTTGTGTATGCTTTTCACAGAATTTTGCCCTTTTCACCAGGAACACAAAGTCTCATTTATCAGCACATTTCTACAAGTGTGTGCATATAATATGGGCATACATGTGTAAAGTTTCATACTTCTAGCAGAAATACATTTGCTGTAAAATCACATTTTCTGCCGTTTCCATCCACAATATGTCACACGATCTTGCCACCTCTTGAAATGTGCAGCCACAAATTAGATTTACAGTTCTGTTATTTTTGTATTTTTGACAATTTTCAGAGGCAAGTTATATGTATTTAAACAAACTGTTCTTTGTGAATGTTTAGGCAAAGATGGCTGTTTGTCTCCGCCTCCTTCTGTCTCCCTTCAGTTCAGAAGCAGTCTCCTCCTTCTTCTCTTGGCAGAGGCCACTTTACGACGGTCCTCACACCGAGCCTTTCCTGCTTGGCAGTTGTTCATTGTTTCCTTCTCCAGTGCAGCCAGGTTCTGCCCACACCCTATAATTATCACTCAGGTGTGATTTCCTGATGGAAGGAGTTGGAGGGAGAAGCCTTGCCTCTGTGAGGAAAGCTGTTATTCCAGTTTGGTTGTTTTAGCCAGGCTTAAATTTAAATGTTAATTCTGTTGCATTTTTCCTTAGCATACAACAAACTTGTGGGATCAAATGACAGATAAATACTTCTTCAAGATTTTAAACCATGGAATCAAAACAATTACAACATAGGTTACCATCAGTACAGGCCTCTTATCTTGCAAACATTTGATTTTAGTTTATATATGTTTAAAGTTTTAATCCTGCAGGCCCCTAACAGCTGTCATTCAGGCGGCCGCGGGTACTGTGCCCAGATTTTGACAGATCCACAGCCAGGCCACTTTTGCTGTAGAAATCCCTTGATGCTTTCAGCTTTTCAGGACATTGTAAGTTCACAATGGTTTCTTGCACTAAGTGAATTGTATCACCCAGCAAGAATTCTGGATGTTTTAGGGTGTTTTGCAATGACATTCTGCAGTTTCAGCAACAAGAATAAAAAGGGATTTAAAGCTAGATTTTGGGGTTTCAGCTAGCAAAGCATTGCCTTTTCCTTCTGGACTCTATTTTCAATTGTTGTGGAGCAAAGTGACATATTTCAGGAGTGAGATCTCTGTTCCACCACTGACAACATGCATGGCAGATTGGGCAGCCATCTTTTGTGCTTTGCAAAGCGCGTTTTTCAGAGATTTTGGTGCGCACAAGGGTTTTGCGTCTATTTGGATGTTTCTGGCACCATCAGAACACAGTGATGCCGCATGGCAGAGCAACAAGTGGGTTGAATCATCCCACAAGCTGTAACTCAGCTATCTGGGATACATTTGTGTTAGTATCATTATCATTATCCTTAAGGTCAACATGGAAGAGAGAGCACACGTGGGATTCAGATAGCGTAGTCATTTGCAGTCATGCTATGAAGCCAACCAGTGTTTATTAGCACATTTTATCTACCAATGTTATAATTCTTACATTTAAAAGGGACATAGTGGGAATGTACATACAGTTTCATATTTCTTGAGAAAGTCTTAGGATTCTTCCGAACATACTCATTACAAATTCATATTAACACCCGGGGTGTGGGGAGCACTCAACCAGGTTCCTCTGATCATGGGCTGAAACCGCTAATCTCAGCCCACGTTCCAGGGAACCTGGAGGCTGTATCCCCTGCCCGCAGCACCATATTTCCCCAACCCTCCTTTATTTATTTATGTAATGTTCCCTCAACCACCCCACCCCACTTTTCTTCGGCGACGATCCCGATCCATGGCCAGCATGGAAATTAAAGAGGGTCTCTGTATGGAGCCGCGCCTTCCATATCCATGGCGGCCATTGTGGGACAATATTTTCATTCATTTAATGAGACACGCAGTGTCCATGTTCAATGAATGAAAATGCTTTGTTTTGTTTTTAACATTCGGTTTACTGCTTTGGTAGCCTGGGGTGCCAATGGCCCTAAAACCCTCTGCGGCGTGCTGGATCGGGTGTTATCAGCCCAGGGATCCTCTTTAAAGGCCCCAGGCTGATAACACCTGATCCATCCCATCAGATTGGATGTTAACACCACAATATGATCCGTTGGATTTATGAATGCTGGATGATGACTTGGTAGATCCAATTGTCTTTCATACCACAATTCGACATTTCAAATTGCTTCAGTTATCTCCTCATTTTTCTCCATGGTGTTGGATAGAGAATAGTCCCACCAAGTGCAGGAAAGTCACTTTATTCAGAACCAAACCTCCTGCCCCCAACACCAACCCCCGCCACCACAGTTGCCTGTCAGCTTGGAAAGCCTTTCCAACAGACCATTTTAACATACACATTCCATTTCACATGCTGGCTGGAAAGTGGATCCCAGTAGTTCTATATACCATCTCCAGCCTCTGGGTAAGGAACAGGAGATGGAAAGGAGAGGAGAGAAAACGGGAGGGAGGAGAAAGGGGAAAGGGAGGAGGAGGACAGATTTAGGAGACAGCAGATCAATGATAGATGAAGTCTTTTCCAACATTGGGACAGTTTGCTCTCTTCCAACTAGGATATTTTTGGCTCAATCCAGGCACCTCAGGAAGTGTAGACATCACAAGCACAATTATCTAACCCTGAAGCACATTGTGCCCACTGTCTGTGTCCACAAGTCCCAGAGAGGCCTATCCTTCCCAGAAGCAAGTTATTTTGGGGTCTTGATCTTCAAAGCAATGCTTTGGGACACTTTGTCACAGTTCTGCACCATAACCTTATGGTTGTTGGTAGCTATGACTACCACTGAAGTGCAGGACCTATGTATTGTTTTGAAGCTATTTCCCCTGCCATCCCCTTGGAATTAAGTGTGGTGTACTCACTACATTCCTAAGTTTATAGTATTGTTTACATGTCCTTTCTTTAAGTCTTATATTTTCTGTCACCAATTCCATGTATACTCCCTTTTATCTCCTTTGTTCAATTCAAGCAAAGTATTTCTTGAGCTTCACTTATCCATTTACAATGGGGTAGTTTACAAGAGAGTGATGATAGTCAACCATGTGATTCTTTAGGACAGTCTGGATTTCATCATGTTACAAATTTGACTCCCTTGTCTATAATGATGTTTTCTGGGATTTCAAGAAGAAAGACCTTGGCCGCGAGGCCAGCGGTGCAAGCTGCACACCCTAATTACCAGGTGGTGGTGTAACTTAACGATTTTCGTATTAATGTACTGGTATCCTTTTCAAAAGGACCTTCAAACAATTACTTCAACACATTAGTAAGATGTAGTTATCCGAATTCTATTTATTATTAATATTTTTGACAGATGTATCACATTGTTGGCCTATGCATTTCCGCAATAATGTCCTTCCTCAGGCCCTGTGATAGTATATCTTTCTCATGACAAACTATGGTCACAAGTCACAATACATGTGTGCGAACATTCATATCATTACAAAAAAATCATAAGCATAAACGGAATATCCCATCATGGTTGTAAATGTCAAACAATGCAGTTTGTCAGTATGCAAGGGTATATTATTTACATAAGTCAGTAGTTCACAATCAGGTTCGTGAACATGCATGTATGTACATATCGTTATATACATTACCAATATTTGTATCCAATTGAATAATTAGTTGCAAAAGAAAGGACAAACACACAGAAACAAACAGGAGAAAAAAATAGAAAGAGATAACAAACAATGAAAAATAGACTAAGCCGGTATCACTTTCTTTAACAGAGGTTAAGCGCATGCATTTCCACCAATAATAAAGCTCATTAGCCTCACTAACCTGCTTATAAAACAGTCTTCACGATGTATTCTGGGAAAAGGAGCAATGTATGGATATATGAATCTAATAGCTTCTACTACTGTTTTAAACACATTGCGCTAGAATTTCCAAAGGTCTTACCTATAGCTACCGCGGATCGCTTTCACTGCGTTACCCAAAAACATGTGTTTGAGCTTCTGTATGGCGTAGTTATCTAAAACAAATGTGCAAGGGTCCCTTAGTAAACGGTTTAAATAAAATAGATCAAAAGTGAATGCTTCAGATGGTGCTGCTACTTTGCAATGTCATCGTGCGCATGCACGGTAATTTCTTTGCTTTGTTGTGTCCTGTTACCTAGGGAACCGCTACTAGATCATGGTGGCCATTTTGGAATGTCTACTTCTTTACTTTGTTGCATCCCGTTACCTAGGAAATGACTACAATATTGCGGCAGCCATTTTAAAGTGGTCAATGTATGTGGTTCCAATTGAAGCTTATTGGAGGAAAACTTTGGCTACTATTCTTGCAAATGTAATAAAGTTTCTTACATGTTGACAAGAATGGGGATCACATTACGGGTGGGCCAATCGTACAGCTGTTCAAAGTATATGTACAGATTCTAGCGAGTGAAGCACTAGGAAGAACTTGTGTTAAAGTAGTGGAAATTCAACCAAATTACGGAGTATGCATCGCTTAGAAAAAGAGTATATGGATTATAAATAATAATCCACGTAAGTACCATAAACGATAAATAGCAAACATATACAGATCTACGCAAAAAAAGGAAAATATGACAAGCATTTGGCCTTAATGTGCAAAAGATAAAATGTGTTAAGAAAAATATTAGAAAATCCAGATCTCGGTGAAGGATACACATTATTGTTTCATAGAAAACAACTTAGATCAAACTCTTTATTCATTTCTTCCGGTGCCAAAGAGCCTAATTTTTCAATCCATAGTGCTTCCTTCTGTGCTCTTAATCTTTTCATGTCAATACTTTGTCCTTTTGTAGGTATAACCTATAATACTGCAAATCTAAGTTGTGCAACTGTATGTCCATTTTTCTGGAAATGTCTGGCCACTGCTGATGCTTGGTTCTTCAGTCGAATACATGATTTATGTTCGTTCTTGTGGACGCAGATTTTGGGTGCAGTTTCTCCAACGTAGTATTTGGCACACGGACATTTGACTGTGTAGATCACGTTTTCTGATAAACAGGTGGCATGTTGTTTAAGTTGTATTTTTTCTCCAGTCCTGGGGTGAGGTATTGTAGATCCTTTTATCACATTGTTACAATTACCATCTTCTGGGATTTTGTCATCATTGAAAATCGAGCCAAGAATATGAGAAACATGAGGAATTTGTTTGTGCTTACTCCTCCCATGCATACAGCCCATGCCATCAATTGTTCACTGTAGACCATTAATACCAAAATGGAGATTTCTGTCATCTCTAGGTTTTCAAATGGCTCCACACTATCTGAGGTTACTTTTCTCCACACAATGTTAGGAACTTCAATGTGGTGAGGAGGAACTGTCAGTGTTTATTGTGTGTTGCTTATATAGAATAGTTGACAATCTCTTACAAGATATTCTTCCTCTACATCTGTGACCATGCCTTGCCAACAGTATCTTTCTAAAATGTAGTGCTTGGTCAAATTCAGCTGTACATGGTCCTGGCGGGACCAATGCATGATTTTAGAGGATAGGCAAACAAAGGGAACAAGGTGGTCGCCTCTCATTATGCACCATTGGTTCTCTGAAATTCTGGGGAAGACTTGTGTAAACTCAAGAATAGTCGCATTACACATTTTGTACCACCATCAAGTGCTTTCTGCAGTTGATTGGCTTCTGTGTTGCCTTTGTATAATTCTTGCCATTCCAACTTTCTGATGCCTTGTGGCATTGAGGCTCTCAGGTATACTTCTTCTTGCTTCTCATCAGCGTGGATGACATTGGCCAAGGCATGTAGACAACTCATGCATTGTGCGTCACAGTCTCCACCAGCCAGTGACAAATCCTAGGGGATGTTGTCGATAGTTGTTTTAAAGGGAAGATTTCTATCAATGGCATTTGACCAGTTCTGATGGTGACTATGAGGCCATAGACTAGTGTCCTAAAGTGTTTCAGGAACCAGTAGATTCCAATGATTATTTCCTGATGATGAAGTATTTAACTTCCAGTCCTTGGAAAGCCAGATAGGCAAACGCTATACCTATCTCTATTCCTTCATCTATTTGTTAAAGAACACCACCCAAACCATTGTCACATTCATCCACTATTACGCGGCTATGGGAATTACGTTTGAAGATGCCTGTACTCATGGCGCCATAGTTAGGTGATTTAGTGGGGCTGGTGAAACATGGAATTGTGTGTGTGCCCTTTCTTGGCCAACCCTCAAAAGCGAGATAATGTCCAGCTGGACTATGCTGGCTTCCGAACTTTTGTGAAGGGACATTGTTTTGGGACTGTTTGTGATGTGAAAGAGCTCTTAATTTAGCATGTAAGAATTAACAAGTTCCTTTCCCAGAATGTTCACATTGTGAGACAGCTGTTCTCGTTGTTGGCGCAGGGATAGTCCCTATTTATTACAGAGCCTGATTATGATGATTTGTTTGTGATGTAGCAATTCCTGTGTTAGCACCATTTATGTATACAGTGCCTCCTTTTTTTGACCTGGGGTGGAATCCTCGCTTATTTGTGTCACAATAGATCGGCTCTGTGCCCCACAGCAGCTCCTAGGACTGGGGAACAACAATTCAACTCGTGAAAGTCCCTTCTCTCTGCAGGAACGGTGCTCCAAAGAGGTTGCAGGTAGCAGCAGATCTGTTAGTCCAGCTTAAAGGATGCAGCCTGCAGATGCTTATGGAGGTCTCTCCTAGAGGAGCCTGTGACACAGTGAGTACTGGGAATTTGCTCATCCTCTGTGTGGTGCTGCAGAACTGGCTGAGACTCTTCTCTTTTCTCTCTCTCACAATCATAGTTCAGCAAGATGGTGCCTCTCCACCACGCTGAATGCCCAATCTGGTGCAGTGCTGCATGAATGAGTCACCTGCCCAGGGGTAGGGGGGTCTTGTCTTCGGGCAATCATCACCAAGTCACACCAAATGCAAGTGAGTCACTTTATTTGGAGTATTGTTTGTGCGTTATTTACTACTTGTTGTTTGTATTCGTTTTTAAATTGTTATGCTTATCACATTTCTGTTTGTGTGTTGCAATAGTAATAGCTTTTTATGAACTTTATGGTTTCATGACAAATAAAGTGTGTTACTACTACAATAAGCATTTCCAACAAACACTTCACACATAGACCTGCTAATTCTCATACCGGCTGGGACATCGATCCCAGTCCGCATTCTACAAGGCATAACATGGTGTTAGCTTGTTATATTCCTTGAGAATCACAATTCTCCATTTATTAACTCCTTATGTCTGCCAATGACTGATAAAAGAGTCAAGGGACTTCAAAAGGAATGATTGAAAAGATGTAAGCAAATAGCATATACACAGACACTTTGGGAGCCGAATTCAAAGAGTGACCTTGCCAATTGCCACTTGCATACATACCAACAATCACCAGAAATGTAAGCTCGTCTACAGTGATGCATCATAATGCACCTAGAATTTCTGATTAGAGACCGGATACATTATTCAATCCCTAGTTCACTTTTCGAAGGTCTAAGTTTCCAGTAATTACAGGGCTGACCCAAATGCAGGCTCCATGTTTTTTTTTAGCACTCGTCGACCAATCAATCATAGAAGGATATGCATTGAATATCCCCATGCCAGTGATCATTTTAAACAACTCACAGGATGATACCTAGTGCTCATCTTCTCCACATTGATGTGTTTCTGAGCTTCAGTTACTTCTTGAAACAAGTAACCATCCTTGCTTGATGCAACTCCCTTGTTGCTTTACCACTGCACCCTGAGATGGTCTTCTCAAGACAAAAACATTGGCATTTCTATGTTACCCATGTATGTCATCCTCTTGGTAAATGGCACAACTACACGCCTGACCTCTACCATACACACCTGCCAATCACTGCTTTTATATTGCTGTCTACTTGTTTGTCCTGCCCTTTTATTTCCATTCTTATGCTACCACTCAGCCTCCTTTACTTTTCAGTTGGTCAGCTGCTGCAAATGGATCTAAATCACGTGACGTTTTCTCCTCTGCCCACCTGCACATCATGGCTAAACATTTGTTGTTCTCGCTCGCCCAGGGTTCTGAAGTGTAGGGCAGAAGAAGAAAAGGGCAACTCTTCTTTGGTTCGAACTAAGACCTGGAAAGGCCATGTACCCCTGCTCACCAAATTACAGGTAAGCCAGCAACATGTGCATCAGACCTCACTCACCCATTCCTATGCCCACTCTTACCCACAAACACGCAGTCCACACTCTGTTTTCATTCACACCAAACCCA
Organism: Ambystoma mexicanum; assembly: GCF_040938575.1. NCBI lineage: Eukaryota > Metazoa > Chordata > Amphibia > Caudata > Ambystomatidae > Ambystoma > Ambystoma mexicanum. The sequence goes on along the minus strand of NC_090933.1, from coordinate 458,330,606 downwards.
CAGACCCTCATCTACATTCCACTTATCGCCACCGCCAAAAGACACAAGCCGCATCATTATCAACAATGCTCACTCTGCAGTAATCCAAAAAGCAGACACAGCTGACCTCCTCACCTATTAGGGGGACACCAAGGGTGCCAAATGGAACCTGTGACACGTTTCCTGGCACTCATGCCATTGCCCTTATCACCCCTGGCTCAGGGATCAGAGGGGCGGCTCTGAAGCAAATGCTTAATTATGGTAGTGCCAATACCCTTTCCATTCCTCAGTCCCTTAGGAAGCCTCCCATTAATCACGGAGAGATTTTGGAAGGGCCAACGAGTTCTCCACTCTCCCCACATCAACAACATATGGTGACATGGTGAGAGACTGAAGTAGGAAATCGAGACAACGCTGTCAGAGATCAGAAGGCGAGAACTAAAGCTGTGGATGCGAGATGTGGACTATCTAGTGGGGGCACAGATGGGAGCAGTGGATAGGAGGTAAGTGTAGGCAGAAAGAGACAGGGGCTGATGTGTGGGGAGTGGTTTGGGCTAGCAGGCTGGCTGTTTGGAGACACCCCTGATGGGCAGCACATGCATATGTTAGACTGCACCTTACCTATGGTGAATCTACCATGCATATGTGGCCCTACTTGACATTTAATTGCATTATTGGGGCTCTTGAGGCGGTGTTTGGAATATGATAGCTGCAGGTGGACTTGGGAGGTTGAACATGGTTTATGCTGACTGCCAAGATGCATGTGATGGCCTTACTGGTGCATTTGATGCTCTTCTTGCAATATGATGGCAGTAATGGGCCATGTGAGGCAGCACATCACATAAACTGACACTACTGAGCTTAAAATGGTATTTGATGAATTGGAGACGGCGGTCTGGTATGTTAGCAGCACCCACACTTGAGACCAATCCAGGCCTATGCTGCATTAAGTGGCAGTAATGGGGCAGTTGACAATATAACAACAATGAGACTGCAGCATGTGCTTATAGGAATTTACGCTTGGATGCACCTGGAAATATGTTGATATGTGTTTTTTAACTTATAATGACTTCACCGACACTTGAGGCTGTAACTGGCATGGGATGTCTGTGTTCATGGCCTGTTTTAATTCAGCCACTTTTATAATCTGAACTCACCTCTAGTTTATCAAGTGAGCACCCTTGTAAAAAACATGATTCGAATCTAAAATGTTCTTTGTTTACTTAGAAGGGGTATATTGTCTTTACACCGAATGAAATGCATCAAAACACAAATGCATTGATGAAAATCCATCGAATGGAATGCATCGAAATGCTATCTTTTACATGTAAAAGTACATATCCATTGAAACTTGTCCATCGAATATAGGGATGGACAAGTTTAAATGGATATGTGCTTTTAAATGTAAAATATATCATTGCTATGCTTTTATATTCCACGGTAAAACGTTACATGGAGCTGTCCAGAGCTGAAATGTCAGCACATGGCCAGCTCCTTGTAACGTTTCAATGTTTATTGTATATTGGGGTGTTCCACCCATTCACCCAACCCCCACACCCACCCCTCTTAACCCTAACCCAACCCTAACCCTAATTCTAACCCTTGCCATAACCCTAACCCTAATTCTAACCCTTGCACTAACCCCAACCCTGATTCTAACCCTTGCCCTAACCCCAACCCTAATTCTAACCCTTGCCCTAACCCTAATTCTAACCCTTGCATTACCCCCAACAATAATTCTAACCCTAATCCTTGCCCAAACCCTAATTCTAATGCTTGCCCTAACCTTAACCCTATTTCTAACCCTTCCAATAACCTTAACCCTAACCCTAAAATCCATCGAAATCCATTCAATAGTATTCAATGAAAATGCATTTCGATGGAAAGTATTTTCGATGAATAAAATTAGATGGAAATGTCTTAGATGAATTTTATTTAAATTTAAAGTCTAGATACCAGATGAAACATTTAACAAAGGGAATAGAAATAAAATGCAACATATATTTCTTTGAATTTTATTTCTTCTTTTTTTAGATAAAAAGGGGGGGGGGAATTGCTACCTTAAAAAAATACTAAGCATTATATGTAATCAGATGCTGAGTGATTAAATGTAGCCATTGCTCAATTGTGGCATCTCCCTTGGCTACCCATTCAAAGCATCCTTTACACATGACTTGCATCCTCGAAAGGTCGGGTGTCGGTAACTGAGAAGTTAGTGTAGTGGATACCACTGCTGATGTAGATGCTTCATTTGCACTTGGCGTTGTTGCTGTACTGGTGGATGGAGGTGGATGGACGTTCTGCAGGTGGTGCTGATCTTCGTCTATACAAAGAATTTGTCCCATGCATTTTCTTTTGTGATGTTCATGGGCTTTACGATATTCATCATCAACATCATCCGTGTGGACTCTCACCAGATGGTTAATCATTATCGATGTTCCCAGACTTTGAGCTGGAATATTGGAAGGCCCATGGCATAGAGTCTTGTTGCAGAAGGTGCACAGTACTCCTCCACCTCTTTCCTGGAGTGGTGGTCATTCACTTAAACAAAGTGCCAACTGTCTGCAGTTTTCTTCATGCCTGTATGCTTCCTTCTTGGTGGTGAAGGATAGTCCACCCAAATGATAACTGCATCCTCACTGCTCCTACTGTTATGGCCAGGCATGTAGCAATGTCCAACCAGGGAGGAAAATATAAAAGAATAAAAATGACAACATGACAAAGACAATGCTGCAAAAAATGAAAAAGTAAAAAAAATACAAGTAAAACAAAAATTGACAAATGAAACAAATCACAAGACAAAGAAAAATTTGATTTTGGGAAAACTGAGTAAAAAGGATGAGGAGATTAAGGAGTAAAGTGCCAAAAGTGTTTGCCTTATTCAGAAAACCTTTCACTAGCAAGTACAGAAAACAATAATTAATGTAAAGTTATGTTTTTGTGGGAAAGGTCATAATTCACGGCTACAAACTGCCGCCCCACCCGATTCGACAGTCTTGCATGCATGGATGTCGTCCAACGGCGTGGGAGTAGCCGCTTCGAGGCAGAGCAACATTTGATTGCATGGTTCATTGACGTGAGTACAAGTCACTTTGAGGTGGGGTCCCAAAGTATTGTAAAGGCTCATAAATGTGGTGCCATTTGACAAATCTGCTCAAAGGCTTTCAAAACAATTTTAAATCTAGATATAAATGTTATTGTAAAGTTTGGTGGGATTGTCTCAAGAAGGGGCTAAATTAGAGGGGGGTCTCAACATTTTAGATGGGTTATAACTTTGTTGCTGTTTGACAAATGTTGACAACATTTTTCAGAAATATTTTAGACCCAACCTTGAATGTATGTATAAAGACTGAACGGGTTGTGTCAAGTGGGGGCTAAGTTATATGACTATTGTAGGTACATACATTTTAGAAAAAACATGGGTGGATTTCAAGCAAACTCATGCAAGGTGCATTGGCAAGACCTTAAATCATGGTTTTGCAAATGTGCCAGTGTTTTATTTTTTGACAAGTGTCATAATGTAGGTATGAAAAATAGTGATATACCTTTGGTGACTGAGCTATAGCTTGTGGCCAGGGGCAGTGGCCAGATTGTCTGGGTCATAGACAATCTGGCTACTGTCCATGACTGCGAGGGATGACAAATGGTGTTAAAGTGGCCATGTCCACCTGGGACCGGCTATGTGGTAAAGTTATTCGAAAGTAGGATAGGTTTGAAAGGGAAAAAAAATGTGGTTGTGGTAATATGGTCATAGGGTTCTGACTTCACCTTCTGCAGGCTGCCATGGAAAGGGAAGAGGGGCTCTGTACAGAGCCCCACATTCTCTTTCCATGGTGGCCATCTTTGAAAAGGATTTTCCTTCCTACAGGTGGACGCCGCAGGCATCCCTCTCTAGGAAGAAAAATCTATTTTTTGGCACCTTGGGTTCCCGCTTTTGGAACCAGGGGTGCTAAGGGCCTTTATCCCCCATTGCAGGGGCTGCAATGGAGAATAATGGTCTGCAGCCCTCGTTATTTATTTAATTATTTATTTGTAACACGCCAAAGCCCACAGGCGTCAGGGCACACACAACCACTATTCACTTGGGACAATAACTTGGGTTGCCTGACCGTTATCCCCCGTTCTGGTCCCTGAAACGGTGGTTGAACGTCACATTATTCCCATTAGCATAACACAAAATGCTAATGGAAATGTAAAGTAGATGGAGTTTATAAGATTTTTTTTTTGTTTTTAGTTCTATTTTTTAACTGTGAAAGGTGGCTCCTAAGGGAACCTTTATTTTGTTGTTTAAAAAAATATATATGTTTGCAGGAGAGGTTAGAACGTAAGGTGAGGAGGGAAATGAGGGAAGAGGCACCAAGCACTAACATGGAGGGGCAGGTGGACATGGCAAGATGTTGCACGTGTGTTACTTCTAAGGTAGTGGGCAGTGTTTCTCATGCTCCATGATTACAGCTTCAAACGCACATCGAAATTGCTTCGCCCTGCAGAGTGGTGTGTTGCAGTATATACAGAGGACTGTTGTCTTCCAAAGATATGGATAAACAGCCTCTTTTATTGCTTGCAAGGTAGCTAGTGGGATTTTGTGTCCTAAAGAAGTAGACTGTGTGGTTACAGTATTGGTTGAGGAAGATGATGTGGAGGAAGACAACCTGCTACCTGCTAAGAAAATAACAATCTTTCTGAGAGCATTATGGTAGTTGGATTTGGTGTGGCGGCGCACGGAGGTGGTCCCATAGGAGTAATGTCCAGGTAGTCCATGACTGAGTACAAAGTTGCAATCAGTGCATTTCACTTTTGTAGCTTTAGCCTTTGGTACATTCCCAACAGTGGTAAAGAACAGCCGCACCCATGATTCTCTCTGTGTGCTAGAGGTAGGCACTTCCTCTACCTCATCTTCTTGGTCCTCTTCATTGTCTTTGGAAATACTGTGCTTTTTTGTTGTGTGGGTCCTCCAGCTGGTGGTGGCTCTTGAGGAGGAGGGATGGCAATAGCGGATGCCATTTCTTAAGATAAATAGCAGTTTTGCTACTATTCTTACAAGTATGTGCTTTGTACTAGTTTGTTAATGGATAATGAGTAAGAATAGGTGTAGGAGCTGTGCAAGGGTACATTTTGAGCTTCAAAGTTCATAGATCAGTAGAAAATGCAGTTCCGCACTGTCCTAGAAGCAAGGACCCAAATGCAAAGTGCACACGCTTTCATGGACACGTCATCATGCTGCACGCAAGCGCATGGTCATGTGGCACTGCCCGGAAGGTCCACAATGACGTTCGTGGACATCAACCGAAGCAAAAATAGTGAAAAAGTATAGAAGTGTTAAAAATGATTCTAGAAGGTGGAAAATGGCAGGGTTTTAAGGTGAAATGTTGTAAATTGGACACAGATGTTGGTATGTTGGGGTAGGTATGATATTAGTAAGTTGTAGAAAAATAGCATGCACTGGTAAAAACCCATGGAATTCTCTGAAAAAAACATTGTTAAAGACATGTTATGGTTAAGTTGCACCAATAAAACCCTATACAATTCACTGAAAAAACTTGATTAAAGCGACATCATGGTTACGTTGCACTAATAAAAAGCCATGAAATTCAATGAAAAAACTTTGTTAAAGGGACGTTATGGTCAAGTTGCACTAATAAAAATCTATGAAATTCAATGAAAACCTTTGTTAAAGGGATGTTATGGTTAAATTGCAATTATAAAAACCTGTGAAATTCAATGATAAAACGTTGTTAACGGGACATTATGGTTACAAGTAAAACCGAAAAACCTCAGAAATTCGCCAGTTATGGTAAGCTAAGCAACCATAACTCATGCCACCACAGTGCACTTCTAAGACTAACATGCAGGACATGAAGGATGACATCACAAATGTCATTGATGACATCACTGATGCCATCACATATCTGGTCCACTTGTTTTTGTTCACTGAAATATCTAGGCCAGGTGGTTTTGTTCACTGACAGACATAATATCAAATTTAATTCAAAAGTTGCTGTATATCTAGAAGTTAACCTTGTCATATGTCCTTAAAGTAATTTCCTTAGAGTTTGGTCTCAGCTCATGGTGCACGTACATGGAGCAATAGGCAGGCCTCAAACACACAATTCATTTGTATACATGAAAATAAACTTTAATGCTATTAACATTTTCTGATGATGCTGTTTCTTTCTTCCTTACTTTAGTTTCCCTGTTTGTGCCTCTGATTTGTATACATTGTGGGTCTTCATATGTATTGTTTGTACTAGCACAAGTGTGTAGTTAGTCTTAAATTTTTAGCTAGTTATTACATGTTTAACATTACACAATCACTGCTGACATCATGTAACCAACATTATAAACACAATCCCTTGTAAGGACTTTTCATCGTAGTCATTGTCTTTTGAAATACTGTGCTTTTGTTGTTGTGTGGGTCCTCCAGCTGGTGGTGGCTCTTGGGGAGGAGGGATGGCAATAGCTGATGCCATTTTTAAGATAAATAGCAGTTTTGTTATTCTTACAAGTGTTAGGGAAGATTTCTTAATTGTGGGTAATTTTCCTTCCATGTGGCAACCCCTAAACTTTTTGCTGTTGTTTTCACCATGATCTAGACTTTGCCAGAGAAGTGCAGCCTTCTGCCGCACTCCTCTGGGCTTTCGCTCCATTCTTATAGGGAAACTGACATGCCCTTAAGACAGTCAGTACCGGGAAACGCTGTTTTCCGTAGTTTCTTTTATCATGTTGCGGCTTTCATGCAACATGACACAAGAGGGCACTGTAAGCTACGTTACTGCTCTCTTGGGTCTCTAGCCTTCTACAGGCCCTAGATACTCTTTTTGAATTGTAACTGATCAGTGCAAGTGAATCACGGACGGGAATGGTGGCAGCGATCGGTTCTTGTGTTTTGAGCTCCTTTTGGAGTTTTAAGCGCGTTTCTCGCGCTTAGCCCAAAATGGTGGCCTGGCTCCCAAAATGGCCAGACCACGAGGCTCCTTTGTCCTGTCCGCTGACCGTCTTGCTCCCTTCACCTTCCCCAGGTCGAGCCGACCCGGGGCCTTCCTTATTTGGGCATGTACTTTCCCGCGAAACACAGATGCTTTCGCGGGCTTCTACAGGCCTTGTGTGTGCCTCCAGGATGTGGGCTGGGATGTCTGGTCCCAAAACACATCCTGGGTGCCAGAGAGTCTAGGGTGGTGTGAATGCCTGGGACCACCGTGGTCCGTGATAGGTCCACGTATGGTGTGAGTGTTGATGAGCGGATCTCCCATTGGGTCACCTCCGTTTTGGCGCGAAGGGAACCGTGGATAAGAGGGGGCTGGAAACGCCACTACCATGTCGATCTCCTGAGTTCTCACGAACGAAGGAATACAGGAGCCAAGTATCCTGCAACCACGAGGCTGAACCAAGGAATCGCTGGTGACCCGCTGAAGGACTGCTCCTCTGCACTGCTGTCGCCTTGTGAAACCCTTTTTACCTCTGATCGAACCAGAAGGCCTGTACTGGTACTTCAACCCTTGGAATAGCGGGAACAGCTATTCTAGGCATCTTCACCATATCCTGCACGTAAGCCTTTGGAAGTGTCTCTGGGCCATCCAGCAGACTGACCAGCCTACACAGGAGTCTTGCTCTGTAACCGCCGCCAGGTTGTGTTGTATTTCGAGTCCTTGTCGCTCTCACACGATTCGTACACTTGGCGTTCCAAGGTCTGAAGTGAGTAGTGTACATTTGGCTGAGATACACACGGCCGCTCCGTTGCCCTGCTGTGGTAATAAACTGTGCGGGTTCACTTCGTTTGGGACATCTTTAACTCAACTCTGCTGCTGCAGAATCTACACGACGCCAAGACGTCCCCTGCTCTCCTGAACCTGCCAGCACTGAAACTGACGCGGAGAAGCCTGGGTCTGCTTGCATCGGGGACCGGTGAGTAGCATAGCTAGGAACTGGTCGCCCTCCTGCAGGAGCCCATAGCTTTTCCCCGCTGTGTCAAAACAGCACGCCTTTCCGTACTCGCGCTCTGCTTCTGCCCACAGTGGAGGCTGCGCTTGAGTCGCGGAACTCTGTTCTTCTTCATTTGTGCACTAAACTGAACTGCCTGATTCCCTCGAAGAGACTCCCCTTTTTGCCCGTTGGCACCAGCGTGTGCAGGTACTTTTGAGCACAAGGCTCCACTCTTCGTAGGGCTCGGACTTCCTTTTTAGTTAGGTGCCTCTGAAGGCGGACTGGGTCTAAGCATTATTACACACTGCCTGTTTTCCTTCCCTTCTAGGTGGACTACACATTTCGTGCATCTAACACTTTAGACTTGTTTGTATTTGTATATATATTGTATTGGTTTGGTAGGTGTTGGTTTACTAGAGTTTTATTGTGATTTCTCGCTACGGTCATTATTGCAAAGGCCTTGGAATAAATGTGTATATATTTTTAATATAACACCTGTTTGGAGTAGTTTGTAAGTGTCCTTGCTTTGTGTGCTCATTGCGGGCTTTCAGTCACCCTCACACCTCTTGAGACCTAGTCTTGACCGCCGCAATCGCTACCCTGATTGGTCTGGCATGTCCAGAGGTTACCCTGTTCCAAGTAATTAGGTTGGCCTTCTGTCTTCTGCGCCACCAGGACAGAGTTCAGAAATCCGTCTTAACAAATTGGTGTACAGCGGTGGGATACGACTGAAGGTATCCAGTGTTGCGCACGAACTAAGGCATTTCAAGTTATTCCTACCAGGACACGTAGTGAATTGTTATAGTTTAACTTTAAAAAGGCCATAGTCCTATCTAACAGTATGGAAACAAATACCTTGTTAACTTTAAATGCTTCCAAATCAGAAACATTGAAAAAGATGTGTGCGGAGAGAGGTGTTTCCTCTCAAGGCACGAAATTGGATATGATTCAAAGAATCGTGGCGTGGCAAGAAGCGCAGCTTGACGCTATAACTTCTGAGGACAGTGCGGAAGGAGGTGGGGCTGCTTTCACTGGTAGAACCGACGGTTCTGCCGCTGCACTGATCCACCGCGACCACGAGGACAGGGAGGATGAGATGTCTAATGTTTCCTCTGCCAGTGCTGATGGGGAGGCTATGCTTGAATTCAAGAAACAAGAGCGGCAGAAGGAGCTTGAATTCAGCATAGCCAAACTAAAAATCGAACAGGCAGAAAAACAGAAAGACAGGGATCACCAGTTGGAACTGGCCAAGCTTCAGGTTGCAAATGGGTCCAAGGGTCCTGGACATGGGTCTGGGGCCTCCTCTCATCCACGGTTTCCGAAAGATCTGCTCAGTGTGTATGAGGAAAGGAATGACATTATGGACTGGCTGAATACGTTTGAGTATGCATGTGAAGTTCAAGAAGTTGACAATGCTGATAAGATTGCCTGGTTACTCAGCAGACTGCCCCATTCTGGCTGTAGTGCCATTATGGAAATGTCAAAGGCTGAGCGAGCTGATTTCGCAATGTTAAAGCAAACTCTCATTTTAAAGTTTGGAAAGACTCCGGCCCAATATTTAAAACGATTCAGAGAGTATAAGAAAAAAGAAGGTGGTACTTGGGTATTTTATGTAACCGAATCCTTAAAAAACTTGACTGGCTGGGTCGAAGGTTATAAGGTTTCTACCTTTGAAGGCATGATAAATCTTGTCATGCTGGAACACATTTTTGCATCTTCTTCCCCGGAGCTTAAGCAGCATTTGGCTGATTCGAAGGAGATAGATCCTAAGAAGCTGGCCATTGCAGCAGACTTATGGGTGTCACATCGAGTGTCCCATAAGGACAAAACTCATCCTGGTAAGCAGGAGGAAGGGAAAAAGTCCAAAGATAAGGAGGGTGGAGAATCTGATAAATCTTCTTCTGAAAAGGGCCACAAAAGGAAAAATAAGGGTAAGACACAAGAGAACTCACAGGGTAGTGGAGGGCAGCCTCCGAAACAGAACTCTGGTTACAATAAGCCTCCCTATGTAAACAGACCCAATGGATCTTGTTTTGCTTGTGGAGCAACTGACCACGTGAAGGGGGATCCCCGGTGTAAGGTTAAACCTTTGGGGGTCCACTCCGCTAATCTGGCCTTCTCCTCCTACGAGGAAGAAGAGATTACGGGAGCATCCTTCTCCTCAGACTAATTTCCCAGCGGGATAGAAGCTGAGGTAGTTTTAGTTTCCCTGGCTTCCTGGGAGCCTAAAGTCGCAGAGGCTTACGCTAGGATTCCAGATAATACCAAGCACTCCTTTAAAGACAGTGTGCTGATCAATGGAGTAGATACTCCAGCTCTTAGGGATAGTGGGTGCAGTCGAACTGTAGTGGATTCTACCTTGGTAGACTCAGAGGAAGTTGCCAGAGCTACTCTGATGCCCACTAAGTTGGCTGACGGCCCACTCCGTATGTTCCCAGTAATACCTGTAAATCTTACTTTAAATGGTACAGCAGTCAGGATTCCAGTGAGCATTCAGAGAAACGTCCCAGGAAAGGTCTTGTTAGGTAATGATCTCAGAGCTTTAGGGCTCGTAGGAGACACTGCCGAAAGACCCTACACATGGTCTCAAGCACGGGCAGCATTGGCCAAGACCAATACGATGCCCCAGCCGAAGGGGAAACCCAAGGCGAAAGGAGTAAACAAGTCAAGTCGAGGGAAAGAGAATATTCCCCCGAGCTCGCCTACCACTGCGGTGGAGGAAGTTGGTCAATCGCCCGGGCCTGACGAGGAGGTGGCGATGCCTGAAGTATTTGACCCCAACGACCATCCTGAACTAAAAGACTTGTTAGTAGAAGGTGGTCCTGATAGGGACGAATTCAGTAAAGGCCAACGTGAGTGCCCATCTCTGGAAGGCCTAAGGAGACAGGCCTGCTCCCAGCTTGAGGGTGAACCTCCTGGGACGCATCGGATTCATTGGGAAGGTGGACTCCTGTATAGTGAGCCCACAGAGTCTACAGAAGGAGACCATAGGAGGTTGGTGGTTCCCCTTGCTGTAAGACCCTTCCTCCTGCAGTTGGCGCATGAAGTCCCCCTTGCTGGTCACCTTGGTATTAAGAGGACCAAGCAAAGGTTATCCATGCACTTCTACTGGCCCAAGATGGGGGTGCAAGTAGAAAGTCACTGCAGGAGTTGTGCCTCCTGCCAGTTATCTGGTAAGGTTGGCTCGACAATCCAAGCTCCATTGGTACCACTCCCAGTTGTGGGAATACCATTCAAAAGGGTAGGGATCGACATCGTTGATCCCCTTGACCCGCAAACATCCTCAGGGAATAGGTTTATCCTGGTGCTGGTCGACCATGCAACCAGATATCCTGAGGCCATCCCATTGAAAACTGTAACTGCCAAGTCAGTTGCAAAAGCGTTACTTGGCATATTTACTAGGGTTGGCTTCCCTAAAGAAGTTGTGTGGGATCGTGGCAGCAACTTTATGTCGAAGTATATGCAGGCTATGTGGAAAGAATGTGGGGTCACCTACAAGTTCTCTTCTGCATTCCACCCCCAGACCAATGGTCTGGTGGAACGTTTCAACAGAACGTTAAAGAGCATGATTGGGGCTCTGGAAGAACCTCAGAGAAGAAAATGGGATCTTCTTTTACCATGCTTACTGTTTGCCTACCGAGAGGTACCACAGGAGGGTGTTGGCTTCAGCCCCTTCGAACTTCTGTTCGGTCATCCTGTACGGGGACCCTTAGCCATAGTCAAAGAGGGATGGGAGATGCCCACTCCCCCTGTTACTACCAACGTAGTAGATTATGTGCTGGGGCTCAGAAAACGGATGGTACTTCGGATGGGCTTGGCTAGTGATAAATTGAAGGCAGGACAAGCGCTGGTGAAACATTGGTACGACCAGAAAGCTTCCCTCGTCAACTTTAAACCTGGTCAGCAAGTCCTGATCATGAATCCTATAAGGCCTCGAGCTTTACAGGACAAATGATCAGGCCCTTACACAGTGGTGGAGCCCCTGGGTGAGGTTAACTATTTAGTGGACCTTGGAAGGCCTGGACAGGCTCCAAAAGTGTTTCACGTAAATAGGCTGAAGGCTTTCGTCCCAAGAGTCGAAATCGCAGCACTGCTACTGGCTTCAGATGTTGAGGAAGAGGAGTTTGAACCTCTCCCCGACCTGTTCCAAAGCGGTCCTTCAGATAGCTCCTTTGAGGGTGTCCGAGTGGCCCCTCACCTGACTTCTGATCAGCAGGCTGAGGTGAAAAGTTTGCTTAGGCAGTTTTCCCCCCTGTTTTCACAGTCGCCTGGTTTGACACCTTGGTGCAAACATAACATAGACACAGGAGACAGTGTACCTACCAAAAGTAGGGGATACAGGATGTCAGACAAAGTACGGTCTTATATTAAGACCGAGGTCAACAAGATGTTAGACCTTGGGGTGATTGAACCCTCTAGTAGTCCTTGGTCCAGCACTGTGGTTTTGGTTCCAAAGGCAGGCACTTCTGAATTGAGGTTCTGCGTGGATTACAGGGCTCTGAATGCTGTCACCAAGACATATGCACACCCCTTGACTCGAACAGATGAGCTGGGGGATACTTTGGGTGCCTCCAAGTACCTCAGCACGTTTGACCTCACTGCTGGCTATTGGCAAATAGCTTTAGCAGAACATGCCAAGGAGAAGACAGCGTTTTCTACTCCAGACGGCCTTTACCAATTCAGGGTAATGCCGTTTGGGTTGAAAAATGCACCTGCCACTTTCCAGAGGCTTGTGAATCATGTTTTGAATGGGTTGGACGAATTCTGTCTTGCATATCTGGACGATATAGCAGTTTTCAGTGCCACCTGGGAAGACCATGTGAAACACCTCGGGATTGTGCTCCAGGCTCTTCAGAAAGCACACTTGACCATGAAGGCTAGTAAATGCCAGATTGGACAAGGCTCAGTGGTTTACCTTGGACATGAAGTAGGTGGAGGGAGGATACAGCCTCTCCCCAGTAAAGTACAAGCAGTACAAGACTGGCCTACCCCCACTACACAGACCCAAGTGAGAGCCTTCTTAGGACTCACGGGGTATTACCGAAACTTCGTGGCAGACTATGGCACCATAGCTGCCCCTCTGACTGCCCTCACCACTCCGAAGAAACCCAAGAAGGTGACTTGGACCGACGAGTGTGAGAAGGCCTTCAACGGCTTAAAAGACTCCTTGTGCCAGGCCCCTGTCCTCAGGGCCCCTGATTATCAAAGACCTTTTATTGTGCAGACGGACACCTCTGACACTGGGATAGGAGCTGTACTATCGCAAGTAGATGAGAAGGGTAAGGAACACCCTATTGGTTTTATTAGTCGCCAGCTTAAGGACAGAGAGCTCAGATGGTCCACGGTAGAGAAAGAATGTTACTCTGTTGTTTGGGCCCTACGGAAGCTGAGGCCCTACCTCTATGGGACCCACTTCACTGTGCAAACTGACCATAAGCCATTAAAGTGGCTAATGAACATGAAGGGGGAGAATCCAAAGTTGCTTAGGTGGTCCATAAGTCTTCAAGGCTTCGACTTCACTATTGAGCATAGGCCAGGTGTCCAACATAGCAATGCTGATGGGTTGTCCAGAATGTTTAACTGACCTGAACAAGAGACTCATCCAGGGGTGGATTAGTTCCCCCTGTCCATAGTCTGGGAAGGGCGAGTGTTAGGAAAGATTTCTTAATTGTGGGTAATTTTCCTTCCATGTGGCAACCCCTAAACTTTTTGCTGTTGTTTTCACCATGATCTAGACTTTGCCAGAGAAGTGCAGCCTTCTGCCGCACTCCTCTGGGCTTTCGCTCCATTCTTACGGGGAAACTGACATGCCCTTAAGACAGTCAGTACCGAGAAACGCTGTTTTCCGTAGTTTCTTTTGTCATGTTGCGGCTTTCGTGCAACATGACACAAGAGGGCACTGTAAGCTAAGTTACTGCTTTATTGGGTCTCTAGCCTTCTACAGGCCCTAGATACTCTTTTTGGATTGTAGCTGATCGATGCAAGTGAATCACGGACGGGAATGGTGGCAGCAATCGGTTCTTGTGTTTTGAGCTCCTTTTGGCTTTTTAAGCGCGTTTCTCGCGCTTAGCCCAAAATGGTGGCCTGGCTCCCAAAATGGCCAGACCACGAGGCTCCTTTGTCCTGTCCGCTGACCGTCTTGCTCCCTTCACCTTCCCCAGGTCGAGCCAACCCAGGGCCTTCCTTATTTGGGCATGTACTTTCCCGCGAAACACAGATGCTTTCGCAGGCTTCTACAGGCCTTGTGTGTGCCTCCAGGATGTGGGCTGGGATGTCTGGTCCCAATACACATCCTGGGTGCCAGAGAGTCTAGGGTGGTGTGAATGCCTGGGACCACCGTGGTCCGTGATAGGTCCACGTATGGTGTGAGTGTTGATGAGCGGATCTCCCATTGGGTCCCCTCCGTTTTGGCGCGAAGGGAACCGTGGATAAGAGGGGGCTGGAAACGCCACTACTATGTCGATCTCCTGAGTTCTCACGAACAAAGGAATACATCAGCCAAGTATCCTGCAACCACGAGGCTGAACCGAGGAATCGCTGGTGACCCGCTGAAGGACTGCTCCTCTGCACTGCTGTCGCCTTGTGAAACCCTTTTTACCTCTGATCGAACCAGAAGGCCTGTACTGGTACTTCGACCCTTGGAATAGCGGGAACAGCTATTCTCGGCATCTTCACCATCTCCTGCACGTAAGCCTTTGGAAGTGTCTCTGGGCCATCCAGCAGACTGACCAGCCTACACAGGAGTCTTGCTCCGTAACCGCTGCCAGGTTGTGTTGTATTTCGAGTCCTTGTCGCTCTCACACAATTCGTACACTTGGCGTTCCAAGGTCTGAAGTGAGTAGTGTACATTTGGCTGAGATACACACGGCCGCTCCGTTGCCCTGCTGTGGTAATAAACTGTGCGGGTTCACTTCGTTTGGGACATCTTTAACTCAACTCTGCTGCTGCAGAATCTACACGACGCCAAGACGTCCCCTGCTCTCCTGAACCTGCCAGCACTGAAACTGACGCGGAGAAGCCTGGGTCTGCTTGCATCGGGGACCGGTGAGTAGCATAGCTAGGAACTGGTCGCCCTCCTGCAGGAGCCCATAGCTTTTCCCCGCTGTGTCAAAACAGCACGCCTTTCCGTACTCGCGCTCTGCTTCTGCCCACAGTGGAGGCTGCGCTTGAGTCGCGGAACTCTGTTCTTCTTCATTTGTGCACTAAACTGAACTGCCTGATTCCCTCGAAGAGACTCCCCTTTTTGCCCGTTGGCACCAGCGTGTGCAGGTACTTTTGAGCACAAGGCTCCACTCTTCGTAGGGCTCGGACTTCCTTTTTAGTTAGGTGCCTCTGAAGGCGGACTGGGTCTAAGCATTATTACACACTGCCTGTTTTCCTTCCCTTCTAGGTGGACTACACATTTCGTGCATCTAACACTTTAGACTTGTTTGTATTTGTATATATATTGTATTGGTTTGGTAGGTGTTGGTTTACTAGAGTTTTATTGTGATTTCCCGCTACGGTCATTATTGCAAAGGCCTTGGAATAAATGTGTATATATTTTTAATATAACACCTGTTTGGAGTAGTTTGTAAGTGTCCTTGCTTAGTGTGCTCATTGCGGGCTTTCAGTCACCCTCACCCCTCTTGAGACCTAGTCTTGACCGCCGCGATCGCTACCCTGATTGGTCTGGCTTGTCCAGAGGTTACCCTGTTCCAAGTAATTAGGTTGGCCTTCTGAACTTCTGCGCCACAGGACAGAGTTCAGAAATCCGTCTTAACAACAAGCATGTGCTTTTTTCTAGTTTGTTAATGGATGATGAGTAAGAATAGGTGTAGGAGCTGTGCAAGCGTACATTTTGGCTTCAAAGTTCCTAGATCAGCAGAAAATGCAGTTCCGCACTGTCCTCGAAGCAAGAACCCAAATGCGAAGTGCAAACGCGTTCATGGACATGTCATCATCTTGCACGCAAGCGCATGGTCATGTGGCACTGTCCGGAAGGTCCACAATGACGTCCGACGTTCATGGACATCAACCGAAGCAAAAATAGTGAAAAAGTATAGAAGTGTTAAAAATGATTCTAGAAGGTGAAACATGGCAGGGGTTTAAAGTTTAATGTTGTAAATTGGACACAGATGATGGTATATTGGGGTAAGTGTGATATTAGTAAGTTGTAGTAAAATAGCATGCACTGGTAAAAACCCATGGAATTCTCTAGTAAAAACGTTGTTAAAGTGACATCATGGTTAAGTTGCACTAATAAAAGCCTATGAAATTCAATGAAAAACTTTGTTAAAGGGATGTTATGGTTAAGTTGCAATTATAAAAACCTATGAAATTCAACGATAAAACGTTAAAGGGACATTATGGTTACAAGTAAAACCGAAAAACCTCAGAAATTCGCCAGTTATGGTAAGCTAAGCAACCATAACTCACGCCACCAGAGTGCACTTCTAAGACTAACACGCAGGACATGAAAGATGACATCACAAATGTCATTGATGACATCACTGATGCCATCACATATTTGGTCCACTTGTTTTTGTTCACTGAAATATTTAGGCCAGGTTGTTTTGTTCACTGACAGTCAGAATATTAAATTTAATTCAAAAGGTGCTCTATATCTAGACGTTAACCTTGTCATATGTCCTTAAAGTAATTTCCTTAGGGTTTGGTCTCAGCTCATGGTGCACGTACATGGAGCAATAGGCAGGCCTCAAACACACAATTCATTTGTATACATGAAAATAAACTTTAATGCTATTAACATTTTCTGATATTGCTGTTTCTTTCTTCCTTACTTTAGTTTCCCTGTTTGTGCCTCTGATTTATATACATTGTGGGTCTTCATATGTATTGTTTGTACTAGCACAATCGTGTAGTTAGTCTTGAATTTTTAGCTAGTTATTACATGTTTAACATTACACAATCACCCCTGACATCATGTACCCAACATTATAAACACAACACCTTGTAGGGACTTTTCATCTAAAATTAATTTCACATGTGATGTAATCAGTAATGTCTTCAATTACATTTGTGATGTCATCTTTGATGTCCTGCGTGTTAGTCTTAGCAGTGCAAGGTGGTGGCGCGAGTTATGGTTACATAGCTTACCATAACTCGCAAATATCTGAGGTTTTTCGGTTTTACTTGTAACCATAATGTCCCTTTAACAAAAAATTTTCATTGAAATTCACAGATTTTTATTAGTGCAACTTAACCATAACGTCCCTGTAACACGATTCACAGCAAGCACTTACACCATTTGAAATAGTGCCTACTTACGGTCATCAGCAGATAATCATTACTACAGGCCCCATGTCTAATCAAGGCTGGTTGCCCTATGCGCGGTTCTATACACACATGCACACACACCTGCATAGGTGTAAAATGACAAGTAAGGAAAGTTTACACATAGGTTTGGAAAGAACCTCTGTGTTGTACAATCAAAACACAACACCTCCCCTTTCCCCAAAATATATATTTGTTGCAGTTTGAAAAACTAGTTGTACTGTAGTTTTACAGAAGAAGGAAGCTTGTGAAGAAAGAGGGCATATTGCAAAGAATGTGTAGTGAGTGGGACTGCAGAACTTGCGCAAGACCTTTCAGTCAGGGACTGAGTGATGGTGATCTGATCTGAACTATGTCAAGAACCCTTTGCTTTCTGCCATGCCAACGCTGTCATCTGGATTTACGGCTAAGCCCCTGACCGAGAGTCAGTTGGCTGACCTCATTTTGTAGAAGGGAGTTGTTGGTAATTGCTTGTTTTGTAAATTATAATGTCCCTGGCACCTTGTGTAAACAGACATGTCTGGTAAAATGGTTGTTATGAAAACCTGTAATTGAAAAGACAAACCTGTCTTTGTAAGTTTCCGCGCGCTGGGACAGGACTTCGAGGACATGTCATTCGTGCTAATGGCATAACGAGAAGGGCCTGAAACAATTTGACTTTATAATTCACATAAAAGGGTTGCTGTTCGCTAATACCCGCTCACGCGTTTAATGTAAATAATGAAATACAGCACGACTATTTGGCAAAAGCTGTTCCGAAAAGTCGTTTTTTTTTTTTTTTTAAATGAAAGTAGATTCAGCTATTCATTTCCTTTTCGTCAAAAAAGACTCACGATACCCATTTTACATGCATGGCAATATCAAAAATAGGACTTGAATGTTTTTTTTTTTTTTTGTAAACAGGTTGCCTGTGAAAAATACAGCGCACTTAAAACGATTGAAAATTGAATCTTGTTTATATCACACAATCAAAAATAAACTTCACTATGGATTTGTGAGCATATGTAGGATTTTGTTTCAAGATCTTTTTTAGTTTTGGCTGTTAGGTTGTGCTAAAGTGCCACATATTAGTCAAAACGTTTGCTTTGCAGTACAGCTAGGGTACAGCTAGGATGTAGAATGGATACGAGGGGGAATGGATATTAGGATGGACACACTGCTTGTGGGTGGTGTTTGGTTATTTATCCACCCATTGCCTGCCCTTAATATTCTAATCCCGATGGCCATTCCCACATACTTCGTGCCACACCACACCTAAAACACACATTCCTGGGATCTCTTTGAGCTAGCGCTATCAAGCAGCAATATCAAGCATTGTGCTGTAACTGCATTCCAGTGTTATTTCAAAGCAGTCTTCTGAGGGGTAATGGCGGCATTGAAACTGTAAATGCGCTACTGGTGTAATAAAATGTCTAACCAAGTGTGCCTTCAGGAACTTGATTTATGAGTAGTACACATGTCCTTGAACTGAAGGTCTGTCCAAAACAAGCATTTGCAAATCCAACTGTTTTGGCTTGTGTATAGGTATTAGTCATTTACCAGGGACTGCCATCATATGTCCAGGTACTCCCATGATTTTGCAACTGCTACCAGAAATTACCACTTGGTGCCATTGGACAGTGCCTATACCATGACTACACAAAATCCAAAACTATTGCCTTTATTAATGATTGTTTATTGAACTGGTCATCCACAATATATACGAATCCTCAGATACATGAACACTTAAGAAGACCAACCAGCAATTCAAAGAAATGAATTCCAACAACTCTTCCATCCACATGCACTAAAGTATCAATTTAAAGTGTTGAAAACTAGCTTTTTGGAACACAACACTTTTTATTTCTGCCTATGTTTAGGCATCGGATAGGTATTTAGCAGGCACTGTCATATTGGTGTTTCCTAGCCACAAGATCACAACAGGTGACACATTCTGTAAGCACCTTGGTATAAAACTGACAGTGCCTGGAAAAAGCCTATATAACAATTATAAACTAGACACATCTGTTGGCCCTGCTAATGTTTGTTTTTAACCTGATATTAGTGCAAGGAACAGATATGAGGACACACATTGCTCAGAAAGTCAGGGGCTAAAATCACCCTTCGTTAAGCCATTGCCTTTCAGAAGACCCACTAGAATAGCAATGACATTTCTATATATGCCCATAGGTTGTTATTACTTGATGATACAGCTCAACAAGATGCCAGTATTTTGCATTGTGGTTAGGGGAGGGTCAGCTAGTGTGTGGATATGGCCATAGGGATTAGCATGGCCCTGGGAAATGTATGAATACTTAAAAGCCATTCAACAACCTAAGGCTGGAGGTACACACAGCATCACCCTCCTATCCTTACTAATATGCCAATAGTGTTGCCTTTACAAGTGGTTCTTGAGCATTTCCATCTAGGCAAAAGTAAGAAAGGAGAAAAAGAGCAAAAGAAAAAAGGTAGAAAAGAAGGGGAGGAAAGAGACCATGAGGGTATGGAAACCTTGCCACTCTAGATTCTAGATTACATTCTCTTCTTGCAGGTGATTATTGACCACCCGCAGAAAATAAGATGTTTAAATATGACATTTGGGTTTTGAGTTATGAATCAGTATTAAGAGTAATGTTTTATTGGTTACAAATTTGGAGTTCATCAACTTTGATAGAGTACAAGAGATCATTCTGATTGTACATCTTGCCCAGGTGTTCGAAATATCTCTTGGTTGAGATACATCAAGAAAATGTCCATTGCGTTGAAGACAAGTGATACATGTAATGACCCTCAATCCAAATCTGGATACTGTTAATGCATAGGAAGTTATTGTATTTATTTATTTTATTTATTGAACATTTGTATGGTGCCTATACACACGTGTTTCCAGGCGCCACAAGACAAGATGGGAGAGGGAAAGCATGGGAATGACAAAAACAATTATATTGACCTTGTGACAATCCTACCGTGCAAGTGCATGACAAGGTGGTAAGTGAAAGGGGGGGTAGTGAGAGGGAGAAGTGCAGGAGTGGGGTGCCCCCAAGGCTGGGGGCAGGCAAGTTCTGTGAGAGCCAAGGGAGGCAAGTGCCAGGGGAAGAGGGGAGGAAGGGAGGATGAGTGGGGTGGATGGGGAGGACCAAGTTTGGATGGGATGGTCTGGATAAGGAGGTGGCAAAGGATACTGGGGGGACTGTTTGGGGGTTGTCTGATCCTTGTATGACTGAAGGGACCAAGCCCCAGTCACAGTGGCAGAGGGAGAAATTAACACTGGAGTGGGAGAGGGAAGGCAGTGGAGAAAAGAAGAGTCTTGAGAGGTTTCTGGAACTTAAGAAGATCTAGCTCAAGTCTGAGGAGGGAGGCCATTCCAGAGGGAGGAGTCAACTGAGGAAAGGGATCAACTTCTCACTCTCGGCTTGGAGAAACATTTGACCTGCAGAGAGTTGGAAGCAGAGGATCAAAGGACTCTGGCCAGGAGGTATTTAGGAAGGGAAAGATGGGTGTAAAGAGGTTCCAGGCCCCAGACAGCCTTGTGGATGATGCAAATGGTCTTAAACTTGATCTTTGCCATGAACGGAACCAATGAGAGATTTTAGGGCTTGAGAGGTGCAGTCCCTGGGCTTGAGGCCAAGGATAAGCCTCAAATTCATATTCGGGATTAGGGAGAGGCAGATTAAGGAAGAGGCTGTTGGAGTAGCCAAGCCTAGACAGAACCAGGGTTCCGGAGATGTTGAGCTTCTGGGGGAAAGTGAGGAAAGGTAGAATGCCCCTGATGAGTTGCAAGCGAAAGTTGGACTTCTTGGCAAGGTCTGTGATGTGTGGAGAGAAGGAGAGAGAAGAGTCAAAGATGATCCCAAGGTTGTTTGCCTCACAAGTGGGAGAGGGGAGGGGTCCAGGGAGTCAGGACAGGGAGTGGGTGGGAAGCAAGGAACAGGTGTCCCAATGAGCAGGGTCTCTGTCTTACTGGAATTAAGGCTGAGACAATTTGCAGAGCACCATGCCTGAATAGAAGTCAGGCAGCCCGGTATGAGGGAGGAAGAGGAGGAGGTAGAGGATGGCAGCTTCAAAGAGAGCTGTGTGTCGTCTGCATAACACTGCAAATGAGGAGAGAAAGTGGAGATCAGGTGGGCCAGAGGGGCTAGATAGATGTTTAAGAGCCATGGTGATAGGATAGGATAGAGCCACTGAGGGATCACAGTTAGAGAGTTAGGTGGAGGAGAGAAAAGGACCCATTTGCACTTGGGAGGGTCTGTTTAAAAGGAAGGAGGTAAGTCATGCCAGTGCCCTGTCCATGATGCCCAGGGTGGAGTGGTTGACTGTGTCAAAGGCAGAAGAAAGATCGAGGAGGACCAGAACAGAGGAAATGTTAGAGTGCAGGTTAGAGAGTAGATCTTCACGGGGTATTTCCCCAATATAATAAGAATATGCTGAATGCACGTTTTCGGCGCATTCAGCATAGTTGAAAATGACGAATCGCAAAATGCTGAACTTGGTGAGTGAGGGTTGCAGGGGTTTTCCCCACTCCCCTAGTTCGGCATCATAGGCTGTGGGGGTTGGGCATACATATAAGGGAAAGCGGAGGACAAGTGTAAAGAGTCCCAAAAGCACACGTTATTATAAATGCGCATACATGTGGGTGCATCCGGCGAGTGCATTTGCTTCTGCCTGTCTGCCTGGATTGCATAGACAGCGTGCTTCATTGTTACCTTACACACAGCCATGACTCGTGTGGACCCTGAACAACGGTAACTGCAGCATACAAAGACTCTCTCCAATACTTGTAATACCTCTATATAGAGTTTTTGGACTATTGTAATATCTCAGTTAAGAGGTTTTGGACTCTAATTTTCATCTTGTTTACATCTTCAGGACTTAGCCATGCCCCCGTACTCCCAGCATCCTTATCTTCAAGGTGTCACACACATTCGTGCGCGCGAATACGTGCGAGTGAATCTGGTGATTGCTGTTCTGCTGTTCAGCATGGCAGTGTGCTGGGTGCATTCTTCTTTCTGTATCAGTGGGTTTTATATTTAAGCTTCCCTAAAAAACATCAGTACATACTTCCTCACCTTTGCTCTGTTCAGAAAACATGGCCACATATTCTTTAACAACGAATAATCAGGCAAAGATATAACTCCAGCGAGAATGCATGGTACTGATCTCTTTAAACCTGGGGAAGTGTCTTGCTCAGTGATTTAACACACCAAATCGCTGGGTTCCAATATCCGACAATTTTGTCACTTAAACCTGAATAACCCTGCTCTTGCCTCTATCAGCAATCCTGCATGTATGGCTCCCCAAGCGGCACACATGTTATCTACCTTTGATGCTGATTCCATCATTAAATTGAATAATTGCCTCCCTGTGCCTGATTCTGCTATATTACACTGTGGCACACCCTCTCCTCCTGACAATTAATTTGAGTTATTTACTACTCTAGACGCTGCATCTTCAGCACCACAGTTTGACATCTGCATTCCTGTTGGTCATGCAATTGACTCCTCGTCGATTCCTATGCTCTATTCACAAGAAGTGCAATTCACCCTTTCCTCATCGTTTGTTCATACAACTCTCTCCCCGAACCGTCTACTTCCCGATGCAACAATATTAAATAAGGTTCAACAAGCCCTTTCTCAGTCTCCTATACTATCAACTAACATTGTCAAGGAGACCCAATTCTCCGAAAAATCTTCCTTAAATCTGTCTAACTCACCTAATCTCTATCTGACAACAGCAAATCCAACCCAAGAAATAGTGAACTCTTCTTTTTACTCTGCATCATCGGCTGCATCCTTTGCCAAACCAACACCTCGCTCAAATCCCTTATCCTGCACATGCCCTTCAGAAATATTTACTAGCAGCGATTAACACATCTATGTATAGCATGGTCAATCTCCATGGAGCCATGGACAAGAAAATAGACCATCATTCAGCGCTTCTTGCTCTTTTGGTAGCCAAAATTGATTGGATTGCAGCCGAGATGTCCTCTAGATTGACTTTGCCATTTGATCGAGAGCCATTGACGCTGACTCCACCAACTAAGCTCCAAACGCACGCTGTATGCAAACCAGCATGTGAGGCTGAGGAGGTTGCATGTGAGAGGCTTGAGGGGACACCTCCTATTTTGATTGATGAAACTGCTCCCGTGTTGAAAGCATCCCCTTTCATGGAGCAGAATTCCATTAACCATGATTTGGAAATAAATGAGAATGGGTTAGTCCCTCAAGTTTTTGATCTCTTTCAGGCGATGCCGCGCAAAAAGAGGACCAAGAAACGGAATATGATTTCTTTACCAAAAATTCAGAGAAAAGAAAAAAAAAATCTACCCATCCCAAAGAAATCACTTAATCCAAGAACCAAACATTTTATTAATGCTAACGGCACCCACTTATTCCCCTCTGCCTGTTAATTTATGTAGACAATGAGGCAAATCTTGTAATGCATCCCCTCTTCTTCCTTCACCATCAACCACTCTGTGTTTACCTCCTCAGCCAAAAAGCGTGAATTTGTGCGAACCTCTAGCTTTATAGTCTGGGACGAAATCCGATGTAACTTTGCCGCAAGTAACTGTGCAGGATGAGGAGAATCAGGCTAGAAATGAAATTATGAATTATTCAACCTACTCTGTGCCAACATTATGTGAACTCGACCCGATTTTAGAAAGCCTGCACTATCCTCAAGGTCTGTCTAGTTACTTTAGAATGGTATCTTCATGTAATGTCAACATTGAGATTCCCTTTTTTCGGACACTCGACGAAAAGAGAGCTGACATAGAACCAAAGACTTTGTTAACAGCCAAAGACCAACAAAAAATAAAACTCGTGAAATCACTGCCACTACCACTAAACCAAAGAGCCTGGGTGTAAGGCACTCAAGTGGACATTCTGCTAGGTCGAGATCTAGTTCTTCTGAAAATTCAGAGAGATTACTTCTGACCATGCTTGGTAGGCATAAAACCGATCCCCTCCCGAATCGAAGCACCATAACTACTGCATTCCAAACTATTCAGAATATGGATTATCTACAATCTTGTGACATCAAGACAGTTAGATATACAGATAACCATAATCACGACACAGTTAAACTAGTCGTACCCTCAAATGTGGAATTCTAGAAATAACCTATTACAAGCCAGTTTCAGGATTACTAGACAAACAATTAAGAACCACAAGAAATCTGTTTAAGCAGAAGAAACTGAATCTAAATCAACTTGGCATCACCATTTCAAGCAGGCTCCATCTAATCCTGATGTCCACACTCGGGAGGTACTTGAGAAATATCAGCCCTTAAAAGTTAGCTACAGTAGTACCCACCAACTTTCAAATCAGCATATACAATTTAAATTCTCTCAAAAACCGCAGGATCAATCCAAATGGACCTGGCTTACTAATGCGATTTCTGAAGCAAACGCTGATTGTGCTCAATAATGCCAACCATCAGAGGCCTTATCCATGCGAATATGGAACACACACGGATTTTCGAATTTAACACAGTCAAAGAAATATTTGCTGGCCTCCTATGATATACTAGCCCTTCTGGAAACGTGGGTTATGTGTCAGCCATTATGGCAGGACTATCAAGTTGCCTGGGTCTCAGCAACCAAGAAAACTAAAGGCTGTGCCTCAGTCGGTCTCTTGATTGCTGTAAAAATAGGATCTGACATTTGCCTTAAATCTTGGGGCTCTCCATATCCAGGCATGCAGCTAACTAAACTAATTACTGAGAATACCCCCCACCCGCTCAATCCACAAGCAGCCTTATTGAATATATACTGGAATCCACTTCCAATAGATGACAATACATTTTCTCAGCATATAGAGGAGCTTCTTGTTTAAATTGTGTTGGATGCACGCTCCTCGGTAACTTTCATAGTCGGCAACCTAAACATTAAAGGCCTGACAAACTCCACCAAACCACAAACATCACAAGCTGTTACGTGTAAAACTTTAATGGAAATTCAAAATGTCACCATTTTGAATGGAACTATTTGCGGTGATGTGCCACCTGCTCCTACCTGGTGTTCGAGGCCTGTCTTCAGCGACCATAGATTACGTGTTTGTCTCTGCTAATCCAATTCACACGATCCAGACTTTTTCAATAATTTCCACTTCTGCAAGTGATCATCACATCCTAGAAGTGAAATGGCATTCCAATCCGACAACCTCTGGTGAATTCCTGAATGACAATTTTGCCCTTAATTCAAGCAGGAATAGAATACAATTGAACCCAGCCAAATTGGAGCAATTGAAATCTACCTTTGCAGTTCAAGCCAATGAATTGGCTCCGTTAACATCTATGGAGTATACCGATTGATTTATGTTAATTTCAGAAAACTCCATATTCATAACTCATCCATTGTTTTCTTATCGTCATTCATTTAATTCCACTGTTCATGCTCTTAAGGTCTCTTTATGAAAGGCAAGACACGTCTTCACACTCAGTACAAGAATGCCATTTGTCAACTTCGTAGGAGTCAGATTCATTCAGATGGGGAAAATATGTTACGGCCCATATCTAATAAATCCACTGCTCAATTATGGAAACTCCTCAAAGAAGATCCAACATTTGCAAAACCGACCATTTTAATAAGTTAGTGAACAAGCGTGGGTGACCCATTTTTTATCATTATTTTCTAAACCTGTGTCTAATAATGTAGTAGTAGTACCTAACATGCAGGCTATTCTAAGATCGTTGAAGTGTGACCTTGCTGACATTTTGTTAAGTAATTCATGGGCCCCAGGCCCAGATGGCCATTCAAATATGATTCTCAAAAAACATGTGCAGGAATGGGCAGGAATGGGCAATTTTGCAAATCCTTTTTGACAATGCACTACTGGGCTCATCCCTAAGTCATGGAAAGAATCTATAATTTTACCTGGTTAAGAAAGGCAATCGAGAGGACCCTAATAACTATCATCCCATAGTCCTCCCAGATATCCCTGGGAACATTTTCGCAAGATTAACTATGAGAGATTTACGCAAATGGATACAACGTGCTGACCTTTTTGACTCCCACCAATCTGGCTTTGTTAAAGGTGTAAGGACATCCTTGAATATTTAGCCTTTATCCTTTTCAAAAAAACAAGCTCTGATCACAAAACAGCCCATTTAGCTTGCCTTCATTGATTTTAAACAGGCCTTCGACTCAGTGCCCCGTGAATTAATGTGGACAAGAGATGGACTTTTATCAACAGCAATTTTAACCACTTCTGGTCTTCAACAAGGATGCATTTTAGCCTTATTCTTTTAAATTTTTATATTAATGATATTGACCATGTTTTAGACCAGACCCAATCCTTTCCACCAAAGATTTCGAATGAACACCTATCCTGGATTTTATCACCTATCCTGGATTTTATATGCTGAGGGCTTGGTTTTAATAGATCAAACACCAGTGGGCCTACAAAGGAAATTAACTGCCCTGAGTCATTATACATCGGAGAAAGGATTAACAATTAGTATACAAAATTCTAACATCTCAATATTATCACCATCTGCAAAGAAATAAAAGTGTAAATTTCACTGGGCACTTAGTCAGACCCAACTCACAATCGTGAACCAATACAAATATCTGGGCCTGAATATTAGCAATAGCATCACAGACCTGCCTTATAAAGATGAACTGAAGCAGAAAATGTGTTACTTAACGTCTCAGGCAAGACTGATTAAAAAGAAGTAGAGAAAGTTCTCACACACTCCCGCCATTACCTTCTATAAGCAAACAGCAGTGCCAGTAATCATATACGGAGCCCATTGTAAACAACCCAAAAACTATCCTACTTGGGAACACATTGAAGGGCCATACTCGAAAAATATATTGTGTGTTCCAAAAAGTACACCAATCGCAATCCTGTGCCTTCAGCTTGGATTTGTGTCCCTGGCCACCTGTGTGGCTTGGCAAGCGCTGTCTTTATACAGGAAATGCATTGACAGACCTATCAAAACAAACACTTTATTACCACTGTTAGTAAAGAATCTTAGCAATCAGGTCTCCAACCCCTTATGTCATTGGAAACTATATTGTGAACAACTTTTAACACAAGCTAACATCTCTCGACAGACTCTGATTAACAACCCAGATAAAGCCAAGAACAAACAGTCGGCATGAGACTGGTGTGAAACATGTAGCAAGCGCACAACCTATGCAACTTTCCGAGATGGGAGGTCTGTTGAAAAATCGCTACATACAATACCTCCATACTTGACCAAATTTCCAGATAAAAGATATGCAGCAGTGCATCTGAATCTATGGCCAACCAAAGTATTGTTAGCCAAACGTTCCAAAACTCCAATGATGGATGTTAATTTCTGCATTTTGTAATGATAAAGACCAGCCTGAAACATTAAAACACTTGCTTGTCTCTGCCTATCTTTAGCACAACATAGGAAAGACGCATTTTATAAGTATTTTGGTGAGTATAGGATTTTATCGAAAGACATTTCATGGTCGAAGATTTTTAATGCTGAATCAGTCTCGTTAAACATTGCTATAGTCACATTTTTACTTGCTCTAGACATTCATGATGATGCATTTTCACCCAATTAGTTTTAATAAAGATTTTGATGAATTTTATCTCAATTCTGTAAAAATCATTTTCATGATGTATCACATCAGTTTTGCTGTTTTGTAGCATTGATTTTATCATATGTTTTACTTGTGTTAATGGTACCTAATGTCCTGATATTCTGATTTTAAATTTCCTGCTTTGTGTGTTAAGTAATTTTAAATCTTGTGTAATGTAAAATGTATTTAAATGTTCTTATTTGAAAAAGTTGTAATTTGCAACTAAGACAAAAAAACTTATGAATTAAAAAATGAAGAAGAAAACACGAGCAAGTCGACTTCACAGTTTTGAAACTCAAGATTTTTAGAATGAGTAGTTTTAACATAGATCCCTGCACGAGTGTTCAGGAGAGCAGTTTCCGTGCCTCTGGCTACCCTGTGTGTAAGGTCAGTTGGGTAATGACCAGCTTCTCCATGAGTTTGCCCAAAAAAGGGGTGATGGGGATAGGGTGATAGCCAGACAAGAAGGGTCAGCAGGTGGCTTTTTTAGGACAGGGAGCACAAGGGAGTGTTTAAGGGTTTGAGGGAGTTAGCCATTGGCAAATTAATGGTTGCAGAGGTCAGCCATGGCTGGGGCCAGAGAGGCAAGGTTGTCCTTGATGATCCTGGAATAGCAGGAGAGCACCTGTTTAGAGGAGAGTTTCATAGAACAGTCAACTCTAGAAATCTCATCTTGTGCAATGGGAGAGAAGGAGGAGTGTATGGGGATATAGGGGGGCCAAGTGTGGCGAGAGAAGAGGGGTGGGGGTGGGGCACAGATGACAGAAAGGACATGATGTCCAGAGTTTTGGAGGTAAAGTGAGTGGCCAGTGGAGAGCAGAGGGCCTGGGAGGGAGGAGGAGAGGAGTAGACTGCAATAGGATTGGCAAGTTCCTTGCACATATTAAAGAGTTCAGCCATGTTGTTGGTAGCTCCGGAGAATCAGGTTTGGACATGAGCCCTCTTCTTGGAGCAGATGACAAGTCAATATTGCCGTTGGAGTAGGCACAGGCCAGTTTGTCAGAGAATGAGCTAGATGCCTGCCATCTCCATGCTGCTGCTTTGCACTTGTGTTTCAAAGCAGCCAAGTCAGAGTCATACCAAGTTGCACTTAGAGGCAGGCTTCATGCAGATCCTCATGATGGGGGCAAGGATATCCAGGGTGTTAGAGATAGAAATATGGAGGTTAGCTAAAACAGAGTCAGAAGGAGAGCCAATCGAGGGAGAGGAGGAGGGACGAAGGAAGAGGCAAATGCAGTGACTTACGCATGCTTCATCAGTCAAATGACAGAGGAAACTGGCAGTGCATGAGAGGCATCATCAGGGGAAGGGGAGGTCAAGCTGGGAAGAGAGGAGTGAGTGGTCAGACCAGGAGATAGTGGTAGTAAGAGGGATGGAGAGAGGGATGTTTATTGTGATGAGAGCAACCGAGGCATGGCCGGCCGAGTGAGTTGGGCCAGAGGGTAGGATAGTGAGGGAAAGAGTGTCACAGAGGTTGCGAAAGAGAACCGTGGCCAGATCAGGAGAGTTCAGATTGATGTTAAAGTCCCCACAGAAGATACGTTTGGGGGAGGAGGCAAGAAGAGCGGAAGACAGGTCGGCCCATTCTGAGAGTAAGAGGGTGGTCGATCTGGGAGGCCTGTAGATGGTAGCAAGATGGTAGCGAATTAGAAAGTTTGTAGCGCTTAGTGAATCGAGCTGTATGTTTTATGACTACTTGAATATTGAAGCAAAGACATGCATTGATTCTTCAATGGTTAAACTGGAATTATTTTGCATAACTGTCCTTTTTGCTTAAATGAGGCTGTAAATGCTTGCATTGGGCTCCTTACATGTAAAATGGGAGATTAGTCCTCCAGCTCCAAACATGCAATGATGATCTCACCATCCGCCTGACAGATGACTGTGGCTCTGTACTCACTGGAGTACAAGCTTGCAGACCATGAAAAAAATCTTAATGGTGTGGGTGGCGAGGCACCATGAAATATTAACTTGTGTTTTTTTTATATAACCAACGTCTTGGTTTTATGAAATTGCATAATGTCTATTTCAATTGTTATTTTAATTAATGTGTGAAATTATGATTTGATCTGTTTGACTACTTGTATACTTCTCTTGTAGGCTACTATGCTTAGGCTGGTCAATTTCTAGTCGTACCGATGTCAATGTATTACTACTGATTTTTGCAGACCTCATGTACAACTTTCACGGCCTAAGGCAGAATACAGTTTTACTGACACACTGACTGATATGTAGGGTTGAAACATGCAGAGGATCACAATCTCCTACTCGAACAGCAGTGGGCCCCTTCCCACCTTCAAATTAGTATGGTCTAATCTAGCTGTTGTTTACTCAGGATCAAATTTGGCACAGTTCTAGTCATCAACATGTGTAAGATCATCCGACACGCAATGCGCCTGTTACACTGAAATTAGACTTTTGGTGTCAGCAACAGGCTTCGGGAGGAATCATTTGTTTCCCCCTCACCAATAAGCATAAAAAGAAACTAATGCTTTAGCTATCCTGAGCACTTGTTCTGCTGTCAAACACTCCTCTGACATCTGTCACCTTCTTGAAGACTTGGTCCTCGACGTCCTCGCCCTTACTGAGACGTTGTTAAATTCCAGATCTTCCACTGCTCTTGACACTCTCCTTCATGAGGGCTACAAAATCCTCTCCAAACCCAAGCCCAACCGGCCCAGTGGTGGGGTGCCCCTGTGTTTCGCTGACTGGGTCGCTGTTGACATCATACCTACTTATACCTACCCCTCATTTGAATGCCTCGTCTGTAGGCTTGGGGTCTCTCCTACTCTCTCACTCACCTTCGCTACCATCTACATGCGCCCTGGCCCTATCCCTCTCCCTCTCTGAATGGGCCGGCCTCACCTCCTCCCTCTTGACCTCTTCCTCAGAAATCCTCCTCCTCAGAGACTTCAATTTCCACCTCAACTCTCCTGAAACAGACACCTCACTGTTCCGTGACCTCTGTGACTCCCTCTCTCTATTCTTCCATCTGGTCCAGCCTACTTAGCCCGGCACACTCTGAATGCCTTCATCTATGGGGACATCCCTAGCTCTAACCCCGTCACTACTCCCCTCTCTTGGTCTGACCACTCTCTCCTCTCCTCCCACTTGGGGCCCCCAGTCCGAGCCACCCCCCGCAGTGCCAGCCTCCTTCGTCGTTATTCAATGGATGAAGCGTGTCAGTCACTGCTTTTGCTTTCACTTTCATCCCCCTTCTACCTCTGCTCCTAACTGTCCCTCTGACTCTGTCCTTGCTAACCTGCATATCTCCATCTCTAACACCCTCAACATCCTTGCCCCTGTCATGAGGATCTGCTTGAAACCTGCCTCCAAATCCAACTGCTGGTACAACTCCATTCTGGCATCTCTAAAACGTAAGTGCAGAGTTGCTGAACACAAGTGGCAGAACTCAGGGTCAACTCCTGACAAACTGGCCTACTGCCTGCGCCAAAGGCAATATCGCTCTTCTATCCACTCTAGTAAGAGGGCCCACATCCAACCCTGCATCTCTGTAGCCACTAACAACATGGCTGAACTTTTCCAAATCTGTAAGGAACTCACCTATCCAACTGCAGTCTCCACCTCTCTCCTTCCTTCCCAGGCTCTCTGCACCACCTTGGCCTCCCATTTCACATCTAAAATGCAGGACATCCTTTCTTCACTCTCCACCACCCCCACCTCAATTCCCCCGCCTGCAGTCCTGCCTACTTGGCTCCCCCCTCCACCTGCTGCACTTTCCTCCCTCCTGCCCATAACACCTGATGAGGTCTCTAAAGATGTCCCCTCTATTAAGGTCTCATCCTAACAGGTGCTCCCCTGCTCTTCTAGAACAATTAAGGACAACTTCTCCTCTCTCGTCTTGACTCTTGCTGATTTCTGTAACCACTTGTTCACCTCTGGCTCTTTCCCTCTTTCCCTCAAGCACTACCTTGTACAACCTCTCCTAAAAAAGACTGTCTGTTGCCCCTTCCTGCCTGACTAACTATCCCCCATCTCCAGCACCCCCTTCCTTGGTGTATCCCTGGAGACGTAGGTCCTCCCCCAACTGATCGTTCATCCCAAACTTGTTGGTTGCCTCCATGACCAACAACCTGTATTCTGTTCATCCAGAGGCATGGAAACTGCTCTCCTGAACACCCGTGAAGACATGCACACAAATCTTGACTCTAATTCTCCTGCTGTTCTCATTTCCTCGATCTCTCCTCTGCCTTTGACACGGTCAACCATTCTATTCTGGGCATCACGGACCGGCACTGGATTAACTGACCTCTTTTCCTATGGACCGCCACCCCCACCCCCATTTACAGTTGGGCCATTTCTCCTCCACCACTTCACTCTCTACCTGTGGTGTCCTCCAGGGCTCTATTCTATTGCCATGGCTCTTTAAAATCTTTATCGCCTCTCTTGCACACCTGATTTTCTCCTTCTCTCCCCATTTACAGTGTTATGCCGATAACACAACTTTCCTTCAAACTTCCTTCTATCACTTCCTCTTCCTCTTCTCTCATTCCTGAGTGTATGTCTGCTATCCAGGCATGGTGTGCAGCTAACAACTTCTGTCTTAATGCCAGTAAGAAGGCAATCCATCCTTCAGGACTTCTGTGCCCTGTATCCCTCCTACCATCTGGCTGCCCTCCTTGAGCCCTCTACCTTCACCATCCTGTAGGAACAAGAACCTCAGGGACATTTTCAACTCCTCTCTCTCCTTCACCCCTCACATCTTGGACCTGGCCAAGAAGGCCCACTTCCAGCTTCACCTTCTCAGAGGCATTCTCCCTTTCCTCACCTTTCGGCAGAAGATCAATGTTTCCAGAGTGCTGGTCCTCTCTAGGCTTGACTACAGCAACAGCCTCTTCCTCAATTTCCCCCTCCTTTCGTCCATACGCCCCCTTCAGCTAATCCAGAATAGGGCTGCAAGACTTATCCTTGGCCTCAAGCACAGGGATCATATTTCTCCAGCCCTAAAATCTCTCCACTGATTCCCGGGGTTCGCAAGGATCACATTCCAGATCCTCTGCATCATCCACAAGGCTTTCTGGGGCCTGGGACCATGCTATCTAGAATGTTATCTCCCTAAATACTTCCCTGCCAGAGCCCTCCACTCCTCTAACTCCAACTCTCTGCATGTGAAACACTTCTCCAAGCAGAAAGTGTGGGACAGGGGTCTCTCTTCGGCTGGTGCCTCTATTTGGAATAGCCTCTCTGTCCCTCTCAGACTTGAGACAGACATGCTTACATTCCAGAAAGTTCTCAAAACTCTGCTTTTCTCTACCTCTTTCCCTCTTTCCCATCCTTTCTAATCACCCCACTGCTGCTGAGACTGGAGGCCTGGACCTTCATGAATCTCAGAGGGTACCAGACACCTGCCCAGTAGACACCAGCACCTCCCCCTTCCCAGCACTGCCCTAGCTGGCCGCTTACCCGGCGGCTGTGCATCCAACCCGGGATTCCTCAGCCCTGGCAATTAACCTGTGGCCTCCTCCCCTGGTGCCCCTTGGCACTTCCCTCCCAGGGTTTCATCAGCGCTTGCCCATACCTTGACCCCCCATCCCCTATCTCTTGCACTTCTCATCACTGCACTTACACATCTTAATGCCACAAGGTCTAGTAGAACCACGATTGTATATTTACTGTCTTACCATTATTATGTCTTCCCACTGTTTCATCCCCATTCTGCCTTGTGGGGCCTGGAAACACTATTTTGTTGTAGAGGCACCTAATAAATGCTCAATAAATAAATACTTAAATAAATAAAACGTCAGCTCCCCTCTCTTTCCATTGTGTGGCACTAGATGGAAAGTGCACTGCCATTGTTCAAGGTTTGGTCGAGCAGATGGTGATGTCTGAAGGCTTACCTGGCCTAGCTAAAGCTTGGGTATAGTTTTACAGACATCATAGTGTTGGGGAAAGTGAAGGCAGTTAGATAGAGACTTGCAAAAATAAGACACACTATGCTCAAAAGGGGCCTGTCTATCTTTATGTATAGTGTCATTTTCTCCAACTATGTACTTTACTAAATTCTACAAACATGAAGTATGAAACATTTGAAATGCAGAGCAACACTTTGGATTAATCAATAATAACGGTTGTATACTAATTGACCTTTTCATAATTGACCTCGGGAGAATTGACATAATTTAGAAGGTCAATTAGGACATATATGCGGGGGGAAATCCCCTGCAATCCCCCGCCCAATCCAAAAACCCCCGCAACCCCCACCCAATCCCCTTATATTATTTATAATCCAAACCAACCCAATACACATATAAAATAACTAAAATAATAGAAAGGTCAATTGTTGTGCAGAAGGTCAATTAGGACCACTATAATTAGGTCAATTGTGCAAAAGGTAAATTGTGAAAGGTCAATTTGGGTAATAGCATAATAACACCATTCCCTGCACATAGTGGGAAGCAAAATGCAAGAAAGCCCAAGGGCGAGTGACTGTTTCTACACATTTTGGCAGAAATGCTACCAAGCAAAGAAGGAAACCCACTTTTATCACAGATATATCCATTTAAAAACTACACAAGCAAAGCAAATTACCCATAGATTTCACAAATCGACATGGCATGTGTTTTCAAATGAAGCATGACATTGTACAAGACTTTGCTTTCATTTTTGAGTGTATTTTATTAAAAGCATGTGAAATTACATTACATTTAAATATGATGTAGCCTTAGAGAGAAACATATTTTAAATTGCCAAATGTCCATAATTACATAATTCTTTGAGTTTTGAGGAACTTCTTTGTAGAGATATCCTATACCCGTAACTTCGTGACCTGTTATGTTCTCCTTGTGATTATCTTTTTTCCTTGTGTATTGTATTTTCTTTTTCAGTTATTTAATTGTTTGTCACATAAGTGTAGGCTGCCACGTAGACACTGAGTTCCTCTACTCCGTCTGTAAACTGTAAGAGAAATACACCTGTGCCTGCACTCCTTTGCGCCAGGATAGATGAATAAAAAATTCCAAACAGCCGTTGTTTTTTTAAGTGAATAATCTTTTGTTGTTTATTTGTTTGATTTTAAAAGGTTAATTTTTAGCCCATCTTGGATGACACTTGTTTCGGCATACATACAGCCCCTTTCTCAAATCCGGGCTATTCATATTCATACATAAGGAAAAGTGGAGAAAAAAAATACAAAATGCAAAAATAAAATTCATGTATAACACCTTGCTCAGTTTTTGCACATGTTAATAGTTGTGACTTCCTTTGTGTTTTGACCACATACCCTGTATCTCCAAAAACCCAGTTACAACTATACATTACATCTCGTGCATCTTTCGTGAATTTAATAAACATGTTTCAGTGTTGCAGAGCTGAGGAGGACAGAAGGGGATTAGGGTTCTCTCGCTTACGGAAAAATGTACACATCCCACTTTCATTAGTTAACAGAGAAAATGGGCCTCATTACACGGAAGGCGGTGATCCAGGGTGCTATTAGCACCCTGGACCATGCCGGTAAATTACCGGCACCGCCTTGGCGGTAAGGGGATTTACCGCCCCATCCCAAGGTCGGTGGG
The DNA here is from genome assembly GCF_040938575.1 of Ambystoma mexicanum. Taxonomy (NCBI): domain Eukaryota; kingdom Metazoa; phylum Chordata; class Amphibia; order Caudata; family Ambystomatidae; genus Ambystoma; species Ambystoma mexicanum. Next base: position 458,295,359 of record NC_090933.1, on the reverse strand, counting down.
GCGGTAAATCCCCCTTCCGCCATTGCCCTTCCCCATTCCCATTTCTGCCCCATAGGGCTCTATGGGAATGGGGAAGGCGCTAATTACGGCACCGCAATTTTTCACCGCAAAATTGCAGTGCCGTAATTAGCTCCGAGGTCCCTTAGCGGGTTGGTTTTTAACGCCTGCAAAAAGCAGGCGTTAGAGCACCAACCCGCTAAGGGACCTCGTAGTACGGCGGTAAGCGTTAACGGTCACCGTTGCCATTAACGGTGACCGTTAACCCTTACCGCTGTCCGTGTAATGAGGCCCAATGTCACCTTTTTATTTGCCAACAGTACTTATGTGATGTCATCTCTCGCCATTTTTATAAGATTGCAGTTCACCCACTGGTAAGTAGTTTTCTTGTCGTATCATGTAGTTTTTAATTTCCTGGGTTCAATCCCATCTATACAGAAAAACATAGGTGTATGAATACTAGCATATATTATAATTAGGGTCAAAGCTGTCATCATCCCAACTGAGGGGGTAATTCATAGAAGTGGCACACGCGGCTGGCGCACAGTGTGCGCGTGCGAATCCCTGCGCCAGCCGCGTGCGCCAAAACCCATTTCCGCGCACAGCGTATTCATGGATTCCAGCTACCAAAAACAGCCGTGGCGCACAGTGGCGCAGCGACCCTGCAGCAGCGCCAGTTATGCCCCCAAAAACGCCTCTCGCGCAGGGAAAAGCCATCAAAATCCCCAATCCAGCGCAAAGGGCTGCGCTAACCCTGTACCAGCACGGCAAGCGGGCTACGTGTATCACTGGGGTGCGCGGGAAGTACCTCACGTCATTTCAGCTGGGTACGTGCATTTCAGGGGTGCGCGGGAAGTTCCACACGCGATTTCACCAGGGTACGTGTATTTCAGGGGTGCGCGGGAAGTTCCACACACGATTTCAGCAGGGTACGTGTATTACAGGGGTGCGCGGGAAGTTTCACACGCGATATCAGCAGGGTACGTGTATTCCAGGGGTGCGCGGGAAGTTCCACACGTGAATGTCCAGGCTACGTGTATTTCGGGGTGCGCGGGAAGTTTCACACGCGATATCAGCAGGGTACGTGTATTCCAGGGGTGCGCGGGAAGTTCCACACGTGAATGTCCAGGCTACGTGTATTTCGGAGTGCGCGGGAAGTTTCACACGCGATATCAGCAGGGTACGTGCATATCAGGGGTGCGCGGAAAGTATCACACGCGATTCCATCAGGGTACGTGTATTACAGGGGTGTGCGGGGAGCACCACACGTGAATTGCACGTGTGGGTCCTCCCAGTGTGGAAACAGAGAAATAGATATGAGGCCGGGAAGCCCAAAAGGAAACACACCAACACAGGTTACAAAGGACATACAAAGCGCTTTATTTCAAAGTTACAAAGTTACCAAAGTCAATTGACATACGAATAGCTATTCGGCCCTCTGACTAACACGCAAACCTTCAACGTAAGGTTCGCACTAAAAGTGGGAGAGAGCGATCATCGGGATGCTTGGGTTTTTATACGTTTTGTCCTGCATTGGCCAGCCCTCTCGCAAGTTAACCATTCTTGGAACCGTGGCTAGGGTTCGTAGCCAGGTCGAACACACAATTTACATAATTTGATCAGTTCCGCTGATACAGTTACATATTTACACACAGGTTAAAGAGAGGACAAGGTCTTAGTTCGTGACCCTAACAAGTGGCCTGCGGACATATTATTTATTCACGTGTGCGGAGGTCACCATGGCCGGAGTCTTACTCAAAATGTCATTCGGCCTCCATTTTGTGATTCAGGGTGACTTCCACACTGCAAGAGTACCTAAAATGGCGGCTAGATCCAAGATGGCGGCTTACACAATACATTAAGGTCAAGACCTTGCAGCGGAACCTATGTACATGGTATTCTTTAGACAGCTTGGCGTAGGCCAACATACATTTAAACAATGCGATTGGGGTCACAATATTATATCGATTTCCACAGACCCTCCTTTTTGGCCTATGCCAAGTGCTAATACATTATTTCCTAATACTTTCGAAAATAACTGAAGGCATTATCATCCATAGGTTCCGCATCATTGTCCGAAATGTCAATAGCCATAAAGTTGTTCTTAAGAACTTCTTGCAACATGAACTCTTTAGATGCTGTCTTCGGGGTGTATATCTTATGCCCTATTGCGCTCATTACCTGATCACAACATCCCCCCATCATTCCACATATACTCGGGAGGCATTGAAAACAACAGCAAAGAAATAACAGAATCCCTAAAATACCTAAAATGACAGAAAGCACCTTCCACCCCCAAGATCGTAAAGAATCCCAAAACCAAGTACTAAGGTTCCAGTCTCCTACAGGGATATGGACTTCAGAACTGAGAGTGTGTAAATTCTGAATTGCTTTAAAAATTGTTGGCGAAGAATCTGGTACGAAAACACAACAAACGGACCCCACTAATTTACATACTCCACCTCGTTCGGCTAAAATGACATCTAATGCCATTCGATTTTGAAGTGCTACCAATCTTATCGCCTTTTGCTCTAAGGTCATATTGTAAAGTATGTCCGTGGTCTGGTTGATCGTTTTCTCCAACACCCTCGCTAATCCCCTAATGTTTTCTGAATTTGCTATTTGTCCCCAAAAGGGCACTACTGATTTGGCTATATCCCCGAACACTTGTCCAGGGGTGTCTCCATCACTATCCCGTCGCGGGCGAGCCTTAGATACCTCTAAGGTACTGGCTATAAATACACCTGGTAACAATATCCCTAAATAACAAGTCCCCTGCCAATCCTTGGGCAACCAGAGAAAAGCTAAACTACCACAAACAAAATAAACGGGTCCCTCTACATACAAAGGCCTATTTTCCCCAGTCAAGTTTACAGTATTTACACAAGGCTCGAAGTCTCCCATTGGCCTAGTGCCATTTCTTTGTACACAGAAAGGAACTGAATCAGGACTATGATTCACAGAATAAGAAGGAGGCATGGCATCCTTTTTGCCTATCGGAGCCATCTTAAAAGAAACTAGATTTTGAAAAGGAAAAGAAAGTTTATCAGACGGCCTAATAGAAGCGACTTTAGGTTTACTTCTATTTGCGAAAAGCGAGCATCCCAGGGGAGTCAATTCACGTTTTTCAAATTCATTCAAATTAGTCCCATCGAAGTTCCCTGAGATGCTATCATTCCATCGGCCAAAGAAGAGTGCTCTAAGAGAGGCATAGCAAGAAGTTGTTAAAGGTAAGGGATGTATATACCATCCCAGTCCCGTGTTCCCATGTTGTGGTAAGTGAGTGCAGATCCAACAATTACTCTTATTAAAATTAGCATGCGTAGCATTCATCACTATCATCAAAGTGTTATTATGATATTTCTGTCTATGCCGAGAGTCCCTAGGGGACAGAGTATGAAGGTGTACAGAGGGAGTCAAAACAGTTGGTACGATTTTGGTCGGTAACAGAGGCTTCAAAGGATACATTTCTTCAAAATACCAAAGTCCCACGGCAGCAGTTGCAAAAATGACAATAATCAGAACGAGAACACAACAGTACGTTTTCGGGGCCCAGGCACATTGTTCATTGTTCGATTTGGTCACCTCCTTATCTGATAATTCAATACGGGGAGCAGCGGTGAAGGCGGCAGGCATCATGGTCATCCCGATCGACGGCCCCAATGTTCGTTGCTGGCGGCACTTCGGCCGCGCGATTTCTTAGTCCTTCCAACCCTAGCCAACAGAACCCTCCTTTTCTTTGTTCGAAAAAAGAAAGAGAACAGTACTTCAATCACTCTTTTCCTTCCAGATGCACGACACTCGTGCGGTAATTCTATTTCCGTGGTCGAAGGTTGTACCTGATGGTACCCAAGTTTGTTGAATCCAAAAGCAAAGTATCGTCGCTCCCTGAGGGGAGCGTCGTGTCGGTGGCGACGGAAGTCGCAGAGCTCGAAACAAGATTTTCCGGAAGTGATTGATCAAGAGAGTGCGGAGACAAAATGGACGGCTCCCCGAGCTCCTCAGACTCAGAGAACTTCTCCGACGCACTCACAACGCTGTCTGCTACTCTGAGATCAGAGATTGTAGCACCAGCGAGGGGTTCTGTTTCTTCTGTAGCGTGTGGCGTCGGGTGAGGGATCTTCTTAACATGCGTTGCATGTATCCAGTTCTTCTTTCCTGCCACCCGCACTGCCGTCCTGGTGACCAATAATACCTGGTAGGGTCCGCGCCAGCGAGGCGCAAGACAGGAAGACCTCTCGTAGGCCTTCACCAGGATCCAGCTACCGGGCAGTATATCGTGTCCTGGGCCCGTAAACCGTACAGGTAAGGCAGCATTCACCTGGTGGTAAATGAAATACAGATTTTTAGTCAATTGATTACAGTAATCTATGAGCAATACATTATCCACATCCCTCAGGGCTTTAGGTTTAGGGAGACCCCAGATATTAGCAGGCCTTCCCATTACCACCTCGAACGGAGAGAGCCCAGTTCTAGTCTGGAGTGTGGTGCGCATAGCTAACAACACAATAGGTAAAGCGTCGGGCCATTTTAGTTTAGTGTCGGCACATGTTTTTGCAAGTTTGTTTTTCAAAATACCGTTGTGTCTCTCTACCAACCCCGCACTTTGAGGGTGCCTAGCTGAATGAAAACGTTTCTCAATCCCTAGGGCAACACATATTTGCAACATTACGGCTGCGATGAAATGGGGGCCGTTGTCCGACCAAATTATCCTCGGGAGCCCAAATCGAGGGAAGTACTCTTTCACCAGGATCTTTGCGGTAGTCATGGCGGTAGCATCTTTGACAGGGAAAGCCTCGACCCATTTGCTAAAAGCACAAATGATGACAAGAACATATTTCAAGTTATTACATCGCTCCATTTCAATAAAATCAAGGTGAATGGTTTCAAAGGAAACAGAGGGGGGACCGAAACTTCCCCTTGGAGTCACTGTCCCTTTACCCACATTGTGCTGCAGGCAAATCATGCAATTCTGAACATGTCTCTTTGCAGTTTCCAAAATTTTATCATTCACCCAAACCTGCTGTAATATCTTCGTAATTTGCTGGGCACACACATGCGTTGGACCGTGTGCCATTGTAACCATTGCTAACACATAAGAATCAGGAAGCAACCATTTCCCGTCGGATGCGTCCACCCAACACCCTTCATCATCCAATTTTCCCATGCCTTCAGCCCACTTCCTAGACTCTTCAACTGAGGCATCAGTCTGCATATCTCGCACAGACCCAATGCCTTCATCTATTATACAAACATCTCTCACTTCCCTCGAGGTGTACATGTCTGTGCTAAGGTTTGTGGCTGTTTGTCTAGCTATCAAATCTGCAAAAGCATTTCCTCTGCCCACATTGTCTATGACCTTGCGATGTGCTGCACATTTCATGATCGCTAATTGTTCAGGGAGTGAGAGCGCTGAAAGTAGTTGTACTATTAAGGGACCATGCTGAATCTTGGTCCCATGTGAGGTCAGAAACCCTCTTTCCGACCACAGTTTTCCGAAGTTGTGAGCCACCCCAAAGGCGTACTGGCTATCCGTATAAATATTGACTCTATGCCCTTGGGAGAGCTCACAAGCGCGGGTCAACGCTATAATCTCTGCGGCCTGCGCGGAGTTATGCGGAATCCTTTTAGTTTCAACAATCTTGTTCAAAGTAGTAACTGCATAAGCAGCTGTAGATGTACCATTCGGAAGTTTGAAGCAGGAGCCATCACAAAACAGCTCCCCTTCCGCATTCTCCAAAGGAGTATCTGAGAGGTCTATCCTGCCCTTTGTTTCTTGTTCGGTGGCATACAGGCAGTCATGTGATCCTTCATCACCGCAAACAATATTTTGCAGGAGAGGTAAGAGTTCAGCCGGATTGAGAACACAACACCTTTTAATTTGGATATGAGGAGCAAATAGGACTAATTCGTACCTTGTCAACCGGGCAGAGGTAAGGTGTTGCGTTTGAGTTTTATTCAATAGAATATCAACAGAGTGAGGTACCATCAAGATTAAATCGTGGCCTAGGACCATCCCCTCACTCTGTTTTACAGACGCAGCGGCAGAAGCAACAGCGCGCAGACATCGCGGCAAAGCGCATGCAACAGGATCAAGGGCGGAGGAATAATAGCCGCACGTCCTATTCTTCCCTCCATGTTCCTGTGTTAACACAGACAAAGCACATCCATCACATTCATGCACAAACAACACAAAGGCCTTATCGTAATTTGGTGTACCCAGAACCGGTGCTGAACATAGCGCGGTTTTGAGAAGCTCAAATGATCGTTGATGTTCCGATTCCCATGGCAGTGGCAGAGAAATGCCCTTCTTCGTCAAAGCCAACATCGGTTTTACCACTAGTGCAAAGTTCGGGATCCACAGTCTACAGTAGGACGCCATCCCTATCAGGGCTCTGACTTCCTTCTGTGTTTTTGGGACAGACATGCCAGAAATGTGTTTTATTCGTTCAGGTGTCAATCTTCTCCCCTCCTTTGACAGGAGGTAGCCTAAATAGGCAACCTCCTGGCAACAATATTGAAATTTTGTAAGCAAAGCTTTGTGACCATTTTCAGCTAGATGAACAAGCAACAATATAGTGCCTTCTTTACAAGCTTTCTCAGAGTCTGCAGCCAGGAGCAAATCGTCTACATATTGAAGCAGCGTGCAAGAAGGTGGCAATTCAAGGGTGTCGAGCTGCTCCTTTAAGGCTCTACTATAGATACTAGGACTTTCAGTATACCCTTGAGGTGCCCTTGTGAATGTAAACGAGCGTCCCCCCAAGGTGAACGCAAACAAATACCTGCTCTCCTCATGTATCGGAATACTAAAGAAGGCGTTTTTCAAATCTACGACACTAAAGTGTGTAGCCGTAGCAGGGATCATTGTTACGATCGTAGTTACATCAGGCACTATTGGAAATTGTGGGGCTACCACTCGGTTAATAGCATGAAGATCTATTATAAACCGGTACGGAATTGCATTGTCGCCTTTCTTATATACTGGCAAGATCGGGCTATTACATAAGCTACCTGTTATCTCTTTAATCACTCCACGATGTACAAAATCGGAGACAATGCATTTCAGAGCACGCTCACCTTCAATTGAAATTTTATATTGCGGAATGCGCGGTAGCTTAACCCCATGTTTCAAGACTATCTTAACAGGCTCGATGTGCAATATCCCGACATCATTGTCGTCTATTGCCCACAAACATTCCGGGACAATGTCAAACTCGGGAGGTAGAGGTCGGGTCAAGTACTGGGAGTTAAAGGGTTGCTGTGGTGAAACTGTTAATCTTATTCCGTCAGGGGAACAAAGTTTCTTTAACAAATTCAACCCTAGCAAATTTTCTCCGCAGTTTGAAGTAAGAAGAAAAGGGCACTGGTCTGTGAAAGGACCCAAAGAAACAGATACCGGCGCAGAAACCGGACAAACAGTTGGTATACCAGAGAACCCTATAGAAACGTTTGTTTGCCCTGACAGTGGGATGTTTGGAACCCTAGAATGGTCAATGGAGCACTTTTGTGCTCCAGTGTCGATCAAGAACTGATGTTTCCTATTCCCCACCAATAATTCAACGTAGGGGCCCTTCTGAATAACGGGAATAGGTAAAGGTTCCAAACGCTGCTTCGGGCAATCCTAGTAAGGTAGAACTTCGTCAAAGGGAAGTTCTTCAGAAAGATAGGCAGCAGAAGGGTGATCAAATATATTTCTCGAGTCCATACTCGGAGTCTGATTTTCCCGTGAAAAAGGTTGCTGGGGATCTTGTAGAAGCTGACCCCTATCAGGGCCCCCTGCTCCGGGGCGGCCCCTTGGTCGCCTACCCATACCTCCAAATGTGCCTCCTGACCTCTGACGAAGGGCAGGGCACTGTGCTCGCCAGTGACCTTCCTGGCGGCAATAAGCACATTGATTAATATTTATAGAATTTGGAGGAGTATTTCCTCTTGGAATGTACTGACCTCTAGTCTGTGTCGTACCTCCTCTGGGGTTTCTGACAATTTGCTGCAACAATACCTTAGTCTTTAAGTCACCCCTTCTTTTTTCGATTTTCTCTTTTTCATTATTAACCCGATTCTCATAATACTGAGCCATATGCAAAACCTCTGACTGAGATTTTGCCTGCCAAGCGCTCTCTGAGGACATAATTTGTGACTGGATGTCGGGCAACAATCCACGTACAAATTTGTCCACAAACAACCTCTTCCCCGACTCTGTGCCTAAATCCTGTCCACTGAAGTCAGAGAACACCTGTTCAAATCTATTAAAGAATTCAGTAGTACCTTCAGTTTTCCCTTGGACGCAGGCCGTAAGCTTGTCCCAAATAATCCTTTTTTCTGGGATTATAGTTTTTAGTTTAGCAACTATTCTATCGGGTAAGGTAAGTATTACCTGGGGTGGTTTCTCACCAGCTGGTCGTTCCCCATCTATTCTAATCAGATTTACCCATGTATCCCCTAGCCCCGGCACATCATCTACTGTCCGTACCTGTTTCCATACATCAACTGGCAAAAGCACTGGAAACAATAAGTCCATGTCACTTAAGGTGAACACAGAAGACTGTAAGACGGATTCTATTTCTTTATAAAACCCTGTCGGGTTTTTCCTAATATCAGGGACTGATTGTCTAATCGTGTTCACTTCCTGTCGAGAGAACGGGACGTGAACAAACTGCGATACGTAATGTGCAGGGATATCCGTCGCGGGAGTACCAGCTGCCGCGTCGGCGGGGATTTCTACTTTTGGGACAAGGGTCGGAGGGACCTCTCTCATAGGCAACTGAGATATAGGGACCTCCGACCGCTTACTGAGCAATAGGGCCAAATCGAGCGCTAAAGCAGCTGTAGAAGTGTCGGGCGAAAAAGCTCTTTTACAAATACCCAATAACTCTATGGGGCAACCAACCTTCTTCCTTATACATTCCTCCTGTAAGTGCTGTACCATCACTTGGATTACCTTTCTTTGCATCTCTACCGTGTATTGACTATATGTGTCATACACCTCATCTGGCGGTATCGATGAATCCGAGATCCATCGAATCGCGTCTTTGGTACAAATTCGTACTTCCTCAGGTGCTGATCTTTGGCACGAAAGGAACCGTTTCTGTACATATATCCTATCGTCCTCATCATCCTCGTTTTGTAACCTTTCAAAATCCCTCCTAAACTCAAACAACCTATCAACATGTCCATATACTTTCTGCTCTGTATCCCTCGAAAGTGCCAAAGCATTCAGATCTCTCACCCCTTGTGGGAGATCCGAAGTCTGCAGTCTACCCCACATTACACCTAAGTGAATCCCCAGTCCTTCAATAAAAACATTTTTCTCGGGAAAATCGTGCAAATTAGATAATATTGAAAATACATCAGTTTGATCACCTTTTTCCATGCACTGCTTAGCCCAAGCAAATAGTTCCAGTTTCCTGCCCGCAGGAACAGTACTACGAGTCACAATTGTTGACCCTGCACCGGGATCTGTTTTAACGAACACGGGACTCCCCGGAATCGAAAGTGTAGGTGGACTTAACAAGGGTGCAGGGGAGAGAGGCAGTGTAATAGACAGAGGAGCGACAACCAAAGAACTAGGAACAGTAGGCTGCGCAGGAGGAGTAGGAATAGCAACGAGAACAATAGCAGGGACGGGCAAGGTGCCCACAACAGGAGCATACGGAGGTGGCGCTGAAGAATCAGGCCTCCGTTCGTTCAATATTTTCTCAATAAACTCCTCGGAAACATGGAAATCTTTAGAGGGGTAAATTTTCTGGACCCCGAGCGAGAAAGCTCTATCCATTTTCTGGGCTTCTTCTAATCGTTTTTCCTTGTCATACAACAATGCTTTTTCGGCATTTGTTTTATGACGACGTGCATGTCTATCCCTACTTTTAAGCTGCTGCAATGCTTCCTTTTTCCAATTTTGTAACACATCAAAGGCTGCTGGCCTAGCCTTTTTCTTAAGCAAGATCGATTCTAAGTATTCAATACGGGGGATCTCAAAACTACCATTGATTGGCCACTGAAATTCGGAGGCATTTCTGGTCTGTCTGTGCCAAATGTCATTAAATACAATACTACCAATGCCATACTTACAGTACATAGTACACGCCGGCGACCCGTCCTGTGGTGCCGGACGGCTAAATTCCAAAGATTGTCGATCGCTGCGGAACAGAGCCCTAAAGCAGCTAGACAATTTCCCAGGCATTTCTCAAAGAATTGGTGTTACCTGGTCCAATAATTGTGTCTGCAGATACAATACGCCAAATTCAAATTGTCAGGGTTAAATTAAGACCCGGGTCACGACTGCACCTGACCAAACCTAAGGAGGACCGTACGGTTTACAAAGGACTTCAACTAACGAATTTTTACCTGTGTTCGGTGGTTTCGGCAAATCTGCCCGCCTCGGAATTGGACCCTCGTCAAGATGCCGTGTCAGACCGCACGACTATCGCCCAAGGATCGGATCGTGCAGCGCTGCCGAGGTATCGCGTCTCGATCGGTCGGGCCCGCATAATCACACCGTCCGATCCCGATTCGATAGTCTGCGTCAACCTTCAATGATCCGGCATCAATCTTGAGGGTCCCTATTCGGGCGCCAACTGTGGAAACAGAGAAATAGATATGAGGCCGGGAAGCCCAAAAGGAAACACACCAACACAGGTTACAAAGGACATACAAAGCGCTTTATTTCAAAGTTACAAAGTTACCAAAGTCAATTGACATACGAATAGCTATTCGGCCCTCTGACTAACACGCGAACCTTCAACGTAAGGTTCGCACTGAAAGTGGGAGAGAGCGATCATCGGGATGCTTGGGTTTTTATACGTTTTGTCCTGCATTGGCCAGCCCTCTCGCAAGTTAACCATTCTTGGAACCGTGGCTAGGGTTCGTAGCCAGGTCGAACACACAATTTACATAATTTGATCAGTTCCGCTGATACAGTTACATATTTACACACAAGTTAAAGAGAGGACAAGGTCTTAGTTCGTGACCCTAACAAGTGGCCTGCGGACATATTATTTATTCACGTGTGCGGAGGTCACCATGGCCGGAGTCTTACTCAAAATGTCATTCGGCCTCCATTTTGTGATTCAGGGTGACTTCCACACTGCAAGAGTACCTAAAATGGCGGCTAGATCCAAGATGGCGGCTTACACAATACATTAAGGTCAAGACCTTGCCGCGGAACCTATGTACATGGTATTCTTTAGACAGCTTGGCGTAGGCCAACATACATTTAAACAATGCGATTGGGGTCACAATATTATATCGATTTCCACACCAGGTGTACCCTCTACACCCTCCACGGCCCCTGCAGGTGGCTCACACCACAGGGGCCTACCCTACACATGTCCTGCAGGCACCCCATCCACCATGGCCATGCCCCCCAGCCAACCCACATGTCAACTTGCACTACTGCCCACCAACGCATGTCCCCCTGCCCCCCCGGCCACCAGGGGCACCCTCCACCAGGCCCCCACCCATGTCTCCCACCACCCCCACCCCCCAGCAGTGCAGGGGCACCCTCCACCAGGCCCCCACCCATGTCTCCCACCACCCCCACCCCCCAGCACTGTGGGGCACCTGCCAGCAGGCCCTCACCCATGTCCAACTCATGTTCCCCACCACCCCCACCCCCCAGCACTGTGGGGCACCTGCCAGCAGGCCCCCACCCATGTCCAACTCATGTCCCCACCACCCCCACCCCCCAGCACTGTGGGGCACCTGCCAGCAGGCCCCCACCCATGTCCAACTCATGTTGCCCACCACCCCCACCCCCCAGCACTGTGGGGCACCTGCCAGCAGGCCCCCACCCATGTCTCCCACCACCCCCATCCCCCGGCAGTGCAGGGGCAGCCTCCGCCAGGCCCCCACCCATGTCTCCCACCACCCCCACCCCCCAGCAGTGCAGGGGCAGCCTCCACCAGGCCCCCACCCATGTCTCCCACCACCCCCACCCCCCAGCGCTGTGGGGCACCTGCCAGCAGGCCCCCACCCATGTCCAACTCATGTTCCCCACCACCCCCACCCCCCAGCACTGTGGGGCACCTGCCAGCAGGCCCCCAACCATGTCCAACTCATGTCCCCACCACCCCCACCCCCCAGCACTGTGGGGCACCTCCCAGCAGGCCCCCACCCATGTCCAACTCATGTTCCCCACCACCTCCACCCCCCAGCACTGTGGGGCACCTGCCAGCAGGCCCCCACCCATGTCCAACTCATGTTCCCCACCACCCCCACCACCCAGCACTGTGGGGCACCTGCCAGCAGGTCCCCACCCATGTCTCCCACCACCCCCACCCCCCAGCAGTGCAGGGGCAGCCTCCACCAGGCCCCCACCCATGTCTCCCACCACCCCCACCCCCCAGCAGTGCAGGGGCAGCCTCCACCAGGCCCCCACCCATGTCTCCCACCACCCCCAACCCCCAGCACTGTGGGGCACCTGCCAGCAGGCCCCAACTCATGTTCCCCAGCCAACATGTCATCACAATCTAGATCCCTGGTCCCTATGGTCAGCCTCCAAATGCAAAACACCCACCCGAGTATTGCATCCACCCACTCAGAAATGGCAATTACATGACAGAACACCAATTGCAAGTTTCGAAACGAACACATGTCCCTCACATACACCCAATGGGTGTCAGTGAATTCCAAAACCCATATCATGATATGCATGAAACCAATGAGATCATACTACACATTGAAGTTGGATAAAAAAATATGTATTAAAGGAAACATAAATAGATTCAAAAATAAAGAAACGGAAATGGGAATGTACAAAAATGAAAAGAAGCATGTCCGTGAAAAAAAGCAAAACCAAAAATCATAATCCAAAGTAATGGTGTCCAAAGTCACTGTCCACAAATGAAAATCCAATGGGAATTAATAATTGAAAGCCATTGCTCCATGGGTAAATTGTGAAAGAAAAATAAAATCCAACAGTGAACTATGTACAGACGAACAAGCCAGGGTCCATTATCCCAACAAAAGAAATGAAACCTATCTAACAATACTAACTAATAAAATAAACTATATACAAAAATGTGGTCAATGTCCAAAAGGTCCAAAATAAATAAAAAAACAAAGGAAACCTAACACTACCTACATAACTATGTACAAGAGCAGCGGGCTAGTCTGACGGCTCACTTTTGGATGTCCCGGGCCAGGGCATCATCGAACTCCTGCTCAATGTCCCATAGGCGGTCCTCCTCCATGGCCCCGAGGGTCCGCAGGGCCGTCGACGTGTCCACCTCCAACCCTCTGCAGATTGCCTCGAATCACTCGGCCCGCCTCAGGGCCCTCCGCATGGAGTTCTCCGCCCGGACCATTGTGAGCCGTGCCTCTTCCGCCCGCTGCCGCTCCGCATCTATGGCGTGGCCCAACCGCTGCCACACGGAAGACACTCTCTGTCCTGGGTCCCCCTGCCCTCCGGCCGATGCCTGCCCCTCTGATGTTGAAGGCCCCGAGCCTTCATGGCTCCCACCACGTTGCTGCTGCTGCTGTGCCTCTGCCCGTGCACTGCCTCCTGCTGCCTGCACATCCTCCGCCAGCTGGGGTGCAGTCGTTGATGTGGCCACCCCTGCTGGACGTCCGACCCCCGACTGTGGCAGGGATGCCTCCTCCACCAGCCTGGCCGCACCGTCAGAGGCAGCTCCACAGGGCACCCAGGTGACTGATGGGTGGGAAGATGGCACGGAGGACGACTGGCGCGTAGGGGGTTCAGTTGAGGAGGGGGTCGGAGCAAGCCCCATCAAACGGAGGAATCCAGCCTGGGTGACCTGTCCCAGCAGGCTGACGCGGTCAACAAGCCATTCGAGATGACGTGCAGTCTCCTCATGAAAAGACTGCAGGTCACCTCGCATGGCCCGTTGATGCAACGCCACACCAGTCAGGACAGGCTCAACCCGGACCCGGATAGCCACATCCGCAGGCAGAGGAAGGCCAGTTGTCGTTTGCTCATCCCCTGCCTGAAAACGGGTCTGGAAGTAGGCATCCCTGCTGGTGCAAGATGATGCAGGGACAGGATCAGGGACAGGATTGCACACAGGCAACTCCACGGAGGCCTGTGCTGCCTACTGTCCCTGGTCCTGCACTGCACCACTAGCACCAGTGGGATCCCCACCGCCAGACCACGTCTCTGTTGCTTGCACGGCCTCCTCCTCCACCAAACCCCCCACCAACCTGGATGACTCTGTGCCATCTTCCCCCGTTGGGCCCTGTGGGGTCCCAGCTGCCCCTTCTGCTGCCGAGGAGTCCAACTTCAACCTCCGCCTCTTGGACCTCCCCCCGGCAGCTGTGGCCTGGCACGCGGCACCGGACTCCTCACTCCCCGACAAGATGACAAGATGGGAGGGGAGCCGGGCCTTGCGTCTCCGGCTGGCGGTGGGATCCCCGCCGCTGTGCTCCACAGCACATTCTCCGCCCTCTTCATCAGTTGACGCTGCAGACAGGGAGAAATAAAACACAGGCATCTGGGCACTGTACAATGGACACATACACACATGACAGTTGTACATGAGTGGCATTGGCAAACCTCAGACATGCCATCACAATCCCCAACACACATGTCATTTCAACTCGCACACATGAGCCATACCACAGCCATATCGCAACTGCCAGCACCATCCATACACATACAACAGCATGAGCAGGCAAAGCTGAGCCAGACATCACATGCAACACAGGAAGTGCACCACACATGTACACACACCACCATACCTGCATGCATGTGTACACCTCTGCCAAGTGTCGCAGTGTTCAGATGGGCATCCATGTCACATATGCCAATCAGGCTTCCACATCCCGCTGTCACATGCATCCATGTTGCATCACTGTTGCACCCTTGTCAAATACACACAAATGCACATGTACACAGTGCTGATACATGCAGCTGAAAACAACATACATGCGTGACATCACGGACATGTCTACTTACATACACATTCATCCAAACATGTGTGCCCACACAACTGCATTTGTCATGCAAGCCTACACACACAAGCACCATCCATGTCTCACACATTACAGCCCTCGCATGTGTTAGCCCCACGGCCCTGTACACCCCCACCCATACTCGACCCCATACAAAGAGATGTGCAACCTGCACACTACTGAAACATCACCACACGCACAGCTCACAATCAGGATGCATGTACACTTACCGCTCGACTCCAGACGGGTCTGCCTCTCAAGGACCTGGACGTGGAGCGCTGGGGATATGCGTTCCAGGACCCTCATCTGATCTTCTGACAAGTGGCCCCGGCGCCCCTTGGCATCCGCTGCCTTCAAGAGGCGCCGGGCCTTGTTCAGGGTCCTGGACCTGAAGTCCTCCCAGCGCTTCTTGACATGTTGGAAGTCGCGGACTGCCACCCCCTCCGCGTTGATGGCAGTCACGATGTCAGGCCAGATTCGAGTCCGTCCTTCCTTGTCGGCGCGGGAACTTCCGAAGAGGGCACCATACTGCCCCAGGACTTGCTCCACCAGGACACCAACTTTGGTGGCACTGAAGCTGGTGCCCCTCTGCCTCTCTGGCCGGGGGTTGTCAGTGGTGCCGATGTTGCAGTGCCCGACATGACAACCCCAGAGGCAGGAGTGGGTGGGCAACTGGGTCCTGGGGCTGGGCTGTGGAGTGATGGAATCCCAGTCGGGAGTCTTCGGTTCCAGCAGGGGTGGTCACAGCAACAGCACCCCTGGCTGATGTGCAGGCAGCAAATGGCAGGGCACGTGGGCAGCAGACAGTCAGGCAGCAGCAGATGGCAGGTGGGAGCGTGCTCGGGGCTCTGGGGGGCAGTAGTTCGGCCTTCTGGGCAGGAGCGTGGTCTTCCGTGTGCTTACTCGTGGCCAGCTTGATACGGAGTGATTTGGCACGTGAAAATTCGGCACGTCAGCGTGTAATTCGAGGAAAGGCCCTTAGCACGTAAGCGTGTCTGCACGCATACGCAATTTCATTGTACTGAAGGCCCCTCAAGCGCAAGCGCCCCTGTGACGTGACGCGCACAGGCATGCTTGGGCATTTCAGCGCACGTGAAAAACTGCACGTCCGCGTGTAATACGAGGAAAGGGCCCATGCGCGTAAGTGACGTGACACGTGCGTGCGTTTCCCTCAGCACGGGTTAAAGGTGAGCGGGCCCAGCAGTTCGCTGTACGTGCCTTTCGTGGAGACCGACGTGTGTTGCTGCTTCCTGTTGTTTCGCGCGCCATCACAACTTCACAGCTATCAAGGACGTATCTCTTGGCAGGGGTATTGGCTACGCGTGTTTTTCTGCATCGCGCTAGTCAGACGGTGAGTCGCACACGCTCTTTTTCCCACTGCGGGTGCCCCTGTGTATCGCACCCATTTTCGATGTCAAAGTAGCCTGCGTGTCCCACGAGTACGCGTTATTCGTGTTACTGGGTGCCACCGCGTACTGCGGGAGGTTGAATCCACGCACGTAGGCTGCAGGGTTGCGTGCACGGTTTTACTGCAGTTTTGGGGTGCCTGAGCGTTGCGTGACCCGTCACTACATCACCGGGGTCACATACAGCCTTGCAGGTGCAGGGGGGCTGTTAACATCTTGCTTCCCACCCCCTACACCCCAATTGCCCAGGTCAATTGTGGTGTACACCTCCCATTGGCACCACTCCATCTGTGCCGGCACTACTACATCTGTGCCATGGTTGGGAGGACACCAAAGGTGAGGGGCGCCTCAGCTGGGCTTCCTCCTCGTGGCGGGCGTGGCCGGGGACGTGGCCGTGGTGACCAGGGAGTCGGGGGACTCCAGGGTGTCCAGGGCGGCCACAGAGGGGGAAGAGGCAGGGGTGCGCCACTTGAGCACAATGTTGTGCCATGTGATGGTGCAGTCATGCCACCACCCCCTGTGGTTCCGGGGGATGCAGCCTCTGCATCTGGCACTGGCGCCCGTGTGACCCGGCAGTCCGTTCCATCGACTGCCACGGGCCGAAGGGTAGTGGTAGCTGCAGGTGCAGCTGTGGACACCGCCACCCAGGCTCGGGGTCTGCCAGCGCAGGCTGCGTTGGCACTTGAAGAGCCCTTCGTAGATCTCCAACAGGCCAGGGGGGAAACCATAGGGGCATGCCGGGCTGCTCAGACCAAGACACGTGTCCCTGGGGCAGTCAGGTCATCTGCTGCCCCGAACAGCCGGGTGTTGGCAAGTGCAGGGGCAGATGCACCCAACAGCACCCCGGTTGTGAGTCTGCCAACCAGGACCGTTGCGGTCAATGACCCTGCCACAGCTGATTTTGCTGCACAGGGTCCATTAGTGGGCACTCAGCTGCCACTGACACAAGTCAGGCCTTTGGTCATCCCTCCACCTGCCACTCCCTTGGCTCAATCCACCGAACCCACTGGCCATACTGGTCAGGGCGGCATTAGGCAGCCAGGGTCTGCGCCACAGTCCAAGAGGAGGAAGGTTGCACCTGCAGCACAGGCTGGGACCCCACACACAGCCACGACCTCCTGCACGTCGAGGAAGAAGCCTTTCTGTAAGCAGGAACTGGACTTCCTCGTGGACTACGTGCGGGGCCACAGCCATGACATGCTAGTGGGTGCCAATAGTCAGACTACGGCTGCCCAACATGACACCCACTGGAAGCATGTTGCGGAACATGTCAGTTCATTCGGCCATGAGGTGCGCACGGCGCAAGAGTGCAAAAAGCGTTGGAATGACATCAAACGCAGCACTAAGGCTAAGCGTGCCTCTAATTACAACTTGACTCTGGTGACTGGCGGTGGGCCTGCACCAGAGGAGGAAGAGCTCACTCCGCATGAAGCACTCGTTGCGGAGTTCATACCACCTGAATTGGTCGAAGGAGTGGGAGAGATGATCTTTGATGCCCAGTCCAGTGAGTGTTGATGCGTGTTTGTTGAAGACGTGTGTGTTTCACTTGTGGGATGTGTTGTGCATGATTGCCGCTACATGTGACGTGTACATGGTTCTGATGTGTAAGTAATGCAATGCTTCCGTCATGCATGTCTCCTCTGCCTCCATGCGGGGACTCCATGTAGGTATGCTCCCTTGCCCCTCCTCCGCCACTCTGCACCCCAGTTCCACCTTTGCACTGGTGTTCTTCAATCTTGCCAATGTGTACTTTCTTGTTCATGTGTCCTGTGTAGATGCTAACTTCCAGCGAAGAATCTGCCAAACATATGCTGTGTGGTACAGCCTTAGTACTTGATGCAGGGTATCGCACTTGTACTGTACATAGGTCAGATGTCCCGCAGGGACATGAGTGCCCATTCATGCTCCATGTGCATTGCACGCATGCCCCTATGTGTCCTTGACTGGATGATCACTGTCATACAAGTCCTTGGTTACATACATTGCCTGCCATCTCATCAGCCTTCCCATGTCAACTGTGGCTCAGTCCTGCGTTGCACACATGTTTAGGGTCTGACAATCTGTGTGGCTCACGGGCCTCTGCCTGTTCAATGGCCAATGTCTCTGTCTAACTGTTGTTGTGTCTTCTTCACACATGGGCGGAATCCAGAGTTTTCATCATGTGTCCTGCTTACTGTCCCAGCATCATTTGCAGTGGTGTCACTTGAATCACATTCAGCTGTTGATGCCAGTCAACACTGCCTGTCAATACACAGGTGTATGGTCAGCCTTTTGATACCATGCTAGGCATCCCTGCTTTGGTACTGGGGTGGAGGGGTGCTTGGCTTCTAGGTATGGTACACATTGAATGCACAATGCACGTGATGTCTGAATTTGACATTGCACTGCCTTCTTATTTCCTGGCACACACCATGGAGTCCTTGTACATGTAGGTAGTGAGTGGCGTACACATTTTCTGCACTGCATAGACCCACTTCCATGGAAACTGCCACCTTTCAACAGGTCTGATCACAGAAGCAATTCAAAGTTGACCCAGCATGCATGGCAGGTTATATGTTGTGTGTCACATGTCTGCCTGATGAATTTGCTGTCGGTGTGTGTGTGTGTTGTGTGCTTCTGACATGTGTAGTGACCTTTTTTCTCCCTATTTTTCAGGTGATGACGCAATTGAGGCGGAGGATGGTTTTGTCATGCCAGACACAGGGTTGTTACCACTACATCAACCCGGCACTAGTGGGGGTCGTGGGGTGGTAGGCCACGAAAACCCCCAAGTGCTACAGTCCATCTTGTCTCTGGCTGCCTATGAGTCCAGCCTTGATGACGACTCTGACGTCCATGTTGAGTTGGATGAGCATCAAGTCCATGTGTCAGGGGTGAGTGATTCTGATGTGGACACTCCTCTGTCTGCGACACCTGCACTGAGGAATCAGATAGTCTTGGTTCCTCCGCCCGTGGTGGATCGGTGGATCGGGACGCAGGGTCACCCTCCACACCAGTCACTGATGTGCCTGGGACATCACGTCGACGGGGGCATGTAGTCGTGCAGCCGCGGGCAGTGCCAACACACCGAGAACCCCCGGTCCTTGGGTCGCGCAGGGGTCAAGCCCGGCAACGCGGTCGCCGCGCGCAACCGCAGTATACTGAGTGGGAGCAAGACATGACTGCTGATTCAGAACGGCAGGGGGCAGCAATGGAGAACATCGCTGAGAGCATGGAGTGTGTGGCCCGATCTGTGCTCCCCCCTGCTAGGCAGGTGCTTCTCCAGCAGCAGGCGGCACGGTCCACGGCCCGCTCGCTCAGGCTGGGCATGGCGGCCTCAGACAGGGCACGCCAGGCTGAAATGTCGTCTCTGCGTCAAGCAATTGCTGCTCATGCAGAGGCGCACATGGATGCCCTGAGGGAGGAGTATGCTTCCCTCAGATCCACTCTGGGTGTCCTTATGATATCCCAGAGGCAGCAGGCAGAGGAGAGGTTTGCACAGCTTGAGCGTACCATCTCGGCTGAGCTACAGGCTTGCCGGGAGGTGCAGCGGTTGTCCAGCCAGGCCTTGCAGGAGGAACTCCGTGTTACACGTGCCACCTTGCAAGAGGAAGCACGTGTATCACGTGAGGTTCTGCATGCAGACCTTCGTCACATCGCCACACAGAACCAGGCTCACCCATCCGGCAGACTTGCTGCCGACGAGGTGCAAGCTGCGGCTAGGCGTGGCCAGGCTACTGTGCCACGTCCTCCTTTCCAGGATGAGGCAGACTCGGACGACCATCTATCTCCCACATAGGTCTGGCTGTGCAGGCGTTGAGTCCATGGAGGTTTTTTTTTTTGGCTCAGCATCATCGCATGTGGATGTTGAGCAGCACCCTGTACCTCCCCCCTCCTGGGTGCCTCCCCTCCCCCCCGGGTCGTATGTGGCCATTTTTGATTTTTCTTTTAGTTTAGTTAGTTAAGTTTCTGTTTGATAGTTAGTTTAATTAGGTAATGTAGGTTTTCCATAGTTAGTGTAATTAGTTAATAGTTAATATAGTTTAAAATTGCTTGTCTATTGTGCTTTCATGTGATGGTGCGGTGCTTTGTGGCTTTTGAAGGCATCCACTGTCTGTTCCAGCTGGGCCCCACAGGCTTGTCTTGTGTATGTGTTTGCTGCTTGGGGTCCTTGACTCACATATGCCACTCCTGCCTCCCTTATCCATGGGCTCGCAAGGATGGTTCGGTGTCACAAGCATTTACACAAGGGCTTTGGACTGTCATATCTGTGGCATGTCTGGTGCTCTGTGACTTGTGTTGACACTCCTAGTGGGATGATTTTGGTGTTGTTTTCCACTGTTCAGCTTTTGCTAGATGGGGTGTTTCATGATTAATGTGTACATTAATTGCTATGCATTGTGTAGTATGTTTCTTATCTTTACTGTACACATGCTTGTTGCAATTCATGCTGTAGATAGTGTTCCACACTTTGGATGTGAAAGACGGACTGATAGTGTGATTTATGATGTGACTCTCTGACATGGTCAAGTAATGGGATGCCTGAAGAGACACACACAGATGACTTTGAAGCATTAATCATGTGTTTCATGCCCTTTCTGCAGGGGGATGAGCCTCCAGAGCACTTTTGCCAGCAGACATGGCCCATTGGACGTCTGACTTCTGGACACGTTTGTTGGTGCCCACATGCACATATGTGCACAAGCAGAGGCACAGGGATTGCAGACCTACATCCTAGAACTGCTGACGTGTTCCAAGGAACTCCAGGCAAGGTGAGCAGCACAGGGGGGCCACAACACAGCAAAGCTTGCACCAGGCGAGTTGCACATACAGGCTTAGTCACAGCACTGAGGGTGAGCTTGGACGAATATTGATGTTGAAGCACACAATGCAGCTCAGATGTGTTGGTGGACTGATGGCTGTTGATTGTAAGGTTGTCTGGGACAGTTGCAGGGGCAGTGGCACATACCCTCCGGTACACCAAGGTCCATTGAGGCACTTGTATCAACCATGTAGCCTTCCAAGACATGGAAAGGGGCAGCTCACAGGGACATACAGCAAGGGACATACTCGGGTGCAGTGCATTTCATTTCCATGTACATTTTGATACATGCACTGCCAACTTTGTTTCGGTCATGGTGGTACGCAACTTGCTCTGAAGTCATGGCTTGCTATATGGGTCTGTCTGCTTACCCAGGGAACATTGCATGTTGTGTGAATTGTGACACATTGGTGTTCCATTTGCCAAGCACCCATCGGCAGCTGACTTACTGCATTGACTGTGTATGATCCGTCACAGGGGTAATGTTATATATGGGTACCAAGCATCTACACCAGATAGTCTGTTTGTAGAGTAGTTTGTTGCTATGGGGCATGTTTGGTGGTGTGTTTTTGTGTAATTGGCACCTACAGGTTGTTGACTGTGGCTCTCTTTGCAGCATTGCAGTGCTCCTGTAACCGGACCTGAGAGTGCGCAGGCAGGAGGCCAGCACTCAAAACCAGAGCTAAGTGTCTTGTTGTTTTTCTTTCAAACTGCTCTGCATAGGCTTGCTGGGGGGGTGCACTAATGCATGGATGTATGTGTGATTCAATTTGGTATGTTTTTTTCCCCCTAATCACCCGGAATCCTATGCAATTTTGAACCCTGTACCCTCTACCCGGTGTTCCTGCTTCCCGTACCTATCCAAGCAACGTTCCCTAACCCTCGTTCCCCGCTGGGGTTGCGGATGCCTGTGTAAGCCCCGAACTTGCAGGCGCAAAAACCCTAGAGGGGGTGGTTGGTTCGTACCGCTCCTAAGCCTGGACTACAGAAGGCCATGACAATGATGTCCAAGTTTGTTTGGATTGTGTATGTGATCATGCAGGTAGTACATTTTCGTGCATTCCCTACTTTCATGGGTCATTCCTCCTCCCCTCTCCTGCCACTCATTCCAGTTATCCAGTGTGCCAACACCTGTCCCGACTGCATATCCCTGAACCTCCTTCCCCACCATGGTCTCAGGGGCCTGTGTGAGTTTGACCTTGCAGGCACCCGGGACACGGTGGGGGTGGTTGTTTCGTGACACTCCCACGCCTGTACACGGGACCTGTGACAATACACATCCGTTCATGGTGCATCATCCTATGTTATGTACCACACATGGTTCACATCCTGTTGTGACATTGTTTTACTGTGCTACCTTGGTTGTTGCATCATTGTGGTAGTACTTGGCCTTTGTGAGGTACTCCTATGTCAAGTCATCTACTGGAGGGTGTTCGGGTTCGTTTGTATGCCTTGGATTTTGTGATTTTGGAAATGAGTGTGGATTCTGAGGGTTCAGGCACATTTTTACACACAAGGTGGGAGATGGTGACGAAGGGTAAAGGTGATCCTGTGGCCAGGTGGAATTGAGGGTTGAAGGCTCCATGACCCAGGTGCAGATGTTCAGTGGGTCATGGTCATTTGTGAGGGAGGGGGGGTTGTTGTTGATAGTTGCGATGCCCTGCACTGTGATGGGAACTCTGACATTGTAATGGTGGTATCCTATGTACATGTTGTGTTCTGCTGATCAATGCCTGTTCATGTGTTGTGTTTACCTTTCAGGTGCGAGGGGATAGTTGTGGTTTGACATGCTGGGGTGTACACATGGTGAATGTTCACATGTGATGTGTAGAGAACACTGATGGTCACTTGAGTGCACATGCATATGTTGAGTGCATGTCCTTGCAGACCCACACACTTGCACTCTGATGCACTACATGTACTCCCACCCTTGCATATCCACGTGTACACTGTTTGCCTTCTGGTGGCCACTGTGTCCCTGCAGCACATGTTCTGTGACCAATTATGGATCCTGTACATGCCTAATTTGCTTTTTGATGTGGTCTGTCCCTTAGATGTGATGGTCAGGGTGTGCATCACACACAATGGCTGTTCACTGTGCTGTGCGCTGAGCAGTGTGTTGCAGGAGTAGGACACAGCACACAGAAGCTGCAGTGTTGATTTTGCAATGCACAATGTGCATGTAGACAGGCATTCATTGTTATGTTACGTCTACAACTCTTGTAATGCATTTGGAAATGACTTATTTTGGGTGGGAGGTTGTTGGTCTGTCATTTCATCTGATTCCTGGCCAGGCATCATTGTCTGATGCCACTGTACATTTTGGACATGGCAATGTGTACCTTATTGTTACTGTGTTGGTGTATGGGTATTGCTTGCCATGTCATGTTGTGGTTTGGGAGGGTTTGAGTGACATAACAGTGACGGCCATGGCCTGTTTTGCAGGTGTGTGTGATGCACACCTTGCATGTCAGAGTCATCCGCTTCTCAGAGCAACTAGCTGGGGGTAGATCTCTCTCCGCGGCTGGGCCCTCCCTCTGGAACAGCCTTCCTGCCTCACTTGAACTTGAGGGGAACCATCTCCGGTTCGGGAAGCACTTCAAGACCTTCCTCTTTGCTTCTGCTTTCTCTCTGCCTCTCCCTTGTGGAATTCTTCACTGGAACTGCACTGGATCTGCAACTGGGCCACTCTCACTGACCTCGGTCCCTGGCCCAGCCACTCTCCACTTGCACTGGCTCCCTGGCAACCCCTGCACTGCGGTACCGTCTCTCTATCCCTACAGCCCCCCCTTCCCAGCACTTGTCCGCACTTACCTTTGCAGTTGCCACCAGCTGACCTGTGTATTTGTTTTTGGTCTACTTCCCCTGTACTGCACTCCCCCCCTCCCCTTCCCCTTGCAATTTTCCCTCCCCCTACCCCTGCACTTGCACAATCTAAATGACACCTGGCCTAGTTGTACCATTGTCTGTCTTCCCTTGTTCCCCCCTCCCTGCCTCATCGCACCTTGAAATACTTGTGAATAGGCCATATCATGTCATATGTGTGCCTTTTGGTCACAGAGGATAGCTTGTGTTTAAGTAGCTAGGGATGCAGACGATGTGGCACTTCCATGGCAACTATCTCAGGGTGGTAGGGCTGTGACAGTTGACTGTCTCTTTGTCATCATCGATTGTCACCTGGTATGTGCCAGGCCTGTGTGCACTCCGCAGGGGTGGGAGTTTAGGTGACAAATGTGGCCACAAGCTGGGTCCGGGCTTCCTCGCCACGTGCCCTGTCCCCTCCCATGGGCAGCGCCTGTGCCTGTGGTTGGGGATGTGGGGGCACCACCATGTCCACCGGGACGCCCTGCCGTGTTGCAACATTGTGCAGGACACATGCTGCCACAATGATCCTGCACACTACTGGTGGTGCATAGAGTAGTTGCCCGCCAGAGCAGTCAAGGGAGCGGAAACGTGACTTGAGCACTCCGAATGTGTGCTCCACTATGGCCCTGGTTGCAATATGGGCGGTGTTGTTTCTTACCTGGGGCGGTGTGGTGGGGTTCCGGATTGGCGTCATCATGTGGTTGCTCAGAGGGTAGGCACTGTCCCCCGGGGAGGAGTTAATAGTTGAGATTCTTAGGGTTTGGGTATTTGTCTGTGAGTGAATTGCATGCATGTGCAAGGGCATTTGTACTCACCTAGGAGCCATGTGTCACCATGCTGCCCAGCTTCCAGGGCCCGGCTCAGGGCGGACATTCTGTATATGAAAGTGTTATGGGTGGAGGCAGGGTAGTTTGCATAGACAGAGGTGATGATTCCCTTTGCATCGCATACCACCTGTACATTGATGGAATGCCAATGCTTGCGGTTTCGGTAGATGTGCTCAGTGGCCCTAGGTGGACGTAGGGCCACATGGGTGCAATCTATGGCACCGAGCACTTTGGGGAAGTGTGCCACCCTGAAAAAATCCAGGACAACGGCCTGCCTTTCTGCGGGTGTTCTGGGCATGTATATGTGCCTGCGGACTGAGGGGCGCGTTGTCATGATTGCCAGTGCCTGTGAGACCCCCCCCACTTTGGCAGTAGTCCACTGAAATGATCCAGTGGCCAAAAAATGCAGGACATTGAGCACCTTCTCCAAGGGGCTCAATGCTTGGGAGCAAAGGGTGGGGGATGTAAGGTCATCTTCCCACTCCCTGACCAGGTCTAGGATGATGTGGGGTGGAAACCTAAACCTGCCATAGACCTGGTCATCAGGCATCCCAAAAAGGCTTGTCCGTGGTGCGAAAATGCGTGCCCTGGCTATTCTCCTCCTCCTGCGGTGTCCCACGATCAGTGCTGCGACAAATGGGGCATTCATCGTAGCTGTATATACGTGTTTGTTGTTTGCGCGCACTTTTGTACTGTGCGCGGGGACGCTTCCGCCTGCCTTCGTGTGGCGGACGCGTTGACGCCTGTGTGCGTCTTTTGCCGTGCGTGGGTTTCCCGTATTCGGATCCATGAATACGGGTTGTTCGCGTGCGTGTGGGCGTTCCATGTAGTTCCCTGCAGTACTTCCCCAGTTACGCCTTCTTTTTCATGCTTTGTTCCCCATTCCGCGTGTTACGCCCACTGTTACGCCCACTTTGGTTGTGTGCGCCGCGCTATGTGCGCTTTTGCTGTGCGCGTAGCGCACGCCGTGTATGCCTGCGTGCGCCATGGCTGCATTGGGCGCACGGACAGCGGGAAACACGTGCAGCGTCTTCCTTGAATCACACGCGTGCGCGTGCGCTGCGTTTCTCACGCTTGCGCTCCCTTGCGCCTGCTTGCGCATGGATTTTCGGCGCACGTTTGTCCATGAATCGGCCCCTTGATGTCTAAATCATTTTGGCTCCATGTCTTTTATGCTACTTAAACTGCGCCATTTGTGTTTACATGCATCTAGTGCTCACAAACAAACGTAGTGCCTGAATGCACGTACAAAGCTGACTGCTGCTTTAACGGGACCGTCGCGCCCCCCTGATGTACTGCATATATACTTTCTGTGTATAGTCATCATTTGCCCTTGTTGAAATTCCCTTATTCCCAATACGAAATCGTTCAAGTAGCACGATTCTAAACTTGCCTGCAATTGTGGGTGGGCTTCCCACCTACTTCTAGGGTTTACCTACAAATTATGTTTTTCTCGCTTCAAGCGTCGGGTTCCTTCTCTACCGAGGATCACCGACTGTTATTGAAGCTACCTTGCCTCTAAGTCTTTCATCGCTTTCCTCTTCTACTTGGCGGCGGCCATATTTTGGGATGCCTTCTCATGTTTCACTGTGTAACAGGTTATTTTTACCGCTTACCTCCTGTAATTCCTCGTAATGAATACATTTTACACTACGAAAGGTTTATTGACATATTTCATTGCCGAAAAACGTTATTATGATGTAAATTACTTGTAACGTCAATTTAATTTAAAAATGCACTCGCAAAGTATGTAATGTGTGTATTCCCTATTATTCGTATGAGTGCCTATGCTAGTGCGAACATATAAAATGTGAAGGATTATGGTAAAGAATGATGTAACACAAGAATATCGGAAGTATCATTTTAGCAATGCTTTGTGTTTTGCTATCAAAGGAGCATGTCTGAACCCCTGTCCCTAGATTTTCTCTTTTTCGTGTTATTTTCGCCTACCCTGCTGATCACAAACTCATACGGTATGCAATGATAATTTGTTTTGTGCATTGATATTCATTTGCTTGCTATATTCATACAATATGCTTTTATGTGATGACACAATCTACATAAAATGTATGTTTGGAATGGCAGCCTTGAGAGTGACCTATGGTCGAAACATGTGTCGGCTGCAAGCAGTCAACTACCACATGTTTTTGAATGAATCACGCAGTAGAGAAAATTGAGCTCTCATTGGAAGAACTTGTATAGCAGAAGTGGATTATCACAACTTTCTATGGAAACACAATGATTTTGTATGTCCTGCGTGACTCGCCAATCCATCACTAAAATACCTACATACAAACACATTGGCCTAGGGCCCCTAGGATTAGCTCAGCCAGCTTCAGAAAAACAAGTTTAGTTATCTTTCATCAAAGAAGCATATTAAGTTCAGTTTCAGAAAATATACCCATGCCAAAGGCTTCTGGTTAATATGTCAGCCCGCAACCAAATGGGATAATTTTAAGAGAGTTACTCTTACATATTATTTGAAATGCATTTCAGTAACTTCAAATGCATGGTCATCCAGCTGATAAAGACCTGAAGTTCTTACATGAACCACAGGCAGGCCAGTTTTCCAGAATTCAGGTTGCAAAGGAAAATGACTGCACCCAAGAACTCTGACATCTGCCTCCCATGAAAGCTAATGTTAGAATGGATTTCTAAACTCAGGCATGGTGGATAGATGTGTAGAAGGCCACCCTTGTTAGCTGAACAGGGGACACTTCTGGGAAGATAACCAGATCAATTCACAGTAGCATGGAGAGCAGTAAAGGCTAAATCTCAAGAGGAGTGTGGGTGATCGGGGGTCTCCAATGAGTACACACAGTGAAACACCAAGAATTTCAACTAGACAGCAGTGTAAAATAACAACACATATGAATAATGACATGTTATAGCAAAACAACAAACAAGCAACACACTTTGTAATATATACACTGTCGCTAAAGTCAGTGCAAGAAAGTTAATAAACCACCACAATACCTGTAAGTGAAAAAGGGTGAATAACTTCTATAGCACAGACAGTCTTCAGAGATGTCAACCCTAACTTTATAAATCAGGCCCTAAGATGTATTGAGCCATATGCTCAATGTTTAATGCAGGTGTAAAAGCGTGCTGTCAAGCTAAGAGTTCAGTTAGTACTTCTTCAGAGGCAGGAAAATGTTAGGGGGAGATTCTGAAGGGGTATAACAGTTTCCAGGAGTCAGAGGTTGATCTGTTATGGTGAACAAAGCTATCCATATCTTTTGGAGGGCTTTAGAGAGTGAATACCATGCAAGTCAAAGTAAGGCCAAAATGTACCTTCCATGCATAAAAGCAATTGGATGAACAAAGGGCCACCAGCAAGTGACTTCACTACTCACTGCCCTTAGCTCGGATTGGCCCAGACTTGGCAGGCCTGTTGGTGGTCATCAGAGGTATGATTTCCCGCCCTCGATTCGGTTCCCAGATGCACAGGTGCTGCAGGTGCTGATACATGTCTGGTACAAGATTGGAGCAGCTTCTCTTGATTTGAGTTAAGAACAAAGGAAACACTGATGCAGCAGTCCCCAGATTACTGGAAGGAACACAGGAAAACTGCCTTCAGTGACCGTGACTGTCACACATTTACAAAGGGTAGCCCAATTCTCACAGATTGACAGAGTCTCCTATCTCGTGGTCCAAAAGTGCTGGCTATTTGGCAGAATGGCACTTTTTTGCAAAAGCTGGGATTCCCCAAGTCTCGGTTTGAAACACAAAATGGTGATGCTCGTCCATGTCAACTAAGGATTATGATGGATAGTCCACTGGATGGCCCAGGTATACTTCCAAACATGCTCACGTGCAGGGTTACCAGGAGACATCGAGAGTAATTGTTCCCACCACTCCATGGGTTCAAAGCACCTTCACAGGTCTTCTGAGAACAAGCACAAAGCACAGCTCGACCAGGAAAACAGTGGGATTTGGGTGCCTGCCCTCTTTAGTGCATCTCAGGATCATCCTTTGTTCTGCTCAGCTCTTCAGAAAGCTTGGTCATATCTTTTTCAATCTTATGCTGATTTGCTCGAATAAATGCCAGACCCCTCCTCAGATACACTGACAGTCGAGTGCTTGCACCCGACCCACCAATGGGAAGATCTGCTCAATGTATGCAAACCAGCAGTGATGCAATCAGGGACCACTGAGTTTTTCATGCTTTCCTGCACACCAGACACCCTTGCACTAGTAATGTGGATTGGGACCTGGGTGTCCCAGCCCACCTCCTGGGTCACACACACTTGAGCAGCAGGGACCCACGAAAGAAGCATCTTTCGTGGGCAACTGCATGCCCAAATACGGACTCCCTTGGCCTGGAAGGTAAGGGGGAAGGTCTAAGGACAAAATGGTGGAAGGGACAGATGAAACACCTTGTGGCATGGTCATGTTAGACACTAGCCTAATCATGGGCCAAACGCAGTAACGCAGTATGGCTCAGTAAAAAGTTACACCAATATAAGAAAAAGCTACTGCTGCCACCATTTTATTTCAAGCCACATTGTACAACCACCAAAAATCCTTAGAGGTTGTCTAGGGTAAAAAAACACAATGGCACCTTGGTGCAATACTGTAAGGTACTTTACAATGATAACATGTTACCAACAAGAGGCAACAATGTCAGAAGACTAAGGAAACAAAGTTTCTCAGTACTGACAGCCTCAAGGACGTGTCTGTTTCCCCATAACAATGAGTGAAATCCCAGTGGAGTACAGCTGAAGGCTGAGCTGCACTGCAAAAAGTCTGGTTAAAATACAGAAACAAATGCAAAAAGTTTGGTGGTACATTGACCATGGAGCAAAAGTTGCTTTTAGGTAAATCTTTTCTAACAACCAACATCTTGTGTTAATAGAAAATCATATAAAGGGACTTGTCAGTTCCTCCTATTAATATTTGGCTTCTCAAAGGGCATCTGAGAGCTGCTTGCATGATTAATTATGATAACACAAGTCTTGATATGCCCAGCCCAATAAGAAAAATGCTGACCATTTCAAATTAACCCTTTTTGATGCATTTACAAAGGATATTGGTTCTAACTTTCTTGTTAAGAGGTTTAGAATCAAAAGAACAAGTGTTCTGAAATTGTGTATCTTACACAAAATGTGACTAAACACAACATATTAATATCTATCAGTAAATAATCATTGTGAAAATGTGAATACTTTTATCAGATTTTATTGCACACATGCTTTTCATGTCCTTAAACTTGTGAGGATCATAGGTATGTAGAAAACCATATTTCTTCCATGTGTAATATTATGAGATTTGAAAGAAAATATGATTATGAGCCCACATTAATTAGAATTCATCCCTGTCACATGATAACATATTTTGGACCTATGATGGTAAGGGCTGTATTCTCTGCAATTGTCAAACTGTTTATCAATCGAATGGACAGAGTTGAACAATCAGAAATTGTGATGTCCATATGACATAGTGAGGAAAAAGAGACATTATTTAAGTTGAAACCCACACTAAGTCAAGGATAGCTAGGAGAGTTTGAAGGCTGCAGAAAGGGCAATCTGTCCAACTTGATGAGTGCTTAGCTGGATAAAAGTCACTTTGGGCCTCACCCAAGAGGAAGCCTAGAGGAAGATGTGGGGCTCAGTTTACCTGGAGATCACCTGACATTTCTGAGGGTGCATGCCTAAAACAATTATTTAAAAGTGAGTATACAAATTCCCCAATGCAATTCTATATAAACCTTCTAGAATAATGTCCCTGCTAGGTCCCTGGAGTGGGAGGAACTGGGGGTGGTGGGAAGGGTGAAAGGATTCCAATAGGGGAGGACAATTACAAATAGAATGCATTCATATTTTAGTTGGAGATACATCTTGACTTCTTTAAAGCCATGTGAGATTGCATTTAAATGAGAACATGTGACATTTGTCTGTGTTGTGTGTGCAGTGCAGATCAGATAGCATGCTCCCTGTTAGACAGAATTACATGCAATACCCTTTGGGAACACTACACACAATTAAGACTACATGTGTAAGCACAATCTCACCTTTGGTATAGGTCTGTAATACACAGTTTTGTGGTAGCTGGGCTGAGCAGTCATGCTTATCTCAAGAGGGATGTGAGCAGTACAAGGTGTTATACCACGGACCTGCAATCACAGTGGTTCAAACAGACACCTAATCAAGGTTTCTTGGTAAAACAATATTAATTTATTTACACATTTAGTTAGAAAACATTCCACTAGTAATAAGCAGTTCAATATCACACAAAAATACACTACAGTACCAAACCAATAAGTTTCTGAACAAGTTAGGCTCCCCTGAAGTAGGAGCAAAATGGCACTACAGTAACTTTCAAAAGGGGTAGAAAGACAAAGGTTATAAGAACCAAACACAGTTACTTTCATGGGCAGGGCAAATAGTTTCAGTTCACTACAAGAGGCAGTTCAATTAAATATGCCTGGGCCAAAGTCAATGGATCAGTGTCTTGGATAGGATAGCACAGTTCTGGTAGTAAACAGTTAATTCTTCGCCAATGTTCTTAGAAGTAGTTTGCACGAAAAAGAGTTATAGGTCGGTTTAGGAGCGAACAAGACTCCAAATTTGGGAAAGTTTCACAAACTTTCATCGCGGCAAAGAGGATTTCTCTACCGTATTTTCACAGTACATTTTGAATGAAGAAAAGCTGTAGCTGAGGCAGTTTTTCCTGGCAGTTGCTGCAGAACTCGCTGTTCCTTAGCCTCAGTCGTGGGGACAAGAGGGATGATGTTGGGAGGTTCCTGCACTGAACGGGGATGGATCCACAGTCTTGGCAAAAGTCGGTTTACGGTGTGAGTGCCTTAAAGTCCACAATCTAGTATCCTTCCCACTGGCTATCCGGTTTTCAAAAGCACTCTGAAGAATATTTGACCAGTATGGAGGTGGTTTCCAGGTGGCTTGCGAGTTTGTTGTTCCCACCAGCTAAAGGGAAGAAGTCATCCTTGAAGGGCTTCTCTGTCGAGGGAGTTTCAGGCAATTCGGACCTGCAGCAGGGCTTCACCAGGCAAACCAACGGTCCAGGAGTTGCAGCAGTCGTCTTCCTTCAGCTCGTCTTTGGTTCTTTTGTTCCAGTGGTCGACTCGGCCTTCCAAGTCCCTGAGACCTGCTTTTAAACAGTTTTCTCCCATTCATTCAAGCCTAGCTGTCACTCACCCAGCAGGGTGGCTGTCCTTGCCAGACAGTCAGCCAGCCAATCACACCAGAGTGCATTCAGGTCTCCTAGGAGACTAATCACAGGGAGTTTCGGGCACCTCCCTCACATCCTGTCCACCCAGACACTCAGGCACCAGAGGGGGGCTTCATTACAGAAGCCTGCCAGAGGCAAATGCACAAAGGGACCAAACCTGGTTTGGTGCGCAGAGACAAAGGGCCTCATTACGACCCAGGCGGTAATTAATGGACATTACCGGCATGGCGCAACTAACGTGTCCGTGCTGGCCAGAAACCGTTAAAAGCGGTACATTACGACCTCTCGGGCACGAGCATTGCACCATGCCGGTAATGTAATCTGTGCCATGTCGGTAACGTCCCAAAAGCGGCACCTACCGGCATCGTATGCCGTGCAAGGTGCACTACCACCACCTTACCCGCCGATATTAGCGATCACCGCAAATAGCGGTGACCGCTATTAGCGGTGACCGTAAAGAAGCGGATCCGGAAGTTGCGCCATCGCACTGGAACGGGAAAGAGCACGGCGGCCATCTTTAAAAACACAATCCATTGCAATCCTCCACAACCATTGCACATCTGACCCCGAGACCCACCACAAACCTTCACCCACATCCACACATCGTCAGAATGCCGAAAGTTGTTAAAAAAAGTTGCGATCAGCTGCGGCAGGAGCGCTTCACTAGGGAAGAGCTCACCATGTTGGCGGAAACCCTACAGGAAAACGCGGACGTTGTATTCTCAACAGAAA
Organism: Ambystoma mexicanum; assembly: GCF_040938575.1. Taxonomy (NCBI): domain Eukaryota; kingdom Metazoa; phylum Chordata; class Amphibia; order Caudata; family Ambystomatidae; genus Ambystoma; species Ambystoma mexicanum. The sequence continues at coordinate 458,262,633 of NC_090933.1, read as the reverse complement.
TGCCAGACCAGCAAAAGCACGGAAGAAGGCCATATGGGACCTAGTCGCACAGCGGTTCAGTGCAGTTGGAACAACACCCTGCACCACAAGACAGTGCCGGAAAAGGTGGGACGACCTCCGGCTCCGTGTAAGGAGTATACTGTCTGCCAACAGAAACCTGAGCATGGCAACTGGTGGAGGAGCAGACTCACCGATAAAATTGCAGCTGTGGGAGGAGATATGTGCCACAACCATTGGCATCGAGAGCATCGAGGGGGTCGGAGAAATGGAGAGAGGAGCCCCCACATCAGGTGGCACAGGTCGGTGCCTCAAATCAAGCCATGCAAAACTCTCTGAAGTCCAGTTTCATGGGAAGCACAATGTTGCCTAATAGGGTTAACGCGACACATCAGCAGAAGACTGCCTACAGTCATTATTGACCTGCACCCTGTACACATGCAGTATGCACACTCTCACTGTAGGCACCCACATTCCTGCATGCTTCTCCCACCCAAAAGGGAGACAACCTGTATGTCACTGCCTCCAATGTGCACCATCTAGTTATCAAAATGATGGCAGTCATCACAATGTCTGCTTGTCCGCAGACCCATCAATAACACTTTCCCTCCTTTGCTCCACCACAGGCTCCCATTCGGACCTTGGCGAGGAAGACACTGGCACCACACCTGCCAAGAAGGCCAGATCCGAAGTGACACCACACCAACCCTCCACCTCTGCTGGACCAAACAAACCCCCACAGCAGCCAAAATCGACGGCCACAACACAGGCCAGGGCACCGATAAGCACCAAGGCAAGCAGCATGGTACCACCAGCAACAGACATCCAACAACTGGTGGCCACTGAAGGGACTGTGTCTGCAGGAAGCAGCATGATTGGGGAGACTGCTGCCATTGCAGCTTGCTCGGATACTGATGTGGGGAATGATGATGATGTCGTAGAATGTCCCCCCATTGCCCACCTTCATTCCCCCTACCTGTCCCCATGTAGCCTGCATGATGATGGCACACAGGGGCAATCCCCTGATGATCCTGGCCAGCCACTCCATGCCCAGTGGAAGGTGTGGAGGAGGGGAGCAGCCCAATGAACACGCCACTGGCATTATCCAATGCCCAAAAAAACCAAGAGTTGCTGGACCAAATCTTAACACGCCAACACCAACTGTCCTCACTCCTGACTCAGCATGTGGCGAATGTTGAGGTGCAAGTGCGGAAATGCTAAAATGTGCCGAGACTGTGAAGGCAGCCATACAATCCTCCACCAAGGATATCTGTGCCGAACTTGCCGCGGTGCGGCACGTGCTCTCGGAGCTTGTACAGACAATGAGGGACATGCGTCCTAGTGAGCAGCTGAGTACCTCCTCCGCTGCCAGTTCTGCCCCAAGCAGCCCCGTCCGCAGGTCGGCCAGGAACCTGTGGAGTACAGGCAGGGGTGCCCCGGGGGCCGGCAGAGGGGGCTGCCAATAGAGGCCGCCCAGTGGAACAATCCCACATTAGGCACTTCATCACAGGCATCCACGCACCTTTGTGGGGAGTTGAGGGGGGAGGGGGGAGTGGGTGTGTTGGGGGATTGAGGGGGGAGGGGGGAGTGGGTGTGTTGGGGAGTTGAGGGGGAAGGGGAGAGTGGGTGTGTATATTGAATTCACATTTACAATACAATTTTTGCTTGAGCACAAATCACATGTGTGGACATTGCTCATTGCGTATGTGTGCTTTATTGGTGAACAGTCCACAGTGGGCATATCCCAGACACACACAGTGCCCCAATTGCCATCTCCATGTGACACCCCCCATCCGTGTGTGCTAGAAACATTGGTTGATCAGAGTCCGACGCATGTCATGTCCCTCCTGTGCATCGCTGCCTCCCTGAGGTGCTGCCCCATCCCCACCCTCCTCATCCTCATCGTCAGGTGGTTGCAGTTCAGCGTCAGGGGGCAGGGGCACATTCCGTCTGATGCACATATTGAGTAGCATGACACATGCCATGACGATCTTTGCTACCTTCTCATGGCGGTACAGGAGTGCCCCACCAGACCTGCTGGGGCAGTGAAACCGTGCCTTCAATAGGCCAAATGTCTGCTCAATCACCACACGGGTTCGTGTATGAGCACGATTGAAGTCCTCCTCATGCTGGGTCTGTGGGTTCCGGACTGGGGTAAGGAGCCACCTCTTCAGGGGATAGCCTGCATCACCTATATGTGGGCAACAATGTATGTGTCAGTCATGACATCAAATCTCAAATCATGACGTGCCACCATGGCATGCATTCATCTCTTACTTTGTACCACATTTACATGCACAAATGGAGTCACACTATGTGACCGGTATATGTGTATTCCTCTCATGGACTGTTTTGCATGCCATCAACCAGTGTATGCAGGGGGGTCCAGTGCCTTGTGAGTTCCCATCCACTGTGTTAGTCCATGGCGTTTGTTTTGTTGACCTGGCAGGTGTCCAGTGATATCAATGCTCTCATCATGGCAACATTGCTGTCAGCCTCATGATGACCCCACTGAGCACTACTAATGTTGCTAGGCAATTGTTTGGGGCCTCAGTGTCTGTGTAGTGGTGTATTGATGTTTTTGTCCGTCATGTGCCTCCTTTGTGCGCAGTTATGGGGGACTGGCCTTTCAGTTGATGGTGTTTGGTGCCGTGTATTGGCTGAAGTCATTGCATGTAGGTGCATTTCGTTGAGGTCGATGTGGTCCGATTCGGTACAGTGCACTTGCAGATGGTTGTGTCATGGTTGGGACACACCTTTATTCACATGGTAGGGCTGCTTACATCGGGCATTATGTGTTCAGGTGTCAGTTGACGTTTGGGCTGCTTTAGGGTATGAGCTGGCTCCATTGGCTCTGGTACTCGCAGCCAGGTAAGGTATGCATCACTCCCCCCCCTTTCAGCCAGGTAAAGTATGCATCTCTCCCCCCGCTTTCAGCCAGGTAAAGTATGCATCTCTTCCCCTCCCCCTTTCAGTCAGGTAAAGTATGCATCTCTCCCCCCCTTTCAGCCATGTAAAGTATGCATTGATACGTCAATCACCTACCCACTTCACATTTCCATCGCCATAACATGAGACTCACCGAGTAGCCAGGATCTTGGCCCTGCATGTCGCTCCATGTTGCGTGGTATTGTGGAGTTACGCAGGACCATTGAATCATGGGTTGATCTGGGGAATCGGGCACAACAATGTGTGATGATCCTGTTGGAGTCAGATACCATTTGCACGTTGATTGAGTGGAATAGTTTACGGTTGCGGTACGCTACCTCAATGGCATGTGGGACCACCAATTCCACATGGGTGCAATCGATGGCACCAATGCAACCAGGTATGCCGGCTAGTGCATGGAAACCCACTTTGGTGTTTGCAATCTCCTGGGCAGACTGTGGTAAGGAAATGTGGTCGTCTGTGTGCTTGAGGAGGGCATCGAGCACTTGGATCAGCGTACGTGAGAATAATGGTTGTGAAATGCCATGCAAGTGCCCCACTGTGTGCTGGTAAGTGCCTGTGGCCAGGAAGTGGAGCATGGACACTACCTTCAGTAGGGGGGATGGTGGTGGGTGTTTCAATCATGCTGACAATGCCGTTGTGTATCATGTCCACGATGGTGGTGATGGTGTCCCGGTCCAAACGGTGCAAGGTGTGGACCTGCTCAGCGGTGAGGTTGAATAGACTGGCTCTGATGCGTGGGATTGGGGGCTGCCTGCGTGGTGGCATTGGCTGTGCTGGTGGGGCTTGCTGGCCCTGCCTTGCCCTCCTTCTCCTCCTGCGTCTCCTCTATGCTGCTTGTTGTTGTTGTTGTTGTAGCACTTGCATTGCAATCAGGTCCTCCAGCCCCAACATTGCTAGTCCTATTGGAATCATTGTGGAGTGTGACTGGGTGTGGGAAGGGGTGGGGTGTGCTCATTTTGTACTTGGTGAGTCTGTATTGCCTCCACCTGTGCTGATTGTGCGCACCTGTGGCAGCTGGGAACACTGCACATGGCCATTTACGGTTGGTCCGCAATGGCGATATTTGCACCATGGCGGTAAGGTACTTTACGGCCTTCGCAAGGGCGTTAAGAGCATGTCTGCTTGACTCGTGATGTTCCCCAATTTGCGCCATGCCGCTATTTCCGGCATGGGGGGGTTGCGTGCCCATACCCTTGGTGCTGTTGGCGGCACCGTTAACTACGGTGCCGCTAATTGCACTTACTCGGATTGTAATCGGACCTAGCGGTAAGCGATGCCGGTAATCCTTTACCGGCATCGTTTTCCACTTACCACCAGGGTCGTAATGAGGCCCAAAGACTAGAAGGACCTTTCCAAAAAGAAATGGCAAATAAAGTCGATAGGAACCTTTTTTTTACATAGGGGGCTCAGACGCGTTCTTGAAAAATATGGCTCTGGTGGATTTCAGCTAATGGAGCATTTAAACGGGTCGCAGTCGTGGAAATCATGGTAATACCACTGCCACCAACCATTCTGAGAGGAAAGGGTAGCTTTTGAGGGCTACATGAATTTTCTAGGCATAGGGAACCCTAGCTATTCCCTCCAGCACTCTGCTGTAAGGCAGTGTGTGCTGGGTCTAGCAACGTAAAAGGACTAGCAAAGTCAATTTAAATTTACATTCACTGGGAGACAGTAGTCAGTCCAAGAGAAGGTATTTAAACCTTGGGAAGTCTAAAAGACATTCCTGTGCCACTGCACTGAGCATGCTGTGTGACACACAAGAAAAAGGTGATGCCTATGGAGTTGTCTAAAACTCCATATCCAAATCCATATCCATATCCAAAGAACACAAAAGTAAAAACATACTACAGAATACAAGAGTGGGAAAAGGGGCTCACACTCTTTCCAGGTGAAAATTAAAGGCCTAGAAATCCTGCAAAGTTGCTGTGGGTCTCAAAATGTAAGGGAAATTAGCACATTTATGAGAATCCCCCCCCCAACACTCCTTCACAAAGAGCACAGAATTCTGTAAATCATAGCAAGGTAAATGAAAACCTGCACATTTTCACAAGTGTTGTCTGTCAATGGATTTGTGGATTGGTATACCACATATCCACTGTTCCAGAACGGACTGATGAATTGAGACATGTGAAAGCCATAGATTTAAATATATATATATATATATATATATATATATATATATATATATATATATATATATATATATATATATATATATATTGCGATGAAAGGGAGCTTACCTGGAACACTTCCATTTTAGAGAGAATGATGCAATTTCAAAAAGAACAGTACCATTTCACCAATGACAATATGTTGAACTGATACATAGTATAGATACATCAATATTCTGTGCCTTCTAAATGGATAGTATAGCTTCCCTAAACTCAAGCCTTTAGATTTTTGATGCAACCCACCAAAGCTTGAATTTCATATCCATGCATATGCTAGAAACCAATTACACCAAATTGCACATGGAAACACATTGCTAATGTGAAATATCTAGAAAATGAGGTTTCTGTGTAACCTATCTCTGTTACAAATAATTGCTTTAGATATTGGATAAAATAGATACAAATTGATATCTGCTAATCATTTGTAGTGAAAGCATAATCTATATTAGCCAATAAGCGGCAATACAAGGATTTAATTAGAATGTGCTGTTTGGAAGTTATGTTGTCCTATTAGAATTAGAAATTGAGAAACATAAATATATTTGATTCATGTAAATCAGGGTTGTCCAACATGCGGTCCTCCAAGCCATTTTATGTGGCCCTCGAAGTCCAAGAGCACAGACACAGCATTAGGGTTACTTTTGTACGTTTTGCATTTATTTTATATACAGTGAGTGTTGTGGCTGCAGTTTCAGGGTCGGAATCGTAGTCCACACACATTACGATTTCCATTGGCTGAGAAACAGCCAATGGAAATACTGTTAACATGCAAGGCAGGTCGTAGTAGTGGAAATACATACAGTAAATACATGCCTTGCATGGTAACACTATTTCCATTGGGCTATTTCCATTGGCTGTTTCTCAGCCAATGGAAATCATAATCATGTAATTTGTGTGGGTGGAGTGACGGGCACACAGCGCCACCTTCACACATCTGAGTTGCCGAGCCCAGGGCAGAGACTGCGTGAGCCAGCCGCTCAGTCCAGCCCAGGTTGACAGTGCCACGTGCGGTGCACACCAAGGCCTAGATTTCCTTGCCTCCAGCAGTGGGAAGTACTGCCTGCTATATTTTCCGACGTATGTTTGTGGCATGCAGTGCTTTTGAGCCTCCGAGATAATGCTGGCCAGATACACCGAAACACAAGTATCTGGTCAAAAGTATCTCAGAGGCTCAAAAGCAGTGCGGTCCACCTTAATGTTTGAACATTCTCCCTAGGGAGGGAGGGTACAATTTGCATCACGTTTTGACAAAAACATCCACCTTGGGTACTGTTCAAATTCCGTCACAAAAAAAAATAATTTTCCACATGATTTTTACAACATGTGGGAATTAATTCTTTGCCAAAATGGCTAGGCACCACAATCACGCCTTCCATACTCGGAAAAGCACCACAGCAGGTAAAATGCCTGGGGCTCTATCTAGTTTTTGTTTTTGCAACGGACAAGTGCTAATCTGGATGAGGCAAAACAGCCCTTGGGAGGTGTCCGTGCCCCTGTTGGAGGAAGGCCAGTTGGGGAGTGAATTTGCAGAGCGTATAGCACTGTAGCCCACCAGATCCAAGACACTGTGGGCTTTACAGCAGACACCATGAGGTCAATTCCCTCCCCGGTTCCTACAACATGGCCCTCAGCTCGGCTGGAGTGATCCGAGTACCAGAGCACCGGGTGCCCCTGGGACCTGGGAGAGGAGGGCACCCGGCCATGTCTAGTTCTTCATACTTTAAGATTGTGCTCACATTGTGTTTCTTCAGTTAGTTTCACCTTTGGGTGATCGCTTTTCCACATTTTATCTGTTGAATTGGATTATGCTTCTTTCATTAACACAGAAGTAATTAATGTGTATTACAGAGATAAGCCGCCATATGAATTGGGCACACTGCACAGGCAGTATCAATCATTAACACAGAAGTAATTCATGTGTATTACAGAGATAAACTGCCATATGTACTGGGCACACTGCACAGGCAGCATCAATCATTAACACAGAAGTAATGAATGTGTATTACAGAGATAAGCTGCCATATGTATTGGGCACATTGCACAGGCAGCATCAATCTTTAACACAGAAGTAATGAATGTGTATTACAGGGATACGCTGCCATATGTATTGGGCACACTGCACAGGCAGCATCAATCATTAACACAGAAGTAAGGAATGTGTATTACAGAGATAAGCCGACATATGTATTGGGCACACTGCACAGGCAGCATCAATCATTTACACCGAAGTAATTAATGTGTATTACAGAGATAAGCCGCCATATGTACTGGGCACACTGCACAGCAGCATCAATCATTAACACAGAAGTAATGAATGTGTATTACAGAGATAAGCTGCCATATGTATTGGGCACACTGCACAGGCAGCATCAATCTTTAACACAGAAGTAATTAATGTGTATTACAGGGATACGCTGCCATATGTATTGGTCACACTGCACAGGCAGCATCAATCATTAACACAGAAGCAATGAATGTGTATTACAGGGATACACTGCCATATGTATTGGTCACACTGCACAGGCAGCATCAATCATTAAAACAGAAGTAATGAATGTGTATTACAGGGATACGCTGCCATATGTATTGGGCACACTGCACAGCAGCATCAATCATTAACACAGAAGCAATTAATGTGTATTACAGAGATAAACTGCCATATGTATTTGGCACAATGCACAGACAGCATCAATCATTAACACAGAAGTAATGAATGTTCATTAAAGAGATAAGCTGACATATGTATTGGGCACACTGCACAGGCAGCATCAATCATTTACACAGAAGTAATTAATGTGTATTACAGAGATAAGCCGCCATATGTACTGGGCACACTGCACAGGCAGCATCAATCATTAACACAGAAGTAATGAATGTTCATTACAGAGATAAGCTGACATATGTATTGGGCACACTACACAGGCAGCATCAATCATTAAAACAGAAGTAATGAATGTGTATTGCAGAGTTAAGATGGCCTATGTATTGGCACAACACTGCACAGGCATCAATCATTAACACAGAAGTAATGAATGTGTATTACAGAGATAAACTGGCATATGTATTGGGCACACTGCAGAGGCAGCATCACTCATTAACACAGCAGTAATGAATGTGTATTACAGAGATAAGCTGGCATATGTATTGGCACAACACTGCACTAGCGACATTAATCAATAATACAGAAGTAATTAATCTGTATTACAGAGATAAACTGGAATATGTATTGGGCACACTGCACATGCTCAGGCAGCATCAATCATGCTCTGTACAGGAGAATGCTGGCATAAATATTGGGAACAGCCAACATGACAATGTGTTACATCAGTGACAGTGCAGTCTTTACCGTGGACACATAGATCTTTAAAATGTGTTGTGTTGTAAAATGTTCTTGTCTGCTGTTGGTGACATGAAATTTTCATGTTCCCCTTTAGAACTGATTGCAAACCTATGGCTTTTTAGTCACCTTTTCTGCTGTGAAATTCAAACCCATATTTGAAAAAAGATATTATTGGAGGGGGAACCCCCCCAAACCCTCCCTAGATCCTTATAGCTCCTTCTCGATGCTTGGTCGCCCCCACAATTTCAGGAAAATATGAACACATACACCCTGAAAGAAATCACAAGCAACTGACCTCGGATCAATTGATGGAGGGGCTCCCTCTGATACTCACTGCCCCTGACACCAAAAGCTCTCTTTGGGACTGCATGGCGCATCACTGCCTGTGTTGCTATTGTGTCAAAGGTCACACAATATCGCTTTTTAATATACTGCTTTAGATGAGGGTGTTGACTTTAGGCTCACCTGCCCACTGGGGGACAAAAAGCTAATGCTTCGGCCCCACATTCAAAAAGGTTGGACAAGCCTGATGTAAATGAATGTGTGTGTTCTAGACTTAGCGAGAACTTCACAGGCAAAAATACATTTTCTTTCTGCTGTAAACCAACTGCCTATGTTCACATAATATACTGTGGTGACTTCCCCAGCATACACTTAGGGGGCCATCTTTAAATTGACTGTTCATTTGAATAAATATGTAATATGAATTCCTAATACAGCCTTTTTCATGTCCCAGAATTTTGGGGTGAGATTATATAGCAGGGGGCTGAATCAGAGGGGGACAGTTAGTGGGAGTAAAACAAATATTGACAATCATTCTGACAATAGTTATAACATTGAAGTGGAATGACCACTCCCACTTCAAAAAGTGATAGATCGTGGGTGCTGGGTACAAATCCCCCCTCCGTCAATGTGTTTTTTGAATTGGCCCTGGTATTTTTCAAATTGTATTTTATTTTGTTGCTTTTGTTTTCCTGTTGAAAATAGCAGAAACACATAGATGATTTAGGATCAAAGATTATGAATGATTGGGACAATTATTTAGCTCTACAGGTTGTTAGCAGAGGGGATGTGGATTAGCTTGTGCAATTACTTAAGAGCTCATGAGTATATGTTCATGGATCACAGTGTCGAGGTTCAGAAACTCCTTTGTCAATCGACATCATTTTGTTTACCAGACTCTCTGCCTCTATTTGTTTCTATCCCAATAATAGTAAAACAGTTTGACAATATATCATGGAAGCTTATGTACCAACGGTGCAGCAATTTGATCCACATCATGGTAGCCAAGGTGATCTGCAGCAGTCTGTGCATTGACACTGGAACGTTTAAAATGATCATTCAATGATCAATGTGTGCAGGTTCTGAACAATTTAATGAGAAAATCTATATTTTTTCATTCTTAATTACTATATGAATTACTACAAGAATTTGAAAAATGCTGCTTTATTGAAATGGATGTTACTGTTTGGGCAGACCTTTTATAATGTATCTATGCCTCTTGGATTGCCTGCTGTAGGGGTAGGGAGAATTAACGTGGCATTTTGATGTTGTTATGTTACTACGGTTTATGAACTCACTGATTCACCACTGGAGATGTTTCAAAGCACTGCAAAACTTTCTGTCTGTATTGTGCCCCCACCAGCGAAGCCAGACCACAGTTTGTTGAAAAGGAGATTATGAGCACAATGAAGTAAGGGGATGGTAAAAAGTGAAGGATATTGCAAATACATTGAGGGATGAAGAGGGATAGGCTTTGGATCATTGTGGATGTATGTTTTGCCATTAGTCAAATGTATATGAACCATCCTCTAGAGAGAGTTGAAGCAGAAAAGCATGTGTTGAAATAATATATATATACATAGGTTTTCAGAGCAATTTCAGCGTATTTTAAAATAGAGATTGCGCAGACTTGTGTGTGAGGGGCTCAGGAGAATCCTCACGAATGATATGCAGGTTTAATTACCTGCAGATTCTGCTTATGGTACCACAGGCACATTCCTAAAAAAAAAACTATTCTGGGACAGACAAACAAAACTCAGAATTAAAAAAGTAAATGTTTTTTTCTTCACCCCTGGAGATACATTAAATCTAAGGTTGAATTTGTGAGATAGTGCTCTTAATGCAGAGGTCCAAATGTTGGTTGAATCTTTAAAGGGTGTGGAGGTTTGGGACTGCACACTGCTCGAATACAAGGCTAAGAGATCATACTAAGAATCACGTGATCAGATACAAAAAACCTGGAGTAAAAGGAGCTGGAATCAGATGGGAGGTAAACAAAAGACATGAGAGTCCAGGAAAATCTGCAGAAGCCATTCGTAAATGGAAAAACAGAGGACAAATGCAAATCTGGGGATCAGTGTTATCACTAGATGGTTGGGAAGAAGGGGTAGTGATCTGCAGAGACTGGGTAATAATGGGTCACTACCAGCCAACTATTGCAAATGCACACATGCTGTGTAAACTTTTATGGTCGAAACTTGCTAAATTACTGACTTGGGTCGAAGACAGAGGAGGACCCCCGCAGATAGTGCCTTTGGAGAGTGCACAGCTGTGCTTCAGAAACAATGGCACAAGAAAAGTTGCAGAGAATCCGAACTGTAGTTGAATCTTTGAGCCACAAGGACTGAGCACTGGCACAGCAGTGATTATGGATCACTTTTGGGATCTAGAGCATATATGAAGCTACCCACAGACTGGAGAAGAGTATGCCCACTAGTGAATGTTCATGTTCTAGCGTTAGTGATTCATAAAAGTGATTTGAACCTTGACAGTTTCCCGAAAGAAGATGCTAACCTGTGGAAGAAGAGATCTGTGGAGCTGATTAATTGATTGAAGAGGGAGAACTACTTCTCAGCTAAGTCAATAGAAGCTTTTGACTCCATTCCGTATGAACACAGACTGTTCAGCCAGACTTTGTCAGTATTCACATTGATCTTCATGCTATGAATTCAGGTTAGAGCAAATACCAAATGGCTTCAGATTACCAGATGGGAATTGCTATAGAAAATCAACATGATCATAAAAAGATTCAGTGCTATCAAAGAAGAGATTAGAGCCATATGACTGATGACTCTTCAGAATAGATACGTCTTGGACATGATCACAGCTATGGATGGAGGTGTTTGTGCAAAAATTGGATAATCATACTGCAAGTTCATACCTTCTCATGATGACGAAAATGGCACCTTGACAGAGGCCATAGAGATGCTAACAAAGCTACATGTCCAGATGATAGACGAAGTGGAAGACATTGCTGATGACAGCTGGTTTGGATCATTCTTTTCTTGGGTTGCACAATGGATGGCAGACATGTTCAAGTTCCTTAGAGGCCTGATCATGTTGGTGTTGCTTGGATTTTGTGTGATCAAGATAATAATCACACAATGCAAGAAGACAGCAAAGAAAGCCATGGGGATGAAAATCATGATCAATGTTGAATCAGGATGGAAGGCCAGAGATTTGACATATGAAGAAATCAGAGACTTTGGGCGTCATTCCGAGTGAGGAGGTAAGTGGTTAACAGCACCAGTGAAGGTGCCGGAGCCGTCAACCTCTTACCGCCTCATTATGAGTCTGCTCGCGGGAACCCGCTAAGGATGCCTAGTTTTACCAGGCACCCTTAGCGGGCCCCGCGAACAGACCTGGGTGCTAGCAACGGGCCCGTTATAAACGGTTCTGTTGTTAGCACCCTCCCCATTCCCATTAATCCCTATGGGGGCTCGAATGGGATTGGGTATGTACTGGGTCTGGGTTCCTTGAATGAGGAATTACCGGGCCCTCCAAGGTTAGATGGCCCGGTAATTCCTCATTTAAGGAACCCGGACCGGTACCCGGTAAGGGGGTAGCCATGCCGCTATTAGCGGCATGGTTACCTCCTACCATGTTATGACCCCCTTTGTGAAGGCCAGCATCTATGCACCTGAGGGGCTGAATTTCCTGTATCCGAAGAACCATAAGAAGTATGAGGGAAAGTGAAACTACTGCAGTCCAAGTGGACAGTGCATGCTCATGACTTGGAACAAAGATGAGCATGTGAAATCAGCTGGATGCCTGAAGGGAGTCATAAAGATATGGATCCCAAGGGAGCATTTCTTCAGACAAGGATGTCTAGATATGAAGGATGATGGGAGAGTGGTTGATGAATCACCCAGAGGGGGGAGTGTAGAGCAGGAGCCAAGTACCTCCACCTCAACCACTTCGCCCATCTTGCCTATATGTTGGGAACCGGAGTGTGAGACTTGTGCAGTACCATTGAAATTACCAATATTGAAGAGAATCCTGGAAGAAAGGTTCCAACTAAGAAAGCCATACTTGCATATGAGACGGTATGATGGCCATTTGAATTAAATCCCGGAAGAAGCAGGACCAATGAATGGAAGAGAAGAATGGTGACATCATGAAGAGCCGAGCTGAAGTACATGGAAGAGAATGCAGATATTCTATAAGCCATCAAGAAAGTACCAAAAATAAGTGACATCTTGGGATCAATATGAAGAAGCTTATGCCGCAGAAGCGATGATGATATCAAGTCATTTTACACGTGTACATATGCAAAGAAACACAAGCAGATGAAGTATTCTTGAGGCTAGCTTTATAGTGAATAGATTGCTGCATGCGCCAACATGTACATATACATATATATAGAAGTGAGTAAAGAATGGATGTTTCCACTACGTATTATAGCAGAGCTGGACCAGAGAAGGAAGGCCTTGTTTCCTGTGTGTCGCAGTTAAAAAAGCAATTGGATTACAGAAGCAGATCTCAGAAAGGCGTGACTGGATGAGCCCCAAGAGGCCAAGGTCTTATCAGGCTGGGGTGAGCAGACGTTCGATACAAATTGTGTGAAAGAACAAAACTCCTGTTTAGAACACATGGACAAAGAACAAGGAAGATGTCAGAGATCTATAAGAAAATAGTATTTTAAATACACTAGGGCTCGATTTTGTGGTCTTCAGTCATACGGAAGGATGAAGTTGAACGAACATGATGGTGCATGAGGGCAGAGTGTGCCTTCACTCCCCTGAATTCTCCAGAGCAAAATAACACTCCCAAGGACAGGTTCAAAGCCTTAATTGACAGCAGACCACTGAGGTGATGATAAATGAACGTGCTAATTGGTTAAAGACTAGCTCACCAGCACCTGGAAGGCCAGCCTGCATGCTGCTAATATAGGTGGAAAAGTACTGACAGAGTTTAGAGTGCCAACCAATTGTAGGGGGCCGCGTGATTAAGGGTCCTATAGTTTGTGTAGCCAATGGAACGTTGTGTATTTAGTGACGGTCACAGTGACCTGCTTAAGGGGAGGGCTTACTTGCCCCACCTGATGTTAAGAAACCTATCACTTTTCTTCACTCTGATAGACAAGTATGGATAGTATACTTAGAGGTTACTTAAGAGCCTATCACAATTATCACTAGGTTTTTGTAGTTTGCCACGTAGGATGACGTAAGTAATACATAGGTTAACATCATTTTTTTTAAGATGCATTAAGAGATCTTACGTTGAGACGTCCGTTGATGTCCCTTGTGTTCCCTGTTTTTAGATAATTAATATTAAAACAGTTATCCTTTTACCAACTACCTGAGTCATTTCGATTATTGATGTTTGATTAACTTCTGCATCCCCATCCACCTCAAGCGTATTGCTACCTCGTCTTAAAGGGCTGGAAGACTCCAGTTCACTGTCAAAGGCCTGTCGAAGGTCAGCAAATGCCAAGAACAGGGTGCAATTTGTTTTTAAGGCTTCAAGCTTTTGCACATTTAGCAAAAATAAGATTTAGGCCAGTCCCCACTCCTTTTGTGAATCCAATCTGTCTTGGGTCTATGATCTCATTTTTTTCTGCCCAATCAGTTAGTTGCTTGTGCAGAAATGACGCAAATAGTTTACCTAGTACGTAATGCGATTGGTCAATAATTGTTAGGCATAGATCTATCACCTTTTTTGAAAATTGGAACAATTATCACAGATTTCCAGGAAGATGATACTGTCTTTGCCTTTGAGATTTGTTGGAATAGTATTTATATGAATTGTGACAATTTTTCTACATCTCGTTTTAGCAAGATGTTGGTTAAACCATCAGGACCAGCCGCTCCTGAATTGTTCAGTTTTTTAATTGCTTCCACAATCAACGTTTTTGTATGTAGAAATTCCATGGTACTGAGATCTCTTCAGTTCATTGTTTTTGCAAGAGGTTGGTTTTGCAAAGAACTCTGTTTTAATGTACCTTCATTTATGATGCTCCATATCTCACCTTTGTTGTCCTGGCAGATGACCTTTAGCGTTTGCTCTGCTTGTTCTTGGTCCCGTAGTAGTTTGAAAGAGATCTGCCAAATGTAATATTTGTTTTCTTTTTTTATGTAGTACATCATGTCGGCTGCATTCCCTTTCTTTAAATTATTGAGGTCCTCTCGGAGTATTTTCTTTTGTGTTACTATCTCCTGACTATAGAGATATTTTGGTTTTAAATATGGTTGTTTAAAACTAGTCTTTATTGTTTTGTAAATTGCCAGGAGAGGGGCATAATCGAGCTCCTGGTTGCTTTGACTTGTCATTGTGCAATACTTACCCGTTATGTTTGAAATGTCTTTGGGGATTATTTGCAGTCAATTTCTGCTTTGGTTTACTCAAAGTTTACCGCTTGGTTTGTTGTGCAATTCAACCTTCTCTGTTTCCCAAGTTAATTTTACAACATCATGATCACTTGTGGTCATTGGAATTATCTGAAGCCCCTTTATAATGTGAATGTAATTCATAGAAGACCAGATGTAGTCTAATGTGGCATGGCTATTTTTGCGATGCCATGTTTGTTTCTCGGGTATGTCACCGGAAGTCTGCGAATTTAACGTGACGCAGGTTCTCAGGGTAAGTTCATGTGCCCACCGACATCCCGATTTCTGAACGAGTAGTCACATTTTTAAGTTGGATCTATTGGTTTCCCTTCAACGTCCAAACATATTGGGGCTGATTCATGGAATTATTTGCGCCGAAAAACAGGGATTTGTGCGCCATTCTGCCCGCAAATCCCTGTTTAACAAATGGGGATTTGCGGGCAGAATGGCGCACAAATCCCTGTTTTTCGGTGCAAATAATTCCATGAATCAGCCCCTTTATGTTTAAGTCACTGAAGATAATAAAGTGAGGATTATTAAATTCTGCTAGACTATCATTGAGTATCTTAGTCACTGAGTTGATTAGATTCACTGATGTAATCATGGCTGGATTCTAGTATAAATTTATGATGATCATGAATTCTGGATGATCTTTGTCGTGTTTCGTGTTGTAGGTAAATCCCTTGTACAAATGGATTTGGATGTTCGCTTCTAAGCAGTATAAGGCCTTTTTTATTCTTTATCATTCTTATCGTACCAGTGTATGGTCTTCGTTGTGGATTTTTCCCAGCAGTGTTAAGCAAAATTGTGTATCCATCACTCACTGGTGTCTACCGTAACCAGGTTTCTTGCAGGCAAATAATGTTGTGTGTGTCTCTATTTAAGGCAGTGTTGATGAACAAATGGGAGAACCCTCGGGTGTTCCATGAGATTAATGATCCAGTGCCTGCCACTTTGGTGGTTCCTAGTTAATGCTGATTTTTCCCCCCGAGACCATTTTGGCGCTTTTCATCCATTGGATGTGAAATGTCGATTAAACGTCTGCATCGGATGGCCTCTGTTGTTGTTCGTTGTGGTGTAGATTTTTCTTCTTTCTTCAGTATTTTCCTACTTTTTATTATTATCTTGTGCGGGAACAACAAACTGCCTCAGCCTTCTCTCCCTGCTTGAGATCACCAGGGCCTCTTTCTGAGGACGACAGCATGCTATTTCTTAAATCGTATCTGAAAGAGGTGATGGCAAATGCTACATTTTAAAACTGCACTCACTTTTTAACTTATCTTGGGGAGTGGTCAGAGTCTACAATGATTTCCTATGGGTATTCAGGACAAACATACAGACCTTTAGAACTTAAGGGGCTGTTGAGTTGAGAAAGATAAAAAAAAAATTCCATGTGTGCTTATTTGCTTTTCTAACTGGTAGCCATTATTCCGTTGATTTTCTGATTTCTTCATGCTTGCACTAAATCAGGGAGATGGGTAGAAAGTCAGCAGAAAAATCCAGGAAAGGTTTAGATATCTTAAAATTAGGGAAAACATTCTTATATGTCATTTTTATAAAGTCATGTCAAGTTGTTGAATCAGTTAATACAATATAATAAACATTGTCATTGTCTTACACTTTGTTTCTGTGTGGCTCTCTTGTTTCTATCTTTATATTAAACCAGTCATTTTATCACATTGTTATTCTAAAATTATTTGTTTACATGACTATGAATTAAGCTACATCCTCTGTAAATATGTTTCTTGATTCATGCTTTTAGACTGTGTTCAAAAATTATTTATAGGCACATTCTACAAAGTATTTATATAGTATTCATTGCTCTTCTTACTTTCATTATTGCTGTCATATCTGTGTTCAAAACTAGCTGCAATGTTGTCATATATTAATTGTGTTCCCCACTATCTTTAGTGTTATGTTATTTTTGGTGTTGTCTTTATATCTATGTATTAGCATATGGACATTTGTAATTATGTGACTTGTAATCTTATACTCTGTAGCAAACTGAATTCCCCTTTCTTGTCAATATAGTAATACATTTAACTTGAAAAATGTGATCTTAATAATAAATAAGAAAATATATAGTAATCATAGAAGATAACATTTATTTGGTTTAGCATCAAAGTTGCACAATAACATAAATCATAATCAAACTTTTATCGAATCAAATCAGACCGATTTTAAAATGCAAAAGTTATGAAAAAATAATTCCAATCCTATGCCCAGCATTATTATTGTTCCATGATTTAGCCAAACACTACACGTCTAACCACTAGATGCATGAATACAAAATGTTCTTTCTGACATTGTCCTTTAGCTTCTGTTTTACACTCTACTAAACTCTCAGGCGAATTATTAAGAACAGGACAGGGTCATAGCACTTCATGCTTTAAAATCAGTTTTAAAAACATTTCCTCACAATTATGTACATTGATTTATTCCAAAATACATACAATCAACGTTTGTTAAATACAGAAAAGATTCCTCATTAATCATCATACAGCTTCTTTTGTGGAAGGACATAGACCCTGTAAAGGCTCACTCCCTGTTGTACCAAGCCAAACTTATAATAAATGACACATCCCAGTATGGAATGAGACTAAGAGAACAGGTCGCAAGGTTAACAAGCCTTTATGTATAATTGGCATGCAGAGAACTCTGTTGCCTCGAGAGCGCTCCGGATACATTACAATTACACAAGATTATAAGGCTAAATATTGTCATCACAATATAGGTTACAATATTGGCACATGACTGCTGGAGAGAGATGTCCCATATGGCTCTGTAGGCGCTGCGTCCTCAGGATAGGCTGCCCAGTTGGCGGGAGGATGTGAGTCACGAGGTCCAACTGCCTGTGTCCAGAGGGGGTGAGGGTTAGGTCGCGGCGAGATACAGTTGACACTAACTAAGCTGGCATGAGAAACTACCACTAGACATATAATAAACAACAATCATGGGTATACATTTGCGTACATCTTGCAAACCTATAAATTGCATACCTATGATTACATCCTCTTTCATTGGGACTTTTATGAGGCACAGGGCTTAGGGGGCTTGTCCTCCTTGATAACCTTGGTGACTGGGTGATTCTTAGCACATCAAGGCAAGTGGGGAGTATAATGACATATGTTAGTTTTAGGACACAATATACTGCGACAGAGGTCTGGATTTAGTGGGGGCACTCTAGGGTGGGCTGCACAGCAGGGTCACACTTCTGGTACATCAAGAGAATACCTTAGGAGGGCACAGGGTTAGTATGGTAGTAATTTTCCAACAGCAGGGGCAAGAGGGCAGGAGCAGGTTTGTGGAGATGGATGAGCTCCAAGTCATAGCTCAAGCATCCGTGAGAAAGGGATTTGTGAAGCTTTAGACAGTGGAAGAAATGGTGGGGGCCATGAGCGCACTGTGCGTGGTGCTGCAGAGAAGAGAGAAGCTTTTCGTAGTATCAGAGTGCAGCCTAGTACAAAGATGGAGTCGAGGGCACACAAAATGGAAGCCAAGTGCATCTCGCAATAGCCCCACCTATGCTGATATTAGCATAAGGGCAATGGAGGCGTCCCCCGCTAGTGCGTGAGCAAGTGGTCCATTTTGTATAGAATGTACAAGTGGGGGCCCAAACGGCCCTTCACACCCTCACATTCCCCCCTTTCTTTACATCTAAAGTAAGAAACTAATCCTTACGACTACTTTCACTCCGATAGTACTCTGCTTCCTGCACTGCTTCCTCCCATGCAGGAGTACCTTTTATTGGTATCAGGTGTGCATGTCATGTATATTCCCCCAACTCCATCCAGATCTACACAAACCTCTCTATACCAATGTAATTCTCGTGGCTCTTTGATTGTGGTGTGATATAAATTGTCCACCCTATCCCCAGGATAGCGGTATACTGATGTCATGCGATACTTAGAGGGACCACACTCCCCAGTTTGGATCTATACATCTTTCATACTTCTTACGCTTGTCCACTTACCCATTGTTACCACCATCATCGCTGAACTAGGCATTGATTTTGCACAACATCGAATTCCCACCTGACACACACAGAAAAATAGCAACATGATAACGATCAGTGGGACAAACATTTTCATCATCACGCTAAACCAAAATGGTATCCAGTTAAAGATGTTGTCAAACCAGGCTCTATTCCTCCTTCCTTCGGCATTCTTTCCCCCAAACTGTGCACCACTGAGATGACGTGGGAAAGGGTCCAATTGTCTGCATTTTCAGAAAGTATGAATGTACAGCAGGCACTCCCGATTTTTCGGCAAACACTGCCGTCCCTTCCTGTGAGAAGATCCAGGACATACCGGTTCTGCATGGTCATCAACTGCAGTGCGCCGAGTTTCACCTTGATCACGTTAAATCTTTCTTCAGTGTCATTGGCCAGTTGGATCAGGCCCCAGCGGACAATCTGCAGCCATTTGGAGTTTGTTCATGCCTGAAGCCTTGGCACCAGAAGGGAAGCAAAGAATGTTTCGGCAGAGTTGAAGAGCTTGTATTTATCTGGAATTTCAGCTAGGAGTTCTGATGACTTGCTGGAGATATAATCGGATGACCTTCTTTTGCGGGACACTCTGTCTTGTAGTTCTTTTTCATACAGAATGTCAGATGTGGAGGGCTTTTCCATTGCTGGCTGGGGTTCTGCACCATCAATGCCGAATGCAGTGTGGCCATGGCACAGGTACCTCTCCACGATGGTGGGAGATGCAGGTATGCTTGTTTGCCACATACCCAGTAAGTGTCCATTAGTGCTGCCGCCCCTTTTTTCATGTCCGGAATGATAATTGTTTTGTTGAACTGTTTGTTAGAATCCATCTGTACTTTTCCTTCGCCATGGAAACAAAGTTCATGTACAATTTCTTTCTGTGTTTTTATAGGTTTTTCGAGAGCTGTATCCCATGTGAGTTTTGTGATGTGTTGAGACCAGATTGGAGTGCATGTCCCTTTGACCCATTGAAAGTTCTCCTCAGTTAGACCTCGCAGTGCATCTGCTTTACATGTGATTGTGTTGTTGTGCCATTTGTTTTATGTGAACCGTGTCCCTTTGAAAACAAAAAAATGGTTCCTTGATACAGATCACTCCTTGACGCTTACTCGTGCAGGCTTTTTCATTCTGAAGTATTTCTATTGTAACTGTGTGTGACTGGAAGGTGCTTCGAATCCTACACAATACTAGATGAACCAAACACTGGGCATCCGATATGGGTACTTCTTGGGGTATAAGAACTTTGGGTGTGCCGGAGGCATGAGGAATGAGAGAGCAAAAGTGACAGCTCTGATTTGTTGCTTGTTTAGCTGTTGCGCTCATGTCTGAGTACCATTTGTTAGACTGATCCGGGTGGTGGGGGTCTTCGATCTCGTCTAATCCCAGGCCATGGTATGCATCAGAACCCTTCCCTCCTGCACTGCTTTTTTTGCCTCCTGCTCCCCCCTTGACCATCATGTAGCATTTTTACTCTCTGGTACTTTATAGGAAAAATATTTGCCCATGTTTAATCACTCTGTTCATTAGTATTTTGCCATGACCATGGTATTAAAGGATCTTGGGTGGTTGGGACTATAGGACTAAAGTGCATTTCAGTGCCATGTGAGGTAGGTTATTTGGTTGTGTGTGTGCTTGTAAATGGCATATCTGCTGTACCGAACAGGGATTAATCACCATTGTAATCACTGGTTTCATCATCAACATCGTACCCCATAGCAGCATATGTAACAACAGGGTTTTTGACAGTTCGGTTTTCATACAGTGTTGTAAGATTAGCATTCAGGGAGGCATTATGTGACCAAATGGTCTTAACTCCGGCCCATATGAGGCTTGATCCTTCTTATACCCCACTCCCCCCTCTTTCATATCCCCCAATATGAAAGTCAAGCTCCAATAGAGGGCAAGGCAAAATAACATTATAGAAAACATGATAGCAACAAAGTACAGGCCACTGTCATAACTGTAATATCTATTAACTCTATTATCTACTCTATCACTATCTAAATTGGAGTAGTTGTTTGTGAGGGCCCTCCTCCCCGTCATATTTCCACCTGAAAGGGCGATATAAAAGTGTTAAGTACACAAAAACAGTATATATACATACATAAATATATATGTATCTGCACATTTTCTTTTTCCATTAGATCACACACATCAGTGTTTACTTATTTTTCCACCAATCATCTTTTAGTAGTTATGAAAAAATAACGAGTCACCCGGTATGGAAATAACGGTGGCGTTAAACCCACCGCCATCATTGTTTCCATACCGGGTGATATCGAGTCCTGCAGGCGGACGTGGAAACACCGGCACCATCACGAGATGGTGCCGGTGTTCCATGGTCCCCATTCCCATTGAGTTCTATGGGACTCAATGGGAACAGGGATTTACCGAATTCCGCCTCCGGAATTCCCGCGTCACCGGGGTTGTAATGCCCCGGTAATTCCGGGAATCACAGAGGCGGAATGGTAATACGAGTCCGGCGGTAACCAAGCTGGAAAAACTGGCAGGTTACCGCCGGACTCGTAATGAGGCCCATTTACTTTTTGTTGTTACTCTTTTAACTTGCAGTAAAATAATGTAGATAAAATAAATCTAAGTATAAAGAAAGAAAGAAAAGAGAGAGAGAGAACTACACGATCATTTAAAACATTTTATGTGCATTTCTCATGTTTGTTTTTGCATGCACTTTCCAGTTCGTTTTTCCCCTTTCTCATTTGTCTCCTATATTACTTTTCTCTATATTAGGGGATAGCAGCGTCTTGGCTCTGTTGCTGTTCACTTTGGGGTGTTGTACTATCATGTTCCCTTCTTACATCAGAAAGGTGCACCCAGTATTTTAACCCCTTAACTTTCTCAGCGGTGGGCATGCAATAAATCACTGCGTAAGGGCCATGAAATCGTGGGGAGTTCCATCTCCGCATGAAACTACGCACATATACATTTTTTCCTTGCATTAGCTGTCCTGTGGGATTGTCTTGTGCTGGTGTTGTTGTATCTGTCTCACTGTCTTGTGTGAAAGGGGGTGCTATCTGCTTTGCTATACTTTGCACTGCACATGTCAATTGGGTAAGGTATTCCTTGAATTCATCCCCTAGTACTGTGGCAGCTCTGTGAGTGTCTGAAGCTCTTCTCAATGGAGATCGCAGCGTATGTATGCACCGTCCCATTACTATTTCGTGCGGGCTCAGATGGTGGTCCTTACTTGGTTGTGTCCTGAGTTGGAACACTGCTAGAGGCAATCAATACACCTAGTTCTTTTTTTTTTTTTTTTTTATTTTAAACTTTTATTTTTGCTGGCAGTGGTAGTTGACATACACACACAACAGATCGAGAGTATGGTCTTTAAACATGACAAGGTACATTACACTAGGATGTTCACACACAATAGCATACATTTGCAGATAAAGATCAGCTAAGTGCCATATTGGGGAGCACAATGTACAGAAATGGGGTCTAGGGCGAGCTATCCGCCAAAGAGGTAGCATCGAGGGCGTTGAGATAGCTGTTGAAGGCAGTCCAAATGTTTTTGGGCCGGGACCAGGTCACCAAGTTCAGCCATTTCTTGAAAGTGGGGGGTGCCGAGCAGTTCCAGTTTTGAAGAATACATTTTTTAGCAATTGCACAGCATACATTTAACAGCCTGGCCTCTCCTCTGGCGCCCTCAGCATCCCACTGACCAAACAACGCCCCCATCGGGTCAGGCTCAAGCACCGCATCACAGAGTGCGGACATGGTCTTAAGAATCTCATCCCATAATGGGGCCAGGTTGGGGCAATCCCAGAACATGTGGAGATGACCGGCATCTTCCGCCCCACAACGGGGGCAGAGTCGCGTGTCGGAGTGGGCGAATTTGGAAAGTCTGCGTGGCGTATAGTATAGCCTATTCAGTAGCTTGTACTGCATAGTGCGATGTCGAAAATTAAGGGAGACCCTACTGGTGTGGGAGCACATTTTACCCCACAGCTGCTCTGAAATAACAACCCCCAGTTCAGAGGCCCAGTCCTCTCTCGCCCTGGGGGGCGGTGTTGCTGAAGCAGTGAGCAGGAGTTTGTACAATGATGAGACCACTCCCCGCGCCCCCCCGGAGTTGGCAATGTAGGAGATGGCAGGGTGGTCTGGGGGTTCGCTGGGGAAGGTGGGCCAAGCCGCCCGGAACGCTGCGCGGAGTCGGTAATACTGAAGTAGCTCAAGTGGCGAGCCCGAGTGGGCTGGTTTCCACGTCTGTGGCGTTATGAATACCCCATCCGGGTAGAAGTCAGTAAGGGCCAGATAACCCAGGTCCCGCCAGTGCCGTGCCAGGGCTGAGTCATTCGTGGGCTCCAAACTGGGGACCCGCCATGCGGGGAGCCATTTGTAGTAAGGGTGAGTCTCGGGGGCAGCAGCGAATATCCGCCTCCAGGCAAACAAGGTGGTCTGGACGGGGTCTATGGGAGAGTCAGGCTTATATTTCCGGTGTAGAAGTAAGGACATAATGTTAGCACCGGAGGCAGCAATGATTTCAAGCCTGACATGCGGGCGGGAAGGAGGACCAGGATACCAGTATGTGGCAAATTGTGCCTGCGCCGCAGTCCAATAACTCATCAAGTCAGGGGCCGTGAACCCGCCCCTATCATAGGGAAGGGTCATAGCACCCCACTTTTTCCGCACCGCGCCGGAATGCCACAAGAATTGGGCACACAGTTTGTGCAGATCAGTGAAGTAACTATTTCCAGGCCAGATGGGAACATTTGTAAACGTGTACAGGAACTTAGGGAGCAGTATCATCTTGACCAGCGACAGCCGCCCGGCCAATGATAAGGGAAGAGAGCGCCAGCGCTCTAGTTTGGCTTCGGCCAGTGCAGCCAATGTCACATAGTTGTCAGCCAGAAGGGTCTCCCTAGTCAGGGACACACGAACCCCCAGATATTTGATCCCATTGGGAGACCACCTGAGCGGGTATTCAGTGGTCGGGTGAAGTGTGGAGTGTGTGAGGGGGAAAAGTTCGGACTTTGTGTAATTTATAGTGAAGCCTGAAAAAGTCCCGATGCGGGTGATGTCCCGGAGGAGAGGGTCAAGGTAGAGATCTGGGTCCCTGACGAACAGAAGGACATCGTCCGCGTATAGGGAGACCACCTCGGAGGCGCCCCGGAGAGGTATTCCCCCGCGCATGTGCCGTTCCCTGATAAAGTCCGCCATAGGCTCGATGGCAAGGGCGAACAGAATTGGGGAGAATGGGCATCCCTGGCGGGTACCCCGGAAGAGAGGAAACAGTGTAGAAGTTTGAGAGTTGACGCGGACTCTGGCAACCGGAGAGGTATATAATAATCTGATGTAGGAGATCATCCTAGGGCCGACGCCCATGGTCTCCAGAACCAGCCACATGTATCTCCAGGAAACCATGTCAAAAGCCTTCTGGGCATCCAATGTCACCGCCACCGCACTCACGCTCTGGTCTATGCGGGCCATTACGTTAAGCAGCCGTCGAATATTGTGTGATGTGGACCTGCCAGGGACAAAACCGGACTGGTCCTCATGAACCATATAAGGCATGACCGGGAGAAAGCGATTAGCAATCACCTTGGCGAAGATCTTCGTATCTAGGTTCATGAGTGAGAGGGGGCGATACGAACCACATTCATCGGGCGGCCTGCCAGGCTTAAGGAGAACCGTGATAACAGCTTCACGTAGGGATGGGGGAAGAGAGCCCAGGCGCAGGGATTCATTCCAGACCTCAAGCAATTCGGGGCCCAATATGGCCACGTGCTCCTGAAAGAATTCGGCCGTAAGCCCGTCGGGGCCCGGTGCTTTACCCTTCGGAAGGCTGGAAATGGCCTCCACTATTTCGTCCAGGGTGAAGGGGGAGTCTAGCTGTTCCCTTTTAGCATGGGAGACGACAGTGGTGGGGATCTGGGCAAGGAGCTCGCGCATCTGCGATTCGCTATGTTCGGGAGGCTGCGAGTACAGTTCGGAGTAAAAGTCTGTGAAGGTCTCTAAAATATGTTGGTCCGACCACTGGGTCGACCCATTGCTACCTCTGACGCAGGTGATTTGGGCTGGCCCCCACTCCCCCCTGGCCAAGGCGGCCAGAGTTTTGCCAGGTCTGTCCCCCTCACCGTATTTCCGCGCCGCCTGAGGTCGGCTAAAGTACTGCACCTCCCTGACGGCCTGCTCGTTGAACAGCTTGAGTTCCTCACTTATCTGGGAAAGGATGACAGGGTCAACAGAGGTGGGGTGGGCCCGCTCAAGATCTCGCAGTTTGGCTTCAGATCGCGACAGGGAGGCCCTAATGGACTTGAGAACCCCGGACTCCCTAGAGATGGCTGCCCCCCGAATGAAAACCTTGAAGGCGTCCCAGCGGACCCCCCGGGTGGTGTCCTGTGGCGAGTTGAATTCAAAGTAGGACCGAATATCCGACAGAATGTCTGCCTTGAAAACGATGTCCTGCAGGGCGGCCGATTTAAAGTGCCAAGTATTCATGGTGGGGGCCAGGATGCCCATGTTAATGATCAGTATGACCGGTGAATGATCAGACAGAGGACGTGCAAGTATACGAATATCTGAAACCCCACCAATCAGTTGGGCCGACAGTAGGATCAGATCAATTCTAGAAGAGCTATCATGTACCGATGAATAATATGTGTTTTCCCGCGTTAGCGGATGGAGAGCTCTCCAACTGTCCAGGATATCCAGTGACTTGCAGTGTGTCAAGAGCCTGCGCGCTGCACTCGCTAAGGGTCTGGGGGCAGAGCCAGTCCTGTCCACGGCAGGGTCTAAAATAAAATTCATGTCACCACCCCAGATGATCTGTACACCCACGTATCCCAGGAGTATGGACACCACCTGATCAATAAACTCAGGGGAGTCTACATTGGGGCCATAAGTGTTCACGAGTAGGTAATCTCTGTTGGCGATGGCGCAATGCAGGATGATGTACCTCCCCCCCGGGTCAATATAGCTTCTGTGAAGAGAGAATTTAAGAGACTTATGAATTAGTGTCAGCACTCCACGGGCCCTTGTAGAGTAGGTCGTGAAGTACCTGAGGGGACCCCATGTGGGCGCAATGCTTCTGGCCAACGGGCCAGTGGAGTGTGTTTCCTGCAGGAGTAACACCTTGCAGTGGTGCCTATTAGCGTAAGCCATGATCCTGCGACCCTTGGTGTAATTGCTGAGGCCACGAACATTCCATGTCATTATCGTCACAGCCATACTATTTCCCCAATCAATAAAATCCCATTGCGGAGAAACCAGAGATAGTGATCCAACGTCAGAGGACGCCAGGTCCCACCTCCCCCAGTACCGGACCCCAGTGCAATGGTCACCGGATCTCCCAATGACAGAGTGCCCATGACTGAAGCGGACAGATATATCTCAATAAGCTTAGTGAACATCCCACCACAGATGCTGAAATGCAGAAACAGAATGATGTACAATTAGAGCATTGCGATCCGGTGCGCGACCAGCTGTCAGTCCGCCACTGCCATTTTCGAGAACATGTCCCCAATCCCCACCCCAACCGCGCCCCACCCTCACTGCCCACCCCCAACTTGCAGTGTGAAACCCCCACCCCTCCCCGCAGGTATCTCCAGCTAACCCGACACTTCCCATAACATGGAGGTCGGGGGGCGACATCCAACAGGGATGACACCCTTCCCGTGCCCAACAGGGGCACCAAAGCAGCGGGAACCAAAAAACCAAGAACATTGCAAATGCAGCGAGGTGTGCTGTGGCCGTGTGGGCGGCTTTAAGGACAAATATGCATGACAGCAACGCCGTCAGTGACAGGTTCTGCAGTACCCGGATCAGAAGACAGGCCACCATAGCCAGCCGAGCACCTCGCCCGGCTGGGCACACAGGGGACCTGAGACCATAGGACTGTTGTGAATTGTTACAATGACCATGTTCCGATTGAAGAGTACCATGGACAAGATAGAGAAGGCCAGTTAGTGTGTGGCATCGGCTCAGACATCCTCAGCCTGAGCTCCCGCCGGGTTGGGAAGCGGCAGATGTGCCTCGATGAATTTCACCGCCTCCTCTGGTACAGTGAAAAAGTACAATTTCCCATTATGTGTGATTTTGAGACGGGCTGGAAACAGGATAGCATAGGGGACATTCCGTTCTCTGAGTAGTTTCTTGACTCCAATGAATTGACGCCTCTCTTGCTGGACCGCTACAGAGAAGTCCGGGAAGATTCTCACTGTGTGTGACTCGAATCGCAGGTCTCCCTTCTCTCGGGCCAGGCGGAGGATAAGATCTCTGTCTCTATAATTGAGAATCCTGGCTATGATGGGTCTGGGAATGTCCCCTGGCTTGGGTCTGGGTGACAGAGCCCGATGAGCGCGCTCGACGGTGAAGTATGGGGACATGGCGGGGTCACCCAGGAGGGACCTCAATAATGATTCGACCGCGTCTTCCATGCGACCCTTTAAAGCATTTTCTGGCACTCCGATAATACGTAGATTGTTCCTGCGGGAGCGCGACTCGAGGTCCTCACACTTTGCTTTCACATTCCGCATATCTTGGGACAGTGATGCCACAGTATCTTGTAGCGCATGTATAGCATCCTCATTAGTTGATATACGGTTTTCGGCGTCCGTGATCCTGGTCCCCGCCTGATCCACCCGTGTCTTTAAAGAGGCAACATTGGCATTGATGTCGTCAAGCTTCTCGTGAAAGGAAGCAAAGTTTTTGGCCATAGCTTCCATGATCGTGGTCAGGTCAGGGGCCGCAGGAGAGGGGCAAACGTTGTTCTCCGGCTCCTCAGTAATAGGTAAGTCCCGGTCAGCCTCCTCCCTCTGGACAGCCCTGGCGAATCTATCCATGGCACCCCCCCTGGAGGATCCCTTGATCTTGCTAGGCATCGTGGGTTGGTGCGCGGGGGGGGAGTAGGCGGTGGTCCCAATATCAGAGAGAAGAGTGCGGGGGCAATACCAGGGGGGAGAACCCCAGCTGTGGAGGCCTCTCGGGTGAAGGAGAACAGGGCCCAGCGGGGCTGATTGGGGTGTGCTGGTGTTGGGCAGCACCCAGGGCCCACAGTGTGGAGAGGTCCGGGCCGCAGAAGCAGGCGACCCGGGAAGCGAATCTGGGGGGGGGGGGCGCCACTAAGCCAGTCTCAAGCGGGGACGTGGTGGGGGACGTCACTGCCGATCCGCAGGCCGCGGTGTGCTGACGGGTCCCCCAGCAGGCCGCAGTCCGCCCGGGGGGGCCGGGCGGGGATGTAGGGGCCACTGGCAGCCGCCCCTTACCTTCCGGGGGCGCACCCCCCCGATCCCCCAGCAAGGGACCACAGCCGGAGTCCTCTCAAAGCCGGCGGAGGGCCGGGACGCGTCCGCGTCGTCACCGGCCACGGGCCCCCAGTCAGGCCGCTCCCGGGGGGTGTCTGGCCCAGGACGCCTGGAGGCCGCCGCGACTCCGATCGGGCCGCAGTCCGCCCGATCGAGCGCCCAGGAGAGGTGCTAAGCCCTGAGAAGGGGGAGGGCCTCGGGCCGGCGCCGCGCACACCGCGGGGGAAAGAGCCAGTCTCAAGCGGGGACTTGGTGGGGGACGTCGCTGCCGATCCGCAGGCCGCGGTGTGCTGACGGGTCCCCCCGCGGGCCGCAGTCCGCCCGGGGGGGCCGGGCGGGGATGTAGGGGCCACCGGCAGCCGCCTCTTACCTTCCGGGGGCGCACCCCCCCGATCCCCCAGCAAGGGACCACAGCCGAAGCCCTCTCACGGCCGGCGGAGGGCCGGGACGCGTCCGCGTCGCCACCGGCCACGGGCCCCCAGTCAGGCCGCTCCCGGGGGGTGTCAGACCCAGGACGCCTGGAGGCCGCCGCGATTCCGATCGGGCCGCAGTCCGCCCGATCGAGCGCTCAGGAGAGGTGCCAGGCCCTGAGAAGGGGGAGGGCCTCGGGCCGGCGCCGCGCACACCGCGGAGGAGAGAGCCGGAGTCAGGCCGCCCAGTCCAGGACCCCGATCTGGGTCGCCCGGGGTCGTAGAGGAGCCGGAATTTCGCTCGGCAGAGGCGCTGAAGTGTGGGGCAAAAGTGATGAAGAGATAAGTGTGTAACGCACAGTGTGGCCGCAGATATAGACGGATATCGCCCAGTCCCACACGGAGCTCAGGAGCTAGGCAGCCATCTTGGGCTGCTCCACAGCACCACCATTACACCTAGTTCTTTTTAAGTGTGTGGCATAGTTTGGACAATTTTCTCTTTAGCAGTCCTTTTTTTTCTACCAATCTGTTAGCTTGCAGGTAATAAATGGAACAGACTTTATGCTTTACTCCTAACAATGTAGTCACTTCTTTGAAGAGGTTGTTCACAAAATGGGTGCCATTATCTGACCTGATCACATCACATGTGCCCCATCTAGAGAATACTTCCCTCACCAAAAACTTTGCTGCACATTTTGCATCTAGGTGGGCACAGGGTCCAGCTTCCACCCACCATGAGAAGGGGCATACTATTACAGTGAGGTATCTCGCTCCGTTACATCTTTCTCCCATATCGGAATAGTCTATGTGGAGTTCCCTGAAGGGCCCTACAGGGCACGGCAGTGTTCCTCGTAATGTTCTGAGTGTCATACCTGAACTGTATGTTTGACAGGTTGTGCATTCTATTGTTAATTTTGACAAGTGCTCCTGTAAATTGGGGACAAACCACTCTTCTTGAATGTCTGCTGCAATATGTTGTTTGGTTACATGCATTGGAAAATGTAGTTGTTGAAATGCTATCTGGGCATTACTACTTTTCCTGTCATTTCTTGTTGCCACATTAAATCTGTGGGTGATTGTTTGCATCCTCTTTTTCCCCATAATGTTTACTCTTCATGGGGTGCACGTCTTTGTAACTCTATTATCTGCAGTATAGGGATGCAGGTGTACCCTTTCTCTTGCGCTTCTTGGGTCAGTGTTTTCACAACGCATTCTAGCTGTTGAGGGACATTAAAGTATGCTGCTTCTTTCGCGGCAGCATCCACTGCCGCGTTTCCGAGTGAGATTGCGTCCGTGTTGTTGGTGTGTGCCTGGTAATTTACCAATGCCACTACTGATGGTTCTGCGAGTGCTTCAATCAAATCATTCAATAGTCCTGCGTGTTGTACAGACGAGCCATCTGCTCTCCTGAACCCCCTTCTTCGCCATCATGACAACCCGGAGTGCACCATTGTTGTTATGTATGCCGAGTCAGAGTAGATTGTTACTGTGCATCCTTTGGCTGCATGCAAGCCTCAATTAAGGCAATCAATTCCGCTGCTTGTGCTGAGTAGTGTGATGGGAGGCGTCTCTGCACTATTACTTTGTACTCTTCTCCTTCTATTCTGACTACTGCTACACCTACATGTTTTTCTCCTGTCTCACTGTCAATTATGCTGACCCATCCACAAAGTATATCCCCCCTCGAGTGCATTTTCCCCTGCTTTTGGTATGTCATCTCCTTCCCCTTCATATGTGGCGCAATTGTGTGTTTGCCTATCTTCTACAGTACAGGGCTCTGTAATAAATGTGGCGGGATTTACAGTTTTACATCTGACCACATGGACGTTTGGACTGGATATTATGATCTCGTATGCTGTTACTCTTTGTGGTGTAAGTGTTGATTTCAATCTTTCTAGAATGGAAAACAGTGAATGTTCCGCATACAATGTCACAGAGCAACCCATCACTATGGTGGCACTTTTCTCTATCGCGAAGGCCACTGCTGCGAGAGCTTATTCATACGCAAAGTGGCCCTGCATCACTGAGTCTAATGTGCTGCTGTAGTAGGCCAATGGTTTGTGGCCTAATGATGTTTTCTGTGTTAAAACTGCTGTCATCAATATTCCATTACAGTGTGAAAAGAGGTAAAACTCCCGTTCATAGTTGGGGTTTGCTAAAACTGGCTCGTGTGTGAAAAGGTCATTCAATTTAAAATATTGTGTCATCATTTCTTGGGTCCATTTTATTGGGGTGTTGTTATTTTTGCGCTTCTTTTAGCCCTTGCAGTAACGGGCGGGAGTAGGCAGCATAGTCGAATATCCATGTGCAGCATTTATTACATATTGCAAGGAATGTCTGCATGCCCTTCACTGTCTTGGGTATTACTGTGTGATGTATTGCTGCTGCTCTGTCTGGTATAATTCTTTTACCATCTTTTGATATCAAATGCCCCAGGTATAATACTTCCGCTGGGCAGTATTGAAGTTTGCCCTTCTCTACCTTGTACCCCTTTGTAGCTAGTAAATTTAGCAATGTTATGGAATCTGCTCTGAACTGTTCTTCACTCTCACCGCAGAAGAGGAGATCATCCATGTTTTGGATTATCGTGCTTTTCACATCCACATTACCAAGGTTGTCATGCAAAATCCTATTGAAAATACTGGGCCTCTCACAGTATCCTTGTGGCAATATACAATGTTCATATCTGTTTACCCCCAAGGTGAATGCCGTGAGATACTGACAACTAGGGTCGAGTGGCACTGAGAAAAAGCTGTTTTTCAAATCTACAACTGTGAAGCATGTTGCTTCCTTTGGAATACTACACAAGATGGACGCTGGGTTAGGCACTAGAGGAAATTCCTTTTATATGATGTCATTAAGTGGGCGGAGGTCCTGTATCATTCTCCAAGCCCCGCCCCTTGCTTTCTTGATCTGGTAAATTGACGTATTACAAGGTAAATTCGATGGCACTATTATACCTTGTTGTAATAATGCATTTATAGTTTCTTTTATTCCTTCCTCTGCCTATCTTGATAGTGGGTATTGCTTCACTCTGGGTGGAATTGCACCTGGTTTTAATTTTATTTTTATGGGCGTGACCTCTTGCAAAAACCCTACATCGTGTCGGTCTGTTGTCCATAATTTTGGCAACACCTTTTCCATATCTTCATCGAATATAGTGGGTGCTACACTGACACTGGCCATGAGGGGGTTGTGTACTTCTCTGTGCTGAATGATTATGTCACATGGTTCACTTATTTCCATTATAATTTTCCCATCAGTATTATTGTCAGTAAACAGGTCTTCATCAGTCAAATCACGCAATGCTATGTTTGGATCTATGCAAAACACTGTTCTCCATTCGCATCCATGTGTGTTCAGTCCTATTACAGTATATGGGGGTCATTACGACCCTGGCGTTAAGGGTTTAACTGCGCCGTAAAAGGTGTCAGTAACGTTAAACCCTTAACGCCTGATTACGAGGTCCCTTCGCGGGACCCGACCTTAACGGCTGGTTTTACCAGCCGTTAAAGTAGGGTGCCGCAAAGGGACCTCAGTGCTAATTACGGTACCGCAATTTGTGGTACCGACCTTAGCGCTTTCCCCAGTCCCATTGAGCCCCATGGGGCGAAAATGGGAATGGGGAAGGGCCATGGTGAAATGTGGAAATACCGCCCGCCAACCTTGGAATGGGCGGTATTTCCCCATTTCACAATGGCGGACTCGTTACAACACCGGCACCAACCATGGTGCTAATGGCGCCATGGTTTAGCGCCGGGGTTGTAATGAGGGCCTATGTGTTTGCTTGAAACTTTTACCCTTTCCAAATCAATAGACAATATCGTGCCAGGTACAACATCTGAGTTTACAATGGGGCGGAACACAAAATCAGCTGGCACTCTCCATTCCTTTCGTGTTATCTCAGGTACCACTCTAGCAAGGACCCGTATCCCATTAATGAACATGTCGATATCTATGGGAACTCCTCACACTGCAATTTCGTTTGTCATAGTGCTGATCATTAACATTGCTCTTACTGGACATACCCCTGGAGTGGAGCATACTATCCCTCGTTCTGTGAAGGAGATGGTCATATTCAATTTACTCAGGAGATCCCTTCCTAACAAATTTATGGGCGAGTCATGATATAATAGGGGTGCTCACACTGTTTTCCCCTACCATCTAAATCTTTTGTGTAAGGAATTTTCAAAATAGCCCTAGAAAACCCCTGCGTTTCCAAATTTTTCCCTAAAAGCAGGAACCGTCTTTCCTTAAGGCATGATTTTTCAGCTCACGAGTCCACCATAAAGATGAACTCTTTGTTGCCTATCTCTGCACCCATCAGTGGTTCCTCTTCTGCACATAGGGTAGTTGATAGGACTGGACACGCAAGTGCTTTCTGTGGGCTGTCCTAATCTGGGTATGTATCTGTCCCAAGGACTGAAAAGACATTGTCTCCAACCACGGCTGTGCCACGAAACGGGGCCGTTGCACCATTTGCAGTTGTTGTTAAAATCTTGGTGTGTGCGTTTCCCATCGTATTCTGGCATGCTATCTGTGGTTGCATACCTTGCTGTTGGGGTTGCTGCCTGGGTGGCATTTGTTGTATTCTCTGCGGGTACTCATTATAGCACTGTTCGTGTTGCCCACTCCCAACCATTGGTAACCCATAGGAACTGCCTGGGTGTGGGTGGCCAAATTGCTGTTTGTTTCCCATGGGAGGGGGCCCTTGGCAATATCCCATCATTCGCATTCAACATTCTCTAGAAAAATGTCCCCACCTCCCACAATTCCAACATGATCCTTGGGCTCCTCCCCTCATTCCTTGTCCTCCAAACCCTCTATTTGCCATCCCCCCAAATCCTCCTCTTTGCCCCCGGTACCCACCTCATCCTCTTGTGGGTCTGCCCTGTCATTGGGGTCCTTCGCATTGCTGCCATCCTCGCTGGTATATTTCCTGACCCCTCCTCCCCGTCTCCCTGTCTTTCTGCGGTAAGGCTGAATTGATGTGACCTTCACTAATTTATTCGGAGCCAACTTTGCTTCGTCTGCTAACCTTCTCTGTGCTATCTCCTTTTCCCTCTCTTTGATCCTCCTACAATAATGTACTATTATGCTATGACCCTTTGGCTTCCATCCCAGCTATTTTGTCCCAGGCCTTCTGTACCTTCTTTGGGAGCCCTTTCTTGATTATAAAGTAAAACAGGTCAGTGCATTGGTCTCACGCCATGCCCGTTTCTGATCTCCACAAGTCCTGCACCCAAAGGATGAATTGCACAGCCTCTTCCTCCTCTCCCATAGGGCATTGCATTACTAAGTGTAAGTCTGGGGTGTCTGGGAAGGTTATCATGGCGGTCACAGTTTATTGTTACTCACGGGAAACCAGCCTCCACCCACAACCCATCTGCTTGGTCTCCAACTGCTGACACTAATAAACTGTTTACATCCCCTATAGCCAAGGGCACCCCTGCCGTGTTCTTTTCGAATGCATGTATCCACTTCCCCACCCTTCCTGAAAGCGGGGGGAGGAGTTTTAACAAGTCATTTTTGTCTTTCTATGCCCATGGTATTCATCTAGATCACTCCAAACTTCATCTATCTCTCTATCTGACTCCCCATCTCCCTGTCCCTCTCCTGTCCGGTCGTCTGTGGGTTCTGCTCGCACGATTCTTATTGGCTTGTCATTCAAATGGAAGAAAAACTCTCCCGATTGCCACTCATTTTCTAGTCCTTTGGGTATATTTCTCTGTGGTGGCGGGAAGGTGTAGACCCCCCCACTACACTGGCTGGGGGTGTCAAATCACTGGCTACACTGGGTGGTACCTCCCCTCCACCGGGTAACATCTGTCCCCTATCACACAAAGCCCTTTATCGTGTTAGCTCCATTTGTGTACTGGCGAGTTGCCTTTCTAAATCCCCAGTAAGCCGTGCTATGCTTACCGGAGGGGCGCTGATGGGCACGTATATGCCTCTTGGGTCATAAGGCAGCGAGGCTGTGGCAGCTGGGGTCATTGGGGTGCTTGGCGCAGGCACGTACATAGGATCACTGCATCCTGCAGCGGGCCTGGTTAATAATGGGTAAAGCCTGGTGAGGTCATTTTCTCCTGTTTTTACTGTACATTCTTCTGCTCTAACTTCCTCCTCCCCCATCGGGGCTGTACACCCTTCCAAGGATGTGTCCTTATTCGCGTCACTGCTCGGGGATGTCTCTTCAAACATCCTCCATAAATCTAATATTTCACGCCTGTTTTGCAGTTGTTTACCTCAATACTTTGCTAACAAGTGTGTTGTTACAAGATCTAACACTCTTTTTGGAAAGGACCCTCATTTCGGTCCTATCTGGGACGAGCCCTCTCCCTTTATCTCTGCAGGCCTCTGTTCATGGTATTTCTGTATTTTTTCACTGTACAAGGGGAGGTGTTGACAAATATGAGCTAGAAGAGAATATCCCCCCATGGCTCCCCTCCTAATTTTTGGGTTTTATTGTTACTCCTCTACTTGGTGTATCACACAAAACAACTAACAGTACACCTTTGGTTATTCTTAACAACACCTTCTAGCCACACCGGGCTAAATCTCAATGACCTTTTTTACTTACACCTTTTTCAGAAACCACAAGACACACTTTTTATCAATACTTATTCCATAGACGACATAAGTATACACATGCTTTATCGATAGACCAACATAATTAACTTCAACAACATTGAACATATAACATGTACTACCCTCTGGTGTGAATCGCCCCTTTGTTTTTATTCTAGTCTTCTTATTTCTTACTCTTATTTTTTCATTCACCCCCACTTCTGAGCCCCCTCAGGCTGCCCACTAGAAGATTTCTGCTCACACGGAAAAAGAATAATCTAAATTAGTACTCCGAGCCCACTAAATATATGAGAATACTACATTTTATTTTCTTTAATTTCACTTATACCCTGCATTGGTCGAGACAATGCTACGCTGCACCACCTTCTACCCCCCTTTGGAGCTAGGATCCCGTATTCCTTTTATCTCTTCATCCACAACAACCTAATGGCCATATAAAGGACAGCTAAGAAAAGCCTAACAGTTTCACTCACACAGTCCCTAGAGCTAAAATGTTAGTTCCCACTATTCTGTCACCCTTATCTTTACACCAACAATTTCACAATTTTTCCCCTCATTTGAGAATCTCGCAACCAGTACTCATGTGTCCAGGGTGGACCGAGAGCCTCCGTTCACGGTCTGTCCACAATCGGGGCTGCACCCCAACCAATCTGTGACCCACCTCGGCGAGCAGTTGGGTATTTGCAAAGATGAAGGGGACCCTTGGAACCTTTCTTTTTTGTGCGCACACTGGTTGACCGTGGAGGCAATGGTTTTGCTGGGGTCATCCCGGATCTCGCCGCATGGCACGGGGGCCTCTCTCGGTGCACCCTTCTCGATCATGTCGTGGGGGTAACCAAATGTAAAGGCTCACTCCCTGTTGTACGAAGACAAATTTATAATAAATGACACATGCCAGTAGGGAATGAGACTAAGAGAACAGGTTGCAAGGTTAACAAGCCTTTATGTAGAATTGGCATACATAGAACTCTGCTGCCTCGAGAGCGCTCCGGCAAACATTACTATTACACAAGATTATAAAGCAAAGTATCGTCATCACAATATAGGTTACAATGTTGGCACATGACTGGCTGGAGAGGGATGTCCCATATGGATCTGTAGGTGCTGCTTCCTCAGGATAGGCTGCCTAGTTGGCGGGAGGGTGTAAGTCATGAGGTCCAGCAGCCTTTGTCCTGAGGGGGTGCGGGTTAGGTCACAGCGAGATACCGTTGACACTAAGCTGGCATGAGAAACTACGTCTAGACATATAATAAACAACAATCAAGGGTATACCTTTGAGTAAATCTTGCAAACCTATAAATTGCATACCTTTGATTACATCATCTCTCATTGTGATGTTTATGAGGTACAGGGTTTAGGGGGCTTGTCCTCCTTGATAACCTTGGTGACTGGGTGGTTCTTAGCACATCAAGACAAGTGGGGAGTATAATGACATATGTTAGTTTTAGGGCACAATATATGTTGACAGAGGTCTGGATTCAGTGGGGCACTCTGGGCTAGGCTGCACAGCAGGGTCACACTTCTGGTACATCAAGAGAATACCTTAGGAGTACACAGCGTTATTTTGGCAGTCATTTTCCAACAGTGGGGGTGAGAGGGCAGGAGCAGGTTTGTGGAGATGGATGAGCTACAAGTCATGGCTCGAGCCGGTTCACACACAGGACAATGATCTCAGAGGAAGAGTGAGGAGATACATTTTGTTATTTGTTTCATTTATCCCCGGCGCATCCGTGAGAAAGGGATTTGTGAAACTTCAGACAGTGGAAGAAAAGATGGGGGCCATGAGCGCGCTGTGCGTGGTTCTGCAGAGAGGAGAGAAGTGTTTTGTAGAATCAGAGTGAGGCCTAGTCCAAAGATGGAGTCGAGGGCACACAAAAAGGAAGCCAAGTGTATTTCGCATTAGCCCCACCTATGGTGATGTTAGCATAAGGGCAATGTAGGCATCCCCCTCTAGTGCGTGAGCAAGTGGTCCATTTTGTATAGAATGTACAAGGGGGGCCCTAACGGCCCTTCACTCCCTCACAACCTCCAGCAAGTGGTACACCCTAGAATTAGCCACATTTAAACAGGAAGGCAGGAAAGATAAAAGAAAGTACCCACAATAAAGGGTGAAACAGGGTGGCTTGGCACAGACATGAAAGAGGCTATTGCAATAAAACGTCTAAAAAGGTATTCCAGGCAGAAAAAAATAAGGGAGCTCCTCTCTATCCCAAGGGAGCAACCACATCCTAACCAAAGGTAGACCTTCAAAAAGCCTCATAGTTGATATCTCTAGCTTTTCCCTACAAAATCAAAACAATTCAGTTTGCTTCAAATAGCTGACACAAACATAAGACAATGCACATGTCCTTAACTCACACTCCTAACAGTTTCTTCAAATGTCAGCTAACTCTGGTGGGCACTGTAGGCTCCTTTTATAACTTCTAGTCACTCCCACCTCTTGCAAGAGTATGCATAATGCATCCCTGATTCGTTGTTTGCTAAAACATGGCAAATTAGCTTGCTTTTATGTTCTTTTATATTTTGGACCTCTTGAGTACAATTCCAGACCTGGTGCAGTGCTGGGCATAATAGATGTTTGCCACTGATGGTATCAGATGCACCAGGTTTCACACTCTATGCATCACAACAATAAACAGATCAAACAATAAAAAACCATACACATCTTGTGTGATTCTGTGATTCACTTTTTACATTTCCTGTAAACCATAACAACAAAACACGGAGAGCAATATCACGATACATGTAAAATATGGGGAAAAATCATATTCCAGCTTAGCAGATAATGCTGTTCTCACAACGTGTCAATTCACTGCATTCATTTTTGTAGTTATTTTAGCTTCAAATTCTGTGGGCTTTTCACACATGAGGCAAAAACTCCCCTCTGGGCCCGGCGAAGCAGGCCTCTCCTTTAGCGAACTTGGCAGAGCATACGCATTTTATGTACAACCTGAGAAGGTTTACTTTGGAAGTACAAAAAACTCCCTTTTTTAATAACTGGCTATCTGTGTACAGGAAAATACATTTGTATGAATGAAGAAGAAATGGTGCCTAATTTTGCATTTCACTAATTAGGGTAAAAATATTTCTCTTTATTTGACATTTATGCTTACCAATCCCACCGAGAGGATTCAGCTTGTATGGGAAATGCCTTCGGTCAAAACAGCCGTCTTTCTCACACTGTCAGCTGCTTGCCCGGTGTACAGCGAGGGATCCTCCCCATCTCATTCTTTCTTGCACTGAATTAGACTGCATTCTATCAGCAGCTCAACTCAGCACACAGACAGCCAGCACACTGAATGTGTTAGTTTTTTCCCTTCTCGCCTCTTCCTCCTTCTTACATCCAATCGCCATCTGCCCCCCCTTTGCCCCTGATTTGGTCAATCTTTTATGGACAACTATGAAGAATGTACCATCTATGCGGCAACAAACCCATATCAGAGGCAAATAACATCTTGGCATCAATACATAGATGACATTTATATGCTATGGAATGGACAGGAAGATGCTTTGGTGTTGTTTCTTGTGTGGCTGAATCATCAGGATCCCACCATAAAATGTACAATGTCATACAATAACGAGAAAGTAGCATTTCTGGATCTAGTCATTTTTTTTAAATAAAGCAATGCGTTGGGCACTACTTTTTTATAAGAAGTTGACTGATAAAAACACTGCTCCTGTACAGTAGCTTTCACCCTTTGAGTTTACGGGACAATCTCCCATATGGGCAGTTCCTCATGATCCGTCATAATTGCAGTGAAATTGACAACTTTAAAATAAATAGCAATGAACTTAGCAAAAAACATTTAAGTCGTTAGTATTCCACAAAAATAATCAAACGGTCAATGAAACGAGCGCGACACACCAATCATGAATCGTGCCTTAGAGAACAGAAGTTGTTCCAGGAAGAGAGAATGACATGCATCGCTACCTTCTCTCCACTGAGTAACGATTTTAGGAAAATCATCCTAAAAAATTGGAGAATCATCCAATCAAATGATTTTAAACCCATTGCCCCAAGATTCACATTCAAGAAAATGCCGAAACTTAAGGACAAATTGGTACATACGTACCCTGTTGAAAAACATCCAACTTCAAACCAAAGCCAACTCTGGCATTTACCTCTGGTTTGTGGCCATCATAGATGTGGCCAATGCTCGGTCTGTCATTTAACGAGTGATATCAAACAGATAGACCTAAATGGACGTTCTTGGACCTTAAAGACTTTCTCATACTGCTTGACCAAATGAGTGATATATGGCATCAGATGCCCATGTGGCTTCCTCTATATTGGAAAAACCAAGAGGACAGTAAAGACATGTATATGTGAACATTGTTCTGCTATTAGAAATCAAATTGCAGATAAACGCTTGGTAGCTCATTTTTAAGAAGCTAAGCATTCACCTGATGACATAT
Organism: Ambystoma mexicanum; assembly: GCF_040938575.1. Lineage (NCBI taxonomy): Eukaryota > Metazoa > Chordata > Amphibia > Caudata > Ambystomatidae > Ambystoma > Ambystoma mexicanum. The sequence goes on along the minus strand of NC_090933.1, from coordinate 458,222,897 downwards.
ACTGGATTGTGCTCCAAACTGTAAGGGCCCACCCACGTGGGGGTGACAGAGACATGGCTCTAAAAAAACTGGAGCTATGTTGGATTTTTTATCTTAATACAAGTAAAAGCAGGCCTCAATATTGCTGTAGAGTGGAACTTGTTTTTCCACTGAACACTCCAACTTCCAGTTGTGATTGGGGCCTAAACACAGCATATTCGACACATCTCTCTTAGTCTCCTAGAACACTGTAGATTTAGTAGACTTGTCAACAGTGCTCTATGAAAACAGAAGGAAAATGTCTTTTGAAATGTGTTTTTGAAATAACAATATCCCCAAAAAGAGCGGTAACAAGTAAAAAATGTATTCTTATCCGTGAAGTAACAATGTCTTTGCAGTAACAATACCCACCAAAAAGAGCGTGGCACATAGACATGTGCAAGCATTGCCATTATCGCAGGGTGTACTAGTGTTTTTTACAACACTGTAACCCTTAGCTACCATCGGACTAATAATAAAGTAGACTGAATCCATGTTACTTTGCTCCACGGTGTGTCACGCATTCACCACACCTTGCATAATGTTCTGGGACAGGAAAGGGTGAAGAGTGTTTAGAGCTATGTAACAACAATACCCACCAAAAATGGCAGCCTCATTAAGATACATGAGAACGGCAGTAGGGGCTAGTCCTCTGCCTAAGGTGGCGGCCTATCAAAAACAAACAAATGGGACAGAAAAACGAGTGAACGCTGTCTCCAGCGAAGTGATTCTCTGTGCGAGCATCTTTTGTCAGAAACCATGCAGAATCACAACATGGGGAGAAGTGCAACACCCTTGTAAGTAAATGCGGACTCGCTCCGTGAAAGAAAAAACTATTTGGTCAGAAAGCGAGAACATAGAAAGTTCACTGATGTATATATGGGTTTTCCTACAGGATACCATAGGGATCCAAGGCATTGGGAAATAATTACACACATTTGCACTACTCGGCAGATGAGGATATCTCCACCTCCTTAATTAACATCCTTGGACAAGAGAGCAACTAAGTGAGTATAGATGACTTACCTAAGTACTTTTACTGGGTCTGACATTAGTTGTTAAAATATTGATGCATTGTTTATCTTTGTATCATCCGGAATAGATGATGTGCAGAGGCAGTATGGGCGATGTAGTCCCACCTATGTGATGTTTGGACGATTAGAAATAATGTATGGTAAAACAATACAGAAAGTGGTACACCTTCCAAGCAATAAGGTAAACTTGTACATCAAGAATTTGGATAAATGTGTATCTGAGATTGAATCCAATATTTAGGAAACTAATTCAGGGAGAGATAAATAGAATTCTCTTTCTTATATCCTCAGATTAAATTGAATGCATACATTTGTATGCAGATCCAATAGATTTGCTTCTGCATTCCTTCCCACACTGGAAAGACACTACGAAAGTAGCAGGTTAGTGGGTTGCGTATTCCTTTTTCTGTGTTTCAATTATTGACACAAGCAGCACAGTGGTATCCTAGATTTTAAAATGTGTTCATTTTTAATTTTAGGCAGAATTGGTAGTGCACATGGTCCAGTGCACATTTCCATACCTTCCTTATAATGATTGTTGGATAGCGTCCTGAAGACAGGGGCTGACTGCACAATAACATCAAGACTCAACCTGTCTATATGCTGTTACACCCCTAGAAACACGATAGTGTTGATGCGTCATGATAAATAGCAACAGATACATGACCCATGAAAATCACAAGTGTTACTAACATTGCAGTTGTTGAATGCTAGAAATCTGTATGCAGGTCTACCTCACTGCCTGCAGCTGTGAAGATCATCTCTACATGTTGTTTGAGTGATGCATGTGGTTCAACTCTCTTCATGAAAACGCTATTTGTTATATTGGCCTTGAACAGGCATTTTGTCTGTTTGTTTTGGTTGATTGTCCACATATTTTTGTTACATGTGGTCTTTTATATGATAGTGTATACATATTAAAATATGCCTTTTTGATACCTGAACTGATGTTGAAAGTCATAACTGAGTGAAAGTCAAAATCATTCAGGGAATCCACTGCCTTTGAGGGGGAAAGGAGTGAGGTTAGTGGTGAATTTGTTCTTCTTTTTTACGTATTTACTTCCTCAATCACCCTAGCCCCCGAAAAAAAGAGGAAAAAACATTTGCTCACATTATATAATACGTCACTAAAGGGGTTCACAACTCCCTCTCGAATTCATGGGTGTTTAGAACCTCGTGGGGTGACACAGGATGCATCACCTGATGGTAGAGATGAACGAAAGACACCTGGCGCATCCCGTTGGCAGTTTTGGACAGTGATTAAACACACAGCTCCCAGGGGTGGACTCACTGAGGGAGGTGGGAAACACATAGACCCTTGATCTGCTCTCCACGAGGTAGGGCGGGCATGTTTTAAATTTGGTTGGTGAGACAAGGCTCATCAGTACCAAGCGATCACTGACCCAACACATTTAGTCGTATGTTTACTACTCTTAGGAGATGTGTGTGATACAAGCCACATATCTAACCCACCCATTTCAGCAGAAATTATGGGATGTTGTTGTTGGCTGGATGGCTGCTGGTCTTATGTAAGTGGGCATGCCAATCATAAATGCCTCACTGTTGTTTGAAAATAAATATCAATGACTCCAGTGGTGGGGTTCTACCTTCCCTGGTGCGGAAAGGTATGGAGAGGCAAGCCACCCTTGGTAAGGCCTCTTAATGGTGGTGTGAACCCTGACCATTTGGTGGTGAGGTGGGAGAGGTTGATCTATTTTGGGCGCACGCCCACTCAAATATTCCATGTTCCTAGTGGTAGGCATAGCAACCCAGTGAGATCCAGATTGAGAAGAAATTCCCAACACTGATGCTCAGACAGATGTGAGGCCTTGATTAATTGCAGGGGCTAAACATGTTCACAATTTGCCCCCCCCCTTAAAAAAACATCCTTCGTGCATGTAAAAGCTGTCAGCCCTGTTCTTGCTCAAAAATCCGAATTAGTCTGACAGGATCTCAGTGCTCCTGTATATCAGAAGCGACAGGGAGTAAGTATGCTGCCATCATTGATTTGGAGGGATACCTGGTGAGGTTGCAGAAATGTTCTGCTGCTGTCCTGGCAGGGTGGGAGGGTAAACTGTCATATTTTAGAGCAACCCACAAATGGAAATGGCCATTGAGATCTTCCATGTAGGCCTGTTATGGGGAGTAAAACGGTCCAATGAGCTTCAGGCTTTTTGCTCTGGAACCTTTTTTTTTAAAGCTAGGAAATGTAATTTGAGTCATACATGTTAACGTTTTTATAAACAAAACCATTTCTGGGATAACTGTATAATGATACCTCGAGTCATGGTAGCTATCTTCAATTTCAAAAATGTTCTTGACATTTTTCAGTAAGCTACAGGTGGAGGAGGAGGGAACAGATTATGTGTCAGCAACCTGCCTGTGCCCAGTGAAAACGATCCTGAGTCTTACGCCTGCCCCAAATCAGTAACTCCCTCACAGCCCAGGGAAATCAGTAACTCCCTCACAGCCCAGGGAAATCAGTAACTCTCTCACAGCCCATGGAAATCAGTAACTCTCTCACAGCCCAGGGAAATCAGTAACTCTCTCACAGCCCAGGGAAATCAGTAACTCTCTCGCAGCCCATGGAAATCAGTAACTCTCTCGCAGCCCAGGGAAATCAGTAACTCCCTCACAGCCCAGGGAAATCAGTAACTCTCTCACAGCCCATGGAAATCAGTAACTCTCTCACAGCCCAGGGAAATCAGTAACTCCCTCACAGCCCAGGGAAATCAGTAACTCCCTCACAGCCCAGGGAAATCAGTAACTCTCTCGCAGCCCAGGGAAATCAGTAACTCCCTCACAGCCCAGGGAAATCAGTAACTCTCTCGCAGCCCAGGGGATGGTAGGAGAAGCTGGGTCCCATTTGATGGATGGTATATTTGAAATGGTGGGTGAGGGTGGGGCAGAGCACCCATGCAGGAATAAAGACTGCCGAACAGTGTTGTGTTTCAAGTATCACAATGGAGCAGGACAGTTTTGGATGAACTCTTTTCCAAAAAGGCCACACTGTAATTAATCCCTCGAACCGCACACCTGACTGTTATGCTTATTGCTTGCTTCCCCATATCTGGCAAACAAGAGCTCATGATATTATCTTAGCCAAACATCACAAAGCTGCACTGCTTTGAATCCCTTTGCCCCAATCCCCCCACCTGCGGATTTCTTCTCTTCGCTCCTCAGCGAAAACAAAATACTATTTCATCTTGAACATCCGTGGTTTTATCCCCCAATGCCAACTGCTTTTCTTTTCTCCTCAAGGCCACAAGAGCTCGCCATATATATATATATACACTCCTTGCCAAAGATCACAAAGATACACTGTTTTGTTAGTCTATATACCCAAGTTGTGTTTTGTTTTTCCTTTCCTTCTCATGCAACACAACAGCTAAGTATAAAGGGTGTGAGGAGTGAAGTTTCATCTGAAAACCGTCCTTGCCAATTTGGATCAGGGTTTTTGATCCTATATATTTCGCAGTTATGAAAACATCTCATTTTGGATAACTCCCGAAGAATCAAACACTCAAAAGTGGATGTTTTTTTTTCTTCTTTTGACGTGTTGCTCAACCATATGGTACATTTTGTTTTTTGTCTGACTGATAGCCTAAATCCACCACCCTAGGGTTAATAATCCAGGTATATTTACCTCCAAGCTGAGAGCTCTCCTTGCTCGAGTAACACATGGCATTTTTCCATCTGACATGACTTTCAAAAGTGTAATTGGTGAAGCCCCATTTGCAAACTATTAACGCCGATTGGGACCAGAGTCACTTGCAATATAAAAAAATAAAAAATAAAAAACACATGAAACTAATTGTGTGTAGTCCAAAGCACATTGAACTAATTGCTCTTGGTGTGCATCACACCTACTTCTTTTTGTTAGGTTGGTGGCATGAATGTAGCCCCTAAAGATAGAACATCTAATGCTCTACCCCCCGGGTGCACAACTGATTTTGACAGAGGGCCGAAAGTACCTTACATGAGGTCTATAGTGGGCCGAAAAGTAAATGTGGGCGGGGCGGTAGGCAGGGCGTGGCAGGAGGCTTTTTAAACCCCCAATTTGTACTAAACACATGGAAAAAGAATGTTTTTGAGGGGTAACGATTTTTATTTGCATTTCAAACTTACATTTTGTACTACACATTTTCCATTGTTATAATTGATTTCTATTTAGTTATTGTATCTCGCCTGTTTAATTAACTTATATATATTTTATTGACCCTAGATACACTATGCCCCATGTCCCCCTCACCCCAACCAAACATTATGCCCCATGTTCCTCACCCCCAACCAAACACTATGTCCCATGGCCCCCTCACCCGCAACCAAACACTATGCCCCATGGCCCCCTCACCCCCAACCAAACATTATGCCCCATGGCCCCCTCACCCCAACCAAACACTATGCCCCATGTCCCCCTCACCCCCAACCAAACACTATGCCCCATGTCCCCCTCACCCCCAACCAAACCCCCCAACTCAGCACACACACAAACATGCACCAATACAGACCCGAACCCCCACCCCCCAACTCAGCACACACACACAAACATGCACCCATACAGACCCGAACCCCCCACCCCCCAAGTCAGCACACACACAAACATGCACCCATACAGACCCGAACCCCCCACCTCAGCACACACACACAAACATGCACCCATACAGACCCGAACCCCCCACCTCAGCACACACACACACAAACATGCACCCATACAGACCCGAACCCCCCACCCCCCAACTCAGCACACACACAAACATGCACCAATACAGACCCAAACCCCCACCCCCCAACTCAGCACACACACACAAACATGCACCCATACAGACCCGAACCCCCCACCCCCCAAGTCAGCACACACACAAACATGCACCCATACAGACCCGAACCCCCCACCTCAGCACACACACACAAACATGCACCCATACAGACCCGAACCCCCCACCTCAGCACACACACACAAACATGCACCCATACAGACCCGAACCCCCCACCCCCCAACTCAGCACACACACAAACATGCACCCATAGAGACCCGAACCCCCCACCCCCCAAATCAGCACACACACAAACATGCACCCATACAGACCCGAACCCCCCACCCCCCAAATCAGCACACACACAAACATGCACCCATACAGACCCGAGCCCCCCACCCCCCCAATTCAGCACACACACAAACATGCACCCATACAGACCCGAGCCCCCCACCCCCCAATTCAGCACACACACAAACATGCACCCATACAGACCCGAACCCCCCACCCCCCCAAATCAGCAAACTCTCAAACAAGCACCCATACAGACCCGAACCCCCACCCCCCAACTCAGCACACAAAAAACATTCAAATCAAAACATTCATACACATCCGACACACATCCGACACCCCCCCACCCCCGCATCTCAACATACACACAAAATACATTCAAATACAAACATTCACACCCCCCCCACATCTCAACATACACACAAAATACATTCAAATACAAACATTCACACACCCCCCACATCTCAACATACACACAAAATACATTCAAATACATTCATACACATCCGACACACCACCCCACCCCCGCATCTCAACATACACACAAAATACATTCAAACACAAACATTCATACACATCCGACACACCCCCCCACCCCCGCATCTCAACATACACACAAAATACATTAAAATACAAACATTCATGCACATCTGACACACTTACTCACCCCCGCATCTCAACATACACACAAAATACATTCAAACACAAACATTCATACACATCCGACACACCCCCCCACCTCAACATACACACAAAATACATTCAAAAACAAACATTCATACACATCGACACACACCCCCACCCCAGCATCTCAACATACACACAAAATACATTCAAACACAAACATTCATACACATCCGACACCCCCCCCACCCCCGCATCTCATCATACACACAAAATACATTCAAACACAAACATTCATACACATCCGACACACCCCCCCACCCCTGCATCTCAACTTACACACAAAATACATTCAAACACAAACATTCATACACATCCGACACACGCCCCCCACCCCCGCATCTCAACATACACACAAAATACATTCAAACACAAACATTCATACACATCCGACACCCCCCCACCCCCGCATCTCAACTTACACACAAAATACATTCAAACACAAACACTCATACACATCCGACACCCCCCACCCCCGCATCTCAACATACACACAAAATACATTCAAACACAAACATTCATACACATCCGACACACCCCCCCAACCCCGCATCTCAACATACACACAAAATACATTCAAACACAAACATTCATACACATCCGACACACACCCCCCGCAACATACACACACAAACATAAAGCAAAACAAACCCGACACACAAACACAAACAGACCACTTACCGGAGACGTGCTGGAAGGCAGGCAGGTAAGCGGCAGGTAAGCTGGAATGCTGGAATCTTACTACGGCTGGCGTGGTCCAAGGCTGAAATGCCTTCCGGCATCAAGCCTTATGGACCACGCCAGCCGTAGTGCTGGCCCTCCATTGGTGCAGCACACACGCATTACGTGGCTCGTAGGAGCGACGTGATGCGTGTGTGTGCTGAGCCAATGAGGGCCAGTGTTTTCACCGGCCCGGAAGACAACAAAGACTTTCCTAATGGAGGGCGGCCGCGGGCCGCCTTCCATTAGGAAAGTCTTTGTGCCTCGCGGGCCGGTCAAAAGGGCATGGCGGGCCGCAACTGGCCTGCGGGCCGTATGTTGTGCACCCATGCTCTACCCACTGAGCGAACACAGTGCCTTACAGAACGCAGCGCTGGTTTCCTCCTGACGTGGCTGTCACGGTGTAAAAGTGTAATGAGTGTTTCCATGTATACACACGTTCAATGCCGAATGAAATCAAGGGCCCTGCCGCCATATACAAGTCAATTATATTGAAAATAGGCATATAACATATTTTGTGCATAGTCCAACGTGCTAAGAGATAAACATTGGAAAAACATTTGCTTGTTGTGCACTTAAAGTATAGGAAACAAGTTTTACTTTCTGTTTGCTGGAGGTGTGCTCTAAGCTTTCAGGACTTTGGAGAAGAATGGCCCAGCCACTGAGCTAACCAGTGACCCTTCAAAGCATGACTATCAAACAGTTCTGAATGGCACGCCATCGCGAAACTCTCAATTATACAGTAGTTTTAGGGTGACCAGACGTCCAGGTTTTCCCGGGACAATCCGGGGAAATCACCCTCCGTCCCGGGAGTTTTTTCATTTTTGAAACCCCGTCCGGGGTTTGCATGTTTGGGGGGGCTACGGTAATTAAAACAGTAATTATTTTTCACAACACTTTCAGAATTTTTAAGTCAGAGGTTTGGCTTGAACCCCCAACTTCTCAGGTACAAGTCAAATCACTTACTTTGTGTCACAGTGACTGGCTTGGAAATAATTGTACGGCAAGCCATGTAATATCAATTAGAGCTCACGCTCGTTTTGAATTAACATGCCACGATTCACAGACAGAACTGCACAAATGAGATTATATACAGTTTATAGAAAGGAGAAGTGCTGGGAATATGGTTGGGGGTGGTTGTGGGGGCATGTTGGGGGAGGAGCAGTAATTCTTGGGCTGCCATGGGGAGGTAGTCCCTCTTTTATGTTGTTGGCCATCCCGGTTTTTTGTTTTGGAAATCTGGTCACCCTAAGTAGTTGGCATGAGGGTTCCTTGTAATGGGGCAATATAACCAGGGAATTGGGCAGGTCCTGCCAGGGAGTAAACAGCCCAAGCACAGTGAGGGGGCCTTATCACAGAAGGAGTGCAGTTACTGGCCGGCGGTCCACAGCCAAGGGCAATGGTGCTATTAGCACCTGTGATGTCAAGACGTGGGTGCTATGGGTGATTGCGTTCTTCTTTTATGCGATGCTAAATGCGATGCCTACTTCGCATCACGGGAAAACATTGCAGAGAGAGAATGGCTGCGCAAGGAGAAGTGGAAAGGCGATATGTACGATCCCAGCCCCTTTTCACTTTCCATGGTGGCTGTCTAAGGGCACAAGGTGAGGGGGGCTGTGCTGGTGTTGCCGGTGGCGAAGGTAAGCCAGGCGTCTGGTTTGTTGGGATGCAGCTGGGAAAGCAGGAGCATGGATATGGCAGAACATATAAATACAACCCACATGTTCTCGCGCTTGATTAGCTAAGCATGTTGTCCAGGGTGTTAATGAACAACACATACAACAGATACCATGTATCCACAGCCTTCAGCCCTACACATTGCAGGCGTGTTGGCTCAGGGTCAGTTAAATCGCATGCTCCACGATGTTTCCTTCTCCCTACTGGTAGTTTGACATTGCCGCTCTGATGCAGGGAGTCCAGTGCTGTCCACGCTGAGCTGAGCTTCTCATCTTTGGAAAGCACTGCGTTGTGCCTTATGGCGTGACTGCGAAATGTTGATGAGTGAAGCTTCATTTGCAAACATAATTCCAAATGCAGTCAGGGTTTTCTGATGCTAACTTCAACGCATCCTTTGCAATGAACTAAATACGGGAAATGTTCTCTATAGTCCAAAGGTTCATTACTGGGTGTGCGGTCCCCGTGCACAGTGCAGGCTTTCGTTGTTGCCTGAGCGTGGTGGCATGAACTAGCCAGACTGAGGTTGCGAGTCCAATGCTCTACCCACTAGGCTTCTTAATTGCACCAAATGTTTTTTTTTTTTTTATGAGATGACTGTCAAGTGGCACAGTGCGTAGAGATGACTGTCAAGTGGCACTGAGGTTGCGAGTCCAATGCTCTACCCACTAGGCTTCTTAATTGCACCAAATGTTTTTTTTGCCTTTCTGAGATGACTGTCAAGTGGCACAGTTCATAGTAGTGCTCGCTTTGACATCTCTGCAGAGTTTGCTAACGCAGGATCGAATCCCGGCAGGGCCAAACTCAGCTTTTCGTCCTTCTGAGGTCGATAAATGAGTACCACACACCGTGGGTAATAATAAGCAGCGCTCAGATACCTCGTAGCCTATATAAATGCCAAATTATTATAATCATGAGCAAACTATGATTCCATGTGATAATAACGAAAAAATAACAAATATTTTTTTTTTATTTGCCCCCTCCCAAACCCCGTTTCCCTAGGTCCATAACCTCATTGCAAACCCCTTCTGACCCGTTTTAATCCCTTAGCCCACACCCATATATATATTTTAAATTAAAACAACGGTATTTTTAGGGTCGTTTCAAAAGTTCTTCGTTATTCCAAATTCGTTATTATCACTGTATACCCAAACTATCAGTGTTTTGATGATGTTTTTATTCTGGTCGCTACAACTCACTTGTAGAGGAAATAAAATGAAACACATTGTGTCCAGAGCATTAAAACATACTGAAATACAAATTGGAGGTGTTTTTGTTTGATGTGAAGTTCAACTACATGATGCAGCCTGTTCTGTATAACTGGAGCCTTCAATTGTCTGCCATGAAGTTTTACTAGTCTAAAGAGCTAGCCATCTTGATAATGGCTCTACTTGAGAAATGAATTGCTTTTTTCTTATGACATCTCTGGAAAGTGTAATACATGAAGCTCCATATGCAGTCTATCGGTGCCAATTGCGAGCAGTGTTTTCCCTCCTACCTAAAAGTCATTGGCAATGAAAATTAACATCCCACTCATTTTGTATAGTCCAAAGCATTAATAGCTAAAAATCCGAAGTAATTGCTATTTGGGTTCATTTCACCTCCATAGTGCAAGTCACCTTTTTGAGTGGGATTGTGTCGGAACCTACCGCCATGAGGATGAAGTCCAATGACCTTCCCCATGAACACTTTATAGCAGTATCACTTTCCTTATGGCATGACTGTCTTGGTGTAATGGGTCAATCTATGCAAGCTTTAAATGCCAATTTCAATATGGTTTTCTGCCACTATTTGCAAGTCAATTGTGATGAACATATACACAACACAATTTCTGTGTGTTGACCAGAGAATGAAAAACTAAACATTGTAAAATAATTTGCTTGGTATGCACTTTAATAAAGGATGTAAGATGTTATTTCTGCCTGATTGATCTTTGATCTCTCCATTCACAGCATGGGACTCCAGTGCTTTACCTGCTGAACTAACCAGTGTCCTTGCTCAAACCATTGCCTTTTTTCCTTATGACATGGCTCTAGGCAAGGTTGAACGTTTTAGCATCAACCTCCAATCACCCAATTTTCAGGTCGTTGCTGGACACAGGCTTAGGAATGTAGGGCCTTTAGAGAAGCTGAGTAAGAAAGGGGTAGGGAGAAGTAGTGAATTACTGAGGACTCCCATCAGAGAATCAGATTTAGGATTGTTTTTGCTAACACAGTTCTGTGTGACACATGCAGTGATTGGAAGTGGATGAACAACACAAGTGCCATCACCTGAGATTTGTGGAGGCAGGTGGCACACCAGTAGGTGTCCTTCTCTTGGAGGTAGCGGTAAGGCAGGTGCTATTGACACCTAGGAGGAGCAGGAGGAGCTGTGAATACCTCAGTGAAACTTGTAGGACACATTTTTCCTGAATGTCCTGGTAGTAAGCCGCTGAGATGCGAGGAGCCTGGTGACACACAAGTCAATGTCCCTGTATTGGAATAAGTAGATGAAGTATGTACCATCAGAGGACTCCTTGGAGAAGTATCGCAGGAGTTGGGAATCCCTGAGATCATGTTGTGGGAGAAACACACTCAGCTGATTTTGCCCTGGGGGGAACAAAAGATATCTGGCGATCCAGGAGAAATGACAATCGGAGGCCGATTCATGGAATTAATGTGCTCTGAAATTTTCAGAGCAAGCATGCGAACGCGTGTGAATCGCAGTTCCAGTGCGAAAATCGCAGCGAAACCCACGCACAGCGATTCATGGAAGGCTGTGCGCGTGGAAATCCATGGATGTGCGCTGAAATCCTGTTCGGCGCACGCTGGCGCACACGCCTTCAAACAGTGTGCGCCTTGCGCACAGCGAAAGCGCACATAGCGCGGCGCACACAACAAAAGTAGGCGTAACACGGGGCATGACACGCGGAATGGGGAACAACGCATGAAAATGTGAGCGTCACGGGGGAAGAACAGGAGGCAAGTGCGCGGAACGCCCACACGCTCGCCTACAACACGTATTCATGGAATCCAATTGGGCAAACCAGTGCATGGGCAAAGACACGCACAGGCCTAAACACGTCCGCCACACGAAGGCAGGCGGTAGCGTCCCTGCGCATGAAAAAAATGTGTGCTAACAAAAAGCACATACATACAGCTATGATGAATGTCCTATACTGTGTCCCTCTAGGACAAATGACGTGCAAAGGGGTACACGACAAACACGGACACCCGCTGTGTGAAAAATAGCGTGTGCGTGTATTTCGGGGCCTTTGGTCCAATGGAATCGCGTGCGTGTGTGCTCACGCGCTAAGGGCCTTTCCTCGAATTACATGCTGACGTGCAATTTTCTCACGTGCCAAATCACTCCGTATCAAGCTGGCCAATTCAAACATGTCAAGAAGCACTGGGAGGACTTCAGGTCCTGGACCCTCAACAAGGCCCGGCGCGTCTTGAAGGCAGCGGATGCTAAGGGGCGCCGGGGCCACCTATCGGAACATCAAATGAGGGTCCTGGAACGCATATTCCCAGCGCTCCACGTCCAGGTCCTTGAGAGGCAGACCCGTCTGGAGTCGAGCGGTAAGTGCACATGCATACTGATTGTAAGCTGTGCGTGTGGTGGTGTGCCAGTAGTGTGCAGGTTGCACATGTGGTTTTGTAGGGCCATGTGTGGATGTGTATGTACAGGGCTGTGAGGCTAACACATGCAAGTCCTCTCATGTGTGAGACACATGGATGGTGCATGTGTGTGTAAGCTTGCATGACAAATGCAGATGTGTGAGCACATATGTTTGAATGACTGTGTATGTAAGTTGGCATGGTTGTGGTGTCACACATGGATGTCGGTTCCAGCTGCATGTATCTGCACCGTGTACATGTGCATGTGTGTGTATTTCACAAGGGTGCAACAGTGATGCAACATGGATGCTTGGGACACTGATATGTAGAAGACTGATTGCCAGATGTGACATGGATGCCGATCTCATCACTGCGACAGTTGGTGGAGGTGTACACATGCATGTAAGTGTGGTGGCGTGTGTGCATGTCTAGTGCACTCCCTGTGTTTCATGTGATGTCTGGCTCACCTTTGGCTGCTCATGCTGTTGTATGTGTATGGATGGAATCTGGCTGTTGCCATATGGCTGTGGAATTGCTCATGTGTGTGAGTTGACATGCCATGTGTGTTGGGGATTGTGATGCCATGTCTGAAGTTTGACACTGCCACTCATGTGCAACTGGCATGTGTGTATCAGTCCATTGTACAGTGCCCTGATGCCTGTCTCCTATCTCTCCCTGTCTTCAGCGTCAACTGATGAAGAGGGCAGAGAGGGTGCTGTGGAGCACAGCGGCGGGGATCACACCACCAGCCGGAGACGCAAGGCCCGGCTCCCCTCCCAGGTTGTGATCTCATCAGGGAGTGAGGCGTCCGGTGCCGCATCCCAGGCTGCAGCTGCCGAGGGTAGATCCAAGAGGCAGAGGTCGGAGTTGGACTCCTCGGCAGCAGAAGGGGCAGCTGAGACCCCACAGGGTCCGACGAAGGAAGATGGCACGGAGTCATCCAGGTTGGTGGGGGGTTTGGTAGAGGAGGAGGCCGCGCAAGGGACAGAGACAGGGTCTGGAGGTGGGGATTCCACTGGTGCCAGTGGTGCAGTGCAGGGGCAGGGACAGGAGGCAGCACAGGCCGCCGCGGAGGTGCCTGTGTGTAATCCTGTCCCCGATCCTGTGACTGCAACATCCCGCACCAGCAGGGATGCCTACGTCCAGACCCGTTTTCAGGGAGGGGATCCGCTTACAACAACTGGCCTTCCTCTCCCTGCGGACGTGGCTATCCGGGACCCGGTTGAGCCTGTCCTGGGTGGGGTGGCGTTGCGTCAACGGGCCATGCGAGGTGACCTGCAGTCTTTTCATGGGGAGACTGCACGTCATCTCAATTGGCTCGTTGACCATGTCAGCCTACTGGCACAGGTCACCCAGGCCGGATTCCTCCATTTGCTGAACCTTGCTTTGACCCCCTCCTCACCTGAACCCCCTATGCGCCAGTCGTCCTCCGTGCCATCTTCCCACCCATTTATCACCTGGGTACCCTGGGGAGCTGCCTCTGACCGTGCGGCCAGGCTGGTGGAGGACACATCCCTGCCACAGTCGGGAGTCAGACGTCCAGCAGGGGTGGCCACCTCAAAACTGCACCCCAGCCGGAGGAGGATGTGCAGGCAGCAGGAGCCAGGGCATGGGCACAGGCACAGCAGCAGCAGCAACAAGGTGGGAGCCATGATGGCTCGGGGCCTTCGACATCGGAGGGGCAGGCATCGGCCGAAGGGCAGGAGGACCGAGGATGGGAAGTGTCTTCCATGTGGCAGCGGTAAGGCCATGCAATAGATGCGGAGTGGCAGCGGGCGGAAGAGGCACGGCTCACGATGGTCAGGGCGGAGAACTCCATGCAAAGGGCTCTGAGGCGTGCCGAGTGCCTCGAGGCAATTCGCAGGGACCTGGAGGTCCGGATGTCATCATCCCTGCGAACCCTTGGGGCCATGGAAGAGGACCGCCTCTGGGACATCGAGCAGGAGTTCGATGATGCCCTGGCCCGGGAAATCAGGAAGTGAACCGTCGGACTAGCCCGCTGCCATTGTATATAGTTAATTAGTGTTAGGTTTAATTTTGGTTTTCATTTCATTTAGGGCGCTTGGACAATGCCCCACCTTTTTGTATATAGTTGTTCATTAGGTAGGGTTTTTGTAGGTTTCCTTTCAATGGTTGGGCTCATGGACACTGGATTTGTACTTTGTATATAGTTCAACACTGGATTTCACTTCATTTAAGTTTCTTTTTTACCATGGATCAATGGATGTGTCTTATTTTTACACTTTGGATTTGGTTGGACGGACAGACTCTTTGGACCCATTTGCTTTTGGATTGATTTGGATTCTGCTTTCACACAATGTTTTTGAATATTTTGGACATGCAGCTTTTTCTTCATTATTTCCATTATTGTGTGATTTTGTTTTATTCATTTGGTTAATTATTGAATACACATTTATTATATACTTTACTGATGTGGTCTTATATCATTTGTTTTGTGCATGTCACAATGTTGATCTTTTCACAGTCATGTGTCACCATTGCGTGGGTCTGAGGGACATTGATTCATGGCCATGCTGGTTATGTATTTTCTATCATGACTTTGGGAATTCAATGTGGGGTGTTTTGACTGGGGTGGGATTTGGGTGGCCATAAGGGGCATGGGTCTGGAGTGTGATGACCTGTCGGGGGGACATGTGTGGGGGCCTGCTGGCAGGTGCCCCTGACTGCTGGGGGTGGGGGTGCAGGGGGACATGTGTGGGGACCTGCTGGCAGGTGCCCCTGACTGCTGGGGGGTGGGGGCGCAGGGGGACATGTGTGGGGGCCTGCTGGCAGTTGCCCCTGACTGCTGGTGGTGCAGGGGGACATGTGTGGGGGCCTGCTGGCAGGTGCACCAGCCTGCTGGGGGGTGGGTGTGCAGGGGGACATGTGTGGGACATGAGTGGGGGCCTGCTGGCAGGTGCCCCTGACTGCTGGGGGGTGGGGGTGCAGGGGGACATGTGTGGGGGCCTGCTGGCAGGTGCCCCTGACTGCTGGGGGGTGGGGGTGCAAGCTGACATGTGGCTTGGCTGGGGGGCATGCACATGGTGGATGGGCTGCCTGCGGGACATGACCAGGGGTGGGGGTTAGTCCCCTGTGGTGTGGACTGCCTGCAGGTGCCATGGGGGGTGTAGAGGGAACACCTGGGAGGATCCACACTGCCAATTCACGTGTAGGACTCACCAAGCACCCCTGAAATTCACGTACCCCGCTCTGACAGCAAAATCGCGTGTGAAACTTCCCGCGAACCCCAGTTATACTCGTACCCCACTCGCACAGGCCCTTTCACGTGTGAAACTTCACGCGAACCCCCGTAATACACGTACCCTGCTCCAATCGCATGTGAAACTTCACGCAAACCCCAGTTATACACGTACCCCACTCGCACAGGCCCTTTCGCATGTGAAACTTCACGCGAACCCCAGTTATACACGTACCCCACTCGCACAGGCCCTTTCGCGTGTGAAACTTCCCGCGAACCCCCGTAATACACGTACCCTGCTGAAATCGCATGTGAAACTTCCCGCGAACCCCAGTTATAAACGTACCCCACTCGCACGGGCCCTTTCGCGTGTGAAACTTCCAGCGAACCCCCGTAATACACGTACCCTGCTGAAATCGCATGTGAAACTTCCCGCGAACCCCAGTTATACACGTACCCTACTCGCACAGGCCCTTTCGCGTGTGAAACTTCCCGCGAACCCCCGTAATACACGTACCCTGCTCCAATCGCGTGTGAAACTACACGCGAACCCCAGTTATACACGTACCCCACTCGCACAGGCCCTTTCGCATGTGAAACTTCACGCGAATCCCAGTAATACACATTCCCCGCTTGCCGTTTGTTGTTTGGCAGCCCTGTAAACTAGTCCAGGGTTAGCGCAGCCCTTTGCGCTGAATTGGGAATTTTGATGACTTTTCCTTGCGCTAGGGCGTTCTTGGGGGCGTAACTGGCGCTGCTGCAGGGTCGCTGCGCCACTCTGCGCCACGGCTGGCTTTGGAGGCTAAAATCCATGAATACGCTGTGCGCGGAAATCGATTTTATCGCACGCGGCTGGCGCAGACATTCGCACGCGCACACTGTGCGCCATCCGCGTGCGCCACTTTTGTGCAAAATTCTATGAATTATCCTGTCAATGTCTGTCACTTGAGGTCAGTGGACAAGAACTTTGCCTCTTGTGACACCTGGGAGGAGGAGCTGGAGGAATAGAATATCCTTGAGGGCAGCTTGTGGGATAGACACACTCAACTTAATTTGGTGGGAGGGGGCATTATCCATTTGGGAGGTGAGTGACATACAAGTCAGTGTCCATCTCTTGAAGTGAGAGGATGAGATGCGTGCCATCAAGTGATACCTGGGAGAAGGGTGGAACTGGGAATACTTGAGGTCAGCTCGTAGGAGACACATGCTCACCCAATCTTGCTGTAAAGGAGCACTACAGATTTAGGGAGGCAGGTGACAAACTCAACAATGTCTGTCTCTCAAAGTGATTGAATGAGACATGTGCCATGAGATGATACCTGGGAGGAGGAGCAGGAGGAGTTGGGAAACCCTGAGTGCAGATTGTGGGAGAAACGCATTTAACTTATTTTGATGGGATGAGCAACAGGGATTTGTGTGTTCAGGTGAGACACCAATCAGTGAGTGCCCAACACATTTGGAACAACATGTCAGCAGCACACACATTAACAAGAGGCAGTTGGAAATATGTTGGTTGTGGTCCTTTTACCCCTGCAGCAGAACCTGTTGTATACCCTAGGCATGTTAGAATTGCAGGTGATACACTGACGGTATTATCTAACTCATGTTCCAGAGCCACCATCTCAAGTAGCTCTGGGGCATAAACACCAGTATATGTAAATGCCTGGGTTTTGCACCACATTGATTAACATCCACCACGAATTAAAGTGGAGGTTGCACATCAGTACTGGCCACTATGTCAGCAGCACAAGGGAGAGATGTGCACATCTTAGCTACCACAGATAAGGGAATAACAGCATATGGAGTAGCTGAACAGTGGACAGAGTTTGAAAATCCCAAGTCTCTATTTCTGCCTCTCCATCCACTGGTAGGTCAGACAATAAATATTATGAAAAGATGGATACGAGTCAAGACAAAGACATTGTTCCATCAAGTCCAGAAGACAATGGGCCTCATTACAACACCAGCGCTAAACCATGGCACTATTAGCACCATGGTTGCTGCCGTTATTGTAACGAGTCTGCCATGGTGAAATGGGGAAGTACCACCCCATTCCAAGGTTGGCGGGGCGGTACTTCCCCATTTCACCATGACCCTTCCCCATTCCTATTTTTGCCCCATTGGGCATAATGGGAATGGTGAAGACAGTAATTACGGTACAGCAAATTGCAGTACTGTAATTAGCACTAAGGTCCCTTTGCGGGTCCATTCCTTAACGGCTGGTAAAACCAGCCGTTAAGGTGGGAACCCACAAAGGGACCTCGTAATCAGGCGCTAAGGGATTACCGGTACCGGTACCCTTACCGGTACCGGTAATTCCTTAGCGCCAGGGTCGTAATGAGGCCCATTGTGTCTTGCTTCTGAAAGGCAACACTACTAAGGGGGAAGAGGAGGAGGACACCACAGATTCAGAGTCTGCAGTATTGATAGATGCTTACCCTGACCTGTGCACTGTTTCTTGCAGAAACAGCCCTCATGTCTCTAATTCAAAAGCACATCACATCATTAGCGGGCATTAAGAACACCACCAACACCTCTATTGCCAGCACCATTATGCCCACATGAGCAGAGAATGTGTGTGCTTGACCGCTGTGAGCGTCGAAATTGTGGCAGTACTTCACACAGAATAAACAGCAACTGAATCTGGCAACTTGCACAATCCGCTAAAATATAGTGTGCTGAGGGAGGTCAGGAACTAAATTATGTGCCATATCTTTGCAGTACCAAATGTTGTGATTCCATGCACAGTCATAGGAAGATGTCAAACAATCTGAGGTGCATCCACCCATACCATGAGACAAGCAGCATACCGCCACCACTCTGCACATTTACCGCTTAAACACTTCAGCTGTCAGTGCTTGGGAGTGGGCCACAAACTCTATAACCTATAGCCAAGCAGCACATGGAAGCAAACCCCTATTGCCTCAAGTCACCAATGTTTGTGCATGGCCAAAATGGCCGCAGATTCCAGGACAGATCTTTCTTGGAAAGTGGTACTAGAATTGTACAATGAATTTACTGCTACAGTAGGGTGTGAATGACAGCAGTTGGCGGGGCAAAATGTACACTCCACCATGAACATGCAAATCAGTTGTCAGACCATTGAATACATTTATGTCACATGGCACACTGGGTGCCCTGTCCTTCCTCTAACAGCCAAGAGGGATCCTGGGAACAATTTGAGGGGAAAACAATTGTAAGAAAATCAGTACCAGTCAATGTTTTGCAAGTATATGTTTCAAATGGACCACAGGGAAGTTGACATAACAGATAAGGTGCAAAGTATATATGAGGAATGGCTAAAGTTTTGTAGTTGGTGCAGGGGGCAATGGATCAAATGTCATTGCTGCCTTATGGATTGCCAAGCCAATTCACATACCCTGCTTTATGAATGCCGTTCACTGCATGGTTACATCATTGTGAGCATGTTCTTGAAATGATTGATGTGTTTCAGAAGGCCAGCTGCAATTTCAACAGGTCTTTTATTACCGGAAATGCAGTAGGCTAATTGCAGATGTGCCACAAATTGCCACTGCAAAACCTGAAGACCTAGGTAGCCACCCTTTGCAACTCCACTTTGCACATGGTGGAAAGACTAAGTAAGCGGTGCAATACTGCCACAGAGAACTGCAAAAATCAGTGCAGAGTTCTAGATGAGGTATTTGTAATACCATGTGAGTGCCAGCTGATGTATAATGTCTGCTCTATGCTGTGACCTTTCAAGGAAGCTATCAAGCAGCTTAGTTGTCACAGTTGATCCCAGAATGTGGTTCCCCCTCTGGACTACCTGCTTGAGTTCAACATGTACAGCATGGCTCAGACCCATGCCATGACAGGTAATGCTGATGTGGTACAGCTTGTGAGGGTCCTTATTTCACCCTTGTATGGCAATCCATTTATAGTTTAATTTAAAGGTAAGATTAAGAACCTGGTTGCTTCCGTTATGGACCCACTTTTCAAAATAAGGCTGTCTTATTTTAATCTGCATATGTCAGCAGCAGAGGATTTGCAGCAGAACTCCCAAAGAAGAGACACTGTACACATGTGCAAGCATGTTATTTCGAAGTGCTTGCAACATTAGCTGGTGAAATGACACAGGCAGCAGGTATAAAGCAAGATAGCCACTAGTGATGTCAAGCTCAAGGTTTAAGGCTTCACCTGGAATTACATCAATAATATATTTTGAAACTTTTGTTGTGAACAGTATGAACACAACCTACAGGAATACAAATCTGTGGGGCATCTCCTCAATGACTTTGACATTTTAAATACAGATATGGTTCATGAACAGGAGAAGGCAGCAGACCATACGCTGCACAGATGCTTGATGCCTATCTGCTGGACATTACACCCAGGGAAAGGGGTGATGACACATATAGTATTGGCTTAGTCCATCTGGCCAGCAGCACCTATTTAAATTGCAGTTGGATCATTAAGCTGCCCACCCTGCCAGTGTACAGTCCAAAAGAATTTTTAGTGCTGCCACAGCTACTGTCTCTAAATGGAGAAGCCTTGCAGTGCCACGTGATGATCATTTGGCATTTATAAAAATGAGCAGTCAGTGAATTGTG
Organism: Ambystoma mexicanum; assembly: GCF_040938575.1. Taxonomy (NCBI): domain Eukaryota; kingdom Metazoa; phylum Chordata; class Amphibia; order Caudata; family Ambystomatidae; genus Ambystoma; species Ambystoma mexicanum. The sequence goes on along the minus strand of NC_090933.1, from coordinate 458,202,350 downwards.
TAAGACTATGGCGTGACATCTACCCATAGGCAACACACCAGCTCTGACAATGACAAGGATTTGTTATATTGTACATGTCAGACACTGATTTTGGGACAGGCTGTTTTGTGGTGCAATTGGAAAAGAAAGATCTGTAATACTCAGTGTGCCCTTAGGAGGGGAAACTTGTTCTGCTTCTTGTATTGTGTTTTCTTTACAGCATATTGTATGAAAGTACCTGATGTACAATCTCTAAACATCAGGAGAATAATTCTCACAATATATTATGCAGCCCAAGCAAGTCAGGAATCTCTTTCACTTCCAAATGAATGAGGTGCACAATAAAACTGCTTTTTATTCTTACAATCCCAATTTCTTTTTTAAGGAGGCCTCCAACCCGTCTCGCACCCAACCGCCACCAGCATCCCTTGTCACAATAAACCAGGAACCAGGCTGGTGTGCTGTCAATGAATATTTTATACTTTTATTATTTAAATGAACATTTAATAAACAGTTACAATGACCAACAGGCGGCAGCAACACAAACTTCAGAGTATTCTTAGTCAAATGGCACACTAAGGCAACTCAAACATAGATGGCACATGGATTTGCTTTACTGATTTCACAACTTCATTCAACAGTTCCAAGCACCATGAAAATGAATGCAACCCGCAAGAAGGTGCATGCACACAAAAACGATTCTTGAGTACCATCAACCCTCACCCCTCTAGACCTCCACTGGGCTTGTCAGCTTGGGATGGAAGGCAGTGGCAAGGACAGGGAACACCAGGTTACAATTGGATTTTAAATGGGGTTTTCAGAAACAATATGGGAACAGCAATGAATGGGACAGTTCATTTTCTGCACCAGTTAAATGGGTTTTTACTTTATTAGGGCCGCTGCTATGGGACAACACATAAGGGCACTTTGTGCTGCTTGCTTTTAGGAGAAAAATTGGGCTTCAAAACAGAAAAGCTAGCACACAATAGGAAAATAGATTTTAATACATGCAAAACATGAACAAATAAAAAGGCAATGCAATTGTAAATCTGTTAACAAGATATGGTAGGCGAAGAGGGATAGAATAGGGAAAATGGTTTTAAACAGGTGTAGCAACATTTCCAGGAAAACCAAAATGCAATTTACTATCATTTTTACAAAGGCTGCTAATGACAGACACGTTTCAAGCAATGGGGAACTCACTTAGGAAAATTGTTTTCATTTAAAATGACAGAGGCACAAAGAACTTTGTAAAACACCTTTTAAATGCACAGACAACTTTGTTTTTAGCTCGCAATGAATTGGATTCTTTTGTGAACACTTTATACTTATAATGGCTCACAAGACACTGGGAAGGAATAGTTAGTTTTGAATGCCAACTATTCCAATCCCGTGAAATAAATGTGGGAATTAATTGATTTACTGAAACAAAAATGTACTAGGGATCTACACAAGCAACTGTAATTCTTTCAATGAGAAATGGCAGAAATGCACAGGCAAGCAATGGATTTTCAATGGAAACAATTACTACAATGCACAGACAAGTGAAATATCTTTCAATGGAAAAATGACTGAATTACACAAACACACAAGATTTTCACTGGAGCAATTACCACAATTCACGGACATGTGAAATATCTTTCAAGGGGACAATGACTGAATTACACAAATGAAGAAGATAGGGGATTTTACAATGGGGGAATCTCTATGGCAATGCTGAAGAATATAGGGCTTATTTAATGTATTGCTGGGATGTTTATACTTACAAGAGAGGGCTGAATAGTGCGCCAAGGAGCATCAGGGCCTCACCACTGGGACAGCCAGGGGTCAGTCACGGATTCTCTCTGTCCCAGGTCAGCTACTCCAGCTCCTGGCATCACTCCAAGATGTAGGCTGAACTCTGCAAGGATGATTCCAAATTTGGTCAGCTGCACAGCTCAAGATATGGTAGGGTCCGTCCTGATTTGAGTCAGAGTGACCGATTTACAAGACAAGTGACATCACTGATTTGTCATAGTTCTTGCAGAATTGATAGGGCAGTGTTCAAGGGTCCCCTCCCATCTGTGGGCCGATAGGTCCAGAGAATATGGACATGTTTTGGGAAGCCAAAGGAGGATACCCCAACCATTATCTAACTTAGACAGAGGTCTGGGTCTGGTTTTTGCACATGAAAATCTCACTGCATGACAAATGCCCTTTCTCATCATATTACGACACATATGTCAGCATTTCTGAATACTCAATTCTTCAGGGAATTGCATAAACCTTGTTTGATGTCTGTGCAACCTATTGGTGCAAAGCTACAGTATTTACTTGTTTTCTCCCAAACTATGTTAATGAAAAATCCAGCGCGCAGTGGATAACATTTTACATATTTCTTCTAATTTCCATGGTTCTCGCATTTATGCAGAGATCACAACCAAGTTGTTCCTCATAACCTGTGGTGTGTTGGTGTCACAAAAATTGTATTTGGCTCCCCAGAAGCAGGGCGCGGACAGCTTTTTAGAAATCCGAACATGAATAGTGTATGATTAATATTTCCCAAGTTATCCCCTAAACAACATATCTTTCCTTCTGTGCAATGGTTCTGAAACTACTCCGGACTCTATCCCCACCGTTGGAAGAGATCTGGCTTTGGCACTGATGTCAAGAGGGAGGCTTTTGTTTAGATTAGCCCAGGGCATCAAGGGCTGATGGCGAGTTTTTATGATGGCCTAAGTGGTTTTAGTCATAAAACTTGGGGAGCAGGAGAATTCCTCAACTCTTCCCCCTGACAACAGAGCTTGGAATCTAGTTTCACTCTTGGGGGATTCACAGTAAATCAATGAAACCAGGATTCCGGCCTTACTCGGCTGCAAGCATTTTACATTTAAATTAACTCTTAGAATTGCACACTTTCACATGTAAAACCCTTGCACAGTGGTTACCTGAAAAACAGTGATTATTGAAGGGCAACATAATGTATATTTAAAGACTTTAGCTATACATGTGAAAGTTCAAAGTTTCCCTTTAAGGCAAAATTGAAATGCCCTTTGTCACTTCCAGCTGTAAATGGCTTCTACTCTGCTGAAACTCAAAATCTCCATTTAGATTCTGCAAATTATTTAGTCTCCTCATAATGGGCTCATGATGGACAAAATGTAGTTCCTTTATTACACTTATGCACACATTTTGAATGTCTTTAATATAAAGGGAAACATTGATTTTTTTCATGCAATGATTTCTGTCATAGTAAGAAGCTCCATTCTGCTATGTAGGCTTGCACACAATCTGGTCATTTTTATGTATATGCTGGATGCCGCTGTTTCGGACAATATGGCCTCATATTTCTTAGACTTTTTGTCAATGTTTTCTCATGACTCTCCCTTCAGTAGGGCAATTAATATTTTAGGCATCTCCAAGTTTTGATGCCTAAATGTGCTCCTTTTCGCTTTGACATTGCAAGGCATTATTTCTGTCAGTCCCGCACAGCTGGAAAGTCTCCCAGTGAGTTGAGTCCTTTGCCCATAACTGCCACATACCTGGCCTCCTGGACATTGCCCTACAGAAGAGAAGTGGGATGGAGCTCGATGTGCATCCTCAGGTTGGCTGCTACCATTACATGGTCCTATGCCCCCTCGGCTAACAGACCTCCCCCAATAAAAGCAATGGATGCCTGCATGCCTAATGATGTAGACTGGAGGGTCCTCTACAAGAGAGGTGCTGCCGGTGGCACACTGCCACAACCACCTGCAAAAAAGGGACTTGCAGCTTGCCACAAGAGCTGGTGATCCTGGAACAGAATCAGAAGGCTGGATGGGTGCAGACATTTTGGAAACAAGTGCTCATTGTCATCCAAGTGCTGCGCCCTGGAGCTGGGAAATGCGAGGACCCTCTCCCACCTCCACAGAACAGATGGCATTGGTAGCAGTGGACTCTGGGCTTTAGGGGACTCTGTGGAGGCAGAGGGCCTATTCACCTGGTATACATTCCTTTGCCACCAGCAAACATAGTTCATCATGACAATCGCCTCTCGGGGGAGGGCTTCACCTTTTCCCTCTATCCCCACTTCACCTTCTTCCCACACACTTTGCAGAAGACATCCGGCTCCTCGCTGACAGTCTTCCTTGGTGGCAAGGTAAAACATTTCCAAACACCCAGGATCATAAGGTCGCTAATGTTACTGATTCCCAGGGCACCTCCTGTGTTCAGCAAGGCTCCTCTGCTACAGAAGGTGCTGGAAGAGTATCCTTTTCCACCACCTCTGTTTCCCCTCCTCTGCCTATTGAAACTCTTCCTCTATAGGTGCGACCACCACCTTTGGAGGAACCTCCACAGGCTTTCCTTGGACTGTCCCATCTGCCTCCTGGAATGGGTTCCTTGGGGTGGCCAGTGAAGGATATGCCTTTTTCTTCCTGTATATTGTGTTTAAAAATATTTCCTTGGTCATGATGCTGCGAGGGCTGAGACTCTGGAAGAGGGGGGACAAAGCTTGGCAGGGGTGGCCTCCACTAAGCACAATCCCATTTCTTAATCTCTCTCAGTTTTCGGGGTCTTGAAGCAGCAGCAGAAGAGTTAATCCCCTCGACTCACCAACAGGGTTCCATACCCTCAATCAGTCTCCCCAGTCCCAGCCAGATATGGGAGGCATGGAAGGAGCTACTTCGGTATTCACCTGCCACTGGACCACTGGACCTCTGGGGCCCCTATTTCCTCATCAGACCAGGCCACCTACCAGACAAAGTGCTCAGCGCTCCACTGCCGTGCCCATGCCAGTTTTCCCCGAGTGGGTTAGGGTCCAGCGTCCACTCAGGTATTGTCCTGAAATGATGGACAGGTAACTCAATCCTCATCAAGGCCTTCCGTGTGTCACCCAAAGTCGGCTCCTCACCTGAGCTGAAGCTTACTCCGATGTGGGCAGCTCAAAAGCCAGTGGGTTTCTATGCGTTAAGGAGAGGAGATCACTTTTTTTTTTCTCAGCTCCCAGTCTCCGGCATTCCACAACAGTCTGCCCCTCGGGAGTTCATCTCTGACTCACAGGCAGTTGGTCGATCCCAGGCAATACTCTGATCACTCAGTATGTCATCTGTGTATATGCACCACCGAGATTCCATCCTCGCAGCAGGCCACAGATCAAATTCAACCGCCAAGTCATCCGGTCTTGATTTGGGTTGGGTCCCAGAGCTTCTATGCTGTAATCTGCCGCCTATTATAGTGAAGTGGGTGTTGTTTTAAGGTAAATGAATGCCGGAATGTAGTTTTGCACTCACCACCCACAAGTTGAGATTCAAATAGTCCAACAAGCAAGCTGAGTCCCTTTGTATAAAACGTTGTATTTGTTCCTTATGACATCACTGTCAGAGGTTTATTGAGTGTTGCTCCTGTCAAGTATCAATACCAATTGATAAAACGGTTTTGCAGGGTCCTACGAGTCATTTGTGATGATGATAAGCATTAAACGTATTTCTCTAGTCCTTAGCATTAAGCACTAACAATAGAAAGTACTCTCTATGAAGCTAAATTACATGGTAGAAGTCTTTTTCTTTCTGACAGATTGGGGTCGTGACTGCACGTGTGTTTTCAGTAGACGATAGAAACAGTTTAACAAAAAAAAATGATAAAAAACGAACACAAGCAACTCTTTTTTCGCAGTCACAACCTTTACAATGTAGGCATTACAGTTAACATGCTCCGAGTATATGGCAGTATTTAGATGGCCAATAAAACGTAATTGTTGTTTACATTTGTTAATTGATTTCGTATTGTTTTTAATGAATGTGTTGTTCGTGTTGCTAAGGTACAATGTCAGCAACCATTTTATGATCAGATTTCCGAAAGCAGTTTAAACAAGATCAATTCCAGCAGTCTTTAAAAGGTCCAGCAAATAGACTCATTTCAACCAGCGCATATTGGCTTGTGACTGAAGCCATTGTTCATAGCACACAAGCTGTAGGTTATTTCAAATTCTAAAAATAAACGCATACCGGTTGTTCAAAATCAATGAATGTTTACCTATTTTAACTTGCGTATAAAATATGTGTTCATTTTAATCACTGCATTTTAAGTTCGTATACCAGATCTGTCCTGCCTGGCTTTTTGTGGGTATACTCTGCAGTATACTGAATCCCACACGAATGGGAACATCAGTGTTGTTAAATCTGAAAGCGAATCTAACTTTCATATAATTTAATGCGTTGCTGTTTGGTGATACAATGTTAGGGGTAGTGTCTTCACAAACAGTTTTGTAATAACATACACACTGCCCGGCGGCCAGCAGGACACAAACACACAGTTTGAAGATAGCTGACAATTACTCGAGACAATTTCAGTGAAGAAAAATAAGGATCATTATGTTTTTTCAGACGTATTAAATTGGAAGACTTTTTTGAGGCACGTTGTTGTACCTATTCACTGGTACAAATACACCCAGCCATCACTCCTCAGATTTAAAGTGGTCCTCCTAAGTGGGACGGGTTTGCGCAGAATATTGTACTGAACTTACTTTTTAGTTTGGGCAATTAGTGCTATACAGATAGGAAGACATGGCATATGAGGAGGAACACACAGCTTGTAGGTTTTTTTTGGTTATTAACCCACCTATTGACTGCCCATAGACATGCCTATTCTAACCCAGTCCCTGCCCCAAAACACATCCCCATGAGAACTCTTTGAACTCGCTTTAATCAATCGTTACCCTCAAACTATGTGCTCGAAATGCCTTCGAGTGTTTTTTTTAAAGCAGTGTTCTGAGAGGTAATGATTTAACTGGAGCTGTAAACACACTGCTGGTGTAATAAAAATATCTTAACCTGGTCTTCCTTCAGCCACTCTATTCATAAGCACTATGCATGTCCTTCACTAAACTTCTGTTTAAAGCAAGCATTGGCAAAGCCAAATGTCGTGGCTTGTTGGTAAGCATTAGGCGTTTGCTTGCACTGCTATTAGATGCCCAGGTACGTGCACTTTGTTTGAATCCTCTGCCTTCAATACACAGTTAATAATATTATAGCAGTGCCTGGCAAGTGCCTTTCCCATCATTAAACAAAAGCCCAAACGGTTGGCATTGCCAATGTTTTTTTCTATAGTTTTAAAAAACGTGGACCAGTGCAAACTGCCATCAGAGCTCTCTGCAGAGAATAGCAAAAACCATCAGTAGTGGCAAGGTCGTTCATTCAGAATATTGGTTCATATATTCAAGGAAAAAAACATTAGTTGCAGGGATATTAAGGTGAGGACTTAACTCAACAAACCCCTAAAATTCAGCTAAAGCCACCTTAACTTTGCATCCCCTTTTGCACAGCCTGTGACCACAATGATGACATCACAGATCATATCACTGATGAAATCACTAATTACATGTTGCAGGAGAACACTGATACCATCACAAATTGCGTTACTGATTACATCACTGGTGACAACACTAATTGCATTGTATATAACAGATTACATCAATAATGGCATTGGACATAACATAATTTATAAGTTAGCTCATGAAAACTTTGATTACCTTAATAACAATTTAGGCCGTAGACTTGGCCATGACAAAGGCTGGGGTCACTGGCCGGCATCAAAGACCATAGCTAGTGGTTGGTTAGTGTTAAGAAATAGCTATGTGCATGGTTAAAAGCCATGCCTAGAAGCCCATCACTGTTTTCAAATATAGAATGGGCAACTTTGACAGCTTAAGTCAGTGTTCATGACTAAATGCCATAGCAAGCGCCCATTAATATGTTAGAATATACAGTCGGCACAGCCAAAGGCCATGGCCACTTTTATTTAATAAACAGAGGACACATCTGAAGGCCATAGCTAATGGTTGGTTAGTGTTGTATGTTGTATAATGCACAGTGGGCTTGACCGAAGGCCATCACTTATTGCATTTCATTATTTTAAAATATACAGTGGACATGACCAAAAGCTGTTCAAACTGCTTAAGGTCAAAGGACATAGCTAGTGGCCCATTCCTATGTTAGCCAACGATTGTGGACACTGGCCAGTATTGTGCTAAAGTCTGTATCTAGTGCCTGATCAGTGTAAATAATATCCAGCACACACAGTTGCAAGCTGTATCCACTGGTAAAAACAAAATCTATGGTTGGTAACCTGTTAGTGTTTTACAATATTCAGTGCACATGAGTGAAGGTTGTGACCACTGTCCATAACTGAAGGCCATGACTAGTACCCATTCATGTGTTAAAATATATTTTGCCATGCACACTGACCATGGCTGAAGGCTATGCTTAATGCCAGTTACTGTTATAATGTAATTAGTGATGTCACCAGTGATGTGATCTGTGATGTCATCATTGTGGCCATAGGCTGCACAAGAGCGGGCGCAAAATTAAGGTGTCTTTAGCTAGATTTTAGGGGTTTTGTTGTGTTAAGTTCTCACCTTAACATCCCAGCAACTAAAGCTTTTTCCTTGAATTTCAATGGTTTTGTTATTCCATACAGAATTGACATTAAGAATACAGACATTAGGGCTAATGAAAACAATGTATCGTATGTAGAAAGTAAAATAAAAAGAAAATGTACAACCACATTCCCCCCAAATAAACCTGTTGTTAACAAACTTTGTCTGCATATGTACTTAACTTTTAAAAGTATTTGCAGTTATATATACTTTTGATTAATAGAATGTTATTAAAGTGTTACAGTAACTGTGTACAAAGACTACACTCAAAATATCTTTAAAAAAATCTTTACAAAACTATGGCCCATATATATATGTAGATCAGCCTATTTTTAACCTTTACAACGCTAAGGCCCATATATATATGGTAGATATGCCTTTTTTTTCAATCGGTTTTATAGCCGCGGCTATTAAAATGCATGCACGGCTAAATGCAGCAACAACTGGGGGGTCTACTTGCGGCTCCCACATGGGATAACCATGACTACAATAAAATGCATAAGGATATGTAGTTTTTTTAAACACACTGTATTGAAAGGATCAATTGAAGTCTTTGATCCATATTTACAGTATGTGTGTTATTGTATATTTTTATAACTGAAGGTCAAAAGGTGGCCAAAAAAGGACAGTTTTGGGGGATAAGGAAAAAAAAAGAACATTTTTTTTCCACATTTTAGATTTTGTAAATTGTTTGTATTTTATTTTCTAAACAATGGGGTAAAAAAAATGGCCACTTAAAAATATACCTAGGATTGCCAGTTTGCCCTATGTTCTGAAAGAGCCTTGCCCCAAGCGTCTAGGGTGCCACCTCCCACCTCGATCAAACTGTGCCAGGTTTTGCACATCACAATAAAATCAGAAAGATTGGACGCAGGCAGGATGGACTGAGGTTTGGTGTTAGTTGGTGGAAAATAGCTTGTAATCGTATTGGAAGTCTGTGGCGCGGAGAATAAACATCTATTCTATTGGAATTATCCACTTCATCCCAATGAAGACGGACAAAATGCTGAATTAACATGGATGTCCCCAAGCTTTGCGATGGCTTGTGTGAAGTCCCCTACGCAAAACCTTACAGTGGAAATTACACATGACCTCCTTGACCTCCTTTTTGCTGTGTTGATCCTTTATGTGAAAATATTGCCAACTGTCAGCTATGTTTTCATGTGCACATTGCTTCTTTCGTGGCGGTAAAGCTGAAGTCACCCACATCACCCCAGCATCACTGCTGGTCGAAGTCATTTTGAAATGCCGGACCGTGCAGAAAAAATACAAACTGTAAAAATACACAACACAAAAAGGACTTTGGGATTTAATATTAAAAAAAACATTTAAAAAATAAGAATATAACAAGCTAAAATAACAAAAACTGACAACCTACAAGGCAAAGCACCAAGGTACAGGAAGAAGAAAGTTAAAAAAGGAATGGATACATCAAGGTACTGCTTAAAACAGTTCCTGAAGGCTCACAATGAAGGTTACCCATCAAGAGACAAAAAGCAATGACAGAAAACATGAAAAAGGTGTTTGTGAGAGGGGTATAACCCTGGGTATGCAATAAAGCCAATCTGGATGTGTTTTGCATATCCTGGGTATGCCCAAGCGCAATCACGTGTTAGTGCCTAAATTATTAACCAATTGCATGGCCCAATGAGGAGTCGCACCTGCACGTGGCAGTAGCCACATCAATGGAAGACCCAATCACATTGAAGTCTACGTTGAGGAAGCTCAGTGGCTTCGCACCTGTTTTTAACAGCAAATTGGACCATGGGCTGCGGTACACTTCTAGCCGCATCATTAAATGAGCCAATGGCACACTGCGGTTCATCGACGTGAATATGCCTATGCCGTTACATGAAATCCGTGTGTGCGAAATGAGCCAATAGGACATCAAGCTCCTTTAACATGCCAATGCATCTTCGCGCCCGATGCACTAGCCAATCATAGTAAGTGCTGCAGCTCAGCTCCTACACATGACTATCTGTGTTAACAAGTGGGCCAGTCACACATTGAGATGTATTAATGTGGCTACGCCCATGCCATATAGGACATCCGCACGTGCAAAAGTGTCTAATCAGGGCACGCATCAGTGTTTAGCCGCAAATAATCACCTGACCCACAAAAAAAATGTTTATCTTGATCATTGCCCTCAGTGCATTTTAGTGAAAGGTTGTCCAAGTAAATACAAGAACATTTGACCCTTTAACCCTTTAATTTTTCTTCCTCTTTACCCACTTTTCAACTAAACCCCCTTTCCCTTGTCTCGTGAAATCGCACGAGCACCACAAAATAAAAATGCATGGGGCTCATGCATTACATGCACGGAAATCAGCACCACCTCCAGCACTTGCATCCACCAGTGGGACATCACCAACACTGAATGAAGCCTCAACTTCTGCAGCCGTGTCAATTGCACTTGTTACAATTTTACTGACTCCCAATATTTTAGTTATGAGATTCATGTGTGAGTAATGGGTAGCTGTGAGAGGTGCCACAACTATGGAATCGGAGAACTGATTTTCTTAACACTAAATTAACTGTCATCCTTAGTTTTTTGTTTTAGTGGCAATTCCCCCCCTTTTTTTCCGAAAATAAAATACCCTAATAAATATATTCTCCTTTTTATTTTAATTCCCTTTGTTATATGTTTCATCCTTATGTGTTTTCCTTCCCTGTTCAACCCCCCTCTTTCCTTTTAAGGGTCATACATTAAGTCATAAATGTAGATGGAATTGAGCATAGACTGCAAAAATATATTACAATAACTATTGTAATTTATTTTATGCAGTTTCAGTGTCTAAAATCCCCCAAAATGTTTACTTGTAATCGCGGTTATAATATCAACAGGGGGGCATGTAGCCCTGGATAGAATCACTCCAGTTGTTGCTCGCTTTAGCCACGCCTGCATATAACAGCATCTCATTGGCTTGTGCTGTAGCCCCGGTTATAAATAATAATATAAAAAATACAAATCTGTGTGTATACATATGTACATTGTACATATATGTACACCATATGTATCAAATGTCTTACCTAAACGTTTATATGTGTCATCTTCTTTCTTGAATATTAGTAACTTTGAAGCCATATGAAATATATTTCATAATAAAACAAGAATATTGATTTTCTTTTCATAATGGTACTAAGTGAATACTGAATGTACTCCTAGTAAACAAACAATAAAAGGTTGTATTCATTAATTATGCTACAGAGGGAATAAAAACTTCCTGTTGGAGAGAAAGAACATCTATTCACGTCTTTAAAATATTTAACAATAAATATATATATAAATATAAAAATGATATACTATTTCTCTTTCTACAAGTATATCTATATATCAGACTGAGATAGTTTGGCAGAAAGAGAAATTTGACTTGTACTGTTATGTTTGAAGTTAATTTGGCTGCAGGTAAATGCAAGGTGTGGATCGCCTGCCAAGCTTGCCACAATTTGTAAGTTATAGAGTATAGGTTGCATTCATACTGTGCACAAATCACAAAAGTCCACGCGTAAGTTGCATGTATTTAATTGATTTTAGGTCAGTCTAACACATGTTTCGAGTTATGTGCTCTTCGTCCAAGGCTGAACATATCATACACAAATGAGTTTTAAAACCACATCAAAATAATGTTTCCATTGAGGTAACACAAACCAAAAGACAGTTTAGCAGGGCAGAGAACCATAAGCCGCATAACAATTCATTTGGGTTGGTGCAAATAAAAAACTCATATCTGTTTGAATTTCGGAATTATACATTCACAGAAATATACAATTTTACCCATCCATGTAAGTATTGCATATACTACAAAAAGTGTGCGCGCTTGCAAGGCTTGGATACAGCACGCACACTAAACCATGTATGATTTGTTAACAAACATTAATTTTGTGTGCTTGATTTTCCGCTACACATCTCTTCCATCTCTTCATCTTCATGTGCATTTCTGCCGCCTGATATTCTTTTTGTATTATATGTGGATACACATTTGGACGGTTATTGTTTACTAATGCTGCACAAATGCAGTAATTACCATGACCAATTTGTTGCGCAGTGTGAATTCAACCTTTGCTCTATATCTATACAAAAGGTTACATTAAAATGTTAACAATTGTATAAAATAAACATTGTGTCGAAATAAACCTTAAAAGAATAACACTTTCTAAGTAAAGGGGTCCAGTGCAGTATAGAAACTACACTAACCATTTAGGTAACTACAAACTTGGTATTGCAACAGCAGATTCTAAATAGAATTTCCCACAACGTCAAAGGTGCAAGACATTTCACTACAATGAAAATATGTTTAAATACTGTGCAAACATTATTTAATATTCAATGATGACACGTTTGCAGATTCATTTTTGCAACCTTAACCAGGAAACAAAGACATATAACCTAACTACCTCTTCAGTTTTACAAATACATCTATGAAGAAATGCAAACATTATAATATTATGTTATGCATAGCACTTTTTAAAGTATATTCATACCAATATTTCAAATAATAGGTAGACAATAAAGCATGTGTGTGTGTAAATATATAACACTTAGCAAAAGCTACTTTGAGAACCTAACAAATGGAATTTCCATAGTTCTTGTGAAATCTGTGTGCGTCCGTTGTCTGGCCACGTGCACACATGAGAAGTTAATAATGACATTTCAAAATGTACACAACATATTTGAAATTTTTCAAAACTGGGTCTTGTAATTTAAACTTCTATTTGTACAGATGGTTGTGGAATACTTTTGTTAGGACATCACACTTCATTTTAAAATATAATAAGGGGGTAATTCATAGAATTTGGCGCACAAGTGGCGCACACGACTGGCGCACAGTGTGCGCGTGTGCGGCAGTCTGCGCCAGCCGCGTGCGCCAAAACCCATTTCAGCGCACGTATTCATGGATTTTAACATTCATAACCAGCCTTGTCGCAGAGTGGCGCAGCGACCCTGCAGCAGCACCAGTAACGCCCCCAATCCCGCCCTGTGCACCAAAAACATCGTACAAATCTCCTACATGGCGCAAAGGCCAGGGGACAAGCATAGAGCCACCCCCCAAGCAAGAAAACGCGTGTAAAAGTACATGCGCACCCCTCAGAACACATGTACTGCTCATGCGCTATCGAAAACGCATGGAAAAATCCCTGCGCACCCCTCAGAATACACGTACCCCACTCATGCTATCGAAAACGCATGGAAAAGTCCTCACGCAAGCCTCGGAATACACATACCCCACCCGCACTATCAAAAACGCATGGAAAACTCCCCACGCACCCCTCGGTCCACGTGCACCCTCGGAATTCACATACCGCATTCCACGAAGAGCACGTACAGAGCGATGGAAACAGACGTGTGACCCTCAACCCGTGGCGAGGGAAACACCCACGCGTGTCACGTCACAGACGTGCTTACGTGCTAAGGGCCTTTCCTCGAATTACACGCTGGTGTACTGTTTTTTCACGTGCCAAATCACTCCGTATCAAGCTGGCCACGCGAAAACACACGGAAGACCATGCTCCTGCCCAGAAGGCTGAATTACTGCCCCCCAGAGCCCCGAGCAACCTCCCACGAGCCATCTGCTGCTGCCTGCCTGCCTGCTGCCACCGTGCCTTGTCATTTGGTGCCTACATATCTGCCATCTGCAGGGGTCCAGTTGCAGTGACCACTCCTGCTGGAACAGAAGACTCGCGACTGAAGTACCATCACTCCACAGCCCAGCCCAGCCCCAGGATCCAGTTGCCCACCCACACCTGCCTCAGGGGTTGCCATGTCCGACACAACACCTTCCGGCACCAGTGGCAACCCCCAGCCAGAGAGGCAGAGGGCTACCAGCTTCAGTGAAAAGGAAGTTGGTATCCTGGTGGAGCAAGTTCTGGGGCATTATGATGCCCTCTTCACACCTTCGCGCCGACAAGGAAGGACGGAAGAGGATCTGGAAGGACATAGTGGGTGCCATCAACGCGGAGGAGGTGGCACCCCACGACATCAAACATGTCCAGAAGCGCTGGGAGGACTACAAGTCCAGGACCCTTACAAGCCGGGGCCAGTTTACCAACCATCAGATGAGGGTCCTGGAGCGCATTCACCCAGTGCTTCACCACCATATCCTTAGGATGCTGGCCCGTCTGGAGTCGAGCGGTAAGTGGCCATGCACTTATGTTTAAAAAAGGGCATGTTGCAGTGTGCCGGTAGTTAGCTACTTGGCTGCATGTTTGGATGTGTGTGGGCAGGGACATGATGATGCCTCATGTCAGCCCAGTCAGGTGTGACCCACATGGATGGTGCATGTGTAACAATGCATCATGCGGAGCAGCATGCGGAACGCACACATGTATGCATGCCTGTGTCCGTAATTTGACATGTTTGGGGTGTGAGAGATGTGTGGGGTTGTCATGGACATGCATGATGTACATGTCCATGTGTTTGAGTAGTGTGTGCGCCATCGATGCATGACACATGTTGGTGACAATGTGTTGATTCACTGATACAGCCTAGTCATCCCTGTATCCACTGTGTCTGGGGGTATACCGGGCCAAATGCATGACCCTCAATTGACGCGTGTGCATGTGACCTGCATGTCCCATGGGGCATGTGAGAATCAGCCCACCATTGGATGCAACTACGTGCCTTGGATATGGATGCAAATGTATGTTGCAAGTGCCATGCCTGTTGCTGCATGTGTGTTGCCTGCACTGACCCATGTGTTGTGGAGGGACATGATGGAAGTGACGTTTGACAGTGCCACTCATGTGCCATTACTTTGTATCTAGGCGACTATAGTTCAGTACCCTGATGCTTGTGTTCAATTTCTCCCTTTACACATCGGCGAGTGAAGAAGAGGGCAGAGACGGTGCTGTGGAGGAAAGTGGCAGGGAAGCCTCCACTGGCCGGCGACGCAAGGCCCAGTCACCCTCCCAGGAAATACCATCATCCGGGAGCGAGGGGACTGGTGCTGCATCTGCCACTACGGCTGCAGCGGAAGGGGCGGATGAGCTTCCACAGGGGCCTGCAATGGCGGAAGACAGTGCAGAGCCATCCAGGTTGGTGGTGGGCATAGAGAAGGAGGAGGCTGCTACAGAGCCGCACATGAGGCCTGGTGGGGGTGGTACCACTGGTGCAAGTGGTGCAGTCCAGGGGCAGGAGATAGCACCGGTTGCCACAGAGGTGCCTGTGCATGTCTCTGTCCCTGACACTGTGACAGCATCACCATGCACCAGCAGGGATGCCCCATCCCAGGCCCGTCCGCAGGTCGGGGGGAGGTCCATGTCATCTGGCACTCCTCTACCTGTGGACGAGGGGACCCGTGACCAGATGGAGTCCGTCCTGATTGGTGTTGCGTTGCGCACACGTGACATTTGTGATGACGTGCGTGGTTTCTCGGGTGTACCAAGCACGTCATCACGAAGAGCTGTGCGCCAATGTGGCCCAGTTGGGAGGGTCCATGTTTGGGGGTTTCCTCCATGTGTCGGCCACACCTGCAGCCCTCTCCTCCTCTGTGCACACCATATGCCAGTCGTTCTCCGTGCCGTCTTCTGGCCCAGATGCCACCAGGGCCCCCTGTGGATCTGCCCCAACCAACGCAGCCAGCCACATCCCATCCCTGCCACAGTCAGGAGTCGGAGGTCCAGCAGGGCTGGACACCCCACCAACTGGACCCCAGTGGATGGAGGATGTGCTGGCATCATCATGCAGGGCATGTGCACAACGGCTCTGGTGGATTCCATCATTCCGGATGCCGTCATGCTGGCATAGGCAGTTGCGTTGGAGGCAGCGGCAGGCTCAGCGTGGGAGGCATCATGGCTCGGGGCCATCAACATCAGAGGGGCAGGTATCGGCGGGAGGGCAGGAGGACCCTGGATTGGGAGTGTCTTCCATGTGGCAGCGGTTGGGCCAGCGGATAGATGCGGAGCGGCGGCGGGCGGAGGAGGCACGGCTCACTATGGTCAGGGCGGAGAACTCCATGTGCAGGGAATTGAGGTGGGCTGAGTGCCTTGAGGCAACTTGCAGGGAGTTGGAACAGGCCATGACTGCATCGCTGCGAGACCTCGTGGCCAGGGAAGAGGCCCGCCTCGGGGACATCAACGTGGAGTTCGATGATGCCCTGGCCATACATCAACAAGTGAGCCGTTGGACTTGCCCGCCGCCATCGTATATAGTTCATTAGTGTTAGGTTTCTTTTGTTTTTCCTTTATTTTGTAGTTCATGGACATTGCTCCACTTCGTGTATATAGTTCATTAATCATAGGACTTTTTTGTAGGTTTCCTTTTGTTTGTGGATCATGGACCATTTGGACTTCCATTGTATATAGTTACAGACTTGTATATACTTTATTTTAAATGTTCCCATGGATCAATGGTTTTCTTTACTTTGGATTATGCTTTTCTAATCGACATTGGCAAAAGACCACATTTTTATCCAACATGACATATTTATTTTTTCTTCATTGGATTTACATTTTCCCTTTTTTAATTTCTCTCATTGTAAATTGTTTTTCAAGTTTAATTTCTTCAATGTCAGTTCATAATGTTGTAATACATTTTAGCTTACTTCAAGATTGGTGTTGTGTTCTATCATTGGTTTTGTGCATGTCTCAATGAACATTGCCTCAGTCATGTGTTGCCACTCTGTGGCTCCGCTGTGCATTCCTGCATGGGCATGGTGTTCCATTTAAGACTGTGATGGCATGGGTAATTTGGGAGTGGGTTCTGTAGATGGTTGCATGCTTGTACTGGTGGGCAAGGGGGAATAGGATTGGCATTAGGGACATGGGTCTGTTTTGTCAGGACATGTTTTTGATGGGCCATGTGTCTGGGCCTGCTGACAGGTGCCCGTCACTGCTGTGTGGGTGGGAGTGCAGGGGGACATGAGTCGGGGCTCCCACCCACCCGCCCACTCACCCTTGACAGGCACCTGCCAGCAGGCCTCGACTCATGTCATACACCACCCACCCACCCTTGACGGGCACCTGCCAGCAGGCCCCGACTCATGTCCCCCAGCACCCCTACCCACCCAGCAGTGAGGGGCACCTGCCAGCAGGCCCGACTCATGTCCCCCTGTACCCCCACCCACCCAGCAGTGTGCCCGACTCATATCCCCCTGCATCCCCACCCACCCAGCAGTGACGGGCACCTGCCAGCAGGCCCCGACTCATGTCCCCCTATACCCCCACCCACCCAGCAGTGACGGGCACCTGCCAGAAGGCCCCGACTCATGTCCCCCCACCCGACATATCATCACACTTCAGACCCATGGCCCTTATGGCCACCCAAATCCCACCCCACGCCCCCCCCAGTCCAAACACCCAACTAAGCATTCCATCTACTCCACATTGAATTCCCAAAGTCATGATAGAAAATAAATAACCAGCATGCCCATGAATACATGTCCCTCTGACCCACACAATGGCGACATATGACTGTGAAAAAACACATTGTGACAAGCACAAAACACATGAGAGAAGACCACACAAGTAAAGTATAGAAAAAAAGTTTATTGAAGAATAAACCAAATGAATAAAACAAAAGCAGACAATAAAAAATAATAAATATTCCAAGTCCGGAAATCCAAAAAAGAAAAAAAAAATGAACGTTGTAACCAATAAAATCCAAAGTAAAATGGCTCCAATGAGTCCGTCAGAGTTCACAAAAAGAAAAAGTATTCCACCATGGTTCAAGAAAATGAAATCCAGGTCCAAAACTATTTACAAATGAACATCCAACGGTCCATGAGCCCAACAATCCAAAGGAAACCTAACCTAAATCCTACCTAATAAATAACTATATACAAAAAGGCGGGGCATAGTCCATGCACCCCAAAGGGAAAAAAAAATCGAAAGGAAACTTACACCTACAGAACTATTTACAAAGGCGGCGGGCAAGTCCAACAGCTCACTTGTTGATGTTCCGGGCCAGGGCATCATCGAACTCCTGTTCAACATCCCGGGGGATAACTGGCACATAGGGGGGTGCAGTTGAGGAGGGGGTCGGTAGAAGGTCCAGCACACAGAGGAACCCAGCACTGGTGAGCAGTCCTAGTTGGTTGACGCAGTCAATGAGGCATCCGGAATTACGTGCAGTGTCCTCACCAGAACCCTGCACGTCCTCCCGAATGCCACATTGACACAATACCACCCGAGCCAGGACAGGCTCAACACGGTCCCGGATTACCACGTCCGCAGGGAGAGGAAGGCCAGTTGTTGTGTTGTGACCTGAAAACGGGTCTGGATGAAGGTATCCCTGCTCGTTCCGGATGATGCAGTCACAGGATCGGGGACAGGATTACACACAGGCACCTCCGCGGCCGCCTGTGCTGCCTCCCGCCCTGCCCCTGGACTGCACTACTAGCACCAGTGGAATCCCCCCTCCAGACCTCATGCACGGGCCTTCCATGGCCTCCTCCTCAACCAAAACCCCCACCAACCTGGATGACTCCGTGCCATCTTCCTCCATATGCCCATGTGGGGTCTCAGCTGCCCCTCCTGCTGCTGAGGAGTCCACCTCTGACCTACGCCTCTTGGATCTATCCTCGGCAGCTGCGGGCACGGACGCGGCGCCCGACTCCTCAGTCCCCGACGAGATGACAACATGGGAGTGGAGCTGGGCCTTGCATCTCCGGCTGGCGGTGGGATCGCTGCCGCTGTGCTCCACAGCACCATCTCCGCCCTCTTCATCAGTTGACGCTGCAGGCAGGGAGAGACAGAAAACAGGCATCAGGGCACTGTAAAATGGTCTGATACACACATAACAGTTGCACATGAGTGGCAGTGTCAAACTTCACACATGGCATCACACTCCCCAACACACATTTCATTTGAACCCACACACATGCGCAAATTAACAGGAATGTTGCAACAGGCAGCACCATCCATACACATACAACAGCATGAGCATCCGAAGCTCAGAATGACATCACATGCAACACGGGCAGTGCCGAACACATGCACACATGCCACCAGACATACATGCATCTGTATATCTCCACCACCTGCCACAGTGAAATCATTGGCATCCATGTCACATCTGCCAATCAGCCTCCTACATGTTGGTGTCATATGCATCCATGGTGTATCACAGTGGCACACATGTCAAATACACATACACGCACATGTACATTGTGCACATACATGAACGTGGAACCAGCATCCATGAGTCACACCACAAACATGCCACAGTACATACACAGAAATGTATACACGTGTGAACCTACACATGCATTTGGCCATCATGCATTTGAACACATACACCATTGATGTGCGTGACACATGACTGGACTCACAGGCGGCAGGCTCGTGTCCTTGTACATACACATCCATACATGGGCCTTTCAAGACATATGTCCAACCTGCACACTCCTGGCACACCTCAACATGCACTGCATCCAATGAGTACGCATGGACACTTATTGCTCGACTCTGGACGGGTCTGCCTCTGAAGGACCTAAAGGTGGAGTGCTGGGTGTATGAGTTCCAGGACCCTCATCTGGATGTTGGTAAGGCGGACCCGGCACCCCTCTGCATGTGCTGCCTTCAAAAGACGCTGGGCCTTGCTGAGGGTCCTGGACCTGAAGTCCTCCCAGCGCTTCCGGACGTGTTGCATGTCACGGGCTGCCACCCCCTCCATGTTGATGGCAGCCACAATGTCCTTCCAGATCCTCTTCCGTCCTTCATTGTCGACGCGTGAACTTCCAAAGAGGGGATCATAATGCCCCAGGACTTGCTCCACCAGGATGCCAACTTCATTGACAGTGAAGCTGGCAGCCCTCTGCCTCTCTGCTGGGGGGTTGCCACTGGTGCCAGATGGTGTTGTGTCGGACATGGCAACCCTCGAGGCAGGTGTGGATGGGCAACTGGGTCCTGGGGCTGGCCTGTGGAGTGATGGAACTCCAGTCGGGAGTCTTCTGTTCCAGCAGGGTTGGTCACAGCAACTGGACCGCTGCAGATGGCTGACGTGCAGGCACCAAATAGCAGGGCATGTGGCCAGCAGGCAGGCAGCAGCAGATGGCAGATGGGAGCGGGCTCGGGGCTCTGGGGGGCAGGTAAATGGCCTTCTGGGCAGGAGCGTGTTCTTCCGTGTGTTGTCGCGTGGCCATCTTGATACGGAGTGAATTGGCACGTGAAAAAATAGCACGTCAGTGTATAATTCGAGGAAAGGCCCTTAGCGCGTAAGCGTGTCTGTGACGTAACGCGCGTGGGCGTTTCCCTCGTGACAGGTGCATAGTGAATCAGCACGTGAAAAAACAACACGTCCGTGTGTCAATGCGTGTACTTCGAGGAAAGGCCCTAAGCACGTAAGTTAAGTGACGCATGCAGGCGTTTCCCTCAGCATGGGTTAAAGGTGAGCGGGGCCAGCAGTTCGCTGTAGGTGGCTTTCATGAAGACCGACGTGTGTGTTGCTACTTTGTGTTGTTTGCGCGCCATCACAACTTCACAGCGGATCAAGGACGTATCTTTTCTTTTGGCGGGGGTATTGGCTACGGGTGTTTTTCATTATCACGCTAGTCTGACAGTGAGTCGCGCATGCTATTTTTCCCACTGGGGGTGCCCCGGTGTATCGTGTACCCATTTTCGAGGTCATAGTAGCCTGTGTGTTCCACGCATACGTGTTTTTCGTGTCCCTGGTTACCACTGTGTACTGCGGGAGATTAATTCCGCACACGTGGGCTACTGCGGGTTGTGTGCATGGTTTTACTGCAGTTTTGGGGTGCCTCAGCGTTGCGAGACCCGTCACTTTATCACTGGGGTCATATACAGCCTTGCAGGTGCACAGGGTTGCTGTTAACATCTTGTATCCCAACCCCTTCACCCCAATTGCCCAGGACAATTGTCGTGTACACCTCCCATTGGCACTACTCCATCTGTGCCGGCACTACTACATCTGTGCATTGTCTGGGAGGCCACCAAAGGTGAGGGGCGCCTCAGCTGGGCGTACTCCACGTGGCGGGCGTGGTCAGGGATGTGGCCGGGGTGACCAGGGAGTAGGGGGACTCCAGGGTGGCCAGGGTGGCTGCAGAGGGGGAAGAGGCAAGGATGCGCCAGTTCCGCACGATGTTGTGCCACGTGTTCGTGGTCATGCCACCACCCCCTGCGGCTCTGGGAGATGCAGTTCTTGCATCTGGCACTTGCGCCCATGTGACCCGGCAGTCCGTTTCATTGACTGCCACAGGCCCAAGAGTAGTGGTAGCTGCAGGTGCAGCTGTGGACACCACCACCCAGGCTCAGGGTCTGCCAGCGCAGGCTGCGTTGACACCTGAAGATTTCCAGGAGGTCAGGCACACCGTAAGTCCACGCAGGGCTGCCCTGACCGAGGTGCGTGTCCCTGGGGCAGTATTGTCATCTGCTGCCCCGAGCAGCCGGGTGTTGGCAAGTGCATAGGCAGATGCAGCTGACACCAGCCCGGTTGTGAGTCTACCATCCAGCACAGTCCTGGTCAATGACCCTGGAATAAAAGGATGTTGCTGCGCAGGGTCCATTCCAGGGCACCCAGCAGCCACTGGCGCAAGTCAGGGCTCCCGTCCTTGTTCCACCTGCAACCCCCTTGGTTCAATCCACCAGTGCCACTGCCCATACTGATCAGGGCAGCATTTGCCAGTCAGGGTCCGGACCAATGTCCAAGAGGAGGAAGGTTACACCTGCAGTAGAGGCTGGGACCCCAGACACAGCTCCGGCCTCCGGCACATCGAGGAAGAAGCCTTTCTGCGTGCAGGAACTGGACTTCCTTGTGGACTACGTGCAGGACCACAAGCCGTGATATACTAGTGGGGCCAAATTGTCACACTACGGCTGCCCATCGTATGTCCCACTGGAAGCAAGTTGCGGATTGTGTGAGTGCATTCGGCCATGAGGTGCGCACAGCTCAAGAGTGCAAAAAGCGTTGGGATGACCTCCGATGCAGTGCTAAAACGAAGCGTGCCTCTAATTACAAAATGACTCTGGTGACTGGCAGTGGGCCACCACCTGAGGAGGAAGACCGCACTTCGCACAAGTCAGTTGTTGCAGGGTTCATACCGGCAGGAATGGTCGAAGGAGTGGGAGAGATGCTGGACTTTGATGCCCCATCCAGTGAGTGTTGTCACGTGTTTGTCGAGGCCATGTGTGGTTTGCTTGTGTGATGTGTTGTGCTTGACTGCCACTACAAGTCATGCAATGCTTCACTGATGCGTGCTTGCTGTGCAGGATGCTGGACATGTAGAGCAGACGGGGGCTGTCCTCATCACCACACTTGCACCCTACTCACATGCTAGTCACCTGGCTGCCCCTCCGGTCCATGTTCCAGCTCACTGGCCCTTCTGCATGTAGCCTGGGGTATCTTTCCTTTCAGCACTGGGACTATGTCATTGCATGACTGACGTGCATGTGTCTTCTGCCTGCATGTGGGTACTCCACGTAGGCATGGTCCCTTGCCCCTCCATCCCCCCTGCACCCCAATTTCACCATGGCACTGGTGTGCATCATGTTGGCGTACTGCAATGGCCTGTTCAAGGCTCCTGTGTACATGCAGCCAACCTGCCAGACACAAACAGTCGTGTACATCCTCTGTCTTTCAGGCAGGGTGTCTCACTTGGACTGTGCAGATGGCAGATGCTCCACAGGGACATGAGTTCCCATTCATGCTCCATGTGCATTCCATGAATACCCCTATGTGTCCTTGTCTGGATGATCATTGTAGTACATGTCCAGGATGACCTACATTTCATGGTATTTGATCATCCATTCCATGCCCAATCTGGCTCAGTCCTGCATCACACACACATGTTTAGGGTGTCACAATCTGTGTGGGGCACAGGCCTCACCCTGTTTCAGGCCCACTGACTCTGTTCAACTGGTGTAGTGGCTTTTGCACACATGGGTGTACTACTGAGAGTTCATCATGTGTCCTGCTTACTGTCCCATTATCATCTGCTTTGTTGTCAGTTGACTCAGATGATGCAATTGACGCTAGTCAACACTGTCTGCCAATACACAGGTCTCTGGTCACCCTTTCGCTGCCATGCAATGCCTCCCTGCATTTTCACTTAGGAGGGGTGGGGGGTTTGCTTGTTGCCATGCAACCCATTGCATGCACATTGCACGTGATGCCTGAACTTACCCTTGCACTGCCTTCACGTTTATTGATAGACATCATAATGTATTTGTTCATGTAGATGGTGGGTAACGTACACATGTTCTGCACTGCAACCACCCACTTCTGAGCCGTGTTACACCCTTCTACACGCCTACTCACTGATGCAATGTCAAAGTGACTTGGCATGCATGGCCAGTTTTTCATCCCTTCTCTGTCATGAAGTCGACAGGCACAGGTGCATCCTGTGACACATGTACTCAGTATTGGAACTCTGTGGTGGTTGTTTAGATGAGTTGATTGGTCAATCTGCGGCCTATACCAACGGGCATAGGGCGCTGATTGAATGTAGCCTGCCAATCGGGTTGTAATGACTGTGGAGCTTCCTTCACATGTGTATGTGTGCACTTCCACATACATCAAAGCAAGCAATGTTGTAGCTGCTTGCTTTGGTGTACTGGATGCTGGTCATGTTCACAATACAGGTGTATGGGGATATGGGTGTTTTTGAATGCTTTCACATGTACATATGCAAGTAGCTTCAACGTTGTGTATTGCAACATTGGGAGTACTAACTTATGTGTTTGTGAAAGTGTTCATTTACACATGTGTCTTCCGCAGCTTTTTTGTTGACTGACTAATATGTAGTTGATTGACGTTTATGCTGGTGAGATTTCTGAATTGCACACGTTATGTGGAACTGGCATGATCCTGAAGGTTCACTGTTGTGCAGTATGTGTATGCCCAGGCCCACTTAGCTAATATGGTGGGTCCTGGGCGAGAAGATTTTACACAAGGAATGATGGAATAGGGCACATTCATAGCCCAATGTGCTCAATCAGGCCCTGAGGGGTGTTGTGGAGGCCTCATGTCCTGCGGCTTGGACGGTACTGGGCGTTATGGTCCCTCATGCCTGGTTGCAGGCCCTTGCTTTGCTTGGGACATTCACTATATCTACATGGCCCATGCCACCTGGTACGGGCCGAGCTGCAGATGGATGGAGCCATATTGCTGATGATGCTTTAGTGATGCATGTCTACATGCATGTTACCTGTGTCATTGTGTGTTTGGTTTCACTTGCAGCAGTGGTCAATTTGCAGTTCAGAAATGCTTATGGTGTGTTGCATCTCTTAGTTGCCATCTGTCTTTTCTGCCTGTGACATGTGCCTGAAAGAGGTGGTGTCTAATGTAGTTCATATACTACATTTTGTACTTGTGTAGGCTTTGCTATTTAGACACATCCATTTCTGCTTTTGGGATGTGTTTGCATATCAAGGCCACTGGATGCATATCTGGTTCTCATTTCTGTGTGCCATGTCTGCTTCATGTGTTGGCTGTCAATGTGATGTCTATGTGTGTGTGTGTGTGTTATGTGCTTCTGACATGTGTACTAATGTTTATTTTTCTCCACTTTTCAGATGATGACGCAATGGAGCCAGAGGATGGTGTTGTCATGCCAGGCACAGGGTTGCTATCACACCAGCAACCCAGCACAAGTGGGGGTTGTGGGGTGGTAGACCACAAGAACCCACTTGTGTTCCAGACCATCGTGTCCAGGGCTGGCAATGAGTCTAGCCCGGATGATCACTCTGACGACAATGTCGAGTTGGATGTGCATCGGGTCCATTCGTCAGGGGTGAGTGATTCTGATGTGGACGCTCCTCTGTCCGTGACACCTGCACTGAGGGGCCAGACGGTGGTGGGACCTCCATCTATGGTGGATGGGGATGCAGGGCCACCCTCCACACCAGTTGCTGATGTGCCTGGGGCATCACGACAACAGAGGAATGTAGTCCTGCAACCGCGGGCGGTGCCAACCCAACAAGGACGTCGGCTCCTTGGGCCCTGCAGGTGTCAAGCCCAGCAACGCGGTGGCCGTGCGCCACTGGGGTATACTGAGTGGGAGCAAGCCATGGTTGCCAATTCAGAACACCACGGGGCAGCAATTGATAACATCGCTGAGAGCATGGAACATGTGGCCCAATCCGTGCTCCCCCTTGCTAGGCAGGCGGAACTCCAGCAGCGCTTGGCACAGTCCATGGCCCGCTCGCTCAGGCTGGGTATGGCGGCCTCAGACAGGGCACGCCGGGCTGAAATGGTGTCTTTGCATCAAGCAATTGCTGCTCACGAAGAGGCACATATGGAGACCATGAGGGATGACTATGAATCCCTCAGATCTACTCTGGGTGTGCTCTTGATGTACCAGAGGAAGCAATCAGTGGAGAGGTTGGAGCAGCTAGAGAATACCATTTCGGCTGAGCTGCATGCTTGCTGGGAGGTGTACCAGTTGTCCAGCCAGGCCATGCAGGAAGAACTCTGTGTTACACGTGTTAGCTTGCAAGAGGAAGCATGCATATCACACGAGGTTCTACATGCTGACCTACGTGTCATCGCCGCACAGAACCAGGCTCACCCGTCCCACAGACTTGCTGCCAACGAGGGGCAAGCTGCGCAAAGGCGTGGTCAGGATACTGTGCCACGTCAACCTCAGTTTAATTAGGTAATATAGGTTTTTTATAGTTAGTTTAATTAGTTAATATAGTTTAAAATTGCTTGTATATTGTGCATTCATGTGACGGTGTGGTGCTTTGTGGCTTTTGAAAGCATCCACTATCAGTTCCAGCTGGGCCCTTCAAGCTTGTCTCGTGTATGTGTTTGCAGCTTGGGGTCCTGACTCACATAGGCCACTCCTGCTTCCCTTATCCATGGGCTCGCAAGGATGGTTTGGTGTTACAACAATTTAAACAAGGGCATTGGACTTTTGTCATATCTGTGGCCTGTCTGCTGCTGTACTACTTGTGTTAACACCCCTAGTGGGGATTAAGTGGGTTTTCTCTACGGCATGTCTGCAATCAATTTGGGTGAGTATATGATTGATATCTACATTAATTGATGTAGATTGTGATGTATGTTCTTTTCTTGCCTCTATATGTGCTTGATGCACTTCATGCTGTGAACAGTAGCCTGCACCCTTTGGCTGTCAAAGTCACACTGATGGTGGGAGGAGTTCGGATGTAGGTCTCAAACATGGCCCAGTGACAACCAGCATGAAGACACACACACAGGGAACTTTCGGGCCTTATTAATATCTTTTATGCCCTTTCTGCAAGAAAATGAGCATCCAGACTACCTTTCCCAGCAGACACCGGGCCAAGTACTACTGAAACCTGGCCACGTTTGGTGGTGCACACGTGCGCATGTGTGCGCAACCAGAAGCACAGTGCTTGTGCACAGACGTCCGACAGAAGCAGACGTGTTTCCAGGAGCTCCAAGCAAGGTGAGCAGCACAAGGGGTCACACCGCAACCAACCTTCCACCAGGCCGCTTGCACGTGCATGCTAAGTAGCACCAGTGCTGGGGAGCTTGGCCAGGCATTGTTGTAGAAGCGCACATTACAGCTAAAATTTGTTGAGGAACAAATGCCAATTAGCTTTACAAGTTGTCAGGGGCACACGCAGGGGCCGCCGTACATACCCTCGAGTCCCCCCTGTTGCATAGAAGCTGAGTTATTAGCGCAGTAGCGTTCCTAGCCAGAAACTAATACAGCGCACAGGGACCCCCAGCGAGGCACAGACTTGAGTGCAGTGCATATCAATTGCATGTGCAAATTGCCACGTGCACTACCTATTGAAATCCACGGCTGCCACAACACGACTTGTACTGAAGTCGCACCTCGCTATACGCGTCTAGCAGCTCACCCAGTGACCATTCTATCATGTGTGATTCTTGACACATTGGTCTTCCATTTACCGTGCGCCCACGTGCACCTGCCTTACTGCATTGACAGTGTATGAACCATCACAGGGGCAAGCTAATGTATACGTACAAAGCAGCAGACAAGAGTGTTTTCTTGTGGAGAAGTCACTTAGTTTGGGGCATGAATGGTGCTGTGTGTGTGTTGCAAACACACACAGATTAGTAACTCAGGCTCTCTGTGCAGCATTGAACTGCTCCTGTTACCGGACCTGAGAGTGCGCAGGCAGGAGGCCAGCACTCACCCCAGAGATAAGTCTCCCTTTGGCTTGCATTTGACTTATTTAGTACAATGTGCATGAAGAATATGGTTTCTCTGATTGAGTATGTGTTATTGTCAATAGTTGTATTTTGTATTTTGCCTACTTTTCCTTGCCAATCCAACTCCCCTCTCCTGCCCCACTTTCTGGTTATACTGAATACCAATGCCTGTCCAAACAATGGATCCCTGACCCTTTTCCCCGCCGGGGTCTCGGAGGCCTGTGTAAGTTTTACCTTGCAGACACCCAGACCACGGAGGGGGTGGTTAGTTCGTGCCACTCGTGTGCCTGGAGACCGGAGTTGTGACATAACCCATCAGTTGTTGCATCCTCATTGTATATTGTGTCCTGAAAATAGTACCCATCCTGTTGAACCATTGTTGAACTGTGCTACCTTAGTTGTTCTAGCATTCTGCTAGTATATGTGCTTGGACATTTTTTGCAACTTCAAGTCATCTACTGGAGACTCTTCCAGGGTTTGTTTGTGCCTAGAGGCTTTTTCCCTGGTTTGGGGTTTGGCTCCTTGGAGTTCTCTGCGATTTGGTATTTTTACCAGTCAAGGTGGCCTCTGAGGGGGCTGGACCCTATTTACACGCAAGGTGGAACATGAATACCGAGGGCTAGGGGGATCCTGTGGCCAGGTAGACTAGCAGGAAGAAGGCTACATAGCCCAGACAAAGTTGTTCAGAAGGTCATGGTGATGTGTAAATGAGGAAGGGCCTTTTGTTGTTGGACAGTAAGCTTGGGTTAAAGTGTTTGTGCACTCTCTGACATTGTCATTGTGGGGTACTATGTACATGATGTGTTCTGCTGGTCAATGGCTGTTCCTGTGTTGTGTTTACTTTTCAGGTGTCAGGGGATTGCTGTGGTTTAACATGCTGGGGTGTACACATGGGCAATGTTCGCATGTGATGTGTACAGGACACTGAGGTCACTTGATTTCACATGCATATATTGAGTGCATGTCCCGGTTAAGTGGCACAGCGAGTAGAGCGCTCGCTTTGACATCAGTGCAGAGCCTGTTAACGCAGGTTCGAATCCCGGCAGCGCCAAACTCAGCGTTTCATCCTTCCGAGGTCGATAAATGAGCACCACACACCGTGGGTAATAATAAGCAGCGCTCAGATACCTGAGGGTTCGTAGCGCTATATAAATGCCAAATTATTATTATTATTATTATTATTATTATTATTATTATTATTATTATTACTGACACACACACTTACACAATGCTCCACCACACGTACAACCACCCTTCCATGCCCACAGGTGCACACAGATTGCCTTCTCTGGCACACTGTATCCCTGCAGCACATTATCAATGACCATTTGGGGATCGTGTACATGCGTCTATAGGTTATTTTTGTTGTTTGTACTTTTTATGTGATGCTCAAGGTGTATCCCCAACAAAATGGCTGCTCACTGTGCTGTGTGCTGAGCAGTGTGTTGCAGGAGACACACACAGCACACGGGTTAGGGAGTAGTGAATTTGGCTTGTGAATGTGAACAGGCATTCAGTCTTTTGTTGATGCTACCACTGGTGGCAAGCATTTGTGTATGACTTGGTATGTGTGGGAGGCTGTTGGTTAGTCATTTCATCTGATTCCATGTCAGATGTGATTTTCTCGGCCCTCTTTCCATTTATCACATGTCACTTTGTATGTAATTGGTCATGGGTTGGACTTTTGCTGCCATGTCATGGTGTGGCACATATGGGTTGGGAGGGTTTGGATGACATACCAGTGATTGTCATGGCTTGTTTTGCAGGGAGTGGTGTGATACACACCTTGCATGTGTTCCTTTAGGTCACACAGGATTGGTTAGGTTTAAGTAGCTAGGGATGCACACAATGTAGCACTTCTGTGGCAACATTCTGAGGGTGGTAAGGTTGTGACAGTTGACTGTCTCTTTGTCATCATCGATTGTCACCTGGTATGTGCCAGGCCTGTGTGCACTCCACAGGGGTGAGAGTTTATGTTAAAAATGTGGCCACAAGCTGGGTCCAGGCTGCCTTGCTACGTGCCCTTTCCCCTCCCATGGGCAGTGCCTGTGCATGTGGTTGGGGATGTGAGGGCACCACCATGTCCACCGTTACATCCCACCGTGTCGCAACATTGTGCAGGACACATGCTGCCACAATGATCCTGCACACTACTGGGGGTGCATATAGAAGCTGGCTGCCAGAGTGGTCAAGGGAGCAGAAGCGTGACTTGAGCACTCCGACCGAATGTGCGCCCCACTATGCCCCTGGTTGCAATATGGGCAGCGTTGTATCTTACCTGGGGTGGTGTGGTGGGGTGGGGTTCCAGATTGGCATCATCATGTGGTTGCTCAGAGGGTAGGCACGGTCCCCTGGGGAGGTGATAATGGTTGCGATTAGTTGGGTTTGTGTATTTGTCTGTGTGTGACATGCATGCATGTGCACAGGCATTTGTACTCACCTAGGAGCCATGTGTCGCCATGCTTCCCAGCTTCCAGAGCCTGGC
This sequence comes from Ambystoma mexicanum, assembly GCF_040938575.1. NCBI lineage: Eukaryota > Metazoa > Chordata > Amphibia > Caudata > Ambystomatidae > Ambystoma > Ambystoma mexicanum. The sequence continues at coordinate 458,172,431 of NC_090933.1, read as the reverse complement.
TCAGGGCGGATATTCTGTATATGATACTGTCATGGGTAGAGCCCGGGTAGTTTGCATAGACAGAGGTGATGATTGCCTTGGCATCGCACACAACCTGCACGTTGATAGAATGCCAGTGCTTGCGGTTTCGATAGATGTGCTCAGTGGCTGTAGGTGGACGTAGGGCCACATGGTTGCAATCTATGGCACCGAGCAGTTTGGTGAAGTGTGCCACCCTGTAAAAGTCCTGGACCCCGTCTTGCCTTTCTGCTGGTGTTCTGGTCATGTATATATGCCTGCGGACTGAGGGGTGCGCAGTCATGATTGCCAACACCTGGTGTACATAGCGGGACTACGTGGACTGTGAGACCCCCAACCACTATGGCAGTTGTCCGCTGAAATGACCCAGTGGCCAAAAAATGCAGGACATTGAGCACCTTCTCCAAGGGGCTCAATGCTTGGGAGCACAGGGTGGGGGATGTAAGGTCATCTTTCCACTCCCTGACCAGGTCTAGGATGATACGAGGTGGAAACCTAGACCTGGTCATCAGTAGTCCCAAAAAGGCTGGTCCGGGGCAAAGAAATGCGAGTCCTGGCTATTCTCCTCCTCCTGCGGTGTCCCACGATCAGTGCTGCGACAAATGGGGCTTTCATTGTAGCTGTATAGACGTGTTTGTTGTTTGCGCGCACTTTTATACTTCCTGCAGGGACACTTCCACCTGCCTTCATGTGGCGGACGTGTTGGCGTCTGTGTGTGTCTTTTAGCGTGCATGGGTTTCCCGTATTCGCAGTAAACACGTGCAGGCTCTTCCATGAATCGTACGCGTGAGCGTGCACTTGCTTTTTCACACTTGCGCCAAGATTTACGGCGCACATTTGTTCCATGAATCGGCCCCTATGTCTCTACATTGCCATTACAATCCTTTTTTTAAAATTTGGTGTGTATCTTTTTTTTGGCCACCTACACACTTAAGAAGCTAATGATAATTTTGCATAAACTACTATAAATAAACCAAAAACTTCCACAGTGTAGTGTCACAATACATTGTACGACTTTTCAGAAAACTTCCACACTACAAATAGAACATTTTTAAACATTGAACAAATAAACACTTAAAGTAAGCTATTTTCCTTTTGTTGTGGAATTGGAATACTTTTTGTTATTGTGGCCATCTAGACACAGGACAAGTAAACACAGTATATCTACATCCATCCCTAAAACACTTATTAGTAGTTAGATGTAATTTATTTTACTAACAATGTTCTTTATCATTTTTCATATAAACATCCTACTGTTTACTTGTTTCATACATAAACAGTCATGACCTTTTACAACTGCCTAACACTCAAAATAATTTACATGCAACCATTTATTTAACCTAGCACTTAGAGGGAACACGTTTTTACATATTAAAATTTACAGTGGAAGTAGAAGATAGCATAATACTGGTTTCTCTTCTAATTTGTGCAATCTTCAGAATATAATCTCTACATTTATTTTGTACTGATTTTAAAATACATCCTAGTAAAAATCAATCTTCTACTTTCTATAAAACACTTATTACCCTATTCTTGCATTTCAAACTTTATTTGCATGTTTAAATTCACAAATAATATAAAACCTATATTTTAAAACTTTGGTTCTAATAACATTACATACGCATTCTATAAAACCAATCTAGCTTTGTATGTGACTCTAGAGTCATTACAAACAAGCCAATCTACTTCTGTATGCACCCATGTTGTAAAATGTCCACAGTGAATGGATACCACCTTATGAAAAATAATTACACACATCTTAAATGTTTTCTTACAAATAGTCTGCAGATTTCCTTATATTAATTGTAAGTTCCTGGAATTCAAAACAATTTCAAAGTTAAAATTACCAGTACTTCATCTAGTATATTTAACTATCCTTAAATAGCAGCATTTTGAAAACTGCTTGAACATTCACAGGAGTTAAATGTAAAAAGTCTCCAAAAACAAGTACATGTTTACCTCCAAGCAAAACATTGTAGTCAGTCTTCAAAACCTTGTACATTTGCAAGTGAATGAAAGCACGTATCAAGTCAGACACCATGCTTACTTAATCTTCATTCAAGGTATTTAATTTTCTAAAAACCTTTCCTACTTTTTGTGCTGCACTTGATGCAAGTTTTCGATACTCTACTTAGTTGTCATGCTCCACTGATAGCATCAACAGTCCTAACACATCCTACATTAAATGCTGCTAAACATGTTGGAGCAGTTATAATACACAACAAAGAACAATCAGTTATATTTTGTAACATCGATTTTATAGCATGAATTAAAAAAGATGTACCTGTCCTGCTTATCCACTAGCACACAACAATACAGGTTTGTATTGGACACAAGAACATTCATGCTTGCCATGCTATAAACCATGTAAGAACCTATCTTTGATTTCATAATAGACTTCTGTTTGCTCTATATTAGGTTTACTAACTATTTCATCATAATTTGCATCTGCAACTAAAGTGTGCTGTATTGCACTTTCCACTTCTTCCATGGCAAGCTCAATGTCAGTTTGAATAACTGCCACACCAAGCACATTTATACTTCTTGCTGCAGAATATTGACTTCCCTCAGTAGTCTCTTTTGTAAATTCACCTACCAAAAGTTCTTCTTGATGTAGTTATTTCTCCAGTAACTCTAAGTACTGCTCAAATGTTCGATATGCAATTAAGCGTGTTTTAGCAAAATATTATTCTTCAAAAGTTTCAAAACTTCCAAGCAAATCACCCTCTACATGTCATAGGAAGGACAACTCCAAAAGACAAAAATGAAATAATTGCTTTCTCTCTGCAGTTTGGCAAGAAAGTTTCATGTGGTTGATGAGACTTGCCTTCTCATGTCTCACTAGACAACTTGTACATCCAGGTACTTTAAATAGTCCTCTGTCACTGTTTGTGTCAATATTTCAATATGAGTAGCATTCTGCTACTTCATATAAACAAAGAACCTCCAAATCTACAGATCCATTTGGATAAAATGTGTCAATCAAGTTGCTTTTCAGAATCTCTGTACTGTCAGGTACTGTTTCAGCTGAGTGCTGCATTTCGCTCAAAGGCTTCAGTACCCGATATCTAGTACTAGCTGGGCCAAGACTTAACCAAAGTACATTCATGCTATGTCTGTACAGAGGCAAAGTTGTTAGAGAGTGTGGTAGCTACGAAGCTGAGATCGGCTATGTGAGAGCATCTTCAGACCAACGCTTAGATGTTTCTGACTAAGACGTGTATCTGCTGCTAAATCTGCCCATACCTCAGCTGCATTGCTCTTTTCAGCTTTTGTCATGTATGCTGTAACATAACGAGCAACAGCGGTTGTATCATCAGCAATATACTGTACATCAGTATTTGCATTCCAAACCTGAGCAATGACAGGATTTTAATCATGAATGGATTGGCATTCCTTATCTCTTTTTAAATTATAGGTATTTCTTGGTGACTTACCAGTAAAATGGAGTCAAACAGATAACATCAAACTATTCACTCGTCCATCTGGTGTCAAAGGCCTTGGAAATCCAAAGCTGCACTGAGTGTAGTACTTGGCTTTACTTTTGCATTTTCTCTGACAGTACTTTCCACATGAGACCCTTTGAAAACTTTCCACTTTGTTCTGTAGATTTGTATTGACACGCTGAGCAGGATTGAAACAAGTACCATATTTTTCTAAGAACTCCATCACACAGCCACCACTTTCTCTCCCAAACTGAGGAGCATCTTTAATCCCTAACAGCATATAAATATGTGGAGCCCCACGTGCCTGGTACTCTTTCCTACAAAAGAAATGTTCCAGAGTGCCTAATGAACCATTTTCTTTATTACATATAAAGTGTAACATGGCAACAAATATGTGATGAAAAAACTGCAATACACTTACAGGGTCCATGGAACACAATTCTCCTGGTGTGATGTGTTCTATGTTTTCTTTCCATGGATTAGTTTCACAAATCCACTCAGAAAGATCATCCCAACCATACTCAGTGCACTTAAAGTCACAAACCAAGTTGGAGAGCCCAAGTTTCTGATCATGCATCTAATCTTGGAGTGTCGCCTATACCAATAATCCACAGTTCCTCTCATTGTAGCAAGAATATTTGTAAGTACCCTCTAAAACTTTATTTTTTCTTTCACCTGTTGCAGCATCTCACATGCAGAAAGATTTTGAAATCTAGTTCCAGTCTGAAGTGTATGAGCAACAGCATAACATAATGTTGAAAATTCACTTTCATACAATAGGTGAAAAATATATTCAACATTGGTGCAGAATTGGGAATCTTCAGAATACATTCTTGAAGAAGAGATTGGAACCTTTCAATCATCCAATCTGCCTGTTGTACCAGTAGGAAAAATCTAAGGGAAACAACAAGCTTCTAACGTCTTTTCACAGACACTGATTAGTGCACATTTCATTGATTTCATTTGATACAATTTGAAACTGTTGCCCATAACTTCACTTGAGTGTAGAGGATAAATAGTGTAATGTTCCTACAAACTATTCCCTTCTGCAACAGATAGAGGTTTGAACTGACCTTCACTGTTTTTGTTTTTTGACTGAACATCAAGCATATAGAAGTCTTGTACAGTCACACTGCCTTTGCATACATCATTGTGCTCCAATCCAAACACAAATGTGTTTTTCACCTTTCCAATATCTATAAGCTGTTGCCGAATGTTCTTATCTTTAGTGGCAACACCATTTACTAAAACAAACAAAGACTCTGCAATGTCACGCTTCACTCCTAGAGTGTTGACATGTTCTTCCAAATTGAGAGGTAAATACACAACTTTGCCTCTCAGAGTTGGCAATAATTATTTTTTAGGAAGGTTTGACATCTTTGTTTGCAATCTAACAATAACTTGAAAAGGTTACAGAATTTGCAATGCAATCACTTCAAACAGCGATATCAGGCACTACTATGTCAATCAAGACACTTCTTTCAGGAATACTTGTTTGATTATAAAGCCCAACACAGTGGGCCTCATTTCGAGGATGGTGGTAACCCGCCGGTGCTACCGGTGGGTTTTTGCCAACCCCAAAACACTGTTTCTGCCACCTGAGATGGCGACCCTAGATCTCAGGCAGCAGAAATCATAAATCCCCATTCCCATAGAGTACCAAAGGACTCTATGTGAGTCGGGAGATGGAAGCACCGGCAGCGTAGCTAACATTTTGAACTTCATAGCTACACCCACTCTCATCAATAGCATGAGACACATTCTTACCTTGAATGTAACTCTCCTCATTAAAAAATCTTTCTGTATGAGAAGTGTGTTTCCACTCTCCACCAAACATGTCACATAAAGCTGTTATGTGTAAGTACATGAACTGTTTCTATATTTCTATGGAGTGGTGTAGTCCCCTCAAGTAATTTCTTAAGTTTATTCAATACAAAAATGTTCAATTTTTGTTGCATATAAAAAGCTATTTTAATGATTTCTTCTACTGTTTTCATTTGCAAAAAATTCTTTACAACATATCTAGAGTTTGGCTTCACAAGATTTGTAAAAACCTGAGAGTGGTACATTTTCCTATATATATCTGTATTCCTCTGTTTAAAATTGATAGCACATTTGCTATCTTTTCTAAAATTCTTTGTTTTTTTTTACTTACTACTAACAGATTTTATATATTGTTTTTTTTATTAATTTCACTAAAACCATTCTGGGTTCCGTTCATTTGTTCAGTATTATCGATAAGGGATATTGTTGTATTATGTACCGTATTTGTATCTACAGTTTTGAGAACCCTACTTTGTAAAATATTATATAGAAAAACGTTACTTCCCTGCACACAATTGTTCATTCTGGCATGTTGTTGTTGCTTGCTTAATGGCATCTTAGAAAAAAGCTGTAAAGAAAAAATGTGAGATGCGCAAGGCCAGTGATTGTGTTTCTTTATATGTTCAATATATAATATGAATTGTTGTTTATATAAAATGTATTCAGTATATTTAGCTTTGTAATTTAGTACAGATTATAGGTATTACTTGGAAGTAGGGTTTTCCATATTATATTTCAGTGTTTTCTGAAGAGGGTTCAAGAAGTAGTGCATGTTATGCTATGATTATGTGTGAGAAAAATACATTTCCCATAACAAATGTCCTGCTTCTTTTTCTATAGGTATGAACTGGCAAATCCCATAGTTGGTGCATATTGTTCAATTCATATGTGCATCCCTTATCATGAATTCTAAGGATGTAAAACACATGGTCACCATGCTCTATACAATTAGCTTAGGTTTCATTCAGGCTAAGCATCTTGGAAATGTACTGTGCCAATCACAAATGCATCACAAACTGAGAAACTCTGTTACCATCCATTCAAACTCTACTTTGCTCATTGTATTTACACTACATGCAATCATTCACACTCTTTTTACAATCATAGGAGGCTAATCTGTAAGAGGTATGTCAGCCTATTTTGAAAAAGGCATTCCTTCACCAGAAATTTGAAGGAAGTGCACACAGTCTTCTCCCTCTACATTCATTCATCACTATGAACTGAACATGCAAAGTGGGAATCTTAGTCCTGAGCACAATACACATGGCATAAATTAGCAGAACTTGTTAATTCACATAAATAAAAGTGTTGCAAGATATGTAGTTACAAATCTTTTCTTTGATGAAGTAACCAGCCATTCATTAATCTCTGGTGTGTCCTCAATTCATGAGGAAGATGATGAGGGAGGAGAGCTGGAAGGTAATGCACTGCCAATCAGTTGCTCCACCCAGCTCCATTGTTCTCACCTTACAAGCCTCTACTTATGGAATGTAGGTCAGCTGCAGACAGATAGCATTGAGTTGGCTGCTGGTCACATGAGTGGACACTGCCACTCACTTGCTCCTATGACCGCCGATTTAATCTGTCCTCCTTAGGCATCCTTATCAAAGGATGTGTAAAGACAAGTGCCTCAACTGTTTGTACCTGTTCAGGCCTGATACAGCCAATGGCCTGACCTGCTATCCTGCACCTCACCTAAAAATGAATCGCTACTACTGCTACTCAACAAAAGACACCACCAATGTGTGTCCTCCCTGCACTACACAACCCCGCTCTCACTACGATTTGAATGGCAAAGTGCCCTGGGCAGCCCCAGAAAGCTACCCCAGCAAACCTCATCACTATTGACCTTGCCCCCATCCCATTGAACATTTCCTTAGTAATACCTGGCATATTGTAGCCATAACTTCAAGGTACAATTTCCAACCACTTCTCAAAAGAGGACATTTTCACTGGAAACTTACCAGTTCAAATTAACTTTCCCTGTAAAATGGCAGAATCCTGGAAAATCACAAATAAGGAAAACAACATTTGCCAACAATCTAAGCAAGTTAGCATTGATCAGCTGCTCTTCATCATACTACTTGTCATATTTAAGGACACATTCACTTCCACAAATCTGACACAAAAGGAGTATGGGCTAATAGGAAAGAGCTTGATATCCAACTTTGAAGCACAAACACAGTTGCAATTGTTTTCAAGGGTAAAGGTAATCTGCTTGTTTGATGATAGTAATTACTATCCACACCCATTCATTTGACACCTTCCTATGTATCTACATTGTGTAACAACATATGTGATCACATAGCAGAGAACCCGAGTGGGATCCTGCCCAACCAAAGCACGGAATTGTGAAAGTGCCAATCATGGTTGCTGTTTATTATTTGTAAATTATTACCAACATTTTGTTTTGTCTACCACACAGGTTAGACTCATGTGCATGCACTGGTGCTCCACAATATAACACCCATACTGTTCTACATACAATGCAGTGATGTTATCTACTTTTTTAAATCTTTGATCGAAATGTTAGAATCAATTTAACATATATTGTTGGTGAGGAAACTATGCATAGCTGAGCTACATAATACAACAATTCGATTAGAGTGGAAGTATTTCAGTATACAAAAATGCCCCATCCTCTGCTCTTAGTGCTTGAGTAACGTAGAATAGTATTTTGCAGCTCATATAGTCTAAATACGATAAGCAAAGAAGAGTCTCACTGGGTGGGCACTGAGTTTGCTGGGTTGTGATATATCTGTGGTTGCCACAGTACAGTTTTTGGATAATAAGCCTGAATGAAAAGTGGGCTTATCTTGTGTGCTACAGAAACCATTTATTTCATAACCTAACAATTCATGATAAAGCATGCACATATGAAGTGAAAGATATAGATAAACCATATGATTTGCATAGTCATAACTATATAAAAAGAAACAAACACATTTGATGGATTACTGCAGAAAAGCTGAAATGCAAACTAGCCTTATCCACTTAACCACTATGAATTCACATTCTTTACTTTGCTTCATAATTTCTCAGAAACCATTTACCTGGTGCATTTTGCTTGAAACGCCAAAAGACTTTAATAATACCTGGCATACTCTATAACTTCAGAGTACAATTCCCAAACTACTTTTCAAGAGAGGAAATGTTTACTGCAAACTTACCAGTTGAATTAACTTCCCAAGTAAGCAGGCAGAATCCACAAATCTCCACAAATAAGCAAAATAACATTGTCGAACATCATAACCAAGTTAGCATTCATCAGGTGCACTGCTTCATAAGACTTCTCAAGTTTAAAGCCAAATTCAGACACTTCAACAAATCTAACACAGTAGAATGTCACTAATATAGGGTAACATAAAACACCTTGATATCCAGCTACAAAGCACATACTGAGCTGCAATATTCCTCAATGCTAGAGTTATGGTGCGTAGTTGACACCAGGGTTTCTTTTGCACCCCCATTCATTTTACATCTTCCAAAACAACCTTTAATTGGAAATAACTTTTCTCACACATAACCATAGCATAACAAGTGCTACTGCTTGATCACTTTCCTGACAACACTGAAGTAAATTATGGAAAATCCTACTTTCCAAATAAAACTTGACCAAATCACAAAAAGAGGACTGTACAAAGCACACAAGTAACATTATACATGTTGTATAACATGTAGAAACCAATTACATAAACCATTTATTTTTAACATGGCTACAACCCTGATTACACTGAAAGGACCTTCACATAGCCACGGGTACACGTACATTTTTCAAATGCACTGAGAAAACAAACATTGCAAAGGTTTCAAATTGAAATCACACATGCCTTGAGGTGAGAGCATCCAAACAGAAACACATGTAAAATCTGTGCTAAAATATCCATAAAATAATATGATCACTGCACCAAAATACAGACAGCTATAACTGTGTGTGCAAACAGTGTATTCATATCCATGGCTACCAAAGGCCGTCATAACATAGGACATCAAATTGGAGGATGGGTAGCTGCGGTTCTGATCAACCGCCTGTAGTAACGGCTACCCGTAACATTTTTGAAGATTCCAAAAAACATATTAACAAGGTGTGAAAATTCAAACAAGTTATACAAGAGAGCATAGAATCAAAAACACAAGTAGAATTGTGTACTGTAAAATCCATGAAATATCATGATCAATGCACAAGAATTTGTACCCTTGTACCCGTAGCTAAGGTGATAGTTATAGCCGGACTGCAACTGCCAAATAATACACAATGGGCCTCATTACAACTCTGGCGGTAGCTGTGCCGTTAGAAACGGCAGGGCTGCCATCAGAGTTGCAATTTTTCCAACACCCGTGAATGGGCAAGAACTGGGTCATGCCGAGCTCAGCGGACCCAGTAATTGCCCATTTGTGGGTGCTAGTAACATGGGACTCCCCATCCCGATTCGACCCTATAGGGCTGAATGGGAATGGGGACGTTGAATGCACCAGCACATGCAGAGGTGTGCTGTGCTCACGGTTGCCAGTCAGCCCGCCAGGAAAAACCTGGCGTGCTGTCAGGCACCCGCAAGCACAGCCCGTAGTATGTCGGTCTCGGATCTACGGTACCAGCATGCTTACCGGTACTGTAGTTCCCGGACCGCCATGCTCGTAATGAGGCCCAATGTCCCATTGGCTTAGTGGTACCCGCGGTTATAACCCTTCAGACAGGGTGCAACATTTCAATGGCTGCAGTCGTAGCCGCAGCTATTTAGAAAAAACAACAATCAAAGCTATTTTCCATTTCCTATATACTGAAAAAAGTGCTCTGGGTGGCCCTCTTCTCTTCTTCTTTGTCTCTCCCTCTCCCCTGCTAACCACCTTTCTCTTCTCTACTGTTTTCCTCCTTCTTTCTTTTCCAAAACCTGCTCAGTTCATTGACTGGTCACCTGGTGCACCTCCACAGTCTTACAGGTTGCAGGCTCCCCTGCCAGTCCTGCACTTGCTTCTGGGCCTCTGCACTCTGCTTGGAACTACTGCATGTGGAGTATGTTCCATCAGAGGGGCAACCACTCTCCGCTTAACCCAGGCTCCTTCTGGACTGGGCACACTTGTCCCCCTAACCCCTACTCGTTCTTCCTGTCTGCGCACTTCTACAATCTTGAATGTACTAGGCCTAGCAAGTCTGTCTATCCAGTCCTCCCTCTGTCTCCCCTCCCTAGCTTGGTTGTGTCTGAAATACTCATGCATAGGCACATTAGATAATTAGCCTACAATAAATCTCAAATTTCGCCAGCCTATGCAGTAGTTTATTGTTCTGTATGTCCTTTAACCTCTCCCCCCTTTCTCCTCCCACTCTTTGTCACACACTAACACTAGTAGAATTGCCTCTGGCCTAGTATGCTAGTTATTTCTGTTAGATCATTTGGAATCTTCAAGCCCTAAGAATGACAACTGTATTCCCTTGTTCCGTTCCCACCTTGAAGTGCTTTGAAGCACTTCACTTGTATATAAGCGCTTTACAAATAAACAATTACAATTACAATTAAATATATAACCATCATATATATTTTCAATCAGAGATTCACCTCTATTACACTTAAAAAATATCTTGGAACATTTTTCTGTGCTCTTTCTTTAGATGAATAATGAATGTTCCTTTCCCGAAGAGAAAAAAAACCTGTGCTCCCTGTCGAAAATATTTCTCCACAATTGCAGCATAAACCTCTCATTAAAAACACTCTCTCTAAAATAATATCATAGAATTTTAAAAAAAATGTGTAAGCCTTTGACAACACATCACCTCTGTCCGCAATATCACTATGAACCCCATTCTCCAGTGTTCTGAACATCGAAATTCCTCTCAAACATCACTCAAAAAAAGTACATTCTCTGGTAGGTTCAACAGTGGAACAGCATCTGAGGTACTTGGCTTCCTATTGGCAGCTGCCCACCACACAAAAATTAAACAACCAATCAGAAAGTAAATACAAGAAATTCCACTTTCTCTCCTCATGTATCTTCCTCCATTGCTTATTACAATATCAGAAGTAACATGCAGTATTTCTTTCTAGTCTAATGGAAAACTACATTGAATGGCTGGAGGACAATTAGCCTACAGAGGAAGACATTAAAAAAGAAGATGCTCAAGAAAAAGAACCAGAAGAACAAACCACACATTTAGGATTTTCTGAGTCCATTATTTATATTTATGTAAAATGAGACAAACAATAATATTTTAAGGAACAAATATCAGTCACAAAACAGGTATAGTTTATCTAACTACTATTAAATATCTGTGCAACTAGTAAATGTCTGTACAACCAACACACATATTTGTAAAGTGTATTGTAACTTGTTTAAGAATATTTAAAATATTTTGAAAGTGATGAAGAAGTCATTCAAGTACAAGACAAATTAAACAAGAAGCACCACAAGAACTAACCACAAAACTAATCATGGATACATTAAAATAAATAAAACAAATATTAATTAATGTTCAAAAAGAAGTACAATCATTGAAAAAGGACATTGGAATTTTAAGACAAATCGGTGACAGTAATAATCCTACTAATTGGGCGAAAGGAAGAAGATGTAACGTGTTCAAAGGAAAAGACAAAGAAAACCCACAGCCACATTCCCCCAAAAATAAAACCTATTTTTAAAGAACTTTGTTTGCATATTAATTTACCTTTTAAAGTAGTTACACATATATGTATTAATGAATAAAAAGTATTGAAAATGTTACAATAACTGTTTGCAAAATGTACACTCAATATATATTTTAAATGCTTTACAAGACGAATTTGGATAGCCACGGCTACAGAACACATGATGTGCCGGTGTCTGCTTATTATCCGCAGCCGCACACAGCATCATTTATACCCGCAGATAACAACCCAGCACACTAGGGTGGTTATGGGATAGCCGTGGGTAAACACCCCCAGTCGTTGCTGTTCCTAGGCGTGATCCTCAATACACCAATGACCTTTTTGTGTAAAAGCAGCTATAGGATTGTTTTTTGCTTTTTTTAAACTAAGTATGAGATATGAATGACTAAAGAGACAGTAGTGATACAGTGGTCATTAAAAGGAGTTATGTAAGGTACATGTGTTAAAGAGAGTATGTCAAATGTGCGCCGATTCATGGAATAAATGTGCGCCGAAAATCCCGGCGCAGAGGGGCCAATACGTGCGCTGCGCCGAAAATCAGCGCAAAGCGCAGGGAAACCAGCGCACGTCGATTCATGGAAGTCCGTGCGCAAGAAAAGCAGAGGACGTGCGCCGAAAAAGCGCGCGGCGCAGGCCGGCGCACAGGTCAACCAACGTCGTGCGCCACGGCCACTGCGCCATCACTCCGAGCGCAGCGCACAGCTCTAAAGTAGGCGGAACACAGGGCGGGACACTCGGAATGGGGAATAAAATGGGGCACAACACTCGGAATGGGGAAGAATGTGGGCGGCACGGGGAAAGTTCAGGAGGCAAGTGCGCGGAACGCCCACACGCTCGCATACAACACGTATTCATGGAATAGAATAGGGCAAAAAAGCGCACGCTCAAAGCAGCGCACAGGCACAAACAGGCACAAACACGACCGCCACAAGAAAGCAGGCGGTAGCGTGTCTGCGCCTGCAAGAAATGTGCGCTAAAAGGCGCGCCAACAAATAGCACCTATATACAGACATGACCAATGTACAATACTGTTGCCCTCCTGGACAAATGACGTACAAAGGGGTACCCACAAACACAGACACGCGCAGAGAGAAAAAATAAACGTGTGCGTGCATACCGGGGTGCGCGGTAAGTTCCACACGCGATATGGGCTGGGCGGGTACGTGGATTGCAGGGGTGCGCGGGAAGTTCCACACGCGATATGGCAGGGAACGTGGATTCGAGGGGTGCGCGGGAAGTTGCACACGCGAAATGGCCGGGTACGTGGATTGCAGGAGTGCGCGGGAAGTTGCACACGCGATATGGCCGGGTACGTGGTTTTCAGGGGCGCGCGGGAAGTTCCACACGCGAAATGGCCGGGTACGTGGATTCGAGGGGTGCGCGGGAAGTTGCACACGCGAAATGGCCGGGTACGTGGTTATCAGGGGCGCGCGGGAAGTTCCACACGCGATATGGCCGGGTACGTGGTTTTCAGGGGCGCGCGGGAAGTTCCACACGCGACATGGCCGGGTACGTGGATTTCTGGGGCGCGCGGGAAGTTCCACACGCGATATGGCAGGGAACGTGGATTCGAGGGGTGCGCGGGAAGTTGCACACGCGAAATGGCCGGGTACGTGGATTGCAGGAGTGCGCGGGAAGTTGCACACGCGATATGGCAGGGAACGTGGATTCGAGGGGTGCGCGGGAAGTTGCACACGCGAAATGGCCGGGTACGTGGCTTTCAGGGGCGCGCGGGAAGTCCCACACGCGATATGGCAGGGAACGTGGATTCGAGGGGTGCGCGGGAAGTTGCACACGCGAAATGGCCGGGTACGTGGATTGCAGGAGTGCGCGGGAAGTTGCACACGCGATATGGCCGGGTACGTGGTTTTCAGGGGCGCGCGGGAAGTTCCACACGCGAAATGGCCGGGTACGTGGATTCGAGGGGTGCGCGGGAAGTTGCACACGCGAAATGGCCGGGTACGTGGTTATCAGGGGCGCGCGGGAAGTTCCACACGCGATATGGCCGGGTACGTGGTTTTCAGGGGCGCGCGGGAAGTTCCACACGCGACATGGCCGGGTACGTGGATTTCTGGGGCGCGCGGGAAGTTCCACACGCGATATGGCAGGGAACGTGGATTCGAGGGGTGCGCGGGAAGTTGCACACGCGAAATGTCCGGGTACGTGGATTGCAGGAGTGCGCGGGAAGTTGCACACGCGATATGGCAGGGAACGTGGATTCGAGGGGTGCGCGGGAAGTTGCACACGCGAAATGGCCGGGTACGTGGCTTTCAGGGGCGCGCGGGAAGTCCCACACGCGATATGGCAGGGAACGTGGATTCGAGGGGTGCGCGGGAAGTTGCACACGCGAAATGGCCGGGTACGTGGATTGCAGGAGTGCGCGGGAAGTTGCACACGCGATATGGCCGGGTACGTGGTTTTCAGGGGCGCGCGGGAAGTTCCACACGCGAAATGGCCGGGTACGTGGATTCGAGGGGTGCGCGGGAAGTTGCACACGCGAAATGGCCGGGTACGTGGATTGCAGGAGTGCGCGGGAAGTTGCACACGCGATATGGCCGGGTACGTGGTTTTCAGGGGCGCGCGGGAAGTTCCACACGCGAAATGGCCGGGTACGTGGATTCGAGGGGTGCGCGGGAAGTTGCACACGCGAAATGGCCGGGTACGTGGTTATCAGGGGCGCGCGGGAAGTTCCACACGCGATATGGCCGGGTACGTGGATTGCAGGAGTGCGCGGGAAGTTCCACACGCGAAATGGCCGGGTACGTGGATTACTGGGGCGCGCGGGAAGTTCCACACGCGATATGGCAGGGAACGTGGATTTGAGGGGTGCGCGGGAAGTTGCACACGCGATTTGGCTGTGAGCTCCCAGGCATTACCTGTACACCCTCCACGGCCCCTGCAGGCAGCACACACCACAGGGAACTACCCTGCACACCTGCTCATGTCTCCCACCACCCCCACCCCAGCACTGTGGGCAACCTGCCAGCAGGCCCCCACCCATGGCCAACCCATGTCTCCCACCACCCCCACCCCCAGCACTGTGGGCAACCTGCCAGCAGGCCCCCACCCATGGCCAACCCATGTCTCCCACCACCCCCACCCCCAGCACTGTGGGGAACCTGCCAGCAGGCCCCCACCCATGGCCAACCCATGTCTCCCACCACCCCCACCCCCAGCACTGTGGGGAACCTGCCAGCAGGCCCCCACCCATGGCCAACCCATGTCTCCCACCACCCCCACCCCCAGCACTGTGGGCAACCTGCCAGCAGGCCCCCACCCATGGCCAACCCATGTCTCCCACCACCCCCACCCCCAGCACTGTGGGCAACCTGCCAGCAGGCCCCCACCCATGGCCAACCCATGTCTCCCACCACCCCCACCCCCAGCACTGTGGGCAACCTGCCAGCAGGCCCCCACCCATGGCCAACCCATGTCTCCCACCACCCCCACCCCCAGCACTGTGGGGAACCTGCCAGCAGGCCCCCACCCATGGCCAACCCATGTCTCCCACCACCCCCACCCCCAGCACTGTGGGCAACCAGCCAGCAGGCCCCCACCCATGGCCAACCCATGTCTCCCACCACCCCCACCCCCAGCACTGTGGTCAACCTGCCAGCAGGCCCCCACCCATGGCCAACCCATGTCTCCCACCACCCCCAACCCCCCATCCACCTGGGGCACCCTCCACCAGGCCCCCACCCATGTCCCCCTGGCCCCTGGTCCTGACGATACACAATAATGGCAGTAATGACCAGCATACCCAGCACAAACACCCAGGCAAGGATTGCATGCACCCACATAGTGAATGCAATCACATGACACAACCCCAAAGGCAAGTAAGCAAAAGAACACATGTCCGCCACACACACATACACAATGGGTGCAAGTCAATGTCAAAACCCATATCATGGCATGTAAGAAACCAAAGAAAAAATGACACAAGTGTAAGATAATATCAAAATGTATTAAAAATAAAAATAAAGTAAACTCTGACAACTATCTGGTAAAGCAAATAAAAGGTCCATGTCCGGGAACAAAAATTAGAAACCAAAAAACAAAGGATAGAAAAATGAATAGATTTTGTCCAAAGTAAACACATGTAGAATGAAATGAAAGATAAACCATTACGACATGGTGTGACCAATATGAAAGTTAAAAAATGTATCTCACAAAAAATAACTATATTTACAGGATTGTTCAAGGGTCCATGAGCCCAACACCACAAATTAAACCTAATACTAACTATTTAAAAAAATATGTACAAAGAAGTGGCCATTGTCCAAGCGGTCCAAAAAAAAAAAATTAAATAAAGGAAACCTAGCACTAACTAACTAAAAAACTATATACAAAGGCAGCGGGCTAGTCCTGCGGCTCACTAGGTGATGCTGGCCAGGGCATCCTCGAACTCCACGTCAATGTCCTGGAGGCGGGACTCAGTCCTGGCCCCGAGGTCTCGCAGGGACAACCCCATGTGCTCTCCAAATTCCCTGCGAGCCTCCTCGAGGCACTCAGCCCGCCTCAATGCCTGATGCATGGAGATCTCCGCCCTGGCCATGGCGAGCCGCTCCTCTTCCGCCCGCTGCCGCTCCGCACCTATCCGCTGGCCAAACTCCTCCCACACGGAACACACCGCCATGCCAGGGTTGCCCTGCCCTCCGGCCGATGCCTGCCCCTCCGATCTTGATGGCCCTGAGCCATGATGCCTCCCACGTCGAGCCCGCTGCTGCCTGCGACGCCACTGCCTCTGCCAGCACGACGGCATCCAGGCTGATGGTAACCACCGACGCCGTCGTGCACGTGCCCTGCCCGATGATGCCGGCACATCTTCCATCTGCTGGGGTCCACTTGCTGTGTCGTCCACCCCTGCTGGACCTCCGACTCCCAACTGTGGCAGGGATGGGATCCCCACCGAGCTGGCTGCATTGGTCGGGGCAGGTCCACAGGGGGCCATGGTGGCATCTGGGCCGGAAGACGGCAAGGAGAACGACTGGTGGATAGCCTGCACAGAGGAGGAGAGGGCCGTCAGATTGGCCAACACATGCAGGAACCCCCCGAACATGGCCGATCCCAATTGGGCCACGTCGGCACGGTGCACTTCGTGATGACGTGCGTGCTCCTCCCGGGAAGCACGCACGGCATCACGAATCACAGCCGTGCGCATCGCGACCCCAATCAGGACCTGCTCCACGCGGCCAGGGGTTCCCACGGCCGCAGGTGGAGGGGAGTCAGTTGACATGGACATCCCCTCTACCTGCGGACGGGCCTGGGACGGGGCATCCCTGCTGGTGCATGGTGGTGCACTCACAGGGTCAGGGACAGCGACATGCACAGGCCCCTCCACGGTGACCTGTGCTGCCTCCTGCCCCTGGCCCTGGACTGCACCACTTGCACCAGCAGGGATGCTCCCACCAGGGCCCATGTGTGCACCAGTGTCGGCCTCCTCCTCCTCTGTGCAAACCACCAACCTGGATGGCTCCTCACCGTCTCCCGCCGTAGCAGGCCCCTGTGGGGGCTCACCCACCCCTTCCGCTGCTGCCGTGGGGGCATCCCCGCCGCCTTGCTCCACAGCGCCGTCTCCGCCCTCTTCTTCACTAGCCGCTGCGTAGAGGGAGACAAAGAACACAAGCATCAGGCTACTGTACAATGGTCCCCTAGACAGGAAGCAATAGCAGATGAGCACCCCTGTCAAAGTACACTTCCATCATGTCCCTCCACAACACATGGGTCAGTCCAGGCAAAACACACACAGTAACAGGCATGGTGCATGCCATGCACATTTCCATGCATGTCCAATTGACTCTTGAAACATTCAATGAAATGTAACTCACATGCATCATGGCTCATGCATATCACATGCACACACTACACCTCAGTCACATCCATCTGGCCACAATCACACCAAACACAGGCAAAACAAGGGTAAGGTGGGTGCGTCACTGAATCTGTGCATTGTCACACACATGAGTCATGCATCCATGGCATGCACAAGTCACAGACATGCAGGTCAGGCACACAGACATGGCTACCATATATGTACCTGGCATCAGCACCCATCCTCACCCCCATCCATGTCCAGGTACAGAGACTGGCATGCTCTCATGTCCCAAATCTGCATAGTGCTCCCCATGCCGCATTTCTACACATGCAACAACCATGTGGGTCACACATCACTGGTCGCACATGCATTACCATGATGTCCCAGCACACATACATGCATACATGGCACATGGCACACATACAGGCAAGTATCATAGAACCAGCACACCGCAACATGCCCTGTCTCACACAGTGATGCTTGGACACTTACCGCTCAACTCCAGACGGGTCTCCCTCTCAAGGATCTGGGCGTGGAGCGCTGGGCGTACGCGTTCCAGGACCCTCTTCTGGATGGAACTCATGTGGCCCCGGCCCCCCTCCACGAGGCGCCGGGCCTTCACAAGGGTCCTGGACCTCAAGTCCTCCCAGCGCTTCTTGATCTTCAAGACGTTGCGGGTTGCCACCCCCTCCGCGTTGATGGCAACCACACAGTCGGCCCAGATCCTCTCCCGTCCTTCCTTGCTGGCGCGGGACGATCCAAAGAGGGCATCATACTGCCCCAGGACATGCTCCACCAGGACACCAACTTCGGTGGCAGTGAAGCTGGTGCCCCTCTGCCCCTCTGGCCTGGGGTTGCCACTGGTGCCAGATGTAGAAGTGCCCGACATGGCAACCCCAGAGGCAGGTGTGGGTGGGCAACTGGGTCCTGGGGCTGGGCTGTGGAGCGATGTAATCCCAGTTGGGAGTCTTCAGTTCCAGCAGGGGTGGACACAGCAACTGGACCCCTGCAGATGGCTGATGTGCAGGCACCAAATGGCAGGGCACGGTGGCAGCAGGCAGGCAGGCAGGCAGGCAGCAGCAGATAGCACGTGGGAGGCTGCTCAGGGCACTTGGGGGGCAGTAACTCGGCCTTCGGGGCAGGAGCGTGGTGTTCCGTGTGTTTTCGGGTGGCCAGCTTGATACGGAGTGATTTGGCACGTGAAATTCCTGCACGTCAGCGTGAAATCCGAGGAAAGGCCCTTAGCGCGTAAGTGCGTCAGCACGCATACGCGATTCTATTGGACCAGAGTCCCTCATCGCGTAAGCGCGTCTGACGTGATCCGCACGGGCGTTCCCCACTCAGCACGTGAAGACGAGCACACGTGGAAATCCTGCACGTCAGAGTGTCATCGCGTGTAATTGGCCAAAAGTGCGCGTACACGCCATTGGCCTATGTACGTGTATTTCATCGCGTGTAATTGGCCAAAAGTGCGCTTACACGCCATTGGCCTATATACGTGTATTTCAGGGGCGCGCGGCCACTTACACAGCCAAGTACGTCAGCGCACCTGTATGCCTGCAGCGTGGGAATTTCCACACGCGATTGGAGTGGGAACCCGATTCCAGGGGTGCGAGGCTCACACGCTGCCTACTACACGCGCAAGGCATTAATTTGCGCACTTTTCAATAAACAAGCCAGATGCCAGGATGAACATACCGTTCCTAGCAGCAGTGGCAGTGGGCTACCAAAGGAGGATGAGGAGGAGAGTCAGGGCCAGAATATTCACACCCAGAACCAGCCTATTCGGGATGCCTGATGACCAGGTGTATGGGAGGTACAGGTTTCCAGCACACATCATACTGGACCTGGTCAGTGAGTGGGAGGATGACCTCACATCACCCACCCTGTGCTCCCAAGCACTCAGCCCCCTGCAGAAGGTCCTGAATGTACTGCACTTCTTGGCCACTGGATCCTTTCAGCGGACAAGTGCCATAGTGGGTGGTGTGTCACAGGCCACGCAGTCACGCTGCCTACACCAGGTCTTGAACATCATCACTGCACGGCCTTCAGTCCGCAGGCACATATATCTCCCCAGGACTCATGCAGAAAGGCGGACGTGCATCCAGGAATTCTATGGTGTGGCTCAATTCCCCAAAGTGCTTGGTGCAATTGACTGCACACATGTGGCTCTACGTCCACCCAGGGCAACAGAGCACATCTATAGAAACCGCAAGCACTGGCATTCCATCAACGTCCAAGTTGTATGCAATGCCAAGGGAATCATCACATCAGTATATGCCAACTATCCAGGGTCCACCCACGACAGCTTCATCTACAGAATGTCTACCCTATGCCGGGACCTAGAGGCTGGCCAGCATGGAGATACATGGCTGCTTGGTGAGCATGAATGCCACTCCACATGCATGCATGTCAGATACTGGGTCATGACACAACACCACTAATGATACCCATCACCACCTCCGCAGGGGACAGTGCCTACCCTATCAGCCCCCACATGATGACCCCAATCCGGAACCCCACCACGCCACCCAAGGTAAGGTACAACACAGCCCACATTGCTACACGGGGCATAGTGGAGCGCACATTCGGAGTGCTCAAGTCACGCTTTCGCTCCCTTGACCGTTCTGGCGGGCAGCTGTTATATGCTCCCCGAATAGTGTGCAGGATCATAGTGGCAGCATGTGTCCTGCACAACGTTGCAACACGCCGGGGCCTGCCCGTGGACATGGTGGTGCCCCCACATCCACAACCACATGCACGCCCGCTGCGCATGGGAGGGGAAAGGGCACGGGGGGAGGCAGCCCGTACGCAACTGGTGGCCAACTTCTTCACCTAGGAATCACAGTGCTGGCTAGTGCACACTGCTCTGGCACATACCATCTGACAATCAATGATGACTCTACCTGACAATGTCTGAAAAGTACTTGACAATGAACTGTCAGATACACATCAGCCTGAGATTGTTAACATGGAAGTGTCAATATGTGTGCACCCCTAGCTACACATACACCAGCTATGCATCACAACGCAAAGACACAACTCCATCAATCTAAAATGCATTCCCACAGGCGATTCACTACATGACAACATTGCCATGTCACCCACTCCCTTCACAGTCCCGCCACTGAGGACACCATGTCATGGTATGTGACAGCAAACAAACTGGCCATCACAACATGACACCAGTGTCACAAATAGCAGTGCCCCAAATGGAACATAGCCGCACTTGAGCAGCTAACCGCCCTGGAGCCACTACTACACACCTGTGTAAGAGTAATTTCTATCAAATTACACACCAACCCACCCTGAAGCCCACCCAAACAAGACACATTGCATGTAATCAATGGTAGTCTCATTACCTGATTCAGCTGGTATGTCCTCACCGTCCAGATGTACAGTGATGGCGCCATGCAAAAGTGTCAGTGCACATCTACCGACATGTAGTGTGACTCCAGAGAGTATGCCCTTGTGAAGATCTGTGTGAAATACCTGCAAAACATGAGCAACATATGTAAGTAGAGGCACATATCATACCATCATGCATAGTTAGGTGCAACAACAATGAACACTATGAATGTCTACACAGTATTGACTATGGACTGGCCAACAGCTCATGGGAGTCCAATGTCACCGTGTAATTTGCTGTCACTTGGGCACACCCTTTGCAAGCCCATGGAAAGGGAAGCAGGAGGGGTGTGGATGTCTGCTACCCAAGCATCGAAACCAAACTCAGGACAAGCCTGCATGTGCCCAGCCACAATACAGTGTATGCCCAGGTACCCACACAAGGCAACACTCTTGCAAAATAAAAATGAAAAAGAGAAAAAATGGCCATGAAAGGGCCGGCGGGGGGGGGGGGGGCCACCTATGAGGTCCGAGGACAGGATGCACGCCACAATCCACCTGTGTGGATCATGGGAAAGGAAAACACCCCATAGGCTCGTGGCCCACACGGCTACTCTGTTGTGGGAGATGAGTCGCTATGGCTCTGCCCAGACCCTGCAGCTGACTCTGGAGGTGGGGGAGCTGCCTCAGAAGATGGTGTGACAATGGGAGGCAGCCCACGCAAAGCACGAGTTTGCTCCTCCATGGCTGCAAGCAGGCGGGTCTGGTAGTTCTGGTTCTGGGTTATAATCATGCGGAGGTCCCCATGCAGTAACTCCCGGGATGACCTGACCTCCGCACGAGTTGCCTGCATCTCGGCCGAGAGCGTCCGTGTCAGACGCTCCAGCTGCTCCTCTGTCCTTCTATGGGATGAAGCCTCAAGCTCTAACAGGGTCGACCTGAGGTGACGGAGTTCTTCCCTCAGGGCTTCCCTGTGGCGCTGGGACTCCATGGAAAGTGATTCCCCCAGAGTCGCCAGTGCCGCCCGCCTGTCCATGTTGGACGCCAACATATCCTCCCTGTGTGCCTGGCAGATGGACTCTGTAGCCTGCTCCAGTCGCTCCATCAGCCTTTCTGGGGGGACAATGGAAGTGGCCACCCTATCCATGGCCTGTGCAATCATCTCGGATGATGCTGCCTGTTGGGTGGCCATACCGTAGATGGATTGCTCCCATACGGTATTGCCAGGTGGCATACGGCCACCACGTTGACGGGCACCACACCTGCCTGGGGCAAGGCGGACTGCGCCTTGCTGTGCCGGCAAGGCCTCAGGCTGCAGGACTGCATTCCCTCTCTGATCTGCAGCCCCAGGAACAGGATCAGAGATTGGGTGGTGTGGCCCTGCATCCGTAACCACCGGAGGCTGATCTGCCGACACTGACATCCCCATTGAGGCCAATGGCCTGGCTGCAGGTGGGTCGGACAGAGGAGATTCTCTCCCAAGAACACTCACCTGCGACTGCACATAGGTGTCATCCTCCGAGTCTACACCTGAATACTGCTCGGGGGAGGAACCCCCAGAGACACCCCTCGACAGCACGGCCTGCAGCACTTGTGGGTTTTCACCCACAAACACACCACGTCCCTCACTTGTGGTAGGTCGGCCCGGGTTGCCCTCCTGGGACGGCTCCACCACCACATCCCCAGCATCAACAAGTGCTTCGTCCCCTGCAAAGACATGAAAGAGAAAAATGGAAACAGGCATTAGCACCATGGCATGCAACAAGGGCTGATGAACAACATAGGCAGTAGTCCTACGACACATGTCCTACATGACTGGGAGTCCTCCTATGCATTCACCATCACTGGGTCTGTAGGGGAGGCTCAGGGCATACTATGTACTGATTGGAGAGCAACGCCTGCTCACCTTGATGCCTAGCACTGCCATCACACATTGGGCGGTGATTGCCATGTCAAAGGCACATGCCATCACACACATGGCATGTGACATAGCCACCAAGTGAAGAGGGAGAGGAGGGCTACTTTTTTGGATTTCTACCACTCTGGTCCTGACATTGCATCGTCACATCAATTAGTATACATGTTGTACATGGATCTGCTAGTCCAAATTGGCAACGATGCACAGTGCCTTGTCTAGATCAACATAATGCAGTAAACATTGTGATTCCACCTCCCCAACACCTGTAACGGAATAATTTTGCATTCGTGAAGCACCGGTCAAGTAATGTTTGTAGGTGCAGCGGAGCACTGAGGGGTGGTGGGGCAGAAGGGGATGCCAGTCAACAATACTACTGGTGCTGGTGTCATTCATGTCACGCAAGTGCAGGGGTGGGTGGCACAATGAAGTGCAAGGGGGAGTGGCGGCTGGAAGTGCTGTACAAGGTAAGTAGGTCTTGACGTCAAGGGCAGATGGTGTTAGGCGCAGACAAGTGCTGGGGGGGTGGCCTATAGGGGTACAGAGACAATCATGCTGTGCTGTGGGCTCGGAGGGGACAGGGGAGGTACACACTGCCTCTGGCTCGGCAAGGTCCTTTCAGATTTCTATGTGTCCTGCAGAGTTGTCACATGCCGCAGATATGTGCCCTTGGATTGGGGATCTCATCTTGGTGAGAAGGGTGAGGCGCTATTGCCTTTGGAGCATGTGGCAGGCCAGTTTGCCAGAGGATGGCCATGATGCAGGACATTCCCTCTCTGCCACCCGGCACCTGTGGTTTGGGTTCCCAAGATCCGAGTCATGCCAGGACTCTGCATTGGCATGGGGCTTCAGACAGGTGGTCATGACCGTGGCTAAGACATCCAGTGTACCTGACATGGAGTGGAGCATGGAGTGGGCCCTGTCAGGATGGGAGTGAGCCTAAGGGGGAGCTGGATGGGGGGGACATTTTGGCAGCATGAGCCTCGACTGACACACACTTCATGGGTCGGAATACCAAGAAGGTGTGTGACAGTGGTGAGGGTGGCTTTCCCTGTGGGGTGTTGAGGGTGAGCTGGGAGGAGAGGAGAATGTGATCACTCCAGGAGAGAGGAGTGCAGAGATGGACGGAGAGGGGAAAGTCAGATGAGATCAGAGCATCAAGAGTGTGCCCTGCAGAATGAGTAGGGACAGACGGGAGTCTAGAGGGTGAGAGGGAGTTGCTGAGGTCACAGAAAGGTCACGTGGGGGCGTCAACAGGCATGCAGGTGGATGCGTACCGCACCAAGGATGAGGAATTCTGTGTCTGGGGACATGAGTGAGGAGGAGAGGTGAGGACACTCAGAAAGGAAGTAGTACATTTGACCAGTTTTCCCAGACACAGTACGCACTGTTTGGAATGTCAAGGTGTGGTGGACAGAAACCTCACACAAGCCATTCCAGAGTGGAGTAGGTCTAAGTAGGTGTGACAGTGGCAGGAATACCCTCAGGGAAGCCAAGGGCACACCCCCCCTGCACAGTAGTGGCGGGCCAAGGAGAGGGTCAAGGATGCAGACAGAGCTGGCCGTCAGACATGTTTCCATGAGACCAAGGATGTCAAGGTGCATAACCTCATGTAAGTGACAGTTATCGGAGGAATGCCTGATGCAGCCGCAGTGAAAGGAGTGTAATTGTGGAGGAGGTTGACAGCCTTGTAGGACTTACGGGGAGTGCTAGAGATCAGAGGTGCCGCATGTGTAGGAGTTGGAGTGGGAGGCGGAGAAGGTTCATGGGAGGGTGCAGGGAGGCAGTGCAGGATTGATGAGGAGAGAGGAGGGGGGACAGCAGGAGAGGTAAGGAAGTTGATGAGATGTGGGTAGCATTTCTCAAGGAGATTGAGGTTGGCCTAAGGGCCTTGGACTGAGACGCTCCCATTACCATGCACATCATTAGTGGTATCTGAGGATTGGAAGGAGGCCAGGAGTACACCCCAACGGGTCCCACCTATGATGGTGGAAGAGGAGCAAGGAGAGAGGACAGGGACCATGTGAAGGGTCTATGGGACAGGCAAAGGCATGTATGAGCAGATGTCAGTGAGAGTTAGCTTAGAGTAGGCTCAGATGCACTGGTCAGCAATAGGGTGGGTCGCATTGGAGGGCAGGCTGCCCTCATTTGACTTTTGGCAAGCAGGTGTCGTGCGTAGGGCACGATGGTCTGAACTGTAGAAGTCATGGAAGATAGACCATGAAGAGCAGCATGGAGTGTGAGGGAATGGGGCTCGAAACCAGACGGTACCAAAGGACCCAGGAAGGAGGTGGATGTCAAGGCTACATCCACATTATGACTGCATGTTGGTAGGCATTTATATACAGAGGACGCATTAGCATGTGGTATCATTGCATGTCAGGCATGTGAAGATGAAACTTTAATGGCTGGGGGAAAGGAGAGGAATGGTATGTAAGACATCAGATGAATAGACAGGGGAGTATGAGCAACAATGTAGTGACAAAATTACTAATCAAGGGCAACTTCCATGGTGTTGGCCCATATGTGCACTGTTGCCAGTAGGGATAGTGCTGTGGCCAGATGGTGTTGCACTGTACATACTGGATGAGGCACATGGGTGCCACTGTCAACTCTGCCACACACCCCCTTGACAGGCACCCAACATGAATGCTTCACACACACACCATGCACATGGATGATACACACATGCATGTGCACTCACCGGATGATGCCTCGTAATCAGGGAGGTCTCCCACACCTTGGAGTTGTCCCTCGGTGACGTAGGATCCAGCTACGGACTCGTGTGGTGTGAGTTCTATTTCCTGTGCTGGGGACCCACCTCCAGTCACCAAGGTTGCGGCATGACTTGAGGCCAGCTTATCCTTTGCCCTGCGCTTAAGGTCATTCCAGCGCTTCTGGCAATCACTAGCTGTGCGCCTCACTACTCCAAGGGCACTTATTCTGTCAGCAATGGTCTGCCAGTGTGCCTGGCGTCTGGCATGTGTGGTCTTGGACCCTGCAACGATGACCATTTCCCTATCATGATCTGACACATACTGAACAAGTGCATTAAGTTCGGCGTCTGTGAAGCTTGGCTTCCTTGATGGGCCGGACTGTGCAGCCGTGTCTGGGGCATCAGCCTGTGCCGGACGTGCACTCTTCCTCTTGCGCTTGGAAGGGGGTGGGGATCCAGAGTGTCCTACGCCGCTGTGGACACTAGGGGCAGGAGCCGTGGTGGACTCTGTACTGGGTGTGTGTGATTGCCCACTCAGCATGGGAGTAGGTGCAGGCATTGGGGGTAGTGGGATGGGGTCAGGCCTGATCTGAGGTGCATGAACTAGGACCGACACAGTCTTGGCAGGGTGTATGAGAGGTGGGGTGGATTGAGCCACACCCTGGCTACGGGGGCCAGCAGATGACCTATCTGGCATAGATGCGCGTGCCCTGATGACACCAATGTGCAC
Source organism: Ambystoma mexicanum (assembly GCF_040938575.1). Taxonomy (NCBI): domain Eukaryota; kingdom Metazoa; phylum Chordata; class Amphibia; order Caudata; family Ambystomatidae; genus Ambystoma; species Ambystoma mexicanum. The sequence goes on along the minus strand of NC_090933.1, from coordinate 458,145,984 downwards.
CGGTGCACGTACAGTGGACCTGCTGACCTGGATGTCAGCGATGGAATCACCCTCGGACAGGTCTGGTGCCACAATGGCCTGGTCCGACATGGGCTGATCAGGGTTGGTATCAGCCACATGACTCTCAACTGGGGGGGGGGGGGGGGGGGGGGGCATGGGTGTCCCTGACTGTTCCTCCAGACTGGGGGGAACAGGGGCGCCCTGCAAGTCACAACCACGTCCCCTGTTGGATCCTCCACGGCCACCACGTGTGGCTCGGCCACCTTTGCCACCCTTACGGCTTGCACGCCTCCCAACCATGGCACTGATGGTATTGTGCGTATGGGAGTGGGTGTGCACAATTGTCCTGGGCAATTGGGTGTCAAAGGGGTTGGGTACCAGATGGTATTCGTACCCTAGTGCAGTGGCAAGGCTATATGACACCCCTGGGGAAAGATGACGGGTCACGCAACGCACAGGCACCCCAAAAAAGTTAAGGAACGTGCACAATACCCCTCCTAGACCACGTGTGCTGATGGAAAACCCTGCACTACGCTGTGGCATCCAGTAACACAATGAACGTATGCGTGTCACACGCGGCCTAGATTGACCTCTGAAGGGGTAGGCTACACACGGGGCAAGCACAGATGTTAGATACGTGCGTGACTCACCGTCTGCCAGGTAAAAGAGCGTGAAAAAATAGCACTTTTGGTTGGCAACACCCCCGCCAAAAGAAGAGGTGTACGCTGTCTGAGGAGACAGGACAACTGTAGAAGGGGACACTGTTTGAGGGAACAGGCCCAGGAAAACCAGTACAAGAGGAAAAAGAGAAAAGAGCTGTCAGAGGTAACAGGGAGTACGAACTGGAAACGCCGTGAAGTAAATCGCGTGTGAAACGACAAGAAGTACCGAATTCACCCACTCGCTCGCCACGAAAAGCACGTACAAGGAAATTGTGTTCAACACTACCTTTTATACAGGCCCACACGTACATCGTCACTTACGGCGTGTACGTGCTTGGCCCATTTTCACCAATCACACGCTTTGGCACTCCTGCGTGTAGGTATCTTTTCACCAATCACACGCTTTGTCACTCCTGCATGTGGATCCTTTTTCACCAATCACGCGCTTCGACACTCCTGCGTGTAGCTCACTTTTCACCAATCACACGCTTTGTCACTCCTGCATGTGGATCCTTTTTCACCAATCACGCGCTTCGACACTCCTGCGTGTCGCTCACTTTTCACCAATCACACGCTTTGACACTGCACGTGCAGGTAACTATTGACGCACATATGCTGGTGACGGGTTTTCGCGCGATGCGGGTTTTCGCGCGATGAGTGTGGGGTTTTCTGGTGCAAAATCACTCCCTATCACGCTGTCCACGCGTTCTAACACGAAAGACCACGCTCCTGGCCAGGAGGCCGAATTTAAGTCCCCAAGAACCCTGAGCACGCTCCCACCTGCCATCGGCTGCTGCCTGACTGCCTGCTGGCCACGTGCCCCACAGTGCTGGTGGGTGGGGGTGGTGGGAGACATGGGTGGGGGCCTGGTGGAGGGTGCCCCTGGTGGATGGGGGTTGGGGTGGTGGGAGACATGGATGGGGGCCTGATGGCAGGTGCCCCTGCACTGCTGGGGGGTGGGGGTGGTGGGAGACATGGGTGGGGGCCTGGTGGAGGGTGCCCCGGGTGGATGGGGGTGCAGGGGGACATGATCAGGTGTGCAGGGTAGTCCACTGTTTTGTGGGCTGCCTGCAGGGGCCGGGGAGGGTGTACAGGGTACACCTGTGGGGGCCCACCCAGCCTATTCGCATGTGATAATTCCCACGCACCCCTGTGATACAAGTACCCTGGCCAATCGCGTGTTGAACTTCCCGCTACCCCTGTAATACACGCACCCTGCCTGTTCGCGTGTGATGATTCCCGCGTACCCCTGTAATACACGTTCCCTGGCCTATCGCGTGTTCTACTTCACGCGTCCCCCTGTAATACACGTTCCCTGGCCCATCGCGTGTTGAACTTCCCGCTACCCCTGTAATACACGCACCCTGGCTGTTCGCGTGTGATGATTCCCGCGTACCCCTGTGATGCACGTTCCCTGGCGTATCGCTTGTTCTACTTCACGCGTCCCCCTGTAATACACGTTCCCTGGCCCTTCGCGTGTTGAACTTCCCGCTACCCCTGTAATACACGCATCCTGGCTGATCGCGTGTGATGATTCCCGCGTACCCCTGTGATGCACGTTCCCTGGCCTATCGCGTGTTCTACTTCACGCGTCCCCCTGTAATACACGTTCCCTGGCCCATCGCGTGTTGGACTTCCCGCTACCCCTGTAATACACGCACCCTGGCTGTTCGCGTGTGATGATTCCCGCGTACCCCTGTGATTCACGTTCCCTGCCTAGTCGCGTGTAGTACTTCCCGCGTACTCCTGATTTGGAGATTGCCCGCTTTGCTTTCCTTGTTTGCCTGCCCTGTGAAGTGGTCCGGGGTTAGCGCAGCCCTTAGCGATGATTTAGCGCTTTTGATGGCTTTTCCGTGCGCGAGGGCGTTCTTGGGGGCGTTACTGGCGCTGCTGCAGGCTCGCTGCGATTCTCTGCGCCACGGCTGTTTTGGGAGCTTGAAATCCATGAATACGCTGTGCGCGGAAATCTGTTTTAGCGCACGTGCCTGGCGCAGACTATCGCAGGCGCACGCTGTGCGCCAGCCGCGTGCGCTACTTGTGCGCTGGATTCTCAAAACAGTCCTTTTAAGGCCTACTTCGTCGTATATAAATACTCAAACACAAATAAATAACATCCAAAAACTTTTTCTAAAATAAATCATTGCTCATTGCCACGGCTAGATTTGATTGACATTTATTTCTAGCTGCGGTTACAATATAAAACTTTGGATGGAGAGCCACATCGATTTTTATACATATAAAGACGTAATCAATCATTTTTGAAAGGACTCGGGTCCAAACTGCATACTTTATTCCACATTAAGTTCTATAGCCAAGGGTATGATCCAATGAACTCGAGGCAACAACCTTCCCAGACGTTGCTGCAGTTAACCGTGCCTACAATATTCAACAACCCATTCGGCTATACCATAGCTGTGGTTATTCATCTATGTTTAAAAAAAAGAAGATATATCCTTCTATCTGTAAAAAACAAAAACATCATTAGATAAAGAACAAGAACACACACACGTCAGGAAACACAATTTAATATGCATGTTTTTTATGACCCTCATATCGTGTATGCAGTGCATCACATGCAATACATAAGATAAAACATTTGAGCATACAACACTGTTGTTCTCGTTGCACATACTAATTATTGGATCATTGGGAACAAAATCCAACTTGGATTTAAAAAAAACATACAATAATATAAAAAAATATAAAAACTACCACTACAATAAACAAACAGATATATATAAACTGTGTAAGAATAAACAAGGGATGTTCTACGGGGTGGTTGCAGGACAGAGGATGGAGAAGGTTAAACATGGAGAACATGGGATAGGAAACAATCAAACAGGTAGAAATGGTAGTACTGAAAATAAATTGTTTTTCATATTTTGTGTCAAAAATGAAATGGAGAAAGTCCAATGCACCATGTGCAAAAAGACACCGAAACGTGGGACTTCAAATGTTTGTAGATGATCTGCCCCATACTAAGATATAGCCTTAATTGTGGTCTTTCCTTTTCACTGGAGCTGTAAGTGGTGGTTGTGCACAATCAAACTGCACACATTAAAGATGCTGCCACCAAAAGCCAGAGTCTTAAAACACCTGCAGCACTCAAGCAGTCCATTTGAGAATCATCAGAAATGCTAAAAAGGTTCACAAAGGGGGCTTTTCATGAACGTCTACAGATGTGCTGCTCCCATCTTCAAAAGTACCACTATGTTTTGATTATGGGTTTGCCTTTCACGGGAGTTAACTGTACAACTTCTCGTGCAAGGCCACTGAGATGATGAGAACAATACAGCTACAAAAAAATACAAAAGTAAAAAATGAATAAAATGAACTTGCAAAACACAATCAATTGTACTACCTCAGAGTAAACTCAAAACAGCTAAGAGTACTGCGTAGCTGAAAGTGCATTAAAATTACAACAAATAAAATCAAATAAACCTTCAACCTCACTAACATGAATACATAAAATAAATGCCTGCATACAAATAACATTGATTGGCAAATCTAATGTAGTAAGGTCCATATTAGGGAAAGTTAAATAAAAATACATTAAAACATACTTGCCACAATATCAGAGCAGATTAAAAGAATTATAATGAACACCACCTGACAGCAGTGGTTAATATAACTAACACACACAATGCAAATAAACCTTCAAATATATACATATGTATTAACACTTACTTTCAGATCAGCTACACTCCTGCCATGCAGTGAGAGTTCTGGAATCAAAAGGATAACACTGCAGAAAAATGTGCCTTTTATACTTTCCAAAACGAATACCAAAAAAAGAGGACTATATACTATTAAAACTACTAAAATGGATGACGCATTTTCACCACAACCTATCATCTACACAAATAGAAAAGTATCAACAGCCAATAACAAACATTGAAACTGACAGTAATCTATTATTTCTCCAGCGGCTATCCGACACAGCTGCAGATCTTGCTTTGTATCCATGGCTACACATACATTTTTTTTGCAAGCCCAACATCAAACTAAGCCAGCCTTCAAAACTTCAAATGAAATTAGAGACCACCTAAGCAGATAAAATAACAGACACAAATAAAGTTCTATGCTGTAGCATCCGCATAACAATATGATTATTGCACAGAAAATGTATGTTTATAGACATGGCTATAACCATAGCCACACCTACAGGTAAAATTAAAATTAAAATTATTAAAATCATTGACGTGCCTACGCACATGCTTTTTATAGATGCGGTTATTGAAAAGTTATTGGAAAGACCGTTCATGGCCGTTTGCAGTTAGCCACGGCTACACAAATACAACTATGAATAGGAACATGTATTTACACTCCCACAATCTTCAAACAAGTTTCCCTAATATGCCTACCAGCCCCATCTCCATTTCCCATGGTCCTCCTCTACTCCCCTAGTCTCTCCCAATCCCCCAAAACACTCAATGCATCTATGATGCTAGTTCACCCAAAATGTCGGATAGCTGCGGCAAGCACACGTCCACAAACCCATGATGTGCCATTTGCCAGAATATAGGGTGCAACTTTTACCCATGGGTAGCAAGGCTGTTCACTCAGTGGGTGCTGGATAGCCACTGGTAAATATCACAGTTGTTGTAGCTGGGTGCGATCCTCAATACATTAATCACTCCCCTTTTGTATAGCCGTGGCTATCAATTATTTTTTTTTTTAAACTGAGTATTGAATATAAATGACAAAAGAGACCGTACTGATACAATTCTACTTAAAAGGTGACACTAGAATAAATGCCTGCTCATGGAGTTATTTAAAGTGGATAATGATAAAGTATACATAGCAGTTAGGGTATAGAAGATTGGCGTTAGGTAGGGTGGATAAATTTCAAAAACAGGTAAAGGATGGGTTGGACACAAACAATGACAGTGTAGTGCATAGAGAGATCTACAATCAGAAGGATAAATCTGCATGAAATGATAATTTTTCTACTTTCCCAAATGAAAATCACAAAAAGAGGGCTATATTTACGAACCAAATTACAAAAATGGCCAGCACATTTTTAGTGTTACCTGTCACAGACACACACAGAATTACAACAGTAACATCAACCAATTAAAAACACCAAAACACACACATCATACATACCATATTCATAGATATTACTAGAAATTCAGACTAGGAATCATTTTCCTTGAAACAGAGAAAGACTGCAGATATCATGGCTGGTTTGAAAACTGTGTGGCTGATCAGAGATAGTTGGCTATTTTGGTTACTGGCTTTTTGTAAGAAACTAAATCATAACTTGTACCTTGGTTTGAGAGATTTTACAATTAAATGGTTTGGATTGCAGGGAATGCATTGGTTCTAGGTTTTCCAAAAATTGTTCAGTCTGAAAAGTACAGGGCACCCAAACATCGTACTAATTCATTGTGGAGGCAGTGGTTTGGGGAACGTACGTGGCGTGTCCCTTACTTTAATGATGAAACAAGACTTGGTAAAATTAATGGCACTTTTTCCTCACCCCGTCTTTATCTTTTCCAACCTGACTCAGATGCAGAAATGGAAATGGACCATCAAAGGTAATTGTAAAATTGAAACATCACAGAGAAATGTTAATAAGGTAGTTTCAGCATTCAAAAGAGACCACAACCAATTACAGTTCTACATGGCCAATTTCTATAGACATGATGGAGTACACCTAACCGATGAAGGAAATACGGTGTTCCTTCATAACATCAAACATCAAAACACTACTCGAAAAGTGCTAAAATACTACACTCAGTGTACCTCAAAACAGTCTTTTTAGGGATTTATCACATATAATTACACAAATAAAATAAAATAATACCCCAAACTGTTTTTTACTATTACCACAATTAGAGTTCATTGACTTTTTTTATAACCACAGTTACACATTTCTTGTTAATGGGGGTCTCAGTTCGGGTTTTATAATACAATAGAAGTTAAAAGTCCAATACAGTAAAGGCTGCTTGTGTAGTTATTATGTAAGGTACATGAAGATAAAGAAATCAGTGTATAATACATGACAGTAAACTAGGTGGGCATACATATAATAGATACAATTGCACAAGTTGGGTGAGCATGGGTGAGAATACACAGGCTAAAATACAGTGTATCGGGCATCTAAAACTAGAGTAGTGTGGATCCTTTTTGTATTGATTTTTTAAAATAATGTCCTTTTTTTCTCCACAGTCTCACATGTAAGAAAGTCTGAAAACACACAGTCAAAATAGATAAGACTCCCAAACACCTACCGTATCACTGACCAGTGATTTTTCACACCCAACATCACTATACCTATAAAAATATTCTTTAAAAATAAATACAACACAGATACCTCAAAACGTAGAGACATGGGCATGGAACTACTCTTACCCGTGGCTATATATAGTCCTACCTAGCCTCGAATTTGCCTAGCCGCAATTATAGGAACAGCGGCTGGAAAAAAATGCTTTCCTGTGCCCATGCCCTTACTAAGTAGACCCCTCATCTGTGTCAGATCCCCCATTCCCCAGATGACTCTCACACTTCTTCTGCCCTCTCCCTTTCCCCCCACAACACATGCTGTTTCTGTGACGCAGTTTGCTTTGAGAAGTCAGCTCTTCGAGGCTCTAGCCACGGCTACAGAAAGCTTTGTGTTGCAAACTCCGTCCCTGGATCCCCTATAACTCCTAAATTTCACTTGATGTCCTCCAGCAACCGCACCATTTCTAGCCTAAGTCTTTTGCAAATATTGTAACCTGCAAATAGCTTTTCTTTTCCCTTTATCCTCAGCTATAACCATGGTTATCTCTTGCATCGAGACAAAAAAAAACATTTAGAAAAACACATGGTTCTGAGTAAATCGATGAGATTTAGCTATCTATTTTTGAGAAAGGGGCACCCCATTCTCCATCAAATATTTAAATAACTACTACACAGAATAATTCCAAACCACACATGGGTTGCGAGTCAACGCTTCGTTCCCAAGTTCTTTCAGACCTGGTCCAAATCTGTCCTGCGGTTTGGGCTCTGTGCTTTGACAAAAATGTACCTTCTTTGCCTATGGTAAAATTAATTGGATGTAGGACGCACTTTTGGCAACACCTTTTTATTTGACTTCTTAATAACTTTAATATTTTTTAACAAATCTTCACAAAACGTTGCAGTCTGTTGAAGCCCACAAGTCCTTAATCAATTTTGAAATTTTGTTCAAATCTGTTCCTTGAATCAAAAGTTATTTTGAGGGGAGATCATCGCCCTATAATATATATTACAGGGCCTGCGGTAGCAGCCCTGTGGTTATGGTTAAGTTGCTCAACTCATAGAAAAATCACTTTTTGGGTGGCTTATAACTCCACCCCCACCGCAGACGAATCCTCACCAAATGTTGCAAAAAAAGTATATGGTCCCCTCAGAATAATTTTCTAAAGTTTGGTGAGGTTTCATCTAGGATGGGTTAAGTTATAGGGGGAGTCCCAAAATGTGTGGAAATCCTCATAGATGGAACAGAAAATAAAACCTGGATGGATTTTTCCCAAATTTAGGCTAGGAGCGGCAGCTTGGTTCTGAAAGCGTGCTTTTCTTAATTTGGTGTAAATCTGTTCAGTATTTTTTTTTAAATGATCAAAAAGTAGGTGAAAAGGAATTAGTGATATCTGGGTCTGGACTCAATTCCTGATTCAGGGTCTGCGGACACCCGTGGACCAATCAGGTTCTGGCGTGATGTCTGCAGACATTATACACGCCCACTGATGGGATGTTTAAAAACGTGAGCTCAGTGACATTTTTTGGAACGCTCATGATGTTGGATCTGTGGACAGCAACCGGTGTCCATGGATAGTGCCGTGAGGAAAAAGAGTGAAAAACACATTTGGGGTTATTTGGTGGCTGAAAGAGGGACTTGAAAGTGTGGCGCAGTGGAATAAAGTTGATATGGATCTGTTTTAATAGGTAAAAAGAAGGTTGGCAGGTGCCGCTGAGTCTGCAGACATCACCACTGACCACAGATAGAAAAAAGTCTGGAAAACAGATTTTGGTTTATTTGGTGGCCTAAATAGGGTCTGGAAAGGCTGGGGGTATTAAGTGGATATGGAGCTGTTTGTATAGGTGAATAAAAGTGTTGCAGGTGCCGCAGAGTCTGCGGTCAATTTTAGTTTCTGCTGACATTTTTGGGTTTGGGTGGTTTAGGGTAAGTCCTGTTATTTGAAAGTGCATTGTAAATAATTGTTCTATGGCTTAATTCTATTGTGGAGTTTGTGGCCAGTGTAGGTAGAAGGGCTGTCCGGTGCAACGGTGTGCATGGACACCGCGGTAGTGCACGGACCGGCATGTGCCATCTGGGACTTTTAAGGATGCCTGGCTTGGGAAGAGGATATTGGGGGATGTCTCTATAACCCTGGTCCACTATTGGCTGGACTACTCCAACAGCCTCTTCCTTAACCTCCCCATTTGTTGTCAATGCACCCTTTGGCTAATCTAGAATACTTATCCTTGGCCTCAAGCTCAGGGATTGGATTGCTGCAGCCCTCACATGTGCACATTGGCTCCTGGTGGTTGCAAGTATCTCTTTGCTGGGGCCCCTCTTTGGAACAGCCTTGCTGCTTCTCTTATACTTGAGCTGGACCTCCTTAAGTTCCAGAAACTTCTAAAACCTCTGCTTTTCTCTTCTTGTTTCACTTAATCCCTTCCCTGTTAACTGATACCACTGCCCCTGAGATTGGTGGTCTGGAACCTCATGAACCTTGCAGGTTTCAGGCCCTATATCTAGTCGACATCAGTACACCTACCCCCCTTCAGCACCAGCCTTGCAGGTGTACCGTCTGGCGGGTGTGTACCCCCAACCTTTGTGACTCCTCTGCACCAGCAGTTAGCCAGTGGCCTCCCACCTTGGCATTTCTAGGCACTTTCCTTCTGAGCTCCTATCAGCACTTGCAAATCCCCTTTCCATTCATGCACTTTTCTTACTGAACAATGCATATGTGGCTGCAATCCTGTTCTGCACTACGGGCTGTAGCACGAGCAGACTTTTTTTCCGATTCAAACCTATACTGAGTTTGAACAACATTACCACATAGCCGGTCCCCGGTGGCCATGCCCACATTAGCCCCATTGCCATCGTGGTCATGGCCATGACTGTGGATAATCTGGCCACTGCCCATTTTCACAGGCTATACCTCAGTCACCAAAGGCATATCACTTTGTTTGTACCTACATTATGACACTTTTCAAAAAATAAAACACAGACACATTTGCAAAACCATGCTTTCAGGCCCTTGTCAATGCTCCTTGCATGTGTTTGCAGCAAATCTGTTGATGTTTTATTTTTTGAAAAGTGTCAAAAAGTATGTTCACAAAATAGTTATTTAACTTACAACCCACTTGACAAAATCCATTCAGGCTTTGCACAAACATTCATGGTTAGGTCGAAAATCTTTCTGAAAAAATTTGTGCAGATTTGTCAAACAGTAACAAAGTTATGTCATCTAAAAATGATGAGACCCCCTCTAATTTTGCCCCCTCATGACAAAATGCCACCAAACCTTTCAAGATCATTCACATCTGGATCTAGAATTTGCAAATGATGCGGATTTATATTACTTCTGAAAAACTCATCCCCCTTATACTACCCATGTTGAACTCTATCTCGGACCAGACTGACCCATCTATTATAGTAGACATGTACAATAAAGTGATGCTTTCATCTCTTGACTCTAAACACCATTGAAAATCAGAAAGAGTAAACCGCGACAACATGTAAACACTTGGTTCTCTCCCCATCTGAAAGCAATTAGAGAACAAAAATGCCAAAGTGAAAAAACCTGGAGATTAGACCCATTAGAGTTCAACAAAAATAACTTGAATAAACTAGCCGCTCTCTACAAAAAAGAAATCATCTTAGCCAAACAAACTTCCTACATCCTCTGTATCTCTCAAGCTAAATCTAACATCAAAGATCTGTTCGCAATCCTCAAAGAGGTAGAATCACCCATTTAAGCCCCTGACTCATGTCTCAAGGACAAAAATTGGTGCACGAGCATACAAAATGCCCTTGCTAATAAGATAACAACTCTTCAGGCCACGAGCAACAATAAAAAAGACTCTCTCACTGTCTCTAAGTCTAGTATTACTGTTAAACCACCAGTGCATCAGAACACCCCGACTCCACCTCCACCACCTACTCCTCACTTTCACTTTCATAAAGTATCTACCAAAGAAGTTGCAAATGTCATCCTCACCCTCAAACCTTCCAACTTCCATGGAGACCCATGCCCAGCACAAATTATAAAAGATGCAGCCCCCGAACTCTCCCCTTTCATCACCAAACTTATAAACGCGTCCTTCATATCAGGCACCATTCCCAATAACCTGAAATACTCCTGGGTTCTCCCTTTCAAAAAACAGACCCTTGACCCATCCATTCCTACTAATTACCGCCCTATCACTACAGTGCCATTTCTGCTCAAAATCTTAGATAAAATAGCATATCTGCAAATCCAACAACATCTGGAACAAAACCACCTTCTAGGAGTTTGACAGTCTGGCTTCAGACCTCAACACGGTACTGAGACTGTGCTCATAGACCTCAAGGCACAAATAGATGCACTAAGAGACAAGGGTAAGACTGCACTTCTGCTACTCCTTGATCCCTCAGCGGCATTTGATTTGGTAGATCATGAGATTCTTTACAACCATTTAGACTCCGCGGCTCATTTCTCTCAAGAGGCAGGATTTAGTCCTTCCTCGATAACAGAACAATGCAAGTCTTCTCTCCTCTAGCAGCTGCCGACCCTGCACCTATCTCCTGCGGTGTGCCTCAGGTTTCCTGTGTATCTCCTACTCTGTACAGCATCTTTACAAAGCCCCTTTTTGATGATCTAGATAACTGGGTATCACCTACACGAATTATGCTGATGATACACAGATCTTCATCCCATTGACGGGGAATTATAGCAAGGATTTGGCCTTTGAGAACAGAGTATACCTCATCATCCAGGCATGGTTGGCTTCACACGGTGTATGCCTGAATGATGACAAAACAGAACTCCTCATTCTAGGCACTTCCTCCAACCTCAACAAACTAGGCCAGAATTACTCTACCTTCAAAATTGACAACAACAACAACATTACTGTGGCTAAAGTAGTACAAACCCTTGGTTTCTACATAGACTCTACTCTAACTTTCAAAAAACAAGTAAATGCTATGGCTTCGGCTACCTCCTATACTTGCAAGTTAATCAGAGCAGCCAAGCCTTTCCTCTCATCTAACAACTGCATTACTCTAGCGAGAGCTTTGATCTTGTCTAAGTTGAACTATTACAACACCCTCTACGTAGGCAGCAATAAGTACAGTACGACTAAGATTCAGACCCTCCAAAACAATGCCTTAAGAGCAGCTCTAAATTTCCCAAAGAAGGCCCACATATCAGACCTCAGGAGATCTGCCAATTGGCTTTCTACGAAAGACAAGATTCTCCTTAAAACCGCATCCTTGACACACAAATGTCTCCATCAGTCTGCCCCTTACTACCTCACAACCAGATTTACTAGACAAGTAGCCTCCCGCCCTCTGAGAAAAGCCAACTCTAACCTCTTATTAGTGCCTAGATTTAAACGCACTAAGGCCGGTGGAAGTAGCTTTCCTGTCAAAGCGGCACAAAATAGGAACCCCCCCCTCTCTAAGGGAAGGCCTGCCATACCTACAAATCAGATGTAATCTCATCCACGGGCTCAAGGAACATGATATCTGATCTCATATTACACGTCATCTCCTAGTCCTTGATGTATTTATTGCATATACTCCTGTATAACATTCGCCTTGCCTGCTTACTGCTGATGATGCTTACAGCACTGTAAAGAAAGCTGTATTTTAACCCTGTGTAATAATGTAATATAAGCTTAACAACCCTCTTGATGCCTTTGCGCCCTGATGCCTTTGGGTCTGGTGCGCATTAGAAATAATAAAACAAACAAAACAAACAAATGTATAAGCCTTTCAAATATTTTGGGAGCCCCCCTCTACTATTGTCCCCTCTTGGCGAAACAGCACCAAACTTTGTAGAACCATTCAGGGTCAGGTCTAGAATGATATTGCAAGATGTCGTGCATTTTCATTGAGTGGCGCTAAAGCTATAAGCCATCCAAAAACTACTTTTCACCTACCTTAAAATGCAGAAATATGCATGGATGTCCCTGATCAACTGAGATGTTTGTGAACATCACAGGAATGTCACCAAACAATACTCCAAACATCTGAGATGTTCGCAGACATTGTGGATTAAAAAACGCCTGATTTTCTGCTTTTTATGGCCATTATCCCATCCCATCCTCATCATCCTGCACCTCCCCAGAGATTGTTTAATTAGTTTGATAAGTGCAATGTTGTGTTTTAATATGTTTTAACGCAATGTCTGTGAACTATTTGCGCAGTTTGTGAATCCAACATGCCACCCGTTTATTGACCAATCAGCGGGCACGTATGATGTCTGCGAACATCATGCTGCTCTCTGATTAGTCCAGAGGCGTCCACGGACTACAAATCAGGAAACAAGTCTGCAGAACAGACACATATATCACTCATTTTTTACCTAATTTTTGGCCATTTTAAATAAGAACTACTGGTAGAATGTACACCGAATTTGAAAAAGCATGCTTTCAGGACCAAGCTGCCGCTCCGCGGGCAAGGGTTTGGGCTGTAGGCTTGAGCACAACTTATTGTTCATTTTCTATCTATGAGTGTTTCAAAAAATGTTGGACTCGCTAATACCTTTGGCAATCCTGGAGGAAACCACACCAAACTTTGCAGAATCATTCTGGGGCCATATACCTTTTTTGCAAAGTTTTGTGATAATACATCGAACAGCACCAAAGTTATAAGCTGTCCAAAAAGTGCTCTTTCTATGGAGTTGAGCAACTTAACCATAACTACATGGCAGCTACCACAGGCCCTATAATATTGTAATAAGCCTGCTTATTGCTCAATATATGTGCACCCTTGCTGAGACTAATCCCTAAAGAAAGTACTCTAATAACATACAAGAAAACTAAAGTCTACGTAGATAGCACCTTTTGGGCCTGGGCAATGGAAAAAGCACTATGATGCAGAAAAAAAATAAGTGGACCAGGGAGATGAGATGAGGAAATGCCTACCTCCAACACCCGGAGAGAATTATGGGTGTGGTGGTTCTTTACCACTGTTTGGGGTGTACTGAAGGGGAAGGCTACCAAGGTGAAATGCACTGAGTGCAACGTGTACTCAGTTACGAACAATCTGGGCAGTACTCTGACGGGACCACATCCATGCACCGCCACACTAAATATGACTACTGGCATGCTCTGAGAAAGGTGGTTCCTTTCTCTGGAAGTGGTACGCTGTCTCCCTCTACCTCATCCTCCTCAACCAATAAGGCCGCCACGCAGGCTACTCCTCTGGGGCACAAAATCCCACAAGCTACCTTGCAAGCCATGAAAGAGGCTGTTGATCCATATCTTCTGAAGACAACAGCACTCTGTATATACTTCAACATACCACTCTTGCGTGGGGAGCAGTTTTGAAGTGCTTTCGAGGCTGTAATCAAGAAGCATGAGAAACTCGGCCCCTTTACCTTAGATTTAACGTGCACCCAACATCTTCCCCTATCCACCTGCCCCTTCATATATGTGGTTGGTGCTCCTTCCCTCTTTCCTCTCACTCACTTTACTTTACTTTACAAAATACAAAATCAAAAAAACACCACAAAAAAGGTTCCTTTAGGAAAATCAAAAAACACCACAGCACCACAAAAAAGGTTCCTTTAGGAACCACCTTTCACAGATAAACAATAGAACTAAAAAAAAGCTTATAAACTCCACGTACTTTACATTTTTCAGTAAAGTAGTTAGACTCAATAAGATTTTCCAATATTTCCATTAGCATTTTCTACTATGCTAATGGGAATAATGGACAATTGTATACTAGAAAAAAAGAATAAAAACATAGAAAGTATTTTCTTTCCCAAATACTTTTCTATAGCATACAATAAGGACCATAATCCATGGAACTTCACGACTATCCGCAATCTGCGTAGTCCCCCTTCCAGGCCATGCATCGTTAAAAAACCTATATTGCACATGCACACCATCACACAAGACATCCCTTATACCCTGTTTACTGTTATGTTTGTAACATTCCCTCATTGCATGCTTTCAAAGAGTCACACATCTATCCACCAATCACTTCCAAAAACTCTACCTATAACCCTAGTTACATATTAAACTTCCACGCACCACCTGCCACTTAACAATGCTCTAGACATTGTTGGCATCTGCATTTCCCTTGCTTATACAAATAAATTGTACACACCCCTGCTATAAATCCACATATGCACTGTTCAGTAAGAAAAGTGCATGAATGGAAAGGGGTTTTGCAAGTGCTGATAGGAGCTCAGAAGGAAAGTGCCTAGAAATGCCAAGGTGGGAGGAGCATCAGCAAGGACCTCAAACCGTGGTTTTCCAAATCTGTCCGGTGTTTTATTTTTTGAAAAAGTGTCAAAATGTAAGTACAAACAATTTTGATATAACTTTGGTGCCTGGGCAATGAGCCTGGCCCTGACCAAGGTCAAATTGATACTCTGATTTGCTTATTGGGGCAGGCAGCAGGCCGAAGCCCTAGATTTGAATAGGAAAAATATATTCTACTTGCGGCTACAACATGAAGTGCTGGACAGGATTACAACAAACCTGCAGAAGGAGCATCAGCAAGGACTTGAAAGCATGTTTTTGTTTGTTTGTTTGTTTGTTTTATTATTTCTATAGCGCACCTTAACCCGGAGGTATCTGGGCGCATTTGACATTTGCAAGTGTTACAGGAATACAGGGTCATGGCATATAGAAATACACATATTACAGATGTCATACAGAATTATTACAGATGTCAAATTACACATATATACATCCTAATGGCGACAGATAGTACCAAGTGATATGCAGAGCAAAGGTCAACTAGGGGATCCAAGGTAATGTGGTAAGGCATAAAGTTATTGCTTCTCAACTAGTCATTTGATAGATTTACTTTTGAAGCTTGAGAAAGAGTTGGTAGTTTTTAGGGAGGATGGAGTCAGTCCCAAAGCTGAGCAGCCATGACTGGGAAGCTGCTCCCCCCTGATTTTTGTAGTTCGTATCTAGGTACTAGCAAGCTGGGGGTGTTGGAGGACCTGGTGACTCTAGTTGAGGATGTGAGTTTAAACTTTTCAGTTAAATAACGAGGAACTGCGTGGTTCCGAGATTTATGCGTGAGGGACATGGTTTTGAGTTGGATCTTCTCATTGATGGGCAGCCATTTGTGATGTCTTCTTATATTGGATATGTGAGCTCTTCTGGAGATACTTAGAGCAGATCTCAGGGCATTATTTTGCAGGGTTTGTAGTTTGTTGATAACATATTTTCTTGCTGCTCCCCGGTAAAGACTTTTGCAATAGTCCAGCTTGGACAGTATTAGTGCCCTGGTGAGGGTAATGCAACTTTGCTTGGATAGCAGCGGTTTTCAGGCCCTGATCAATTTCCCGGTATAGGCAGTAGCTGAGGCTGTGGCGTTCACTTGTTTGTGCAGATTTAATGTAGCATCGATGTAGAAACCTAGGGTCTTTACCTCTTTAGCTACAGTGATTTTGTTTCTGTCAATTTTGAAGGAGGCATATGGGCCTCATTACGAGTTTGCTGGTTCGGATACAATGGGCCTCATTACAATAGTGGCGGTAAGACAACAATGGTGTCGGTAGTGCTACCGGCGCCGTTGTTACCATGCCGCCACATGACGAGTACTGCTCGCGGGGGCCGCTCTGCACGTCGGGTTAGACGTACCGGCTCCGGGTCCCGCGAAAGGGGAATTACCGGGCTCACCAAGGTCGGAATGGCTGGGTTATTCCCCTTTCGCGGGACCCAGAGCTGGACCCAAGTTTGAGGGTAGCCATGCCGGTATGAACGGCATGGTTACCTCCAACCTCGTAATGAGGCCCAATGTGCTGGTAATCTTACTGGGAATGGGGATCACGCGATTCAGGCACCCGCGAAAGGGCAAATACCGGGATTGGCGGGGCTGGAATACCCCGGTAATTGCCCATTCATGGGTACCAGACTTTCTAGCAAGTTTGGAGGTAACTTTGCCGGTTTTACCGGCAAGGCTACCTCCAACCTTGTAATGAGGCCCATAGTCTGTATTTCATTTTTTCAAGTTAGCTGACGAACCCACAATCAATTAAAGTCATTTTGGTTCCGTGTAGGGGTCTAAATTCGGATTGTCGCATTCCTAAGAGGTGATTGGACTGAAGATATTCCTGGATTTGTAGATAGGCTACCTTGTCCAGTATCTTCAGTAAAAAGGGACTGTGGTGATTGGGCTATAGTTTGTGGGGATGGTGGGATCTAGAGTTTTTTTTTTTTTAAGGAGGAGTAACACCCACGATTCCTTTAGATTGTTAGGTACTATAGCAGTTGTGAATGATGCATTGATTAATATAGCGATGAACAGAACCAGGTCTCTAGCAGCATCTTTAATTATTTGTGCTGGGCAGCTATCGCCTTGGCAATTTGATGGTTTCAGGGAAGCTATTATTTTTTGTATCTCTAGTATAGAGACTTTGGAAAATGTAAAGTCTTGGAGAGGTTTGGTTGTAGGCTTTGAGTTGTTGTGGTTAATACCTGATTTTTGAAGGTTTAGTCGCTTTTCCTCAATTTTGGCCTGTAGGGTGGCTATTTTGTTATTGAGGGCATTCTGAATGTTGTTCCACCAGAGTTTGTCATTGACACATGGGTCTGTAGGGGTGATAGGAGTCTTCATCTCTTTGAGGATGAGAATAACTCTTAGGTGCTGGAGCTGGCTTGATTTATTCTATTATTGAAAGAGTCTAGTTTTGTGCGGATTATTTCTTCCTTGTACTTTGCAGATAAATTCATTAGATTAGTTTTGTTCTCTGTGGAGGGGAGGTGTTCCATATAGATTCTAATTTTCTTTTTGCAGCACGTAAGCTTTTTAATTCTGGGGTGAACCACAAATTCAAGTGAGCTTTTGGTTTGTCCTTGCGCAATTTGATAGGAGCGATGGTATTGAGAGCTTAGGTCATAGAGGAATTGTGAGTCTCTGTTAACTTGTTGGGGTCCTTGATTCCCTCTAGATAGTTCAGTATGGGGATCACAAGTGGCAGGATAGTGTTCGCCATAATGTTACATTTGTTTGTTGTATAACAAGGTGGTGCTATCGGGTTTTGTTTCGTTTTTTGGGCATTTATTGGGAGGGTGAATGACACTAGATGATGATCTGTCCAAGATTGGGGAGTGGTTGATGTAATTTTAATGTCACAGTTAAGGTCGGCTACCCAGTCAAGAGTTCTACCTTTGCTGAGGGTAGGTTGGGTGACCTGTATGTTGAAAGCTTCTGTGATAGTATTAGTAACTGATAGTGCCTGGTGATTGTTCGGGTCATTCAGTCTTAGATTAAAATCACCTAATAGTAGCATTTGAGAGGACATTTTGATATTCTCATTCATTAGTAGCATCAGATCTTCCTCAAAGGTGCCAATGGGCCCAGGGGGACTGTATACTAATTGGATAGTTATGGTATGGGAGTTGTCAATTGGTATTTTAGCTGTCAGCAATTTGCAGGATGAGAATTTGGGGGACGTGGCTAATCTAAAATCTAGGTTGGATTTAGCTATGATGGTGATTCCGCCACCTCTGGCATCAGCTCTGTCAGTTCTTACAATAGTATAAGTATCTGGTACAGCTAGTCGGAGTGATGGCCCTGCTGCCGCATGCAGCCAGGATTCTGTAATAGCCAGGAAATCGAGTTTGTCGGCCGTGATAAGATCAGCAATGTCCGTCGCGTGCGCTACTAGCGATCTGCCGTTAATTAGCACGCCCTTGATAGTCTGTGTACAGACTTTGTTGATGGCGATACTTTGTTCATTTTGTTTGGGTAGCTTTATCTGGCTAGTTAAGTTTTTAGAAGAGACTTTCCTAGTTCCAGTGGGGTTAGTGGAGATATTGGGCAGCAGATTCGAATGATGGATGATCCTCACTGTCTGGAATCTGGTGCTAAATCTGGTGCGAATTCTGAAGTTTCTGTTTATGATTGGGCATGGGAGAGTATGAGGCCCAGGATTTGTATGTGTACCGTTATCATTGTGCGTAAAGGGTAGAGACTGAAGTCTGGTACTGAGTCTGACATTCCTGTTTACAGTCAGGGAGGGCTGACTAGTATGCATGTACACGGTACAAAGTCCATTAGGGTGCAAAGTTGATATGGTTGGAGGATGGATCTCGCTACTCAGGGGGTCTAGAATTCAGGTATTCTGGTGGCAATTAATCTTAGGTAAAAAGTAAGTTGGCCTGATGGTTGAGTCCACTAAGCTATGATTAAGCGCAGGTAAAAAAGATGTAGCCTTGATTACTTTGGAGAGGAAGCCCATGGTGGGCCACAAGTGGAATACGGGCCTAGCACCACCTGTAGTAATGAGAAGTTGGATGAGAACGCCTACTAAGGGTGGGAGAAGGGCATAAATAGTATTAGAAATCACTTAGTAACAGAAGTGAGAGTGAAACTCTTCGATGGTCTGAGGTGCAGTGTCTTAGGGTGCGGACCCAGAGCTAGCACAGTGGGATACTAGTTATTTTGGAGAAGAGAGCCAAAAGATGCCTAATTTATGGTGCAACGAAGTAACATGTGGCATTTGAACAGTTTTATTGCTTAATCAAACCAGTATGTTAAGAGTTAAAGGGCAGTATAATACCAAAGCAATGTGAGATGCACCGTGCAGGGCAAGATACAATGAAGAGCAGCATACGTTTAAATACAATGTTAAAGGCAATATAAAAAGTACAATGAACGATACAGTATTGGGAGTGGGCGCACAAAGGCCAGATACAGTGCACCCGCCTAAATGCGGTGTTAAGGGCAGTGAAATACCAGAATCAGTACAATCCAAGTAGCTAGAGTAATGAGTGGGTCACAATGTAGTAAGCAATCATAGGTAACATTGTCCTAGTAATTACTGTGATAGGGGTAAAATAGCACTTTGAACGTTAAGACGATTGGCAGAGCACAGTACCATATGGTGGGCAGTTAGTCTTCCCATAAAGGTCAATTGGCTGATGTAGCGCGACAGAGATGGCGGAAGCGAGGGGGGTGCACATGCATAGTCTTAGGCTGTGACTGGGATAAGGTGAAGAAATGACGATATTTATGTTGGAACCGAACACAGGCCGGATGAAAAGAGCAGGGTGAGGAAGGAAATAATCCTACTGTACAGGAGACTGCTGAGTGCCCCAGAGCGCAAACAGGAGCAAACAGGGCCTTTAGCAGTGGGCCTTCTGCGTGAGGGCCGGCTGAATGCCTGCCGGCTTAAGGGATTGACTTAAAAGCCTGATGAGCCGATAAGGTTGCTTAGCAACCCAAGGTAAACAAAAAGCACGGAAGTGCCGCGGCCATTTTCTGCACAGCTGTTAGTCGGTGCAGAAGATCCTCGTGGTTGATGGCGGCGCCTCCTCTGGGCTCCACATGGGTAGACAGGCCAGCAGGAGTGAATGAATTGCACACAGGGCAATTCGAAGGTCGGAGGATGCAGGCAGGTTCCAGATGCTTCTAGGCGGCGAAGCGCATCGTGCTGGCTCGGGTTCCTCTCCTTCACTTTCTGGTGGGGTACAGGGTGCAGGGCTTTGGAAATCTGTCATGTGTTTTATTTATTTTTAAAGTGTCAAAATGTAAGTACACATTATAGTGATATCATTTTGGTGCATGGACAATAGGCCGGGCCCTCAGCAAGGACAAATGTATACTCTGATTCATTTTTTGGGGCATGTGGCATGGCCGAAGCCCTAGGTTTAAATGAGAATTAAAATTCTGCTTGCAGTTGCAGCCCGAAATGCTGGACAGGATTGCAGAACACCTGCGCGAGGAGCACCAGCAAGGACCTGAAACCACGCTTTTGCAAATCCGGCCTGGGTTTTACTTTTTTGATAGCGTCAAAAAGTAAGTACAACAAATAGGATATAACTTTGCTGCCTGGGCAGTGGACCTGGCCCTCGGCAAGGACAAATGTCTACTCTGATTTGCCTATTGGGGAATGCGCAATGGCCAAAGCGCATGCCCCTAGGATCGTGGAAACTGCCCATGGCTGCAAGCCATGAGCAGTGGCCATTGGTCACATTAAGAGGGTATAGTGGACAATGAAGTAGGATGCAGGGTAGGTGCAGTGGATAACGGGGGTGGATTGGTGGGGGTGGGGTTATAGTTGAGTCTCATGCCCTAGGCAATTCAACCATGACTTGCATCCCCAGCATAGGCTGCTGATAACGACACACATCAGTATGTGTTGTAAAAAAATATGTTTGTTAAAGGAGGTTTACAGTTCCTTCATATATGTTAAAAGAGGAATTATTAATGACATATACAGTCATGTTAAATCATGAAATATTTTCACTCTATGAAATTCACAGAAACAACTTTGTTAAAGAAACGTTGGTTAAATTGCACTAATAAAAACCTATGAAATACAGTGAAAGAACGTTGTTAAAGAGATGGTATGTTTACAAGTAAAACCATAAACCCCAGAAATGTGCCAGTTATGGTAAGCTAAGCAACCATAACTCACGCCACCACCCTCCACACCCTAAGACTAACACCCAGGACATCAAACATGACATCAGAAATGTCATTGATGACAGTTTATGACATCACTGCCCCCTAACTTAATATTTGGTCTCAGCTCATGGTGCACATACACAGGAAAATAAGCAGGCCTCAAACAAAAAATTAATTTGTATATATGATGATTAACTTTAATGTTATTGGCCCTCATTACGACCCTGGCGGAAATCAACTGACATGACCGCCATAGCGTAAATAGCGTTTCCGCCACTGCACGATGGAGGAAAGTGCGGCTAATTCTGACCCATCGGGCACGAGCATTACGCCATGGCGGAAGTGCAAAGTCCGCGATGGCGGAAATGACCCCAAAACGCCCCTTACCGCCGTCGTACGTCGCCGTAGGTGCAATTCCGCCACCTATATTAGCGGTCACCGTAATGAGCGGTCAGCGCAAAATACGGTGACCGTAAATATACGGAAACGGAAGTAAAAACATGGGGCCGGAACGGGAAACAGCACGCCGTACACCTATAAAAGCAGAATCCCAACACAACCATTAAAAATCCGACCCTGAGACACATCCCAACCCGTTATCCACCCCAGTTAAAAAATAAATATGGGAAAAGTTGCTAAAAAAGCGTGCGACCGCAAGCGGCAGGTCCACTTCTCCCACGAGGAACTCACCGTGCTCACAGAGACCCTCCAGGAGAACGCTGCCGTCGTCTTCTCGACGCAAATGACCAGGACGGCACTTGCGAACAAGAAGGCCATATGGGCGCTGGTGGCACAGCGGGTAAGTGCGGTGGGGACCGCACCCCGCAACCCACAGCAATGCAGAAAGCGATGGGACGACCTACGGATACGCGTCCGGAGCATACTCTCTGCCAAACGGAACATTGCCACAGCTACCGGGGGAGGATCGGAATCACCCATCAAGTTGACCCCCTGGGAAGAAATCTGTGCCTCCACCATTGGAATGGAGAGCATAGAGGGAGTCGGAGGGATGGAGAAAGGAGTGCAGACATCAGATGAATCAGGTAGGTGGCCCAAATGAAACTATGCCAAATCCACAATTACCAACCATGTGCAGTACCATGTGTCCCCATAGTGCACTAGAAACACATGTCCAGGAGAACGTCCACATACATTGCCATGACAGCGCCCCTTAAAAGTCAGATTAAATAAATAAATATTTTAAAATCCAGAAAACACACTCTACATGTGCAGCATGCACACCCTAACTGCAGACTGCCAAATAACTGCATCCCCAATGCACAAAAAAATGAGACCACCTCCAAGGCCCTGACCCAAATCACCCCCAGGTACCACCCTAATGCATGTGATACAAT
Source organism: Ambystoma mexicanum (assembly GCF_040938575.1). Taxonomy (NCBI): domain Eukaryota; kingdom Metazoa; phylum Chordata; class Amphibia; order Caudata; family Ambystomatidae; genus Ambystoma; species Ambystoma mexicanum. The sequence continues at coordinate 458,123,392 of NC_090933.1, read as the reverse complement.
TGCCATTACAATTACCACAGACCCATGAATAACGCTCGCCCTCCTTTACTCCACCACAGGGTCAGATTCCAACGACGATCTTCAGGACACCCCTACCAGCACACCTGCAAAGAGGGCCAAGACCAACCGCCAAAGACCCTCCACCTCAGCTGCACGGATCAAGACACGTCAGCAGCACGAATCGAGTGGCAGCACACTGGAGGGGACATCAACAGGCACCCCAGCAGCCAGCATGTCCACAACAGCAGCACCACAGGTCCCCCCAATGGATGCCACAGAAGGCACTGCTTCTGGTGGCAGCAGCACCATAGGTGAAACTGCTTTCATGCCAGCATGCTCCGACACAGAAAACGGTGCTGTAGATGTAGGATCCATCCATGACCTGTCCCAATCCCCCTGTATGTTTCATCCCGTACACCATGAGGACACCACGCAGGGGCACGCACAAGACGACGACTGGCCAACCCCAACAAGGCCTGTTGCAAGGCAACATGAGGCGTCCAGCCCCTCTGTGACACCACCGCAAATGGGCATGGCCCAGCAGAGGCAACAGTCCCTCGAGCAGATGATAGTGCAACAGCAGCAAATGGCCACGCTCCTCAAGGAGCATGCTGATGAATGTGGGGGTTCTAAGGCAGCCATTGAAACATCTACTGAGACACTTAGGGCAGAAATGGAGCGTAGTACAGAGACACTAAGGGCACAAATGGAGAGAAGTACCGAGAGCCTGAGGGGACAAATGGAGAGAAGTACCGAGAGCCTGAGGGGACAAATGGAGAGAAGCACCGAGAGCCTGAGGGGGGAACTGCATGCGACGTCCAAAGACGTATGTGGTGAACTTGCCGCTGTGCGCCATGTGCTCACTGAGCTCTCACAAACCCTTAGGGACATGCATGGGCTATCTATCATGCTGACAAGGTCAGCGTGTGTCATGTCGACAATGGCGGTTATGGTGTCCCGGTCCAAACGGTAGAGGGTGTGGATCTGCTCAGCTGTGAGGTTGAACGGATTAGCTCGGAGGCGTGGGATTGCGGGCTGCCTGCGTGGTGGTAGTGGCTGTGCTGGTGGGGCTTGCTGGCCATGCCTTGCCCTCCTCCTCCTCCTCCTGCGTCTCCTCTGTGCGGCCGGTTGAGACATCATCCGTTGCAAGTTCCGTCCAGGGCAGCCCCCAACGCAGATATGGGAGGAACCTGCGCTCCACAGGCAGGGGTGCCCCTGATACCCGGAGAGGGGGCTTGCAATAGCGTCTGACCAATGACAATGAGCATCTCTGGACACTGGTGTTCGTGGGGGGGGTAGGAGGGTGGAGGGGGTGTGTTGTGCTACTTTGGGTGGCGGGTCGATTGGGTGTGTAATGTCATTTCACATCTGCAATACAATTCTTCATATTCATCCAATGAGATGTGTGGACATTGATCTCTGTGTACGAGGCCTATCCTGGTGTACAGGCCACATTGTGCATGTTCCCGACACACACAGTGCCACAAGTCCCGTGTCCATGTAACAGCCACAAGGCGTGAGTGCTAGAAGCATGCATCTATGAGATTCTGACGTAATTCACGGGCCTCCTGTGCCTCGCGGACCCCTTGAGGTGCTGCCACATCCCCACCCTCATCATGACCATCTTCAGGTGCTAGCAGTTCTGCGTCGGGGGGCATGGCCACATTCCTACGTACGCACATGTTGTGTAGCATGACACATGCCATGACCATCTTTGCCACCTTCTCATGGCGGTACAGGAGTGCCCCGCCAGACCTGCTGAGGCAGCGGAAACGAGCCTTCAGTAGGCCGAATGCCTGTTCTATGACCACACGGGTACGTGAGTGGGCATGGTTGTAGTCCTCCTCATGCTGGTCCTGTGGGTTCCGGATTGGTGTGAGGAGCCATCTCTTCAGTGGATACCCGCAATCACCTGTATGTGGACAAGAAAGGATGTTTGTGGAATGTCATTGCTACGTACGCACCCCCCCCCCTTCCTGCCAGGTCATTCACGCATCACCTACCCCACATACTCATGCATTAAATGAGACTCACCGAGTAGCCAGGATCGGCGCCCTGCATGTCGCTCCATGTAGCGTGGTATTCTAGAGTTCCGCAAGACCATAGAATCATGTGTTGATCCTGGAAATCGGGCAGAACAATGTGTAAAGATCCTGTTGGAGTCACACACCATTTGTACATTGATAGAATGATATTGTTTCCGGTTGCGGTACTGGGCCTCCATGGCATGTGGGACAACCAATTCCACATGGGTGCAGTCGATGGCACCAATGCAACCCGGTATGCCGCCAAGTGCATGGAATCCCACTTTTGTGTTTGTAAGCTCCTGCTCTGAGCGTGGTAAAGAGATGTAGTCGTCTGAGTGCTTCAGGAGGGCATCAAGCACTTGGAATAGTGTCCGTGAGAATAGTGGCTGTGAAATGCCATGCAACTGTCCGACTGTGTGCTGGTAGGTGCCTGTGGCCAGGAAGTGGAGTACAGACACCACCTTCAGTAGGGGTGGGATGGCGGTTGGGCTATCTATCATGCTGACAAGGTCAGCGTGTGTCATGTCGACAATGGCGGTTATGGTGTCCCGGTCCAAACGGTAGAGGGTGTGGATCTGCTCAGCTGTGAGGTTGAACGGATTAGCTCGGAGGCGTGGGATTGCGGGCTGCCTGCGTGGTGGTAGTGGCTGTGCTGGTGGGGCTTGCTGGCCATGCCTTGCCCTCCTCCTCCTCCTCCTCCTCCTGCGTCTCCTCTGTGCGGCCGGTTGTTGCAGTCGTTGGCGTTCGTCTTCTTCTTGAAGTTGGAGTACTTGCAGTGCAATCAGGTCCCCCAGGCCCAACATCGCTAGTCCTGCCGGTAGCATTCTGGAGTGGGTGTGGTTGTGGGAGGGGTTTGGGTATGCAATTTATGTGTTTTCAGGCTGTATAGCCTTCACCTGTGGTGATTCATTCCACCTGTGTCAGCTGCAATGCCTTTCGTGCGAGCACTTCCCGCACACGACGCTGCAATTCGACGCATGGCATCTTGCATTTGCATTCATGTTCTTAATCCCGAAGGCTGTGGAATATTGGTTTATATGTTAATTCTGCTATGGTCCCATTGTTGCACATACAATATTTGCATTCGCGAGCAGACTTGTGAAGGGTCAGTGGAATGTAGTGCTCGATCAACGGTGGACCCTCATGCAGCACTGTACCGAGGTTCACCGACGGCGGGGAGTCCCATCAGTGATTGAGGGCAGTTACCATTTTCACACACAGCCGCACTGCATAGATGTATTTGTGAATACAAGCGTTCACAGATGCCTTTTCAACGTGATGTTGCAAATTAGGAATTCGAAGGACAGCGCTTTCGGTTTTCGACTAGCGGCGGGGAGACGCCCACAGGTCTGACTGGAAATGTAACGTTCTATTGTTGAATGTCCTTGGGACAGGGCCCATGACGGGAATGCAATGATTGATATGATTTGAATGGGATGCGCTATAGCGTAGTGGACGATAAGGCAGGACGTTCCCAAATACATGTGACTTCACTACACAAGGAATCCGGGCAGGAGCACAGTGGATTTTGAAGGCTGCATTACGCACAGACTCAATGGACATTTCGAATGTTATGTGAGTGAATATTCAGGCGTTTTCATAACGGGATGAGGGAATGATGAATGGATGCATGGGAAGATGATTTAATTGGGAGTCGGCCATGTACATGGCTATTTGGAATGTATCCCATTCCCCTGCGCTATGTGATGCAAGGCTGCCATAGTGGGACCATCGTCTGTCTGCCCTTGTTGAACCCTCCCTGTCTCGACGCGCCTTCAATCACTTGTGTCTATGCACGTTGATGATCCCATCTGATGGATCCTGTTCTGACAGGCGCATGCACACAGACACTCGTTTGAAATAGTGTATTCACCTCGATTTGTGTCGTAATGATTCGCAAGTGAATTTTGGGTGCAATTGATCCTTATGAGAGGGCTAGCATGCATATGGTTGTAGGTTTGGTGTATTGAATGTAGTGAGTAATACATATGAAGTTCGGATGCCCATACTATATTTTTTTTCATTTGGGTGACAGGTATCTCCTCCCCTTCTGCCGCTGCCATCTGTACGCCACTCCTGCAGATGGCTTCTACAGTCGACACCTGCAGCTTCGAGTTAATCAGTGGAGCACCATTACGATCTTATGGGATGATCGCCAATGGCCCACATGCCCTTACGCAGTACTAGTGGCTAGGTGCAGCATACCTAGCTTCCAACTGGACTAGTGCCTACTTCATGGGACGGGCCTGCGGTCCTAGGCGCTTCCATGTTGCCTTTTTGGACGTGGATGTAGCCCCTGTGTGCCATGGATGTACAGGGCGTCACACATGGGGTAGCTGGTCATTTATTGCGGATGCAGCCCACAGTAATGCTGATCATTTGTGAGTTTATGCTCAAATGGCTGTATGGGCTTGGTGATTTTGATGTGCATTAAATTTATATTCAGATATTAACCCTGTAGCGTTATTCTTTGCTAGTAATGTGGCATATTCCGATTTGTGGCGCGATGTATTGTGAGGTGTTCTGCATTGGGTTCCGGCTTCTGGGTACAGTTGTGTGGTACGTGCTTATGCTGATGGTTGGTTTGACTACTGCCATGTGTACAGGGCTGGTGCAGTCTCCCTCAGGTTACTGCTTTGACTGTTGGTTTACACTGGTGGCAAGCGATGGGGGACTGTTGTTGTTTTGTGTCATGGAATTTTCAGTTCATTTTGATGTACTTGCACCTTCAGATGCCTGTGCTGCATCAGTACGGCAATGGTGTGTTGCCAATTGGGGATGGCCACTCACAGGGCACTTGGGGCCCCTGCATGCATTTGTTCGTTGGCATGCATGGGTGACTTGTACATTTCACTGGTTGCATGGTGTGACTGCATTGCGCCTACGAGAAGTTGTGCAATGTGGCCAGGGAGTGGAGTACAGGCACTCAGTAGGGCCATTACGGTTGGTTCGTGATGCCGTAGTTCTCGCCATGGCGGAATGGTACTTTCCGCCATGCTTGATGGCGTTAGGTGAATGTCCGCTGGGGTCAGCATTCGCGTACCGTTGCGCCATGGCGGATATTGCGGTTTTGCACGGCGCGCGTGCGCGTACTTGGTGCAGTTAGCGTTGGCGTTCATTACGGTGTCGCTAATCGCATCGTACTTTACGGTGACGGGTCATAATCGCAACGGGCGGTATTCGATGGCGGTATTACATTTCCGCCATCGTTTTTCGTATTCCGCCAGGGTCGTAATGAGGGCCATTGTCATTTTCTAGTGATGTTGTTCTTGCTTCCTTACTGTAGTTTCCCTGTATGTGCCTGTGATTTGTATGCATTGTAGGTCTTCATATGTATAGTTTGTACTAACATGAGTGTAGTAAGTCTTTAATTGTTAGATATACTTTCCATGTTTAACATTAGTCAACATTCTAATTCGGTTGCATGCATTATTTTACTTGCCAATATTACCAAATAAAAAATTCCCAAAATAACTTCTTCTTTTCTTATAGTACATAGTTTACATGAAGAAACTACACCACAGATTAATTATGGAGAATTCCAACTATCAAAAAGACAATCCCCAACTTTACCTATCCGCCTTGCCCCAAGCAATCACCCTAATCAAATTCAGAAAATATAAATCAAAATATGTTTGATGAAACTTCTCTCCCTCCCTCCCCAATAATGATTTTGTAGAAATTCCAAATTCTCACATTTTTGTTTCCCATTCTGAGACATAACCCCTTTCATAAACAAAATGTATTTGTTATACTATGCATATCTTGTATATTATTCTGTAATACATTCTTTTTTTTCTTTAAAAACCACAATTAATAGTCCAAGGACCACACAACTATTTATGGTCCATTTGCAAAAATGCAGCATTTGTGCACATCATGCATTGTCCTGACATGGCTGGTCTCGCATGATGGAATTTTAATTAGTCCGTGAACAAGGCGCCTGTTTGAAGACATCCCTGCGTATGCACTTGGCTTTTCCCGCTCTCCGGTGTCCTCAGAAACCATCGGCGTTGCGGATATCCCAGGTCGTCATCATGTGACCACACCCATGCAGCGTGACGGGGTATCTGCGGATGGTGTCTGTCACTGCAGACAGTTTAAACTGCATTTTTGCACAATCTAGGAAGTTTCAAGTTGCAGGCTTACCTTTCCAGATCTCCAAGACCCATTCTTAATTGATCTGTCAAATTTATATAATTTTCCAAGGCCTATTTTAGACTTGATAGTCCACAAACAAGCGCACGTCCACAGGCATTTCCTATGAAACACCCATTACTTTTAGTCATTCAAAATCTGGCTATCCAGGAGAGAGCATCAGGAGTGACAACTGCTTTGCAGACCCCCTTTGATTGCACCAATGGCATCTGTCATGGCCATCCCTCATTCTCAGGTGCCACCACCAACAGCTGGAGGGCTTGGACAGGGGAACAGGTGCGATGATGCAGAGGAGGATGATGAAGAACAAGAAGATGAGGTAGTGGAAGTTCCTACTTCCAACCCCCAGAGAGAGTAATGGGTGTGGTGGTTTCTTACCACCGTTGGGGGTGTACCAAAAGCTTGGGCTGTCCAGGTAAAATGCATTGAGTGCGCAGTTGTACTCAGTTGCAGAAAACCTGGACAGTACTCTTTTGGGACCATCTCCTTGCGCCGCCACACTTGATCTAACCACCAAGGTGCTTTGAGAAAGGCTTTTCCTTTATCAGGGAGAAGTAGGATATCTTCCTCTAAACCATCTTCTTGAACTAGTCCTGCCACCACAGAGGATACTCCTGTGGGGCAGAGGATCCCATCGGCTGCCTTGCATGCCATACAGAACGCTGTTGATCCTTATCTTTTGATGGTCACAGTCTTCTGTTTGTACTGGAAAACACTGCTCTGGCAGGGGGGAGATGTTTTGGGGTGCTTTCAAGGCTTCGGTCAAGGAGCATGAGAAACACTGCCCCCTAACTTATATTTAAGGCACGCCCAACATCTTCCCCTGTCCACCTGCCTCTTAGTATCTGTGGTTGGTGCTTTTCTCCGTGGTTTAAAAAAATGCAGTTGGGTCAGGTAGTAAAGTTCCCTATGTTGAGGAGTTTTAAATGATAACTTTGTGTGATTAATTAGGCTGGGTTTAGTAAGTTTGACAAGGCTCCCATCACAAACTTAGACCACATATTTTCCACATTTTTCATCTGGTTTTACATTATTTTTGGAGGAGACATTTTGGGCTATGTGGTAAAGGCACATGTTTTACAAAGCAGTACTTCTGTTTGGATAGTATGTGTCTAATAAATAGTTTTTTAAAATGTCATGGCGTGTGGGATGATTTTTGGCTATTGTATCTATGTCTTGGTAGGATTTCAGCACTCATTTTCTGGATACAGCTGGACCAAGGATTAGCCAGACTATGGGGCTCATTCTAACCTTGCTGGTCCGGAAACAATCGTGCCCTACCGGCACCGTTGTTTCCAGACTGGCCAAGTTCAACTGCACTAGGTGGGTGCCCTCCTGCCCGGCAGGTCTGACCTGCCAAGCAGTCCAGCACTCGCCCACAGGGTTTCCCAGAAGCACTGGCACCGTTGTTACCGGTGCCAGTGTTTCCATTGTCCCCATTCCCATAGAGCCCTAAGGGACTCTATAGGAATGGGAACAACCATTTACTGGCACCTGACTTTCCTGCTGGTGGGGTTTTAATACCCTTGTGTTACCGCAAGTCAGGCTTGGTAACTGTTTACAGGTCCGGTGGCAACCTGTCGGTTTAACTGGCATGGTTACCACTGGACCCGTGATGAGGTCCAATTTGTTCAGATTTGCCATATATGGCTGTGCCTGTTAAAATGGTATGCAGCTTTGTAACATCCACATTCTCTATGGGAGAACATTTTTATGCCAAAGCTGTAAAATTTTTCTGACAGTGTTTTGTCAGATGATATTAGGCCCATGGGCATGTGGTGCATTATAAGAATTAAAATAAATACATAAATAGATATGTCATCCCAGAGGTCTTTTAGCTCTGTTTTCTAAGCTTTGATTAGGTAGGCTGTGACATATTTTGCAACAGCAGTGAAATTGTCTGCAATATATTGTATATCTATGTTTGCATTCCACAAGATGGCAATGATTGCATTGTAATCATTGATGTACTTTGAAGCTTTGTTTCTTTTAATGCTATATGTGTTTTTAGGTGATTTGCCTTTCACACTGTATCTAACAGAAGACATCAAGCTGTTTACTTGTCCTTTTCCTGAAACTGGTCTATGGAAAACAAAGTGGCATTTGGTGTAGTATTTACCTTTGTTTTTATATCTGAGTTGCCAGTATTCGCCACACTTATGTTTTTGGAAACGTAAAATATGTGTACGTAGCTCAGTATGTGTGGTTCCTGAAGGGATGTCGCAGGTTATGTATTTGTGACTAAACTGCAAAACAATGGCATCCCTGTCATGACCAAATTTAGGAGCATCTTTTATCCACAAAAGCATGTGGATGTGTGGTGCTGCTCTGGATTGATATTCTTTTCTCCAAAAGAAGTGTTCCACTTCGACGAGAGGAGGAATATTTTTTTTTTATTATTATTTATATGGTTTGTACAAACCTTTAAAATTAAGAGTTTTACAGAAAAACAGAAAAAAAACATCAACAGTACCCAGCACTACCCCTCCTCCACATCTTGACATCCGCCGTTTTCATTAATCAATCCTCATCATGGCATACTAACTCACATTGTTGCTCGGCGAAAGCAGCTAGATTTTATGATGTAATTGTCTGATTCAGTGCAGATTTATGGGATTATTACGTTATTATCCGTTTCGTCTTCTTTCAGGTGTTTTTTCAGTTCCTCAAGAAATGTTACTAGGGCAAACATGAGTGATGGATTTGATCCTTTAAACATCCAAGACCACCAATCCAGGGCACTCAAAGTCTGCAGTTTCACAAAGACAGGCCCAAGAGTCATAGTTCTCAATGTACGCAGCCTAGGACAGAAGAGAATTAGCTGTTTCAATGTTTCTTTGCAAGATTTACAAAAACGGCAAAGTGACTCTATATCTGGATTGTATAGGCTTCGACGTTCTTTGGTGTCCATTAAATTCAGACTGAACCTCAAGTATGTTATTCTAGATGAAGGATCAGGAAATTGAGACAGATAAGCTTGAAGGTTTCCATGTGCTCTGGCCTCTCCTGGGACTTCCGCCATCATTCTGGTATTGCATCTTTGTTCGCAAGTGTGGTGCCAGTACCAATTCCACACTTTTTTCTTAGCTAAGTCAGGATTTTCCAGCAACGTTGATAGCTTAATGTCGTACAGTGCCAGAATTTCAATACAATATTTTTGCGACATAGCTAACATAGTACCACCAGAGTCTTTTTTTGGTTTCTGTATCTCAAACTGCAAAACTGGGGTAGGTACATAGCATTTCCTGAAAAGATATAACACATTCTAGCTTACTCTGGCATTCATTGATGTAAGCCCCAGTTCATATCCCCCAGTTCATATCTAATACAGGCAGTCGATGTTCCGCGCGGCAGATGCAACACTCTAGCCCAAAAAATATTTTCAAGCGTACTCCAGAGCTCATGCGAGCAGCCAAGTGCATTTTCAGCTCCGTAGGTTATTGCTGTTGATAAAAGGCGATCATAGGTTTTAATGAGAATTTCCCCTACTGCCTATTGATGATTGCAGCTTGACATGACATGCCCGTTGTCGGATGAAGTGCAGCATGGCAATAAAGCAGTGCTGAAAATATCTAGATACATTTACAGTGTCAAGAGAGAGTTCTGCTGGTGTTTTTATGTCTATTCCATATTTGTTTTGGTTTGCTCTGATTAGAAAGTTGTCCAAGTCATTCAATGCATATTCTGCACAACATAAAGTAACAAACCATGTTGGTGGGCTGAGGTTCCTTAGCATACACCGTACATCAGCATGACGTCGAAACTAGCATTCTTTTGTACCACCCGTGTTTACGAAGAGATTTATGATAGTTGACTGCAAAACTTCATCTTTGTCTTTTATCTTTTGAAGTAGTTGGGGAGCAGACATGTTTAAAAAATAAGAGCCTGTTTTCAATATGTGTGCAACTCTGTAACAATGGGCCTCATTACGAGTTTGGAGGCAGCCATGCCCTTAATAAGGGCATGGCTGCCTCCAAACTCGGGTCCCGGTCCGTGGTCCCTGAATGGGGAATTACTGGGCCATTCTGACTTTGGAGGGCCCGGTATTTCACCATTCAGGCAACCCAGATGTTCCCCATTCCCATTTGAGCCCCCATAGGGCTCAATGGGAATGGGGAGCATACTAACATCGGGCCCGTTAATGACGGGCCCGTTGTTACCATGCTAGTTCCCTCACGGGACCCTCAAAGGACGTCTGGTCTGACCAGGCGTTCAGAGCGGGTCCCGCAAGGGAATCTCGTAATAGGGTGGAACGGGTTTAACAGCACCGGCACCTTTACCGGTGCCGTTAAACGCAATCCCGCCAGGGTCGTAATGAGGCCCATAGAGTTGCTAGTTCAATTTTGAACAGGAGGTGGAATATTTATTAAACATTTTGTCTGAATCTTTGGTCTTCAGAATACATTCTTAAAGAGCAATATTCTGATGCTGTTATTTGTGTGGATCTTTCATCATATCTTCCCCCTTTTACTTTAGGAGAGAGTAGAGGAAAGGCACGTGCTTCTATACTTTTCTCCCATGTGCTGATTGGAGACCTTTGGTTTGACGCATTTGATATGTTTCTAATGCATCGTCTATGGTGTCTTTGGAGTGTAGTGGGTGAATTGTATACTGGTCTAAAATATTTGATGCACTAATAGTATCTTCAATTTCAAATTGGCCAGTTGGTAACGAATCCTGAATTCGGTGGTTTCCCTTAAGTTTTGTTCAATGTTTATATCTTTGTATTACTCATTATTTTCTTTTACATATTGTAGGGCTTTTCTAACTTTGTTTAAGTCTGCTAGTTGTTGCCAAATTATTTTGTCTTTTATTGGTACACCATTAACTAGGATAATCAAAGATTGGTCTATTGGCCATTGTACTCCCAGAATTTCTGCATTTTTGTTAAGATCTAATGGCAAATATACTACTTTGCCACAAATGCCTTTTAGTAATTCAGAAGGATGCAATTTGGCTGTTTTGGGTTGAACGCATATCATAGTTTGAAATGGGTGTACTGTTTGGATTATAATGCTCTCATACACATTAAGCTGTTGGAGAGGTTTTGGAAGTGGGAATATTTCCAAGTTATTAGTGACAGCACGTGAAGGCATTTGTTTATTATCAAGCTTTATATTGCAGTATGTGCAAAGTATCGAGGGGTCTAGTGAGGGGTTTTTGGAATGCTCAAATGTGGCTACGTTAACATTGGTAGATATATTGGTAGAGTCATTAGCAGTTTTATTCTTCTTTATACTTTCTTTTTAAATTTTAGTTTGTGGAAGAGGAACCCTCATTTTCTTTAGTGATAGCTGGTTCAGTTTTGTTGACTGACTGTATTATCAGTTTTGTTTGAATATTTGTTATACATTCTGCAAGAGGTGGATGATTATTTGGCTTGCTTTCATTTTTATCTGCTCTGTTTTCTTTGCTTTCTATGGAGTAGCTTTTTAGTAGGCATTCTGTTCTGTATATTGGAGAAAACAAGAAATTGTGGATATGAAAGTTGTGGAATATATTTTCATGTATTGTGAATGAGTGTGTGAATATGAGGGCAGACATAAATAGATGGTTGTGTGATTGTGCAATGGGCTGCTAGTTGTGGTTGTGATGGTTTTAAGACTAGTTGTATGTGTATAAATGTGAAGGGCTTGGGTTAGTGCTTAAGAGAGTGGTAGTGTGATTGAATAAGTAAGGACATTACAATGTTTTCCAGATAGTAGTGGGTGCTATGATAATGGTATTCTGATATATGTATATATATATATATAAAGAATGTACATGTTGAGGTGTAATGCATAAGAGTGAAATCAAAGGTGTTGGTTCGAAAGGAATTTTGTAGGCTACTATGCGGCTACACTGTACTTTATGAGAAACAGAAAGAATACTTCTACACTAGTACACTTAATTTGTAGGATGTGAAGAGTAGTTTTCTTCTGGTTGTTGTCTTCCAGGAGGTTGTTCTTCACTGCAATTGTGAAAAAAGAAAATTAGTGGATATATATGGTAACGGTGAAGTAATTTTAGTACAAGAAGACATTATTTGTGAATGTAAGAGGAGTTTTTGGGAAGAAGAATTGAAGCATTGTGCCTCATTATGAGTATTGTGGTAACCCTACCATTGCTACAAACGGGTTGCCACCCGATTCCTAATAATTTTTCAGCAGCCAGCTTCCCGGTGCCACAAGCACATTACAGGTCCTGTTGGCCTGGAAAGTCAGGTGCCGGAAAATGTTAGTGCCTATTTCTGTGGAGTCGTGTATGACTCTATGGGAATGGGGACATGGGAGCACAGGCAGCGTTGCTAATGGGGCTGGTGGTCCCGTGATAAGTATGCCTAATGGGGCCGTAGCAAGAAAGTGTGACATTTGTATGCAATTCAAAATGGAAAATGCTGAGCGTTTTGAAAAGCTGTCCTTTTTGGGAGTCTGTTTATGAAAGTTAAGAAATGGTTTTCTGGATTTATAGCAGCAGTGTGCATAGCTTTTTTCTAAAAAAAAATAAATTAAATGGATATGAAAACATTTGTAGAACACTTTTAAGTGGCACTTGTGTGAAGGTTTGTTATGTTGTCAGTACATACATACTTGCGAATGGGATGCATTGTAATGTGTAGTTGCTTATTAAATGATGGTTCTTTTGTTTGCATTGTGGGAGTTGTGGCTGCTCTATTTGCATTAGAAATGTTGCACTGCAAGTCCCAGAATGCAGACAAAAATCGGGGAGCCAATAAGCACAAACAGATTAGAAAGGGGAATTTTCGCAAGTATGCATGTGCAGGAAAGTTTATGAAATTGCACACACTGAGTGTCATTGCAAAATGTTGGTGAAATCACTTCCATTTTCTTTCTATTACTTATTAAAAATTACACACAGCACTGAAATAAATATTTGTAAATGCATTGCATTTTTCCATTTTTCATTCCATGTACATGCCATGCGTTGGTAACATACATGCAGTTGTCGTTTTCAGTTTGCATTGTGGGAGTTATAGTGTAAGATTGTGAGTGGGAGAAGTGGTATTAAAAGTGACAGAATGAATGAAAAAAATAACACTTGGTACATTATAATTGGACATATTGGCATGTATGCATGTACTGGTAATATATTGAACTTTGACACGCTGTGGAAATGTTTAATGTGGTTTTCTTTTCTTTCACAAAAAAGACACAGAGGGTGGTGCTGAAATTGCAAATATGTGTTTTGAAACTGTTATGAAAATCCTCATTAAAAGAAAACTTTATAACCACAGAACATTGTAAGTAACTGCCACTTGATGTCAGGAGGTGGGACAAATGAGAATATGATTGTTGAGTAGTTAATGCAGGGTAAGTGGTAGGAACCCTGTTTAAATGCATTTGTAAAAGAGTTGTAAATGTAACTTTAAAAATACATGCATACCTGTACTTTGAGTTTATAGATGCAGATGTGGTTGAGTCTGCAAACAGAAATCTTGGAGATTGTGACAGTAGATTTTGATGCAGGTTCTTGGGAGTAACAAGAGACATGTACTCTGAGTGTTCAACAGTACATCTGAAGTGTTGAACTGAGAAGACAGAGTTAGATGCACAGTTTTTGGATGTGGTTGGTGAATGGGTGTGTGACTGCTTGAAACTAGCCAATGAGGGAGTGCTACTATTATTAAAATGGAAAGGGGAGAAGTGCTGTCCTGTGTTACAGTGTCCATGGACAACATGGTAGTTCACGGACAGGGCATGCCACATTTGAGTCTTTTTAAGATGCCTGACATTCAAAGGGGACTGTGCTGATTAGCCAATTAGGTCTTCTGGTTGTGCTTTATAGGAAGAGAGGGTAATAGTTCTTTTCATTGCTGAGTGTAAGGAAGATGGCTGTGGTTGTAGAGATGAGAAGGCTTATTGTGTGGATGGTGGGAGATTCTTTCTGGTGAATTTGAAAAAGGACACAGAAATGTGTGGCATTTCTGCTAACCTTGGATTGGAGGTAGAAGCTTTTTGGTGTGGTATGCCTGGGCAACAATATGTCTCTTTTCCAATGTCCAGATGTCATTGTGGTTCATTGTGGAGGACATAATTTGAGGTATATCAGTCCAATATGTTTGCAGATTGCAGTGAAAGAATTTCTGAATGCACTAAGGTAACTATTTCCATGTGAAAAGGTAATCGTTTCACATATACCGCCTAGGGCACTGTGGAGATGCCCCAATGTCTTTTGTCCTCAATAAGACGCAGGAAGGCACCTTGTGAACAAAAGGGTATGGTAATTTGTGTATGGTGTTGGGATGACATCCTTCCCGAATGAGAACATTCTGATGGATATGATATGATGCATGATATGATATTTTATTTATATTGTGCCCATATACAAGTGTTTAAGGGCACAAAGACGCAAGGGAGGTGTACAAGGTAGGAACAAAAACAATGATCTTACTAGGCACAGTGACATTGAGAATGTGCACATGCGGGGGTAAAGTAAAAGGGGAAGGGGGAGTGGAAAAGTGCTGAACATGGGCTCAACAACAGGTAGTGCGGCCAGCAGGTGGCAAGTGTAAGAATAAAGCGCAGACAATGGGTGTCTAATAAGTGCAGGAAAGGACTGTAGGGATGCAAATACAGACCCAAGTACAAGAGTTGCTAGGGGGCAGTGCAGGTGTGTGGTTGGGTGGGCAGGGATCTGGGCCCAAAATCAGCAGGTAGCCAGGTGTCCAGTGCCAAAACAGAGAGATCAGCAGGGGAGAGGAAGAGAGAAGGCAGAATCAAAGAGGAAGGTCTTGAGGTGCTTCCGGAACCGAAGATGATTATCCTCAAGTTTCAGAGAGGCTGTTCCAGACGGAAGTCCCAGCCGAAGAGAAAGATCTACCCCCAACTCGTTGCTTGGAGAAGCGACTGACCCTGACGGAATTGGAGGTGGATGAGCAAAGAGCTGGAGTAGGAAGGTATTTCCGAATGTACAGTTGAAGGTATTGTGGACCCAGACCTCAGAAGGCCTTGTGGACAATGCAAAGGGTCTTGAACTTAATCCTTCCAGCCATGGGGAGCCAGTGAAGAGATTTCAAGGCTGGAGAGATACGATCCCTGGGATTGAGGCCAAGGACAAGTCTCGCAGTCCTGTTCTGGATAAGTTGCAGACGGCGGAGAGTAGTAGCATACAGATTTAGGAAGAGGCTGTTGTATTAGTCCAGCCTAGAGAAAACCAGAGCTCTAGAGACCGTGAGCTTCTGGGGGAAGGAGAGGAAAGGAAGAATACCTCTGAGGAGGTGCAGTTGGTAATTTGACTTCTTAGAGACATCAGAGATATGTGGAGCAAATGAAAGCGTGGAGTTGAAGATGACCCTGAGGTTCTTAGCATCACAGGTGGGAAAAGAGAGAAGGCCAAGGGAGACCGGCCAGAGAGTGACAGGATAGGAAGGTGTAGGAGTGCCTAGAAGGAGGATCTCAATCTTACTGCCATTAAGGCAGAGGTTGTTGGTGGCACACCAGTCCTGGATTGCAGACAGACAGTCAGAGATGAGAGAGGGAGAGGAGGTGGCAGAGGGGAGCCTGAAAATGAGCTAGTGTCATCCGCATAGCACTGAAAATTGGAGCAGAGAGCAGCAACTGCGGTGGGTGAGGGGTGCCAGGTATTGGTTGAAAAGCCAGGGAGAGAGGTTAGACCCCATGATGGTGGAAGTACTTTTTTCAGTGATGGCATCACTTTTACTGATTGTGGCAATGCAATATTTCTTGACAATATTCAGCATGCACTCAAAAGTACTTGTGAAAAGGATTTAGAGTGAATGTAAGTAGGTGTAGGAAAATACATCTGAAAAGAGACCCCCAAATATAAAATAAATATATTAAAAGGTTCTTTTCAGAGCCACTACTAAAGAGTAAATAACTTAGATTGTGTTTAATTTCTCTCCCTACCCCCTACATTTGGATGATCTGTCCACGGATACCGCGGTAGTCCACAGACGGCACTTGCCACATTCGAATCTTTTGAGGATGCCAAGCATGGAATGGGAGTGTGCAGCCCAGGGGATTAGCCAGTAAGGTTTCCTGGGTGTGGTATGCAAGGAAAGAGTTTGGCAGAAGGTGTGTTTGCTGTGAGGAGTGCAGATGGCTACGACTATGGCTATGTCTTTCAGGAGGCAGAGTGTGTGGATTCTGGGGGACTCTTCAAGTCAGTCATTGAAGGTACATGCTGCAAATCATGGCATCCCTGGAAATATTGGGTTGGCAGAAGTGGAAGTTTCCTGGCATGCAATTTGTGTTTCAAACTGGGCAAGCTTGCTTTCCTTTTGTGAGAGTATGGCGTATTTTATAAGTCCACATACTGTGATTTTCCATTGTGGAGGGGACAGTTTGGGGTTCGTGACTCCAGTGTCTCTGCAAGTGCGCTGAAGGATTTTTTTAAAAGCCTTATGCAACTGTTTCCTGCTGAGAAGATAATTTTTTCAGAAATAAATCAGAAAAGTACATGGAGATGTCCATCAAACTTAGTCAGTCCTCCAATTGAACATTCAAGACAGATTGTTAATAAAGGTGTATCTGCTTTTGTGTATGCTTCTGGAATGTTATCTTTTGACAATGATATCAATTCTCATGGTCTGAATGGTTTTGCTCTGGATGGAATTCACTTTTCAATTATTGGAAATGCTATTGTCCTTTATAATGTAAGGAATGCATTGAAGAGGTTCCTGTAAGGAAACAAAACAAGATAAAAGCAAACAAAATGCATTACAAAATGTGTTTGTTTACAAACCCCCTTAAAAAAGGGTCTTTCAGAGCCAACAATAAAGAGTAAATAACTTGCATTGTGTTTAATTTCTCTCCCCACCTCCTTCATTCGGACGATCTGTCCGCGGACACCACAGTGGTTCACGGATGGCAAGTGCCACATCTGGCTCTTTTGAGAATCCCAAGCATGGATATGGGACTGTGCAGCACACGGTATTAGCCAATAAGGTTTCCTAGATGTGGTATGCAAGGAGAGAGTCTGGCAGAAGGTATGTTTGCTGAGAGGAGTGCAGATGGCTATGGCTACGTCTTTCAGGAGGCAGAGTTTATGGATTTTTGGGGGACTTGTGGATCCATTGTTTGAAGTTGAATGCAGAGCAGTGTGGAGTGGCTGAACATCTTGGATTTCTTGATGCCCATGGGCAATGGTATGCATGACGTGTGTGGACTTGCTCCCGTTTTGTGTCAATTTGGTGACACTGCAACATCGAGACATTATCATTGAAAATTGTGCAGGGAACAGTTTAGGGTATGTAACTGAAATGTCAATGCAGTTTGCACTGAAGGAGAGATTTGGCAAATTTAAGGGAATGTTCCTGTATTCTTGACTAATTTATTCTCGCATTGCCGAGAGGCAGATGTGGATGCACTCAAGTTCATTTGGTCCACAAATGGAGAAAGCGAGGCGCAATGTCAACAAGGCTGTGTGTGCATTTTTGGGAGATGTTGGCATGACGTCTTTCCATTAAAAAAAAAAACATTTGACATTGCCAATATTTTCAGCACAGATGGAGCACATGTTACTGATGCCAGTAATCAGATTGTTTTGCAAAACATTCAAAGTGCTTTGAAGCACATTTTTTAAATATAGAAAGCATTTTACAGAAGGGGAAAAAAATATGTATGGAAGCACAGCAAAAAGAAAATTCCAACTATTTTGCAAGTTGAAAGAAAACGTTTAGTTCAGTAGAATGTTGCTTAATTTACTTTAAAACTTAAAAAAAAACTTTCAAAAGCAAAAAATACAAAAAAATAGTTCTTTTCAGAGCCAGCAGGTTAATGTTTTTGATCCCGTCCACCACTTACATTTTTTAGATATCCGTGGACTACCGCACTGTCCACAGACTTCGCAGGCTGTGTAGAGGGCTGTACATTTTTTTAGTACTTCTATTTTTGAACTGTGAAAGGTGGCTCTGAGAAGAATTTTTTTTTGCGTTTTATATTTTTTTTGCTAATTTTCGCAGGAGAGACAATGGAGGGGATGAAGGGGAGGGAAGGGGCACAAACCACAGGGATGAAGGGGCAGGTGGAGAGGAGAACACTAAGAATGGTGCGACTAATAGCGGCTAGCCCGCACACGCGCAACCCCTCATCCCATAAATAGCGGCATGGTGCTAATAGCACACCATCACAAGGCATGAGGACATGCTAATAGCATCATGGACTAGCCCCAAAAAGCCCATACCGGCATGGCGGAAATACCGGCATTGCGAACCACACGTTAAGAGACATGAGCAGTGTTCCCACCTGCCACAGGTGGACACAATCAGCACAGGTGGAGGCAATGGAGACTGTGGCAGCACAAAAGGAGCACACCACACGCCTTCCCACACCCCTTCCACATCCCTTCCCACACCAAGATGGTTCCCATACTAGCAGCATTACATGGGCTGGAGGACATGATTGCATTGCAGCACCAACAACAACAGGCAGCACAGAGGAGAAGCAGGAGGAGGAGGGCGAGACAGGCCAAGCAAGCCCCACCAGTGCACCTAGTAATACCACAGAGGCAGCCACCAATCCCCAGGATTCGAGCCAGTCCATTCAACCTAACCCCTGAGCAGATACACACCCTGTACCGTCTGGACCGGGATACCATCACCAGCATCGTGGACATGATACACGACGACATTGTGAGCCTCATAGACATCCGTACTGCCATACCCCCTCTACTGAAGGTGGTAACTGTGCTCCACTTCCTGGCCACAGGTACCTACCAGCATACAGTAGGGCAGATGCATGGCATCTCACAACCAGTATTTTCACGCACGCTGACCCAGGTGCTCGATGCCCTCCTGAAGCACACAAGTGAACACATATCCCTGCCACGGACTGCCCAGGACATCTCCAACACCAAAGTTGGCTTCTATTCACTGGCAGGCATCCCAAGTTGCATCGGGGCCATCGACTGTACCCTTGTGGAATTGGTGGTCCCACATCACAATGAGGAAGTCTACCGAAACAGAAAGCAATACCACTCCATCAAAATCCAAATGGTATCAGACTCTAATAAGATCATCACACATTGTTGTGCCCGATATCCTGGATCAAACCATGATTCAATGGTCCTGCGGAACTCAGCGATACCACGCTACATGGAGCGAAATGCCGGACAACGTTCGTGGCTACTTGGTGAGTAGCAGGGCAAGCACATGGCAGTGTGATGTGGGGTGTGATTGGGGGGAAGAGATGCATACTCCAACTGGGTGTGATTGGGGGGGAAGAGATGCATACTCCAACTGGGTGTGATTGGGGGGGTGGAGATGCATACTCCAACTGGGTATGATTGGGGGGGAGAGATGCATACTCCAACTGGGTGTGATTGGGGGGAAGAGATGCATACTCCAACTAGGTGTGGACTGTCGTCCCTAGAACAAATGGACATACAGATGTACGCCAATGTCCACCAAGGCAGGTCACAATGGACCGGAAACAAAACCACATGCAATTTGAAGCTGCACAACATTGAAATCAATCCAATATGCCAAACATGACACATCTATCCACATGCACATTGCACATCATACCATACCCCATATGACACAAATCAGCAACATGGCGCCAATATGCCAAATGAAAATATGCGCTGAACAACATCACTACAGCTATGTGCCCTTGAGTGCATGCAAAGGGATCACCTGTAGCCATTGTACTGAACCACACCCGTAGACCACTACTGAAGTGACGCTTCACAGCATGGTGACATCTATCTCAGAATGGCAGTACACTAGCAGTGTGGTACCAGAATTGCCTGGGCCCAGGAACACCTAAGACCTGTCCTCACCCAAGACATGGCAATAACAGCCGGAGGCATGCATGGTGCATGTCCACTTGCAGAGACTAGCTCACGTTCTCACATTGCAGTTACACAGATCGTCTCCATGCATGCTGGGATTCGTGGATGCCAATCACAATGCAAAGTTGATTTGTGTGATATGTACAGGTTGCACTTGATGTGAACAGTAACAAGTCCCCATTGTTGCCCCCATGTAGGTGATGCTGGCTATCCCCTGAGGAGCTGGCTCCTTACCCCTGTACCGAACCCACAGAACAGGCACGAGGAGGAATACAACCGTGCATATACCCGTACCCGCGTGGTAATTGAGTAGACATTTGGCCTTCTGAAGACACGGTTCCGGTGTCTCAGCAGGTCGGGTGGGGCACTCCTGTACGGCCATGAGAAGGTGGGCAAGATCACCATGGCATGTGTCATGCTGCACAATATGTGTATCAGACGGAATGTGCCAATGCCCCATGACATTGAAATGCAACCACCTGATGAGGATGATGAAGGGGATGAGGAGGGAGGAGATGGGGCTGCAGGTCATGCAGGAGGCAATGCCCAGGAGCGTCAGCATCTGATAAACCAATTATTCTGATTCACATGGTCCTACTCTGTTGAATGGATGTGGGTATTTGTCCACCGGGTTCTGTGGTGAAGCGCACACTGGTCCCTGTCCCCCAGAAAAGCTCACATACTCAATGATGATGTCCAAGCCTGTGTTTTAACTTGTCACCAATGTGTTTAATACATTAGGAGATGAAGAGGTGCATGGACCCAACAACGCAAACACCCTTTCCACCCTCCCCCCACAACACTCCCAAAACACCCTTTCCCCCCTCCTCCCACAACACTCCCAAAACACCCTTTCCCCCCTCCCCCACAACACTCCCAAAACACCATTTCCCCCCTCCCCCACGACACTCCCAAAACACCCTTTCCCCCTCCCCACGACACTCCCAAAACACCCTTTCCCCCTCCCCCACGACAACCCCATGTATGGCTGGCACAACGTTGCTGTCTTGCTGTACATGTGCCAGCTACATCGGGCTGGCCCTACTTCCCATCCCCACCACCACCATTAGGGGGTTGGGAGGGTGTGCGCTTCATGGAGCGCAAGAAGCGGCGCAGGGGGCTCATCTGCCTTGAGCTGGCAGAGGAGGAGGAGGTGGCTGGTTGTTCTTGTGGTGGTGGGGGGTACTGTCTGTCCATAGCATCCACTATGCGGGTGAGGACCTGCCTCAGTTGTGCCATCTCCTCACAGAGCCTGTTAGTGCAGGCTTCCATGCCCTGTCTCGTCTCCCTTGCATTCTCCCTGAACTCCTCCCTCAGACGGGCTGCCTCATCAACATGCTGGTCAACGAGCGCTGTTATCTCCTCCTGCCGCTGTCTGATGGTGGCCATGTCATGGCCACTGTGTCCTGCTCGTGGGGTGTGTGCCGCACCTTGATCTATGGGTAGGGCATCAGGTGAGGACACCTGTGGGCTCCAGCACCCTGCCATGATTTCATCGCCAGACTGGGCATGGCTGCTGGTTTGTGATGTTGGCCATGGGGTTGCTTCTCTGGATTGGTGGGGGCTGAGGGTGTGCTCTTGCATGGCCAAGTCACAGGTGTCCTCCACATCGGACAGCGGTGCGGTGGCTGCTGCCTCGCCAGTTGAACTGTTGGCAGCAGACAGTGGCCCCCCCGTGGGTGGTTCCTGCATTGGGGGGTTCACTGGAGTGGGTGCAGCAATTGTTTCAGCCGTAGCTTCACGTCTTGGTGACATGGGTGGCTTGCTGTGTTTGCCCCTCTGCAGGAGCGCACTCCTCCCTGTGCCCCTTGATGTGCTTGCGGTGTTCCCTCGGTCCTTTGCCCTAGCTTGTTTCTTGGCAGGGGAGCCTGCGTCGCAGTGTCCTGCTCATCGCTGTCAGTCTGTGAGCCTGTGGGAGACAAAGAAGGGGATGGCATTGGTGATGGGTCAACGTGCTTCATGCAGATGTTGTTCATCATGCTGTTCTATGCATTGGGACTTCATTAGTGGGCATTCAGGTCATGGGACTGTCAGATGGGTCATTCATGCATGGGTCTGGGTGGCACGTGTCTGTGGTGATGCGTGCATGTATGTGTGTTGGTGTGTGACACTCACATGGGTAGGGTTGTGTGCATGTATGTTTGTGGCCGCATCCATGAGCTGATAGTTCACATTTGGGGGGCACCTCACCTTTCACAGTGCATTGTTTTATGTGGACACATCTGATGTTATGGGCACACCACGCTCCATGTCGCCGACTCCCTCTATGGATTCAACACCTATGGTGCTCGCGCAGGTCTCCTCCCACTCCCTCAGTTTGATCGGTGAATCTCCACCACCTCCTGTGGCCATTGCCAGGTTCCGATTGGCGGACAGTATGCTGCGGACACGGAGGCGGAGATCGTCCCACCGCTTCCTGCAATGTTTCACAGTGCAGGTGGTGGTGCCCACCCCACTGACTTTCTGGGCCACCTCTGCCCAGATGGCCTTTTTTTTAATAAGGTCTCACGCCGCATGTCATTCGCAAATACCATATCCGCATTCGTGGCAAGCGTGTCCGTGAGCATGATGAGCTCCTCATTGGTAAATTTCTCCTTTCGCTGCCGATCCGCTCCTTTTTTGATTGTCTTGGGCATTGTCAGGGCTTCCTGGATGGTTTGGTATGGCGCTGGTGTGGATGCAGGTCCTGGGGGCAGAGGATGGCAATGGATTGTGTTTTTAAAGATGGCCGCCGAGTTCTTTCCCGTTCCTGTGCGATGACGCTATTTCCGATTCCGCTAATTCCATGTTGCTGGAGCTCGGAAGTGCTATCAGCGCTTTCATCAGTGCCACTAAGGGTCTTTTCAGGGTCTTTAGCGGCATGGCGGCATGGTCATTACCGGCATGGGGCCATGCTCGTGTCCGCGTACTCGTAATGGCACACAATTAGCGGCCTCTTGCCTAGGCGGACACGTTAATAGCGCCATGCCGGTAAGGGCGGTATTTTACCGCCATCCGTGTAATGAGGCCCATGGTCTAGCAGCTTTGCAAGGATGAAGTTCCAGCTTCAAACACCCTGGATTGGCCAAAAATGTAGTTTTTAAGTGTCTGGGGTAAGGACTGTGTCCGTGGATAGTCCCGATGTGCAGCACAGGTGCTGTCACATGATGATTTCCCCTGATGGCCGCGGACAGGACCGCTGTCCTGCAAACACCTATTACACAGCAGAAGTGTGTGATTACGTGCTAGGGTCTGTAGGACAGGGGTGGAGTACCCAAACTAATAAAAAATGTGACATGTGCAAGCAGACATGTGCGGACAGGCGAGGTGTCCAAGGGCACAATGGGATCAGGTGCGCATGCGTGGCAGTGTCTGTAGGACAGGGGTGGAGTCTCCGAACTAATAAAAAATGCAACTCATGTAACCAGACATGTGCGGACAGGCGAGGCGTACGGGGGCAAATGGGATCAGGTAGGCATGTGTGCCAGTGTACGTAGGACAGGGGTGGAGTCCCCAAACTAATTAAAAGTGTGACATGTGCGAGCGGGCATGTGCGGACAGACGAGGTGTCCGGTGTCACAATGGGATTAGGTGTGCATGCGTGCCAGTGTCCGGAGGACAGGGGAGGAATCCCGAAACTAAGAAAAAGTGTGACACATGAGAGCAGTCAGGTCCAGACAGGCGCTGTGTCTGGGGCCACAATGGGATCAGGTGCACGTGCGTGCCAGTGTCCGTAGGACACAGGACACGTGCAAGCAGACATGTCAGGACAGGCACGATATCTGGGGGCACAGGGAGATCAGGTACACATGAGACCGAGTGTCTGCAAGACAGGGGCGGAGTCCCCAAACTAATTAAAAGTGCAACACAGCAGTGCGGACATGTCCAGAAAGGTGCGATGTATGGGGGCACCTCCATTTTGGTTACAGAGAGCCCGGATGGTCGCGCAGTCCACGGACTCCAAATTGGGCTTTAAAAAAAAACAACATGCACTAACAGTACACACACACAAATGTATGAAAACAAACACATACAATCAATTAGAAAAGAGATGGGGAATCAGAATGGGAAAAATATATGGGAGAATGGGGTTTTCAATGCACTGTTCATGAGGGGAGGAAAGGGTTGAGGTTTCATCGTAGTGCCTTTTGATTTAGGGAATTTGATGGGGATGATTGGTTGGGACAGGATGAATGGGCACGTGTACAAGTCAGGCAGTGATATTGGATATTTTCTTTGACATTATTTCTAACAAACATCATAAACTGTATACAATTGTTTGCAGATAAGTTTATGAGTTAATTTTCACATTTGCAGTTAGGGGACGTCTGTGGCCATCTTCTGGTTCATTTAATTGTAATTTTGGCCCACTTTCTTAATTCACACTATGTACTGTTAAAAAAGAAAACCATGCTTTAGTGACATCTCAACAAATTACATCACTTGTTCTGCTTTAAAAAAACATATTCTGCACCATTAGGGTTGTTTCCTTCACTCCTTTTGTCATGGAGGAAATGTTCCTCCAATCACTCCAGGGTGCTTGCCATTTCTGTTGAAAGAAAACATTACTGCTGCTTCTTACAAGTTATATATACATAATACATTGTAATGGTACAGAAGGAAATACAGTGCACTTTTTTCTATGGGTTTCTTCTGGAATAACTGTCAGCTGCTTCTCAGTGTGTAAGGAAGGTTCCACTGAGGTGATATTGTTAGGTGTACAGTTAACCTTTGTGCTTGGTGCATTCCATTATGTTGTGCACCCTATGACAACATACTTCTTGTTTCTTAAGTACAGAATTTCTGTACATATTTGGTTTTAGAAGTGGTACATATATCTCTTATAGTTTCATGTACATGTTTTTGCCTGTTGCAGGATACAACAATGTAAGGGAACCCCTGTGATTTTGGGCAGTGCGTATGCTACCCAAAGTCCATGAACAGTTGCATAGTCTGAGGACTCTGTGGCTATCATGTTGGGGGCAAGAGGGGCAGTGTAATGTAAGGGACATGTAGAAAAATTAAGGGTATCCTGGTAAAAATGTATGGAATTCAGTGAAAAAACTTTGTTAAAGGGACATTATGGTTAAGTTGCACTAATAAAAATATACCAAAATCAGTAGCAACAATGTGTTAAAGGGATGTTATTGTTACAAGTAAAACAAAAAAAAACAGAAATTCACCAGTAATGGTAAGATAAGCAACCATAACTCGTGCCACCACTGTGCAATGCTAAGACTGGGGGGGGTTTGGTTTTACTTGTAACAATAACATCCCTCTAACACATTTTTTCCCCTGATTCTGGTACGTTTTTATAAGTGCAACTTAACTATAATGTCCCTTTAACAAAGTTTATTCACTGAATATATATAAAGACAATTGAAAGACACTAGTAGCTATGTCAGATTACCCAGTGATCCGTATCCTGAATACAAAGTGCAGTATGACATTATGTTGGACAAATGACACAATTTGGATCTCATTACAATTAAAGAGAAAAAAAATTCTTAACCAAAAATTACCCCAAGACTCCAATCATCCATTTCATCCCAAAAATTCATAAATCAATGTCCGGATTCCTGGAAGACCGATTGTGGCATCAATAGACCCCTTACTAGAAAACACCTTGAAATATGTAGACAATTTTCTGTTCCCTTTTGTGGAAACTTTACCTTCTTACACCAAGGACACAACAGCTTTTCTGAATCAAATTACACACATCCCTTGGCAACCAGATTTCCTTCTGGTTACATAGGATGTAGTTTCCCTATACACCTGTATCTCACATTCCAAGGTCATAGATGCGGTCAAAAGATTTCTGTCCACCAGATCGCTAAGCTATCGAGAACACTCACGTATGCTTTTGGACACGTCCTTCATTCTGACCAACAATTATTTTATGTTCGATTCACATACTATAATCAAATCTGTGGAACAGCAATGGGCACAGCAGTAGCACCAACCTTTGCGAATTTGTATATGGGTGCGTGGGAGGAAGAACTCTTTTCCAGTGACAACCAGAAGAAACATACAGAAAAAATATGTGGCAAAGATATATTGATGATGTATTTACCATCTGGAATGGAACAGCAAATGAATGGACTTGTTTCTTTCACAGCTTGAACCAAAACCATCAGAATCTGAAATTTACAGAACAACATAAGAAGTCAGAAATAGTCTATTTAGACATAAAAGTGAAAGTTATTAGAAATAGCATAAGTACAGAACTACATAGAAAAGAAACATGCACCAATACACTTTTGCATATGACAAGTGCTCACCCACAATGCCTCAAAAATAGCATTCCGTATGGTGAGTTCTTACGGATTAAAAGGAATTGCAGTGACAATGAGGTGTGGGTGATCAATGCAAAAAAAACTGCAGCAAGATTCCTAATGCAAGGATACATGAAAGGAATCATAAAAAAGAGCTTGCAAAGAGAACAGACAAAAGAACAACAAAATGAGAACTCCACTATTAGATTCATTACTATGTATAATTCTGGAGCCAAAGGATTGAAACAGATTTTGAACAAGCATTGGTATCTTTTGAAACGAGATCTTGATATCAGTCCACACCTGCCTTCATATGCCACAATAACCTATAGGAAGCCATCATCAATACAAACAAAACTGCCACCCAGTATGTTTCAGTCACCTAAAAAACAGAGCACCAATACCTGGTTAACAAAAAGATTACCAGGTTTCTACACTTGTGCTAAATGCAAAGCGTGTCATTACGGAATGAACGCCAAAGTTTTCTTACACCCTTTTACCAAAAAGGAAATCAAGATTAAACAAGATTTGAGGTGTCCTACACAATTTGTCATTTATGTGATTACTTGTGCATATAATTTGTGGTACATTGGTAGCACAAAACTGGAAGCCAAGTTACGGATATTACAACATTTATTTGCAATTAAGAATCATGACATGTCCTATCCACTTGCCAAACATTTCGGAGACATTCATCAGAATGATATTGGATCATTCAAATATTTCGTTATTGACTCAGTGGGAGTACACCCAAGAGGTAGGGACAGATTACGAAAATTGAGACAAATGGAATCAAGATACATAATGGATTTTAACACCAAGTTTCCGGGAGGTCACAATCATGACGAAGAATTATATGTATTCATGGGATCCTAAAACTATGACCTTCACGATAATCAGACTGTGTTCCCACAATTAGATCCAAATTAAATGAATGAAATACATTTTGAATAATTAGGCAAATATGAAAATAAGGTGTATTTTTAACTTCTATCCTTTATTCTTCACTTCTAATGTTTCATCAAGTATACACTTTGTTTACCCTTGTATCTCTTAGAAATCTCATTTTCTGTATTTTGTGTGCAAAAAGAAAAAGTGAATGTTTACAGTACACTAAGTACGAATCAGACATCTAAGCATCTGGTTGCAGTTTTTGCACTCCTTTTTTTCTTATTGGTTTTTCTTAAAGTTTTTTTTTCAAATTATTGTTTCATCTCTTGTAAATAAGAGAGAATAATGTGCACTTATAGACAAAGTATGCTGCATTAGCAGGTTTGCAATGTGCCATGATCTTACAACTGTGAATTTCATAGAAATTTTTAACAATGTGAATAGTTTTGATGGGATTTTTAAACTATGACCAACGTTATTATGAAAAAGTGGCAATTCTACCTTTGGAGACAATTTCGTCAATGTTTAACTCCTTGGTTGTAACATGTGATTTGTTTACAAAAGCACCATGCACTTTAACCTATAACCCTTTTTATTACCACAAAGTGATCCCATTTGTGACATTGGGCCTCAGTACACGGATGGCGGTAAGGATTTACCGGTACCGGTAAAATAACGTACCGGTAAATCCTTACCGCCTTACTATGAGGTCGGGTTGGGGGATTTAACGCCTGCTTTTTGCAGGTGTTAAAATCCAACCCGCAAAGGGACCTCGGAGCTAATTACGGCACCGCAAAATTGCGGTGCCGTGATTAGCGCCTTCCCCATTCCCATAGAGCCCTATGGGGCAGAAATGGGAATGGGGAAGGGCAATGGTGGAAGGGGGATTTACCGCCCCTCCAACCTTGGAATGGGGCGGTAAATCCCCTTTCCACCAAGGCGGTGCCAGTATTTTACCGGCATGAGCCATGGCGCTAACAGAGCTAACAGCGCCATGGCTCCGCCTACCGTGTAATGAGGCCTATTGTGAGTTAAACGAATAAGTTTGTTTTACCTTTTGGTTTTAACATGTGATCCGGGTAGAAAGCACTATGCACTTCAAGCATTTTTACTACAAAGCAACCCATTAGGGGCTTTGCATAGCCTATGAATTATAAGGCTCACATTTAAGGGTAACACACAGTCTCCCACTTTAAATTGCTACTCATTAAAATATCTTTTAAATATATGATTCAAGCGAGACGCCCGCAAGGGTAACACACAGTCTCCAATTCGAATTAATGATCTATCTAAAAATCCCCTTTTTTTAACGTTAAAATCAAGTTGGTCAAGTTATACTATAGAGGCACCCGCAAGGGCACACACAGTCTCCATTGTTAATCAATGATCCATTCTAAGATCCCTTTCTTTTAAAATGTTAAAATCAAGTTGGTCAAGTAATACTACTGAGGCACCCGCAAGGGCAACACACAGTATCCAACTCCAACATATGATTTATCCACAGATTTGTAACATTCACATTGAAAGCACATATCACTTTATTGTTTAGTAGTCCAACTGTGTTCTCATAGAACATAGCACTTTAGTATATAACATCAACTGTAATAAAAAGGCACGGTGCACCTTACAACAGTTATATAAAGCGGCTCTGAAGGGTCACCATGATGTCATTAGTAGCGCTAAACACTTTATTATACCCACTTGGGACAATGAAACTTAGTGAACACTATACAATGCATTGTTAATAATCCAATATAATATTGTCATTAAAATCACCAAGCACTTTAGTACAAATCCACTTGGGACAATGAAGTGCTGTGAAAATTATGCATAACATTTATTCTTCAACTGCATTGTTTAAAGACAGGCATTCAAATAGAACAAATGCATTGATAAAGACATTTAAAAATGGCCGCCTAGGAAAGAGTTAGATACTATACTAACACACAAGAGTGCTAAACAGTGAAGATGGACTTATACAACTTGTCTATAATAATGCAGTCCTCTCTCCATTACACATACCAGACGAAGCCCGAGTAGGGTGAAACGCGTCGTTCTTTCCTGTGCAATACTGCTGCTGCCTTCCTTGTCCATATACCTTTTTATTAATAAAGGACTTTCTGGCTGCACAGTTAACACGGTCTACATGTGGATTTATGAGTAAGAATGACATTTTTCAGCACAACTACATCCGGAGTACTGCTGCGCCCAAGACTGGATTTCAGTCTCTTTTCTGTTTAATATATATATATTCACTACAAAAAAAACTTTGTTGAGGGGGCGTTATGGTTAAGGTGGCCTACCAAAAACCTGTGCAGTTCACTAAAAAAATTATTTCAACCTCCCCTTTCTAGTTCAAATTAAAACCGAAAACCCCCTGAAATTTGACAGTTATGGTAACCTAAGCCCCCAAGCCTGCCACCGCCCCTGTGCACTGCTACCAATAACACCCAGACCATGAAAGATGTCATCTCAAATATCACTGATGACATCACTGATGACGTCACGTGTGTAGTCCCTTTGTTTTCTTTCCCTGCTATAATATATATATATATATATATATATATATATATATATATATATATATATATATATATGCATTCAGTAAAAAACAAAACGTTTTTAAAGGAATGGTATACTTCACAGCGAAACCAAAAAACACTGCTAATTCCCCCATTATGGTAAGCTGAGCAACCATAACTCACACCATCTACCCGCATTGCTAAGACTAACTCCCAGGACATCAAAGATGAGATCACATCACCCCAAACCCGCCACCACCACCATCTCCACAAGAGCCTGCAGAGAGATATATGGGTGAGGATGTAGAGAGCGAGGAAGAAGAAGAGGAACAAATTGAAGTGGAGGAACTCAGCAGTAGGAGCACTCGCTGGGAGTCGTGGGTGTGGTGGTTGTTTTTGTTTATGGGAGCGAACCTGGTGGAATGTAACCAGTCCCAGTTGGTGCTGAGTCGTGGGAGAGTTGGTTCGTACAGCTTTGGTATGACAACTATGAAGCGACACCTCACTTCGTTCCACACTGCGGACATTCGCAAGGTGGTGCTATGTGAAGAGCATAGTCGCTCGAGTTCCTCCACAGCATCCTCCAAGTCCGATCTCCCACCACAAGAGACACTCCTGTGGGGGAGCACCTCCCTCCAGCTGCCTCACAAGCCATTCGCAATGCTGTTGACCCTTACCTTTCAAAGGTGACAATAGTGTGTAATTATTGTGATGCAGTACCCCGCAGCGGGGAGAGTTTTTGAAGTGCCTTTGAGGCTACGGTCGCAGAGCACCAGAAGATCTGCTCCTTACCTAAATAAAGCTCACCCTATATCTTTCTCTGTTCACTTGCCCTTTCTTATCCCCGTGGCTGGTGTCCCTTCCTTACCCTCCTTTGGCCTCTTCTCCTAGTGTGTTGTGTGCTGTGAAGCAATAGTCATGAAAACAACAAAAATTACTGCAAAGGCTCTTTTCAGAGCCGTCTTTCTCAGTTTAGTGATAGAACTATGAAGTGACGGTTGTAAACCCCCGCGGAGCGGTGGAAAAGTTTGCGGACAGTCCTAGGGGAAAAAGGTAGGGTGCAAGTGGAGCAAACACAATGAAGTGGATGCTGGAAGTAAGTGGTGGCTCTGAAAAGAGCCTTTTGGTGATGTGTTGTGTGGGTCGAAAACTGTGGATTGGAGAAAACGGATTGTCAGATAGGTTAGTGTGAATTCAGAAGAGGTCGCAATGCATTTTGTAGATTGCGAAGAAAAATCTGATTGCCAGCATATGAGAGGTGGACTCCATCTCTGCGGAAAATGAAAGAGCTGCGAAACGAAATGTTTTCATTGTGGAAGGAGGACATGCCAACATCTCTTAAAAAGGCACAAACAGCCTTATGCACATTGCGTCTCGCTTTCTCCATTTGTGGACTAAAAGCAGATGAACGCAGCCATATTTGTCTTTGTGCAATACGGGAAAAAAGTATCTGACAATTTGGAAACATGTCCATGAGCTTCGCGAGTCCTTCCTTCATTGAAAATTGCAAAGCAATTCCAGAGACACGGCCCAAACTGTTTCCACCGCAGTGAATGATAAGTATATCTGGAGGACGCTCTGTCAGTAAAGTAACACAGAGAGGTACCAAGCCCAGCCACCTCATGCCACGCACGTCATGCCAGTGCACCTCCACATGGCTGTGTGGTGTCCTGTCAGGGGGAAGACGGTCTTACTAAAGTGCACAGTTCAGAACACACCTACTGAACTTTATGGACCAATCCCTAGCTCCGCTCATTCTCATGCGTCTCCACCTCTGAATCCCCGTTGGTGATACACGCTGGCTGCGAAGTAACGCCATGTTCGCGGACATGTATAGGATCAGAGCGTGACGACGGTACATTAAAGTGTCAATCCCCTTTTTCCCCTTTAAGATGGGCTCTGAAAAGAGCCGTTTTTATTTTTATTTTTTGCCAGATAGCGTACAGACATCTGTTATTTTATTTATTTGTTTATTTGTTTGTATTTTTTGTCCTTACTTTACTCCTACAACCATTACAGAACCTTCTCTAAAGCAAGCCTTACGTTCCAAAAGAACATCGCATTTCCCAAAGAAGATAGTGCAACACCATCTGCTTCGAAATAATCCGCATTGCTTGAAGCAATGTTATTGTGGCTGCAGAAAAACATACCAGCCCGTATCATGATTGCACGCATGCCACGATTGATGATACACCTCCCAATACTTTGGTCTGGACAGAAAACAGAATTGTTGTCCCATTTTATTCTAGGCAGCAAAGCAGAAAAAATTACTTTTGTTGTTGGGAAGATGGTCATGAGTGCTTCAACCAACTGTGTCAAATCGGCCAACAAAGTACGTGAACTCACGTATCCCAAATGGGAAGCACCGTAGTGCAAAATGACCACATGAGGAGTGGTCATTGTACGCATGTCTCTGCAAACTTGCAGAATTGCCACAGCATTGCCATCAGTGTCAGCGCTCCACACCACCTCTACTCCTCTGACATCGAAATGGTATGCCACATGCCTACTCTTGGCATAGTGTTGTAATCCATGCACAAAAATGTCTCCAATCACCAAAACCCTGACCCTCTGAACCTCTGCCATCTTCACTGTACACACCATCTTTCCACACAAAAGAGTAATGTGAACATCAGATTGGCTGATGCCTACAGTTCCCTTTCCATGCAAGATTTGCTGTAGAAACCTGTATGTGACACGCTCTACCTGCGGACAAGCATTCCTTATGTGCGGCACGTAACTTTTACCCTGTCTTTCCACCCTTTCCTCAGCGGTAGCAAGTTGAGTCCCTCATTGGACACAACTAAGCAGTCACACAACCATCCACCAATCACATTGAACATCGCTAATTCTAACTCTGTCATCAACTATGCGCACTTCAAAATTACTGTCGATGATTGTGAATGGAAGTCGCATATCATTACAAAGCACCTACTTCATAAGCTACTGGGCAAGTATTGCGAATTTCTACGTACAGCTCCATGCATGCACACATGCATTAGCATAGAATACAGGTATGTATATTGGAATCAGAGAACATGTGAAACCCTTATGATTTAATTTAGACAAATTAATGCCGCTAAATGTGCACAGGCAATACATACCAGCATTCACCCTTTTAAGTGATAAGTGCAAGATGTCCGATTTATGATTGACAAACCGCACGACTGCTTACTGTCTTCTGCATAACCTATACATACGTTGCAAGCATGCCTATTTGGGGCGGAACTCAATTTTGTATGTGAAAATGTCAGAGTTGTGTACTGTGTATGGGCTACAGTAATGCTACTTGCAATGTAATCGTATGAGAAAAGTAAGCGCTCCCAATTGCTGTGGTGACATCTCCCTCTGAGGGTCGGCATTGTGCTTTTAATTTGCAAGTAGAACTCCCCCCCATCTACTACTGTACCCTGTTTCTTACAAACCTCTCGCCTATACATAGTACACTGTGTAAAAAACAAGGCTTTTCCATAAACTTAAAATTGTTAGCAATTTTGAATGACTTTCAAGTACCATATTGCAAATGCCATGGAAAGACTGCATAGCGTGAAGTGAAATCCACACATGCACTGGATTGAAATATGAAAGTAAAATGCTGTGACGAAAGAAGCACAATTAATGCGTGCAGTATCATCACTGCTGTAAACACACTAAGTCATTGATTTTGTTTTTTTGCACCGCAGTGAAGACTACTCTCCTGAGAATCAACAGCATCTACACTGCAGACGACATACCCGAAGAAACCTGGTTATTTTGTGAAAAAAAGTAAGTACAGTACTACCTTTTATATTGTAACTACTCCTCACAGAGGCTGTGTGGGTTATTTGTATATTTTGGGCGCCAAATCAAACATTGATTTCTAAACCATTCTACCTACAAATATCCATTTATTGAACAAAGAATAACAGGCAGAATGGCTCAAAAATCCCTGTGTGTTTGGAACTCAAATAACATACGTAATCCTTACAAGGTTAGATTTAGAAAAAAAGTTGCTGTTGCAAGTTTATGGCATTTCGTTCATTAATAATGGTTTTCGTCACAAGTAGGCAATTTGGTATTCTCATCTGAAGCATATTGTAGTAGTATAGAAACAATAAAGTAGCCTTACCAAATCATTGCACGAGTCCAATGCACATCGACACACCATGACAAAGACCTTCCCCATCAGACTCATGCACACATGCACACAGCACACAGACATTGGACAACAGACCAAAGTATACCTTTTTTTCAACAGATACCAAAGAATGCCTACCAAAAAGCAACTCCGTAGAAAGGAAAGCAAAATTAGAACAAATAAAAAAAAAAGTGCCCAATGTAAGCATCCACCTTTTGTAGAGTTTGTAGAGAATGTTAGAACAAACCAGCTAATGCAGTTGGTTAGCATAACAAAGGAAGTCTCAACTACCCAAACTTTACCTCCTCCATAAAAATGTGTCACAAAACACAAACATGTTGTCAAACAAACGACTACCAGTACAGCTAACAATGCTCCTAATAATGATAATAAAGGAAGTTGTTTATATTAGTGTTAAATAGGATGAAAGCACTAACAAAACTAAGTACTAAACTACAAAAGAAACTGAGCAATAAACGGAATGTGAACAAAAATAATTTCTTACATGTTTGTGGTGGTGAATGGAGTCACACAACAACCACAGAACCATATTTTAATGAAGAAGCATACAAACAAAATCAAACAAAGTCAATTGCCATCCATAGCAGTGGACGAGGGTATGAGAAAATCAATACTACCATCATGGAACAAGAAACACTGCTTACAAATGTATTCCCTGAAAACTCAGAATTACCTCTCGATTCAGCAGAACCACACCGTGCAGTATACAAATGGCCGTGCACATCAATGTGTACCACTCCAAACAAAGCGTTCAAATCTTTACGCCAGTTCCTTAATCAATATGTAGAAGGTAAAGAGAAAAGTAAAATGAAAGTGCTGCAAAATATGGATATTTGTCCAGTGCAGAAATACACAGGACTAAAAGGACATTCATTACCCTGCATTTCTGGGCCTATTTGCAAAAGCACCTTCCATGATATGGAAAGGATATCAATACATCATTCCAATGTAAGAAATCTAGTGTATAAAATGTACTATGCAAAAAGTCCAGCTTCAGAATTAGGCAACTTAAATACCACTCTTCTGCATGGTACACCCAAATACTTACAGGAAGAAATTGACCGTATTCAGAGAAAGTATTTTGGAAGTGAGAGCCACTTACAAAATGCAACAGCTTTAGAACATAGTTGCAACAATTCTGCACAAAGCATCCTTCTACTACACACATACAGAAAAGAAATAGTAAAATTTAAAAGGTCATCGCTGAAGTATCAAACCATGTGTGTGTGTGTTGCCGTAGAATATTTTAGAAAAGGAACACAAAAAATGTGGACATAGCATACAAAATAGAAGTCAATGAAGACTCTAAATGGTTTGAATTAGCTCTCTACCTTTTAGCAGAAAACAAATATGAACTAACTGAACGCCTAATATGTTGCAGTTACTGTACTACAAAATTAGACAACAACCACACTCCTTCACGTGCTATTACAAATAATTTGGAATTGTTTCCATTACCAAAAATCATGCAGCAGCTCAATTTGTATGAGAGCATAATAATTCAAACAGTTCACCCATTGCAAGCAATTATACGCCTTCATCCAAAAACAGCAAAATTACCTTCTTCTGGATTGGTGAAAGGCATTTGTGGCAAAGTAGTTTATTTGCCATTAAATCTAACGGAAAATGTACACACTCTAGGAGTGGAATGTTCAATAGAGTATTCTTTAATAGTCTTGGTAAATGGAGTACCAACAAAGGACAAAAACATGTGGCAACAATTAGTGGACTTACACAATGTTAGACAAGCATTGCAATATCTAAAAGACAATAATGAGTACTACAAGGAAATAAATATTGATGAAAGCTTAAGGGAAACAACTGAAATAATTCAAGAGCCATCAGAAACTGGACAATTCGAACTTCTGGATCCTGCTACAGTATCCACTCTTTTGGACCATTACACAATTCATCCATTGCATTCCAATGAAAGCATAGATGATGCACTAGAAACTTACCAAATGCGACAAACCAAAGGGTCACCAATGAGTATATGGGAAAAATGTATAGAAGCATGTGATTTTCCACTGCTATTTCCTACTTGCAAAGGTGGAAGATACAATGATAGACCCACTCAGATTGGGGCATCAGAATACCGTTCATTACGAAAGTATTCGCAAGATCCCAGATTTAGACAAAATGTGGAATACATATTCCACCTACTCTATGGAAGTGAATTAGCAACACTATGTTACGGAGTTGCACACATTCTTAAATCCGGTACCCACTTTCAAAATATGTCAGCTATGCAGTTAATACAAAAAGTACAGGAAAAAGATTAGTTTTTCCAATAAAGTATAATAAATTTGTTTGCAAACATGCGTGGTACAAAGGATTACTGGTTCCGACGGCACGGAGACGTTTGTTGTATGATCAGAAACCTAGGACCACTGACTTGGTTTGTTACACTAAGTTGTGCCGAATATGCATGGGAAAATTTACATGAGTTCCTACTCATAGCAAACAGGGACAAAACAACATAGATATATTAACAACTGGAGAACTTTGCTCTCTAGATCCAGTTAATGTGTCAAGATATTTCCATCATCGTTTCATTGCCATGCTACACTTTATTTGCAATACAGCTGTTCCTCCCCTTGGAGAAGTGCAACACTTCTTTTGGAGAAAACAATATCAAGCGAGAGGAGCACCACATATTCACATGCTGTTATGGATCAAAGGTTACAGCAGAGTTTTGCAGTTTATCCAAAAATATGCCACTTGTGAAATTCCTTCTGAACAGACACATAGTGAGCTGCATGGGACGATTTTCCAATTTCAAAGACACAAATGTGGCAAATATTGTCACCGCAAATACAAAAACAAAGGTGAATACTACACCAAATGCCGCTTTGGTTTCGCTAGACCAGTTAAAGAAACAGGTGAAGTAAACAACTTCATGTCTTCAGATCGACATAGTGTTGAAGGTAAATCACCTAAGAACACGTATTACATAAAAAGAAGGGTAGAATCAAAATATATCAATGATTACAATGCAATCATTGCCCGCTCATAGAATGCAAACATAGATGTGCAGTACATTGCAGACAATTCCACTGCTGTTGCACGATATGTTCCAGGCTCCTTAACAAAAGCAGAAAAAAACAGAGCTTCAGGACCTCTGGGATGACCTAGCATCAGAGAAAACATTATCACAGAAATTGTACACCCTAGGCATAAAAACGCTTTCTCATAGACAATGTGGTGCCTATGAAGCAGCAGATCGTTTAACCGGTACTGCTTTGTATGGAAAATCAGACAACATAGTATGGTTCAGTCTTGGTGCTGCAAAATCTTGAAAAAGAGTGCTAAAATCATATGAGGACATAGAAAAAATTGCCAGAAATGATCCCAACAGCCAAGACATTCTGAAAAACAATTTATGGACACATACTATCCAAACAGGAGTAGCACTCTGGAAAGCATGTGTCTATACCACATAGCTCAAAACTTTGCATACAAAAATAATGTGAAACCCGAGGAAAGTAAACGTAGATATAGAGTGACCGATTGTGAAGGGAGCTTAGTGAAACTAACCAAACGAAGCTTAATTAATCATGTAAAATTGTCATTAAAAAGTCCTCAACAGAAATAACTATATTACATGTCTCTGTTACAACTTTTCAAACCATGGAGAAAAGAGGAAGACATACTAGAAAACTATGACTGCTATGAAGATGCTTTCAAAGCAAATGAAAGCGCTATCACTGATGTGAACTTTACGCAGTACAAAACAATGTTATACAATGAGCAGCAACAGGAAGAAGAACTTCAGGCCCAACTAGATAAGGAATCTTCCGACTATAATCAACCTTCTGTAACAGGAAGTCAGGAACCACTAGGACAACCACTAATAGCAAATGAGGCTGAAGTAGCTATGGCAGAAGTAGAAAACACAATGTATCAGTATCAAGAAGATACAGAAGACTTAACTGTACAACAAGCAAAACTTAACAACGATCAGCACACCATTTTTGAAGATGTAACAAAATAAATTGTACATGGTGTACAACACAAAAATAAAGAATGTACCTGCCAAAATTACAAACCTATACTGCTGTACGTCAGAGGTAAAGCTGGATCAGGGAAAACATTCTTAATGAAAATCATCAGCAAGTTCCTTCAACAATTGACAAGCAACAAACTGTCAGCTGTTGTTACGGCCCCCACAGGTCTAGCTGCCTACAACATAGGCAGTGTCACTTTGCACTGATTACTACTGCTTCCAGTAGAGCATCAAAATACATTAGAGTACTACAAACTTTCTGCAGACGCTGCAATGGAATTACGCAGAGTATTGAAACAAATTAAAATGTGACTAATAGATGAAGTGAGCATGGTCAGATTGCAAGAAGTACTTAAAAGTAACAACGACGAACTCTTTGCAGGGAAACACAGTATCGTTTTCGGAGATCTTCTACAATTTACACCAGTGAAAGGTGAACCGATTTTTAAAACCTTAGGCCACAAACTCTGCCGGAAAAATGTTGGTAGCATAGGTCATGTTAACCTTTGGCAACATTTCCAATATAGAGAATTAACTGAGAACATGCAGCAATCTGCAGTTCTCACTCATGCCAACATCTTAAAAAGTATTAGAGTTGATGTATTATCGCAAGAAGCACATGTTGTATTGAAAAACTGGCACATACATGCAGTTTATGGCGACAATGCATGTGCAACTGATGTTATGGAACAAATAGCGCACAAAAATGTCAATTGTATGCCTTAATGCCAACTCTTGCAAGCTGTTTCAAATTAAATGAAGCAATGTTAAATAAAGAAATGCAACCAATAATGGAAATTAGCGCCACAGACAAACTAGACGTACATGGTATGACAGTACCCATGTGTTAGCAAGCTACAACAAGACTAAATAGTTTAGAAAATTCAATCTCCAACACAGCTGGGTTGGAAAAAATATTGAAATTATCCTTAAATTGTAGAGTAATGGTTAAACGTAACCTTGACGCAGAGCAAGGGCTAATTAATGGAGCACTGGGCACAGTTGTTGGCTTTCAATCATACCCACGTGATAGCAACATTCAGTTTGTCAATATTTGCTTTGATAAACTTTCAGAAGTGAAAAGGATAGGGCGCTCAATTGCTCGATTCCTTCTCTTCAAAGACATGTATGTACGCAGAGAGCAATTTTCTATAACTCTTGCATATGCAGTTACCATTCATAAATCCCAAGGTCTTACTCTAGACAAAGCATTGATAGATATAGGAAACACAGTCTTTAAGGAAGGCATGAGCTACATAGCATTATCACACTTACGTACACTTGACGGTCTGTTGCTAATGAACTTTGATGCAAGTAAAGTGAAAGCTGATATTCCTTGCATTCTAGAATACAATAGATTGCATTCACTGTACACCCCTCATCTGAAAAAATACCCTGTTCCAGATAAAGTAAAATGTGGTAACAGAAAACTAAATGAAACAGAAATGCAACAGAATCCAAGAGCAAATTCCGGAAAGAAAAGAAAAGAAGCTAAAGTTTCATCAATTACAGCAAACATAGAAGAACCTACTAGGGAATGTAAACCAGGGGCGTCGGCAAAGAAGCAACAGAAATTCCAATAAATTCACTCAGATACAGAACTTGCTGGACCATTCAAATTTGCAAATGAAAGTGGGGTAAGTTGCTATGCAACTGTAGCAATGAATATTCTATTTCAATTGCCACCAATTGTTAACAATATTTACCCCCACAGTACAGACCAATTGTGTTTGCAAATGTTAGTGCTGCATAGAAATGCAACAAGCAATCCTGACAACACATACAGTGTTCATGGAGTAAGGCAACAATTGGACGACTGTGCTGGAATGGTGAGATTCACTATGAACTCACAAGAAGATCCACAAGAATTTCTAATGTACATACTATTAGTATTGGAAAACAAAAGCATACCTGTAAATGAAATCTTCCAGATTTCGTACATGTGGAAACATACATGCACTCTCTGTTGCATAGTGATACAGGAAGAAATCCCAAATGAGCGATTAGTATATGTCTCCGTACTAACTTGTTGGAGCATTCCATTTCAGCAACTTGTACAAAATGCAAACCATGGCAGATTATTTACTATTTGCAATTCAGACAATTGCTCCACCTTACTGATACAATCACATAGTGCCGACATAATACTTATGCTTCTACGTTATAATAAAGATGGCACCAAAAACAACTGCAAACTGACTGGATTCACACACGGTCAAGTGTCACTTGGAAAGAAAACCTTTACAACAGTAGGTATAATCTACCATGCAGGAGCTACAACCAATGCAGGTCACTAAACTGCATACATTAAAAAGAATTGTGGATGGTTTGAATGTAATGATAGCATCATTACTCTAAAGCAGAGATTGCCAGCTAATCTTACAAATGTTTATTTAATGTTCTTAAAGCCAAAATTTACGAAATAATGTGTACATCAAGATTTTTTTTTAAAGTTATGTGAAAGACTACAAACAGTTAGAATATGCCAACAGGTATCTAACTATCCAAGAGGATGAGAATGACACAAAGAAATGAATATCACAGATCGTTGGGAACAAATGCACAGATAGAATGCGCCTACAGGTATCTAACTGTTGTTAAAAATCGGCAGGAAGGCAACAAACATAACATTAATGGAAAAGATGAAGGAAACAGGATATAACAACGACACAAATGAATGAATATCACGAAGCTGTAGGAACAAATGCACAGTTAGAATACGCCTACAGGTATCTAACTGTTGCTAAAAATCGGCACGAAGGCAACAAACATAACATTAATCTCAAATATGAAGGAAACACTCAAAGGAAACAAGGAAGTAGTTAGTACCTTAGTAAATGAAGGTTTTTTTTTAATCCGACAAGGATTTTTTTTTCCCCAGACCCAAGGATTAGAAAAGCAAACACAGAAACTGAGCGCAATGCACAGTACACTGGTTTGTAAACTAAATATGAGGGTAAACAAAAAAGGTACACTGTCTATTAAGCAATGTAGTACATTTTCAAAAAATGCCAAGACGAACATACCGGTTTATTTTATCACAGAAATGGAAAAAGGGATTCTTCCGCCAAGTACGATAACCATTTAAAAATTGTATGTGGATTCTGAACAAAGTAAGGAGTAAGTATATTGGCAGTCATTTTCTACACATGCAAATCTACACGTCTAATCTATGGTACTAATATGCTGCAGTGCCTGTAGGCTGGCCCTTGCATCTTCGGTGTGTAACCTACCATGTACGCCTTATGACCAAGGTAAAAGGAGTATAGGTCCTAGCCACAACCATCGCTGCAATCAAAACCATGGTCCTTGTAAATTAGCTACTTATAAATTTACTTTTCGGACCATCGTCTGTAGTCATGCAGGCAAGACACTAGGGCGTCAACACAACAAGCGCATTAAACCACACCCATATTCACTTGTAACTGCACTGCTTATGACTTCAGTCTTGGGTGCATGGGCTTTGGGCAAGCAATCAAGATTCTGGGTCCTGGCTAGAAAGACCACAGCATATCGGAACCATTGTGCCTTGTCATTGTACTATGTACAAACTTGGTTTTGAGAGCATGGCCTTTGACCATGTTTCCAAAACGCTACGCCCTCCCCACAACCATCTTAATGATGTTGCATAGTACAAGTGTACCAATAGCTGTGATTTGATGCAGTAGTTTGTAGCCACAGGCTACAGAGGTGAGTTTGAGGCCATAGCATTGTGAATGTATGGGTATACAGCATTTAAAATGCATAGTTACTTACAACTGCAGTGCTTAATACTTTCTTCAAATACTCTGCATCGTGGCCACTACTACCACACCATATGACATCCATTGTGGCATATAAGTACACTACAAACAAATGTACTTTTGGGGGCATGGCCTTTGGCCATGCACCCATGATTGCAGCCCCTCCCCACAGCCGCCAGAGTGATGCACTACCACACCATATCGTACCCATTGTGCCTTGTAAGTACACTATATGTAACTGTGCTGTTGGGTGCATGGCCTGCGCCCATACACTCATGACTGCAGACTCTCCCCTCAGCCACCTGACTGATGTTCGATACTAGAGGTGTCTCTGTAGCTCTGAAATGCTGCACTGTTTGTGCGCAGGGCCTAAAATTGTAGGTGTATGGCCATACATTTCAATCTATGGTTGTGAAGTGTCTTATAACTTCAGTGCTTACAAGTTTCCTGTTGGGTGCATGCTTGGGTGTATGTCATACAGCCTGCAACCATGTACCCAAAAGTACACATCTTGTCCACAACCACCGCACTACATGAAACCCATGTGGATTTATAAGTGAAGAGGTTATAGCTTTGTTGTTAGGGGTATGGCCTTCAGCCTTGCACCCAAGAGTACACACACTCCCCACAACCAGGCAATCGATACGCATTAGTAAGGGGGTATCCATGGGTGTGACATGCTGAAGTATTGGTGGCCAGCGCCTAGAGTTTTGGAAGTAAGGCCTTCGGCCTTCGGCCGACGGCCATGCATCCAAGACTCTAGGCCCTGGCCTCAACCACCGTAGCATGTGCCACCCATGGCAGAGTACTGATGAATATAATAAACATAGGAAAAAATATTGCAATAACGGCATGGTGTCAATTTCAATGTTCCCTAACACCACACGTGTCCTTAGAACTGTTACAAGTTCCCCGTGCACTGCACGGACTGAAATACTGCCCTTATTTGACCCCTCATTTTCTGTGCATACAAGGAAGCCATAGAAAAGACATCATGAAGAAGGTATAAGTGTGTTATTGGGCGCATGGCCTTCGGCCATGCACCCAACACTACAGAGTCTCCCCACAACCACCTCAGCGATGTGTGGTAGTGTTTATTTTCTATAGGTGTGGTATCCTTCAGTGCTTCTAGCCAGAGGCTTCACTCCTAGCTGTATGTCCATAGATCTTACATGCGATGGGTGTGCAGTGGCTTCCACGTCTACTACTTATAACTTTGTTCTTGGGTGCATGGCCTTCGGCCATGCACCCAACACTGCACGCACTCCCCACAACTTGCCAATCGAATCACAATACTACGAGTGCATCCATGGGTGTGACATGCTGTGGTGGTTGTGGCCAGAGCCTACAGTCTTGGAAGTAAGGCCTTCGGCCGACGGCCATGCATCCAAGACTCTTGTGAATAATGAATATAATAATGGGCATCAGGAAAAGAAATACAATCACGGCATGTTTTCAATTTCAATGTTGGCTACCACTATGCGTGTGCTTTCAACAGTTAGAAGTTTCCTGTCCACTGCATGGACTGAAATGCTGTCGTTATTACACCCCTCATTTTCTGTGCGTACAAGCTGTCCATGGAAAGTACATCATGAAGACCGACCCGCAGAACAAATGCATTGATCACCGATGTCTTACTATCTGAACCTTCCCCACGGTCTGTGACACAGCAAAACAGTTTTATAAATACAGCATATGTACGCTGGTTCTTGCTCCGCTTTCGGCGGATCCAAGATGTCGGCAGCAATCAAACAATCTGACGCAGAACACGTCTCGCAGCAGCCAATGGGCAGAGACTTCGCCTATGTGCAGTCATGACGCCAGCCCCTTAGCCAATCGGTATCTTGTCCGCGGAGCGAACAGAGAAGTGTGACCGCGGAGCGGACATAGATATCACAAATTTATTCAGACAGTCATTTTAAAGGAAACTACTGGACTGATTGTCATCAAATTTACAAAAGCACGCTTTCGGGAACAAGCTCCTGCCGCAGTTTTCGTGACAATCCGTTCAGCGGTTTGGCCTGTAGCCGTGCGCAAAGTTTTTCCCCCATTCAGTCTATGGGAAAAAAATAAGTTTTGGGACCACCCCTATAACTTTTGCCCCCCTGGACCAAACATCTCCAAACTTTGCAAAATTCAGAGTGGCCCATATACATTTATTGCAAAGTTTGGTGAGGATTCGTCACATATATATAATTTGTAAAAAACACACGAAGGTGGAGAGTTGTAACACTGTAAAATACTCCCCAAACAACGTGTCAGACACAGTCCCTTGCACACATGACCATACCAAAATCTAGTGAAAAAGATAGACTTTATTTAATTTAAAAAGACATGTAACCAACAAAACATGCAATTAAGCATAGTCAGGGAGGGCACAAAATTAGTTGCCTCTCCCCATGGCATACAGGTCTAGAAAACACTCACCCCCTTAGGATGGAAGTTCGCCACGCTTTCCGCTTGTCTCACCAAGCTTCCTCAGGCTGATTAACATCCACGTTCGTGAAAAACACCATTTAAAATGAAAAACGGAAACAAAATTGGCTCGAGCAATAGGCTCCTCCCTTTCCTCCTGTTATTCCAAGTTATGTGATTATTTTGGGTCATGATCCCAACAGTGTAAATAATACCACCATATTGGACTGGATAATTCGCCCTATGGGCTAATGGTGCTGTATCTGAAATGATTTCATCCAGCAATTCAATATGTGCTTACATGACTTTTACATGAGGCATGGAAATTTGCCCAAAGCTCAAAAGCCGCGCTTGTGAATCCCAGT
This sequence comes from Ambystoma mexicanum, assembly GCF_040938575.1. Classification (NCBI taxonomy): domain Eukaryota; kingdom Metazoa; phylum Chordata; class Amphibia; order Caudata; family Ambystomatidae; genus Ambystoma; species Ambystoma mexicanum. The sequence goes on along the minus strand of NC_090933.1, from coordinate 458,079,118 downwards.
AAAAAAAAAATATTTTGCAACATATGCAGTTTATAGATGGTGTTTAGGGCTGATGCACCTACTTTTAACATGGTTGTTGTTTATCTAACTTGATAAACATCTAATCATTACGCCCCGATTTTGGAGTCTTTCAGAGGCCATAGATCTAAGTGCAGCGTGGACATCTCTGACAGTTACAGATGACGCACAATGCTGTGTGTTTTGGTATTCGCATGTGTTGACTCAATGCCACTCGGTAGGTAATTAAAAATGTTTCCCCCAAAGTGCACACGCAAATGCAATGTACGTTACAAATGAGCCCATTAGAAGTACAATAAAGTAAAAATACTTATTAGTGGGCAGCAGCATATGCATCAAATATAATACAGCATCTTCTTGGTAAAGTGCATAATGTTTTAACCCGTTGATGCGAGAATACTGCCATGGTCATCAAGTGGCGACTTGTAGCAGCAACGTCCACATCAAAAAAGTGCCAGTGCATTGATAAGGCATACTCTATAGAAAAGCAATAGATGAAATGCTAACTGCTATAAAGTGTAAGTGCTTAAACACGCTAATGTGGAACATCATTGTAACCATCACGTTGTAGTTTAAAACAGCTTTATACATATGTAAAGTGTCAGTGCAATGATATAACATTCTTGGTGAATGAATGAACAGACAATGAATAAAGTGCTAGTGCAATATTGTCCTTAGTTCTAAGAAGAAACAACTCCCAGCCATGAATTTGGTTAAGAGACATGATATCAAAAAATACAAATTCTAAGAAAACATATTTAAAAGATTTCATATATAAAACATATATCTGGGTCTCAGTCATCACATTCATCATTGTTGTTATAGTAATACCTGGACACTACGGGCCACTTTGCTATAGTGGACAGGCCACGTGGTTGCCACTTGCTTCATATAGGGATCCGCTTTAAGCCTTTTTTCACAAATAGAGAGATTTACTGCAAGAATACATATCATTCTGGGTCAATGTTAAGCCCCTCGGGCCTCAGAGTGTCAAATTTACAAATACGAGACGCCTCCATTTGTGTATTGGAACATGAGCAAGACCCACAAATGTCATTTCATTTACATTTCCTCCATGTTTCTCCAAGAAATGTCCTGGCAATGGATTTGTGACATCCCCATTCTTAATCGCTCTGTAATGCTGCAGGATGCGTAGCTTTAGAGGCCCTATAGTTGAGCCTATGTAATGGAGACCACAAGTACATGTGATGGCATACACCACAAATTTAGTGATGCATGTCATTTTATGTTTGTACTTCCATTCCATCCCGTTGTGACCAATGAATGTTTTTTTTTATACAAAGTCACACATTTCGCAATTTGCACATTTTCGTAAACCTGCCACATTTGATTTTAGAAATGGATTAGGGGATTTGGTGTCAGTGATAACCATACTCGGAGAAAGTATATATATATATATATATATATATATATATATATATGTTACAGGGATGTTAAGGTGAGAAATTAACACAAAAAACCTCTGAAATTCAGCTAAAACCACCTTAACTCTGGGCCCCCTGTTGCGCATCCTACGACCCAACGACAATTGTGATGTAATCGTTCATGTACTGGGTGTTTGTCTTAGCAGGGCATGATGGTGGCATAAATTATGGTTGCTTTGCTTACTATAAATAGCAATTATCTGGGTGTTTTTAGTTTTACTTGCAACCAGATACTTAATCCACAGGACCCTACAGCAGCTCCAGAGCCAGCACACAGCTTGCCCTGCTATGCTCTGCAAGAAAGCTTCCTAGGTGGGAAGTGCCATAGAGTCTCTGAACCAAACGAAGGACAAGGCCGTTGCCTGCAACACTCTCCTCAGCTTTCGGCCATCCGCCATAAAGGAGGACACAAGCCCAGCGAAGAAGCTGGAGTGCACTGACAAGCTTCAACCAGCATCACCTTAAAGTACATTTTCGAGGCAGTCAAGTCGCTCAAGTTGCAACCGTCGGAGATGCCTCGACCATTGTTTCAAACCTGCCAACCAGCACTGAAACAATGATTCATGACCCTGAACTGCTGTGTAGGCCAGCCTGCAGCAGTCTGTCCAGCCTCGCTCGCCAAACTGCCTGCCGTCTAATACCCACGGCTGTCTCCCATCTTGAACTCTGTCACAGAAGCTGCAAATCACCCTGAAACCGACTCGATGCTGTCGAGCACCAAGAACTTCTACAAGCACAAGTTATATTGTGGTTTGGTCCCCTTGGTCCTTCTCCAAAGGGCCACAGTGAGATTCTAGGTTGCCATCACTGTTTTCTCCACTCACGCTAAGGCCCTGCAAGGTTATAGTGTTCTTGTTCTGTGGTGTACTTACTTGTTGTCTCCTCTGTTGTGTGTGATTGCCTGTGTGCTTCCCTCCTGTCTGCTCCAGCGTGTGACCTCCCGTCCCCTTGCTTGGGCTGCCCCACTCCCACCCTCCCCTTACCCTCTGCCCTGCACCCTGTATGGTGCTCTCTGTCTCCCCATCTTCTCTAACTGCTATTCTATCGACTTTCCTATCCCTCTCACTAAGTCTGGTAGGAAGAGGCTCAAAAGCACCCCCTGATGCTTCTCTGGCTGCTCTGCTGCCTCCTTCCTCTGCCACATCTCTGGCACCCTCTGTTGCTTCTTTGGCAGCACTGCCGCCTCCTTCCTCTGCCACCTCTCTGACACCCTCTGCTGCTTGTCAGGTTGCTCTGCCTTCTCCCTCCTCCACCAGCTTTCTGGCAACCTTTTCTTATTCCACTTTGACTAACCTGCCTTCTCCTCCTTCCTTCTCTGCCCATTCTTAGGCACCTCAAACACTTCTATGGGGTGTTTTCCATGCCTGTACCCCCCACAGGAGTCTTGCAAAGGGGGAAATCCGCTCCAAGTCGACTCTTAACTCTTGCTCTGCTGTCAAACACTCCTCGGACATCTGCCGTCTCCTCAAAGAGTTTGATATGGATCTAATCAGTCTCACTGAGACTTGGTTCACGGCCAGGTCTGCCACAATTTTTGCCACTCTTCCTTTCTGAGTGGGCTTACCTCTCCTCCTCTCTCCTTGACTCTACCTCTCAATTTCTCCTCCTCTGGGACCTCAACATCCACTTAGATGCTGCTAGCCCCTCCGCAGGGCTCTTGCGCAACCTTTGCAACTCTCTCTCTATTCTTCCCTCTGGCCTGACTCACTCTGCAGGGCACACCCTGGATGTTCTGATCTCATCAGACCTCCCCCTCTTCAGCCCTTTCACCACTCCTCTCTCTTGGACTGACCACTTTCTTCTCTCCTCTCACCTGTTGCTCTCTTCCCCTCAGTTAAGATGACCCCAGCACTGCAACCTACTTTCTTGGTCATCTGGCCCATGAAGCGTGTGTCAGTGGAGGCTTTCGCTGCTACCTCCAACACCTCTGGCTGACTCACACTCTGACACAGCCCTTCCCAACCTCCATCTCTCAACCTCTAACACTCTTGATGCCTTTGCCCCTGTCATGAGGACCGGTTTGAAGCCTGCTTCCAATTGCAACTCTTTGTACGATTCAGACCTTGCCACCATTAAACACAAGTGTAAGGTGGCTGAGAGGAAGTGGAGGGTATCAGGCTCATCCTCTGATAAACTGATCTGCCACCTGCTTCAATTACTCTCTGTCCTTTCTAAGAAGAGATCCTACATCCAATCCCACGTCTCAGCAGCCTCTAACAACTCTGCCGCACTCTTCAAATTCTGCAAGGAGTTGGCCAATCCTGCTGCAGTCTCCACCTCTGCTGTTCCCTCCCAGGCCGTTTGCATGGCTCTGGAATCTCATTTAACCACTAAAACCCAGGACATCCTATCCATTCTCTCCTCTTCCTCTACCTCTTCTTCTCCCTTCTCCCTCTACTATTCTAGGCCCTTCTCTGGCTGTATCTTCTTTTCCTTTGTCCTGCTTCCTCTTGTTCACTCCTGATGATGTTTCTAGACAAGTCTGATCAATGAAAATCTCATCAAAGCATGTGTTCCCCTGCTCCTCCAGAACAATTAAGGAGCACATCAACATCCTTGCTCCAGCCTTGGCCGATTTTGCAATTGCTTGGTTGCCACTGGAACCTTCCCCTCCACCCTTAAGCACTCCCTTTTGCTCCCCCGCCTTAAGAAGCCCCCTGCCAATCCTTCCTGTCTGGCAAACTATCACCCGATCTTCCTCACTCCTTTCATGTGCATCTCTGACTTCTCTAAGAAGTCTCACTACCAGCTGCACCTCCTCAGAGGTATTCTTCCTTTTCTCACTTTCCCCCAGAAACTCACTGCCTACAGAGCCCTGTTCCTCTCTAGGCTGGACTACTGCAACAGCCTCTTTCTAAATCTGCCTGCCTCTACTCTTCAACACTTTACAAATAATCAAGAACAAGACTGCAAGTCTTGTTCTTGGCCTCAAGCCCAGAGATCATATCTCTCCAGCCCTGAAATCTCTCCATGGGCTCAATGTGGCAGGATACAGTTCAAGACCCCCTGCTTCGTCCACACGGCTTACTGGGGCTGGGGACAACACTAAATCCAACTTTTCCTTCCTAAGAATCTTACTTCTCCAGCCCTTTGCTCATCCACCTCCAACTCTCTGAGGGTCAGATGCTTCTCCAGCCAGAGAATGGGGGGTAGATCTCTGTCCTCAGCTGGGGCCTCCCCCTGGACCAGCCTCCCTGCCTTTCTCAACCTTGAGCAGGACCACATTAGATTCTGGAAGCAACTCAAGACCTTCCGTTTCGCTTCCACTTTCTTTCTCCCTCTCCCTTGCAGATGTCTCTGTCTGCTATGCATACTGAATACATGGCCTCCCACTGAACTTATGGGATAAGGCTCCTGCATGACCAGTTGCCCTTGAACTGATTTCGGACCTCTGAACCACTTAGGGACTGTATCTACAACCCTGCAGTCCCTGACTCTCTGCACTTATGAGCCACCTCCGGCAGTACCTGCGAGTTCCCTTGCACTCTCCCCTCCCTACTCCCCCCTTGTAATTCTCCCCCTCCCTCTTCAAGTACATATTAACTCTACCAGCCTCCAACCAACCTAGCTGTTGAGCTTCAGACACAGATGCAGCACAAACACAATCATCATCCAATAGATAGACAAAGTACTTGCCATCCTCAATGATACACACCGGCTCCCTGCTACTTTCCAATCTCTCCACAACATTTGATGCATTCAAGCCCATTACAATGTCCCACAACCTCATGGGATCAGAGACAAACACCTCTGCTAGCTCTGCTACCCATAGGACCATCATCATTTGTCCAGATGTATAGCAGCAGATCATAACCTCTACACCTCACCTGCGGCATCACATAGGGTTCAATTCTCTCACTAATTATCTTGAATCGCTACATGAAGGACCTGGGAGCCCTCTTCTCAAGCTGCAACAAACATCTGAATTCACCAATAAACAGATGATATGCAATAGTTCCTGTACAAATATTCCTTCTAAGACATCCACAAGCTCATGGCCTGACTTGTCTGGATCCATATCTGACTATCAGTGCCTACATCAAACTGAACTATAAAAAGAGATAATTCCTGCACTTCCTGAACACCTTCAACCCACAGCTGATTCGTGGTGCCTGGTTTCATAGATTGCACACATCCACCTGGAAATAACCAAAAGAAAGTCTGGGAGTCCCTCTTCCAGCAGACACACAAGCCCATTGACCTGTTCTTGAGTGGATGGCACCCGGAGAGTCTCAACCAGGCTTTAGCTCACTGTGCTTTTCACAGAGGAGAAATGTCCATATGCATATCAGTCTTTGTCCAACCCAAAGGCAGTCCAGCACAGAAATGCTCGGCAAATCTATGAACAAGTGTACGAACAGCAACCCCAGACACGTGTTTTGGCCTAGTCAGTGGAGCTGTGCCTCTCTGAGCACAGTGATTAAGGGGTCCATATCTGGATTACCCTGGTAACTTAGAGTGAGACCACAAGTACCTCAAAATATGTAAAAATAGGTCTGGGAGTCCCTCTACCAGCATCAACACAGCCCATTGACCTGTTCACATAGTGAAGACAAATCATACAGCATGGTACTAACTATCCCTGATGTGGAAAAGCTGGCCCTTCCTATTGAAATTACCTTCAGATCCACCATACAAGGCCTGATCATACCTCAACTGAACTGCGGATACAGCTGTCTACCTGGCCCACCTACAAGAGAGAAGTGTCCTCCATTCTTGTCTGTCTGCCACATCAAATTATTTTACAAATTTAAAAACAAAACATGTCACTCATTGAGCTTCACTGGGAACATCCATAAGCACCCATCACCTTCAAATCAAGCTGCATGATGTACATAATGTCAACACATCACCAGAAGCTCAGGGCCATGCAGGACTACAGCAATATTAAACAGACCCATGAAACAAGTATTTTTGGTCTACAACCATACTCTGTGGAATCACATTGTTATTAGGATCAAACTTCCCTCTATACTCATGCAATTCATCAAACAAATGAAGACCAACTTCTTCAAGAAGCATCTTCCTCATACACTGTTAGATTCATCTCCACCCAGCCCATGTCCTTCTCACAACCACTCTTTTCAAACTCCTGCTCCACCTTCACCCCATTGCCGTACTGCACACAATCCCTGCTAACTGTACATGTTTTCCAGTAACCAATAATGAGTGAGATAATTAGTGAGAGTATGCAGGACTTTTACATCTCCTCGATAGTCGGGATCAATGATTACTGCCATTACATTCAATCTCTGTCTCCAGTCTAGGCCTGATTTCAAAGCTAAGCTGATGTATGTTCCTCTGGGTGGAGACAAGACTAACCCTGTAAGAATAAGATGTCTTTCCGCTGCTGTTGTTATTATTTCTGATATGCTTTGTAAATCAAAGCTGATAGATTCTGTTGTGGCCATTGTGGGTGCATGTGCCTTGTGGCTTAACTTTGTGAACGAAAGGGTTCCCCCAACTTTTATCAGTAGGTCCGGATCCCATTCCTGACACAATATGTGGCAGGTCAGAAGAAGGACACAGATGTGTTACTTCCATTTGTGATTTGTGTTTATTTAAATGAAAGGTGAACATGCCTAGCATTTCCTAAACTATGGGTTGCCTTACCTAACAAAACTAACTAGTTTGTTTGTCCTGTGAGTCCGAAATAAGTCTGTCCAGAAACAAAGCTAATCTGGCCCTAACACTGAACAATACCAACTAAGGCATGGGAGAATGACTCCCTTCTCATGTGGGCTACTTTTTTTAGCAACTTTCTTCAATGCTGTATTCTTAATTAGTTCTTGGTAATGTCTCTTGTTCAATGGGATTTACCCTTTTTACTTCTCTTGCTTGCCTTGACCTCTTGATATGTTAAAGGGTTTGATCTCATGTTGTTACTTCTGGTCTCCTCTTGTTACTTGTGGTTTCTCTCCTATTGCTTTCATACACAACTTATAAAGTATTTTGTCATTCAATGTCCGGGGGCACTGGGCTGGGAGGATAGCTCAGGGGCTAATTCACTCATCTTGGAAGCAAGACAATGTGGAGCAACAAAGGGTCAATCCCAGGGCCCGTGTCTAGAAACCTCTGGGTATTAAGCTCATTATAAATAACCAATTATAAAATGTCCAAACCTTTTCTTGATTAGTATCAATTACATTTTTCTCATTAGAATTTTCATTCTCTTTTTAGACTTTGTCAGCACTTGCTTATAACGTCCACACTTCGTCCACTCTTGTTTATTACTGGGATGAGTAAGAACTCCCCAGTAAGGGTTTGTATTCTTTTTGCCACTTTTTATTCTTCTGGGATAAGTATGAGTTTGCCAGTGATAATGGCCCCTCTTCGTATCCCTCGGTATTGTACGGGGATTAGTATGATTTACTCAGAAATGTAGCCCACTCTTTTTCTCACTCGGCTGATTATCTGTTCCCCAGTGATCTGTCCACTCTTTTCCTCAACGCCCTTCTCACTGGGATGACTTGGGGTTCACCAATCATTACATTCATCTCTCTCTCTCTCTGACACGAGTATGACTGTACCAATCGTTATATTTCTCTCTTTCCCTAAGATGAGTATGGATGTGCCAATCGTTATCTTTGTTTCTCTCACTGGGATGATTATGGGTAAACCAATTGTTATATTCACCTCTCTTTCTGGGTCTCCCTCCCTCCCTGTTACCTTCCTTATAATGAGGCTGCATCACCAGGTTGGCGTTCTCCTCTGTCTTTTCTTTCCTTCTTGACAGGATGGCTCTTCCATTCAGTTTGCCATCCTCTCTCGGCAAGTTCCAGCATGCTTCTGCACAAGTGGTCTTGGCTTTGGTAAGGGATTTCTCCATCTCGTCGGTTCTGGCCACCACTTCATCTTCCTCTCGAGTCCCTCCTGGGACTGGACTCCAGTTTGTAGGCTCTCTCTAGCCTGCTTCACAAACAGGGTGGCTTGTGCACCTGTCTACTGCAGCTTCCTCCAAGCTTGGGGAGCAGCATCTCCCCATGTCCATCAGCGTTACTCCAGCAGCTGGTATGATACTCCTGGGCCTCTCTCTCTCTTGTTCTTTTTCCTTCCATGTTTATGACATTGAACTGGGACTTCCATGGCTTACCATAGCAGTCCTTCTGCTGTGTCTTACTCCTGTCGGTTATTACTCCAGTGGTTTTCTTTTGAAGCAGTACCAGCTTAGTATTTCTCTTCAAGCTTCTTCACGCTTTATGAAAGTTTACACATTTCAATAGCATGCATCCACTGATTTTACATCGTGTCTGTCAACAGATGTTACTATTTCAGGTTGAAAGGGAGATTGGCTAGGGAGTTCCTTGTGGCAACGGGAGTCTCTCCCGGTTACGTCCTGCTTGCTTCCACCCCTAGAGAGGATATCGGTTAGTACGCTCACCTCCCTAGCCTGCCATGGGAGAAGTGACTGAATCCTGTTATTCATCACAATAGAATTTTCAGAATGTAGGCAATCACAAGAGTTTAAAGGCCCAGTTCTGTTCCTATTTTTTGTTTGTTTTCAATCTAACACATAATTGTCTCGAATTTATACTATCAAAATCCATCAAATAGTATATCTGTAGCCACAATTCATTGGATAAAACCATTGTCAAACTCTGAGTTACTACTCTTTTAGCATGCTTTTTTAATTGGGATAAGAATATCACAATTGCACCAAGTTTCTTAAGGTTTTAGAAGAATTTCCCATAAAACCGCCAGCAGTGTTGACAGGAAAAATAATCCCATAAGATGCTGAGCAACATCTGGGCACTTCATATATGTTTGCTGTGCCATTCTGCCTTCCCATGCGTCTGCTCTTTAGCCTGCTAAAAAAACATACTCTGAAACATGGTATTAACATCCGAACCATCAGCTATGTGCTAGCTTCATTGTAGCATTCAAGATCCCTTTTTACTCACAACCTTTCAAATTTCTTAGTGCAGCATTCGGGATCCCATCTTGCCCAACAGCTTTTGAGTTCCTTAGCATTATGTTATCCTTTAGCCAACAGGTTGTCCTGTTACATGTCAGTGGCCAGAGTCTTCAAGGGGTGAATTATGCGAATTGACACAGACGGGGTAGTATTACAGTGCTAGACAATTAAATTAGTATTGTTTTGGGAAGATAAACAACATATGCAACTGTTATCTATACAAGCTCACTCCCTCTTTTGACTTCAGCCTATGCTCTAAACTTTACAGATCTTTTTTTTCTTTTAACGAAGTTCTTGTAGATAATAATTTGGTCATATTGCTCCTTACAGGTGCTGGGTCGATGAAACATGGAGGTCATTATGAGCTCATTATGAGCTGAGCAGGGAAAATTGAGGGATTTCTTGCAGCCAGAATTACCATTACCAGCATTGAGGTATGCTGAAGTTACCTCCATGTGATATGGCCTTGACCGTATACAAAGTATTTTCTGGTAATGGAAATTTTGTCTGTTGAAATTACCTCCCAAAAACAATTATTTAATGATACATCTACCACTTTAAGACATATTTGCTGTTACTGTAAGCATTTCTAGAGTAATTATCAAATGGTATTTCCGAACAAAAATGGCAGAATTAGCGCACAGTGAATAGAGTGTCACTCTGGGAAGCTAGTGGTAACAGGAGGGATAGCCCAACTATGGCAGAACAACGGGCTAGAAGTAATTGGTTAACAATTGGGGTCTGTTCTGACATGTAACATTTAGGGGGGGCTACTTATTGATTGTAGTAGGCCTTGTTAAGTTCTATTGTGTCTCAGAGAGTACAAAAACGCATTCAATGTGAAGATGTACAGTGAGAAATTCAGACAAAAATAGATATAATTCAGACAGCTTTTAAATTTATTTTGCTGCTGGATGCATTTAGTAGTCATGCATCAATAGTATTCAAAAAGAGAGGTATTTGTAAAGATAGCAGACACAAATGCAAATAAATTCTTCACAAATGCTAGGTGTGAAGGGAGGTTAATTCTTCGTCTTAGCCTTACCCTTACACAATCATTTATAAGGTAAGCTGCAAAAAAATTCAATGATAAAACTGGGTAATGCTATAAAGAGCACTGTGTAACCACCACCTTGTGTGACAAGTGATTAATGTGTATTCAATACAGGACAATCCAAACAGAAGCAAAAGATGCGAAAACTCTTTGTTGTCTATAGCCAGGCTGAAGGGTGACCTCATACATGGTCGACGTCTAGAAGTGGATCAAAAAGATGTTGGGACCAGGAGAGAAATCTAAGAATTGGTCCTTAGGACGTTTCGGCTGAAAGCCTTCATCTTGGGCCTGGGGTAGGTCTCCCTAGGGTAGAGATATAAGGACACTATTAGTGTCTGAATTGAAAGTTAAAAGCTATTTAAAAACACAATAAAGAGTCTGTTCCAAGACTTTGGTACACCACAATCAAGTAGGGCGGCAAGGGAGTAAACAGGGGACTGACCTTAGGGGCTGCAATGCTGCATGTATTTGGCGGTTGCTTGTAGCACCAAGGTAAAGTGAGGTGCGCAAAAAAACAGGTCTATTATTGGCTGCAGGCTGTGGAGGGCTACAGGAGTAAAAAAACAATATTGGGTAAATTTTCAGTTAAAGATGTACATAACTAGACAATGGTAGCATTAAGTAAGGCGGGCTCTCACCTTGCTGATAGACTTTTGTGTGAAAGTTTCACATGAAAGGCGAGGGCAGTAAACCAGCTAGTGTCCGTAGAATTACAGACCCGTCTGGAATGGTGGCTGTGTTATGTCCAAAGCGTTATTTGGTCTTGGGCTGTTGAAAAGAGCGAGAAATAAGTGCCCGTTTTTTTGGAAAATGCAAGTAAGATATGAAATTTGGGTGCAGGGATAGAGGGTATGATTACCTGAAATCCGAGTCCAAAGCTCTCTGTTGGTTTAGTGATCGAAATCGCGTGTGCGGCTTGTGAATTAATCGCCGCGTACACCGGAGAGAAAGCACCAAGAAAAAGTGCCGAGCAGTGTACGGCTATACTGGATAGCGCATGCGCATTGCGGGTAGTGTTGCCTGTACTGCCCAGCGAATGCGCATGTCTGTGCGCATGCTCCTGTAGCGTTTCTGAGAGAGCCTGCTCGAGTGAAATGCTAATCACTGGCTTCTGCGCATAAGGCACCGGAGTATCCATTGCCTGGCGAACATGAAGTGGAGGGATATAAAGCTGCCCCGTGACTTGTATGGGCTGTTATGAAGTAAAAATGTGTTTAATCAGGAGGAAGATAGTTCATATTAAACGGGGTGGAGCAGGAAACAATGTAGTACTATGGGCCAATATGTTAGGACTGAAATATGAGATTGTATATTCAAGAGAAAACAAGGGGGGTGAAAGTTTTAATGAGATAGGACCCCCAGATGTGTAGTTATCTGCAAAAGTGAGTGGCGTCCATCTCATTTAGGCCATTGGTAATGCTTTTGAGTTTAAAAATCCACCACGCTTCTTTGTGGTTGAGAGAGTTAGTGGCGTTGCTTGTGTTGGGTACTAAGTCTGCTATCCACCACAGGATATCATCTGGGCCATGATGATTTTCAATGAAGTGTTGTACCAATGGGGCATTGGCAGATTTGCAGCGGATGCGAGATCTGTGTTCACCTATCCTTTTGTGGATTTGGCGAGTTGTTTGACCCACGTAACGGAGACCACAAGGGCATTCAATGATGTAAATTACATTGGCTGTTTTGCAATTGGAGAACTGTCTGAGTTCCCAGTCTTTACCACCAATTTTGAATGAAGACATTTTTCTAGTGGAACGGCATGCTGTACAGGTACCACAGGGGTGATGCCCCCTTATTTCCCGCATGTTCCAGAGCGTGGATCTTTGAGACTTCTTCTCCAGTCTGGCATGAGATAGGATGTCTTTAAGATTCTTAGATCTTTTGAGCGCCATTCTTGGTATCTTTTCTTTTGGCAGACTTAATTGTACCAAGGGCCAAAATTCTTTCAATATCCTTTTTAGTTTGGTTGTGTCAGGGCCAAAAGTGGAGACAAAAGTGAGAATGTTCTCTTGATCCAAATCGTTCAATCTTGGTGTTAGCAGGCTTTCTCTGGGCGTATACTTTGCTCTTTTTATAGTCCGTCTGATGAGTTTTCTTGGGTACCCTCGTGCTAGTAGTTTATTTTGTAGTTTTGTAGCGTTTTCTTGGAATGTATCCATCTCTGTACAGTTGCGCCTGAGTCTCAAAAATTGACCGTATGGGAGATTATCCCTCAGGTTTCTTGGGTGATGGCTATTGTAGTGAAGTAGGGTATTTCTCTCAGTTTCCTTCGTGAAAAGATCACATTGTAGTTTACCATTCTTGACTAGGATGGTAAGGTCCAGAAAATTGATGGCCGTGTTGCTATTTTGCATAGTGAATTTAATCTCTGGGGTCTGTGCATTAATCCACTCAAAAAATGAGGTAAGGCTGTTTTCATTTCCATTCCATATCAAGATGACATCGTCAATGTATCTATACCAGGAGAAGATTTTGTCCAGGAAAGGGTTGGATGTGTCAATGACATGTTGCTTTTCAAATTCTGCCATAAAATGATGGCTAAACTGGGGGCAAAAGCTGCTCCTATGGCGGTTCCACTTGTTTGAAGATAATATTCGTCATCAAAGGCAAAAAAGTTGTTGGTTAACGCAATCTCAAGCAGTTCCACTATGAAGTTGGTGGGAACTCTTTTCTGGGTCATAAAGTGGGTTAAGTGATGGCGGATGCACTCTACTGCTGCTTCTTGTGGGATGTTGGTGTAGAGGCTGACCACGTCCATGGTGACTAAGATTTCTTGTTCGCTGTTAAATTGGCGTCCTTCAAATTTGGAGATGGTTGACATGGTGTCTTTAAGGTACGTGGGTGTTTGCTGGCTTAGGGGCTTCAAAAAATGGTCTATGAATTTACTGATTGGTTCTAGAATAGAACCACAACCTGACACAATTGGTCTCCCAGGAGGATTTAAGCTGTCTTTGTGGAGTTTGGGAAGAGCATAAAAAGCTGGTATTCTGTTTTCAGACGTGTTAAGGAAGATTTCTTCCCGCTCCGTGATCCAATCCTGCTCAAGGCCGAATCTAGTTGTTTCCTGGATTTTTTGTTTAATGGCAGCCGTGGGGTCCTTCCTAAGTTTTTTATAGTTGCCTTCTGCATTTAATAGTTGCATCACCATTCCTTTGTATTGCGTGATGTTCTGAATTACAATTCCTCCACCTTTATCAGCTGTTTTTATAATCAAATTCTTGTTTTCTGCTAAGGTTGTTAAAGCCTTGCGTTCACCAATAGTCAAGTTCTGTCTCATCTGTTGAGAATTTGTTTGGAGTTTACTAATTTCTTTTGTTATACATTTTTCAAAAGTAAGCAAGGAACTCGGAACCTCATTTTCCATAGGGTTGAATGTAGATTTAATTCTGAATCCTGTGTCATCTTGTTCTGGACGGAGGTCTTTATCCATGAAGTACACTTTCCTTCTGATACTTCTAAAGAAGTTGGATAATTCAATATCCAGTTTGAACCAGTCTGTATGTTCTGTAGGCACAAACGATAGTCCTTTGGTGAGTACAGAGGTTTCTTCTTTTGAGAGTACATATCCTGATAAGTTGAAAATAGGTATTTCAGTTAGAACCTGCGGTTGGTTCTCCTCCTCCGATTGCGTTGTCCCCACTGGGGGTAGTTGAAAAACTGCATTGCCTGTGGATGCGGAGGAGGCCCCCAGTATGCGCCTCTGGGGGCCATTTGTCCTAAAAAAGGCATCTGGTTAGGAGGTTGGTATTGTCCCTGTTGTCTGTTTCTATCCCTGTTTGGGTTTGTGTCTCCTGATGATGAATCAGAACTCGAGGTATCTGAGAAAGAGACCCATTTGCGTCTATTTTTGGTGGCCGAGGTTTGATTAGCCTGTCTCTCCTTTTCCTTCTTGTCCTTAAATTCTGGCGAGAGATATGGGTACACCAGTTCTATTTTAAAATTACTGATGTCTTTTGCCAATTTTTTATGTTTTTTCTCCAGTGTAATAGAGGTAAATTGGTCAAAGGCTTTATCAATTTCTTTCAGCTTCTCTCTGGCATTAGACAGACTGTTATCATTGAGAAATTTAGTTTCTTCTTCTTTTAGATCTTGTTGTATCTTAGCGTGGATGCGTTGTGCTGTCGTTATAGTAAGGGCCATTAGGTCCCTGCTGCATTTTGTCGAGATTTTACTGAAACCTAGCATATATTCCCTGTCCTCAAGGAATAGTGCAGGTTCATTTCTGACCAGTAGTCCCATTGGAACAAGGTTCACTCTAAGGTACTCCCTTAGAAAATGTGCATGAACTTCCGTCCGGAAGCATTTTTTCTTTAGATTCAGTAGAACGTCTCCTGAGGCTGTCGAAGCAATATGTTGCTGTGCTCCAGCCAAATTGAAGAGAGATGGCCCCTCTATGATGTTGTCTATTTCTTCCTCCGTGAATGATAGCATTTGGTTCATGTTGTTGATGTGAAAATTGGAAGCCCTGGGGGGCCAGGACTGGTGTACTCCCTTGCTGGGTCTAAATTAGTGTGGACCTAAAAAAGGGGAAAGGCACATGTGTAGAAGTTTGAGAGACAATTTTGAAAGGTCCCTATTATAGCATGGTGCTATATCTAAATACTGGTAACAGGAGGGATAGCCCAACTATGGCAGAACAACGGGCTAGAAGTAATTGGTTAACAATTGGGGTCTGTTCTGACATGTAACATTTAGGGGGGCTACTTATTGATTGTAGTAGGCCTTGTTAAGTTCTATTGTGTCTCAGAGAGTACAAAAACGCATTCAATGTGAAGATGTACAGTGAGAAATTCAGACAAAAATAGATATAATTCAGACAGCTTTTAAATTTATTTTGCTGCTGGATGCATTTAGTAGTCATGCATCAATAGTATTCAAAAAGAGAGGTATTTGTAAAGATAGCAGACACAAATGCAAATAAATTCTTCACAAATGCTAGGTGTGAAGGGAGGTTAATTCTTAGTCTTAGCCTTACCCTTACACAATCATTTATAAGGTAAGTTGCAAAAAAATTCAATGATAAAACTGGGTAATGCTATAAAGAGCACTGTGTAACCACCACCTTTTGTGACAAGTGATTAATGTGTATTCAATACAGGACAATCCAAACAGAAGCAAAAGATGCGAAAACTCTTTGTTGTCTATAGCCAGGCTGAAGGGTGACCTCATACATGGTCGACGTCTAGAAGTGGATCAAAAAGATGTTGGGACCAGGAGAGAAATCTAAGAATTGGTCCTTAGGACGTTTCGGCTGAAAGCCTTCATCTTGGGCCTGGGGTAGGTCTCCCTAGGGTAGAGATATAAGGACACTATTAGTGTCTGAATTGAAAGTTAAAAGCTATTTAAAAACACAATAAAGAGTCTGTTCCAAGACTTTGGTACACCACAATCAAGTAGGGCGGCAAGGGAGTAAACAGGGGACTGACCTTAGGGGCTGCAATGCTGCATGTATTTGGCGGTTGCTTGTAGCACCAAGGTAAAGTGAGGTGCGCAAAAAAACAGGTCTATTATTGGCTGCAGGCTGTGGAGGGCTACAGGAGTAAAAAAACAATATTGGGTAAATTTTCAGTTAAAGATGTACATAACTAGACAATGGTAGCATTGAGTAAGGCGGGCTCTCACCTTGCTGATAGACTTTTGTGTGAAAGTTTCACATGAGAGGCGAGGGCAGTAAACCAGCTAGTGTCCGTAGAATTACAGACCCGTCTGGAATGGTGGCTGTGTTATGTCCAAAGCGTTATTTGGTCTTGGGCTGTTGAAAAGAGCGAGAAATAAGTGCCCATTTTTTTGGAAAATGCAAGTAAGATATGAAATTTGGGTGCAGGGATAGAGGGTATGATTACCTGAAATCCGAGTCCAAAGCTCTCTGTTGGTTTAGCGATCGAAATCGCGTGTGCGGCTTGTGAATTAATCGCCGCGTACACCGGAGAGAAAGCACCAAGAAAAAGTGCCGAGCAGTGTACGGCTATACTGGATAGCGCATGCGCATTGCGGGTAGTATTGCCTGTACTGCCCAGCGAATGCGCATGTCTGTGCGCACGCTCCTGTAGCGTTTCTGAGAGAGCCTGCTCGAGTGAAATGCTAATCACTGGCTCCTGCGCATAAGGCACCGGAGTATCCATTGCCTAGCGAACATGAAGTGGAGGGATAAAAAGCTGCCCCGTGACTTGTATGGGCTGTTATGAAGTAAAAATGTGTTTAATCAGGAGGAAGATAGTTCATATTAAACGGGGTGGAGCAGGAAACAATGTAGTACTATGGGCCAATATGTTAGGACTGAAATATGAGATTGTATATTCAAGAGAAAACAAGGGGGGGTGAAAGTTTTAATGAGATAGGACCCCCAGATGTGTAGTTATCTGCAAAAGCGAGTGGCGTCCATCTCATTTAGGCCATTGGTAATGCCATTGGTCCTATCTCATTAAAACTTTCACCCCCCCTTGTTTTCTCTTGAATATACAATCTCATATTTCAGTCCTAACATATTGGCCCATAGTACTACATTGTTTCCTGCTCCACCCCGTTTAATATGAACTATCTTCCTCCTGATTAAACACATTTTTACTTCATAACAGCCCATACAAGTCACGGGGCAGCTTTTTATCCCTCCACTTCATGTTCGCAAAAAAGATTTTACATTGTTATGAACTGGTCTTAATACACAATTCATAAGGTTTCTTGTAAACTAATAATGCAACAATAAAAACAATTAAACAAAATACACAATTCATTTCTACAATAATTGTACGAATTGACCAGTATAATGCCCAACATGTTTCCATCCCCTAGTGGTTCTCTGCATCTTCCTCATAGGTATACAATCTATGTATGTGTATGTAGGACAAAACCGAAAACATTTAGGAAATATGGCATAGTGAAATGTATGCTGTTCGTTATAGTATGTTTTCTGCAGTAGTCAGACCAGGACCTGAGTGGGACTTTCGTGGTACTTGTGTGGGCTGGTGTGGATTTTAGTACAGACAAATCGAATTTATTTCAAAGTACCACTGATGTTGCTGTCCCGCTGATGTTGTAGGGGCTGGGCAGAAGATAATTCAAACAGCCAAGGTCAGAGCAGGCAGCCAAGAAGAACCTGTTGAGTAGATATATCTACGTTTGCCAATGTCAATTTCCAAAATGTGTTCAAAGTCATAAACTGGCAGTCATCTCGATAGTCAGAGGGTAGTAACGCTCATGTCCAATCACCATCCCTAATACAGTAGCACTAGGAATGAGGCTAAAGGCAGTTGGCACACACAAAAGAGGCCAACTCTCCCGGAAATAAAAGCTTAATTTGCATTGCAAATTAGGATAGGGGTTAATTGTGGATGGAGGGCTTGGGTTGTATGTTTGAGTGCTGTGAGAGAGCATTGGTGTTGGGGTTAAGGGTATTGGGAGGACACACATTTATCGGTGAACAAATGCGTGTTAGTACCAATTAATTAAACAAATGATCATTCTGGTTCTCTCAGAGATGAAATTACAGCAATGAGAACCAGTAAAGTGTAAGACATATATATATATACACGTATGTGCTCTAGAATAGTTAGAAATGAGTTCCTGAAGTATTGGATATTCACAACTTCCATCAACACATCAACCATGTGGTGGCATTCAGTCCCCTGCATCATCATCAACATTATCGGACTCCTGGTTTGGCAAATTATCATCCAAGAGGAATGGGGACATTCCTCTGAATGCACATATTTTGGAGCCCATAGCACCTAATCACAATCTTGCCCATTTTCTCAGGGCTGCACATGATCACTTTCTGGTCAGGTGGTGGCACAAAAATTCATCTTCAGTCACCTAAATACCGTGGTACAGATGTGTGCCTCATGGTATGCCTCCTCTTGTGCTGTACCTGGGTTCTGGATAGGAACCGTGAGTCAAAATGTGTTGTATAGCCAGAGTCACCTACAATGGTAATAATATTGCTTGATGAAAGTGTTGTGATGTAAGATGTTCATCTTAATTTGTGTAATGGAGCCCTTTGCCTTTGCTCATTCATAGGTACGTTAGGATATAGTGCACCTCGGGTTTGACCGAGAAGTCAATTAATTGTATTTATGTATTTATGGGTTTATTTATTCATATCCAAGAAGGTACAGTGCTCTTTTGATCACAAAATAACGTGCACTAGAAAGGAAATCAGATCTGATGGGAAGCAGTAAGCTTCTTACAATAGGGTGAGTTTCAGTCACAGTCTGACAAGGTTGTGCAGAGGAGTAAATGGAACAGCCACTGGGAACAATAAATGGGTGGAAATAGATCAATTAAGGACAACCAGTGTTAGAAATGTTTAAATTCAGGTAGGCAGTACAGGCAGCTGTGTTAGGTCTGTGACCGTGATGGATAAAGTGCTAGAGTGAAGGTAGAGAAAGTGGGAACTGTAAAAACGGACTGGTGGGGTTATTCTGTACTCTTGCCCTTTATTTGGCAGAGATGGAGCACAGAGCACCCCAGCCAAGATTCTCTATAGGGTAGCAATGGACGAGCAATCAAGGCTTAAGCTCTCAGGAGGTGATGCGGGCTGGTTCCTAGGTACAGCGTAGACCCCAAGCCCCCACAAAGGAATGTCCACACACTATGTTAGTGAAAACACAGTTGTATAAATAAGGTTCAAGTTATATACACACACAAAACCATACTTTGTGCTCAGTCAATAGTATAATGATAAATGTACAATTTCTACGTGGTACCACAATTACTCTTTGACTCCATTAAAATACACCAACTGCTGACAGTTTCAAATGGCATACAAATCAATAGCAACATTTATCAACAGTAGACTTGGGGGGGGGCAAGTTGGTTAAACAATTGGCAGCATACTGGGTCCCTACCAAAGACACAGTTCTGTGTGAGTATCCCCCCACCTGGGCAAACCTGTAAATAATGTATTAAACAAGCCCAGCCCATATATTGCTTAGCAAAGTCTTATTACCTGCTATAAATGTTCTACTACCTCAATGTACCTGGTTAAGCAGAGTTCGACGACGGGTCATCGACGGTTCCTTCTTGAATGAACACCCTTTAAGGCAGGAGCCCGGATCATCCTATTCCTTGAAGAAAAGGGTGAACAATGTTGTGGTGCTCGTCGACGATCGATCATGGACATCCTGAGAAGATGAGGCATGCGGTGCACCTAGATGGCGATAGTTTGTTGCCGCAAAGAGTCAATGTAGACCGTAGGCACAGCAAGGGCATCGGGTCATCAGCGTTTGGCGTCGGCGATCGGGACTCGACCTACGGCTGACTTTCGGATATCGTTCAGCGTCTTTGAGGACTTTGGGTGGCAGGAAACCCACCGGTGGATTCTTCTTGGTTCGGCAGTGACCTTGACTTTCTCCGGCAGGACAAATCGGTTGACGGTGATGAGCAAGGGAGTCCTTGGTTCAAATGTCTTAGGCATTGGAGCATTGCTGTTCTGGTTGACGATGCTGGTGGTTGACGGAGATGGACTTCAATGTCCGGGTGCTTCACTTCAGATTCCTCGGCAGTCCCCATCTCCGGTTGGCAGCCTTCTGAGGACTGACTTCCAGGGAGCCTTGGTGAAGGTTAGCTAGTGAACGATGTTCCCTCATAGCTCAGGAAGAGGTCTCCTAGCCAAGACCTCTCTTGGACCAGTTCTTGGAGACACAACAGCTTTCGGATTGCGTTAAAGGAAAGCAGCAGCAATGCCTTCTTCTTCCAGCTGGGCTTCAAGGTAAGCATCAAGTTTCAGCTTCTGAACAAATCCAGTAAGTGAGAGGTCCCCAGATATACTGTTCTGTCTCTCATTCACACTACTGAGCCAGGCCCAGGCAGCCAATCATTCAGAAGGGCATACAGCAGGCAGGTAGCCAATCATGCTCACAGTGAATTCAGGCCATTCTTCCCCATCTAGACACTCACAACAAGAAATGTGGATTGGAACAAGCACCCAGCCATTCAGCACTCCACACTGCATTCATACCAGTGTCGGGCAGGGCTGTCTCAGTCATTGTGTCACACACCAGAAACCAGACACCCATAACATGAAATGAATATTGGTCACACACTTCATTCACCCAGGTCCCGCCCCAAGGTTGTACCCACAGCACACAGTCACTGGAAAGGCTCCAGCCAGTCTGGCCTGGATTTCCCCACAATACCATATATGGAACTTCCACCCAACAGCCAGTCAGGGGAAGGGACAGAGTCAGGGCTTCACAGGACTTTGGGAAAACAAGGTAACAGGCAATAGAAAGCAAGAGGCCACAGGGGCCATCTTGTCTCTTATCAGGAATCAACTGATTCCAAAGGCAAGGTCTGGGTATCCCAAAATGGAGGATACTCAGAACACCTGTCAAATTTAGCATGCAGCTGCCAGCAGCCCATACCCTGCTCTGTGGGCCACACACAAGTACCCAAAACATGCACTAGGGGTACAGGGTTGTATCACTACCCATGGGTGCCATAAGGGTATCCCAAGGGTCTGTTCACCAAACCAAAAAGAGGAAGAGCTGCACGCACTTCCAGCAGTCCCACGTGGACTACTGTGCAGAAAATAACACAGAACACACATGATAACAGAGTACAGGACAAGCACAATGAGGCCCTGTCCCTCCAATGCATTTCCAGCATCACGGGAACAGAGGCAGGTTACAGGTGAGGGAACAATGTTAGATAGAAGGCAGATAAGAGGTAGGTTAAGAGGGTAGGTTGTAGGCAAGGAGATTGGCTTTTGGTTTGCTTTTGAACAAATCCTTGATGTCTGGGGTAAGAGAAATCCATGCAAGTGGTGCAAGAAGAGAAACATAGCAGAAGCAAGGCCCAGCACAGAGAGGGCAAGGTGTCTCAAGGGTAGTCAAGGATGCATGGCAGAGATTTCAAGCAGGCTTGTGGAGTTGGATAAAGGAGGATACATGCCATGGTGCCTTACTGTGGATAGATTTGTGAACCAGGACAAGGCATTGTAACCTGGCCCTGCTTTGCCTCACCAGCCATCCAGCCTGGTGACAGTACAAGAAAGTAGGTGTGAAGTAAGGGAGTTCAAAGAGAGTCCTGGTAGTGAAGTTAATGATCTTGTCAAGAGAACAGAAAGCATAGTTGGGGGGACCAAACAGGATGCTGGCGTAGTAGTCCAGTTTAGAAATGACAAGAGTGGTTAAGAGATGTTTGGCAGTGTTCCAAGGAAGGAGGTGCCAGATTTTCTTAATATTTAGGAGGTTGAGGCTGCTGTTGCAGTTTTGGAGATGACAGTAGAGAAGGTGTGATCAGGATCATCAATGACCCTGAAGTTTCCAGCTGAAGAAGATTAGTGTCAGGTGGGAACTGGATGGGCAGGGGTAGACATGATTGAGAGTATTTGGCAGGGAAGAAAAACAACTCTATTTTGGGCGAGTTTAACATCAGAGAGTGCAAAGCCATTCAATATTTAATGGCAGAGAGAGTTGGACATTTTGATAGAGAGAACAGAGTACAGGTCTGGAAAAAAGAAGAGGATGTGGATGTTGTTTGCAAAGAGTTGGTACGAGAACCCAGAGGAGGGGATTAGTGCCCCAAGAGCAGAGGTGTGATATAAAAATGAAAGGACCCAAGACAGAGCATTGTGGAACACCAACAGTTAGTGGAGTAAGCTGAGAAGTGGTGTTGCTCCATTAGACAGAGAATTGGTAAGGTTCCAGGTAGGATTCAATCCAGGCAAGGGCTTGATCCTGAATCCCAAGAAGACAGAGAGTATTAAATCAATCAGAATGATCAAAAGTGTCAAAGACAGCAGACAGGTCAAGTAGAATTAGGATAGAGGATAGGTTGAGGTACTTATCAGAGGGGATGAAGTTGGAGAAATTCATGAGAACAGTTTCTGTGGAGTGACAGGAGCGGAAACCTGCTTGCAGGGGTCTTGAAGGTTGTGGATGTCTAATAATTGGTAAGGTGGTTCAACACAACCCTTCCGAGCACTTTAGTGTAGTGTGGAAGGAGAGGCACAGAGCCAAAGGTAGCTCTTAGGTTCAGGTCAGTCCCTTGCCCTGTTAGGAGAGGGATGACCAGAAACATTTTGAAAATAGAGGGAAAGATAACTGAGTCAAAGGTTCAGTGAGGTTAGAAGACACTAAACGGGCACTAGGGTTTGACCAGCTGAGGAACAAGATAATCTGAAGGGGCACACGAGGGGTTAGCCTTCATCAGTAGAGATAGGATTTCTACAGTATTAGAGTTACTAAAGAGGAAGATAGAGGCAGAGGATTATGGTAAAGTAAGCACAGTGTAGAATGTAGGAGGAGGGAGTGTGAGGAACGTCTGGATAGAGTCTGTAATTTTGTAAATGTTTGCAGTGAAATATTCAGCTAATTCATTAGCTGTGAGAGTGGAGTTGATAGTCATAGTTTAGGATGAATGTGTAGTGAGTTTAGGGTGCCTGTAGCAGGCGAGGATGGTTGGAGTGAGAGTCAATGAGGGTGAGGTAGTATTCCCTTTTAGTTCTATCAAGAGATGACTTGAGAGATTCATGGCAGAGTGGAAGAATTGCAGGTCCTCATGTTAGTGGGCACGCCTCGATTTGTGCAGCAGCTGATGCATGTCTGTGCGGAGAGAGCTTATGAAGGTAAGCAGTGGGAAGTGAGATTAGAATGAGTAATTTAGTAGGGATTGGAAGCTGAAGAAGGCAGTGTTAGTAGACGAGGCATCAGGTGTGAAGGAGGAGTGTGAGAACTGTAGGTCTGAGAGAATGGGAGTAATGGCAGAGGGTTTACATTTCCTTTTAGTAATAGGTGAGGCAAGTGGTGAGGAGAGGTCAGATGGTGGAAATGATATGGTGCTGGAAAAATTGTGTGATCAGATAGGGCTGGTGTGACAGTAGCATTAGTGACTCAGAGACAAGTGGAGATAAATATCAGATCCAAAGTGTTAACCCCATCGTGGATAGGTATATTATGAATAGAGTAGAGAGTGTGGTCAGAAAAGACTAAAGTTCAGATTTCTGAGAAGTGGTTGGAGATGGAAGGTTAAAGTCACCTAAGAGAGGTGATGTCATGCTTAGAAGGAAGAGAATCAGGTTTTTGCCCGATTTCATCAAAGAATTGTCCAGTGGGACCAGGAGAGCGATAGGTGGAGATGATATGAACCGAGTGAGGTAGAGCAATGGTAGAGATAGTGAATTCAAAAGAGGTAGGAGATGATGTGGCATTGAAGATTTGTGAGGCATTGAGGCCGGAAGAATATAGATTTCCAATGCCTCCACCTTTGCCGGTCAGATGAGGAGAGTGAATGAAGGATGGTTTGGAGTCGTGTAGGGCCACCAAAGTGTCAGTGTCAGATGGAGAAATCTAGGTTTCAGTGATAGCAAGAAGGTCTAGGGGAGGAGAGCTGGGGTGAAAGTAGTCAGTGATGCAGGACATGTTGTTTCATATAGACTGAGCATTCCAGAGTGCACTGTTTAGTTGATGTAGTAAGGGAGAGTAGAGATATGAGTCTCAGAGGAAGAGAGATGAGAAGGATAGGACTATTGGGAGGTATAGTTTGCTTTCTGGCTTTGTTGGAAGTAGTAGGTGCAAAAGAGATGGAGTAGTGGGATTTTCAAGATGTGTGTTTTATGATAGGGATCGGAAAGTAGGGAGTTGTAGCCTATTGCATAAAGTATAAGTAGAGTAGAGGAAGAGAAGCAGCAGGAGGAGCAGGAGTGAATGCCTTATAGGTGAGTACTGCAGTACTAAACTATGGAACTTACTTCCACTTACCACCATAACCATATCTTCTCCAACCTTATTCAAACAAAGAGCCAAGCTCTGGATATCTACCACACTTGACTAACTGCTACTCTCCACTTTATTCTACACTCCTCTTCTCACTCATTGACAACTACCACTGGCCTACTGCATTCCCATGTACTTTATTTATTGCCTCACTCTGTACATGTATACTGCCTTTATGCCACTGTAACCTTCATCATGCCTGTACTCCAATGTAATCTTGCCTAATCGCAACTACAACCACTGTCTTTAACTGTACCTGCTATTCCTTGTTGCTCTAAGATCCGCGCCCGGTTGCCTTTGGGCCTGGTGCACTATAAATAAAAAAAAATACAAGTACAAATGCAGTATGCAGAGACAACATAGTAATTAGAAGCAAAGGGTACTCACAGCTGCGGCAGGTAGGAAGGCAAAAGCAAAGGTTCATAGGCAAAGAGGCAAAGAGGAATAGAGGGAATAGAGGCTGGTCAATGGTTGATCTTCACCCTTCACTGTACCACCCTTTAATGGAATGCCCCAGGCTGACACCCCAAGGGAGTTCAGAAGTGATGACGCACTATCTTGTCACCTGATCGCCTAGTTCATCAGTGGTTGGCCTTCTGATATTGTCCCTGGTGTTGCTGGGATTAGGTGATTACTTCCTTAGAGTAGTCTCTTGTGGCCTTCAGCTGGAGAGTGGGCCAACTCAAGATGGACGCAGGAAGAGATGTCACCAATCCAAAATGGCAACAGGAATTGATGTCACTGATCAAAGTTGGCCGCAGGAAATGATGTTCAGTTGTATTTAATGGGTGACGACATCTATCTGTATGCCAGTTAACACACATACCATACAAATAGGGTAAATCTGACCTCACTATAATCACTGTCATTTGTGCTCTACAGTCATTGATGTTTCTCAATGTTTGTTTCCAACGTCATGATTTTATTTTAGAATGTGGCAATGAACTTGTGAAATGGTATGAATGGAGGTATAGGTTACCTGCATACCTATGTACTCTACTATATTGTAGACTCATGACACACTGGGGATCTGTAGGATTGGTTTTACAGGTCTTTTGGACAATATCTTCATTCTTTCCCAATGCATTCTGCAACGTGTGTTTCCATCATGGGCAATGTGAGAATTGTCTGCCAAGTCAGAGCATGCAATGGTAATGGCTGGAAGTGGCAGAGGGGGTGGGCCATGTTACATAGAGTTGGCACAAAGGTGAAGTTCCATACAGCAGGGTATTTGGCCCATGTTTGTTCTCAGTAGAGGGGCTGCCACACCATTGTTTAACATGTTACATAGTGTGGTTGTGCGCAGGTGGCTGATGCACAAGACATGGTGACGATATGCATCTATTCCATGTATTGAATTAGTGCATATTTCTCACCTTACTCATTTCCATACCAATTGCTTTCCTACTTATGAAGATTTACTTGTTGCGTCTGCTACATACTCAAAACCAAAATACCTTGTCCTCTTTGGGTGCCCATTTATCTCAGAAGGATTCTGCTTTATAGCATTATGACATCAAGAGTGAAACCTGGGAAATGGGTGCAGCAGTGGCCCCAATCAGGTCCGCTTTGTAGGCCATTTGAACATTCAACAAATGCGGCTGTTTCGTATTCTCACACACCTGATCCGATACCCGGAGGACATGTTGTTTAGGCTCAGGCAATACGGTGTGATGAGGTGCTCATCTGCCAGCTCCCAGGACAATGATGTGACCCAAGGAATTGGTGGCTTCCTCATCACATGTCTCTTACAGCTCTGCCATGCAGGGATGTTTGCCTGCTGCTGTGCCACCCGCCTCTGCGGGTCTACCAACAGAAGGGCATTGTGAATGTGGTAGTTTGCATGTGCTAGGGCCTGCCGGTTGCTTGAAAGGATGTTTGGAGAAGGTGTGGTCCTTGAATACCAGATTGGACACATTGTGTGCACCTGTGCCGAGAGTTACATCACCTGGATACATTCATCTGCAGCTCAAAGTGAGAGACATGTAGTTCTTGGAGGAATTACCACCAAATTGTGTGGTATTTTGGCAGTTTTCAACTTGTAACAAAGTGAAATTTACGTTAAAATGTTTGGCGGTTATTTGCTCTGGTGGAATTACAAACAATATTTGGAGGAAATACCCCCACCCGCCACCGCCAATCGGCATTAGGGCTGGAGGATTTACTGCCAACAATGGCTTACTTGTAATACAGGTGAACATTAACATTTTCGGTCATTTCATTACCACCATTTCCCCTGCACCTCCAAACTCGTAATGAGTCCCAGAGTGTTGTATGCAGCTTGCCACTATGCAAATGCCATCAGACCAGTTATGGGCCACTTGCTGTTTTAACTAGGACGTGTCCAGGCTGTAAAACTCAATAATACTAAAATCCCTAGACATGCGCTCACTATAGTTCTATTTTAGGCCACTAAATGAACTCCATCACTTGGGTGTTTTAGTGTCCCCAGATTCTTGCAGCCTCACCATAGTCTGGTTTGAGGGACGCCTGTCTTTTGGAACAGAGACATCTGGCCACCATTTTGTAAATCTGAGGCTCACATGATTTCAATAAAGCTTTGAGCAATTGGATGGAATTGAAAGCATTCTTGCTCTGAGACTGCTCTTCTTTATGGTATTTTGTCAAAGAACTCTGCGGCTGCCAGCTCACACATTAGCACTACACACAGGGCGCCCACTCAAGGACTTTACAGGCCTGGATATTATACTGCAAGCACTCCTTCGTTTTGGTATTTAAAACTTGAAGGTTTAAGGAATATTTTATTGACTTTTCTGGATGATTAGAAAGGTTGTGAGATTGTCAGCTATGCAAATAACGCTTACCAAATTAAGACCTGACTAAAAGCATTGTTTAATTGCTAGCATCCCTCTTGATTTACTTGGGCCTGTTTTGCAGACTGGAAGGTGTGCAGCACTCCCTTTCAGAATGATTAAAGGCTATGCTTGGACGCTGGGCACTGACGTCTGTGTAAATCCTGAACGATGCACATTGTTTTAACTGGGCCAGGCCTCAGGTACTAAAATGTGGGTGTTTGATTTATTCGCAGGTCATCCGCGGGACAGCGGCAGTTCTCCACTTCAGAAAGCTGACGGGGATGCAAGGCGCACCTTAACAGAAGAACCGAGGCTATCCATATTTCAGAAGAAAAGAACGTCGTGCACGCAGAGCCATGAAATATTAGGAATTAATAACACAGGCCGCATTATCATGTCGCAGGGCATAGTGTAAGAATTCTGCTTCTAATCATAGCACGACCGCTGATATTTAACTGATAATATAGGAAGTGTACAAGCCACGAGGATAATGAGCTCAAACGTTAATTCTTAGAAAAGTATAGGGAGCAGACCTCGTTCTGCAGCATCACTGGCTGCATTATGTTCATGACATTTTTTGTCTGCAGGCTCAATTAGGAGCTATTGTCTAGTTTTCTGATGATGGACGCCAAGCTCTTAGTTACAGATTAGCGCGTTTAGATAGAAATTCATAAGCGAAGTTGCTTCCATTGGGGACTATTTAAGGCTCAAGGCTTCCCAATGATTGCTGACGCTTGTTTTGCTAGTCTGACTGACCCTTGAATTAGGGGAGTGGTCGTTTTTCAAGCCCTAGAGGGCAAAAGCAAGGCGTAAATGCAAGGTATTAGCCACTTACGCCTTTACACTCTAGGGAATGTTGCTGATATTTAAAGCTGCAGATTTCCCAAAGTACATTCCACTTCAAACTTTTGTGGACACATATTTTTGAATGAGATTTTCATGCAGGTGCAAAAAAGGAAAACCTTCCCATACAATCTGCATCTTTTTAGCACCAGTAAAAAGCAGGTGGAGTCCATAAGAATCCAGTGTTCATACCACTTGCAAAGCATTAATCATGGACATCATTTAAAACTTTTACAAAATGGATAGTAAAAAGAAAGAGTAGGGGGAATTGTGCCTGTTTTTGCTGCTGCTGATTCTCCTGTCACTCTTGGCATTCATGTCATTCTCTTTGCGCCTTTTATACACATGCAGCCCCTTGACAGGCTGAAGGTGTGAATGTCCAATTAGCCCTGCCTCTCCACAATTAAAGGGACATGCCTGACCTTCACATTTCTTAGCAGGCATCTTACTCGTCCCTGTACCAGAGTGGTAAAAGTGTGTAGTATTCATTGCTCTTAGTTGCCTCTTCTTCGCCCCAGTACTGTCAAGTGTCAAATGTGGAGAAATGAGGGGAACTGGCTTATAACAGCCGATGAAGGTTGGGGAAGGGTCGGGTTGGTTGTCAATAGGGAAAGGGGGATACCATGTCTCGCCCAAGGGCTCCCCACTCCCATTCCCTAGGGACCCTTAACCCAGATGATCCTCCCTCGCTTTTCTGCCCCCAAAGTCAGGGTCCAAGAGCGATGGCCTTTGCTGGGCCACCTGCGCAGAGGATCCAAAGGGTTTAGGAGTGAGAATACCCTCTGGTTTCTCACAGTGGACATTTTCTGTGCCACAGGTTCAGATCGGTATTCATTTTTGTGAAATTATTTTGGATTAATTGGGGTGGAGTATGGAGACTCTGTTGAATCATTTGTGTCAGGTACTTCCTGGCTCTAAGGTGAAACATGTGAAATTGTCATAGGGAATGGCTGAGGAAAATCAAGGGCAAATTGCTAAATTCTTGGCCTATCGAGGGGACCTTGCATGCTTTCTTGACTAAAAAGCTCACGGGCTTGACGATAGAGAAGCGGTTAAATAGCTTAGAGCTATGGAGGATGTATTGAAAAGTTGGGAAGGGCCACAATGTTAAAATCATGGAGCAAGGGGCAAAAAAGGAGGGTGCAGGAATTCCTTCTGCACTGCCCTCAAATGGGTGCTATCCTTTATCCCACGCAAAGGGGTACACAGACCCTATGTTCAAACTTCAATTTTCCCCAGCGGCCACTCCAGTCGTTGTTAGATTAACGCAGGTGATGCCTCCTTCAGCTGCAATGCCTATGAAGTGGAATAGAGAGGAAAGGGGAAGGGTAACTCTTCAATGGTTAGAGCTACAGAAAGACTGAGAATGGAGAGTGGAAAAGCGATAAATCCCCGACTGCTAGGTTAGCAGATAGATTAAGGGTGGAAGAATAAGAGTGAGTGAGGCCGGCAGCCAGAAGAGCGGATTCAGGATTGAGAATGAGGGAGAAGGAGGAGGTTAGACCTTTTCCAGTTGGGATAGAGGATAGGCTGTGTAAGAGCAGTAAAGACACAAGAGCAAGAAAAAATGAAAGAAGTGCTGAGGCCAGTGGAGGAAGAGGTAATGCTGCTACGGCAGCAAAGAGACAAAGAGCAGGAAGAAGGGTGAAGGGAGATTTGGGATGTAGAAGTAGGAAGGTGGAGGCATGAGCAGGTTCTTCTGACATAGGATAAATGGGTTATCAAAATGGTTAATGTGAATCTGGAGAACAGGGATGCTAACGCAGGCACAGGGATTGAGCAGGTAGGGCGAAAGGTGGAACCCTATGTTAGTGCTGAGTATGCTTCAGTGGCTGCAGAAGAGTCAAGGGATTTGGTAATTGGAACAAGAGATGAAGAGCAAGAGGACTGGGATGTCAAACAGGGAGAGCATGGTGCAGTCATCCTATCTGCTGCCCCAGTAGCAGTGATAGCGAGCACTACATGGAGTCATAGGACGTGCCAAGGTACTCATGTGGCAGTAGTAAGTTGTAGGGGAAAGATGGGGAAAGCCCCAGTAAAAAAAGGGTATATCTCAGTTTCCGTTACTCCTGAAGTGTCCTGGAAGGGTGTATTATGGCCCGTGGTCACATATGGGCCAGAACACAGGGGCAAATGTGAGGGTTTCCAAGGGACAAAGGGGAATTTCCACAATTGGGTCTTTTGGAGGGTTCGGAGGAATGGTACCTCGGTTTAATGGGCAAATGGGTAATAATTATGGAAGGTTATATGGGATCCAGTGTTGGTTGTGTTACGATTGGGCCATGTGTCACAAATTTGTCGTGAATGACCACGGTATTTCAACATGGGAGCTCAGCAGATGCATTCCCCGACCCTGCCATATGCTCCAGACTCTGTGCAATCACAGCAGGTACGGGTTGAACAGAACCCAGAGACTCCAACTGCACAAACCGAAAGGATCCCACCGACCATGCCAGCACAATCCTTGTTGCAGACATTGGACAAGAATCCTTTACCCCAAGGAGCGGTTACTCAGTATACTAGAGCAAGTGTTTTTGATGGGAGTCCATTTCCATTCCCCAGGAGGAGGACAGCCCATGAAGGTCCCTGATGTGTCCAGTCCTGTCCATTACCAGCGATCTGGGGGAGAAACCCCAGATAGGTGTGCAAGTAGGTGATCAAATGTTCTCATTCATGGTCGACACAGGGGCAAAAACATCTTGCATTAAGGATGGTGGATTCTCTTTGTTATACAAAATGATGGCCATACAGAGATTATCTGGGGTTATCCTGTTGGTTCCTTATACAGAATACCTTCATATTAAGGTAGGTACTCAAAATGTATCTGCCCCTTTGTTGTATTATATGGACACTCTGGCAAATATTTTGGGAAGAGACCTCCTAAGCAATTTACTGATGTTGATTGCTTTCACGGAGGAAGGTATATTATGCTCGACCCAGGTTTGTATCCGGTGAGAGAAGTGGTGCATTTGCATGCCTATTGTAGCAACAGTGTGACCTAGGGGGTCCTTTCATATTCAGCATTGTTTCTTTATGGGGTGATACTTTTGTTAAGTTGGGTCCCGGGGATCAAAAATCAGACATGGATGGTACCAATGGAGTTTTGATTCCGGCGTGATGTGCTGCAGGAAGTAACACCAGACACTGTAGTTATGATTCTTTCAGAGGCGGTAGTGATCAAGAAGAACAGAGTGGTACTCTCAGGGACTAATGAGAAAGGCGGTGCTGGCACACAGTTCTGTGCATCAATCAGACCTTATTGCTAAGGAACGTGTACAACAAGCAATCTCTCAAAACACTGAAGACAGAGGAGAGATGGTATTTGAAATTGGGGTCCCTTGCCAGATAACAATAGAGAAAAGGGAAGTACCAAAGACCATGCTCATTGTTGAAAATACATCTCCATATTGAAAGGAGAATTTGGGAAAGGTGCCAGACCATTTATGAACCAGCAACCCTCATGATATGGGCCTGCCAGAAAGTGTTTGAGCTGTGTGAATAAAATTGAAACCTTGTGCAATATTACCACGGATTAAGCAGTAATCCATGTCTAGGGAGGCAGACAAAGAGATTTATGAGACCATTATGGCATTGTTGAAGCAGGGCATAATACGGCATAAACAACCATCTGTGACTCCATGCAATATGGCCATCTTCATTTGAAGAAAGTTAAGGGGTCCAGTTGGAGGATGGTCCAGGATTTCCAGGATCTCAATAATTTTGTTGAGGCAGAATTTCCAGTGATACCGAATCCTGCCATCATTCTCTCTAGCATCCCTACTGGGTCGACCCATTTCACGGTAATTGATTTAAAACATGCATTTTTCTCTATTCCCTTAAACTGAGATTCTCAGTATCTCACAGAGTTTGCATATCGTGGACAAAGATTTAGGCACACAAGGTTTCCCCAGGCATACTACATATCTCTGAGTGTCTTTAATAGGGTGATTCAAATGGATTTGGGAAATCTACATGTGTCCAGTACCATAATTCAGTACGTGGATGATCTATTAGCTTGTAGTACTTCAAAATAGCAGTGTTGAGGAGACTCAGTAACACTCCTCACCCTGCTTGGAGAGAAGGGGCACAAAGTGGACAAAGAAAAATTGCAGTACCTCTAGACAGAGATAGTATATTTGGGGCAAGTGATATCACACGCATGAAGGAAGGTAATGCCAGAGAGAGCCACTGCAGTTCAGAATATGGCTCAGCCAGTCACAGTAAAACAAATGCAGCAGTTTTTGGACCCTTCTAACTATTGTAGATTGTGGATCTTTTGAGGATCTTTATTGGGCTTACGGTTCTCTTCTGGGGGTTTCGGTTCTCCTTTTGGTTCCCTTATCTCCTGTTCGTTTATTGGGGATCCGTGTTAGTGGTATCCTGAGGGCTTTTGCGTGTTTCCCTCGGGAGTCCTGCTTCGATCCCCAGTTTTAAATTCCTTGCTGAGTTGCCCTCCTCTTACTATATGGTCCTCTTTGTGCTGTTTGTCGTTGCCCAGGCCGTTTCCTGTTTTTGTGTTCGGAGGGTATGGGTCTGCCGCTATTGTTCTGGAGACCCCCAGCCCCCGGCCCCTCGGACCTGTTGTGGCGCAGGGTTAAATGTCCGCTTCCTGTTTGAGGGGGGGTGCGCGCTTTCGTTTTCTTCCGCTCAGATTGTCGGGTGGGGGAGGGGGGGGGGGTCCTCGCCGCCAAAATCTACTGTGGGGATGTCTCCTTCCCGCTTGCCCTCCGTTCTTCCCTCCGTTCTTCCCCCCGCCTCGTACCTTTCATCCGTTGTTGCTTCTGCGGGCTTGCCGACTGTCTTTTTCCCGCTTCTGGCTTCCGTTTTCTTTCCGGGGATCGGTTCGCGTGCTGAGCGGGGGCGGCTCTCTCCGTCTGGTCCCGTTCTTCTTGCGGCTTCTTTCCTCAGGCTTGGGGTTCCCTCGATCTGCCCGATCTGCTGCTCACTGCTGGCGTCGGGCCCGGGGTGGCAGCGCGATTCCCGGCTCCGTAGTGTGGAGGGGCGGGTCTGGTCCTGTGCTCGCTCTCGTTCTGCCTCCGGCGCTCTTCGAGGGAGATTGTTCCTTTTTCCTCCCAGTCTGGGGGGAGACGCTTCTCAGCGGCTCGGTGGGTGCTCAAATTGAGGTGCTTTTTTGTTGCGGCCCGGGCCGGGGGACGGAGCTACGCTCACGCACGTCTGCTCGGCTCGGCCGCCATCTTGGAATCTCCAGATTGTGGATCTTTGATTACTCTAGTGACATGTTGCCCTTACTGCGGGGGCTTAAGGAAGCATAGAAGGTGAAATGTCCGATAGAGTGGTCTGAAGAAATAGTTACTTGCTTTCAGGAACTCAAGGCAGTGATTGTTATTTCTCTGGTCTTGGAGACCCCAAATGACAAGAAACCATTATATTTGTTTTCTCATTTGAATGGGTAGGTGATGACAGCGGTCATGACCCAGCAAACATTGTTAAGCCACACACCTTTAGCATACTACAGTGGACTCCTAGACCCAGTGATGCAGTGACAGTGCCCTTGTGAGCAGACTTTAGCGGCAGTGGCTTTTGCAATTCAAATTTCTAAAAACCATTACTTTGTGTTGCCCAGTGACATGGTACATGGAGCATGCAGCCTTTGCGATTTTAGAGAAGTCAACATTAATGACTCAGAGATTTTCAAGGTATGAGGTAATTTTATCAAATGCATCAATACATCCCATGCAGTGCCACCTAGTTAATATAGCAACATTTGTAGCCAAACCAGTAAAACCTGAGGATATTGTTCATGACTGTGCCACTTATGAGGGAGAAGAGGAAGAGAGGTTGAATGTGAAAGAGGATGCCGTGGAAGGGAGTGAGACACTTTTTGTTGATGGGTCTTCAAACTTCAACCATGACACCAGTGAGAGGTATATGGGTGCAGCTGTCGTGGGCTTTGCCAATGGGAAATACCAGGGCAGACTGAAGAGGCGGATGCCATCTTGTAACTCGGCATAAGCAGCGGAACTAGTGGCACTTATGGAGGGACTATAAATGAGTCAGAGGAAGGCAGTGCCTATTTAGGGGTCTCGAGAAGCTTCCAGAACTTAAGGAGATCTCCTCAAGTCTGAGGGGGGCAGGGAGGCCATTCCAGAGGGAGGTACCTGAGGAAGAGAAACATCGACCCCCCACTCTCTGCTTGGAAAAATGTCTGAGCTCTAGCAGCAATGTATTTAGGGAGGGATAGAGTTGGATATAGTGGGGTCCAGGCCCCAGAAAACCTTGTGGATGATGCAGAGGGTCATGTACCTGATTCTCACAGCAGCTGGGAGCTAGTGGAGAGATTTTAGGGCTGGAGAGATGCAGTCCCTGGGCCTGAGGCCACGGATAAGTCTTGCAGCCCTATTCTGGATTAGATGAAGTGGAGAAGGGAGGTTTTAGGCAGCCTGAGGAAGAGGCTGTTGCAGTAGTCCAGCCTAGAGAGGACCAGAGCTCTGGAGACATTGAGTTTCTGGGGGAAGGTGAGGAAAGGGAGAATGCCTCGGAGGAGGTACAACTGGAAGTGGGCCTTTTTGGCAAGGTCTGTGATGTGAGGAGAGAGAGGAGTTGAAGATGACACCAAGGCTTTTTGCCTCAAAGGAGGTTGGGGGCATGGAGGCGGGACACCATGTATTTACATGGCAGCTGACAATACTGATTGATGCATGGTGGCACTCACAGTCCATTCACCAACTGAGGTATATAATAAGAACCCAGTCACTGCCTAACTCCCATGCTGTGTTGTTCTGCAGGCAGAACATGACTAGATTCAGCCAAAGTGGACTGTGATTGCAGTCACAGATAAGCCTTGGGTCATTTGTGCCATATGTACTGTGCCATATTTACAAAGAAAAAAGAGGCCAAGGGCCTGGTTTACAAAAATGTTTTAACATGGGAAAGTCCCATTGAAATCATTTTTGTAAATCAGGCCATTAGAGTTTTGTAACCAAACATGTTCACTGTTCAGCCCATTCGTTCAGCATCCGAGACTTCGTGTACTTCTTTGGTAAGTGAAATTTGAAGAGTAAATATCACCATATTTAAATTATGCCTACGTAAGGTCATAATTCATGCCTGGACATGGTATTCACAGTTAACCATCTCGAACATAAGTGCACCTTGTGTTTTATGTTATCTTACGCTATGTTACTATGTTTTTGAAATGTGCTGAATCAGCACTGTAGTAGTTTCAAAGCACCAACTCCTTGTCCGAGGTTAATTGTTCGCCCCACCCTGCGTCCTCTGCCCTTAGTCTGCTGTGAAGAATAGCATGTGCAAGGGTGAATTAAGAGGGAGCGAAAGTGAGAAAGGTGTATTCAGAAACAGAGAGGGAGTTAGGCAGGGCTAAATGCTTGTATTAGTATGGCTGTGTGTCTGTCCATTACTATAAAGGTACTATCTTCTAGAGAGAGGCAGAACAAAAGAGAATGGGGCTCATGTTCATAAAAATCGCAATTTTACAGTGGTGAGCCGTTATGTTTACACTTTAACGTAAGCGGGTCCCTGCCGTTACATTTTTGTCATTTGCACTGCAGGGTGCAAATGGATCGAGCAAAGGGCAGCGTACAAGCGTGTACGCTGCCTTTTGCCCTTCACATTTGAACTCTGCATTGCAAGGTGATTAAACGCTGCCTGGCATGCTGGCATGCTAGGTAGCATTTACTTTTGATTGTGAACGTTGATCGCCATGCTCACATGCCAATATGGCGGCAACGTTTACAATACATCCCTGTGAGGTCTGCCTGCTTTATCCTGCTGCTGCATAAAGCAGGCGGACCCCATAAGGATCCTGAGCATTTCAGAAAATCCATGCTGGCGCAAATGCTGGAGCATTTGTATGGCAAAGATGAAGGGGGTGCCGGGAATGCAAGCTGCGATCCACCCCTCCTCTCCGCCATACAAATGATTGAACATGAGGGGTAATGTTAATGGAAGGTGTAAAAGCCTTATGTAAGACTTTTATGCTTTCCATTAACGTTACACCCCCATTGAAAATGATCCCCTATGTGTTGAACTAATACACACAATGTGATTCCAAGTAAGTTTTGAAGGATTGTAAAATAAAAATTGCGTAGAGTTGGGTGTGTGAAGATTTAAGAACATGCTCTGGACATCTTGGTAGATATGCATGCTTAAAATACCTGCTGTGTCGATTTATAATATCACAAGTAAATTCCCAATTAATAATTTTGGGGCTGCCAAGCCAACAAACAATGCAGTCTAATGCAAGGGAAGGATGATCGAGAGCTGAATGTTGTTGATAGCAAAAGGCAATGGTATGGAAGGGACAGATTTCATAATGTAGAAATGATATGTCTGTCTCTCGTTGGAAAGCAAGCGATATCTGTATTCTGTTAAGTAGTTAATGCCACAGTAAGTCATTTTCGCATCACTAATGAGTGAGGGAAGGAATCCGTCACACTGCAAGCCAACTATGTAAGCACCACTGTGATCAAAGAGCATCACTGAAGGGTCCCTCAGCCCCGAGTAGCCATGAACACAACACTTCTATACTAGGGATAATTAGGTAATCCTGAAGACACCTCCATGCTAGGGTGGCTTACAGTAGGCAGGTTCCTTGATGAGAATGCAGGCCCGGGGATTGCTTCAAGAGCAGTAATTGTACCATGCCAGCTAACCTTTGAGGATTTTTGGGTTGTTGCAGGGACGGTGCTCCACTTTGGCGGTTGCTGGGCTTCTCTGGAATAATCTACATATTAACTACCCCTTTTACTGCACCTTCCCTGAGACCCAGTTACCTAGTTAGGTTAAAAGGTGGCTGTAGGGAGAAACCCAGATAGCTCTGGGAAAAGAACTGTGTTTACTGGAGATCCTGTTTTTTCTAGAGCACCGAACCAAAGCCTTCTGGGCAAAAGTCTGAGGACCATTTTAAAAACAGACCCAGAGATCTGAGAAATATTAATCTGAGGAGGAAATGCCATTGGAGTGACTTTAAAGCAGCTGATGAGTTCAATTAAATTCACTACTCAAATGAGTTTCCTACAAAGATGGCACAAAACCTACGCTCTTTACCAGCTGCAGGGTAAATGTGGATTTGTACATTAGATAAACTGGGAAATCCCTCGAATTCCCTTTCAGAACCCCGGCAGGATTACATTTAAACCCGTTGAAACACACATGGATTTACACCAAGACAGACCCACTCCCAGAGTCAACATGTTCAATCATCAAAAAGGTTTCCATAGAGGCTAATTAAAATACCCTCACCTCTCACTACCATCGATCACTGCTTCACACCATACTAACACACACACTCCCACACATACCTAGCTAGGTTGGTGCTATATAAATCCCAAATGCAAATACTTAACAAATGGCGCCTTATTTTTAATTCTACTGCATGGTACATTTCTGGTGGCAATTCTGTTATCATCAATGTTTTTTGGCGGTAAGGAAATTATCACCAGTTTTACTGCACCACCAAATTCTAACTTTAGACATAAAGTGTAGGATCCATGCTGGGGGTAGCTCCTTTACTTTACCTGCAAATATTGGAGGGTTTACCACAGAATAATTACCACCCACTGTAAATCCTTCAAAATGTCCATGGAATATGAAAGACTCTAAAATAGGGACTACCACCACAGTTGGTACACTTGTAATTCCACAGTGAATTCATGGGACTCAGCGGTGATAACAGTAAACAAGTGTGTCCTTAATTCAACTTGTAATGAGACTGACTGAGCTAAGTTCTGAACAATTGTGGAACTCACGCTTATTGATAAGCATTTCAGCTTAGGCTAATTCACGCGATCACTCTAAGAAATTACAATAAAAGCTACACAAGTTGTGCTATACTGAACACAAAAACCGTATGTACTACAGGGAACACATAGGAGCTACTTTTACACAAAAACATACATTGCCGGACGGGGATCATTTACTTATGTACCTATGTGCAAACAGGACTCCCCAGGGCAATTTTCCTCTTTTGCCCAGCGGTGTGCACAAAGGAGATGCAAAATGGTGGCAGAAGTGCCTATATGCCTCCCTTCTGCACGTAAATGAGTAAACTCCACCTGCCATTTATGCATACTAGGCAACGTTTGCTAGTGTAAAAAGTAGGTGGATTACATAGGAATCTATTGGTTTTAAGGCTGCATGGAAAAGTCGTGCTGGCCCAAAAGCCATGTGATTTTTGAAGGTGAAGGGGAAAGGGAGACCCTAACGTAACTCGAGCCCTCCTACCCCAGCCTCCTCAACCTTCAAAAACCACAAAAATGGCTCTGAGCGTGAATGAGGGCGTTAAAAGAGACATTAAGCATTTACGGTTGTCTTCATCACGTTCTAATGCTTTAAAAGGAACAGTTCAGACCTTAGCTTTCAACAAAATTCAGGAAGTACGATCAGTGGGTCAGTAGCACACTATACAATGCCATGATATTATTTATGTTTTGTAAAACATATGCACTGACTTATTTGTTTCTGGCAGCCAGGTGAGTGCCCTGATTGCATCCACTTGTTCTTTTTGGCTTCTCATGAAGACATCTCTGATAAACAGGGCATTCAAGATCCGTGGCATCAGGTAACAATGTCCCATGCACAATGTTGCTTGCTTGGAAAATCCATTGGCAACATTATATATGGTGACATTATGAATGGGGATAGGTTGCAGAGATGTCCACTTGCTCTCCTTGTAAAAAAAAAAAGGCGGGCTTGCAGGAGAATTACCCCCAACCCCCCTAACCCCCCCCCCCATGTTCCATGTAATAATGTCTCTGCAAAAAACGGCCACATTTTTGTCAGGAGACATTTTTGCAGGGACATTATTGCATGGAACCAACCAGGTAGGCAGGGTGCATATATCAAGGAGGACCTGAAGGAGAGGCCTAGCGAAACCCTGGAGATTTAAAATGCTGCTGTTTCGCTCAGGCACACCATCGATGTTCTGGCAGAGACACTTAACTTCCACGGCCTGCCGATCTTTCACAGAGAGCTATGCTCCCTGGCAAGAAGCTCTGCTTTAGCAGCTGCCAGAAGAAAGAGATAATGCTTCTCATATGCTCCTCCGCAAGTAGTGCTTGAGAAAGATGAAACGGAAGTGCTTTAAGAACATGCCAGTGTGGGTTTGTCTATTCACCAAGACAAAAAAACGGATTTTAAACCTGAGAGGTCGCGTGCGGGTTGCTTGGAACACAGCAGCTATCCAGCGCTTGTTTTCAGCATGAACGATGGCAATTCCCAAGGCACTTCTCTGCGGTAGGCGCTATCAGCTCACGCGCGCTGCGTCCATCCCACGCTCTTGCCTGACACCTGTTGCGCACGACTTGAGTTTTAAGGCAGCAAGCGAAGAGGCGCGGTTATGAACAGATGGGTCTGAGGGCTTTATGCTAGATCTGATTTTCTTTCCACACTAAACAGTAAAATCCCCCCTCGTCCTTGTGGTAAAAGTGGAAGGTCAATAAACTGCTGGTGCGTGAGAGTGAGAAAAAAAAGGCGCGGCACTCAGAGAATCTGCAATCCGATTACCGGAAGTGCTGCGAAGATCCTAACACTGAAAGTTGAGTATTCTTTAATAGCCGGGTCAATTCATTCATTTGCATGTTCATGTATGATTCACAAGCATTGGCAAAACCACCAGTGTTTGGCTTTTTGCTATGCACACGTGAATCCTCTATGCAAATCCTTTTAACATGACAACTGTGATTTTCTCCACAATCGTGCAATGAATTATTAATATTTAGCACTACTATGTACCTTTTGTTTGCAAAGAAAAAATGAACGAGGCAAGCTGAGTATTTTAATTTAGGGCTGTGTGCGGGGAGGCTATACTGCTTAGAAATCAAGGGGCTGAAGGCACAGTTGTCAACATTTGCATTGCAGCCACACTTGTTTGCCTACACTAACTTGCCCATTACCAAACAGATAATTGCTGTGGCAGGGTGAAACTAAGTTATCCTAATTTAACACATGATAGCTGCAATTAACCCGTTACCAACCGGACATCTGCTATTGTGGCACAGGTCATGATACTGGCCGATAGCTATCTAGCCACAAATGTCAGAAAACATGCACAACTCACATGTCATGTTGGTGACCAGTACTAATTCTATGAGCCAAAACACCCTCATTCCAACACCGGCGCTAAACCATGGCGCTATTAGCACCATGGTTGGTGCCGGTGTTGTAACAGGTCTGCCATGGTTCAATGGGGAATTACCGCCCAATTCTAAGGTTGGCGGGGGCGGTAATTCCCCATTGAACCATAGCCCTTCCCCATTCCCATTTTCGCCCCATAGGGCTCTATGGGAATGGGGAAGGCGCTAAGTACGATACCGCAAATTGCGGTACCGTACTTAGCACCAAGGTCCCTTTGCGGTTCCCTACTTTAACGGCTGGTGTAGACCAGCCGTTAAGGTCGGGACCTGCAAAGGGACCTCGTAATCAGGCGCTAATGGGATAACGGCGCCACAGCCTTTTACGGCGCCGTTAACACATTAGCGCCAGGGTCGTAATGAGGCCCATTCTGAATTGTTAACTGAGGATTCAGAATGAACACTTGACGACCATCCAAAGTTCTGGGATGGCCCTTGCTGAATAACTTGAAGGAAATGTCCATAGGCCTCCTGTTCATAGGTATCCTGTGGAATCCAATCCTACTTTCAATCAGGGGTGCATCTGTGGCCACTGTACATGACAGGATCAGTCCTCCCTCTGTCCCAGTCATTTGACCACATACACCAGAGGTATCCCTCAATGACTAACACTGTCCCTTACCTGCCAACCTTCGTTATCGGTGACAACAGAATAGGTGTTTCAGAAACAAGGATTAATCACTGACATTAAAAGCAAAGGAAGAAGATCCATTCACCCATTAGCTCTTGAAATCACAGGCTTGTTTGGTTCACCAGCCCTCTTCTTTTTGCTGAAAATGTACAAACTACTTTTACAATGCCGCAACTAATATGCTAAAATACATAGCCCAATTCCTCTTTTCCTGCACGTTGGCACTGCTGTGAGGCAGCACGTATTTGGGCATGATAATACATTGATGTAAAGAGTATACTAGACTTGTAAGTAAATACAGATGCATTCCGATCGCTCGATACCAGGATGCAGAAGCACCTGAGAAAATGAGAATATATACATGTCATTATTGCAGCTATGACTGCATCATAAAAGGACACCACGCATGTTATGACTCACAATAGGTGCTTGCAGTGGTACTTATGTAGGTGGTGTCTTGGAGACACTTGAGAAAGGCAGAGGGCTCTGCTGTGGTTCTTACAACATAGTGGGCTTGCTTTTGGTTTCAGGGGCTCATGGACCATGTCTTTCCTGGTGCCCTGGTTCTCGGGCACTGAGTGTGCATCAGGAGCACAGGATGCATGGCTGCTCTGCATTTCTGCCCCCATGTTCATCCCCAACCAAGATGGCCACCAACAGATTCCAGGTCCTAGTCTCCTGTGTAATCTCGGCGGGTTAACGGGTTTTGAGCAAAGTACTCCTCAAGCGTTAGATTGCTCGTGGTTACTTTGTTACCATCCTGCGTCTGCAGTTTCCTTGCTGATGTTACTTTGTTTCTGTCTGAAGTCTGCTGTATCGTTTTTTTCAGATTGCAACGCTGGTCCTCCACAGCCCCTGCAACTGCTTTCCTGCTCCGATCTGTTATTCCAAAACCACTGCCTCCAGTCTTCCCCTCACACCTTCCTTACTCCTGTCTGCTTTATTCATGCTCAGATGTGTTAAATTTGGACCAGTGTTTGTATTCACCCATGTTCAATTAATTTCTCCCTTTGAGATTTAGTCCTGATGATGTTCACTCATTCTTTTTGTCACTTGCCTTGCTGATGGGTATATTTGCAATTTTCCCCTATGAGAAAAGGAAAAAAAAGACATTCTGTTAAGACCTGCGCTTGACAGGTTGCAATGACAACCATTTCAAGCACATGAGTATATAACAGGAATTGATTATAGTCATCCAGGCACTAACCACTGAAGTTCAATCTTTAGAATTGGGGAATGCTTCACTATGAAAAGCTCTAGCATAAACCCATCTGCCTGTGACACCTGGAGGGGGCCTGAGCTTGGGAAAATGTGACATAAAAGATAATTAGCAATATGTGTGGTAGTGCCGCGGCCTACTCAAGCACATTGGTCACCACGACATGTCCCTTGATTGATATTATTGATGAATTTTTAAAGGCAGTTAAGGAGATGTGTGATACACCCAATACGGTTTATACCAATGAAGAAACCCTACTGAATTTCCAACAACTGGCAGAAAAAAATGGTTGGCTTAAGCAACATGTTTTACTCTCTTTCACAGAGGTAGGTTTAAATGATAAATTAAACATTGAACTGGCCCAGTCACCAGCGGCTACCTTGCCTGGATGTACTTCCCTAGTATTACAGCTGGGTGTGCTGGAAAATATCATTACCGCAACAAAAAAATAAGAGTTGCATGAATATCCTTGTCTCAGTGATCATGCAAATGGGCTAACCTCAATTAGCAGAAGCATGACAGGATTGGGGGAACATAGGGTCCGGTGGTTTACTTTAAACCCATTTTCCCAAATATGTGGGTACGGAAGTGGTGTCAAGTAGTATTTCATAAAGTTCACATTCCCAATTAGATATATCCTTTTATCCTAGAAAGTCATCAGAAACAGAACATGTACATTCATTTCACGTAGTCTGTCTACCCCAAGATGTCCAGTCTAAAACACGAATACTAGTAATGCCATGACGTCCATTCCCACTGTGCTCTAAACGTGTTAGCCCTCCGCAGGTAAAGAAAAATGGCCGTACTCCCAGCAGAGACATTTCATCTCAGTTCCTATCCTACATGAAGACAGTACAATGGTAATTAAAGGGCAGTAATTATGTTCATCTGGACTTTGAACCCAGAGTAAATGTAGTGCGGATCATAAACACTCTGCCATGAGATAAAATTGAGAACAAGATTACTGTTTTGTTAAAAGATGCATTTTCATTGTGTCTATTATCTGCCTTACATGTCTGAACTTTTGAAAGTTTTGTTTGTTCTCAATTCTCCACGTTTGTAAATTCGCATCAAACGTTACCTCCTTTGCGATCTGGCTTTCTCCCTGGGCTTTTAACAGAATCAGCATTTCTTCCTGTTTCCTCCACCGCTAGCTTGTAGATCTCTTGCTGCCATATTGTGGGCACCTCTCCCCCACTGGCATCTCGCTGCTCTATTATATCCCTTCTACCCTCACTGTGTACTTCTCCTGTGACTTTTAAAATGCTCTGTTGCTTCCCCATGCTAGGCCCACACTCAGTATATAGCCCAATGATAACAATGATGTTGGTGTCCTGTAAGTTTCAGTACTATGCCCCCTTTTATCTACTTTATAGGTAATTCTGTTGGCTCATGTTAACATGGATGACATACATATTTGTATTTCCTTCCTTTACTGAGGTATTGCATCAACAGTTATCATAATGGCTACTTATGATTCAATCCTGGGATGGCTATCCATTATCTAGGTTGTTATCCTAAAACAATTGAGATTGTTATTTCTCATTCGTCGTGTATTTCACACACTTCCTCACTGACTGCGGCATGCCAACTGTGCATTTGCATCATATGCATTTCAAGGCTTACCAGGACGTGGGAGGGGGGTTGTACAGGACAGTTTCAAACATGCCTGGGCCTGTTTAGTATTCATGATGTATTACTGGGGCATACTACATGGAGGGGCAGGGGCACAGTTTGGAATTGTTGGAATAGCCTTTTCATGCATATGATGGAAATGCACATTTGGCATACCAAAGTCAGTGGGGGGAGTTGGTACTACAC
The DNA here is from genome assembly GCF_040938575.1 of Ambystoma mexicanum. NCBI lineage: Eukaryota > Metazoa > Chordata > Amphibia > Caudata > Ambystomatidae > Ambystoma > Ambystoma mexicanum. The sequence goes on along the minus strand of NC_090933.1, from coordinate 458,035,528 downwards.
ACGCCCACCTGATGTTGCTGTGCCCTGGCCATGGATGTGTGCCATGGTGCTTGCATGTGTCCATTGGCAACCCTACTCACAACTGTGGATCCCTGGGGTCGCCTAGATGAACTGGTACAAGGGTGCAGTCGTGGGTGGCTGTGGTCGATCACATGCACGGCACCCACTCACAGTGCCCGATTGTTGGACATTCACACTGGGATGTAGTGGTGTCCTATTTACAATGCAATTTGCAAGGGGGGATGACTTACCTCCAGCCTCCTGGGTGCCGGTGCCTGCCTCCGTTCCTCCCACTCCACTCCCTCAATGGATGCCATTTCAATGAGAGTGGTGCACTGCTCCTCCCATGATTCCAGCTCTGGTGGTGGTGGCCCTCCACCAGTTGCCATGGTTTCACTCCTGTGCTGTGCAAGTAGGCCCTGGACATGGACCCGCATATCGTTAAATCGCTGGTGGCAGTCCTCTCCATCCCTGGGGATACGGCCTGCCGCAGTGACCTTCTGGCTGATGTCTGCCCAGATGTGGTTAGGCTGCTGTGAGCCTGTCTTTTTTTGTTGTTGGGGACTTTAGAGTTCATCCTGGTGGGAAACAATCGCCTTCAACAGCATTGAGAGTTCCGAGTCTGAAAACGTAGGTTTGCGCACCAGGGCAGACTTGCCTCTCACATGCTCCTGATACATTTTTTGAGGTTTGTTGGAGTGGATGTGTAGAGCAAGAGCCAAATACCCCTACCAGAAGCTCCACCCCATGTTGCCTATATCTTGGGAACCACAAATCGCGATATGTGCAGTACCAGTGAGGATGCCTGTACCGCAAAGAATTCTTGAAACAAGGTATCCATTGAGAAAACCCTACATGCATTCACAATGAAATGATGGTCTTCTGGACAGAGTCCCAGAAGAAGTATGAACATGAGCGAGAAAGAAGACAAGTGACGTCATGTGAAGCAAAACTGGTGCACCCTGAAAAGATACACAAGACAAAAAGAACATTGACATTCTATAAGATCTGAAGAGGAGGTGTCAAAGATGAGTAACTGTTAAGATTAAGACTGATTTTCTATACTCTAAACTGGTGGACAGATGTATAGAAGGCCAACCTATATTGTGACAGGGACAACTCTAGGAAGCTGTAGCCAAACCAGTTTAAGGTAGCAGTGGCAGGCATTCTAGGCTAAGATCTTCAGAGGGGTGAGAGTGTAAAGGGTCCACAAGGAGGTCACACAATGGGAGTCACAAATTACACTTAGACAGGATGTATAAAAATACACTTATTTAATTATGACCAAACACACTATAAGAACAATGAACACAAGCAAGTAGACTTATCAACCAATACCATCAAACTAAAATACATATATACAGTCAGAGGTTCAAGTGCATAATACACATCAAAATACTCCTGCAAGGGAATGCATAGGTGAGTATCACACACAAAAAGCTCCACAGAGAGGATCCCTAACTAATATTGTCCAATCCTAAGCTGCCTGGGGCCTTGTGTCCTATTGTTCAGGATACAAAGACACAGCACTCAGGAGGTAGGATCTCTGGGGTCCAGTGATGGATTCTTAGAGCCAGGGTTCAAGATAGACAGTGTCAAAAATTACCCCCAACAGTTAGAAGTCTTGTCAAGGCAAGTATTGGCAAAGCCAATAGGTCTTAAATAAAGAATATTATATGTCCTTTGACTTACAATGGGAGTTTAGGGGTAGGTTAAAAGCTCAGTAACTTACCCCCCTCAATCTGAATCTTTCCAAGACTTTCCAGAACAAAGTAAGGGTGTCCTGGCTTGCCTTTCCCACCAAATTCTGCAGTCCTCGATTTTCACGGGTTGTAGGTTTGAGTGATTCGCCAGTTAGGATCTTTTGCTGGTGCAAGGACTCTTGATGAAGAAATGCAGAAACAAACAATGCAGCACCCTTCTCGGGACTGGAGGCAGGTCAGAAAAGCAGGTTTCGGACCAATGAATGCCGCGCACAGCGATGCAGCAGGACTCAGTAGCCACGGCCAGACTTTCCAATCTTTCTCGGGTTCCCTTAGGGCTAGGACCCCGAAATTTTGCAGAAGTTGTCAATGCAGTGGCAGCTGAGTGTGTACCAAGTTTCAGGTGGAAATTCAGAACAGCAATGAAGATAACCCGGTAGCCCAAAAACAAAGCTGGTCAACCACAGGACAATTCCCGGGCAATTCCAAAGGCGGTTTTTGTGCTGGGCACCGAGTAGGCTTTGGGATTGGATGGTCCCTCCATTCCTGGGGTCATAGCACCTTCGCAGGCCTACTGGAGATCACAAGACAGACAGGGCTCCACCAGGACTGCAGCAGGATGTGTATTGGGGTCAGACTGACCCAGCCCACATCCTGCCTGCAAACACACAAAGGCAGCCAGTAGCCCGCCAAAAGCTCCTGCTTTCCCGGCCACTGGAAGTCCTTATAAGGATCTTTCTAGCCTCTGAGGCCAGAAAGAAGGCTAAACAACAAGAAAAAAGAATGGACAAAAAACCTTGTGGCATGGCCATGTTTGGCCAGTAGCCATGTTAAAACTGATATAGTATTGTTTCGTCCTCATTGCATATGTTGGCCTATGCCCAGTCGCTCTGCGAGAAAATCCGCATTGCATGGTCATAACCTTAAGTTAATCGAGCCTCCATTTTAGGTCAAAGCTGCCATTTTAGTTATTAGTGCAAAGTCACCCCGTGGCCTAAAATGGCCGACCTGTGTTCTCTTGTTCTAACTTAACCTCTTCAACCTTTTGTAGGAGAGTTAATGTCCAACCTGCCTGCAGGCTACATGTTAGGGTCATGTAGACCTTGTCCTTTGTTGACCTCGGGATCAGGGGATTACTTGAATTGGTGATGTTAACCTACAAGTATATAAGAACAATAACACTGATAAAACATGTCATGCGAAACATCTGTTTGACCTGCATTAAAGCAATGTGTAAAGAGTGTAAAGTTAAACCCAGAGAATAATAGTGCTTGTTAGTAAATGTATTAAAAAGTATACCGCATGCACGAGATATGTAAATTAGGAATGAACCTGGCGCGACCCTAGCCCAGTACATGATTAACTTGTAGGAGGCTGGACATCGTTATGAAGAAATTGTATAAATACGCTGATGTCCAGCTAGCAATTCCTGTTCACTGCTCACATTGAACCTTCTGGTGGTCTCTGTGATGTAATGATGGACAAATAGCTATTTGTGCACTTCGTTTTGTAAACTGTACAGTATTGTAATAAAGATTCTGGGAATCTTTATAAGCCCGTGTTGGTGTATTTCTCTTTGCATGGTGTAAAAGTATTAATATTGTATTTTTCTGATTCCACAGATGGCGCCCGAATAGGGACCCTCAAGATTGACTTCGTCTCATTGAAGGTTGGCTCAGCTATCGGACCGGGATCGGACGGTACAAACAAAACGGCCCCTCTGGACGAGAAGTGAATTCCTCGGCGGAACAGCACAATCCGATCCCTGAACAGTGAGCTGTAGCCCGAGACGACGTCTTGACGAGGGTCCATATATCGAAGTGGGTAAATTTGCCAAAATCATCAGACACGTGGGTCCTTAGAACTGTTCTTAGTAACCCGATCGGGCCTCCCAGTCCTTTGGTCAGGTGAATCGTGACCCGATTCTTAATTTAACCCTGACAATTTGAATTTGGCGCATTGTACTCGCAAGCACAATTATTTGACCAGGTAACACCAGAACTCTGATATGCCTGGGAAATTGACTGCCTGCTTCAGGGCATTATTCCGCAGCGACAGACAATCTTTGGAAGATAGCCGCCCCGCACCACAGGAGGGGTCGCCGGCATGTACTATGTACTGTAAGAAAGGCTTTGGTAGTATAACATTTAATGACATTTGGCACAGACAGACCAGACATAATTCTAATCTTCTGTGGCCAACCAATGGTAGCTTTGAAATCCCTCGTATAGAATATTTAGAGTCTGTATTGGTAAAGAAAAAGGCTAGACCTGCAGCATTTGACGCATTGCACAGTTGGAAAACAGAAGCGTTGCAGCAACAAAAGAGTAGAGAGAAGCATATGCGTCGACAAAGTGTCAAAAAGGCACGGTTATATTATTAAAATAAGCAATTGAAATCAGTTAGGAACACGGACAGAGCGTTTCAATTAGGCATTCAGAAAATCTACCCTTCGAAAGATTTCCGTACGTCCGATGAATTGATTAACAAACTTTTGCATGAATGAAGTCCCGATGCTTCTGCACCACCCCTGTACGTCCCTCCTCCTGGTGCTTTGCCCCTTTCTGTTGTTATTCCTCCTCCTATAGTTCCTACAGTCCTCCCTGTTGTTCTTCCTGTTGTTTCTCCAGCCGCCGCTCCTTTGCCTGCCCCCTTGCCTACACCTGTTGACATTCAGAATGTGCCTACTCCTCCTCTTCCAAGTGATTCCGTATCGCTTGTAGTAGACCAGGGAGCGGGATCAAGGGTTGTGACTCGTAATACTGTGTCCCAAGATAAAAAGAATGAATTGATTGCTTGGGCTAAACATTGTATGGAGAAGGGTGAACAAGCTGATGTTTTTTCCACACTCGAAAATGTAAAAAGTATTCCTGAGAAAAATGTTTTTATTGAAGGGTTAGGAATTCAATTGAGCATAATGTGGAATAGATTAAACGATGTAGATCTCCCACAAGGGTATGGGATTTGAACGCCTTAGCGTTGTCTGGAGATACTGCGGAGAAAGTATATGAGCATGTCAAGAAGATTTTTGTGTATAAGTAGGAGTTGGAAGAGTTACAGAATGAAGAAGTAGATGATGAAAGTTTAGGTACTATGTTCTTACAGAAACGTTTTTCTCCTCACCGTGAATTTATAGGTGAGGAAGCACAAATTTGTACAAAGTATGCAATAAGATGGATTTCGGATATGTCGATAACTCCAGATGAAGTATATGACACGTATGGTCAGTATACGTTAGAAATGCAAAAGAAAGTGATTCAGGTTATGGTAGAATACCTGCAGAATTTGTTTCTAAAAAGAAAGATTTGTTGTCCCGCAGAATTGTTGCGTGTTTATAAGAGAGCTTTTTCGACGAATACCTCTTCGACTGCCTTAGCGCTTGATTTGGCCCTGTTGCTTAGTAAGCGTTCGGAGCTGCCTACTTCTCAGTTGCCTATGAGAGAGGTCCCTCCGACATTTGTCCCAAAAGTTGAGATTGCGGCCAATGCTGCACGAGGTATACTCGCTGGGGAAATTCCTTCACATTATGTATCGCAGTTTGTTCACGTCCCGTTCTCAAGACAGGAAGTGAACACCATAAAACAATCTATTCCTGATATAAGAAAGAATCCGACGGGGTTCTGTAAAGAAATAGAGTCGGTCTTACAATCATCGGTATTCACCTTAAATGATATCGATTTATTATTTCCCGTACTCCTGCCAGTTGATTTATGGAAACAGATTAGGACTGTAGATGATGTACCTGGGTTAGGAGATACATGGGATAACATGGTTAGGCTCGACAGAGAAAGACCAGCTGGCGAGCGACCGCCTCAAGTGATACTAACTTTGCCCGATAGGATTATCGTAAAATTAAAAACTATAATCCCTGAAAAAAGGATCCTTTCGGACAAGCTTACGACCTGTGTCCAAGAAAAGTCTGAGGGTACCACTGAGTTATTCAATCGGTTTGAACAGGTATTTTCGGATTTCAGTGGACAAGACTTAGGCACAGAGTCAGGGAAAAGGCTGTTTGTCGACAAATTTGTACGTGGATTGCTGCCTGACATCCAGTTACAGATTATGTCCTCCGAAAGCACTTGGTAGGCAAAGTCTCAATCAGAAGTCCTGCACATGGCTCAGTTCTATGAAAATTGTGTAAATAATGAAAAGGAAAAACTTGAAAAAAAAGGGTGACCTAAAAACAAAAGTACTATTGCAACAGATTGTTAGAAACCCTAGGGGAGGTAATCAATTTAGTGGTCAATACATTCCACAGGGAAGAACGCCCTTGGCGCCGGTAACCATTAACCAGTGTGCCTATTGTCAACAGGAAGGTCACTGGCGCGCACAATGTCCGACCTTGCAGCAAAGGTCATTTGGGAACATGGGTAGATGATCCAGAAGTCGCCCAGGTGCAGGGGGCCCTGGCAGAGGTAATTTTGCACCAGAATAACAGCAACCTCCTTCACAGGATAAACAAGTTTCGAGTGTGGATAATAGAAACATTTTTGATCACCCTTCTGCCGCGTACCTCTCTGAAGATCTTCCTTTTGATGACATTCTGTTTCGTTAGGATTGCTCGAAACAGGATTTGGAACCAGCGCCTATTCCCGTTCATCAGAAAGGCCCCTACGTTGAGATGGCGGTGGGAAATAGGAAGCATCTATTTTTAGTAGATACGGGAGCACAAAAGTGTTCCATTGACCATTCCCGGGTTCCAAACATTCCCCTGTCAGGGCAGTCCAACGATTCCGTAGGGTTTTCAGGCACACCTGTAGTCTGTCCGGTCTCTTTGCCGGTACCGATAACACTGGGTCTCTTTACAGAGCTCTGTCCATTTCTACTTACTACAAACTGTGGGGAGAATTTGATGGGGTTGAATTTGTTGAAAGAATTGAATGCAGTAATACATTGCTCCCCGGACGGAGTTCGGTTAACAAATTCACCTCAGCAATTACTCGCCTCTCAGTTTTTGACTCGACCTTTACCGCCAGAATTCAGTAACATTCCGGAATGCTTAAGGGCAATTGATGATAATGATGTGGGCATTCTTCAAATTGAACCTGTTAAAATTATTCTGAAACATGGAGTAAAATTGCCTCGCAATATAAGATCTCAGTTGAAGGCGAACAGGCTTTGAAATGTATAGTTTTTGATTTTGTACATCGTGGCGTAATTGAGGAAATTACAGGTAGTTTGTGTAATAGCCCAATTTTGCCAGTATATAAAAAAGGTGATAATGCGATTCCTTTTCGATTTATAATTGATTTGCGTGCTATTAACAAAATTGTGGCTCCTCAATTTCCCATTGTACCTGATGTTACCACGATACTAACTATGATTCAGGCTTCTGCCACTCACTTTAGCATTGTTGACCTTAAAAACACGTTTTTCAGTATTCCTATACATAAGGAAAGTAGGTATTTGTTCGCGTTTACCCATGGTGGACACTCGTTCACATTCACTCGTGCACCACAAGGGTACACTGAGAGTCCAAGTATTTATAGTAGAGCATTGAAAGAGCAACTCGATACTCTCGAGTTGCCTACTACTTGCACGTTACTACAGTATGTAGATGATCTCCTCTTGGCTGCTGATTCTGAGAGTACCTGTAAAGAAGGCACTGTGTTGTTGCTTTGTCATCTAGCAAAACATGGCCACAAAGCTTCACTCAAGAAATTCCAATATTGTTGTCAGGAGGTCGCCTATTTAGGCGATCTCCTGTCAAAGGAGGGAAGAAGGTTGACACCTGAACGGATAAAAACTATTTCTGGCATGTCTGTCCCAAATACGCAAAAGGAAGTTAGAGCCCTGATAGGTATGGCTTCTTACTGCAGATTGTGGATCCCTAACTTTTCGTTAACGATTAAACCAATGCTGGCTTTGACAAAGAAGGGCATTTCTTTGCCATTGCCATGGACTTTGGAACACCAGACAGCATTTGATTTGCTCAAAACTGCGCTGTGTTCGGCACCAGTTTTAGGAACTCCAAATTATGAAAAGGCCTTAGTGTTGTATGTGCATGAACGTGATGGATGTGCTTTGGCTGTGTTAATGCAGGAACATGGAGGGAAGAATAGGCTGTGCGGCTATTTCTCATCCATCCTTGATCCTGTTGCATGTGCTTTGCCGAGATGTTTCAGAGCTGTCGCTGCTGCTTCTGCGTCTGTAAAACAGAGCGAGGGAATGGTCCTCGGTCATGCGTTAACCCTAATGGTACCTCACTATGTAGCTATTTTATTGAATAGAACTCAAACGCAACACCTTACTTCTGCACGATTGACAAGATACGAATTGATCTTGTTTGCTCCCCACATTCAAATTCAGAGGTGTTGTGTACTAAATCTGGCTGAACTTTTACCTGTCCTGCAAGATACTGTTGATGGTGACGAAACGTCACACGATTGCCTTTACACTACAGAACAAGAGACTAAATGTAGAATTGATTTGAAAGACACGCCTTTGAATAGCCCATAAGGAGTGCTATTTTGTGATGGCTCTTGTTTCAAACTTCTGAATGGTACATGCACGGCTGCTTATGCCGTCACTACTTTAAGCACGATTGTGTGGCTACTCCCTGATGCCTATATTACAATGATGGTCATTATGGCTCATGGTCCGACCCATGTCTGCGCACGTAAATTGACTAAAATGTTACACAGTGTACGGGCCAATGATAACATTTTCAAAATTTCAGAGCGCTTTGTCCAAGGGTGCATGGTCTGCTTGCAGCACAATGTAAGAAAAGGTACCTTGACTCCTAGAGGAAGTTTCCCTCCACCTTCTGTTCCGTTTGAAGTTATCCACTTTGATTTTATTGAGATGGAACGTTGCAACAATCTTAAATATGTACTGGTTGTCATTTGTGCATTTAGCAAGTGGGTTGAGGCCTTCCCTGTTAGAGATGCAACAGCCATAACCACGGCAAAAACTCTGTTAAAGGAGTTCTTTCCTAGGTTCAGGCTGCCAAGAGTCATCTGGTCGGATAATGGGCCACACTTTATCGCTGCCGTAATCCTACAAATATGCAAAGGATTGCAGATTGATAAACGGTTCCATTCGGCCGGACATGCCCAAAGTGCCGGATTAGTGGAAAGGCACAACGGCATTATAAAGAACAAGCTCGCTAAGACGTGTGCAAGCACCAAGTTAAAATGGCCAGACGCCTTACCGATCGTGTTGCTATCGATGAGAACAACCCCTCAAACTAAGACTGGGCTCTCTCCCTTTGAGGTGGTAATGGGAAGACCTGCTAATATTTGGGGTATGCCAAAGAGTCACTCATTGCGGGATATAGAGAATGTGCTTCTTTCAGATTACTGTAACCAGTTGACTAAAAATCTATTTTCAATTTATCACCAGGTGCGAGAGGCATTACCTGTACAATACGCCGGTCCTGGTCACAGTCTACGACCGGGGGACTGGATCCTCACAAAAGTTTTCCAGAAGTCGTCTTGCCTTGCACCTCGGTGGAGGGGTCCCTACCAGGTCCTGCTAGTCACCCAAACTGCTGTGCGGGAAGCAGTTCGTAAGAACTGGATCCATGCGACACACACCAAATGGATCCCGCAGCCCGTGCCATACGATACAGAAGACACAGAATCCCTTTTCAACGCTGTAACCAACGTGCCCGAAACAGCAACAATCGACAAGAGAGTATCGGAGACCGTTCCAGAGTTCGGAAGGCAGACAAAATGGTCATCTTGTCTCCGCACTCTCCAACATTGGTATTTCCGGATCATCCATTTCCTGATCCCATTTCCGTTCACTCACCACCTCCAGTGGGAAGTGACGACATACCTTTTTCTGATCCTTCAGCACCGGAAATTGTGAAATATAATTTACGTCCAAGAAGATAGACGTACGGCAAGGTTTGACTGTGCGATCGAGGAAATCATTTGAGGGTTTGCCTTTTGGCCCGACTGTACGAAAGGATTCTGTTGGCTAAGGGTTGTGGGAAAGACATTAAGAAGACGCGCAACTGGAGTCGCCAGCAAACAAACAATTGGTGTTTTTCGATTGAAGATGACAATGCCTGCACCCGTTACCGCTCACACTGAACTTTTAGATAAATATGTGGCTAGCTGAGACAATGATCAAGCGTGTAAGGGGACCCGGAAAATGTATTGTTGCCTTTTAGTAATAATAACTGGGTTTGTAGTAACTATTGGTTTTGGGCTATGGTATCTGGAGGAAGCATATCCGCTAGAGGACTTTTTACCTGTTGAAAATGTATCTGTTTTCCCCACTCCTTCCATGCAATTGCATACCTTGTCGCCTAGAGACTCTTCGCATAGACAGAATTATCAGAATAATACTCTTTTGTTAATAATGAATGCCACTCATGCAATTTTGAATAGGACCAACTGCTGGATCTACTCACATCTACCGCAACATGGGGATAAGGGGCTAGGTTGGTACATTCATCCTTTACCTTTGACACCTGCTTGTTATGCTTCTCTTAGAGCACTATTCTTTGGCCGATGGAATGACAGCATCTCAGGGAACTTTGATGATACAAATTTGAATAGTTTTGAAAAACGTGTTTTGATGCCCTTGGGATGCTCGACTTTTTGCAAATAGGAGTAAGCCAAACGTTGCTTCTGTTAGGCCCTCTGATAGATTGTCTCGTCCTTTTCAGTCTTTAATCTCTTTCAAAATGGCTCCTATAGCCAATAAGGATGCCACGCCTCCATCTTATTCTGTTAACCATAGCCCCGATTCAGTTTCCTTCTGCATACAAAGGAATGGAACACGGTCAATGGGTAATTTTAGAAAATGCGCCAACGTTGCGAATTTGACTAGTGAGAACAGACCTCTGTACGTAGGTGAACCTGTCTATTTAGTTTGCGGTAATGTGGCATTTCCATGGTTGCCCAGGGATTGGCAAGGAACCTGCTATTTAGGGATTCTGTTACCTGGGGTATTTATTGCCAGTACTGCAGAAATGTCGAAGACTCGTCCGCGATGAGGTGTGAAGCGGGATACTCCAGCGCAAACTCTAGGAGACATCATAAAATCCTTTGTGCCATTTTTTGGGCAAATTACGAATTCAGAAGATATCAGGGGACTAGCAAGAGTACTGGAGAGAACCATCAACTGGACCACTGACATACTCTATAATATGACGTTAGAACAGAAAGCGATAAGACTAGTAGCTCTTCAGAACCGGATGGCATTAGATGTCATTCTGGCAGAGCGTGGAGGAGTATGTAAATTGGTGGGGTCCGCTTGCTGCGTTTACATACCAGACTCCTCTCCAAAAATCTTTAGGGCGATCCAAAATCTACATGTTCTTAGTTCGGAAGTACATGTTCCTGAGGGAAACTGGGAACTTAGTACATGGTTTTGGGACCTCCTACGGTCATGGGGATGGAAGTTGTTTTCGGCCCTGCTGATTATCTTGGGTAGTTTTCTATTCCTTTGTTGTTATATACACTGTCTCCCTGGTATATGTTCGGTATTAGGGGGTGTTGCGCGCAAGCAACAAGTGTTTTAGGGCATAGAATATACACCCCAGATAAGGTTTCCAAGGAGTACGTGTTGAAAGAAACTCTAGTGTCTGATCTAATGGCAATAGATATGTCTGATAATGATTTGGGGTGTGTAGACGTTGAAATGTGGATTTAGTCGCAGAGTGATTGAAGGTAGTTTAGCGCTTGGCATAGGCCAAAAGGAGGGTTTGTTAAAACTGATATAGTATTGTTTCATCCTCATTGCATATGTTGGCCTATGCCCACTCGCTCTGCGAGAAAATCCGCGTTGCAAGGTCATAACCTTAAGTTAATCGAGCCTCCATTTTAGGTCAAAGCCTCCATTTTAGTTATTCGTGCAAAGTCACCCCATGGCCTAAAATGGCCGACCTGTGTTCTCTTGTTCTAACTTAACCTCTTCAACCTTTTGTAGGAGAGTTAATGTCCAACCTGCCTGCAGGCTACATGTTAGGGTCATGTAGACCTTGTCCTTTGTTGACCTCGGGATCAGGGGATTACTTGAATTGGTGATGTTAACCTACAAGTATATAAGAACAATAACACTGATAAAACATGTCATGCGAAACATCTGTTTGACCTGCATTAAAGCAATGTGTAAAGAGTGTAAAGTTAAACCCAGAGAATAATAGTGCTTGTTAGTAAATGTATTAAAAAGTATACCGCATGCACGAGATATGTAAATTAGGAATGAACCTGGCGCGACCCTAGCCCAGTACATGATTAACTTGTAGGAGGCTGGACATCGTTATGAAGAAATTGTATAAATACACTAATGTCCAGCTAGCAATTCCTGTTCACTGCTCACATTGAACCTTCTGGTGGTCTCTGTGATGTACTGACGGCCACATAGCTATTTGTGCACTTTGTTTTGTAAACTGTACAGTATTGCAATAAAGATTCTGGGAATCTTTACAAGCCTGTGTTGGTGTATTTCTCTTTGCATGGTGTAAAAGCCTTAATATTGTATTTTTCTGATTCCACAGCCATAGTAAGTAGCCAAACGTGTTAAACGCAGTTAAGCTAACACGAAATTACCCAAAAAGTGGGGAAAAGTCACTGCTGCCACCAGCCCATCTTTTAAGCACCTCAGAATAACCAAAAACTCCTTTCAGTGTTAGTCTAGGGCAAAACAAAAATGAACCCCATTGCACTGTAATGTAAGCTGCTGTGTGCAATGATGAAAAGTTACCACATGTGATACAAAAGTGACCACAAGTAGCAACACAGTCACAAGACTAAGGGAAACACTGTTTCCCAGTACTGATAGCCTTAAGGACATATCAGTTTCCCCATAACATGTGAGCAAAGGCCAGTACAGGGAAGCCTAAAGATTCCCTGCACCGCAAAAAGTACAGGTCAGATTGAAAAATAAAAGCAAAAAGTTTGGGGGTTCCATAAAGATGGAAGGAAAGGTGCAGTAAAGAGAATCTTTCCTAACAGCAACATTTTGGGATCGAAATGAAGATGCTCATTCGAAGAAACGCTGAAGAAAATGCAAAGTCATTTTACACAGATGCTGTAACTCAAGTAGACAAAGTGATCTTGAGTCTAGCTACGTAGTGAATAGATTGCGGCAATGTGCCAATGTAATTAAACAGGAATGTATAGAACCTGGATGTTCCACGATGCACTTTAGCAAAGCTTAAACCCTGTGAATGGTAAGGGTTTCAGTGTGGCACAGTTGGAAACTAGCTAATGGCGAAGGGGAATCCAAGGCTGGGCCAGCACCAAGAGTTGAGGCCACTGTGAGTCTTGTTGTCTGTTAAGAAGCTGCATGAACGTGAGAAATAAACAAACTTCTGTTTGAGGTGGAATGAAAAAACACTGAAGGTGTCAAGAGTTCATAATTTAATAGTATTATATGCAGCAAAGAGCTCAAAAATGTGGTCTCCAGTCACATGGTCGGATCAAAATAGACTTTGGGTTGAGCTATACCGAAACCAGAAGAAAAAACCATGCCACACACCCTTTTATTCTCAGGCACAGAGAGCTTCTGCAAGGCCAAGTTCAAAGCCTTAATTGAATGGCAGACCACAAGAGTGATGATAGATGTTGGGCTAATTGAGTAGGGAGGCATGACCAGGCCAACCCCCCAAGCACCTGGGGTACCAGCCTGTGTGCTGCTAGCATGTGGAATAGTGCGAAAGGGTACAAGCGTGCCAACCAATTATAGAGTTCCACGTAAAAGAGAGCCCTATAGTTTGTGTAACTAATGAATCCTCATGTATTTTGTTACAATGAAGATGACTTGCACTAGAGGATGGCTTAGTTGTCCCAATCACAACCCCTGTTAGTATAGAATGTATACTTAGATGTTCCCTGTAAGCCTATCACATCACCAAGTAGGTTTCTGTAGTTTGCCACATAGTGTGCTGTCAATGATGATCAATTTTGACTATAAAGGTTGTGTTTTTTAGGAAATTCATCGAGATCGCACTGTACAACATCCATTGATGTTTGTTCTAACTCCCTGTATTAGATAATTGCAAATAAAACAGTACTAGGTTTTGCCAACTTCCTGAGTTTGATTATTGATGTATGAGCAAGCTCTGAATCCCCATTCCCATCCCCATCCATCTCTAAGTATAGCTGCCTCATTTTAAAGGACCACGATCTATAGGTTCATGTGGAAGCAGAGGTAGGATGGTTAAAGATCTGTCAACCCAGTAGGCTTTGAAGAGTCTCAGGATATTGGGCATCCTCCTTTAGCTGGAGGACCGCAAGGCTTCCTGTGGATAGCGGTCGAAAATAAGTTCTTGCGAGACACAACGAGATAGATGGGATAGGTCCCTCTTTTACAGAATTCCCCTCCCGATTTCTACAGGCCACTGAGTGGACCGAAGGCTAGGGTGTCCGGTTGAGGAGGAGACTATCATGAGGGTCTGGAGCTGAAAAGCGAATGGTGAGTAGATTGTGAAAACTTGCAAAAAACGATGTATACATATCAAGTGGGGAAAGTGATAATGGGAAGAAGGTATTGAAGCATTGGTGGGCTATTTAGTGAATAAAAAAGAGCGGCATGTACAGGTATATATATATAGGATGAGGAGCATCATAGATTAAGCCCATAAATCCTACGTCCAAAGGATGTCTAGAAGAAGTTATTTCAAAATCCAAGTGGATATACTTAGGCTATGAGTGAACAAGGTTCACTAAGTGAGATAACTTACACTCGGATCGGAGTAGCTTTCGGTGTAAGAATAAGCAGCGAGGAGCGCTGAGAAGAGATATATTTTGGGGCCGGCCAGTTTGTCTGTTTGTATATTGTATGTATTGTATGTATTAAGGAAATGATGAAATGTCAAAGAGTGACAAATAATAGATTGTGGTAAAAGGTTAAGAGTAGATAATTTATTTATTTAGTTGTTAATGGTGTTGATTGAATAGTTAGATTGAAGTAAAGGGAGACATAGAGGTTTGGAGTGGCGAGAATTGGTGTACGCTCATATTATATTGTTTTTCATAAAAGTATTTTCTGTGTAAAATAATGGTAAGTATTGACAGTCATAATGGAGGATGTTACTCCGCTCATACACCTGTGCAAACAGCTGCCAAAATATGCACCCAAGCTTAAGCAATATAGTGCAGAATGGGTTAAGGGCACGGCAGATAACATGTTCATGCCATGGCCACAAGGGGGATCACTGTCAAAAGCAGTTTTGCAACACATGACTACATACTTGCACACTGTGCACCGGGTAAAGAAATTGGAAAAAAGGTTAGCTAGCCTAGAGCTTTGTAAAATTTATCAGAAGGAACGGGACGATCCACTTCCTGAACAATGGATGCTTAACCAATGTAAAGAGGGCCTTCTGCTCCCCCTAACCTGCCTGAAGTAAATGGCGATAGTGCGAAAGATGAAGGATTGTATACATTAAGAGAGCTTAAGGCAGCAACAGGATACAGTAATCCAATCCATGAGCCGCCTGCGTATACCAGTGATGAGAGTCCAAAGAGAACATTAGAAAAAGATTTGACCTCTAAAGTCCCATGGGACAAAGAGAAAAGTGAATGACCAAGTGTGCCCCTAGATATAGAATGAGAAATTAAGAGATGGAAGGGTGAACAAGACAAAGCTGACTAGATAGGCTCATACAGAATGAATGGATGTGTGGTAAAATATAGCTCAAACTTGATGGGAAGAGCATTGAGGAAGTACAGCAAGGGGAAGATCAAGATGAACAAGATAAAAACAACAGGGAACGAGAGAAATGAACAATATGACAATAAGCAGAGAGCAATTGAAGAAAAGAAAAGAGAAGAAGAGGAAGAAGAGAAATTAAGAGATAAAAGAATGCAAAGACGCAGAGATGAAGAGGTGCACAGGGAAAATGAGAGAAGGGAAGCGAAAAGACAGGAAGAAGAAAGGGTTTGGGAGGAAGCAAAGAAACAAAGATAAGTTGATGAGGAAATAGAACAAAAAAGAAGAAAGAGGGCAAGCGACATTGATCTTATTGAGAAAAAGCGAATGGACCGAGTCCAGTATTACTATGGGAGGACAAAGAGGAGTTCCTCCCATCACAAGTACCGATGCCAGACCCTCTAGAGTAAACCTAGAGGAGAATTTTGAGATAGGAAGAATCAGAGACAGAATCGAGAAGGCTTATCAGGAGATGTTGATAAAAAGTGAAATGCAAAATAAAGGGAAAGACAATCGATCCGAAATTGTCCAGTCACGAGGCAAGGAGGGAGGCCTGTTTAGTCCTGAGCATAGAGCCCTGTCTTTGGACAGGCTGACTCTAAACAGTGATGAGAAGAATGACAGCCATACTAGTTGGGGACAAGATATATCAGACAATGACAGGGAAATCTTCCATGGGGAGGAGGGTGCTGGTGCGTGCAGTCAAGAGGGGTGTTTTCAGACTGATAAATTGAGGTGGATGGATATGGACCTACCTGAAGAAAGTATGCCAGAGCCTTTGGCACGGCCAGAACACCCTAAAAGGGGACCTCTTAGTGAGAGGGGGGATTCGCCACCCTATGTGAATAGACTGAGATCATTACCAGGAAGAAGGCTATCAGGAACCATTGTCCCTACTACGGATAGGCAGAAGATGGGAGCCGATTGCGGTTTTGGGATTTCACAATTTCCCTGGTTAGAAAAAGGAGGGGGTAGACGGCAGTATAACCCATGGCCCCAGATGGATAAGGACAATTTAAGATGTGAACTTCCTAGTTTAACGTTGCGGGCCGGGAAATGGATGTATGAATTGGAAAAAATGACAGGAAGAAACACGTTAGCTACAGGAGACATTAAGTGTCTTCTAGCAGCTATCCTTTGAGAAAGGGCTGATGACATTTATATGAGAGCAGGATACTCAAGAGTCACAGCACAGAACACAACACATGATGGAGCACTGTTTAATAATTGCAGAGCGGCAGTCTGGAAAACGCTGAGAGTACAATATGCTGATACGTCAGATATGGGCGCAATTATGGCATGCAAGTTGCAGGAAGGCGAGGATCCACTTGCTTACATTCTGAATTTTCAGGAACAGTGGTCTTTGGAAACTCAAGAGCCTTGGGGGAAATCGATACCTATATTCTATAATATTTTGTGTCAGGGATTGCCATATCAGGTACAGAGACAGCTTAAGAAGCTGGTGGGTATGGAAGCAAAGCCATGGTCAGAAATACAGCTGACCATTGCACAACATTGTCGATTGTTGCAAGAAAAAAAAGAGAAGATGCTAGGAAGCTTGAGGAAGCCAAACTAGTACAGAAAAAGCTGTTGAAATATGCTATAGAAGGGGCGATGTTGACGAGCGGAGAAGGGCTAGGATCACAACAGACAGCAGGTATGCCACAAATGAATAATCAATGGCAGTTGGATCAAGGAGGGGATGGATTTATGCCGAGAGGCAGGGGAGGCTTCCACGGAAGAGGAAGCTTTCAGAATAATCAGGGAAACTTTTAGAATAACTAAGGAGGTTTTCAGAATGTGCAGAATGATAATCAAGGTGTCGGGGGGAAATTCTGCCGGGTCGGCCGGGCCGTCCGCAGACCTCCGGGCAGGGAGGCCCCAACTCCTCCCGTATATCCCAGGCGAGATAGAGTATGAGACACACACAAGGAGCAAGGTGACTCTGCTGTTTATTTAGACAAAACGGCAGGGATGGGTCAAGGAGCGTACGCGTTCGTCCTGACACACACACAATCGTGGGGCTCGCAGGCCCTTTTTAATGCATTATGACGCGCTACTTGCGTCACTTCAGAAAGTTTAACAAAAAACCTATCGCCACTCTTAATTGGTTGCTCGAGTGGTAGGGTTAGTATAGTTCACATATAGAGAATGATATTAGTGGACAAGGTGTAGTCAGGTGGTATATCTGGGTTGTCCCTACAATTAGATACATAAGAATTGTTACATGAAGACTCCTGAGGATTGGCTAGTATTACTGACGTCTGAGATAAGAGCCCCATGTTCTGATTGGTGCATCCGTGAGCTTCCCAGCCTGGGACCACCGTTGTTCCCAGCTCTCGGTGTACCTGTGTTTGCAACAATGTTTTAATATGGGTACGTGCAGACAATGTGAGGATTTATTCATAGGTGGAAGGCTGACCGCTCCCACTGTAGCAGATGTCCATTGAGCCTTTCAAGTGTATCGGCCTGTGTCTCGTAGTGAGGGACCCAGACGCCTTTTCTCTCCTGGGTTTTGGCATCTCGTCAGGTTCGGTTTGGTCACGTGGGGAGGGACCGTGAAAGAGGCAGAATTCTGCACAATTAATATTGTTTTTTCTACTGCGCGTCTGGTTTAATTTGTCGGCGTGCCTTTATCGTTGAGGCGCGGAGTGCGAGGTTGCAACATCGTGCCTTTGATAATTTGTTCTTGGATGTGGGTTTGCAACATTGCGACCTTGGCTGGTTGCTCCACCGGGTTCTTTCTGCAGGATCAGCAACCTGACTCTTGCTTTGTTAATGTCCACGGGAGCTTTTGTTTGAGGCCTACTCGGGCCTGGTGCTTAAGTAGTCTGTTTGGTGCATAGGTACTTTAGGTTATAGTAGCATATATTTCCATGACCAGTATCGTGTTTCCATTATACCTCTCATGGTGGTAACGGGTTTCAAGAGAAGCGTGAGCAAGCGTTATAGATGAGTTCATGATGCGTCTTGCGTTTCTGCATTCTGAAAGCCTATGTAAAAATAATAAAGATGCACGTCCGTGAATATGCCTGTCGCCTACGTCAGAGCACTGAGTATGTTCTTCGTGTAGATTGGTGTGGAAATGTCCAGTGTGTATATTTGTACAGATGTGCTTCCCGTTGTCTAGGTCGTCATGGCATCTCTAACGACGTGTGGTTTTTAGTCTAGCTGATCCGAGCCGCAGGTGTCGGCATGGCCAGTGCGGGCTGCTGGGCAGGCAGGTGGACACATCCGTATGTTCCTGTACCAGGGTACCTGGTCGTCTGGTAAATGGACAAACTCTTCTCGCGGCGGGTGTCTGGGCCGTGACCCTCTAGGCCAAGCGCGAGAGGTTAAGGACGGGAGCCTGGTTTTCCATTCTCCCACTTCAAAGGCATGCAGGGAGGGCAAATTAGAAGACCCCCTCCTCTGTGTTGGACATGTGGAATGACAGGACACAACACGCAATCATGTTGGAGCTAAGAGTATATACAGAATGGGCAATTCTCAAGTGGAGGGACAGCTTATCCTCCAGCATAGAGACCACAAAGCAGGGACGGGTTCGTCCAAGCTCAGACAGTGTATCAAGTACAAGCATCACGAACACAACATGCTTTGTAACCACAGCAAGCACCATTAAATCCGCTGCAAGAGCAGTGGCAGCATGCACCCATGCAGATACAGCAGAGCACAAACACAGGACAATTATTGACTCCTATAGTAGGGGGTGTCACTATCGAGGGTTGGAATCCTTTTACAGGCACACAAATTACTATGTACCCACAATAGGACATCTCACAGAGTGACTTGATGTGTTCAGTACTATCAGTGATGCCAAATCCCCAAGAGGAACCAAGGGTTGATGTTATCATAGGGGGCAAAACCTTTTATTTTTTAGTAGATACTGGAGCAACTTGCTCATGTATACGAGAGGGAACATTTTTCCCTTATAAGGAAATGCCATGAATGCTCAAGGGTTCTCTGGAGCTGCAAGTAGAGTTCCTTTTTCTGAGAAATTGCCAGTCTCTATAGGAGAGTGTGATATTTCTGTCCCATTGTTGTATTCAAGGCAGACACCAATTAATATATGGGTCGAGATTTAATGACAAAGCTAAATATGACGATTTCCTTTATTGATGAAGGCATAGTGTTTCAATGCCAAGAATACATTATTTGAATGTGAGCAAATGTATCATGGCATCTACAGGGCAAATAGCTCTGCGAGGAACACCGTTACAGCCAGAGGTTTTTCACTATGGGGTACAGTATACCCATCTTCCTATGTAGCTCCTGGGGTTCCTTGGGTTCTCGATCTTCACTGATGGTGGGTCTAGATGATTGGTGATGATTTGGGTGCGCAACTTCTCCCTTTCTTGTATTATCACACCTGTATGCTGGCCGTCATCTGCTGGCATTAAGGGGTGCATTCCCACCATTTCCAGCAACTCGTCAGTCGTGCGTGCCTTCCGGGCCTTCCAAAATCTAATTATGATCAGGGTAGCTCCAGCCAAAATAGTACACCCCACTATTATTTTCAGTCCATCTGACAGCCAAGATGGCATCCATGACCATAATAGTGAAAACCAGCTCTTATCCTTGTCTACACCGTTACTTTCGTCCATCATTTTGGAGTGCATCTGGGCCAATTGTGAAACTGCTTCTGTCAGTGTACCATTGTCAGCATCGTTGGCAGGTATGAACGTGCAGCAAGATTGTCCTATCTTTGCACAAACTCCTCCTTCCATTGCTGTGAGAAGGTCCAATACATATCTGTTCTGGAGTGCTACCATCCTTACAGCTCGCAGCTCCTCTTTAATTGCGTTGAACCCATTTACTGTCGAATTGATGGTCATCATTAGTTCCCATCTGGTTATTTGGAGCCATTTTGCGTTTGCGTATGCCTGCAGTCCCGGATGTATTATTGAGGAGAAGAACATTGCTGCTCTGCTGAATAGTCTGTGTTCTGGCGGTATTGATGTTAGTTCCGTTTCCGACCTTCCCCACAGGTAATTTCCTGTTAATGGCTCTCCTTGTCTTTTTCTCCTATTTAGGACAGTATCATTGCCGTTGGTCCTGTTTCCTTGCTCCTTCTGAAGTGGTGCAGATCTCTTTCTTCTCTTATCCCCTTCATCCATTTTAGGAAATTTCGCCACATCGACATGCTTCTTAGGTACCACTAGTGATGGTACATTGACATGTACCATTGTGCACACACCATTCCACAGGGGAGGCAGTGTATGATATGCCTTTTCTCCACAGGCCCAATAATGGTCCATTATTACTGCTGTTCCCGCTCCCCCCTCAGGTAACTCCATCACGCTTGCACAATTGGTGTTATATCCTACGTCCACCTCTCCTTTATGCTGGTAACATATTTTGGGCGCAGCCAATGGTAGTATAGTTATTGGGTCTTCATCTTCTTCTACCCACGTGAGCATTGGTACATACTTGATCCACGTCGTCCAACATCGATGATTGTGTGTCTCGATAGTTGAGATATTTTCTTTTGTTACCATGTTGCTGCCAATCACTCCTATCTCCCAGCTGTTGCCCAGATACACCTTTCCTGTTATCGTCAGTAGCAGTCTCTCCCAGCATCCTTGTTTACCCGGAATTTCAGTGGCGTACCAATCACATGGTAGATACTGCAGTGTTACCTTCTTTGTTTCTCCTTTTGCAGGGCCACTTGTTATGTACCTGAATGCTTCAGCATGTAAACTGGTCTTGTGATAACTCAGATAGGTCTTGAGGAAGTTGTTTTCATATGGGTATGAGTCTCGTGTTTTCCATGTCATGTGCACTACTGTTCCTTGAAATCTTCCTTTCGTTTGGAACAGGGCCAAATATATTATGCACTGTGCTGTTTTTTCATCTATTTCTGTGGCAACAAATGTTCGTGAAGCGCTCATGGCGTATGGTATTAATGAGCAAACATAACAGCTATCCTCAGTTGTCTGCTTACCAATGCGGGTCATGTGCTGGTACCATATGTTGTTTGTGACGTGTGCTGAATCTTGTACATAATTATCAATACCTTTATTGTCTGAGTATGTGCTGCGTTTAACTCTATTTTGCTTGGGTGCAATGTTACTATTACCACCTGACGTAACACCTGTTGCAGCAGGGAACGGGGGTATATTAGGTTTGGGTGCAGCAATAAAATCAATAGCATAGCTGTACTGCCAGACAGAGGCAGCCAAGAACCCGGTGATCATAAAAATCCCTATTATTTTTATTACATATGCTAATCTCACCGGCATTTTGCTCTTACCTTGCTGCAGTCCTGGCAGCGTATTCTTGCGACGTTAAAGTTGCCCGCCTAAAAATTCTCAAAAGTGCTCGTTATTAATGTTAGTTTTGTTTCCTTTAAGCTCTCCCTATCAAGTAGTCATTCAGTGCCCAGCCGAAGAGCTGCTCCCACGCTACTCTAAGTGATCGGTCTCTTAGGACCGGCAAGTATGGGCGGAGGTGGGGCATGTAATATTCTATGGCCAGGAGGAAGGCTGTGTAGTAGACACGTACCCTTCTCCTTTTTAGGTATGTTGGCCTTTTTATTTCGTATACAAATTGGTGTGACAATTCTTCTGGGTAGTTATCGTCTGGCAGCACCATCTACGCCTGTACACTGAACTTGTTAATTAGCTTTTTCTTAACAATACAATATTACGCAGTTCCTGTATGTGCGAGAGAAAAAAGAGAACATTCACGTGTTTACATGTGTATTGGTGCAAGCAATGTCCTTCAGTTTTAGTTACAACTGTACTTATCAGTCAATGGGGGGGGTTTGCGCTCAGATGGCGGAAGTATTTTTACTCTTTGAGCGTGTGACCATGGGGTGGGCAGTATGGGGATCACCCCCTTCTTCGTCAGTTATTGTCTCCGAGGGAACAATTGGGTCGTTGTCTGTGGTGGAACTTTCTTCCGCTGTCGGGGATGTTGTTGCTGTTCTTCCAATGGACCTGTCGTTGGCGCTGGGGCGGGTCTGCAGTTTGTAGATCTTTACGTCATGTAGGTGATTCCAGGCACGCTTATCCTTTAGTTTTACTGCTCTTGTTGATACGTCCTCTACCAGATGGGGGCCAGTGAACCTCTTCTCGTTCCACTTTCTATTGAAATTGCGAAGTAGCACGTGGTCACCCTTGGCAAGTTTGCACAAGTTCTCCTTTCCCAATTCTGTACTTGCACCTTTTTCTTGGTTGCTGGTAGACCCGCCCCGTGTGCGCTCGAGCTGTTGAGACACAAACACGACACTAGTAATCAAAGAAGACACATATTGATACATTTCATCACCTAGCACACTCGCTGAACTTTCGTGGTCGGTGAATGCCCTTGACGTTGGGGTTAGGGGAAGGCGCATTTGACGTCCAGTAACCACTTCGTGAGGGGTGAGGTGGTGGTCGGACCCTGGCCTATTCCTAAGTTCAAATAAAGCTAACGGAAGGTAATACAACCAACTTTTCTTTGTTGTTTGTTGTATTTTTGCAATTGCCTCCTTCAATAAGCCATTCAGGCGTTCACATACGCCATTAGCCTGTGGGTGGTATGCACATGCAAATTTGTGTTTAATGTTCAGCAGGGATGTGATATGTTGGAACATTTCGTTTGCGAAATGTGGGCCGTTGTCTGATCTTAACACCTCGCACACTCCCCACCTGGGGAAGACCTCCCTTACTATGAATTTGGCTGCTCTAAACGCATCAGGGTGTGAACAGGGCCCTGCTTCAATCCACCTAGAAAATGGGCATGCTACTACAATCATATACCTATTACCTTGACATATGTTGATCATATCAACATAGTCAATGTGAAGGTGCCGAAAAGGTCCTTCTGGCCGGGGTATGGTACCTCTTATCACTTTTAAAGTATGACCGGCTGTAAACTGTTGACATGTGAGGCAATTGCTGATAAAATTTGACACATGAGAGTTTAACTCAGGACAAAACCAATCTTCTCTAATTCGTGCTGCGATTATTTCCTTGCCTGTATGGGCAGGGTGATGTAATTGGCTCAGGGCGGTATTTAACAGTGCCAACGGTATTACAACTTTCCCCGTGCCACCCTGGCGCCATAGTGCGTCGGTTGGGGACATTGTACATCCTCTTTTTACCCATACTTCTTTTTCGGCCATTGGTGCAGCCGCTTGTAGTTCCATAATCTGTGTGGCTGGGAGATGGGTGTACCCTTCTTTTATTAACATCTCCCTAGCTATTCCCCTCCCTCTCCCTCTCTGTGAGTCTGTGGGGTTCCATATCTCACCAAAGTATGCAGCATATTTCGCATGTGCGTCTGCTGCTGCATTCCCTTTTGAGACATGGTCTTCACCATTGGTGTGTGCGGTGCATTTTACTAGGGCTAGCTCTTGGGGGTCGTTTATTACTTCAATTAATTCAGCCAACAAGAGGGCATGTTGCACTGGAGTGCCGTCAGCTCTCCTAAACCCTCTTCTCCTCCATTTTGTTAGCCCTGAGTGGACAGTGGATGTAACATATGCACTGTCGGAATATATTGTTACACGTTTGTTAAAACTTTCTTTAAGTGCCAATATTAGTGCAACTAGTTCAGCGGCTTGAGCAGAGTAATGCTGTGGTAACTGTACACATTTCATAGCCACACACACCGGAGCCTCCATCATTTTTACCACTGCTGCCCCAGTCCTTCGTATCCCATCTCCTTGATCAATAGTTGATGACCCATCAATAAACAAAAGCTCACCTCCCTCTAGTGCGTTTTCTTCAACTTTTCTAGTACATGAGTACATTTTAGTTATTTGGGTGCAGTCGTGGGCGTAATCTCCCTCTTCAATTACTTCTGCTAGGAATCTTGCAGGGTTAACAGTGCTACATCTAACAACCGCTAGTTCAGCCCTAGACAAAATGATCTCATAACCTGATGCCCTTTGTGTCGTTAGTGTGGACTTGGGTTTATTCAATATTGCAAATAATGCATGTTCCACGAACAGTGTAGTTGGACACCCCATAGTTATTCCTGATGCTTTTTCTACTGCAAAGGCAGCTGCAGCGAGACCTTGTTCACAAGGGAAGTGGCCTAAAATCACAGGGTCTAAGTGTCCGCTGTAAAATGCTACTGGTTTATATCCCATGCTCGTTTTTTGTGCCAATACTGCCTTCATCACTGCTGAGTCGCAATGTGAGAATATAAAAAAGCGTCGCTCATAGTCTGGGGATGCCAGTACTGGAGCAGTTGATATCGCGTCTTTCAATTCGTCAAATGCCTCCCTCATTTCCATAGTCCATCCCAACTTTTTCTCCCCTTTATTTGCTTCCTTCAAACCCTCAAGCAGGGGTCCTATGTATGAGCTGTAATCAAATACCCATGCTCTACAGTAGTTGCACAGCCCCAGAAATTGCTGCAGTTCTCTCACAGTCTGTGGTACGGGAGTGCTTGAAATGGCCTGTGCTCTTTGTGGTGCAATCCTTCTTCCATGTTGGGATATCAGTTGGCCAATGTAAAGTACCTGTTCCTGACAGTATTGTATCTTTTCCATGTCTACCTTGTACCCCTTTTCAGCCAATATTGTCAACATCTTTAAGGAGTCCTCTCTACATTTACTTTCGTTTGTACTGCAAATTATTATGTCATCCACATACTGTAACACTGTGCTTTCCACCTCAACGTTACCCAAATCCATCTGTATTACTCTATTGAAAATTGAGGGTGATTCACAATACCCCTGTGGTAATCTGGTATGTTTCCACTTTGTATTTCGGTAAGTGAAGCTTGTCAAATCTTGTGAGTCTGGGTGTAATGGTATTGAGAAAAAAGCATTTTTAAGGTCAATCACTGTAAATCGTGATGCTTCTGCTGGAATGCCACACAATATTGTGGCCGGGTTTGCTGTTACTGGATACTCTGCTTCTACTATGTTGTTCAAGGGTCTGAGGTCCTGTATGAAGCGCCAAGACCCCCCTTTAGCCTTGCGCACCGGGTACACAGCTGTGTTACATGGTGATTCTGAGGGGACCAATATGCCATTGTTTATAAGGGCCGTTATGGTTTCATATATGCCTTCATCTGCCTCTTTTGACAATGGGTACTGTTTCACTCTTGGTAGTATGGCACCTTTTTTCAATTTTATCCTTACACCCCCTATGCTTTTTATGCATCCCACGTCATAAGGGCTAATAGTCCATAATGATTTGGGCACCTTTGACATATCCTCCTTAAAAAATGGGACTGGGGTGCCTGCGGGTGCCTCAAGTGCCATTGCAATTTTCTGTGCTACTTGTTTGTGAGCCACTCTTAGCCATATTTCTACACTCATCATGAACACCATTTCATCTTCTTCCTTTTCTTCTGAGAACAGTTCTTCATCTGACACCTGGGTCAGCCTACATCCTTCTGCTAGTGCTATCACCGCCCTCCATGCTCTCCCTTCTTTATCTTGGGCGTGCACAGCAACATAATCAGCTGTTGCAATAATGCTCTCAATGTCCATTACAAACACCTTCCCTTCCAGTTCATTAACTGGTGTTTCTGGTCGGAACAAATAGGCTGCTGGTCTCCTCCATATTTTCCCTTCTATCCCTGGCATCCATGCAAATGCCATGTCTGTGCCATATTGGAATAGCTCGCCATCTACTGGCTCCGCCCTAATCGCTGTCTGTCCACAGTATGCTTGCAAAATCTGTCGTGCTGCGAGCATGTTAATCCCTGGAGTAGAGCAAATTATGCCATCCTCTGTAAAGGAGATTGTCATATTCAACCTGTTCATTATGTCTCTCCCCAGTATATTTACTGGTGAGGCACTATAATACAAAAGTGGAACTGACAGATCATAATCTCCAATAGATAAGGGAACGTTATCAGTAAATGGAACCAACCCTTTAGCCCCAGAAAATCCTTGGGTGTTCATGGCTTCGCCTGACATCTTAAATTTACCTTCCCTTATGCAAGACCGGGTTGCCCCGGTGTCAACAAGAAATGATAATTTTTTGTCACCTATCGTTACCTCTATGCGTGGTTCCTCCGCACTATTAGGTGTTACTGACAGGATGGGACACACCAAAGCCGTCTGTGGGCTGGCCTATTGGGGGTACAATGATTGGCCATTCCCTGTGTAAGGGTTGTGTCCCAACACCGTCACCCTACCCAATTGCGTTTGTTGAGTTTGGGGTGGTGGTTGTATTAACGCTACTTGTTGTTGTGGAGGTGGCAGTTGCTGTGTTATTTGTTGTTGTGGCAGTGAATAGGTTTGTGGCTGTTGTGTTGTTTGTTGTTGTTGGTCACTCCCTTTTTGTGACATCTGCTGTTGTTGTATGCCCTGCTGTTCTTGTGAGGTCCTAGGTTGTGCTTGTTCATTCCATGCTGGTGTTCCTGGCCTTACCCTACATGTACGTGACATGTGTCCTAATAGTCCGCAGCTCCAACACACGGGTGGTTCCCTGCTTTGCCATGGGAAGCTCCCTGTGTTGTCCTGGTATACGGGTTGCCCTGTGGGGTAGTAATTTCTAAGTCCCCCAGCCTGCTGTTGGGTATTATATCCGTATCCTCTCCCCCTCATAAACCCTCCTCTCCCTCTATTATAACTATAATACCCAGTTCCTTGCATTGGGTACCCTCCTCCCATGTTTGGTGCGTGCAATTGCAGAGGCGGCACTTGCTGTATTACACCTTGTGGAGGCGCTATTTGGGCGGGATCTTGTGCAGCCACTACTTGCGTTGGGCTCTGGGCCATTGGTGTGGGCGTAGTTATTAGTGCCCCTTCCATTGTGTATTTAGTAAGTTTTTTCTGTACTAGTTTGGCCTCTTCTGTTTTCCTATCCTCTTCCTTTTGTTTCATTTTTCCTTGCCATGTCCTGCAGTGATGTACTATAGTCAGCTGTATTTCTGGCCATGGTGTTGCTTCCATCCCCACTACTTTCTTTAGTTGTTTCTGAACCCCTTCTGGGAGCCCTTGTACTAGTATATGATAAAATATGGCTGGTGTTTTGTCCCATTGTTCTCTAGTTTCCATGCGCCACTTCTCTTGAATATCCTGGATATAATCAACAGGGTCCTCATTTTCACCCATCTTACGGGAAGTAATGGCTCCTATGTCTGATGTGTCTGGGTACTGCACTCTCAGTGCCTGCTATAGCGCATGTCTACAGTTTGCAAATGGTGCCCCATCATGTGATGTGTTCGTTACCGTTACCCCATGGAATCCCGCTCTTTTCCAAATATCATCCGCTCTATCCCCTAATATTGATATTAACAGGCCCTTCACATCTCCTACTGCTAGTTTCTGTCCTGCGGTGTGTTTTTCCATTTCATATATCCACTTACCCGCACCTCCACTTAGTGATGGGAGCCTACATTTTATATTTTCTTTATCCGTGTGTTTCCAAGGTACATACTGTGGTCTAACCCCTCCTCTCTCCAACAGTGGCATTAAATTCTGTCTTGTGTCACCCTTTACGCTCCATAATATTGAGTCTTCACACCCCTCCTCTTCCCCCATTTCCAATACGGGTATGTTTATCTGTCTATCTTGCCTGCGACTAGGGAGGTCCCTAAGCCGACATGCATAAGGTGTAATTTCGTTCATGAAGGGCGCGAGCTTTATTCTGTGCTGTGAGCGTGCGGTGGTTGAACATGTATGGTGTGACGTGGGAGGGCGTGATGGAGATGTTGGTGGCGTGGTTTCATGGGTTTGTGTTTCCCCTATTCTTTTCACTCCCTCCTTACTTCTCTCCAGCTCCTCCCATCTTCTACTCATCCAGGGCGAATCTATGTTTGTTCTAGTGAGGTATAGCTTATCTAAGCTTTCCCTTTCACTCTTTCTTCCATCCTTCTCCACTCCTTCTTCCTCCTCACTGCAAAAGTCATTCATAAATGGCACCCCCCACTCTGCCTTTTTTCCTTTTATTGTTACTGTTTTTAAGTCTATTAAGTCTCTTTCTCCCCTTTCGTTGTTACCAACTGTTCCCCCTAGCACTGATGTTGTTGCTACCTCTCTACTTTTATATACATCTCCCCATTTTTCACTCTCCCTACTCCTCCCTTCTCTTCCCCCTTCACTTCTCTCCTCCATTTCCCTACTATTTTCCTCCCTTTTTCTTTTCAATGCCTCCATTACTTCGTTGCTCATCTGTTCCAATATTCTTTCATCCTCTTTCTTCCTTTCCCATTTCACCCTTTCTCTTTCTACTATACTCTCTATTACCTTCCCCTCTTCATATTTCTTAGCTGTCTCTGATAGTACCCTCCTCCTCCATATTTCCATTTCCTTTTCCTTTTCTTCTTCTTCCTTCTTCTTCTCCCTCAGCACTACTCTTGATACCCTATCTGCTGCTGCTTTTACCCTTTCAGCTTCTCTCTTTTGCTCCTCATTTCGTTCCCTTAATTTTTCCAATTCGTTCTTACCTTCTTTCCTTTTCCTCACTCTCTCTCTTTCCTCCCTCTCAAGTTGTTTGATCAATTCATTCTGCTCATCCCTTAGTTTTGCTAATTTTTCCTCCAAAATCTCTTCCTTCTGCCATAGTAGCTCCTCTCCCCTCATTTCACTCTCTCTGGCACTATCCTCGTCTGTTCTCCTTACCGCCTCCCTTTCTTCTCCAGTTAGTGAGCCTCGTAATTTCAATAATATCTGTGCAGCTACCCACTCATCGTTTCCTATCTCTACAGTCTGCTGTTCTCCAATCCTTTCTTCCCCCATTGGTATCTTCCTATGAGCCACATATGGTGGAGGGCTGTATGCCGGGTTCGAGTATCCTTCAGCCGCCCTGAACTGTCCTTCTATTTCTCCTAATTCTCTTAAAGGGTACAACCCTCCTCCCTCTGCTTTCACTCCCGGTGTTATGGGTGTCTCATTGTTCCGTTCCTTTTTTATGTCGTTTGATTTATCACTCTCTTCTCCTCCCTGTCCTCCGTTCCCCATATTCTTTGTGCTTTCGCACCCCTTTTCCTCATCCGTTCCTTCTTTCTTAATCTCCTTTTCTTCTGGTGTTTCCCCCATAGTGAACATTCCATTTGGTCCTGGTCGGGACCCCTGGAACATCCTCCATAAGTTAAACACCTCCACATGGTTTGCCAACTTCTTCCCCTTGTATGTATTGTGCAGATGGTTTAGTAGTGAATGTTGGGCATATGGATCGAAACTACCATTAGGCGGCCATGGTGTTAACATTTTGTTGTCCGTCCCCTGGGTCCACTCTATGCTGTACTTAATTAATTTCTCCCTATGTGGTGGCAGTGTGGTGCATATGTGTTGTAATGGGGTAGTGAGGGTGTTCCCCCACCCTCCCGACCCTCTCCCGTATGACATAGTGTCCCTCCCCTTGTTACCCTTCTCTTTACCAGCAGTTTACAATATACAACCTCGTATTGCTTACCTTGCCCCGCAAGTGTGGGGACTTACGACAATCCCTTGACAGATTATGCAATAATAATAAATATTATGTTATATTGTATTCCTTCCCCTACGGCCCCCTGCGGCCGAAGCGCACGCGGCCCCCTGCGGCTGCGTACCCCTTACGACGACCTTATACAGTCGCCCTGTTTCTCCGTTCTCCTCCCCTTTTTACACTTGCCGTGGCCGGCGTTCTCCGTGCGCAGCCACGCCCCTTCCCCCTTCTCCTTTTCCGATCCTCTAGTCTATCCGTTATCTCCGTGTCTGCTCCCTTATCATCTTTCTCTTCCTCCCCACTCTCAACCCAAAGTTCCTTATGCACACGATATCCTATTAAAACCCTATTGGTGACGTCACCGATTTCTTCGAGCTACTGGTATATTCTTGTTATGTTTTTTAAGTTCAAAATACACTTGCAATCTACCCCGCTAACCCTACAGCTGTCTTCCTGTCTCTCCTGGAACAAGGTAATCTCATCAATAATATAACCGGACTGCGCACGCTGCGTCGCCTCGCGTGTGATACGCCCCTCAACAGGAGGGCTTAACCAGCCAATTATCTTCCGTTTTGGGCAACTATGTAACTAGCTACCGACCACAGGGAAACGTCATCTACCTATCGAGTTTCTTGCTCGAACAATAGGAAACCTCATCTACTCATTGATCAATAAATGTCAAGTCGTAGGAAACCACACACACCCACCCTCACACGTAGTCGCAATTTAGGCCATCAGTGTCTTACGAGCGGCTGCACGTGATGTTTTCGTGCCCCGCCCCCCTCTTTCGCGTAACGTTAGCCGACTGTTCTCGCACTCGTTTCGCTACCATTCATTCCATTGGCAACACTCAGTTAAACCTTCGCCGCACATCTGTATAATACCTCCCTCCTCCCTTATTTACTTCCTCCCCCTCCCTCACAATTTCGCATTGCTTGTTGTGCGTGTCATGCTCACCAAGTTCTCTCGATGCAGGGCCGCTCGACTGCGTGCACCCCTCCAAGCGGCTCGCCACCTCCCCTCGTCTGGACCACGTCTGGACACTCGCCGACCGCGGGCGGGATACTTCTCAACCGGCTCCCGAGGGCCAATATCCGGATTGCGCTGTCCGGTCTTCTCGCAGCTCCGCGATGGTCCTGTAGTCCTCAGAAGGGGGCAACGGCAGAGGGGGCCGCGCCGCCGGGCCTCCTCGCAACGGGAGTGCCTGGAAAAACTAAAAATAAAAGTTGATCTTAAACAGATCTCAGCAGTGCCTCCAACTTGTCGGGGGGAAATTCTGCCGGGTCGGCCGGGCCGTCCGCAGACCTCCGGGCAGGGAGGCCCCAACTCCTCCCGTATATCCCAGGCGAGATAGAGTATGAGACACACACAAGGAGCAAGGTGACTCTGCTGTTTATTTAGACAAAACGGCAGGGATGGGTCAAGGAGCGTACGCGTTCGTCCTGACACACACACAATCGTGGGGCTCGCAGGCCCTTTTTAATGCATTATGACGCGCTACTTGCGTCACTTCAGAAAGTTTAACAAAAAACCTATCGCCACTCTTAATTGGTTGCTCGAGTGGTAGGGTTAGTATAGTACACATATAGAGAATGATATTAGTGGACAAGGTGTAGTCAGGTGGTATATCTGGGTTGTCCCTACAATTAGATACATAAGAATTGTTACATGAAGACTCCTGAGGATTGGCTAGTATTACTGACGTCTGAGATAAGAGCCCCATGTTCTGATTGGTGCATCCGTGAGCTTCCCAGCCTGGGACCACCGTTGTTCCCAGCTCTCGGTGTACCTGTGTTTGCAACAATGTTTTAATATGGGTACGTGCAGACAATGTGAGGATTTATTCATAGGTGGAAGGCTGACCGCTCCCACTGTAGCAGATGTCCATTGAGCCTTTCCAGTGTATCGGCCTGTGTCTCGTAGTGAGGGACCCAGACGCCTTTTCTCTCCTGGGTTTTGGCATCTCGTCAGGTTCGGTTTGGTCACGTGGGGAGGGACCGTGAAAGAGGCAGAATTCTGCACAATTAATATTGTTTTTTCTACTGCGCGTCTGGTTTAATTTGTCGGCGTGCCTTTATCGTTGAGGCGCGGAGTGCGAGGTTGCAACATCGTGCCTTTGATAATTTGTTCTTGGATGTGGGTTGGCAACATTGCGACCTTGGCTGGTTGCTCCACCGGGTTCTTTCTGCAGGATCAGCAACCTGACTCTTGCTTTGTTAATGTCCACGGGAGCTTTTGTTTGAGGCCTACTCGGGCCTGGTGCTTAAGTAGTCTGTTTGGTGCATAGGTACTTTAGGTTATAGTAGCATATATTTCCATGACCAGTATCGTGTTTCCATTATACCTCTCATGGTGGTAACGGGTTTCAAGAGAAGCGTGAGCAAGCGTTATAGATGAGTTCATGATGCGTCTTGCGTTTCTGCATTCTGAAAGCCTATGTAAAAATAATAAAGATGCACGTCCGTGAATATGCCTGTCGCCTACGTCAGAGCACTGAGTATGTTCTTCGTGTAGATTGGTGTGGAAATGTCCAGTGTGTATATTTGTACAGATGTGCTTCCCGTTGTCTAGGTCGTCATGGCATCTCTAACGACGTGTGGTTTTTAGTCTAGCTGATCCGAGCCGCAGGTGTCGGCATGGCCAGTGCGGGCTGCTGGGCAGGCAGGTGGACACATCCGTATGTTCCTGTACCAGGGTACCTGGTCGTCTGGTAAATGGACAAACTCTTCTCGCGGCGGGTGTCTGGGCCGTGACCCTCTAGGCCAAGCGCGAGAGGTTAAGGACGGGAGCCTGGTTTTCCATTCTCCCACTTCAAAGGCATGCAGGGAGGGCAAATTAGAAGACCCCCTCCTCTGTGTTGGACATGTGGAATGACAGGACACAACACGCAATCATGTTGGAGCTAAGAGTATATACAGAATGGGCAATTCTCAAGTGGAGGGACAGCTTATCCTCCAGCATAGAGACCACAAAGCAGGGACGGGTTCGTCCAAGCTCAGACAGTGTATCAAGTACAAGCATCACGAACACAACATGCTTTGTAACCACAGCAAGCACCATTAAATCCGCTGCAAGAGCAGTGGCAGCATGCACCCATGCAGATACAGCAGAGCACAAACACAGGACAATTATTGACTCCTATAGTAGGGGGTGTCACTATCGAGGGTTGGAATCCTTTTACAGGCACACAAATTATTATGTACCCACAATAGGACATCTCACAGAGTGACTTGATGTGTTCAGTACTATCAGTGATGCCAAATCCCCAAGAGGAACCATGGGTTGATGTTATCATAAGGGGGCAAAACCTTTTATTTTTTAGTAGATACTGGAGCAACTTGCTCATGTATACGAGAGGGAACATTTTTCCCTTATAAGGAAATGCCATGAATGCTCAAGGGTTCTCTGGAGCTGCAAGTAGAGTTCCTTTTTCTGAGAAATTGCCAGTCTCTATAGGAGAGTGTGATATTTCTGTCCCATTGTTGTATTCAAGGCAGACACCAATTAATATATGGGTCGAGATTTAATGACAAAGCTAAATATGACGATTTCCTTTATTGATGAAGGCATAGTGTTTCAATGCCAAGAATACATTATTTGAATGTGAGCAAATGTATCATGGCATCTACAGGGCAAATAGCTCTGCGAGGAACACCGTTACAGCCAGAGGTTTTTCACTATGGGGTATGTATTTTATTAAAGTGGTTACCCAGTTTAGTCGGCAGGATTATGAGAATACTTGATGAATTTCTGTTCAGGCCGCACATACCTATGGACGAAGATGGGGCACAGGCTTTTCCCTTGGAATTACGGGCAGCTATAGTGCGAGGGGAGTTGGCCATGCTCAAAGGATTTGATGATGAAGGCAGGCCTTGGAGAACAGTGATTGCTATTGGAGAAGGATATAGACTGATTTATGTCACTTACAAGGATATGTTTAAAGATGACCCGTCAGATGACACAGTAGTGTTCAAAGTGAGCTTTACGTATTGGATCAGGACAGAAAGACAAGAGATTCAACAGAAGTTGATGATAGTGCAGCAGCGTCCTGCATCTTTTGATGAGGATATGGAGAAAGTACTGATTTCTTTATGAACTAGGGGCCCTCATGACGTAGGCCTGTTAAAAAGGGGTGGGAGAAGTTAAACTTAAGTTGAAACCAGGAGCAATTTTTCCTCGAGCAAGGCAGTATCCCATGTCTCGAGAGGCAGACAAGGGTATTTTCAAGACTATATCAGCTATGATGGAACAAGGTATCTTAGTGACGTCAGAGTCACCATGTAATAACAAAGTGTATCCAATTAAAAAATCAAAGGGTGGGTCATGGCATTTAATTCAGGACATGAGACCAATAAACCAGATTGTAGATGCAGAGTTTCTTCTAGTTCCAAATCCTGTGACAATTTTATGCAGCATTCCCCCGGGAGTGCGATATTTTACAGTGATTGACTAGAAAAATTAGTTTTTTCTCAATCCCGTTGCATAAAGATTCCCAAGATCTTACATCATTTACGTTCCGTCAGACTAAGCTGAAAAGTACTCTTTTGCCCAGGAGTACTGTGAGTCTCTATCAATCTTCAATAGGGTCCTGCAGATGGACCTAAGCAATATTGATTTACCAAGTGTTGTGCTGCAATACGTAGATGATATTTTGGTCTGTAGCAGAACAGAAGAAGACGAGACTCGATTCAGCTAATGATTATTCTAGCAGACAAAGGATATAAAGTGGATAAACAGAAGTTGCAGTACTGCCAGGAAGAGGTATTGTACATGGGACAGTTAATCTTGCATGACGGAAAGAAAGTTACACCAAAAAGAGCTGAGGCGATCTTGAAAACATCAAAAACGTACACGATAAAGCAAATGCAACAGTTTTTTAGGACTATGTAATTATGTTACAGCATGGGTATTTGATTATAGTTCATACACAGGACCCTTGTTGCAGGCGCTAAAGAAGGCACAGGTGACTACGGAAAAAATTGAATGGACTGAGGAAATGGAAGAAGGGTTTGATGAACTAAAAAAAGTAATTTATACAGCTTCGGTTTTAGGAATTCCCAATTATTCTGAGGTGTTCTGTTTATTCTCGCACACGAATTGGACAGTCATGACAGCAGTACTCACACAACGAACTACATTGCGGTACAAACCCATAGCATATTACAGTGGGAATTTGGACCAGCAGCGTTCGCTATCGAGAAATCTGCAATCATAGTGATGGGGTGTTCCATGATGTTATTTGTTGTGCATGCTTTGTTTGCTATTTTGGAGAAATCTAAGGGTACTCTGATGTCTCCAGTAGCTCATGTGAAGGCACCAATTTCTTTGGCAAATGTCCCTGTGATTTCTCAAATAGGTAGAATGTATACTGATGTATTTCATGAGTTTCTTCTACAAGCTCATCTGGCAAGACAGAGAACTAAGTGCAAGGGATGATGATTATGAATTAAATGATTATTTAGACAGTACATCACATTTGTGGAATAACGTGGTATCAGCACATGAAAGAAGTGGGAAAATGCTATGTATGTGCACTCCTGCCTTATGCTATGGGAAAGTCTAAGATATTCATAGCTATTGAAATAGATGTTCAAACAGCTCATTTCCTCACTCACCTTTCACTCAGTCATACGAGAGGTCAGTTCCAGGGTCGAATGGCATCCTTGGTATGGGTGACAGAATAGTCAGCCCCAGATGAAGGTGATTATGTTCAAGACTTAAAGACAAGAGAAAGAGCACACACCAGAAATCATGTGATAAGATATGAACAACCTGGCATAAAGGGAGCTAGAATCAGATGGGAGATAAACGGGACGCTAAACTGCCATGGAAAGACTGATGAAGAAATTCAAAGCTGCAAGGAAAGAGGCCATATGCAAATCTGGGGAACAGTACTTCCTCCAGATGGCTGGGAAGAAGGCATGGTTGTCTCCTGAGCTGTGGCAGTAACTGGTTATCACAAGCCAGTTATTGAACAAGTGGAAAATGGATACAAACCTCTCTGGCCGAGGCTTGCAAAGCTTCTGACATGGGTCGATGACAGGGAGGCCCATTACAGATAGTGACTTTGGCTAGTGCAGAACTATGTTTCAGAAAATATGGCACAAGACAAGTTGGAGAGAATCAACAGTGCAGACGAATCTTTGATGGCAGGAATGAAAGACGGGACAGTAGTGATAATAGATCACTATTGGGTCTGCAGATCCAGAGTATACTTGAAGCTGGCCAGAGACTGGGGAGGAGTATGTTCAATCGTAATCGTTCATGTTCCAGCATTGGTGATTCCAAAGAGCTGCGTCATTATGTTCCTGACCAGAACATTTTAGATGCCTTTAAGCTGGCCAGTCTGGCTGACAAGTGGGTCTCCCACCGGGTGTCCCCTAAGGAACCCAGTGGGAAGAACAAGGACAAAGAGAAATGGTCCTTTCAAAAATCTGAGGATACCCATAAGCAATCACAGTTGAGTAAACCTAAACCTTTCTCTCCTAAGACCCACATATCTAGAGGGATAAGTCTCATGGGGTTGGGAGCAAGAGTGGTGGTCCTCTCGCTGTAAAGCAGGCTCCCAGTGGATCCAGTACTGTACCTCGCATTCTTGCCACTTATTGGGACTGTGGGGCTGTGGACCACAAGAAGGGTTACCTTAAGTGTAAAGGTAAGGCACTTGGAGTCCAGGCTGTCAGCCTGACCTACCCTTGCTTCATGTCTGCAGTGGAGGCCACTTTCCTCCCCTCCTCTACAGGAATCACTGTTGGTGCTCCTTCAGAGATTTTCCTAGTGTCCTTTGGGGCCTGGGAACAGTACACCAAAGTACTGGCTACTATACCACAGAATACCCTCCGATTTTTTAGAAGTGTCCTCCTGCATGGCAAGCCTTCCACTAGTTTGAGAGATACTGGGGTGAGTATGACAGTGGTGGACAGGAACCTGCTCATGCCAAAGGACTATGTAGATGCTCTTCTGAAAACTACCAGGTTAGCTGGTGGGCCTCCCAATTATCTCCTGTAGCCGTAGTCACCATCACGATTGCACACAAGACAGCAAAGCTTCCTGTTCTCGTTCAGGACAATGTGCCTGCCCACATATTGCTGGGAAATGATCTAGTAGAGTTGGGGTTGATCTCCGATGGACTACCTCTGACTGATGCTGCAGTCACAAAGTCCCAGGTCACTCAGGGTCTGACTGCTAGTCAGTTACCCACACCAAAGGGGAGACCCAAGGCAAAACAGAAGAGCAAGAGTACCACCTCTGTGAAGGGGTTCCTTTTCTTCCGGATTTTTCAGCAACATCTACTGGGATCCAAGCTTCGGATGGGCTAGGCCCAGTGGTAATACAAACTCAACTCCTGAGGGAGAATAGCCAGAAGACCATCCTCAGGGAGAGGTGCTCAACCAAGAGGATCACCCTGACTTCAATGCCTGCTGGCTGAAGGTGGGCCATCTAGGGGAGACTTCTGTAAGAGTCAGAGAGACTGTCGCTCTCTTGAGGGTCTGAGAAAACAGGCCCAGGCACAAGGTGAGGTGCCTATGTCGTTCAAGATTTATTGGGAGGGTGAGCTCCTTTGCAGTGAGCCCACAAATTCTGAACCTGGTGCCCTCAAGAGGTTCGCTGTACCCAAGGTTTACAGGCAGACTCATTACCCCACTGCAGCCTTTGCCAGTGGTTGGCACACAATTTGAGAAGGTAGGCATCAACATTGTCTGTCCCTTGAACCCTCCCACATCAGGTGGACAACGGCTCATCCTGGTACAGCATGATCATGCCACCAGAAACCCAGAGGCTATTTCCCTTCGTACCAAGTTGGTTCACAGGGCTCTCCTGGGCATTTTTGCCATAGTTGGATTCCCTAAAGAGACGGTCTCTGAGAAGGGATCCAACTGCATGTCTAGTAAAAAGTGATGTGGATGGAATGTGGGGTGACATATAAGTTCTCCACCTCCAACAATCCCCAGACCAATGGTCTGGTTGAGAGGTTTAACAAAACTCTCAAGGGCATGCTGGGTGCTTTGGAAGAGCCCCTAAGGAGGAAATTGGATCTCCTCCTACCATGCCTGCTGTTTGCCTATAGAGAAGTGCCTCAAGAGGGTGTTGAATTCAGCCCCTTTGAGCTTCTCTTTGGACATTGCCTTAATCAGAGAACGTTTGGAAGCCACACCTCCAGGACCTGCCAAGCAAGTGGGACTACGTGTTAGGCCTCAGAAGGAGGATGGAACAGATGATGGGCCAGTTATCAGCAAATCTTAAACCCAGCCAAGAATTGAACAAGCAATGGCATGATCTTAAGGCCTCACAAGTGGATTGGACTCCAGGACAGGAGATTGTCTTCTGCTAGCTTCAGAGCAAGAGGAGGATGAGAGTGAGCCCCTTCCTGATTTGCTGCATAGCAACCCTCAGGATAGCTCAGTGGAGGGAGTAGATCTCTCTCCCAATCTGACACCAGAGAGGCAGAGGGCCTGCAGGGTATTGCAGGGTATTGCTCTGGCAATATGCCCCTCTGTTCTCACTGACACTAGGCCTCATCCCGTGGTGCAGGAACGAAATTGACACTGGGGACAACGTAACTGTCAAAAGCAGATGCTATCGGATGACAGATACTGTTAAGAACCACAAACAGGCCGAGGCCGCCAAGATGTTGGATCTGGATGTGATTGAACTCTCAACTAGGACAGTACAAAGTATTGGAGGTTCTGTGTGGACTACAGATAAGTCAATGCAGTCACCAAGACTGATGCTCACCTATTGCCCAGGGCCGATGAGCTTGTTGACACCATAGGTGCTGCCATATTTGTAAGCACCTTTGACCTCACCTCAGGCTATTGGCAAATCGATCTGATGGACTAGGCCAAGGAAAAAACTGCATTCTCAACACCTGACAGGTTCTACTAGTTTAAAGTCAATCCTTTTGGGTTGAAGAATGCACCTGCCAGCTTCTAAAGGTTACTCAACCATGCGCTCAGTGGGATGGAAGCCTACCTAGACGACATTGCTGCATACAGTTCCACCTGGGATGAGCATTTAGTTCATTTGGATAAGGTGTTCTAGGCACTGAAAAGGGTTAACCTCACTATCAAGGCCACCAAGTGCCAGATAGCTAATGGAAAAGTCACTTACCTTGGTCATGAGGTAGGAGGGGGTCAAATCCAATCTCTCCCCAGTAAGGTACTGGATGTACATAACTGGAAGACTCCCACTACTCAAACCCAGGTGAGAGCTTGTTTGGGCCTGACTGGGTTCTACCAAAACTTCATGGCAGATTATGGCACCATAGCGGCCCGCCTGATAGCTCTGACATCACCCAAGCAACCATCCCTTAACTGTGTCTCTGGGCTGTGCCATGCTTCATTCTCCATTTGCACTAATGGTGCCTTTTCTTTTACCACTTTCACCCTTCTCTTATTTTCATCACTTTCCTCATCAGGGTATTCATACCTGGGATTACTAAACCCTACCGCTGCTGCTTGCACCAGATATATTCCTAGGATGGTCGAGGCTGGTGTGCTCTCCTGATATGGAGGTTGTACTGTGAATTGTGTGTGGCTGACTGCCTCAGCTGGTGGTGGCGGAGCTGTTGTCAGTGTATAAGCACTCTCCTCAGAGGGAGGAGGCTGTGGCGCTGTGGGCTGCTTCTGCTCCCCCTGACAGATATTAATCATCCATTCCTTCTTAGGCCTCTCTGTTTCTTCCTCAAAGACCTTCCCGAGTTCTAATACCCCTTGATTGTTCTTGAGCTTCCTGCCCTAGTATGTGGCATGTAAGTATGTGCACATATATTGGAGTACATTTTTACAGTGAGTGCCCTCTTGTGGCTATGCCAGGTACATCTTGCCAGCAGTCGCTTTCACTCACTCAGCATGATACTTATTGATTTTGGCACTATATCTAGGGAATGCTTTACATAGGTGCATTTTTGGGGTATTTGATATGGTGACAACTTTTAAGCAGAACACAGCTTGGCACTTACACAGAATAAACAATGCAAAATAGTGGTTAGATTACCGAAAATTTAGAGCAGAAATATTTTTTGGTCCATTTTCTCACACTTTTCCCTTAGGGCCATGCCCCAAAATCCAAATCCTACCTCTGGATCACAACAAAATCTGCTCACAGTCTTAAATGTTCATACTTACCCCATCAACCTCTTGTCAAACAATACTATCTGCTACTCTCTTAACACACAAAAGAAAAATCACCTCTAAAGGGTCTGTCTCACAACACAACACAATGCTGTAAACAACAATTTAATCAACAAAACCACAATACAACACAATAAAATACAGCTGCTTTCCGGTTCCCCCCGGGATATATTTATTTCTCTGTCTCTTTAATTCTACCCTAAAAAGAAGGTTGGGCCCTCAGTGGCCCTACTGTGCAGTCTTCCCAGACCTTTTCTTAAGCTATCCTTAATCAACTTCAGTTTTTTAAATATCATACAATAAATGTCCCACCTCCTGTTACCCTGCACATAGCCACTCATGTTTTTAGTGGACCTTTGAGGAATGTGGGGTCCGGGATACCCTCACTGGCCAGCTCATCCTGTTGCTTCCAGCAACTAGTGGGAGACCACACAGAGTTCCACTCCAAAGTCAGCCTTGCTGATATTCCTTGTGAGTTGTGAACAAAAGAAAATCTGTTCACCTGACCGATCTGGTACTCAAAGGGAGGGTGGTAGTGCACCCCAAAATCCAAAAGCTCTAACCGTCCTCTGCTGTCAGATGAAAAAAGGGTCTCAAAAAGCTAAATTTTCCTCTAACTGTTATTTGTCAAAAAAGAAACAACACAGAGTGGTTGTGGTATGCCAAATGCAAAGAAACCAGTTTATTGCAATAGACGGGGGAAAAAGCAAGCTCATAAGCCAAGCTCACACTCCAACATTCTCCACAATTCAACAGGAAACAACCGGAAACAACATGTTTTACAGGAAATGTGATGTCACAGTTATGAAAACCTATCGCTCCTGGTAATTGGCTTCCTCTACTAAGCTACATATGGAATCCTATATGTGTACAACTACGGATTGGACAATAGTTATCTAAAATCCCACCCATGAACCTTCTCCTAAAAAGTGCTACCTCATCATATCTGGAAATTAATTGGTAGGACCTAAATTACTTCTGTGGTGAAAAAAGCCATGTGCACATCGGGTACAATGCGGTCACACTATCCATCAACTGACTGCATGATGACCCATTTATGTAGGTGAGAGAGTGAGAGAGACAAGCACATCGCCTTATTTTAAGTAAATCAAATATCCCATGTTATCTCCCATGTCATGACTCACCAGACATAAGGGCATGTTTCTCAAACGGTGATCCCCATCCTGCTCTTGACACATTTATGAATAATTATTTTGTGAGTCATCCGGCTTTTACTCTGCTAAGATTTCATAGTAGTAATTATTTATTTTGTATTTAGTAACATCTTGCATCCTCCTGACATGCCTAGCCGGTTGCAGAAACATTGATTTGCCAACTGCTTCTGATTTCCTGGAATGTTATAAATTTGAAATGTTTTGCCGTGTCTTTGCAACTTAATTCATCTGACAGCTGACTGTACACAACAATATCTTGTTCCAGCATGTACACTCCCTGCAAAGCCTTGGCCTTGACATTCCTTTGAGGTAGTTACCATCTAGTCGGCTACCACATTTTCCCTGATTTGTTCAAGCATGTTTAACTTAATTTTTAAAATGGCATCTTGTCATGTTATGTTTCTTCTGCAGGACACATTTGCTCTGCATTTATTTTCTGTCTACTGAGTCCCGGTGCATGCCTGGCATATACCATTTCTGCATATAGGTATGCTGCAACCTCATTCCTACCTATAGAAATGCTGCCCTACTTCTATTGTGAGTCCCTCATCCTGGGTACACACCTACCTGTCACATAGTCTATTCTATTTAAAGAGACACTCTAATTGTACAAGCTAATGCCTCCTCTGTCCCTACTTGTGTAGTGAAACTTACTATTCTTTGTGCCAGCTGCATTTCCAGGAGGATTTAAAGTGCAACTTCAAATGTGTTCTTTCTGATTACCTAATTCCGTGTTTCTGGGGAAGGAAGGTGGCAGCCTGCTCTCTAGCCAACAATTGCCCCACTACAGAACAGACACTGCATTTAAAGTCTGCACTTCTGTTCCAAAACCACACAGAAATAAGGAATGACTATTCTGGTGGCAGTTTGATCTTTAAATATATAGCCATACCTGAGTTTAGAGTATGGTAGACTGTAATTCACATAACTA
This sequence comes from Ambystoma mexicanum, assembly GCF_040938575.1. NCBI lineage: Eukaryota > Metazoa > Chordata > Amphibia > Caudata > Ambystomatidae > Ambystoma > Ambystoma mexicanum. Next base: position 457,993,642 of record NC_090933.1, on the reverse strand, counting down.
TAAGAAGTAGAAGCCACATGTGATTTATATCATGCATGTGTTAGCACTGTGAGACAGGATCAGCTGTGGATGGGATATGTGTATTCTTGTCAGACAGTCTAGCCCTGCAATCCTGCAGGGCAAGAGACTGAATTACTGTGCCTCTCCTTTCGTTCTTTGTGAGGTTTAATACCTCTCTCCAGCAGGACAGTCTCCCAGCCAGAGCTGTCCTGGTAAATAGGAATAAAAGGACACACCCAACTTAAAGGTACTAGCCTCACACCAGAATGTTGCATACTAAAGGGCCTTTGATTCTATGGGTTTGAGAAAGGGTAGGTTTAGTGTAGACAGAGGGAGCTCAGCACACGTCGGAAAGGGGTTCTCCATATTGTTCTTCTGTATACCTCTCTTTCCTTCCTGTCCCCTCCACTTCCTTTAGCCCAAAGCCTTAGGGTATGATGAACGAAGGCAAGGAGCACTTGCCTCAAGTAAAGTGATTGGACCCCTTAAAGCAGGCTTGCTTTTGTACAATCGCCTGATGATTCTATGCCTATAAAAGAGGGTGGCCCTCATTACGACCCTGGCGGAAATCGAAAAACGATGGCGGAAATGTAATACCGCCATCGAATACCGCTCGGTGCGATTATGACCCGTCACCGTAAAGTACAATGCCATCAGCGACACCGTAGTGAACGCCAACGCTAACTGCACCAAGTACGCGCACGCGCGCCATGCAAAACCGTAATTACCACCATGGCGCAACGGTACGCGAATGCTGACCCTAGCGGACATCTACTTAACGCCATCAAGCATGGCGGAAAGTACCATTCCGCCATGGTGAGAATTACGGCATCGTGAACCAACCGTAAATGGCCCTACTGAGTGCCTGTACACCACTCCCTGCCCACATTGCACAACACCTCGTAGGTGCAATGAAGTTACACAATGCAACCGGTGAAATGTACAAGTCACCCATGCATGCCAACGAACAAATGAATGTAGGGGCTCCAAGTGCCTTGTGAGTGGCCATCCATATTTGGCATGTCACCATTGCCGTACTGATGCAGAACAGGCACGTGAAGGTTCAAGTACAGCAATATGAACTGAAACATGAGACAAAACAACAACAGGCCCCCATCGCTTGACACCAGTGTAAGGCAACATTCAAAGCAGTATCCTGAGGGAGACTGCACCAGCCCTGTACCCTTGCCAGTAAACAAACCAACCATCAGCATAAGCATGTACCACACAAGTTGGCAGAGTGACTGAGCAGCCAGGCTCACCCCAAGAGGGGCCAATGGGAGCTGCAGGGCACAGATGGCACGAATACAGAAGCTATTCCAATGGACATGACCTCAGTCTCCCTCCAAGAAACGCACGCAAACACAGGCACCTGTGACCAGCCATTTTCTGATAATCACATCATTCCACCAATCCACCTGGCTGACTGGCATCTGTTTCACAAAAGCCAATCCCCCGCCCCTGAGCATGACATCATTAAAACAGTCATAATGGCAGGCCCCATCCCTGACCTTACTGGGCTTCGTAGGCAAACGCGGCCAGTACAGTACCACGCAACTATACTCAGAAGCCGGAACCCAATGCAGATCTCCTCACAATACACTGCTCCACAAATAGGAATATGCTACATTACTTGCAAAGAATAACGCTACACGGTTGAAATCAGAATCAAATTTCAATGCACATCAAATTCACCAAGCCCATACAGCTATTAGGTCATAAACTCCAAAATATTTTTCATTACTGTGGGCTGCATCCGCAATAAATGACCAGCTTCTTCTTGTGTGACGCCCTGTTCCTTCATGGTACACAGGGGCTACATTTACGTTCAAAAAGGCAACATGGAAGCGCCGAGAACCGCAGGGCCGTCCCATTAGGTAGGCACTAGTCCAGCTGAAAGGTTGATATGTAGCTCCTAGCCACTAGTACTGCGTAAGGGCATGTGGCCCATTGGCGATCGTCCCATAAGATCGTAATGGTGCTCCACTGATTAACTCGAAGCAGCAGGTGTCGGGAGTAAAAGCCATCTGCAGGAGTGGCATACAGATGGCAGCGGCAAAAGGGGAGGAGATACCTGTCACCCAAATGAAATGAAAAAGAATAGCATGGGCATCAGAACTTCATACGTATTACTCACGTCAATGATCACACTAAATCTACAGCCATATGCATGCTAGCCCACTCAAAAGGATTATTTCCACCCAAAAATCACTTGCGAATCATAACTATATAAATCGAGGTGAAAACACTATTACAAACGAGTGTTTGTGTGCATGCGTCTGTTAAGACAGAATCCATTAGATGGGATTAGTAACGTGCATAGACACAAGTGTCTGAAGGCGCGTCGAGACAGGGAGGGTTCAACAAGGGCAGATAGACGATGGTCCCACTATGGCAGCTCTGCATCACATAGCGCAGGGGAAGGGGATAGATTCCGAAAAGCCATGTACATGGCAAACTCTCAATTAAATCATCTGTCCATGCATCCATACATCATTCCCTCATCCCGGTATGAAAACGCCTGATTATTTACTCACATCACATTTGAAATTTCCATTGAGTCTGTGCGTAATGCAGTCTGCAAAATCCACTGTGCTCCAGCCCGGAATTCTAGTGTTGTGAAGTAACATGTATTTGGGAACGTCCTGCCTTATCGTCCACTACGCTATTGCGCATCCCATACTATTCATATCAATCATTGCATTCTCACCATGGCCCCTGTCCCAAGGACATTAAACAATAGAACGTTATATTTGCAGTCAGACCTGTGGGCGTCTCCTCGCCGCTAGCTGAAAACCGAAAGCGCTGTCCTTCGAATTCCTCATTTGCAACATCACGTCGATAAGGCATCTGTGACCGCTTGAAATCACAAATTCATCCATGTAGTGCGGCAGTGTGTGAAAATGGCAACTGGCTTCACTCACAAATGGGACGCCCCGCCCGTCGGTGAACCTCGGTACAGTGCTGCATGAGGGTCCACCGTTAATCGAGTACTACATTCCACTGACCCTTCACAAATTTGTTCGCGACTGCAAAGATAGTATGTGAAACAATGGGACCATAGCAGAATGAACATATAAGCCAATATTTCACTGCCATCGGGATTAAATACATGATTGTAATAGCAAGATGCCATGCGTCACAATGCAGCGTTGTGTGCGGGACGTGCTCGCCCAAAGGGGATTGCAGCTGGCACAGGTGGAATGAATCACCACAGGTGGAGGCTATACAGCCTGAAAACACATAAATTGCACACCCAACCCCCTCCCACAACCCCACCCACTCCAAAATGCTACCGGCAGGACTAGCGATGTTGGCCCTGGGGGACCTGGTAGCACTGCAAGTACTACAACTTCAAGAAGAAGACGAACACCAACTACTACAACAACCGGCCGCACAGAGGAGATGCAGGAGGAGGAGGAGGGCAAGGCAGGGCCAGCAAGGGCCACCAGCACAGCCACTACCACCACGCAGGAAGCCCGCAATCCCACGCCTCCGAGCTCATCCGTTCAACCTCACTGCTGAGCAGATCCACACCCTCTACCGTTTGGACGGGGACACCATAACCGCCATTGTGAACATGACACACGCTGACCTTGTCAGCATGATAGATAGCCCAACCGCCATCCCACCCCTACTGAAGGTGGTGTCTGTACTCCACTTCCTGGCCACAGGCACCTACCAGCACACAGTCGGACAGTTGCATGGCATTTCACAGCCACTGTTGTCACGGACACTATCGCAAGTGCTCGATGCCCTCCTGAAGCACGCAGACGACTACATCTCTTTACCACGCTCGGAGCAGGAGATTACAAACACAAAAGTGGGATTCCATGCACTGGCCGGCATACCGGGTTGCATTGGTGCCATCGACTGCACCCATGTGGAATTGGTTGTCCCACATGCCATGGAGGCCCAGTACCGCAACCGCAAACAATATCATTCTCTTAATGTACAGATGGTGTGTGACTCCAACAGGATCTTTACACATTGTTGTGCCCGATTTCCTGGATCAACCCATGATTCTATGGTCTTGAGGAACTCTACAATACCACGCTACATGGAGCGACACGCAGGGAACAGATCCTGGCTACTCGGTGAGTCTCATTTCATGCATGATAATGTGGGGTATGTGATGCGGCAATGACCTGGCAGGAAGGGGGGGCGATGCGTACGTAGCAATGTCATTCCACAAACATCCTTTATTGTCCACATACAGGTGATGCCAGGTATCCACTGAAGAGATGGCTCCTTACACCACTCCGGAACCCACAGAACCAGCATGAGGAGGACTACAACCATGCCCACTCACGTACCCGTGTAGTCATTGAACAGGCATTCGGCCTACTGAAGGCTCGTTTCCGCTGCCTCAGCAGGTCTGGCGGGGCACTCCTGTACCGCCATGAGAAGGTTGCAAAGATGGTCATGGCATGTGTCATGCTACACAACATGTGCGTACGTAGAAATGTGCCCATGCCCCCTGACGCAGAACTACAAGCACCTGAAGATGGTCATGATGAGGGTGGGGATGTGGCAGCACCTCAAGGAGTCCGCGAGGCACAGGAGGCCCGTGAAATTCGTCAGAATATCATAGATTCATGCTTCTAGCACTCACGCCTGGTGGCTGATACATGGACACGGGACTTGTGGCACTGTGTGTGTCTGGAACATGCACAATGTGGACTGTACGCCAATAAAGGCCTCGTACACAAAGATCAATGTCCACACATCTCATTGGATGATTATGTAATGTTTATAGCATATGTGAAATTATATTACACACCCCATCGACCCGCCACCCAAGAAAGCCCAACACCCCCCCTCCACCCTCCTACCTCCCCCCCGAACACCAGTGTCCAAAGATGCTCATTGTCAGTGGGCAGACGCTATTGCAAGCCCCCTCTCCGAGTATCAGGGGCACCCCTGCCTGTGGAGCGCAGGTTCCTCCCAGATCTACGTTGGGGGCTGCCCTGGACGGAACTTGCAACGGATGATGTCTCTGCCTGCTCACGTCCATGCATGTCCCTAAGGGTTTGTGAGAGCTCAGTGAGCACACGGCGCACAGCGGCAAGTTCACCACATACGTCTTTGGACGTCGCATGCAGTTCCCCCCTCAGGCTCTCGGTGCTTCTCTCCATTTGTACCCTTAGTGTCTCTGTACTTCTCTCCATTTGTGCCCTTAGTGTCTCTGTACTTCTCTCCATTTGTGCCCTAAGTGTCTCAGTAGATGTTTCTATGACTGCCTTAGAACCCCCACATTCATCAGCATGCTCCTTGAGGAGCGTGGCCAGTTGCTGCTGTTGCACGATCACCTGGTCGAGGGACTGTTGCCTCTGCTGGGCCATGCCCATTTGCGGTGGTGTCACAGAGGGGCTGATCACCTCATGTTGCCTTGCCACAGGGCTTGTGGGGGATGGCCAGTAGTCGTCTTGTGGGTGCCCCTGCGTGGTATCCTCATGGTGTACGGGATGAAACAAACAGGGGGATTGAGACAGGTCATGGATGGGTCCTTCATCGACAGCACCGTTTTCTGTGTCGGAGCATGCTGCCATTAATGCAGTGTCACCTATGGTGCTGCTGCCACCAGAAGCAGTGCCTTCTGTGGCATCCATTGAGGGGACCTGTGGTGCTGGTGTTGTGGGCATGCTGGCTGCTGGGGTGCCTGTTGAAGTCCCCTCCTGTGTGCTGCCACTTGATTTGTGCTGCTGCCGTGTCTTGATCCGTGCAGCTGAGGTGGAGGGTCTTTGGCCGTTGGTCTTGGCCCTCTTTGCAGGTGTGCTGGTAGGGGTGTCCTGGAGCTCGTCGTTTGAATCGGACCCTGTGGTGGAGTAAAGGAGGGCGAGCGTTATTTATGGGTCTGTGGAAATTGGAATGGCAATGTATCACATGCATTGGGGTGGTACCTGAGGGTGTTTTGGGTCAGGGCCTTGGAGGTGGTTTCATTTTTGTGTGGATTGAGGATGCAGTTGTTTTGCAGCCTGCAGTTAGGGTGTGCATGCTGCACGTGTAGAGGGTGTTTTTAGGATTTTAAATTATTTATGTATTTAATGTGAGTTTTAAAGTGCGCTATCAGGCCAATGTATGTGGACGTTCTCCTGGACATGTGTTTCTGTTGCACTATGTGGACACATGGTACTTCACATGATTGGACATTGTGGATTTAGCATTGTTTTATTTGGCCCACCTACCTGATTCTTCGGATGTCTGCACTCCTTTCTCCATCCCTCCGACTCCCTCTATACTCTCCATTCCAATGGTGGAGGCACAGATTTCTTCCCAGGGGGTCAACTTGATGGGTGATTCCGATCCTCCCCCGGTAGCTGTGGCAATGTTACGGTTGGCTGATAGTATGCTCCGTACGCGTATCCGCAAGTCGTCCCATCGCTTTCTGCATTGCTGTGGGTTGCGGGGTGCGGTCCCCACCGCACTTACCCGCTGTGCCACCAGGGCCCATATGGCCTTCTTGTTCGCAAGTGCCGTCCTGGTCATTTGCGTCGAGAAGACGACGGCAGCATTCTCCTGGAGGGTCTCTGTGAGCACGGTGAGTTCCTCATGGGAGAAGTGGACCTGCCGCTTGCGGTCGCACGCTTTTTTAGCAACTTTTCCCATTTTGATTGTTTTAACTAGGGTGGCTTACGGGTTGGGATGTGTCTCAGGGTCGGATTTGTAATGGTTGTGTTGGGATTCTGATTTTGTAGGTGTATGGCGTGCTGTTTCCCGTTCCGGCCCCATGTTTTTACTTCTGTTTCCGTATATTTACGGTCACCGTATTTTGCGATTACCGCTCATTACGGTGACCGCTATGATGGGTGGCGGAATTGCACCTAGGGCGCCGTACGACGGCGGTGAGGGGCGTTTTGGGGACATTTCCGCCATCGCGGACTTTGCACTTCCGCCATGGCGTAATGCTCGTGCCCGATGGGTCGGAATTAGCCGCACTTTACTCCATCGTGCAATGGCGGAAACGCTATTTACGCTATGGCGGTCAGGTCAGTTACTTTCCGCCAGGGTCGTAATGAGGTCCGGTGTCTCCCATTCCTTCTTTTATTCAATTTTGGACCAACCAGGAAGAAATAAATATTCACGTGGATCTGTTATGGGAGAGTTGACTTTCCAGAGCCCTCTGCAAGTCAGGCAAAGATTGAGTGTCTCAGTGAGAGGCATGCTTTGCCGCTGACCATCCTCAGGGAACAATTAGGGTGATCTGCTTCTGGAGCAAGACCTGCCCCTCTTTCTGATACACCAGTACGCAGGGCCTAACTTAAGGTACAGGATTCCCGTTAGTGTGTAGTAGCCGCCCCCGTGTTTGGGAGAATGTAACAAATGCCCTATTTTGTCCGTGAGCCCCTTGATTGGGACTAACAGCAACATGAGAGCCAGAATGGGTGGTATCCCTGTATTTTTGCCATCAAACCACTTTGAAACGTACTTTGTACCTGTTTGACCGTCAAACCACATGACACTCCAGAGCTTTCTTTCACACTTGCTTGATCTTCGACGTGCTGTGCCACACATTTGAACCAGTTCGCTGCCACACGATGCATGTGATGTGTGTCATTGCCATAGCTTAAATTTGAAGCTCATTGCTGTAACCACCATGTTTGAATCGTTTTTTGAACTGCAAGCCTCTTTGTTGATGATCCAAATTGATGGTCAAACCGACCCTCGAACTGCACATCCAGTCACCAGCATCTTTTCATTGAACTGATGGTTCAACAGACCCTGGTGGCCATCAAGAACCACACATCTTTGAACGCTGCTTAGAACTGCAGCAAACTTCTGCTTCAACTTGGCATCTGCTCCTGTATTGAACAATGCAATCACAGCGATTGAGCTTGGTTTGAAGGATGCTGGTTTGATGCTGTCGAACATACAAGAACAGAAGAAAGGGATTTGTGACTGCTAACTGCTCCCATAGTCCACATTTGGGGTCTAGAGACTTGTTAGGTCACCTTTAAACCCTTTTGCACACAGGAACATATCCTTTTATGAACATTGTGGTTTTTGATTGCCTTTCACCACTGCTTCATTACACAAAGTGTTGCATCTTTCTATCTTTGCATATTCTGTTTCCTTTCAATAGGGGTGTATTTTTTTTTTACTGTTTTTATATTTAGTTACTGGTAGGGAGAATTCTCAGAAATGTGCTATTTCCCTTCTACCTTAGAGACCTCCAGCTATTTTGCTGGACTTTAGGACTTTTATTTTTATCCTGGAGAGAGAGAGACCTTTTTCCCACTCTCCCATGTATTTTTCATTAATTTGAACACTGTGTTTCTTGTGACTTTGGAGTCTGACAAGCTCCATAGGCATCATCTTTTTACATTGTGACACACAGCACCTTCAGTGCAGTGGCACAGGGAAGTCTTTCAGATTTACCAAAGGTTTACATACCTTCTCTTGGTTAAACTGCTGTTTCCAAGAGCAATGAAGTGAAATTGACTTTACTTACATTTATTACTTTTCTAGATCCAGCATACACTATCTTACAATAGGGTGCTGGATGGGTTACTCAGTATCCTCTTTGTCTATTGTCTCATATAACATTTTTATATAACCCTTTCTACAATTAATGACTGGTGGCAGTGGTTTACTTTTTACTACCATTGAGTGTTTCTACTGCGTGCTGCAATTGCAGCTGCAGTAAAGCACCCATGGGTGCCCATTTGGTCAAAATGGCCCTGGTCTTCTTTTTTCACCATTTCATGTTGGAAAGGTCCTTCTTGAGATTTACTCTCTGTGGCAAACCAGGCTTGGTCCCTTTGTTTGATTTGTCTTTGGCGGGATTCACTGGTGAAGCCTGCCTCTGGCTCCAGCGTGACTGGCAGGGCAGGAAGTGAGTGAGGTGCCCGAAACTCCCTGTGCTTAATCCCCTTGGTTACAGGAATGCACCCAAATGTGATTGGGTCCAAAGACAGTCACCCTGCTGTGTGAGTGACAGCTAGGCTGTGAATGAATGGGAGAAACCTGCATAAAAGGTGAGGTCTTTTGCTTGGAAGGCAGAGTCGACCACTGGACAAAGGAATTCAAAGAAGAACTTGGGAGAGACGCCTGCTGCAACTCCTGGACCATTGGTTTGCCCTGTGAAGCCCTGCTGCAGTGCTGAAGCTCCCAATTAACCTCGACTAGAGAAGCCCTGTGAATGATGACTCCTCCCCTTGGGTTGGTGGGACCAATCGACCCCAAGACTAACTTATCTGGACATCCTCTCGGGGCTGGCTGTACTTCCACTGCTGCTGCAGGAACTGATTGCCAGGGAGAGGAACGCCAGTATCGAGTGTCTCGTCTTTGAGTCAGAACTGAGCTCCAGGAAGATCCCCTGCACTCCTATTAATCAGGACTAACCAATCCTGAGCCACCTCAACAGAGTGCTGGACCCCAGATGCAAGGAAAGCCCATAAGGTATCCGAGAACTGCAATGGTGCTATTCAGGAGAAGCTGAAACCGCAAAGTGCCGCTGATCTGAAGTTTTCCCATTGCTTCCGCCGACCTTCAAACCATAGTGCAGGAGTCCCCAGACATCCTCCCTCTTGTCCCCATGACTGAGCCCCAGGAATAAAAGGATCTGCCATACTACAACTGGAACAAAATCCAGCTTGAACTAATTTCTTCAGACCTAAGTTATTGTAAACTAAGGGGTACTTACCTCTTGTCATGTAGCCTTGCTAGCTCTCAGTTGAGACTTGTCTTGGTTGCTTTTGCAGAGTTGCTTGCAGCTTTGCCCCTCACAAGCCTCCCAGTTTGTTGCCCAACAGTGATTTCATTTTCTACAAAGACTTTTAAAACATTGTGCAAGACTTTTACCTTACCTGCAATAAGTGCAGCTCAATTAACACTGGCTGTCCTGGCTACTTGAAAGACTCTTCTTACCTCTGACTTTGCGCTTTAACCATCCCTCAACAAAAGTCACACATTCTATAACTTGTGTAGCTGGGAAAGGGTAATTTACTTTGCATTGGGGGGGTTTAAAAGTACTTACCTGCTTAAGAATATTTGTCAACCATTGTTTTATTCCCACATATTTTTCTTTTCACACTAACCTCAGTATTGCTCTAAATGTGCCAGTGATACATCAATGTCCACAGTGTCCAAGTTTTTTAAGACACCAGAGGGTGTAGGAAGTATCTGTGTGCCATCCCAAATGGGTATCTACTGATTTAAAGAAACTGAGAGTGTGTATGTTGAAGTATATTTTTATGTTACATATATTTGCTCCCTTCTAAAGAAGGCTTATCCAACTGACTGTTAAATTAATATACCCCGGAAGTGCCTGGAAGTGATGTTTGGGCTGAGACTGTGAGTGTTTCCAAGTCTCCTGCGCCCTTGCCGAAAGGATTTGTTTTCCACCTACAGACGCCGTCTGCAAGAGGAAGCACGGTGTTCGTACAGCGTTCGAAACACACTGTGAATCAAGAACTGTCCATCGACCCTGGGAACTGCCTCCCCCCTCTGCGCCCACCCCCAGGACAGCCTACAACACGGCACGGGTCTGCGCACCAGGGCATGCACCCCGGAAGTGCCTGGAAAAGCTGTTTGGGCTGAGACTCTGCGTGTTTCCAAGTCTCCTGCACCCTTGCCGAAAGGATTTGTTTTCCACCTACAGACGCTGTCTGCAAGAGGAAGCACAGTGTTCGTACAGTGCTCGAAACACACTGTGAATCAAGTAATTATCCTTATTGCGTTCGAACTTCACTCAATGGGACTTTACCACCTGTGACTCTTTCTTTGCTGATGCTTGGGCCAGTACTCTCTCAATTGTTGATTCCTGGAGCACTACTGTGCTCCTCTCTGTGCAAGTGTGCAATTTCCCCATTGATTCTGCTTCACTAAATGAGTATCTAAGTGTCCCTTTTTTTTTCCTATAGGAACTGTCCATCAACCCTGGGAACTCCCTCTCCCCTCTGCGCCCGCCGCCAGGACAGCCTACAACATGGCATGGGTCTGCCGCGCGCACCCCGAAAGTGCCTGGAAGTGCTGTTTGGGCTGTTCGGGCGTTGAGCGTGGTGAGGTGGCGCCCAGCCTATTTCATTTCTTCTATTTGAAAGTGCTATTGCCATCCAGCCTGGCGGTTTTGCTATAACTATTGCACGGTGAGCCCTTGTTATGCATGTTACATTTTGTTGATCTGTGAATATAGAATGCTTACACTCTAAGCCCATACTGAAAAATACACGATGGGAGTACGTTGCAAGGGAAGAAAAGCTATTGAAATATTTCACTGCTTTATCTGTGGTTGCAAGGAACTATAGCTAGTGGGCTAAGAAGTGGGAAGGTGTGTGAAAAAACAGCAAAATCTGTATTTGCTAATGATGAAAAAACACTGCAAACCACCAGTGCGAAAGTACATGTTGAAGTACACACACCTAGCACGCATCCATATGGAATAGTTTCCTTCCCCTTGAAAGAAATGTATGATGGGGAACGTTCCGTCCAACTTAGCCCCCCGAGCATTCGAAAAGACCAACAACTTATACCGTCTGTCATTGGGCCAGATGATATGCTCAACCAGGGTATCTCTGATGACTCAATGCAAGCCCCTACTATAATGGCTGAGTTAGGAAAACGGGTTTGTATGTCATTGGGGCCATCTACTCCTGTCAACCCCAGACATGGAGGAATTGAGTACATCTACTTGGAGCGAGAGGTGCAGATGCACGGGATCCTATATCCCTGCTTTAGCCTCATTGATTACATCCCTGCCTGCTAACAGCAATAATTTACAAAATTATGAGGCAAACCAAACCGCAGTTGAAGGAGCTAAAGCCTGCTCCAGCCCAGTGGATGCCAAACAGATATCGTTGGCAGCCCACGAAGCATCTCAAATTGTACCTATGGGCAGGACAAATGCACTTAATGATTTTGAGAATGCAGAGCATACATTCCCTGTAATGACAAGGATTTTGAATTTACTAGACAGGGGGCATGAGATCACACACTTAGAAATCAGAGAATTAAAACAGACTTCAAAAGAAACCCTCATGAAAATAAGCAAAATAGAGTGGTATCTTACAGGAAATAAGGAAGTAGGCAAACTAAATGCAATCAAAATAGCTGCAGAAGAGAAAGGCTTTGTCAAATCAGTAGCCACAAAACCCAAGAGCTTTTAGTGCACTCCAGAACTGCACAAACCAACCTCTCAGAGAAACCATTTGTGGCTTCTTCGGATCATATGCTAAAGCGTTGGACAAAAAGCTGATGTCAACAAAAAGTACACAAGCTGAGGCTTCTGGTGGAACACATATAGCCATTGACACAATCCACACAAAACTAGACATGCTTGAATCAATGTTAACTCAGATAACAAGCAGAATACCATTTCTTACATCTACTTGCTCCGTACACTCTCCACTCAACAATCATCTTGTTTATGGAGCAACCAGTGACAGTCCTTCTGTCCTAGTCGAGATATTTGAGAAGGAAAAAGAAGGAGAAAGCGATGCAAAACTAACTAATATGGTATCCTCATCCTTGCCTTCTATCAATAAGGGATTCACTTCGGGCCCTTATATGTCTCGTAGACAAAAGCGCATGCACACGCGCCAGTTAAAGAGAAATTCACGCCCTCAAATCGAGTGAGAAATTCACGGCCCAAAAAAGAGGTGAAGCTGACCGGAACAACAGAGTCAGGGATTCTCTCCCTTGCTGATAATGAAGGCAAGCAGACGGGAGATACCCTGGAAGTCAACCCAGCGGAAGAGGGCACACTTGATCTAGATGATGAAAGCAAAAAAGCGCTCTAGATAGAAAAAAAAAATAAAATTGACAATCAGAAATGAGGAGGGAAATGAAATAAAGAGTGCAAAGAAAAAAAAACATTAAAGTAAAAAATGTAATTCAGGTGACTAGTAACGAAATGACAACAAAGAACGTAGTATTATCTAACAATGGGGAGAATAAAGTCTCCCCCCAACCTCCCGCAGCTGTGACATTGCCAGGTGAGCCTAAACCATCTAAGCAATCACAGCTTTCTTCCTATTTCCCTTTAAAGGGATGCATTAAACCTTCAAACAACAATACAAAAGTGAAGTCTGTTATGAAACTGAAATACAATACAGTTCCTTCGATACTGAAGGATTCTGAATAACGCTGCATGTTCTACTTCCGGCATGGAGAAGGAACAAACAGTTAACAAGGCAGTGAGTGACAGCCTAAATTCCAACCCACCATCTATTATTGATGGAGTGCATGAACAGGTGAAGGGCATAGATCCTCACATGGAAACCCCCTCTAATGCTACCAATGGAATGAACAGGGAAATGGTGAATATAATAGACTGGCAAAGTGATGAAGATGTAAATGGCAAGAAACGGATCAACCGATCCTATTTACTGCAAATCTTCAACATTATCTCATCCTTAAGAAATCTGAAGTAAGAGGATATCGAATGGGTCGAACTTCACAATTCAATTCAACAGAATGGTATGCAAGACACACTCTCTCATAATCACTAAGCTGTTTCGTGAACATTGTATGGACTTTGAGCTATTGGGGTTTGAACTTTTCCAATTTGAATCTCATGAGGCGGCTAAAAACTTTTTACAATTCCAACCTCCCAACTACTCCACCAATGAGGAATATCATGGAACAAACCAAGGCCTCAAGGATACGGAAATATCTGCACTTTCTCAACTGCGGCAATTAAGGATTGGTCAATGCTAATCCCGTTGGCAAAAACCTTAAATGAAGTAAAACCAACATCTAACTCCTCATAGCAACCATGATCTATCTATCTTATCCTGGAACTCATGTGGATTCAAAACATTTAACACATGGCAACACAACTTTCCCTCACATGCTGAAACGTCCATAATCATAGCACAGGAAACTATGAACATACGGGATTTCACAATAAATGGCTTTACCACGTATGCAACGAAGGCCAAGCTTGGCAGGGGAGGGCATCCTCATGGAGGGCTTGCAATTTGCCTTAACAACAGTCTAAATATTAGTTCAAAGATGGTACAGGGGACAGATAACATTCTAGTGGTTGAATTTTCACTTCTTGGTGAATCTCTAATGCCATTCTTCATAATTGATATATACTGGAACCCTTTGAAAACACCTCTGGATTTTATATTGAACCAGCTAAACTCAACTTTGGAGGATATATACTCCAGTCACTCCTCAAATTACATAATTATAGGAGGAGAATTTAATGCATGTTGCATTGGTTATGCATATAAGAATACAAGACATGCTCTGTCTACTCACCAACTGCAAGCGCAGGCGAATGGTGAAAGATGGAAATACTTTCTGGAAAGTTGTGACATACATCTTTTAGAATGTGGTTCCACTGCATCAACCTATATGTGGCGGAGAGACAAGCTGTACTCCAGAATTGATTATTTGGCTGCTTCACATACCTGGCTCCTCTAGAATCCCCTATATTCACCATAGATGTACACTTGGGGGATCGTGTAATTATTGGTACAACCATTAGGATGAAGGTATCAGTATTACCTAAGGATCCTGTGCTATCATTTGTAGAGATTAAGCACCCTGCCATCTGTATAAAATGGAATGACAACCTATGCGGCAAAGTAAATAAAATGATTAAAGCAGCAGCCCATGGTTAGGACCAGCACCTCAGGATTACAGTGACATCAATAGTATAGAGAAGCACTTTACTGAGATGATTGCAGCTATCTTGCTGTGACTCGCTGGATAAGTTTATAGACAGGGCAATAATTAATGCTCACCCTGCAATAGTGAGATCTATAAACTAAAATGCGTCAAAAACAGACATATACGCAAACTAAAGAAAATCTGCCTCAATATTGAAGAATATCTAAAACTGAAAAGAAAAATCTGTAATATGTACACCAACAAATGTTGTAACATTAAACAGAGCCTCAAAATTAAAGACAATCAAAATATAGTATCCTATCTTTGTACAAATAACAGGAGGTCGATATGGGGCCATGCTCCGTAGTGGTGTGGATAAAAGAACTGACATTCTGGAATCTTTTATATTGCCAATAACCTGGTCCACTTTTTTCTATAACAAATACCAACTACCTTCCAGATTCTGTAATAAAAACCCTTGCCATGTAATTCCACCAACAGCTTTAGCTTGTCCTTGGTCAGAAAAAGAAATAGAAGTTGGCGATAGAAAAACTGAAATACTCAAAAGCCCCAGGACCAGATGGGATTCCTGCATGTGTAATGAAACAAGATCCCAGTTTTTGGGCCGGAATTGTAAAATAAAATATGATAACATCTTCAAATCCCAGAAAATACCCACATCATGGAACACTGCCATAGTGGTTCCCATATGGAAAAAAGGCAGGCGTGAAGATCCAGCGAGCTATAGAGCTATTGCTCTACTAGACACATCAGAGAAGTTATTTTCCATTCTTATTCTTAAAGAACTAGAACTCCACATGAAACATACAAATATGCTATCAAGGTTTCAAGTGGGATTTCGCTGCGCATTGAACGCCACCATTCTAGCACATCGTCTGGTAAAATCAAAAAACGGCAAATGTGGCCTGATTTATATGGCATCTCTGGACCTAACATCTGCCTTCAATACAGTAATACGTTCCTTGCTATGGTCCAAACTAGAAGACATGGGGTTTGACTCCGCTCTCCTTCACATGTTGGTTCTGTTACACGAAAACACCCATGTGCGTGTTCGTATTACCAAACAGGGAACTCTGACCGAGGCAATTGCCACCCATATTGGTGTCAGACAGGGATGCAACTTAGCATCTATGCTTTTTAATGCCTACTTGTGTGACATGGATAATATATGGCAAGGGAAAGCAGTCTATCCTGCAAGGCTTGGGAGCTTGAAAATACAGTGGTTGGCATTTGCGGACCATATTTTATTATTTGATTTAACACCATTCGGCCTGCAAACAAAATTAGAACTTTTCGCATCATATACACATTCACACAATCTGAAGGCAGATGCAGCAAAATCTAACATCATTATATTCAACAATTTAAGGAAAACATTTGTTGTATATGAATGGTCGTTGGATGGTTCTCGAATAGAACAAACTCCCCCAGTCAAATATCTTGGCTACAATCTATCTAACATTGCGTCCATAAATAAGTGGAAAGCTATGATTCAAGATATAATCAAACCATTGTACTCGCAAATGAAAATCATATTTAACAGTTACTGCAAGTACTCGATGATGCCACTATTTGAATATTACACCTTAAAAGTGGAAGCTGTAGTGCTATATGGGTTGGATATGTGCCTGTTGAAAATTGGTCCTGAGCTGAATCAGGCTCAAGCCTTGATTTGGAAAAAAAAGTTGAGGCTTTCTAATTCAATCCCTAGTGCAGTGTTGCGACATGAGCCTGGACTAATATCACTCCCAGCCCGTCTCAACTTCTCCAAAATGCTTGATCCCCTGCAGAATTCCCCATATGAGAATATAGCTAACATGATGGCAGAAAAACATCCATAATCCATCAAAAAATAATATCATGAGGGAATGTTAAGTCTTTTGGACTATATCAATGTGACAACTGATGATCTTCGGTTGCGTCCAACATACGTCAAAAAAAAAAAAGCTATATGAACATGACTGGATAAACACTATTGAGACCCTCCCAAATTTCAAATTGTACACGGAAATTGCACAGTTCATCACCAAGTACACTCCTAGTTTGAGATACTTGGTACAATTCCCGGGCAAATTGGACTGTGACATATATTTACTTTTTAAACTAAATCAGTTTCCCACCCATGAAAAAACTCAATATTGGTGCAAAGAACCTAAAGGGGTGAACTCTGGTGGATGCCGGTTCTGTGAAAACCTATCGACAAAGGAAACATTAAAACACCTTGCAATATACTGTATACACTTTGCAACTCCATATTTGGGGAGATTAATGTTAGTTCCATGCTGTGTGGGAGGGAATGGTTGTGGACTCATTGTATGTGGGGCACAAATGTAATGTTGATCCTGTCTTTGGTAAGGTTATTATGTGTCATTGACACAGAATTACAGCAAAAGCTAGCTGTGCTTCGCGGCCCATTGTGTTCAAATTCCTAAATTTGTTTCCATGAGTATCAATGGAAAAAGATAAGATAAAATCTTGCTAGAGATAAGTGAACAGAACACTTATGATTGCACATGCCAAAGAAGAACGTAAATGGGCATGTTGAAGCTCTTGGGTGTATAGTAAGATTAGACCTTAGGTAAACAGATACGCAGAGGATGATGAACCTCTGTCAACATATGTATAACAAATTAGTACAAATGTACAACTGTGCTTTCAAGTTTTGAGGTTACCATCTGAATACGTGGGTTTACTTTAATGAATGTGATGTACATTGTTTATATGTTGGAACTACGATAAATTGATTTTGACAATATGAGAATCAACTGCTTCTTTGAAATAATAGAACATGTCAAGAGAACCTTTTGTGTATTAATTGTAAATATGATTTTTATTTTTTAAAATGGAACACATGACATAGTAAGAAATATTGTGAGAAAGAAAATGCTAATGAAAGATATCGTTGCAAGTAATGTATTCGAAAGAAATTGATGTAAAAGTTTGTTAAACGAAATAAACACAACAAATAAATACATTAAATAAACATAAAATAAATAATTGTTTGATCAAGAAACATTGAGTGTCACCTTTCACTGTGAATCTCTATGTTACAACCCTACAGCTCACGTTGACCCCTCTTGAGATAAGCCTAGCTGCTCAGTGACTCTACCAACATGTGTAGTACATGCCTATACCAAAGGTTAGGTTAGCTATTGCCAAGAAGAAAATGCTGGTGCAGTCTCCAACAGGTACTGCATACAATCTTGCCTAACAGTTACTGTTGCATATGGTGTGATTAGTTCAATTCTTGATTGTGCATTTCTTTTATTTTGGACTGTTTTACTTTGTTGTTTGGGTTGCTATTGTATAACATGCATACCCGTCTTAAGAGTATAACCTACAATTAGCCTACCTTACCACAAAAGGCAAAGCTGGTATATCTCTTCAGTGTGCCTGTTTCACCTTTATGACTAGGATCACTCTTGTTTTGTAGAAGTGTGAGTGCTGAGTAGGCGCTTTAGCCGCTACTCCTTCTTGTACACCTGCATGGCAGATGTCATTTCATCACAAGGTCCTAAACCAATACACACATAACTGATCTTTAAAATAAACACGACATCCTAAAATGTCCTATACGCACATATGATAAAAGACTACACCAGTTACCACAAACACACCCCAGAGGGTGTAGACACTTTCCAGTGCAATGACCCATGTTATATCACTTGCTTCTTGCAAATCCCCCTGCTTTTACCCACATTTCCTTCTATATGCAACTCACAGGCCGCACTTTCTCAATTCTTTGTACACTCTGAAAGAGAGCCTTTAGGCTATACCAACGTCTGAGCTGCAGCATCCTGGACAATTCGGAACCTTGAAGCTTCGTGAGAAGTGTTGTTTGAACGTTATTGTTAATATAAGTAAACAAAACATCAATTAATGTATTAGCTCTTCGTTTATTTCAAAATACAAAAAGTGCTGCATCAGATATTTGCGAAAAAGCCCTTTTGTTTTGTACTAATCTCATTTGTTTTTCACTTGATCATCATGCCTGCGTTCCAATGTTCCCAATATGGAGCTTTTGTAGAGATGTACCTATTCACTCCAAAACCTGGAAAAGATCAATTAATTAACACGAAAGTAAGGCAAATACATCAGTCATAGATCTCAGTCTTTTTACGCACAGTTAAACGATATTTATTTACCCGTACCGCAGATAACACGTTTTACCACCCCTCTATGATGTGATTGGTTATTTATAACGCGCTTAATGCCGAGAGGATTCTAAGTGTGGACCTGGGGATCTGAACCTGTTTTGCTCTGTGTTGTGTTGCTTCGAAGGCACGCACGTTGCCGCTGAGTTGCCGCTGAGCTATCCTCCTGAGACAGCCAAGATATTTCCATTCACTTTTGAAATCAGTCTCCTCACTTTTCTGTGCATTGGGCTACCACCACGGGCTCATTGCCCTTGAGTTGCTCTTGCCTGAAGGCCCATGTCGGCCCATGTCGACTTCTTTGTCTTCACACCTGCTCCCACGTTACTCGCCCTCGAGGCCCTGTATTTCATTCAGAGAGATTGTGCGAGCTTGTCATCCTCTCCTTTGTTTGTATCACGTGCTAGTTACTTTGACTTGCAGTACGTCAGTATGGGGTTTTCTAAAAATAAATTTTGATCAATCCCTTCGCCCTGCTTGCTTCCTAAGAGGCGGATCTGTGTTTAAGGGATGGTACCTGTTTCATAAAAAGATCAGAGGATTAGAAAGACCATGCAAACGTGCCATGTAAAGCGTGAATCTCGATCAAGGCCAGCCAGTGGGCAAACTAAAGGGTTTTGCAGTTTGATGACTCTTTGATGGCTCGTGAGCTCCATTGCCTCTATAGTTGACTCTGTCAAAGGCATAATGTTCTGTCATTCCCAGCAGACAGGCAGGCCATGTGCTTGCAATCAAGCTGTCTGTGTGGAGATAATGGCATAGCGAGCCATTCTTTAACTCTGTTTGGGAAATAAGAGACCCTCTGTATTTACACACCAAGATACTAGATTGGAGTCATTATCCGTTAAAACATAATTACATTGTTAAGCTGTCAATTAAAATAAGACAGATATGTTTCTACATCTGGAACTGAAGCAGTATCCTAGGTGATCTCCATGATGTTCAGCAATTACATTCAACTTCATTTCAAAGTGAGCACATAGACGGCAGAGGTACGCGCTTCTAATGGCGTCGTTTGAGAGTTTAGATCAGATAATTGACAGATAAACACCGGTAGCAGGGAGCTAAGAAACAATGGTGGCATTCTGCACACATCAGTAAACATTGTATCCCCCAGTGAAGTACAAAAGAAGCTTAATTTTTCCGGCATTCAGTCGTGTTTTGCTCATCGCGACTTTCTGGGAGCTGTGACGACTCCATGGTGACCACCAAAAGAAATGGAAACAAATGAACCTTGGTTTGCTTTTCTTTACTCAAGCACGTGCTTACCTAGATGGAAGGAAGATGTTTTTAAGGTCCAGTTCAGCTGATCTTTATGTGTCCGTTTCCATTCTGTTGGGTCATGCTTTAATTATTTTAGAATATGTAGACGATTTTATAGCGGTGGGTAGTTTTCACCGTGTCAAAACAAGCAATTCATCTACCACGGACACCATTTCACCCAACAACAGTCTCCCACACTTTTCACATTGAATTGGTTTATTAAACCACTGTTTCGCATGGGCATCCTGCCTCTAAATATTCGTATGTAGGTGACTTCAGACTACAGAACCTGTAGACAATCTGATGTTCCTTTGCATGGTGTCTTATGCCACTCCCACTTCCACTTCGCTAATGGTATAATGGGAAATGATGTCATAGGTCCTACAGCATTTTTATTTCGGCCCAGACTCTTGCAAGGGGTTGGCCCACAGCCAGTTGTATTGGTCCTCCGAAGATACCATCACTAAATTGGTACAGATGATATGGGCCACAGGGGTTCAGGGCGGGCCTGATCTCAGGGAGAGAGGCACACAGGTTCAGACACCTGATAACAATTAGTTATAGCATGTTACTTGTGCGTCCATAAAAAGATGTTATTGGAAAAACACAGCACAACGGAAGAGATGTTATTGGAAATCGCAGTGTGAGGAATTGCCACCTGGAAAGGGTGCAGCAGTCCTAGTGGCGGGTAATTCCATTCCAGAAAGAGTATTCCGCTTACGGTCCATGCCAAAAGCATAGTGTACACCTTTGACCTGCTGCATAAGTCCCCTGATCTGCAGCTCTTTAGTTACACAGAGCTGGTACAAAGGTCACAGGTGTCCTGTTTCACAGCTGCCATGACAGCAACGTCACTACAGACAGAGGTTGCATTTGCATCTGTACTTTTGGTCCAAAACTATAGTAATTAGAAATAATGATTAGTCTTGTGGTAAGGTAATGTCTAATAATAAGCCATACCTGAGTTTTGCTTTGGTGACCAGTAGTTCTTACAATTATTAAACCCATATCTGGTTTGTATCACACATATATCAATTGTGATTCTAAGCCAGCCATGAAAATGTTATGTGGATTCCAGTCAGACTGTCTGCCGCTCTGCTTAGCTGTCAGGATAATAAGTAGGAATGTTGTGGCTCCTTTCATGGCTTGCCAGGTTGGGTACAGCCTCTACAGTCCTGGAAACTGGCAACTCCTGGGAACCAAGCTTCAAAGTGGCACACCAGCAACACAATAAGCAAACACACACCAGGATGTTACATACCAAAGGTCCTTTGAAGCTGCAGGAAGGTAGGGTGTTAGGGCTTGAGGCAGAGTTCCTCCGTGTTGGTTTTGTCTGGGCTTCTCTTTCCTTCCTATCGCCTACACTTCCTGGAAAGTAAAGTACGTTGAGTCTGAGACAAGCAGGCAGAAGTCAATTTTTACCTTAAAACGCATTGGACCTCTTAAAGCAGGCATTTCATTCAATCCCTATTGGATCTCTTATTTTATGAAAAAGGAGTCTGACCCACCTTCATGGATTTCTTTTGACCTTTCCAAGAAGAACAACATAATACGTTTAGAACCTGTTGGAAGAGCAGTTCTTAGCAAAGTTCTCCAGTTGTAAGGCAGGAGGAGAGGTGTTCCAAAGCAGATGCAAGCTCTGCTCCATAACCATCCCCGGAGAACATTTGATGTGACCTGCTTTTGGACCAAGGCTCCTCACTGGTGGTGAAGTACTCCTGCTGGTGCCAGTACAAATCTTGTCAATGGGTCTCTGATTGGGACTCACAGCCTCAGAGGAAGCAAGCATCTGGAATCCTGGATTCTGCAAATTCGAATCATCCTCATGGATGAGCAAGCCACGTTCAAATGCTGTCAAACCATCAGGTCTATGGTTCTTCTTTTAGCACTCTCTTCAGGCTTTTTCCAACCACTGTTTTCTATTCATCAACCAGCTCGACACCATCAGAGCATGTCACCTATTCACCTCGAACAACCAGCTCATCGCTACAATGTCGTACCACCTCTTCTTTGATCATCACATCAGAACATCAGGATCACAGCTTTGAACCAAACTGGACCTCAACTGGAACCACTGGAAGCATAGTGTAACATTTTGACCAGACCCAGCAGTTACCAATTTCTCAAACTGGCTCAACCTTCAAATCCACCCTGGTCAGCCCTCCAAACTGCATCACTTGAATGCCACTTTCAAACGTTTATGTTATGTTATGATATTCTGATTTATACCATGCACCGCTGCCATTTCTGTGGTCTCCAGGCGCGCTGGCAGATCTGAGAAAGAAGGGAGTAATGATGGGTTAGTTAGTGGGATTTAGAGGGAAAGGTACAGGAGAGCTTTGATTTGATGCTGATAGCTTCAGTTTGGAAAAAACTTTCACTGTGTGCTGGTTTGATTTTAGTTGGTCGACATTGTGTGGTGTTTGGTGTAAGGGTGTTTTATGGGTGGTTCATGTGTGGTTTGGTGGAGTTTCAGGTTGGCTGTTGTGGAGTGTCTATAGTTTCTGGTGTTTATTTGCAGTAGAAGTATGTGTCTGGTTTGTTCAGTGTTGGAGGGTGGGTATGCAGAGTATTAGAGATTTTGTAGCAGGGTTAGTCTACTATAGTCAGATATGCAGCTACATTCAGTACAGTGGCTAAACTCAAATATGCAGCTAATGCAATATGGTGGGTACACCCAAAGTCCAGCCCAATTTAAACACATTGGGCCTCATTACACAGAAGGCGGTAGGGGATTACCGGCACCGGTAAGGGCACCAGTGCTGGTAATCCCCACCGCCCTACTTCAGTGCAAATAACGGTACCGCAAATTGCTGTACCGTTATTTGCTCCTTCCCCATTCCCATTGAGCCCTATGGGGGCTCAAATGGGAAAGGGGAATGGTTCCCAGAATGGGGACTTACCGGTCCCGCAAAGGTCGGAGTAGGCCGGTAAGTCCCTATTCCGGGAACCCGGCCTCCGACGGCAGAAAGGGGGTAGCCATGGCGCTAATGGCGCCATGGCTACCGCCTTCCATGTAATGAGGCCCATAGACTATATTTAAATGACCACATAGGTACAATACCGTGGTTCTACTCAGAGGTGCTGCTAAAATTACAGACACTGGTTATGCTTAGTTATGCACTTGAATTTAATACAGTGTTTGTACTCAAATATGTTGCTAAATTAATACAGTGACTGTACTCTAATATGCACCTGGATTCAGTACACTGGCTATATCCTAGTATGAAGCCCAATATAATACATTTCTTATACTCTATTGTGCAGCTAAATTCAATACAATAGCTACACTCTAATATGTGCCCTGAATTCAATACATTGGCTGTACTCTAATATGCAGCTCAATATAAGACAGTTGCTATACGTTAGTATGCAGTTGAATAAATACAGTGGCTATACTCTAGTATGCACCTCGATTCAATACACAGGCTAGACTCTAGTATGCAGCTAAAATCAATACAGTTTCTATACTCTTGTATGCAGCTAAATACAATTTGGTGGCTATACTCTATTCTGCACCTAGATTCAATATATTGGCTATGCTCCAATATGCACATAGATTCAATACTCTGGATCCTCTAATATGGACCTAGATCCAATATCCTGGCCATACTCTAATACACAGCTGAATATAGTACAGTGGCTATACTCTATTTTGAATCTAGATTCAGAACACTGGCTATACTCTCATGTGCACCTAGATTCAATACCCTGGCAATACTGTAATGTGCACCTAGATTCAATACAGCAGCTATATTCTAGTGTGCACCTAGCTTCAATACAGTGGCTATACTTTAGCATGCACCTAAATGCAATACTCTGGCTATACCCAAAGATGCACCTAGATTCAATACCCTGGCTATAGACTAATATGTAGCCCTATAAAGTACAGTGACTATATTCTAGTATACATCTAGATTCAATACACATACCTTACCCTAATATGCACCTAGATACAACACAGCAGCTTTACTCTAGTATGCACCTAGATTCAATACACAGGCTAAACTCTAATATGCAGCTAAGGTCAGTACACTGGCTATACTCTAGTATACACCTAGAGTCAGTACACAGGCTAGATTATAATAATCAGCTACCATATATGCAGTGTCTATACTCTAAATAAGCTCCTAGATTCGATGCTGTGTCTGTACACAACAATGCTATTAATTAAAAACAAGAGTCACACATACTGCACTTGTTATGAAATCACAAAGGTTCGCTCTTACGTGGCAGTTGCTGCAGACAGCTTTACAGGCTTGGCTGGGGCACACAGAGTAAACCGACAAACAGATGATGTAGGTGCCAGGGGAAGTACCCTTTGCCATTGCCCTAAACTGGCTGCCAGTGCAAGGCTGCTCTGGGAGAAACTCAGAAGTAGAGGAGTTCCGGTCCCCTGACCACCGCAAAGACCAATGTGTTCAAAACGAGTGGAGAGGGAGTTGAGGGAGGAGGGCTGGTATGGAAGAAGTGGATGGGCCTGGGCCAAAAACCAGGGAGCAATATGGACCAGGACAATGGCAGTGCTGTGACCCAGTCAGGTAAGACGAGCCAAAATAAACAAGAGGCAGGAGTCCAGGAATGACCCTTGTTCCGGTCATCTGACCACCCCAAAGGCCAATCAGGGCAAGAAAAAGGGATGGAGAGTGGAGGGAGGAGGGATTTAAGGGAAGGAGGGGAAGGGCCTGGCTCAACGACCGGGGAGCAACACGGGCAAGGACAATGGCTGTGCTGAGGCCAAGGTACGTGGACCAGGAGACCTCTACCAAAAAGTAATCCCAGGGAAGAAAACGTTTTTTAAAAAAAACAAAGCGTAGCAAGAAGGAATGCAAATTTATTGGACCCAAATAGCGGGGAAGCATGGTTGAGACAGCCCTGTGGAAATTAAATGAATGAAACAGCTCTCGACGCCACTCACTGTGGCTAAACATTGTATAAACAATTTGTAGAATTACCATACAGCATTTTAGTTACATTTTTGCGGCAGGTCATAGGAGCTGATTGGTGGAACTATGCCAGACACATATGGGAGTATGTACCTTGACTAGCTCTGATTGGATACAAAATGTCTTGGGATTAAATCAAATTAACACTCATCCTGACATCACAAATCTTCCCACAGCACCCCACAATTAAGTGAATATGATGATCTTTCATATACACTTGTTCACCATTGGCTGGCATTGACCAATATACAAATGGATAAACTGCTGCATAATGATTGGACATAACATCTAGAGATGGCACACAGTGAGACATTCACACCAAGTCTGACCAATGATGTGTCCCACAGACATCATCAAGGACACTTTACAGTGTTTCTCATCAGGGAACCTCTCTCCACTGATTGGCTCTCTGTCATGCGTCCCACACCCCCTACCCCACTGCTCTGGCTCCCCGGCTTCCGTCTCACACCTTGCTGACAAATGTAGTCTGAAAGACTTATACCACATTATGGCTGGATTTTAATAAGCTGTATTTCATTTCTATTTTGCTGCCAATTCTTCTCGCGCACCCTCCCTACCTCACTACCTCAATTGTTGGATTGAATAATATCACCTCATACCCTGACGCTCTTTGGGTTGTTAATGTGGACTTGAACTTTTCTAGTATTGCGAAAAGTGAGTGCTCCACATAGACCATAACTGCACAGCCCATGGTTATTGTCGCTGACTTCTCAAAGGAAAATGTTGCTGCAGCAAGTTTCTGTTTGCATGAATAGGGGCCTTGTATAACTGGGTCTAGGAGACCCCTGTAATAGGTCCGCAGCATGTGTCCTTGTTGGTTCTTTTGAGTGAGGATAGCCATCATCACTGTGCCATCAGAATGGGAAAACAAAAACAATTTTTCTGTAATTTGGGGTCACTAAAACTGGTGCATATGCTAACGCTTCCTTGAGTTTTTGCCTTTGGTGCTTGTTTTAATCCCCGAAGGAGGGGCTACATTAAGGTTGTACAATTTAAGACCCAAGCCCTGCAATAATTGTACAAGCCTAAGAACTGCTGTATCTGCTTGACTGTGCGTGGCTGTGGTGTGCTGTGCATGGTGTCTGTCCTCCCTGGAGTGATCATCCTGCCATTTACTGATAATATCTCCCCTAGGTACACTACTTCTTTTTGCCAGTATTGCAATTTTTCCTTTTCCACCTTAAATCCCTTTTCTGCCAATAATTTCAGGAATGTCACTGAATCTTTCCTGCAATGGTCCTCCATTGTGCTGCACACCAGGAGGACATCAACATACGAGATGACTGTGCTGAACATTTGCAAGTTGCTTAGGTCCATCTGGATCACCCGATTGAACACACTAGACGACTCACAATACCCTTGTGGTAAACAAGAGTTTTGGAACCGGGTCCCGCTATATGTGTCCGCGATATGTGAATGCAGTGAGATACTTTGAGTATGGGTGCAATGGGATGGAAAAAAATGTATTCTTCGAATCAATACATGTGAAGTATGTTGCTTCTGTCGGGATGTTACATAATATGGTGGCTGGATTTTGTATGGGTGGAAATTCTGCTTCCACTACATTGTTCAAGGGGCAGAGATCTTGAATGAGTCTCCATGCCCCACCTTTTGATTTCTTGAGAGGGTAAATGGCTGTCTTACATGGGGATTCTGACATTGTTATGTTGTCCTGTTGCCATACTGCGTGTATTGTGTCAGATATACCCTTATATGCTTCACATGATAGTATTGTTTTACCTGGGGCAACATTGCCACTTCCTTCAATTCTATGTCTACCCCCCTCCTCCCTCCAACAACCCCACATCATGGGGCCCATTGGTGCATAGTACCTCTGGTACTTTTTTCAAAGCATCCTGCAGGTGAGCTCATGCTGGGCTCACTATCTGCATCCTCTGGGGGACTTGTCTAACCTCTATGTTACCTGACATGGGATGCATATCTGAAATACCATCTCGCCTTCTCTTGGTCCTTGCAGAACAATTGCACATCTGTCAAGTCTGTCAGTCTTAATGTTGGATCAATACACAGGACCGATCTCCACTCTGTACCCTCTTCATCTGTCCAAGTCTAAGTGTATTGTGAATGTTGTACATTGTACCACTTCTTTGCATGCTTCTGGCATGAACAGGATTTCTGTGGCCATTCAGAATACCTTGAATTTCATTCTGGATACCCACCCTAGCAATACTTGTACCCCATCAAGAAATAACTTCGGGTGGCGTGGTGCCCAGCGCAAAGTGCTGTGTGTACAAAATATTTGTATGATTGCTGCGACCTACTCATAATGAAGGGAGTCGAATATACAATGCCCTTATCCAAAAATGAAATTGTCATGTATAATGTACTCATTATGTCTCTCACTAATATGTTGA
This sequence comes from Ambystoma mexicanum, assembly GCF_040938575.1. Classification (NCBI taxonomy): domain Eukaryota; kingdom Metazoa; phylum Chordata; class Amphibia; order Caudata; family Ambystomatidae; genus Ambystoma; species Ambystoma mexicanum. Next base: position 457,966,297 of record NC_090933.1, on the reverse strand, counting down.
TGGGCATGTCTTTTCCATGTGGCAGGGGCACTACTATTTACTTTGTGCCTATTGTGAGTGGCAAGTCTTCTTTGATAGGAATGGTTACAACAGCCCCAGAAAATCCCTGTGTGCCCATTACCTTTTCTGGCAAGGAAAAGACACCCTCCTTAATGTTGGATTTGGTGGCTCCCATGTCAACCAAAAATGAGAAATATTCTGTTGAATCTTAACTGCTGCCTCAGGTTCCTCATCGGGGCCTTCAGTTGCTGAAAGGATTGGGAACACACATGTCTTCTGTGGGATGGCCTCTTGGGCATTTGGGTTTTGTGTGAAAATGGGAATGGGGTACCTTAAAGAATCGTCACTCCTGTGTAGAGTGGTACTGTGTTTTCAGCGAACAATGCACTGCCCCCTGCATGTATATTTGTGCTTGAGCCTGTAAGGCATTCTGTGGTACTGTTGACTGATGCTTGGTCTCTACCTATGGTGTCTGCACAGCTGCAGGCCCTACAGGTGGCATTGTCTGTATAAAAGGATCCTGCACCTGCTATGGTGGCATCTGTGCTTGCAATGGCTGCATCTGTTGTGTAATGGGTTGCATGTGTGGCTGTATTGGTCGAACATTTAGCTGGGGCTGCCCTTGTCCATACTGCTGCTGTTGTCCATGTGAGCAAATTTCTGCAAAGTATCCCCTCTGTCCACATATAAAACATGGTCCTCCAAATCTGTATCCCGCTCCTCCATAACCATATCCCCTCCCCCGTATGAGTATCCTCTGCCCTTTAGTGATATCCTCTCTGTGGGTTGTACCCGCATCATAAAGAACGAAGTGAACAGCTACCCATCCCTCAGATCTCCAGTTCTAGTCGGAACGCTATTTCCGGTTTATATTTATCATTAAACGAGAGATGGAGAATGAAGAACACATTACCTCTGTCTCAACCTACGGCCCATTGGGTAAAGCCCTGAAAAAAGTGATTTTGAAAAATGTGAACATTTTAAATAACCTGATTTCATATCTAAGAAATCTTGGTTCACCTTTAAGAAATCTCAAAACCTGAGACAGATGCTCGTCCACACCTATGAACAACGACAGACACCACCAGTCATGATCCCGAACATCTGGGTTCTCCCACCAGTAGTGGGCCACCACAAATGCTGTAAATGCTCCGTCTGTGGCCTCACAAAGAACATGAAAAGAATCGATCTGTATGGCGTTGACTGGGAATTTAAGAATTTCACAAACTGTAAAACCATATGGGAAATATATGGGATAAAATGCATGTGGCAATCCATCTACATCGGCAAAATATCTACATCGGAGAGAAGGTGTGCCAAAGGATTTGCAAACATAGTTCCTGCTTAAAGAACCAAGTCCCAGAAAAACCCATGGTAGACCATTTTGTAAAAGCCAAACAATTCCATCTTCAGCAAGAGGAGGAGACTGTGATCTCCAACTCAGAAAACTTGAGCAACGATGGATCCAACACCTAGATTCTGTGAGCAGAGGTTTAAACAACAGTATCAAATGGAACCTCTTTATGTAAAGTAAAATAATATGAGTCCATTACTTTATGATATATGGTAGCACTTATGCATTATATATATTTCTTTAAGTGCATACCAGTAGAAAATGAAGTACACCCATACGTTTGATGTCCTCATTTATCTCATAAAACATAACCCAGATTGCAATAGTCACACTTATGGAGCGATGCCCCTCAAAGCTTTACAACTATTAGATACCATCCACCATGCTGATGCACCTCTTTTACATACAACACAACAGCATCTCTGTATCTGCTTGATAGCATACTTGTGACGGTGGTAGACTTACAGGTCATCCAGATTCAACGTGGTTCATCCAACCCAGCTGAACACTGATAGATTGATTATGTTCTGGCTGGCAGGAGAGATAAAAGCACTAGTGAGCCCACCACTATTAAGACTACAATAGGAACCATGCGCCTTTTAGCCTTGCAGTCTGTAGTACCTTGTATAGATATGCATTTTGACAGCATCTACCTTTCTGCAGCATGGGAATCTCCTAACCATCATTTGGCCACTTTTGCTGTTCCACATCCAGCATTAACTTTACTGTTGTTTGCCGAATTTCTTTTGTTTAGATACCACCTAGAGGTACGAGTCAATCTATCATATACAATCATGTACATTGCGTGTCGGTCAAAACAGGCATTATGTGTATATAGGCACTTTTTCGGGAGCCACGGGGTGAACTACTTGTTTTCTTATTTAACTCTAGGTGTCATCAAATATGGGAGAAATCTTACTATGATTTAATATTATTTGATTCACCCAACCGAGACGTGCACCTGGTTTTTTGCAAGTCATTTTGCAATTTTTACATCGACACGGATAGGCAATCCAGATATATTAAGACAGCGCAACATGGCTGCCGCCATAACTATGCCATTTCAGTGAGCTCTGCTGCCATGGCAATTAGTATAAACAACGTGCTCTCCAGCGTTTGAGTCTCTTACGAGACAGCGCGGATAGCAATATCGGAGGACACTAACAAAGAAATGCTTCAAGTACGTTCTGGTCCAGACACAATCGTTTAGAAGTATATCTGCAAATGAACATATTGTGTAGGACTTTACAGTGCGTCCCACCAGTGGAGTCTAGGTCAAGCAGCCGGCTTTGCCAGCCGAGCTGTAAGCTTTTGCCACTTTTCTTATCCTCAGGTGCACAGAATTTATTCAGCTAATTTAGTTAAATAGTTTGAACTAAATAAAAAACTCTGACTTACATACTTTGAGTTAAATAGTAAAATACTTTGAAATCATTTAAAATTCTGAAATAATGAGTACATTGAACGCCCGAGAACATGAGGCACTGTTAGAGAAACATGTGTGCCGGAGGTGGGAGTCTTTCACCCACCAGCTCATATTTGGAGCCTGGCAATATGCCACATCACATTTTGCAAAACCAAACAATTTATGAGATGTATGAGATCATTTTTGGTCGCTCATTTTGAGATATCCATTACTAGAGATATCTTTTTCTGATTTATGTCAGTCAATCCGTTAAACTAGAGTGCTTGAGGAGTAACGGCCAGAGCACGCCTCAATGGTCCTAAGGATTCATCCACTATATGGAATTATTTTGTCCCCAGGATCTGAGTTACTGCCATGCCAGTCCATGTCTCTATTTTCAGCTATTCTCCAAAACAAAAAGATGGAGATATATGCCTTTCACACCATGTGTTCCTTAATGTTTTTTTTTTTAATGTTTTATGTCATTTCTCTGTATAGATCCACATACAAAACTAAAGGGTTTGAATATCGATGTATATTGTGCCTTTATTTCACCCCCGTCCTGATGAAAGCCCACTAGAACACCATACTGTATGGTCGCCTAGATGTACGCACCATTACAAAAAGGGCTGAAACACTCTTTGTCAACGTATTTACTGAAAATAACATCCAAAAAACAAACTGAACAGTGGCGACTGTATACACTTCCGTGTAGCCACCGGGAGCTTCAAGCTTTACTATACAACCATTAGTAAACAAAACAGACTGTAGTCTAGATAGGGAAAAGTGATACAATATTTTTTCCAACTAGATGAAGAACTCCTTGGTTGTTAGCAGTCACCCATATAAACATTGTAAAAAACTCTGAAGTTGATACTGATATTGTGATTGCAATGAAAGCACTTTTGAATGCTAATCTCGCATGAGAGGCAAACTGGAGAAGAAGCCTAGCTCATATTGTATGAGAAATTATTGTTAAATGTTTTAATGTTTGTCATGATATGTATGTATTGAATATTAAGACCGATTATGGAGAGTGCCTAACAAGCAGAAATAAAATAGTCTTGTATGCACAAAGAAGAACACTAAGGCGTAGTGCATTTTTAATGATATATGTGCACCGGAAATACAGTTTCAACTAGTACTGGAGATGTAAGTGAGGGGTAGCTGTGCACTTCGTTCTTTATGATACATGTACTCTCCCCATTTATAAGTGAAAGACCCCTGTGAAAATAAAAAATGTAGGGCGTCAACCCTTTCTTGTTTAAGAGTGTGGGCTATTCCCTCTTGTTGGTCATATTCCTGTTACTAATACACTCCCTGTTAGGGTTACCCTCGCCGCTGTTGGAACCCCCTCCTTATTGTGGATCTCCTCCCAGTGCCACGCCCCTTGCGGGAAACCCCCTTTGTTGGGCAGGGGGCTACTTCAGCTGTCCTGGGACAATGTTAATAAGTACAGCCCAGTCCATGGATATTTTTTCTAATTTTGCCTCTGCCTTAACTGCATTATCTGCTGTGTTCTTCTCCCTTTCCTGTTTCCTCTTACAGAAATGTACAATGTTGGTCTGTATCTCTGGCCACCGCTTCACCTCAATCCCAACCACCTTTTCTAAGGATGTTTGTACATCTGAGGGGAGGCCATGCAGCAACATGTGGTAGAATATTGATTTGTTCATGTCCAATAATTGTTGTGTCTCTAATGTACACATATCCTGTATCTGTTGTAGGTAATCTGCAGGGTGATAGTCTGGTTTAATTTTGCATGCCAAAATGGCTTTCATGTCTGATGTGTCTGGGTACATATAGTCTTCAATACTTTCCACACATGTTCGTGGCAGTTATTGAAGGGTGTACTGTTGTGGTTTTTAGTACTCAATTCGACTCCATCATATCCTGCCGGTTCACATATTTTGTCCCCTTAGTGGTCCAATAAAGCTGCGAATAGGCTCTCAGATCGTCAATCGCCAGGGTAATCCCTGCTTTCTCGAGAGTTTGTATGAATTTGCCTGCACCCGCTTTGAGGGATGGCAAGTTATACATCAAATTGCCTCAATCCATGGTCAGCCATGGTTTATACAGCACTCCTCCCTGCCTTTGTGCAACAGGGGCAGCTGTGTTTGTGCTGCTGGGGCAGCCCAGCCCTTTGTAGTGCTAGCTACCGCCATCCTTCCTGTCTGGTTTTGAAGGGTCTGGGACCAGTCCCTATTTCACCCCCAATCAATCTCCCTTTCTTTCTCCTTCTCTTTTTCTTTCTCTCATCTGCCTTCTCTCTTTCTCCCTTTCCTTTTCCCTGTCTTTGTCAAATTCCCCTTTGTCTCACATCCCCCCTTTATCAGGCCCTGCTCCTAGCCGATGGCCCCCGGGATCCACTTGGGACCCCACAGAGCCCTTTTCCTCCTCCAACAGTCTTTTGATCTAATGTGAACATAATGTTTTGGGATGTCCAGACACCTGCCCTTCCCGCCACCCCTTGCTCATCCTCCTTTTTCCAGACTGCCTTCTCTATCTCATCCTCTGCTGCTTTAAACATGGTCTCAAGGTGCCGCTGAACACTTCTTTCTATGTCAGCTAGATACTTCTTGTTGCTTCCCGCTGTTCTCTCTGTAGTGGTGGTACTACCCTCTGGCTTTCCTTTCCCTTTTTCTGTCTCGTCCCTACTTGCTGACACTTGTAGTGGGTTTGTGTATCTCACTGCAGGCTTCAGCTCAGGCTACAGCCCATAAGTAGGAGATGGTGCGGTGGGCAGCACCAGTGCATCACTACTTTCCCCACTGCTTTGGCTGGTTCCTCTTTTTTCTCTTCATATAGCTTCCATATGCTCAGGATATTTTGCCTACTCTTCAATTTGGCGCCTTTACATGGCACCAATAAATAAGAAAACACGTTTGTTATTATGATATTGATATTGATATTGATATTTTATTTCTATCGCGCTCGTACACAAGTGTTTCAGAGAGTGACAAGGCAAGGGAGGGGAACAGGGGAGAACAAACAACTATCTCACTAGGCCCAGTGACATTGCGAACGTGCAAGTGCATGGGAGAGGGGGAGGGGAAAAGTGCATGGAAGGGGGAGAAGTGTAAAGTGCAGAGCAAAGGAGAAACAAATAAATGAATAAATAATCAAGGCAACATACAGTGGTAGTGCAGCCAGCAATTGGCAAGTGCTGGGTTTAAGGCAGCAGAGAGGGTAGGTCTGAAAAGTGCAGGAAGAAAAAGGGGGGGCTGTATGGGTACAGATACAGATCCCAGTGCAAGGGGTGGCCTGGAGGCAGTGCGGGAGGGTGGCAGGGTGAGCAGGTACCTGGGCCCGGAGGACAGAGGGTGCGAGGTACATGGTGACAAGAGAGAACAGATCAGCAGGGCAGAGGGGGAACATAGGCAGAAGCAAAGAGGAAGGTTTTGAGGTGCTTCCGGAACCAGAAATGGTTCCCCTCACATTTTAGAGTGGCAGGGAGGCTGCATCAGAGGGAGGCCCCAGCCGAAGGCAGAGATCTACCCCCAGCCCATTTCTGTGAAAAACAACTGACCCTGAGGGAGTTAGAGGCAGAGGAGCGAAGAGCTTGAGAGGGGAGGTATTTGCGGAGGAATAGCTGAGGGTATTTTGGACCCAGGAAGCCTTGTGGAAAATGAAGAGGGTTTTGAACTTAATCCTTGCACCCACTGGGAGCCAATGGAGAGATTTCAGAGCTGGAGAGATACAACCCCAGGGCTTGAGGCTAAGGACAAGTCTCACAGTCCTGTTCTGGATTAGTTGCAGAGGGCAGAGAGTAGAGGCAGGTAGATTTAGAAAGAGGTTGTTACAATAGTCCAACCTAGAGAGAATCAGAGCTTGGGAGACCATGAGCCTCTGGGGGAAGGAGAGGAAAGGCAGACTACCTGTGAGGAGGTGCAGTCAGAAATTTGGCTTTTTAGAGTCCTCAGAGATGTGGGCGGAGAAGGAAAGGGTGGAGTCAAAGATGACCCCGAGGTTCTTAGCCTTGCAGGTGGGGGTAGGAGGAGGGCCAAGGGAGGCCGGCCAGAGAGTGAGGGGAAAGGATGGTGAAGGTGTGCCGATGAGGAGGATCTCCGTCTTGCTGGCATTCAGACAAAGATCGTTGGCGGCACACCAATCTTGAATGGCAGTTAGGCAATCAGAGATGAGAGAGGGAGAGGAGGTGGCCGAGGGCAGCCTGAAAATGAGTTGAGTGCCGTCAGTGTAGCACTGGAAATTTAGTTTAGTTTAGTTTAGTTTATTTATTTGTATTGCGCACCAGACCCGAGGGTATGAGGGCACAGGAGCAACAAGGTTAATCACAGCTTGGTTACAAGTTACAATGCATTGCAATAATTACAATGGGACAGTGGATAGTAGAAGAAGTCAGAATGAAGGCAAGAGTTTGCAAATTTACAAGTATACATATTTACATAGTTTACAGCGGTGAGGTGGGTTGGATGGTATTAGCGGTCATTGTTCTTTATCCAATGGATATAGTTGAGTCTAAAGTGTGTGTAAGTTTGGGGTGCCCTTAGAAAGGGTGGTAGGGAGTCCCAATGTTAGGTTGCTTTCACCTGGAAACTGTTGCCACCCATTTTGGTGCGTTTGAACCTGGGAACTATGAGCAGGTTTGCGTTGGAAGTTCTAGTAGGTCTATTGGAAGTGTATTTACTTATACTATTGACTAAGTAGCGAGGGGCAGCGTTGTTGAGGCATTTGTGAGTTAGTGAAGCTACTTTGAGCAGGACTTTATCTGTAGTGTTGAGCCAGTTATGGGTTCTCCTAATGTTGGAGATGTGTTCTCTCTTGGGGATGCTAAGCGCTGCTCTAAGAGCGTTGTTTTGTAACGTTTGTGTTTTGTTAGTAACCTGCCGGCAAGTTCCTACATAGAGGGCATTACAGTAGTTCAGTTTTGATAATACATGGGCTCTGGCTAATGTAATGCAGCTCTGGGTGGTTAAGAAGGTTTTGGCTGCTCTTATAAGCTTACATGTGTAGGCCGTGGAGGATGCCATAGAGATAACCTGTTTATGGAAGGAGAGGGAGGAGTCAATGTATATTCCTAAAGTTTTCACTTCCTTGGCTACCTTGATCGGGTTCCCGTCTATAATGAAGCTGGTGTAGTTGTGGTCCAGTTTGGATAGGTTTGAGGTGGAACCAAGGATGATGAGTTCAGTCTTGTCATCATTCAGGCATAGACTGTGAGAAGCCATCCATGCCTGGATGATGAGGTACACCCTCTTCACCAAGGCCAAATCATGGTTATAATCTCCCGTCAACAGGACGAGGATCTGGGTGTCATCGGCATAATTAGTGCAGGTGATACCCAGACCATCTAGATCATCAAACAGGGGCTTCGTGAACACGTTGTACAGTGTAGGGGAGACACATGAACCCTGGGGGACTCCACATGCGATGGGGATGGGGTCGACAACAGCTATGGTGGAGAAGACACGCATGGATCTGTTGCTGAGGAATGACTCGATCCATCCGATGGTTTCTTGGGAGAAGTGGGCAGCTGAATCCAAATGATTGCATAAGATTTTGTGATCAACTAGATCAAATGCCGCAGAGAGGTCTAGGAGAAGCAATAAAGCAGTTTTCCCATTGTCCCTAAGGGTATTAATTTGAGTCTTGAGGTCGATACGGGCCGTTTCTGTCCCGTGTTGGGATCTGAAGCCTGATTGCTGAATAACCAGGAGATGGCTTATTTCAAGGTATTTTTGAATTTGTTGGTAGGCTGTCTTGTCTAATATCTTGAGCAGGAATGGGACAGTGGTAATAGGTCTGTAGTTGGTGGGAATGGAGGGGTCAAGAGAGGGCTTTTTGAGTAGGGGGAGGACCTAGGACTCTTTAAGGTTGCTGCGGATGGTACCTGAGGAGAAGGAGGCGTTAATGAGTCTGGTAATGAATGGCGAGAGGTCTCTTGCCGCATCTTTAATGATTTGTGGGGGGCAAAGTTCGCCCTGAGAGTTAGATGGTTTTAGGCTGAGAATGATTTTTTCCACTTCAAGAGTGGAGACTTTGGAGAAGCTGAAGCAAGTTGGGCTGGGTCTAAGGTGTTGGGGTGTGGGGCATGGGGCAGTATTAGTGGGGTTGGTTGGTTTAGCTATGGATTCTTTCTTATTTTTGTTTGTAGGCCTGTGACTTTATTGTTTAGGGCATTTTGAACACTAGTGCACCATTGTTTGTCCTTCAAACAAGTGTCTGGAGTTAGCACAGGTTTTTCCAGTTCTTTAAGAATCGTAAACAACTCTTTGGTGCTGGAGTTGGATTGTGCAATTCTCTGGTTATAAGACTCTTGTTTGGCAGCTATGATTTATTTTTTGTAGTTGGACGTTATTTTATTGAGCAATATCTTGTTGTGGTCTGTGAGAGATTGTCTCCAGGCTTTTTCCATTTTGCATTTTTCTAATCTAAGAGCTTTAAGGTGGCTAGAGAACCATTGGTTGAGGTGCTTTTTCGGTTTACATTTTCTTAGTTTTAATGGTGCAATAGAGTCTAAGGCTGTGTGCATGGTTTTGTTATAGCCTTCTACAAGGTCGTAGGGGTTGGAGGTAGCAGGGAGTTGGTTAAGCATCGGCAGGATGCGAGGGATCAGTTTTTCCACTGGGATATTTTTCTTACTTCTAGTGGGGATGGCTGAGGCTAGCACATTATTGGTGATAGGGCTCGAAGCTTTGAGGGTAAAGGAGAGGAGATGGTGGTCAGACCATGGTTGAGGGGAGTTATCAGTGATGGAGGCCGCGCAGGTATAGTCTGCTACCCAGTCGAGGGTTCTCCCTTTGTTATGGGTGGGGCCAGATACTTGGGAAAAGCCTAATTTTGCCAGGGTTGATGAGGGTAGCCTGGTGATCTTTGGGGTCTTTAAAGCCTAGGTTGAAGTCCCCTAGGAGGAGGCTCTGGGAGATGTTTTTTAGGTTATTGGTGATGATGGTGCTGAGGTCTTCCTCGAAGGATCCTAAGGGTCCGGGAGGTCTGTAAAGTAAGTGAATGGATATCGTTTGGGAATTGGTAGTGGGTAGCTTAGCTGTGAGTGATTCACATGATGAGAGGTGGGTAGAGGAGTCAAGTCTGATGTTGAGGTGTGTTTTGGCAATTACAGCCAGGCCACCGCCTCTAGATTCTGTTCTATCCGCTCGAATGATGATGTAGTCATCGGGGATGGCTCGCGAGAGGGCTGGACCTGCGGCTGCGTGGAGCCAGGACTCGGTTATGGCTAAAAATTCTAGATCTTCTGCTAGAATGAGGTCTGCTATATCAGTAGCATGGGCTAATATAGAGCGTGCGTTAATGAGGGCGCCTTCTATGGGTGGGGCGGTAGTCTTAGTGGGGTGGGGATGGTGGCAGTGTTGTGAGTTTTGTGTTTGGCCGTAATGTTAAGTGGGCTGGCCTTGGGTCTTTCCAACGTAAGGTTGGCGCAAGTGCTAATGGTAGTGGAGCGGTTAGTCATTTTGGACTGGATAGAGTCCCTGGCTCGAGGCTCGTATAGTTTGGATAGTCTGGACCGTAATCTGGTATTTCTTTCAGAGAAGCTGCATGGTAGAGAGAGTTGGAGCAGCATGGTTGTGTCATGAGGCTTTATGGGGGGGGGGGTGGAATGGTGCTTATGGTGGGCGAGTTAAGGTTAGAACTAGGGGGGCATGAAAAATTAATAAGGTGGAGAATAGTTCTCAACAGTATTGAGTAGATACCTGGTAGGAACATTTTGTTGGTGGGTGGGGTGTGGAGGTCAAGTGAAGGGGCCAACCTAGTTGGTGGTTGGGTGTGTGGCGATCAGCAGGAGGGTAGGGGGTTGACAGATACAGAGGTCAGGCCAGTTATGTGTAGGATATTGTAATCAAGTAGCAATTAGCTAGCAGTCAATTGGTAACGCAAGTAATGACTATGTGCAGTGGGACTGCAGTTGCAAAGGATAATCAGGATAGCCACATAGGCTAGGGAGTACACATAGAACAGATTTAGCCTTGCTAGGGTGCATGCGATTAAGCTCAGTCAGCATTAGCAGGATCAACAATAGCTAAGAGCATTGGCTATCAACATGGGCTGAGAGGCGCACAATGAGCAAATTAACAGTGGCTGGGGTGCACGCGATTAAACTCAGTCAGCATTACTTATCAACATGGGCTGAGAGGCGCACAATGAGCAAATTAACAGTGGCTAGATTAAACTCGGTCAGCATTAGCAGGATCAACAATGGCTAAGAGCATTGGCTATCAACATGGGCTGAGAGGCGCACAATGAGCAAATTAACGGTGGCTGGGGTGCACGCGATTAAACTCAGTCAGCATTAGCAGGGTCAACAATAGCTAAGAGCCTTGGCTATCAACATGGGCTGAGAGGCGCACAATGAGCAAATTAACAGTGGCTAGATTAAAATTAGTCAACATTAGCAGGATCAACAATGGCTAAGAACATTGGCTATCAACATGGTCTGAGAGGCGCACAAAGAGCAAATTAACAGTGGGTAGATTAAACTCAGTCAGCATTAGCAGGATCAACAATGGCTAAGAGCATTGGCTATCAACATGGGCTGAGAGGCGCACAATGAGCAAATTAACAGTGGCTGGGGTGCACGCGATTAAACTCAGTCGGCAAGTACACGCTCTGAGCATTGATATGTGCATATGCAATGGCAGAAGTAATACAGCAGTATAACGATGAACATACAATAGCGATACATACATAACGATGGGCATACAGTAGGTGGCATTGACTGTTTGACATAGTGGGGGGGCGTCCGTGGCGATGGGCGAGCATATTGTTGTAGGCAATTGATCTTAGCGGAGTGGTGTGGTGTCCGACTGAAGTGCTGAGAGCACGTGGATCAAGGTAGTTAGAGGCACTCAAGCGGTGTGTGGGTGGCGAAATAGCAGCATTAGGCTTTGAGGGTGAGTGGGAGTACACAGCGTGCCCGATGGCAGAAGGCGTGCAGGCGCAAATATGGATGTGTTGGGCAAAGCAGTAATGGCAATGTGGGCAACAGTTCCAATTGCTTACCAGATCGCTGGATCAATCTTGGTGGCAGTAAGGACGGCTAGGCAGCATGGCGGGCCCACGGCCCGTACGGCTCCGGACAGGTGCAAGACATCAGCCAAGCCTTACTGTGTGTGCCTTTGTGGGTGTGCCGAAGTTCGCCTGCCGGCGTCGGATAGGCTGCTATCAAGCAGAAGGGGACCAATCAGGTCACAGGGAGTGCATCTGAGGCTGAAGTTAGGCCAGATGAGCTATGGAAATGTGGCAAGCGGCCATCTTTGAATGACTAGACCTCGTGGCAAACAACGGAGGCTAGCATTCAAATGGTGGTTTAGGGCAGCATAAACAGCAAAAATGAAGCGGCGGCTGGAAAGTTGCACTTCATAGAAATTATGCACAAATAATCCAGGTATTGCGGCGAGATCAGGAAAAGCATATTCTTTTGCAGGGATGTGGCAGATAAGGTGCCAGGGGCCTACCTTTCATTCGGTGATGCCCCCTTTCTTATCCTAGGCCGGAACACTGCTCCTGCAGTGTGGAGGGGCTCCAGCTCCTCCTGGGATACAGGCACAATGTGGGCAGACAGGCTCAAGAATTTGAGCAGAAATTGTCAATGCAGTGGGCGAGAGTTGCCAGGTATTGGTTGAAAAGCCAGGGCGAGAGGTTAGACCCCATCGCACACCCAGCTGCCTAACTTATGTGCCTCAAAAGTATCTCTTAGGGCTACTTCGATGGGAAACGTCAGTCTATTTCTGTCCACTGTTTTCTGCTGAATGTTCAATAAATACCTACTGCTGTTCATACAAAGCCTGCAGCCCTTTTATCATGGGCTGTCTGCAAAAATGTATCCCTGACATGGGCCTGAAAGAAAATGGCTTCTCTACTGTTCACATATTGTTCAAAAGCCCCCCTCTAACGTTACCCCAAAGGCACCCTAGACCCTCACCTTGTGGCCACGCTGTGTGAACTGCCCCATTGCTACACCAAATCAACCACCCTTCATTGCGTTCCCGCATGGGACTTCTCGCTGTACACCGACTCCTTGCTCTCCCCATGCACACTCTGCTGCATTCAATGATGTTCTTGCCCCTGATGTCACCACCCACATCACTCTCGATGTGACCACTCTACTTGTGCAACTGATATGGGTGCCCCATTGGCAGCGTTGAACCTGGAAATGTACACCGGTAAGGCGAACCAAAATTAACTTACTGCTGCAGGTGGGAGTGCGGAAATGGCCCATGTGTGGAAGAGAGCAGGGATATGGCTCTACTAGCCTCAGGAGTAGTTCTGGTTGCCTGACCACCCTGAAGGCCAATCCTTGCTAGGGAAACAAAGGGGAAGTGTAGGGAGGAGGGCTGGAAGGGAAGGAGGAGAAGGGCTTGGCACAACACTCAGGGAGCAACACAGACAAGGACAATGACAGTGCCGAGGCCAAGGCAGGTATGGCGAGCCAAAATTAAGTTACCACAGCAAACAGGAATGTGGAAATTACCCTTGTGTGCAAGAGAGCATGGATAAGGCTCTACTCTGCTGCAGAGAGCTCCTCTTCAAACTGACACAACGTCAGCTTGCTGTTGGGACCGGCAGATCTAAACCTGTTTCAACCCACAAAGACAGCACCGAGAAGACTGGTGCAATGCCATCAAACTGCCCAAAAATGTTAAAGGTACTGCTGAGAGGCATTGGCACCATTGGGGCCTCAGCCCCATTGGTCCACTTTTGGGTTTTGTTTGTGTTTTTAGGGACAGTTGTTAAGTAAAACTGGTGTGTTTAATTGAAGTATATATTTTTGACAGAACGTTGACTGGAAATTCATTCATTTTTGACTGTTGTACTATTGCTGTTTGGTTTGCTACTGTTATCACATTCACATCTTTCTTAATTGTATAGCCTGCCTTTGCCCATTTTACTACAACAGACAAAGGAGGTATATCTTTTGACTGTGCCAGTTTCCCTTTTATGATTGGGACAGCTGTTGGTTTGTGGTACAGTGCGGACTGAGTTAGGTGGCTTAGCTACTACTCATCCTTGTATTCCTGCTGAGAAGTGGTGATTTCATCACAGCAGTTCACAGCACAGCACACGGACTGAGGAAGAGCCCATGAGAATGAAAGAGTAGGTGCAGCGCTGATGGATAAGTCATGTATGTGTTATTCACTTACTGATTTTCAAAAAGACTTATCCATACAGTGGGCATGGCAAGAGAGCTAGTACCTTTATATTCCCTGTGTAAGTGTATAAGGAATATTCCTCTTGAGGCGGTAGTAGCCACTACAGAAGGCATTCTCATATGGCATAGTCCAGAGGAAACAAAGAAAGAAGGCATTGCTTGGGGAATCTCGATCAAGGCAAATATCGTTCAGCTAGACTCCAGCCAAGTTTCCCCCAAGGGGCACACCCAGATTGGGAAGTCAGCCAAGAGTACATCTTCTCTTTCCAGGCCATCTCAAAACAGAAGTGGAATTTAATTGGTCTATTTCTCATGCAATTACAGAGGCACTACATAAAGAAAGGAGGACGTGGAAGATCTTGATGCTAACGGGATACATCTCCCAGAGCTGCTGGTCCATGTTTGCTTCATTTGTGAATTCCCTGATCAAATCCCAGATGAAGAGGAACTAAATATTTCCAGGCACGACATGCTTCTGTATTGTGCTAAGACCAGTTCAGAAGTCAACTCATAGGGATTAACACGATCTGGAGAAAGTGGTCATTCTAAAATGTACAGCAAAATGCTATGCAGTAAAAGGTGCCAAATGCACTTGTGAGAGCATGTAAGGGTGGAGTCTATGATCCATAACCTTACTTGAAAGTCATCGATGGCAGTAGAGGACATAGCCCATATAGATGCAGCAGAACAGTGGGGCACTGCTGTAAAAAAGGCTTATGCAGGGTCAAATGTTTCATTGGTCAGCATTTTCAGTTTTCAGTAGTGCCATTTGAGATACAATGTGTCCCATGAATCTAAAACCATAGGGGGGTGACGTGTTCAAACACTCTTGGGCCACAGATCATAGTCCATAGAACTCACTTGGCCCTTCCGTTCCTACATTCTTCAAGTTGTAAATAAAAAATAATTAAGTGGACCTTTCTTACTACAATCATCCGATGGCTTTTCCGCTACCATAGTCCCTTGATTTTACAGGTAGGGGCTGTCATTGCAGGCAAAGGAATTGCGGCTTGATTTGCAGTGGAGTCACAACATTCTTTTCGTTTCCACAACAATGCAACAAGTGGCAAGCTGCCAAACAGTTCACCATTTTTGAGCACATTCTCTCTTATGAGTCATTTAATGTTTTTAATTAGGAATCTGAAACTTACTGAACTATATCGGTGCCACTTCTGCCTATTATGACTACTGTGGCGGAACAGAGGATTGAGTCTGACACACTGAGGATATTTTTGAGACGTTTTATTAAATAATAAAGAAAGAAACGCTTAACACTTCCTATTGTAACGGGCATATTCCCTACCTACCAAAACTAGACTAAGGGGCTGGTTCTCAAGTGGGTGTTAAGTACCGAAAAGGTTGTTAAAAGTGGTAGCAACCTATTCAGTATTTAAGACCTATTCTGAAGGTGGCGGATCCGTCCAAAGTTGGTATGAATGTGCCACTTTCGGAATATATGCGACGGGTGCTAGGATGGGTGGGAAACCAACCTAGCAACCACCACATTTGTTACCTGCCACTTAAGACAGGTATTCTTGTGCCACTCCTCCACTTTTAATTGTGTGCTAAAGTGGCGCACATATATGGTACCATTTCAGTGCCAGTATTTTGAAGGAGTGCCACAGGATGTCGGTTGCAGTGCAGGTGGGGGGCTAATTCTAGTGTTTGGGGGTGGGGGGGTGGGATGGGTGGCATAGTATATAAAAAATGTAAATAAATCTAAATAAATGACATTAAATCAATTTGCTGTGCAAATACAGCACTGTCAAATGTCCCATTCCATGCTGCAGTACTGTGGTGGAAGGAGGGAACAGATCTCTCCTTCTACCAGAGTCCTGCCGCATTGAATGGGACAGTACACTGGCAGAGACATGAATTCCCTTCTGGAAACAGGGAGCTCACAATAGTGAGACATGCATACCCGTGTTCTCTGTAGCACTTTCGTTAAATAAAGATTTTTTCGTTATTCATCAAAAGTGCTGCTGTGATTTGTCCATTGCGCCTGTTATACCAAAAAATAGGCGCAATGAAGGCGATGCACTGTTGTGCAGTATGAGGATGCCCAGGCCCACTTGAGAATAGTGGTGGAGCCTGGGCGTCCAGATTTGGCGGAGTGATTTGTGCTCTTTAGCACGTTGACTGCGCCAACTTCAGAATCAGGCCCTAAGGGTGCTTGTCTATCGTCAAAGTGAAAAGAAAATGTCCTCCATCCAAAACCTACTTCTAACTGTCTCTACTACTATAACTAATCACTAAATAACACCAGCATGTTCAGCTTCTGTAACTTCCATTCAGCTGCATGTAATGTGCTTTTTCTCAGTGTTATTCTATGAAAATACAATCAAAGTTCATACAGTTCTGAAAAGTGATTAAAAGACAATTAAGAAGGTTTCTCAAGCTTCCCTGACTGTCTCTTATACGAATAGGTATTGCTTGATATAGATTTACGGATTTGTTCGCTGTGAGTTTATGGAACTTTCCTGTATCATTCTTACACCCCTTTCGGTGGTGATCTTTTAATCTTCTCCTCGCTTTAACTCTTCTGGAATCTATAAGATTCACAATGCCTCTGATAGGGTGTTCTGGACCCTTTTTTTAAAACACATTTTTTGATTAGTATCATGTAGTTAACAAAGGTCCACTTTTAATACATTCCATACATTAAAATCAACAATAATCATAAAATATTAAAACAAAAACAATAATTCCTCCTAAATCATGGGTTAAGCAAGAACATTCAGGGAGATAGAATTGTCAAGATATGTACAATGTCCTTCCATAACACAGTAAAGTGAACTATGCAAGCTTCATGGCACCCCTCCATGTAGACTGTCCAAATCTTATTCCCTGATAAAAAAAAAAACATTCAAACGAGCAGATCTCTTTGAAGCTTCTCACAAGCTCATCAGCGAAGTGCAATTAACCAAAAGATGTTTAACTGACTCCAGTTCCCCATACCCACACACTCTACAGTTTCTCAGATGCCAAGGGATGTTTTGCCATGCTCCATGTCTTCCTAAAGATCCAGCTACATTAAATGTTAATCTTATAAGTATTCGGAGTTGAACCCTACATAGATCGTAGCAGTACCTTCACTGGCCACATTCACTATCAATTGCTCCCTGCTCGTGGTAATCATGATGTATTTGATTGATTTAAGGGGCAAGGTGAGTACGTATTCCGCTGCCTTGCCAAGCCATTTATCAACACTGGACTTAATGCTGGTGATAGAGCTGGGAACATCCAGCTCGCTGTGGTCTCTATCACCATGTAGACCAACTTATTCAAGGAGACATCTACAGCGTTGACAAGCTTCCAATAAGTAGACAAGATGTTCAATTGATGACGAATCAAAACTGGAACTAAATTAAATTCCAGATAGATCATCTGAATGGCAGTATAGGTAGGTAATCTAAGCAGTGTTTTTAAAATAGCTGACTTCAATTTGACCAGCTGCAACAAGATCAGCGGCACCCAAATTTCAGATCCATAGAGGATAATGGGCAAGATTTGTGCTTGGTACACCGAAGCAGTGCCCTGTTGAATATCCACCACCTCTATGGGCAAACGATATGATAGCACCAGCAATCTGACAGGTGTTTACCTTGGTACCTTCAAGATGTGTGTTCCAACAGAGTTTGGAGTCCAGTTGGATACCTAAATACCTATATACACCAACTACCTCAAGCGTCCTCCCCTTCATATGCCATTTAAACCGTATAGATGTCTTATTATGTGGGTTGAAAATCCTAATTTTGGACTTTGCTATGTTCACCTTAAGGGAGTTAGCATCAACATAGGCTTGTAGGGAATTTAACAAGGCTTGAAGCCCGCCAGGTCAAGGAGTACAAGGTCGTCTGCATAACTCATCCATTCTATTGGGGTATCTCCCAGGTTAGGTGGTAATGCGGATGTGTTAGCGAGGGCCTGACCTAGATCAGCCAGATATAAATTAAAAATCACGGGAGCTAGGATGCATCCTTGCTAGACCTCCTTCCTGGTTTGAAGCCAGCTTGTTAATGTGCTGTGCTTGTCCATGTGAACATTAACCACAGCTTGCTGATGCAGAGCCATGACATTTTCAAAAGGCTAGGAGGAATACCCCATGACCACAACTTACTCCATAGCCTACCCCTGTCCACAGTATGAAAGGCTGAACTAAATTCAATATAAGCCACGTAGACAGTGGTGCTATGGATGTGCCAGGACTGTTGGATAATAGTAACAATGCCCAAACCATTCGTAGAAGTCTTCAGCCCATTGTGAAAGCCTGTTTGATTACAAGGGATAATGTTTTTATTCTCTGACCAGATTCCAAGCTCTTCTAAAAGAATTCTGGCAAATATCTGAGCCGGTGCATCCAGGATAGCTAACAAATGATAGTTGCCAGGATCCAACTGACTCCCATTATATGTACTGGGACTATATTACTATGTTACCAAGAGCCAGGGATAGATTGTGTCTGTCCAATCCAGTGAAATAGCTACCACAATGCATTGCCCAGACTTCTGGCTCAGACTTCATCAGCAAATTGCAGAATCTATGAGGTCCAGAGCTCGAGATGACTTACTGGTCATGATTATCCTATGAATATCCAGGGGGCTTTTAGTGAAACACCGAATGGCAAGGTCAATTTCTGCCATGGTGCTAATAATATCATCTCCCCATTAAGATAGTTCAATGTAAGAGATCCAGTTCTGCTCTGACACCCCATCAAGGTCTCTCGGCGGAGCCCTTTGCCCATTGATAATTCTCCAAAACATAGACATGTTATTGGTAGTTGATGCAAGAACTAGATCTCTCCACGTAGCGCACTGTACCTAATGTTTGTGCCTTCCGAGCCATTTGCAAAACTCCTTTTTAATAGTCTTAGCCCCACTATAAAAGGCTGTTGGAAGAATGCCAAGCAGCGCCAGATGCTGTACGTCCCGGCTCACTTCCCTTTTTTTACCTGGATATATTTATCAAAAGAGTGCCGATGTGCTTTTTTGGGGCCGAGTCCCACACGGGAGCAAGTTGCAGTTTTGGCAGTGAAGGTCTTCATAATACTTTCCACAGTTTTTTCATAGATGTTAACAGTGGAACAGACCGCTTCGGGGGCTCTATAGGCATCAATGTGGCATTTTAGCAGGATGAAATCTCCAAGAGTAGTGCTTGCCACAGGGGAAGCAGTCTCTAAGTTAACATTGCACCTAGACAAACGATAAAGTTGCCTGCTAACCTGCAGTGAACCTGTGGAAACAGAAAAATAATATGAGGCCGGGAAGCCCAAAAGAAACACACCAACACAGGTTACAAAGAACATACAAGTGCTTTATTTAAAAGCTACAACAGTTACCAAAGTCAATTGACAAACGGATAGCTATTCGGCTCTCAGAGTAACGTAACGAACTTCAACGAAGGTTCGATGCATTAGTGAGAGAGACCGTACATTGGAATACTTGGGTCTTTTATACTATTTGTCCAGCCCTTGGCCAACCTTCTCGCGGGTTAACCATTCTACGAGCCGGGCCCATGGGTTCCTTGCCAGGTCAATCCTATAATATATGCATTTTGATTCGTTTCGCTGATATAGTTGTACATTTACACATAGGTCAACAGTAGGACAAGGTCTAAGTTTGCGACCCCGACAAGTGGCCTGCAGGCATATTAATTATTCATGTGTACGGAGGTCACTATGGCCAGAATCTTACTCGGAATGACATTCGGCCTCCATTTTGATGTTCAGGGTGACTTCCATACTACAAGAGAACCTAAAATGGCGGTTTAATCCAAGATGGCGATTTACATTACTTTTCTCTAAGGTCAAGACCTTGCCGTGGAGTTTGTTCACATATGATGTTTAGACAACTTGGCGTAGGCCAATAGACATACAATTGTTGCGATAGGAGGCATAATATTGTTTCAATTCCGACAAACCCTCCCTTTGGCCTATGCCAAGTGCTAATATCATTTCTAATACTTCTGTAAATAACTCCATGCATTGTCGTCCATACATCCTGAATCATTATCTGTAATGTCTATGGCCATTAGGCCATTCATCAGAACCTCTTGTAACACAAACTCTTTAGATGCTGTGTCTGGGGCATACATTTTGTGCCCTACTGTGCTCACCGCTTGAGCACAACATCCCCCTAGCATTGCACATATACTAGGTAGACATTGGAAACAGCAACAAAGGAATAGCAGGATTCCCAAAATAACCATGATAACAGAAAGCACCTTCCAACCCCAGGATCGTAGAGAATCCCAGAACCAGGCGCTAATATTCCAATCTCCCTCAGGAACATGCACCTCAGAACTAAGGATGTGCAAGTTCTGTATCGCTTTGAAAATTGTCGGTGAGGAATCTGGTACAAAAACACAGCAAGCAGACCCCACTAATTTGCATGCTCCACCACGTTCTGCCAGGATGACATCTAATGCCATCCGATTTTGGAGCGCTACCAATCTTATTGCCTTTTGTTCTAGTGTCATATGTAGAGTATATCCGTGGTCCGGTTGATGGTTCTCTCCGGTACTCTTGCTAGCCCCCTAATGTTTTCAGAGTTTGCTATCTGTCCCCAAAATGGCACAACTGATTTCGCTATATCTCCTAATACTTGCCCAGGGGAATCTCCGTTCTCGTCCCGCCGTGCGCGAGCCTTAGAAACTTCCAATGTACTAGCTATAAATACCCCAGGTAATAGGATTCCTAAATAACAGGTTCCCTGCCAATCCTTGGGCAACCAGGGGAATGCTGAACTACCACAAACGAAATAAACAGGCCCCCCAACATACAGAGGCCTATTCTCCCCGGTCAAATTTACAATGTTCACACAACCTTCAAAATCTCCCATTGGTCGAGTGCCATTTCTTTGTACACAAAAGGGGACCGAATCGGGGCTATGATTAATAGAGTAGGAAGGGGGCACAGCGTCCTTATTGCCTATCGGAGCCATTTTAAAGGAAATTAGAGTTTGGAAAGGAAGAGATAGTTTATCAGATGGCCTGATAGAAGCAACATTAGGTCTACTTCTATTTGCAAAAAGCGAGCATCCCAGGGGAGTCAATTCACGTTTCTCAAAATCATTTAAATTAGTTCCATCAAAGTTCCCTGAGATGCTATCATTCCAACGGCCAAAGAATAGTGCTCTAAGAGAAGCATAGCAAGCAGTCGTTAAAGGTAAAGGGTGAATATACCATCCTAGCCCCTTGTTCCCATGTTGCGGTAAATGGGTGAAAATCCAGCAATTACTCTTATTAAAAATGGCATGTGTTGCATTCATTACTATCATTAAAGTGTTATTATGATACTTTCGTCTATGCTGGGAGTCTCTAGGTGACAAGGTGTGAAGGTGTACAGAGGGAGTCAAAGCAGTAGGTACAATCTCAATTGGCAGTAGAGGTTTTAGAGGGTAAATTTCTTCGAAGTACCAAAGTCCCACAGCAGTAATTACACAAATTCTAATTATTATTAACACAACACAGCAATACGTTTTCGGGGCCCAGGCACATTGTTCGTTGTCTGAGTTGGTCACCCCCTTATTTACAAGTCCAATGCGGGGAGCAGCGGTGGAGGTGGCAGGCATCGTAGTTTCTCAATCGACGACCCCAATGTTCGTTGCTGGCGACACTACGGTCGCGCGACTTCTTAGTCCTTCCCAACCCTAGCCAGCAGAATCCCTTTTTTTTCCTTTTGTTCGAAAGGAACTTTCTTTTACAAGAGAAAACTTTCAATCACTTCTTCTTTCCAGATGCACGGAAAAGACCCGTGCCGTAGTTCTATTTTCTTCGTCGAAGGTCGTACCTGGTGGTACCCAGAACTGTTTGATCCGGAAACAAGGTAACGTCACTTCCTGAGGGAAGCGACGTATCAGAGGCGACGGAAGTCACAGAACTTGAAACAATGTTTTCCGGAAGTGACTTTTTCAACGAGTGCGGAGACGAAATGGGCTGTTCCCCAAGCTCCACCGGCTCAGAGAAATTCTCTGACGCACTCACAGTGCTGTTTGCTACTCCAGGATCAGAGACTGTAGCATCAGCGAGGGATTCTGCTTCTTCTGTAACGTGTGGCGTCGGGTGAGGAAGTTTCTTGACATGCGTCACGTGGATCCAATGCTTCTTTCCAGCCACCCGCACTGCTGTTTGGGTGACCAACAGTACCTGATAGGGTCCCCTCCAGCGAGGAGCGAGACAGGAAGACCTTTTGTAGGCCTTCACTAGGACCCAACTTCCAGGCTGAATATTGTGTCCTGGGCCCGTAAAACGTCAGAAATGATGATAGTCACAATAATAATTACAAACTTTAACTGCTGGCAGGTTACCCCAAAGACTCACCGTTACCTCTCTTCCTATCCTGTGACTGGTCCCTTCCAGCAGGGGAAGAATCTCCTTGTTCCAAACGGGGAGATGAATGTGAAAGCCTCCCAGGTACCTCTTCCCTCACCTAGATAACCAGATAGGAGAAGAGATCCCAGGGAAACCCTCTGGGGAAGAAAACCCTGTGTCGAAGGTTGCGGGAAAGATGTCTTCAATGCAGCGGAGATTCAGGTGAAGTCCGGAGAACGTTCGTCTTGAAAGAGAAAGAAACTGGTAAGTATAAGCAGGTAAGTGAAATATGGAAATGTAAGAGGTTAGGAATGTAGATTACCCTTAAACAGGAACGATGTGCGGGAAAAGGTGCCAGTCAGAAACTTCAGAGAACCTCTACGATAGTAAGGAAAGGTTGTGATTAGCACTAGTAAGAGAACTAGATAGAATAGGGGAAGGCCACAGGGGAATCTTTACCTGAGAGGCAAGAAGGGCGGAGAAGGGAGTTGTTTCGGTAGTGCAGGGTTTTGCGCGGGCGGTTGCAATACCGGTGTAGCATATGCCTGTAGCTATGAGAAGGAAGATGGAATAGTGAGTCGGAAAAGGTAGAGAAACGGGAAATCAATATGCCGGTTCTCGGAGAGTCCTGAATGAAGCTTACCGCGCTCCAGAACGGAACCGGCGGGCAAACTTAGATGAGAAAGAGATGGAATCCGTGGAATCGGGAGACAGAGAAGCGGTGAGGAATGCACTGAAATTGAGAAAGGGTAGGAATGTTTAGAATGCCGAAAGGTTAGTGATTAGCAAGACGTATCAGGATTACCTAGATGTGAACTTACGTAGCGTTGTTGTAGCGGAGCAGCAACGCATTCGTGTGCTGATCACAGGAACAGATATACCTACACTCGGGTAGGGAGACGGTACTTCCTGGATACCAAGGCGTGCAGAGGCTAGACCCGCATCTCTAGTTGCGGCGGCCATCTTGCTAGTAAAAATGGCTGACACCCGCCGTCCTAAGGTCCATCGATGCCACAAGGACCACCGCCTTCGGAGGGGTGTGACACGTACAGGTAAAGCTGATTGGACCTGATGATAAATGAGATACAGATTTTTAGTCAACTGGTTACAGTAGTCTACAAGCAATACATCCTCGACCTCCCTTAAGGTTTTGGGCTTCGGAAGGCCCCAAATGTTAGCAGGTCTCCCCATCACTACCTCAAATGGGGAGAGCCCAGTCTTAGTTTGAGGTGTGGTACGCATGGCTAACAATACAATAGGTAAGGCATCTGGCCATTTCAGTTTGGTGTCGGCACATGTTTTTGCAAGCTTATTCTTTAGGATGCCGTTATGTCGCTCTACCAACCCAGCACTTTGAGGATGTCTAGCTGAATGAAATCGTTTTTCAATGTGTAACGCTGTGCATATCTGCAAAATTACTGCTGCAACAAAATGGGGACCATTGTCCGACCAAATTACACTTGGAAGCCCAAATCGTGGAAAGAATTCTTTTACCATAGTCTTTGCAGTGGTCAATTTGTTGTAACAATACTTTAGTCTTCAAATCTCCTTTCCTCTTCTCTATTTTCTCTTTTTCATTATTAACACGGTTCACATAATACTGAGCCATGTGCAAAACTTCAGATTGGGATTTCGCCTGCCAAGCGCTCTCAGAGGACATAATCTGTGACTGGATGTCGGGCAACAACCCACGTACAAATTTGTCCACAAACAACCTTTTCCCAGACTCTGTGCCCAAGTCCTGTCCACTGAAATCAGAGAATACCTGTTCGAATCTATTAAAGAACTCGGCGGCGCCTTCAGTTTTTCCTTGAACACAGGCCGTAAACTTGTCCCAAATAATTATATTCTCAGGAATTATGGTTTTCAATTTTGCGACAATTCTATCAGGCAAAGTAAGTATTACCTGAGGTGGTTTCTCACCAGCTGGTCTTTCCCCATCAAACCTAGTCATGTTAGCCCATGTATCTCCTAACCCTGGCACATCGTCTATTGTTCGAACTTGCTTCCATAAATCTACGGGCAGGAGTACAGGGAATAGCAAGTCAATGTCAGTTAAGGTGAACACAGAGGACTGCAAAACAGACTCTATCTCTTTGTAGAATCCTGTCGGGTTTTTCCTAATATCGGGAATTGATTGTCTAATAGTGTTCACTTCCTGTCGTGAAAACGGACGTGAACAAATTGCGATACATAGTGTGCAGGGATGTCCACAGCGGGAGCACCAGTCCCAGCGTTAGCGGGAATCTCAACCTTAGGGACAAATGTCGGAGGAATCTCTCTCATAGGCAACTGAGATGTAGGTAACTCTGACCGCTTACTAAGCAACAGAGCCAGGTCGAGCGCTAAGGCAGCTGAAGAAGTGTCGGGCGAAAAAGCCCTCTTACAAATACCCAATAATTCTATAGGACAACTAACCTTCTTCCTTACACATTCATTTTGCAGGTACTGTACCATCACCTAATCACCTTCCTCTGCATTTCTACTGTATACTGACTATACGTGTCATATACTTCATCTGGCGGTATCGATGAATCCGAGATCCATCGAATCGCGTCTTTGGTACAAATTCGTACTTCCTCAGGTGCCGATGTATGACACGGAAGGAACCGTTTTTGTACATACATACTGTCGTCTTCATCATCCTCACCTCGTAATTTTTCAAAGTCCCTCCTATACTCAAACAATCTCTCAACATGACCATGTACTTTCTCCTCTGTGCCCCTCGAAAGTGCTAAAGTATTTAGATCCCTCACTCCTTGTGGGAGATCCGTATTATGTAATTTACCCCACATTACACATAAATGAGTCCCTAAACCTTCGATAAAAACATTTTTCTCAGGAAAATTGCCCATACTTGATAATGTGGAAAAAATGTTAACTTGATCACCTTTCTCCATACAGTGCTTAGCCCATGCAAATAATTCCCGTTTCTTGTCTGAAGAAACAATATTACGAGTGACAATCTTTGACCCCGCACCCTGATCAACTTCAGTCGATACAGAACCACTCGGGAGCGGAGGTGTGGGCAAATTCAATGAGGGTGCAACTATCGGCGCAAGAGGAAGGGGTGGCGGGATAGGTGGAGGAACAACAACCAGAGGAATAGGAACGATAGGTTGCACAGGGGGAACAGGAATAACAGCAGGAATGGGCAGAGCACCCGGGAGAGGTTCATACGGAGGTGGCGCAGAGGCACCAGGCCTGCGTTCGTTTAATAATTTTTCAATAAATTCTTCAGAAATATGGAAATCTTTAGAGGGATACATTTTCTGGATACCTAGTGAGAGAGCCCTATACATATTTCTAACTGACTCCAAATGTTTTTCTTTATCATATAACAACGCCTTTTTGGCATTTGTTTTATGATGGCGTGCATGTTTATCCCTACTTTTAAGCTGCTGCAATGCTTCTTTTTTCCAATTCTGCAAAACATCAAATGCTGCAGGTCTGACCTTCTTTTTTAGCAAGACCGATTCTAGGTATTCAATACGGGGGATCTCGAAACTACCATTGATTGGCCACTGAAATTCGGAGGCATGTCTGGTTTGTCTGTGCCAAATATCATTAAATACTATACTTCCAATGCCATACTTACAGTACATAGTACATGCCGGCGACCCCTCCTGTGGTGCCGAGCGGCTAAATTCCAAAGATTGTCGATCGCTGCGGAACAGTGCCCTAAAGCAGCTAGACAATTTCCCAGGCATTTCACAAAAAATGTGTGTTACCTGGTCAATAATTGTGTCTGCAGATACAATACGCCAAATTCAAATTGGCAGGGTTAAATTAAGAGCCGGGTCACGACTGCACCTGACCAAACCTAAGGAGGACCGTACGGTTTACCAAAGAACTTACCTAACAAACTTTTACCTTGTGTTTGGTGGTTTCGACAAATCTGCCCGCCTCAAAAATGGACCCTCGTCAAGATGCCGTGTCAGACCACACGACTATTATCCAAGGATCGGATCGTGCAGCGCTGCCGAGGTATCGCCTCTCGTTCGGTCGGGCCCGCAGTATCACACCGTCCGATCCCGGTTCGATAGTCTGCGTCAACCTTCAATGATCCGGCATCAATCTTGAGGGTCCCTGTTCGGGCGCCAACTGCGGAAACAGAAAAATAATATGAGGCCGGGAAGCCCAAAAGAAACACACCAACACAGGTTACAAAGAACATACAAGTGCTTTTTTTAAAAGCTACAACAGTTACCAAAGTCAATTGACAAACGGATAGCTATTCGGCTCTCAGAGTAACGTAACGAACTTCAACAAAGGTTCGATGCATTAGTGAGAGAGACCGTACATTGGAATACTTGGGTCTTTTATACTATTTGTCCATCCCTTGGCCAACCCTCTCGCGGGTTAACCATTCTACGAGCCGGGCCCATGGGTTCCTTGCCAGGTCAATCCTATAATATATGCATTTTGATTAGTTTCGCTGATATAGTTGTACATTTACACATAGGTCAACAGTAGGACAAGGTCTAAGTTCGCGACCCCGACAAGTGGCCTGCAGGCATATTAATTATTCATGTGTACGGAGGTCACTACGGCCAGAATCTTACTCGGAATGACATTCGGCCTCCATTTTGATGTTCAGGGTGACTTCCATACTACAAGAGAACCTAAAATGGCGGTTTAATCCAAGATGGCGACTTACATTACTTTTCTCTAAGGTCAAGACCTTGCCGTGGAGTTTGTTCGCATATGATGTTTAGACAACTTGGCGTAGGCCAATACACATACAATTGTTGCGATAGGAGGCATAATATTGTTTCAATTCCGACAAACCAACAGGGTCAGAGCTTAGAGAATACACACAAGTCAATTAACAGTTGTGGAGCATTTACATAAAAGATGTAATCTATGATATTACCCCGGATTGAGCCCATTCTAGTGAATTGAGGGGGTGAGTCAGTTAAACATGCCCCATTAGCCATCTTAAAACCTGCAAGATATAAGAAAATGGCCCAGGTTTTCCAGCATTGGCAGGTCTTATCAGGCCGGTCACCAAGAGAAGGAGATGAAGATCAAACAATGTCCAGCCTCCTCCAATTGGCACCCGGTGGTATCCTTGCATTAAAGTCACTGCAGACGATGGCAGGCTGGGATCCAACCCATTGGTAACACAGTCTTCAACCTCCTTAATGGCCTTATGGGAATTGACATAACGAGGATCATAGATGTTAATAAGTAAACGTTCTCTTACCAACAAGAAGTACAACTCTTCCAATTAAGATATTCACAGAAGCACAGGGGATTAAGACCAAACCGTAGGTTTCCTAACTCCCAACTGAGAACCCCCTTAGGGTGACCTCTCGGACCCTGAGTGGCCAGAAAGGAAAGGAAGTTCCACCCATCCACTACTAGAGGTTCAGTTGACCAGGTCTCTTGTAAGGCGATTACATGGAAATGATCAATGTGATCAAACAGGGCGTCATAGTCAAAAGGATGAAGGTTACCACAAGTGTTCCAACTCATCGATAGTAAGGGGAGGCTAGGAGTGTTGTGACTGATGATGGTTCACAAGATTCACCAGCCATTCCCAATGGCATTCATCACCGTCATCCCCCCTAATGATGTCCATCCCACCCAAGTGCATTTGTTGATCATGGTTAGTAAGTTGGTGACTTTAATGCCAGGTTGAGTAGTTGACACCACATTGGCCCAAGCTTCCTTACCGAGGGAGTTTTTACTCTGCAACAGAGAGGGGAGTTGCTCGCCAGGGAAGCCCATTTCTCCCACCACAGTAGACAAGCTCCCGATTCTGTTATTACCCTCACGGAATTTACCCCGTGGAGTAGCTCCCAAGCTATTGCTCCTTAATGTCACTGAATTTATATCCAATCTATGGAATGCAGAAATAAAGTCCATCATATAGTCAATTGAATGATCCATTTAAAAAACAAAAAAAACACTAAGGAGGTAGCCGAGGTGACATTTTCACATTTGTCAACAATGTTAATGCCCTTGCTGTTAATTCAGCGTAATGGACCCTTTTTATATACTATGTACAGCAATTTCGGGGCCTCTCCAAAGGCTTGGATTTCGGGTTTCTCAGGTTCCCATAACCAGCCTTAACATTTACTTTGGGTCACTTTCTTACTGTTTCTGATAGGATGCTCCCAGTCTTCTTGGATCACTATAGTTAATGCTCTTATACTTTCATTTGAGGTTGATACTTTAGATTCTCTCAGGCTCTCATGAGCAGCTTTCACATTCCAATCAACGCCCTCCCTAGCAGGTAATCAATCATCCTGCCCTGGAAAATGCCTGACCAAATGAAGGCCCCCCATGCCCAGAGAGCCCAACAATACTCCTTCTGATCATCTCAAAATATGCTGCCCCCAGCATCTCTCAGGTACACTTTAAATACATCTCCCCATAAATTTCATGCAACTGGTGGATTATAAGGTGTGGTTAGAAAACATGGAGGAGAGTATACCCTGCATTCCTAAGTAGCCTTGTATAAGTTACTATGTAAGCAGATTTAAAGTAACAAGGGTCTGCACCATCTCCATGGTAAGATGAAACTTAAACCATGTGTTTTCTGAATTCCTTATCCCCTCAATCATGTTATGGGAATTTCCAAAATTAGTTTTGGAGTAAGAAGACATTTCTATGGTTTTGTACATCTGTGAGCTAACACATGCAACAAAACAGTCCAGTTGGCAGAAACACTTGCACCAATTAATTTTGTGCTGCTGACTTCCAACTAGCAACAGATGCCATTGTGCTTCCAAAAGGATCCTGCTTTATGGCACACCTTGACTGTCCACACTTAAGGAAAACGGTTCCGCTCACATAGAGAGAGCTGCGTCTGATGCTGTCTCACCTGCTCCACTGCAACGTCATCTGCAGAACAAACCTAGAGAGGATCTGTACAGGTAGTCATTCCACACATGTAGCTCAGCCTTGCTGCAGTGTGGCACTGTATGCTCACTTGACATGTACAGAGTTTGAACAGATTACCAGAATCTTCACTGATACCACAAGTGATGATACTGGGCTCTTCCTTGAGTTTGCATTGGGTCCTTCTCAGGACATATATCAATAGCATGTTCATCATTCACCAGTTGCTTGAGAGCTTGTGCTCAGCCCCTCCTGTAAAAGTATATTTTGCATGAATACCGCCTGATAATAAACATTGGCCTAAGCACATTCGCATCGCACTATAAATCGCATTGAATGAACCTGGAAGAGGCTGACTATGCCACCATTTAGAGTTATTCATCATTTTGGTCGCCTCTTGCTTTCTGTCCCATGTTTAGAATTTGTGTTTTCGGCTCCAGCAGAGCAAAATTAACTTTGTACTGTGTCCATGATGTCAACGTTGATAAGAATGTTGAAGCTGCTAAAGTGGATTGTTTGTCATACACTGAGAAACCTTGGAGTTAAACAAAAGCTGTACTAATCAGTAATTTAGATACCATCTGTTCCAATAGTGCCTTCTCCGTTCAAACAGCAAAGTAGAATGATGAATAGTTGAATGTGCTCTTCTTGCAGAAATCTTTGTTTTCACTCCTTGAAACTAAGCTGACTTTAAACTCAAGAACAAATGATAGACAAATATAAGCGAGCAAAATAAGAAATGTTACCTTTGTGTCTTAAATTTGGAAAACATATGAAATATTTAAGGGAAAACAACAAACTATATAAAGATGTTTAAACATGAGTTAGTTATGTGGATAGGCTATGAACCCTAGGTAAATGTATTACCCATAGAGGGCTGGACGAGGTGTCCAGGATTGTCGAAAGCATGTATAAATACTTGTGTTTTTGAAATGTCCAGAACTCTCTCACCTCACGGTGTTTGCTTGCACACATTGCGAGGTGTTGAGAGCCAGACAGCTGCCTGTTAATAAATGTACATTATACTTTGACCTTGTGACTTGCGTAGTTCTATTGTATCGTATTAACACTCGATATTCTTTAATCTTTCAGATGGTGCCCAGATAGGGACCCTCAAGATTGATGTCACATCGCTAAAGGAAGACAAGGCTACCGGACGGGATCGGAGAGTGACGGGGGCCCCTGCAAAGTGAGACGCGATTCCTCCGCAGTACTGCACGCCCATTACCTGGACGGTGAGCAGCGTTTAGTAGGACATAACAACGAGGGACCCCGTATCAAGGCCTGTTTGTTGAACAAACGCCAGCCACAACGATTTGATGTCCGATCAGACCTTTTGATTGATTGAAATCAGGTGAGTTGTACCCAGATTCCTAAAAATCCTGAGATTTGTTGCAAGTGTTGTCTCTGCAGAAACAAACGTAGCCAGGTAAGATCGCAATTTAACTATTCCCTGGAAATGCTCATCCTGTTTCAGGCTTTTATTCCGCAGGGAAAGACAATCTTTGAAACAAGGCCAACCGGCGCCACCCGAAGGGTCACCGGCAATTTTCATATATTGTAAGTATGGCCTGGGAGTTATCGTATTTAATGAAATTTGGCACAAACAGACCAAACATTTTTCTGAACATTCAATGGCCAGTTTATGGTAGTTTTGAAATTGCCCGCCTAGAGCATATAGAATCTGTATTGTTGAGAAAAAAGGCTCGGCCTGCAACATTTGATGCAGTTAAAGATTGGAGAAAGGAAGCTATGAGCAACTCAAAAGTAGAGAATACCATGCACCTAGACACATGACGAATGCTGAGAAAGCATTATTGCATGATCTGCAGAATCAGTCAGAATCTATTAGAGGTATGGATAGGGATTTCCAACTAGATGTGCAAAAGATATATCCCTCTCCTGATTTTCATACATCAGACAAGTTAATTAATAAATCATTGAATGAACGTAGAACTGTTTCAACTACACCACCTCCTTATGTGCCTCCCCCGTTGTTGTTCCTCTTCTTCCCATTGTTGTTCCTCCTCTGCACCTCCAACTGTGCCAACAGTTGCCGTCCCCATAATTCCGTCTGCACCGCCAGCGGTATTGCCTCCACAACCTATTGTACAAGATTTGTATGAACTCTCTTTGCCAGGTGGTACTACTCCACCTGTAGTGTTGAAGGGGCGGGAGCTGATCCAAGAATAGTAACTCGTGGCACAGTATCTAAAGATAGATAGTGACAATTATATATGTGGGCTAAAAAGTACATAGAAGAGGGTGATGAATTGGCTGTTTTAGTTGCAATTTCTGACCAAGGGGTTTTCCTGAACAGAATATTTTGATAGAACGGATGGGAAGGTATTTAGTTGATATATGGAGTGATTTGACGGACATGAATGTCCCACAGGGGTTGAGGGATTTGAATATCCTTGCCCGCTCAAGGGACACTGTGGAGAAAGTATATGAGCATGTAGAGAATATATTTGAGTTTAAAAGGGAGCTATATCGGTTACAGAAAGATGAGATGGATGGCAATGAAAGGCAAGCTTCATATGTGCAGAAGCGATTTCCTCCTCCATTGAAACCAATGAGTGAAGAAATGCACATTTGCACAAGAGATGGTCTTAGATGGATTTCGGATATTTCAATTTCTCCCACTGAAGTGCATGGCACGTTTAGTCGGTATGCTGCGCCAACGCAAAGGAAAGTGTTACAGGTAATGGTGGAGTATTTACAAGATGAACTTTTGAAGAGAAAAGTATGTTGTCCCACAGATTTGAAGGTTATTTATAAAAGAGAATTTTCGCCTGATACTGCTTGTACTACTTTGTCACTCGATTTGGCCTTTTTGCTTAACAGACGCTCAGATTTGCCTACTTTACAATTGCCGATGAGGGAGTTTCCTCCGACATTTGTTCTGAAAGTAGAGATTTCAGCTAATGCTGCAGCAGGAACACCTGTCACTACTATTGAAGCACATTATGTCTCAGAGTTTGTTCATGTCCCGTTTTCTAGACAGAAAGTGAAAACCATTAGGTAATCAATTCCAGATATTAGGAAGAATCCAACAGGATTTTATAAAAAATTGAATCTGTCTTGCATTTGTCAGATTTCACGATGGGTGATATAGATTTGTTGTTTCCTGTGATCCTTCCTGATGGTTTGTGGAAGCAGATTAGAACTGTAGATGATCAGGCAGGGATGGGTGATACATGGGATGCCTTAGTACGAGTAGATGGGGAAATTAATGCAGGTGAGAAACCGCCACATGTGATACTGATGTTGCCAGATAGAATAAGTGACTAAATTAAAAACGCTGGTTCCTGAAAAAAGAATCATATGGGATAAGCTTACGGCTTACATGCAAGGGACGTCAGAGGGTGCAACTGAGTATTTTAACAGATTTGAGCAAGTATTTTTAGATTTTAATGGTAAAAATTTAAGTATGGAGACAGGAAAGAGGCTGTTCATTGATAAGTTTGTGCATGAATTATTGCCTGAAATCCAAGCACAGATTATGACTTTTGAGAGAGCTTGGCAAGCAAAATCGCAATCTGAAGTGTTACATATGGCTCAGTACTATGAAAATAGGGTTAATACAGAGAAAGACCTGAAGACTAGAGTGTTATTGCAGCAAATAGCTAGAGGAGCCAGAGGTGGAAATATGCAGTTCAGAGGCCAATATACACCACAGGGTGGCACAAAACTGGGTCCTGTACACATAAACCAGTGTACATATTGTAGACAGGAGGGTCATTGGCGAGCACAATGCCCAATCCTTCAGCAGAGATCAAATATCACGTATGGTGCCATGAGTAGACGATCCAGAGGCCATCCTGCGATATGGGGTCCTGGTAGAAATCAGTTTGCACCGAGCCAACAGACGCCATCACAAGATAGTCAGCAACACAGTGTTAATAGTTTGAATATTTTTGATAATCATTCGAATGTCTACTTTTTTGAAGATTTCTCCTCTGACGATATACTGTTCCATGGGTCTAGAACTGGTACCTATTCCCGTCGATCATAAAGGGATGGCTCCGTACTCTCAAAGTTGGAAAAAAACACAGAACACGTTATCATGCCATGTGCTTTCTAGAGAGGGGCGCCTGCTACCTTTTTTGTATTTTTGTAAGGGACTTGGGGTTGTCACCCTAAATTACCTGGCGGGACCCAGACGTGGACCCCGTGCTCACTGTGCTCAGAGAGGCACAGCTCCACCTCATTGATGAGGCCCAACAAGACTGAAACACCTGTATGGAGTTGCTGTTGGATACTCTTTTTCAAAGGAGGTTTGCCTGGCATTTTGGTGCTTCACTGCCCTTGTGGGAGGGACAAAGACTGCTATGCAAATGATTTCCCCCTTCGTGACTAGTACAGTGAGCTAAAAACGATGGCTGTGGACTCTCAAAGTGGGCAAAAAACGACAGAACAAGTTAATATGCCATGTTCTTTCCAGGGAAGGTTGCCTGCTACCTTTTTTGTATTTTTGTAAGGGACTTGGGGTTGGTCACACTGTTACCTGGGGGGACCCAGATGAGGACCCCTAGCTCACTGTGCTCAGAGAGGCACAGCTCCACCTCATTAATGAGGCCCAACAAGGATGAGATACGTGCATGGGGTTGCCTGATGAGGCCCAACAAGGCTGAAACAAGTATGGGGTTGCTGTTGGTATTCTTGTTCAAAGGAGGTTTGCCTGGCATTTCTGTGCTGGACTGCCCTTGTGGGTGGGACAAAGACTGATATGCAAATGGATATTCCTCCTTTGTGAATAGTACAGTGAGCTAAAAGCAATGGCTCCAGACTCCCAAAGTGGGAAAAAAACACAGAACAGGTTATCATGCCATGTTCTTTCTAGGGAGTGGTGCCAGGTACCTTTTCTGCATTTTTGTAAGGAACTTGGCGGTTGGTCACACAGGTTACCTGGCCGGACACAGACGTGGACCCCTTGCTCACTGTGCTCAGAGAGGCTCATCTCCACCTCACTGATGAGGCCTAACAAGGCTGAAACATGTATATGGGGTTGCTGTTGGATACTCTTGTTCAAAGGAGGTTTGCCTGGCTTTTAGGTGCTTGACTGCCCTTGTGGGCCGGACAAAGACTGATATGCAAATGGACATTCCTCCTTTGTGAAAAGTACAGTGAGCTAAAAGCGATGGCTGTCGACTCTCAAAGTGGGAAAACCCCCATTGAACAGGTTATCATGCCATGTTCTTTCTAGAGAGGGGCCCCTGATACCTTTTTTGTCTTTTTGTAAGGGATTTGAGGTTGGTCACACTAAGTTACCTTTAAGGAACCCAGACGTGGACACCTTGCTCACTGTACTCAGAGAGGCACTGCTCCACCTCACTGGTGAGGCCCAACAAGGCTGAAACACGTGTATGGGTTGACTGTTAGTAGTCTTGCTCAAAGGAGGTTTGCCTGGCATTTCGGTGCAGGACTGCCCTTGTGGGCGGGACAAAGACTGATATGCAAATTATATATTCCTCCTTTGTGAAAAGTACAGTGAGCTAAAAGCCATGGCTGCAGACTCTCAAAATGGGAAAAAAACACAGAACAGGTTATCATGCCATGTTCTTTCTAGAAAGGGGCGCCTGATACCTTTTTTGTATTTTTGTAACAGAATTGGGTTCAGTCACACTAAGTTACCTGGGGCACCCCAGGCATGGACACCTTGTTCACTGTGCTCAGAGAGGCACAGTTCCACGTCACTGATGAGGCCCAACAAGGCTGAAACACGTGTATGGGGTTGCTGTTGGTATTCTTGTTCAAATGAGGTTTGCCTGGCATTTCAGTGCAGGACTGCCTTCTTGGGCGGGACAAAGACTGATATGCAAATGGATATTCCTCCTTTGTGAATAGTACAGCGAGCTAAAAGCGATGGCTGCAGACTCTCAAAGTGGTGAAAATAAAAACACAGAACAGTTTATCATGCCATGTTCTTTCTAGAAAGGGACGCCTGCTACCTTGTTTGTATTTTTGTAACAGAATTGTGGTTAGTCACACTAAGTTACCTGGGGCAACCCATGCGTGGACACCTTGCTCACTGTGCTCAGAGAGGCACATCTCTACCTCACTGATGAGGCCCAACAAGGCTGAAGCACGTGTATGGGGTTGCTGTTGGTATTCTTGTTCAAACAAGGTTTGCCTGGCATTTCAGTGCAGGATTGCCCTTGTGAGCGGGACAAAGACTGATTTGCAAATGGATATTCCTACTTTGTGAAAAGTAAAGTGAGATAAAAGCGATGGCTGCAGACTCTCAAAGTGGGAAAAAAACCACAGAACAGGTTATCATGCCATCTTCTTTCTAGAAAGGGGTCCCTGCTACCTTTTTTTAATATTTTTGTAAGGGACGTGGGGTTGTTCACCCTAAGGTACCTGGGGGAACCCAGACGTGGATCCCTTGCTCACTGTGCTCAGAGAGGCACAGCTCCACCTCAACCATGATGCCCAACAAGGCTGAAACACATGTAGGGGATTCCTGTTGGTACTCTTGCTCAAAGGAAATTTGCCTGGCATTTCAGTGCAGGATTGTACTTTTGGGCGGGACAAAGACTGATTTGCAAATGGATATTCCTCCTTTGTGAAAAGTAAAGTGAGCTAAAAGCGATGGCGGCAGACTCTCAAAGTTGGAAAGAAACTGCAGAACAGGTTATCATGCCATGTTTTTTCTAGAGAAGGGTGCCTGCTACCTTTTTTGTATTTTTACAAGGGACTTGGGGTTGGTCACCCTAAGTTACCTGGTGGGACCCAGACGTGGACCCCTTGCTCACTGTGCTCAGAGAGGCACAGCTCCTCCTCACTGATGAGGCCCAACAAGGCTGAAACACGTGTATGGGGTTGCTGTTGGTAGTCTTGTTCAAAGGAGATTTGCCTGGCATTTCAGTGCAGGATTGCACTTTTGGGCGGGACAAAGACTGATTTGCAAATGGATATTCCTTCTTTGTGAAAAGTAAAGTGAGCTAAAAGCGATGGCTGCAGACTCTCAAAGTTGGAAAAAAACTGCAGAACAGGTTATCATGCCACGTTCTTCCTAGAGAGGGGTGCCTGCTACCTTTTTTGTATTTTTGTTAGGGACTTGAGGTTGGTCACTCTAAGTTACCTAGGGGAACCCAGACATGGTCCCCTTGCTCACTCTGCTCAGAGAGGCACAGCTCCTCCTCACTGATGAGGCCCAACAAGGCTGAAAACGTGTATGGGGTTGCTGTTGGTAGTTTTGTTCAAAGGAGATTTGCCTGGCATTTCAGTGCAGGATTGCACTTTTGGGCGGGACAAAGACTGATTTGCAAATGGATATTCCTCCTTTGTGAAAAGTAAAGTGAGCTAAAAGCGATGGCTGCAGACTCTCAAAGTTGGAAAAAAAACTGCAGAACAGGTTATCATGCCATGTGCTTTCTAGAGAGGGGTGCCTGCTACCTTTTTTGTATTTTTGTAAGGGACTTGGGGTTGGTCACCCTAAGTTACCTGGTGGGACCCAGACGTGGACCCCTTGCTCACTGTGCTCAGAGAGGCACAGCTCCACCTCATTGATGAGACCCAACAAAGCTGAAACACCTGTATGGGGTTGCTGTTGGATACTCTTGTTCAAAGGAGGTTTGCCTGGCTTTTAGGTGCTTGACTGCCCTTGTGGGCAGGACAAAGACTGATATGCAAATGGACATTCCTCCTTTGTGAATAGGACAGTGAGCTAAAAGCAATGGCTGCGGATTCTCAAAGTGGGAAAAAACACAGGACAGGTTATCATGCCATGTTCTTTCTTGGGAGGGGGGCCTGCTACCTTTTTTTGTATTTTTGTAAGGGACTTGGAGTTGGTCACAATAAGTTACCTGGCCGGACCCAGAAATGGACCCCTTGCTCACTGTGCTCAGAGAGGTACAGATCCACCTCATTGATGAGGAGCAACAAGGCTGAAACATGTGTATGGGGTTGCTTTTGGATACTCTTGTTCAAAGGAGGTTTGCCTGGCATTTCGGTGCAGGACTGCCTTTGTGGGCGGGACAAAGACTGATATGCAAAAGATATATTCCTCCTTTGTGAAAAGTTCAGTGAGCTAAAAGCGATGGCTGCAGACTCTCAAAGTGGGAAAAAAACACAGAACAGGTTATCATGCCATGTTCTTTCTAGAAAGGTGCGCCTGCTACCTTTTTTGTATTTTTGTAACAGAATTGGGGTTAGTCACACAAAGTCACCTGTGGCAACCCAGGTGTGGACACCTTGCTCACTGCGCTCAGAGAGGCACAGCTCCACCTCACTGATGAGTCCCAACAAGGCTGAAATACGTGGATGGGGTTGCTGTTGGTAGTCTTGTTTAAGTGCAGGATTGCCCTTGTGGGTGGGACAAAGACTGATTTGCAAATGGATATCCCTCCTTTGTGAAAAGTAAAGTGAGCTAAAAGCGATGGCTGCAGTCTCTCAAAGTGGGAAAAAACCACAGAACAGGTTATCATGCCATGTTCTTTCTAGAAAGGGTGCCTGCTACTTTTTTTTCTATTTTTGTAAGGGACTTGGGGTGAAAGGGTGCCTGCTACTTTTTTTTCTATTTTTGTAAGGGACTTGGGGTTGTTCACCCTAAGTTACCTGGGGGAACCCAGACGTGGATCCCTTGCTCACTGTGCTCAGAGAGGGACAGCTCCACCTCAACGATGATGCCCAACAAGGCTGAACATGTGTAGGGGATTCCTGTTGGTCCTCTTGTTCAAAGGAGGTTTGCCTGTCATGTTGGTGCTGGACTGCCTTCCTGGGCAGGACAAAGACTGAGATGCAAATGGGTATTCCTCCTTTGTGAAAAGTAAAGTGAGCTAAAGGCGATGGCTGCGGACTCTCAAAATAGAAAAAAAACACAGAACAGGTTATCATGGCATGTTCTTCCTAGAGAGGGACACATGGTACCTTTTTAGTATTTTTGTAAGGGACTTGGGGTTGGTCACCCTAAGTTACCTGGGGGAACCCAGACGTGGACCCCTTGCTCACTGTGCTCAGAGAGGCACATTTCCTCCTCACCGATGAGGCCCAACAAGACTGAAACATGTGTATGGGGTTGCT
This sequence comes from Ambystoma mexicanum, assembly GCF_040938575.1. Classification (NCBI taxonomy): domain Eukaryota; kingdom Metazoa; phylum Chordata; class Amphibia; order Caudata; family Ambystomatidae; genus Ambystoma; species Ambystoma mexicanum. The sequence continues at coordinate 457,928,221 of NC_090933.1, read as the reverse complement.
GTTGGTAGTCTTGTTCAAAGGAGGTTTGCCTGGCATTTCAGTGCAGGATTGCCTTTATGGGCGGGACAAAGACTGATTTGCAAATGGATATTCCTCCTTTGTGAAAAGTAAAGTGAGCTAAAAGCGATGGCTGCAGACTCTCAAAGTGGGAAAACACCACAGAACAGGTTATCATGCCATGTTGTTTCTAGAAAGGGGTGCCTGCTACCTTTTTTATATTTTTGTAAGGGACTTGGGGTTGTTCACCCTAAATTACCTGGGGGAACCCAGACGTGGATCCCTTGCTCACTGTGCTCAGAGAGGCAGAGCTCCTCCTCACTGATGAGGCCCAACAAGGCTGAAACACGTGTATGGGGTTGCTGTTGGTAGTCTTGTTCAAAGGAGGTTTGCCTGGCATTTCAGTGCAGGATTGCCTTTGTGGGCGGGACAAATGCTGATTTGCAAATGGATATTCCTCCTTTGTGAAAAGTAAAGTGAGCTAAAAGCGATGGCTGCAGACTCTCAAAGAAGAAAAAAAACACAGAACAGGTTATCATGCCATGTTCTTCCTAGAGAGGGGCACATGCTACCTTTTTTGTATTTTTGTTAGGGACTTGGGGTTGGTCACCCTAGGTTACCTGGGGGAACCCAGACGTGGACCCCTTGCTCACTGTGCTCAGAGAGGCACAACTCCACCTCAATGATGAGGCCCAACAAGGCTGAAACACGTGTATGGGGTTGCTGTTGGTATTCTTGTTCAAACAAGGTTTGCCTGGCATTTCAGTGCAGGATTACCCTTGTGGGCGGGACAAAGACTGATTTGCAAATGGATATTCCTCCTTTGTGAAAAGTAAAGTAAGCTAAAAGCGATGGCTGCAGACTCTCAAAGTGGGATAAAACCACAGAACAGGTTATCATGCCATGTCCTTTCTAGAAAGGGGTGCCTGCTACCCTTTTTTATATTTTTGTAAGGGACTTGGGGTTGTTCACCCTAAGTTACCTGGGGGAACCCAAACGTGGATCCCTTGCTCACTGTGCTCAGAGAGGCACAGCTCCACCTCAACGATGATGCCCAACAAGGCTGAAACATGTGTAGGGGATTCCTGTTGGTACTCTTGCTCAAAGGAGGTTTGCCTGGCATGTTGGTGCTGGACTGCCTTCTTGGCCAGGACAAAGACTGATATGCAAATGGGTATTCCTCCTTTGTGAAAAGTACAGTGAGCTAAAAGCGGTGGCTGCAGACACTCAAAATGGGAAAAAAAACACAGAACAGGTTATCATGCCATGTTCTTCCTAGAGAGGGGCACATGCTACCTTTTTTGTATTTTTGTTAGGGACTTGAGGTTGGTCACTCTAAGTTACCTAGGGGAACCCAGACATGGTCCCCTTGCTCACTCTGCTCAGAGAGGCACAGCTCCTCCTCACTGATGAGGCCCAACAAGGCTGAAAACGTGTATGGGGTTGCTGTTGGTAGTTTTGTTCAAAGGAGATTTGCCTGGCATTTCAGTGCAGGATTGCACTTTTGGGCGGGACAAAGACTGATTTGCAAATGGATATTCCTCCTTTGTGAAAAGTAAAGTGAGCTAAAAGCGATGGCTGCAGACTCTCAAAGTTGGAAAAAAAACTGCAGAACAGGTTATCATGCCATGTGCTTTCTAGAGAGGGGTGCCTGCTACCTTTTTTGTATTTTTGTAAGGGACTTGGGGTTGGTCACCCTAGGTTATCTGGTGGGACCCAGACGTGGACCCCTTGCTCACTGTGCTCAGAGAGGCACAGCTCCACCTCATTGATGAGGCCAACAAAGCTGAAACACCAGTATGGGGTTGCTGTTGGATACTATTGTTCAAAGGAGGTTTGCCTCGCATTTCGTTGCTCGACTGCTCTTGTGGGCGGGACAAAGACTGATATGCAAGTGGATATTCCGCCTTTGTGAATAGGACAGTGAGCTAAAAGCAATGGCTGCAGACTCTCAAAGGGGGAAAAAAACAGAGGTCAGGTTATCATGCCATGTTCTTTCTAGGGAGGGGTGCCTGCTACCTTTTTTGTATTTTTGTAAGGGACTTGGGGTTGGTTACACTAAGTTACCTGGCCGGACCCAGACATGGACCCCTTGCTAACTGTGCTCAGAGAGGCACAGATCTACCTCATTGATGAGGAGCAACAAGGCTGAAACACGTGTATGGTGTTGCTGTTGGATTCTCTTTTTCAAAGGAGGTTTGCCTGGCATTTGGGTGCTGGACTGCCCTTGTGGGCAGGACAAAGAGTGATATGCAAATGGACTTTCCTCCTTTGTAAAAAGTACAGTGCGCTAAAAGCGATGGCTGTAGACTCTCAAAGTGGCGAAACCCCCATTGAACAGGTTATCATGCCATGTTCTTTCTAGAGAGGGGCGCCTGCTACCTTTTTTGTCTTTTTGTAAGGGATTTGAGGTTGGTCACACTAAGTTACCTTTGGGGAACCCAGACGTGGACCCCTTGCTCACTGTGCTCAGAGAGGCACTGCTCCACCTCACTGATGAGGACCAACAAGGCTGAAACACATGTATGGGTTTCCTTTTGGTAGTCTTGCTCAAAGGAGGTTTGCCTTGCATTTCAGTGCAGGATTGCCTTTGTGGGCGGGACAAAGACTGATTTGCAAATGGATATTCCTCCTTTGTGAAAAGTAAAGTGAGCTAAAAGCGATGGCTGCAGACTCTCAAAGTGGGTGGGAAAAAAACCACAGAACAGGTTATCATGCCATGTTGTTTCTAGAAAGGGGCGTCTGCTACCTTTTTTATATTTTTGTAAGGGACTAGGGGTTGTTCACCCTAAGTTACCTGGGGTACCCAGACGTGGATCGCTTGCTCACTGTGCTCAGAGAGCCATAGCTCCTCCTCACTGATGAGGCCCAACAAGGCTGAAACACGTGTATGGGGTTGCTTATGGTAGTCTTGTTCAAAGGAGGTTTGCCTGGCATTTCAGTGCAGGATTGCCTTTGTGGGCGGGACAAAGACTGATTTGCAAAAGGATATTCCTCCTTTGTGAAAAGTAAAGTGAGCTAAAAGCGATTGCTGCAGACTCTCAAAGTGGGAAAAAAACACAGTACAGGTTATCATGCCATGTTCTTTCTAGAAAGGGGCGCCTGCTACCTTTTTTATATTTTTGTAAGGGACTTGGGTTTGTTCACCCTAAGATACCTGGGGTACCCAGACGTGGACCCTTTGCTCACTGTATTCAGAGAGGCACAGCTCCACCTCAACGGTGATGCCCAACAAGGCAGAAACACCTCTCTGGGTTGCTGTTGGTACTCTTGTTCAAAAGAGGTTTGCCTGGCATTTCGGTGCTGGACTGCCCTTGTGGGCAGGACAAAGACTGATATGCAAATTGATATTTCTTCTTTATGAAAAGTAAAAAAGGCATTATTGTCCCTCCACTCGACTCTGTGCATAGCTGCCTGCTCTCTGCTACCTCGACAATATCTCCTTCATTTGGTCTTCCCGTTTTTACACCGCGCCACCCATTCCAGCATTAGGGTTTGGATTCTTGCATAGTAGCATGGTTCAGATCGATGTCCGTCCGTATGCAACACCTGTTTTCACCTTTATCTTGTGTAAATATACCTCTATTTTGCACTACCTTGCTCCATGCCAATGTGTCTCAGCCAACCTACACTAACTGTACGACATTTCTGCCACTCTGTATCATGATTGCACACCTGCCTGTTTGTTAATAATACAGCCTAGCCGCATGTGCTCTTTATCCCTATGCCTACGCTCGAAACAGCCTATTCTTCATTGCTTACTGGCCTAATGCTGTTATACTCAACTAGCTTATTCACATGTATTAACTAGCCATTTGCTGACCACTCGAACCAGCCTATTTTCACCGTTATGTCTACCGACCCAATGTTTAATATTGAAAAAGCCTACCTGGATGGTGTTATTTCTTCTGAATGAGCGTAGCCATATGTATGCATCAGCCATCTGCAGAGAATTCGAACTAGCCTATTTTTTTCTCGTGATGTCTAGTGGCCCAATGTTCAATATCGAATCAGCCTACCTGCATGGTGTATTCTCTTCTGAATTAGGTTATCAATTATCTGCAGAGATTTTGAACCAGCTTATTTTTTCTCGTATTGACTATTGGTCCAATGTATAATATTGTTTCAGTTTACCTGTATGGTGTCTTATGACCCAACCCAAACTATTGCACCTGCCCAATTAAAGACCAGTTTACTCAACGCTAATTCTGCTAGCACGCTGCTGCGCCACCCACCATTACGCCACGGCAACCTCCTGTTACGCCCACAGTGCCCTGATTGCCTCTACTGAGCATACCAAGCACCTGCCTGAGCACCCGCCCCAATGAAAACACACGCCTCGCCACGCGATGGCACACACCAGCCTCAGACTAACAAGCCACCCAGTAACAGGTTAGGACGCCAACTCCCCAGAGCCCCTTCCCTTAGCTACACAACCTTCACTATCATCAGCTCACTTACCCTCCTCCTCTACTGCGCCTCTCTCGCCCGAACCATGCCCACTAGCGCCATTAACACCAAACTCGCCAACACGACTCCTGTCAACCCAGCAGTCATTCCCACTGATAACACAGCCTGCACCCACGGTGCCTTTCTCTTCCATAAGACAGGCTTGACACGGCTTTACCTCCCCAGACACCACCCCTTACCCTGCCTCACGCCATTCCTTCCCAACACACCAGCCTTCCCATCCACATCAAAGCCCCATTGCAAAACCCTGCCTGCCTTAGGCAGTACTCGTGTAAAACCAAAAAGAGAATATCGGGGCTGAGTACCACAAAAGGAAATACAACAAACGCGGGTTTACAAAGATACACAGATCTTTATTCAAAGTAACTGAACAGTTTTCAAAGGAACAAAGTATCAGATAGCTATCTGGCCCTCAGTACATCACAACGAATACCAGCCTGTTCGATGTGAGAAGTGAGTGGGGCTGTACATCAGAATATTCACTCTTTTATACAGTTTCTCACCTAATGTCCAACCCCTCTGTATGCTAATAATTCCCACTCTAGGGTTCGTGCCGAGTTCAGCTCTGACTCGCCCAGCTATATGCATACGGCTCACCTTCAGTTTACATGTTCAACAAATCACAATGGCAACAGTATATTCTCGGATTTAACATAAGCCTTAGTACATATTTTAATACAATGCAGTTCAACAAGTGTTCACGTTTAGTATTTACACAACATTGTGCTTAATATATGCTTGCGGATCAATTACGTTGGCACAGGTAATCCTCGTTCTACAGGTCAATGAAGGGCAAGGTCTCATTACATGACCCTAACATTTGGCCTACGGACAGTTTAGGCATTAGCTGCTGAAGACACACTTCTTTAGATGAGAATTAGGGTGATGGCTATTTTTCAGGGGAACTCATAAGGCAGCAGCTATTCGTATTTGTCGTCTGTCACGCAGTATCAGTCTTATATGTACAAGCGCCCTGATGACCGTGGGCTACCGGCGCTATACAAAAATTAAATACATACATACATACATTAATTTGTATGCAAAGGTCAAGACGGCCATGTTACGAACAGAAGAACTCTGTCCACCATTTTAGAACACAGGGTGACTTTGGAGCGAGAATCAAAATGGTGGATGAATTTAAAATGGGGGCTACATTGCCGTAAGGTCAGAACCTTGCAACGCGGATTTCTTCGCAGAGCGACTGGGTTTAGGCCAATATATACAGTAAAGGAGGCACAATATAATATCCCGTTTAACACTCGCCGCACACGCCTTTCCTCTAGAACAACACGCATCTCAGCCCAAGTAAGACCCACCACCACCTCTAAAAGAAACATTAGGCTCTCAGGACGCAACCATCTCCAAAACCCCATCTCAAAAATCAGCACACGACCCGCTATCTCAACGCTACCACGACACTTAAACCTCATGAACCTCAGGAGAACCTAGACATAAGCTCTCAGCAGATAAGTACTTCCAATAAGACTCTGCTAATTCCTCTCAATACAATAACAACCCTCCCCCAGGACTCTCCTGACCCTGCCATTGAGTCCACCTATCTCCACGCAGCCCCTTATAGGAGCCCTAATAAATGTCAGATCCCTTGGGGCACACGCAATTGATATACATGACTGCATTTTAGAATTCATACTTGACTTCTTAGTGCTCACCGAAACATGGCTACACAGTGTCTCAGGCCCATAGATCATACTAGCTGTCCCCTCTGAGAATACCCTCCTCAGAGCAGACCGCCTAGATGCCATAGGTGGAGGAGTGGCCATCATCCACAAAACCTCACTACAATTCAGAGAATGCTAAATAGAAGCCCTTTTAGGATACGAAACCCTTGCGCTCAAACTAGCCGTCAACCCTCAGGTAACTATTACCTTCCTAATAGTTTATAGAGCATGAAATTCCTCTAACAAGCCAGATGTAGACCTACCTCTACTAATTACACCGCTGCTCAAACCCAAAACTAAGTACATACTCCTAGGGGACCTCAATCTAGGTTATAATGAACCAGCGGAAAGCAAAGCAACAGCCTGCTACAAGGCATTCCAGTAAATGCAATTTTCCCAAATAGTGAACACCCCTACCCACTACAAAGGTAGAATTCTCGATTGGATACTCACTCTGAATACTGCAGTAAACATAGTAGACGTCCTCAAGATGCAGTGGTCAGATCACTGCTTAATCAAATTCGCATAAACTTAGACACCGACCCTAAAGTTAAAACTTGCAGCCCAGAACCCATTCAGGTCAGAAACACGCACAAGCTTACCCCAGAGAACCTAAATTCAGTTCTTAATGATCTGCTCAACACTAAACCCTTGGACAGTATTAGCACAGAGAGCATTTCGAAGCGCTATCACCAATGCCTAAAAACTGCGATAGGTAAAGTAGCCCCCCTCAAAACCAAAGTGCACAAACCCAAACGCAGCACCCCCTGGTTCAACAATGAACTCATAGAACTCAGAAGAGAAGAAAGAGCTCGAGAACATTTGGCCAGAAAAAAACAACTCAGCAGAACTCCAAACCAAACTGCAACAACTAGCCAAAACCTACAAACTCAAAGTACTCGCTCACAAAGTGGAATCACTCAAAACCACATTTCCAACGCGGCCTCCAATCCTAAAGAATTATTCACAATTATTAGAGAACTATAATCCCCCATCATACCTACAGCCCCATAAACCTGAGTAAAGCCTGGTGTACCACCGTTCAGGATGCTCTATCCTCCAAAGTGAACACCCTACAGAACAAAATAGCCTCGCAAAAAAAGCTCCTACAGCTTACAGCAAACACTCCCCACCATTCAGCCACTATCATAAGGTCAGACATACCCGAATTCCACTTTGCTCAAGTCACCAATAATCAGGTCCTCAAAACAATAGCATCTCTCAAGCCCTCGAATTGCAAAGGAGACAGCTTTTCGGCTAAAGACGGATATGCAAATAGATCTTCCTCCTTTGTGAAAAGTACAGAAAGCAAAAAGTGATGGCTGCGGACTCACAACCTGGGAAAAAACCACAGAACAGGTTATCATGCCATTTTTCCTAGAGAGGGGCACCTGCTACCTTTTTTGTATTTTTGTAACAGACTTGGGCTTGGTCACCCTAAGTTACCTGGGGGAAACCAGACGTGGACCCCTTGCTCACTGTGCTCAGTGTGGCACAGCTCCACCTCACTGATGAGGCCCAACAAGGCTGAAACACGTGTCTGGGGTTGCTGTTGGTACTCTTGTTCAAAGGATTTTTGCCTGCCATTTCGGTGCTGGACTGACCTTGTGGGCAGGACAAAGACTGATATGCAAATGGTTATTCCTTCTTTGTGAAAAGTACAGTGAGTTAAAATCAATGGCTCCAGACTCTCAAAGTGGGAAAAAACCACAGAACAGGTTATCATGCCATGTTCCTTCTAGAAAGGGGCGCCTGCTACTTTTTTTGTATTTTTGTAACAGAATTGGGGTTGGTCACACTAAGTTACCTTGGGGAACCCAGACGTGGACACCTTGCTCACTGTGCTCAGAGAGGCACTGCTCCACCTCACTGATGAGGCCCAACAATGCTGAAACATGTCTATGCGGTTCCTGTTGGTACTCTTGTTCAAAGGAGGTTCTCCTGGCATTTTGGTGCTGGACTGCCCTTTTGGGCATTACAAAGACTAATATGCAAATAGTTATTCCTCCTTTGCGAAAAGTACAGTGTGCTAAAAGTGATGACTGCAGATTCTTAAAGTTGGAAAAAAACACAGAGTAGGTTGTCATGCCATGTTCTTTCTAGAGAGGGACGCCTGCTACTTTTTTTGTATCTGTATATCATCAGCATAATTATTTGCCTCAGCATTAAACAGGTGGGAAACTTTGAGCAGGGCAGCGGCATAACTAGTAAAGGGAATGGGGGACTGAATATACCCTGGGAGAAACCTTACTGCAGGTGTCTGAGGGTAGATATGAAGGGTCCTAAGTATACACATTGTGGTTTGTTTATTAAAAATGATTCCAGCCAACTGTCCTTGTCTCTAGTCTCTGATAGTTGGGTCAGAAGAATTGAATAATTGATCATATTAAACTTCACTTATAGGTCCATCCATACTAAGGCACCTCATTTACCATCATACAGTTCCATTCTCTTGTCATCTAATGAGGCTGAGATGACACTTTCTGAGCTGTGTAATGAGTGGAAGCCCATCTGAGTTGTGTTCAGAATAGAGTTGTTTTCGAGAAATTAGGTTATTTTATTTTTTATTTATTTATTGCATTTGATTACACGGCCAGACCCTTGGGTATCACAGCATACAAGCATCATATACGTACATCTTAGGTAGCTTAGTTATTTGGTTACAAACAAGCATGTTTATCTTACATCTTATTCATACATCATTATCTTAGGTTGCAAGTAGAGTGGTTGAGTTACATGATACAATTGACTAGTTGGTTTTTGCATGGGTGTTTAGTATTTGGTGAATAGCCATGTTTTTAGTTGTTTCTTGAATTTGTGGAAGGAGCTCTCATTGATGAGGTGGTTGGGGAGCGAGTTCCAGATGCGTGGAGCTGCTATGGGGAAGCTGGTATTGCCTGCTCAGGAGGAGGTGAAGCGTGGTATTTGGAGGTGTGTGTTGTCACTAGATCTGAGGATTCTAGTTGTATTTTTGTGGGAAATGCTATGATTGAGGTAGATTGGGGCTGTGTTGGATATGCATTTGTGGGTGATAGTGAGTGTTTTGGGTATAATTCTCGCTTGTACTGGTAGCCAGTGTGCATCTCTTCTGTGTTTAGAGATATGGTCTCTACTGTTTATACCTAGTGCTTTAATTTGCAGGAGTTGTGTAATTTGGTTAGGTTTTTTTTAGAGGTGCCTAGCAGTAAAACATTGAAATATTCTAGTTTTGTCAGAATATGGGCTCTGGCGAATGTCATGCAGTTTTCCGTGGAGAGGAGGGGTCTGCTGAGCGTTATTAGCTTGGCTGTGTAAGCCGTGGAGGCGGCTAGAGTGCTGATGTGGTTTTTCATCGTGAGATTAGAGTCGAGGTGAATTCCTAAGGTTTTTTACTTTATGTGAAATGGTGATGTTAGTGCTATCTATAAGGATGGAGGTATAGTCAGCGGGGAGTTTGCTGAGTCTATCAGGGGAGCCTACTGTAAGGATCTCAGTTTTTTCTCCGTTGAGGCAGAGACTATTATTCACCATCCAGTTTTGGATAAGGGAATACATTTTGTTAATGCAAGCTGTATCCTGTTCCATACTGCCTGAGATGGGGATGAGTATTTGTGTATCGTCGGAAAAGTTTGTGTAAATGACTCCCATGGCATCCAAAAGCCGGAAAGAGTAGTTTTGGTTATGCATTGTATAATGTTGGGGAGAGGCAGGAACCTTGTGGTACTCCCAGAGGAACTGGGATGGGATTGGCTGCTTCTTTTCCTAGGGCAACTTTTGAGGTGTGGTCTGAAAGAAACAATTTTATCCAGTTGGTCGATTTCTTCGAGAAGTGGAAGTTGGTGGATAGGGTAAGGCATAATTTGATGTCTTTGTCTAAATCAGACACAGTAGAGAGATCTAACATTGGTAGGATACCCAATTTGTCAGAGACCCTAATGGAATCCATCTGTTTTTTTTAGGTCAAGGAGGGGGGTCTCTGTACTGTGGCTAGGCTGGTACCCAGATTGTCTGTCCCCTAGCAGGTGATTATGTTCTAGGTGTGTTTGCACTTGGGAATATGCTATTTTGTCAATGATTTTAGGGAGGAATGGTACTGTTGTTATGGGTCTATAATTCGTCGGTTTGGTAGGGTCTAGTGTGTGTTTTTTAAGTAGGGGTGTAACACATGATGCTTTGATGGATGATGGTATTTCACTGGATTTAAATGATTCATTCACAAATTTGGTGATGGTGGGTGATAGAATATTGGCACAGTCTTTAACTGCTTTCGCCGGGAAGTTGTCATCTTTACAGTTGGATGGCTTAAAGGATGCTATGGTTTTAAGGACTTGATCATTTGTAACTTGTGAAAGTGGAATTCGGGTACGTCAGATCTTCTGTAGGTGATAGGGGGGTAGGCATGGGTATTAGTAGATTTAAGGAGTTTTTTTTAGAGGATATTTTGCTTTGGAGGGCGTTCACTTTAGCGGATAAAGCATCCTGTATAGTGGTGCACCATGCTTTACTGATGCTAACTGGGCTGATGGGTTGGATAGGGGATTCAAGTTCTTTAATAATAGTGAATAATTCTTTAGTATTTGAGGTTGCATTGCTTATCCGGTTATAGGGAGAATTGGTGTTATGGGAGAGTACCTTATGTTTGTAAGCTTTGGAAAGTTTTTGCAATTTGATTTGGAGTTCTGTTCTGGGGAATGTTTTTTCAGGATTAGGTGTTCTAGAGCTCTTTTTTCCCTTCTGAGTTCAATAAGTTCGTTGAACCATTGGGAGCTACGTTTGGGTTTGGGTAATTTGGATTTAAGTGGGGCTATTTCGTCTATAGCAGTTTTTAAACATTAGTGGTAATGGTCTGACATTTTTTCAGTATTAAGGTTGTCTGAAGGTTTGGCGTGGAGCAATTTATTGAGTAGGGGATTGAGATTTTCAGGGGTAAGTTTACGGGCATTTCTGACCTGAATAGGTCCTATGCTAGGAGGTTTTGTTATATAATCTGATTTTAGGTTTATACTGAAGTGGATTAGATAGTGGAATGTCCATGGCATCTTATGGATGTCTGCTATGGTCACTGTGGTGTTCAAGGTAAGTATCCAGTCAAGGATTCTTCCTTTGAAGTGGGTGGAGGCTTTCACTATATGAGTGAATTGCATTTCGCAAAATGCTTTGTGGCAGGTTGTTGCTTTGATATCTTGTGGGTCGTTGAAACCTAAATTGAGGTCTCTTAAGACTATATACTTTGTGTTAGGTTTGAGCAAGGGTGTGATTAGTAGGGGTAGGTCTATTTCTTGGTTATTTGGGACACTTGGTGATCTGTATATTATTAGCAAGTTGATTGTTGTTTTCAGTCTAGTGGCTAGTTTTAGAGCGATAGTTTCGTAGCCGTGAGTGATTCCATTTTGTACTCCCTGAACTGTAGTGGGGTGTTGTGGATGATGGCTACGCCAATTGTGTTTGAGCGATCGGCTCTGAGGAGGGTGTAGTCGACAGGGACGCTAGTGTGATCTGTGGGACTGATGCAGTTCTAGTATGCAATCATGTATGTCAGTCGCGTAGGCTCCAAGAGTTTGTATATTAAGTAGAGCTCCTGATAGGGTTTTGCTGGGTTTGGGCAGTCTCGGGGGCGAGGTCGAGTGCATCTGGGGGTGGGTTGTTGTAATATTGGGGGAGGTTTGCGGTGTTTCATTTTTGGTGTTGGGTTGTTGGGCCCTGATTATGGGGTTCTCCTTGATTATGCATGGTGTTGCTGTGGAGTAGATCTGGTTTGTGGGGGGGGTCTGCTGGATTTTAAGTATGGGGTGATGATGGTGGGTGTGTGATGATAGTCTTTAATTTCTTGTGGAAGGTACGAGGGGCCTGGTGGTAGTTGGATTACGTATGATTCTGGAGGATAAGCGTTTAAGGCGTGCTCTACCTAGTAGTGGTAGTGTTTGAATGTTATGATTAGGACTGGGTAAGAAGGCAGGGATGTTAGGAAGGAATGGTGTGGGGCAAGGCAATGGGCGGTGTATGTGGCAGTGAAGTCGGGCCAGACCATTCTTATGGTAGATAAAGGCACCTTTTGAGCAAGCAATATTCTTTGGGGGCGATGCTGCTAGGTGATGTGGGGTTGTGGTGATGTGACTGGTGATTGGTGTGCAAGTGTGCATAGTCAGGTGAGTAATGGTGCCCTCCTCAGAGCAGACCACCTAGATGCCATAGGTGGAGGAGTGGCCATCATCCACAAAACCTCACTACAATTCAGAGAATGCTAAATAGAAACCCTTTTAGGATACAAAACCCTTGCGCTCAAATTAGCCGTCAACCCTCAGGTAACTATTACCTTCCTAATAGTTTATAGAGCACGACAGATGTAACAAGCCAGATGTAGACCTACCTCTACTAATTACACCGCTGCTCAAACCCAAAACTAAGTACATACTCCTAGGTGACCTCAATCTAGGTTATAATGAACCAGCGGAAAGCAAAGCAACAGCCTACCACAAGGTATTCCAGTAAATGCAATTTTCCCAAATGGTGAACACTCCTTCCCACTCCAAAGGTAGAATTCTCGATTGGATACTCACTCTGAATACCGCAGTAAACATAGTAGACATCCTCAAGATGCAGTGGTCAGATCACTGCTTAATCAAATTCACATAAACTTAGACACCGACCCTAAAGCTAAAACTTGTAGCCCAGAACCCATTCAGGTCAGAAACACGCACAAGCTTACCCCAGAGAACCTAAATCCAGTTCTTAATGATCTGCTCAACACTAAACCCCTGGACAGTATTAGCACAGAGAGCATTTCGAAGTGCTATCACCAATGCCTAAAAACTGCGATAGGTAAAGTAGACCCCCTCAAAACCAAAGTGCACAAACCCAAACGCAGCACCCCCTGGTTCAACAATGAACTCAGAGAACTCAGAAGAGAAGAAAGAGCTCGAGAACATTTGGCCAGAAAAAAACAACTCAGCAGAACTCCAAACCAAACTGCAACAACTAGCCAAAACCTACAAACTCAAAGTACTCGCTCACAAAGTGGAATCACTCAAAAACCACATTTCCAACGCGGCCTCCAATCCTAAAGAATTATTCACAATTATTAGAGAACTATAATCCCCCATCATACCTACAGCCCCATAAACCTGAGTAAAGCCTGGTGTACCACCGTTCAGGATGCTCTATCCTCCAAAGTGAACACCCTACAGAACAAAATAGCCTCGCAAAAAAAGCTCCTACAGCTTACAGCAAACACTCCCCACCATTCAGCCACTATCATAGGGTCAGACATAACCGAATTCCACTTTGCTCAAGTCACCAATAATCAGGTCCTCAAAACAATAGCATCTCTCAAGCCCTCTAATTGCAAAGGAGACAGATTTTCGGCTAAATACGGATATGCAAATAGATCTTCCTCCTTTGTGAAAAGTACAGAGAGCAAAAAGTGATGGCTGCGGACTCTCAACCTGGGAAAAAACTACAGAACAGGATATCATGCCATTCTTCCATGAGAGGGGCACCTGCTACCTTTTTTGTATTTTTGTAACAGACTTGGGCTAGGTCACCCTAAGTTACCTGGAGGAAACCATACGTGGACCCCTTGCTCACTGTGCTCAGTGTGGCACAGCTCCACCTCACTGATGAGGCCCAACAAGGCTGAAACATGTGTCTGGGTTGCTGTTGGTACTCTTGTTCAAAAGAGGTTTGCCGGACATTTTGGTGCTGGACTGCCCTTGTGGGCAGGACAAAGACTGGTATGCAAATTGATATTTCTCCTTTGTGAAAAGTACAGTGAGATAAAAGCGATGGGTGCAGACTCTCAAAGTGGGAAAAAACACAGAACAGGTTATCATGCCATGTTCTTTCTAGAAAGGGGCGCCTGCTACCTTTTTTATAATTTTGTAAGGGATTTGGGGTTGGTCGCACTAAGTTACATGCGGGAACCCAGACATGGATCCCTTGCTCACTGTGCTCAGAAAGGCACAGCTCCACCTCACTGATGAGGCCCAACAAGGCTGAAACACGTGTCTGGGGTTGCTGTTGGTACTCTTGTTCAAAGGATTTTTGCCTGGCATTTCGGTGCTGGACTGACCTTGTGGGCAGGACAAAGACTGATATGCAAATGGTTATTCCTTCTTTGTGAAAAGTACAGTGAGTTAAAATCAATGGCTCCAGGCTCTCAAAGTGGGAAAAAACCACAGAACAGGTTATCATGCCATGTTCCTTCTAGAAAGGGGCGCCTGCTACCTTTTTTGTATTTTTGTAACAGAATTGGGGTTGGTCACACTAAGTTACCTTGGGGAACCCAGACGTGGACACCTTGCTCACTGTGCTCAGAGAGGCACAGCTCCACCTCACTGATGAGGCCCAACAATGCTGAAACATGTCTATGCGGTTCCTGTTGGTACTCTTGTTCAAAGGAGGTTTGCCTGGCATTTTGGTGCTGGACTGCCCTTGTGGGCATGACAAAGACTGATATGCAAATAGTTATTCCTCCTTTGCGAAAAGTACAGTGTGCTAAAAGTGATGACTGCAGATTCTTAAAGTTGGAAAAAAACACAGAGTAGGTTGTCATGCCATGTTCTTTCTAGAGAGGGACGCCTGCTACTTTTTTTGTATCTGTATATCATCAGCATAATTATTTGCCTCAGCATTAAACAGGTGAGAAACTTTGAGCAGGGCAGCGGCATAACTAGTAAAGGGAATGGGGGACTGAATATACCCTGGGAGAAACCTTACTGCAGGTGTCTGAGGGTAGATATGAAGGGTCCTAAGTATACACATTGTGGTTTGTTTATTAAAATTGATTCCAGCCAACTGTCCTTGTATCTAGTCTCTGATAGTTGGGTCAGAATAATTGAATAATTGATCATATTAAACTTCACTTATAGGTCCATCCATACTAAGGCACCTCATTTACCATCATACAGTTCCATTCTCTTGTCATCTAATGAGGCTGAGATGACACTTTCTGAGCTGTGTAATGAGTGGAAGCCCATCTGAGTTGTGTTCAGAATAGAGTTGTTTTCGAGAAATTGGGTTATTTTATCTTTTATTTATTTATTGCATTCGATTACACGGCCAGACCCTTGGGAATCACAGCATACAAGCATCATATACGTACATCTTAGGTAGCTTAGTTATTTGGTTACATACAAGCATGTTTATCTTACATCTTATTCATACATCATTATCTTAGGTTGCAAGTAGAGTGGTTGAGTTACATGATACAATTGACAAAGTGGTTTTTGCATGGGTGTTTAGTATTTGGTGAATAGCCATGTTTTTAGTTGTTTCTTGAATTTGTGGAAGGCGCTCTCATTGGTGAGGTGGTTGGGGAGCGAGTTCCAGATGTGTGGAGCTGCTATGGGGAAGCTGGTATTGCCTGCTCTGGAGGAGGTGAAGCATGGTATTTGGAGGTGTGTGATGTCACTAGATCTGAGTATTCTAGTTGTATTTTTGTGGGAAATGCTATGAATGAGGTAGATTGGGGCTGTGTTGGATATGCATTTGTGGGTGATAGTGAGTGTTTTGGGTATAATTCTCGCGTGTACTGGTAGCCAGTGTGCATCTTTTCTGTGTTTAGAGATATGGTCTCTACTGTTTATACCTAGTGCTTTATTTTGCAGGAGTTGTGTAATTTGGTTAGGTTTTTTTTAGAGGTGCCTCGCAGTAAAACATTGAAATATTCTAGTTTTGTGAGAATATGGGCTCTGGCGAATGTCATGCAGTTTTCCGTGGAGAAGAGGGGTCTGCTGAGCGTTATTAGCTTGGCTGTGTAGGCCGTGGAGGCGGCTAGAGTGCTGATGTGGTTTTTCATAGTGAGATTAGAGTCGAGGTGAATTCCTAAGGTTTTTTACTTTATGTGAAATGGTGATGTTAGTTATCTATAAGGATGACGATATCGTCAGGGGTGAGTTTGCTGAGTCTAGCATGGGAGCCTACTATAAGGATCTCAGTTTTTCCTCCGTTGAGGCAGAGACTATTATTCACCATCCAGTTTTGGATAAGGGAATACATTTTGTTAATGCAAGCAGTATCCTGTTCCATACTGCCTGAGATGGGGATGAGTATTTGTGTATCGTCGGAAAAGTTTGTGTAAATGACTCCCATGGCATCTAAAGCCGGAAAGAGTAGTTTTGGTAATGCATTGTATAATGTTGGGGAGAGGCAGGAACCTTGTGGTACTCCCAGAGGAACTGGGATGGGATTGGCTGCTTCTTTTCCTAGGGCAACTCTTGAGGTGTGGTCTGAAAGAAACAATTTTTTCCAGTTGGTCGCTTTCTTCGAGAAGTGGAAGTTGGTGGATAGGGTAAGGCATAATTTGTTGTCTTTGTCTAAATCAGACGCTGCAGAGAGATCTAACATTGGTAGGGTACCCAATTTGTCAGAGACCCTAATGGAATCCATCTGTTTTTTTAGGTCAAGGAGGGGGGTCTCTGTACTGTGGCTAGGCTGGAAACCAGATTGTCTGTGCCCTAGCAGGTGATTATGTTCTAGGTGTGTTTGCACTTGGGAGTATGCTATTTTGTCAATGATTTTAGGGAGGAATGGTACTGTTGTTATGGGTCTATAATTTGTCGGTTTGGTAGGGTCTAGTGTGTGTTTTTTAAGTAGGGGTGTAACACATGATGCTTTGATGGATGATGGTATTTCACTGGATTTAAATGATTCATTCACAAATTTGGTGATGGTGGGTGATAGAATATTGGCACAGTCTTTAACTGCTTTCGCCGGGAAGTTGTCGCCTTTACAGTTGGATGGCTTAAAGGATGCTATGGTTTTAAGGACTTGATCATTTGTAACTTGTGAAAGTGCAATTTGGGTACGTCAGATCTTCTGGAGGTGATAGGGGGGTAGGCATGGGTATTAGTAGATTTAAGGAATTTTTTTTTAGAGGATATTTTGCTTTGGAGGGCGTTCACTTTAGCGGATAGAGCATCCTGTATAGTGGTGCACCATGCTTTACTGATGCTAACTGGGCTGATGGGTTGGATGGGGGATTCAAGTTCTTTAATAATAGTGAATAATTCTTTAGTATTTGAGGTTGCGTTGGCTATCCGGTTATAGCGAGAATTGGCGTTATGGGAGAGTACCTTATGTTTGTAAGCTTTGGAAAGTTTTTGCAATTTGATTTGGAGTTCTGGGGAATGTTTTTTCATGATTAGGTGTTCTAGAGCTCTTTTTCCCTTCTGAGTTCAATGAGTTTGTCATTGAACCATTGGGAGCTACGTTTGGGTTTGGGTAATTTGGATTTAAGTGGGGCTATTTCGTCTATAGCAGATTTTTAAACATTAGTGGTAATGGTCTGGAATTTTCTCAGTATTAAGGTTGTCTGAAGGTTTGGCGTGGAGCAATTTATTGAGTAGGGGATTGAGATTTTCAGGGGTAAGTTTAGGGGCATTTCTGACCTGAATAGGTACTAGGCTAGGAGGTTTTGTTATATAATCTGATTTTAGGTTTATACTGAAGTGGATTAGATAGTGGAATGTCCATGGCATCTTACGGATGTCTGCTATGGTCACTGTGGTGTTCAAGGTAAGTATCCAGTCAAGGATTCTTCCTTTGAAGTGGGTGGAGGCTTTCACTATATGAGTGAATTGCATTTCGCAAAATGCTTTGTGGCAGGTTGTTGCTTTGCTACCTTGTGGGTCGTTGAATCCTAAATTGACGTCTCTTAAGACTATATACTTTGTGTTAGGTTTGAGCAAGGGTGTGATTAGTAGGGGTAGGTCTATTTCTTGGTTATTTGGGACACTTGGTGATCTGTATATTATTAGCAAGTTGATTGTTGTTTTCAGCCTAGTGGCTAGTTTTAGAGCGAGAGTTTCGTAGCCGTGAGTGATTCCGTTTTGCACTCCCTGAACTGTAGTGGGGTTTTGTGGATGATGGCTACGCCAATTGTGTTTGAGCGATCGGCTCTGAGGAGGGTGTAGTCAACAGGGATGCTAGTGTGATCTGTGGGACTGATGCAGTTCTAGTGTGCAATCATGTATGTCAGTTGCGTGGGCTCCAAGAGTTTGTACATTAAATAGAGCTCCTGATAGGGTTTTGCTGGGTTTGGGCAGTCTCGGGGGCGAGGCCGAGTGCGTCTGGGGGTGGGTTGTTGTAATATTGGGGGAGGTTTGCAGTGTTTCATTTTTGGTGTTGGGTTGTTGGGCCTTGATTATGGGGTTCTGCTTGATTATGCATGGTGTCGCTGTGGAGTAGAGCTGGTTTGTGGGGGGGGGTCTGCTGGATTTTAAGGATGGGGTGATGATGGTGGGTGCGTGATGATAGTCTTTAATTTCTTGTGGAAGGTACGAGGGGCCTTGTGGTAGTTGGATTACGTATGATTCTGGAGGATAAGCGTTTAAGGCGTGCTCTACCTAGTAGTGGTAGTGTTTGAATGTTATGATTAGGGCTGGGTAAGAAGGCAGGGAAGTTAGGAAGGAATGGCGTGGGGCAAGGCAACGGGCGGTGTATGTGGCAGTGGAGTCGGGCCAGACCATTCTTATGGTAGATAAAGACACCTTTTGAGCAAGCAATATTCTTTGGGGGCGATGCTGCTAGGTGATGTGGGGTTGTGGTGACGTGACTGGTGTGCAAGTGTGCATAGTCAGGTGAGTAATGGTGCTGTAGAGTAGGAGGAGGAGTGATTGAGTGGGCGCGACTAATCTGAGAGATTTCTTAGTACTATATTTGGAGGGCTCATTCGTCTTGCTCATATGTGCGCCAGTGGCAAGTGGGTTGTGGTGTTGCATTGGGGCAGGTGTTCTAGTTAGCAGGCAGGCGTTGGGTAGCCTGTTACCATGTTGCATAGGCGAAAAGAGTTACTGTTTGGGTGCGCTGGTGTTACTGGTAGTCTGGTTCGGGTGTTGAGCAGGAGGCTGCTGTTATGCTTAATAAAGATGGTGCAATGGGCAGTGGGGCAGAGTAGGTATGGGGTGAGTATGTTTTCCACTTGGGGTGGTTGGGGCTCATTGTTCCGATGGCGCTGCAAGAAGAGGCGCAGGAGGGTGCATCAGGGCTGATCTTGTTGAGTCTGCTACTCGTGTTTGGTCGCCAGGTGGAGGTGGGGGCTCAAAATTAACAAGGCTTCCATTGGTGTGCTTGTTGACAAATGGATGTGCGTCACAGCGTTTATGTTGCAGCGGGAGAGCGGAATTTCGAAAATACAGAATTCAAGCTAACATGTGGCTGTACACAACACTGATGCAATGTGAGAGGAGTATACATTAAAGCGAACAAAGCAGAATAAACAGTGGCATACAGTACTGGTTACGGCATTAAATGCGGGGTGCAGTAGTCGAGCGTCATACATTGAATTTGCAGTAATCATATATGAGCAAAACACAACAATTGTAATACGGTATACAGTGATGCAATATTGAACTAGGGCGAGTGCAGGGATATGAGTTAGTGTTGTGGACAAAATGGTAGAGGTATTGTCCCTTGAGTCTCGATGCTGGGAGAGTTTGGATCTTACCAGAGTACTGCCTGGGCGACCGGATCTGTCGTACAGTTTTCAGCAGGGATGGATAACGGCGTTAGTGGCTGGCCCTGGGCTCAGGACAGGAGCCTTCGTTCTCCGCCTTAGTGTGGCAGCCGGCTTGCACCTGCCGGTGGACTGGGGGCAAGGATAGGCTAGTAAGCAGCAAATCAAAGAGGTCGTAGTGACCAGTGTGCTGAGGCACCTAGAGGTCGGCCATCTTGAAATGGTCGGGCCTTGTGAGCATTGGGTGCTTTTAAATAAGTATGCACGGACAAGTGCAGGCACAAAATTGCATTCAGGTTGAAAAGTGATTCAGCAAGGTAGTGGGCTCAACATGGATGATGCGGCTTGAGACCCGATGGGTGAAGGGAGGTAGTCAGGCCTCAGGCTCACCTCGGATATATGTTTCCGCTCCTGTTGAAACAGGGGCACTGGTCCAGCAGCGTGCCTCGATGGGGGAGATCCTGGTCCGTTGGGTAGTCGAGTAATAGCTCAGGACAGGAGCCTTCCTTCTCCACCTTAGTGCAGCATCCAGCTTGCGCCTGCTTGTGGGCCGGGGACAAGGATAGGCTAGTGAGCAGCCAATAAAAGAGGTCGTAGTGACCAGGGTGCTGAGGCACCTAGAGGTCGGTCATCTTGGAATGGTCGGGCCTTGTGAGCATTGGGTGCTTTTAAATAAGTATGCACAGACAAGTGCAGGCAGAAAATGCCATTCAGGTCGAAAAGTGATTCAGCAAGGTAGTGGGCTCAACATGGATGATGCGGTTTGGGATCCGATGGGGGAAGGCAGGTAGTCGGGCCTCAGGCTCACCTCGGATATATGTTTCTGCTCCTGTTGAATCACGGCCACTGGTCCAGCAGTGCGCCTCGTTGGGGGAGCTCCTGCTCCTAGTGCGTCAAGTGTTAGTTGATCAGCCACAATTTTTCCCAGTAAATTAGCAAAAAAGGAGAAGTTAGAAATAGGGTAGAAAGGTGCCATGTCAGGGAGTCAGTATATGGTTTCTTTAGAATAGGCATGCTTCAACCATACCTGAAATAACTCTTGTAAAAGAGAGTGCATCCTGTGGGATGTCTCTTTTGTCTGAGATATGATCCTGTTGGATACATGTACCCTGAGCAATAGCTATGCTGATTCATTTCTGAGGCTGCCTGATCTGTGAAAACTGAGAAATAGTTCTGTGTCAATAACCTGAGGACAAATATATCCAAATATTGACTATTTATACAGTAATTTTGTAGAACACACGTTATGGAATCCATGCATGTGTAGGTTTTTATTTTTATGTACAATTCAAAAAGAATGTGAGAAAAATGGTCACAAACAGGAAGGAGAAGCAGAGGCCACCCTAACAAACTGGTAAACTGCATCCTCAAATGGTATGAACCTGGTGGATGCATCATCCTCTGACACCACAGAAGGAGCAACAATAGCAATCTTCTCACAAGCCTATGTAGGAGACTACAACTCCCCAGTATCGTTCTGCTGGCTCAGCTCTTTGGCTGTCATGCACATGGTTTGGGGCTACTTGATTAAGAGCTCCATTTTCGTCTGGTACTTTATCGAGTTTTCGTGCACCGGCAAGCAATTGTGGGCATTTGGGACACTGCTGACAATCTCTGACATCTTGAATGCGAAAGACACCAGTTCCAGCACCAGGGTGCATCTGCAAGATAGAGCACGTTCACCATGTTTACTGAAACTAACTCTGCTGTCACTTTGAAGTAAAAATCAAGCAATGCTTAACGAAACATTAAAGGAGTAACAAGAATGCACCCGAATATGATATTCTGCGGTTTCTCAAACACCCTTCACTGTGACTGAATTACACAACTAATGTCAACATTTGTTATCAATTACAATCACGTACATTAGAAAAGGAAGGCACCTATCAATTGTGCATTACACATTCCTCTAATAAAATGGCACTTAAGAGAAAATATCAGTTTAAAAAACATCATGTTTCAAAAGGAGGGGGTGAACTACTGTCAACATAATGAGAGTTTTGATTGCGGTAACTGAAACAGGAATTTAGAAAATGACCATAGGGTTCTTTCTAAAGTTCAAAGTTTAAATTTGACGCAAGATGTGGATTGTTTGTGACCTTCTTTATTGTTTTTTTGGGATTGGATTGATGTTCAGTATTGTTCAACAGAAAATGTGATTCTAAACTGTGCATGTTTAGGGCACTAACCTTTTCTGAACAAAATGGATTAACACATTTAATTCAGCTGAGGTGTGATTAGCAGAACACATTGGTTGTTTAGTGATTCATAGTGTAGAGGTCATGCCCCTTCTGCCAGTACAATCATTTATTTTGAAATTTGTTTATTGGCATTTCTTAAGGAACATACATGACAGCATTATCAAAACATTTTTACAGACAAAACAATAACGTAAATAATACAACAATAACCATACAGAATAAACCATAACTGTCTCCAAGTCAGGTGCATGGTCCAAATTGGTGAATGTGATGAGTGTGGTGGGTGTGGGTGGGGGGGCTATGTACCTTCCTCAGAACATGAGTATCAAATCGGCCTTTTCTTCACTCACCATGGGCATCCGAGGGGGGCTTGCGTACTAAATTGTGCTATTCTATGTGGGGTCATATATGTGCGGTATAGCACATTGAGTTGCACTAACCTGACCCTGGCATTTCTGGATACTACCTTGGGAAATGCCAGGGCTCTTTCTCATTCTCTGTCGGTAATCTCCAGCCCTAAGCCTGTTTCCCTCCTAGATTTCAGTTCTATACTGCAGGGTTGGGCCTCTCTATAAACTGACAGCATTATATTTGGGATACCATCTCCAGCCCTCCCCAAGTTTGTACATCAGTGTCATGAGAGGATGTGCCTCGGGTTCTTCAGGCCACATGTCCTATTTAGCTAGGGCTGCCCACCTGATAGGCTGGTACCACAGGAATTGGCCCTCTGGTATACCATCCACTGTCTGGAGTAAGGCAAAGTCCTTGAAGGTTCCATCCGTGTATAGGTCACCCCATGTGTAAACCCCATTTCTTTCCCAGAGTCTCATGTACGATAGATCAACGTTAGTTTTGTATAAATCAGATATCAGCGGGACCTCAGGGGAGTAGGAGTGTCTTAAGTGTAGAAGTGTGCAGGTTCTGTGCCCAGGATCACTAACATTGGTGCGTTGTTCAGGCAGGTTTTGGGTACCCAGACGAGTTCCTTAAGTTGCAGGGGGGCAATTAGGTGTTGCAGTAGTCTAGTTTCTGTCTTGATGTTGTCTGACAGCCATCGGGCGATGAAACTGAGTTGTGCTGCTAGATAATATTTCTCTAGATCTGGAAGCTGAATGCCTCCTAACCTGTGTGGCAGAGCCAATGTAGACAATGCTAGTCTATTCCTGCCCTTCCCCCACAAGAATCCCCAGAAAATTGTCTCGAGTAGACGGATAAAGGGGGCATTGATGTAGTAGTACACATTTTGGAAGTGATAAAGAAATCTGGAAAGGACTATCATTTTAATGATTGATGCCCTACTCATAATTGAAAGTGGGAGCTTGGACCAAAAGCCAATTGATTTGCGTAAGGACCTGAGTGCAATGCCAGTGTTATGTTCGTGCATCAGTTCCGGTGTATGTAACACATTAACTCCCAGATAACTGAATGAGGTTAGTTGCCACTGGATTCCCACCTTCGGGAGGTCGTCGATACTCCCACCCCTCAGTCCTGCTAATAGGAAAAGACAGAATTTCTGCCTGCTGAACCTTATACCTGAGACCATGGAGAAATTATCCAGAACCTCCAACATATGAGGCACATTTATAAGGGGGTCCCTGATATATAAGAGTATGTCATCCACATACAGCGAAATTATATGATCCACCCCACCTACCCATATGCCAGCGTCAAAGAATTGCTTCCTAAAATAAATAGCAATTGGCTCCAGGACCAGTATGTAGAGCATGGGGGACAATGGGCAGCCTTGCCGAGTGCCCCTGCATGTGTCCCATTTCCCAGACACAAACCTACCAGACTTCACCCTTGCTTTGGGGTCAGTGTATAGAATGTGCACCCATTTTATAAAGCTTCTCCGAACCCAAACTCCCAGGGGGTCGCCAGAAGCCACTTCCAGTAGAAGGAATTGAATGCTTTTATGGCATCTAAGTAGTAATGTGTAAGAGCCAGCCTCCTGGTCTACCAGGTCCATGATACATTGAAGCCTACAGAGATTTGCTGTGGTGTTGTGGCTTGGCACAAAGCCATTCTGATCAGAGTGCACTAACCCTCCAACTAATCTAGAGAGCCTACTGGCTAAAATCATGGTTAATACCTTGACGTCATAATTAAGCATTGCAAGTGGGTGGTAGGAGTCACACTCGTCTATCGGTTTCCCAGGTTTTAGCATCCGGATGATGAGGGTCTCCCTCATGCTGTCTGGCAAAATCCCCAGATGTTATGCCTCCTGGAACACTTTAAGCAGCAGTGGCGTGAGGGATGCTTCATAGGTCTTATAAAACTCAGGGAGGGAGCCCGTCACTGCCAGGGTTTTTACAAGTGGCCAGGGATTTTATAGCCTCTGTAATGTCCTCAACGGTGATGTCTGCGTCCAAGGCCTCTCTTTGTGTAGATGTCAGCATGGGTAAACCGATCTCCTCAAGTGTGCCTAGGATTTCCTCCTGCGGGACTGGGGCTTGGTGCAAATACAATTGGGTGTAAAATAACTTAAAGGTTTCATTAATTTGTTGTTGCGTCTGGTGTAGGGTGCCATCCTCCCCCTTCAATGTGGTTGTGTGGTGCTTGGGGTGTTCCCTTCTACAGAGCCAGGCCAGTAAGCGACCGGGTCTATCAGCCTCTGTGTGTGTCCTAATGGTTCTGGCTGCGTAATCGAACTTAAGTAGTCTGCCCCAGGTCTCCCTGCATTCGTCCCTCAGCCGACTTAAGGCCTCCTCCTCTTGCCGCGTGCCCCGGGTGTTTGGATTCAATCCTCCTGATGCCGTCCTCACGCTGTTTCAGCTCATTTCTCAGTATCCTCCTGATGCCACCCGCTTTTGCGATAATTTCCCGCCGTATTACAACTTTGAGGGCCTTCCATAACGTGCCCACCCTTTCCACACTGCCCTCATTCTCCTCAACATATTTCTCTACGGACTCCTGAAGGTCGTTCCTAAATACTGGAACCTTCAGCACCATTGTGGGCATTCTTTATAGCGGGATGCGAGGTCTGGGGCCAAACATACTCCATTCAACCGCCAGGGGCGAGTGATCTGATATGGATCGTTCTAGGTATTGTGGCGGTTCCATATGGGGAGGTGTTCCCTGCTAGTGAATATGTGATCTATCCTGGTGTACAGGCCATTCGGGGATGAGAAGTAGGAGTAACCCCGCACCCCCGGGTGTAGCTCCCGCCAGATATCTACCAAATCCAGTCACTCTATCATCGAGTTTATGGCAGTGGAGGCCGCTGAAGCTTGTTTCAAGGAAGGGGCAGACCTGTCCAGATCAAAGTCACATACACGATTGAAATCCCCTCCAAATGAAGAAGCTGTTCCTGTATTACAAATCGGCCCTCTATATCCGACTCCACTTTAAGCGGCTTAAAGGGAATCTGGGGACTAATCCACGTGAACACCCCCCTCGCAAATTTGGAATAAGCCGCGCCAAAACCTTGCCCACCTCAGTGCTCCTGTAATTTAAGCATAGCTTTCTTTGTCAGGTAAGTTTCCTGTATCAGGGCTATTCCCACACGCTTCCTGTTTAGGTAAGATTTATTTCTATTCCTGCGGTGATAGGTGCCCAATCCCCAAACATTCCATGTTAGCACTGTGATCCGTGCTGCCATATCAGTATAAAAAGGAATTGCGGGACTGTGTTCCCACTGCCATTGTCGCTCAGTAGGACTACAGTGTCACGGAAGCCCCTTACAGCCCAGGCACTCCGATTTGTTCCACTCAGTTCCCAGACCCCATCATTCCCACAACCTGCCCAGCCCTGCTCTGAGATTTCTCAACCATGCAAACATCCGCCATTATAAGCGGTCGAACAATCAACAATAACGAGCAACTGCTCCCAGCTGCCGCAGCGCTCAGGTGCCCCCCCCCACCATTTTGGCCTGTTGAGGTCTTTTGGTGCGGGTAAAGTGCTGGCAACAGGCCTACACTGGTTTTAGGTGGGGTGGGTGTCAGTACAACATGCATGCAGCTCGGTGGACTCGCCGTCCGCACTTGCAATCAGATTGGAAATTGCAGTGACAGTGAAATATAGTGAACATCACGTTGCAGCTTCATAAAATGGAACTTGAACAAAATGCATTTCCCGTTACCCCCCTCCCAGCCCCTGGTCAGTCAAGTGACGGGTTCTTCGACCCCCGCCAGGTTGATATGCTCCAGCCACATGTTGACCCCAGCTGGCGTGTCCAGGAAAATGGCCTTCCCTTTGTAGAGCACCTTGAGGCGAGATAGATAAAGCAGCATGTATTTGAGGTTAAGCTTTCAGAGCCTCGCTTTAATCAGCACAAAAGAGTTCCTTGCTCGTTGCACTGCTGGCGTGTAATCTGGATAAATGACAATCTTATAATCGTCTCTCTTGATTACCCTGTCCTCCCTAGAATACCTGAGTATGACTTCCCTTTCCCGGGAGATCAGTATTTTTGCAATCATCGGGCTTGGGTAGGAGCCGTGTGGGTGGCGTTTTTGCAGTGACCAATGGACCCTTTCTACTGAGAAGCCCTGGTACAGGTTGCCAGCGCCAATTTCCTGTTGCAACATAGTTTCCACAAACTCGGTCGGGTCTGTCCCCTCCATGTCTTCTGGAATCCATAAAATACAAATGTTATCGCGGCGGGCGCGTCCCTCCGCATCTTCAGATCGCGCCTCTAAACGTGCCACTTTTTTCTCCAATTCGTGGACCCTAGCCTTCAAATCGGACGTAGACTTAGTGGTTTCTTGTAGGCCAGCTTCTGCCGTGGTCACTTTCCCCATCAGGTTGCGAGTGTCTTGGCGCATTAGTTGCATATCAGACTTCACTTCATCATTTTTGGTGTCAATAAATGATCTGAGTGCTGCTATAGCCTGTAGTACCTGTGCGTCCTTGGAAGTGTCTGAAGAGGCAGGTGGTTCTTGTTGTATGGGAGCCTAATGCTGTGGTTGCTGTTTGGGTCTGGCCACAGAGAAGGTCTCCATTATGGACATCTTTGGTTTATTTTTGGAGGGGCACATGCCCAGCCGAGTCTCCTTGGATGATGCAATAGTGTCTAATGGGGAAGCAGTCCCCGTGGTGTGACGGATGCAAAAGTCTGTGGCGAATGGCCGGTTGTTTAGGGACATGTAATCAGCCAGCCAGACTTCAGGTAGGCACGTGATGTGCCCTAGTGGTCAGATCTGAGTGTGAACAGGGCGACTGAACTTCCTCAATGAGACCAACAACAATTGCAGATGCTGATGGTTAGGAATTTGTTTCAATGGTGGTGCTGCTTGATGGTCCAGGCATCCTGGTTGGAGCAAGGTGGCAAGAGTGGACGACCTTCGCCCAAGAGGGGCGCCCTGGTGTGCTGGGGTATGCTAGGCAGAGTGGACACACAGTTATAGAATTGACCCTTGTGGGTGTCCCCACCCTAGGGCAAGTTTGTGGTGCAGCATCCGCGTGGACCCACCACACTCGTTCTGCAGCACTCAGGTGATCCATTGGGTGTGCTGCAGTGGTGACATCTGCAAGGCAAAGAGAATGCGGCAGGGCTCGTGGAAAGGCAAGTTCCTGTGATTACTTGCCTGCAGGGCCCGGGCTATGAGGCATTACCAGGAGAAGCTAGTGGGTGCTCAAAATCCGCGTGAAGTATGCCGACCCGAGCTGCCCAGGCATGTCCGGCAGCCAGATGTCTGTGTGCCCCCCCAGTGCGCGTTAAGACAGGGGGACAAAGTGGCCCAGTATGGGTGACCCGTAGAGCAGGTTGTGTGGCTTCTCCACCCAGAAATTGGCCCATAACAAAAGAGTTATAGTGATATGCTGCGGCCGTGCCCGGTGCCCAGGTGCACTGAAGGAGGTGGGTCGGGGCATCACGTACCTTGATGCAAGTCCCGGCAGCTGGCCCGTTCCCTGTCTAAATCCGGCAGTGGCTCTCAGAGCACAGGTTGATGCCACAGAGCCTGCCGTCTACACGGCAGGATCTGGGAATGTGGGAGCCAGCAGCACCTCCTCTCTCCCCACAGAGCAGCTCTGGCCGTGTTCTGTTAGCTGTGCCGCGTGCACCGCAGCAACGCACCTCCAGGCAAGGAACCACAAGTGGGTTGCAGGTGGGTATCAGACTGAGCTGTAGTCCGAGCGCGGACAAGGAGTTGGCCTTGGGTCCCGACTCGGGTCAGTGCAGGGTCAAAAGCCACTGGACTCGTTAAGATGATAATGCACCCAGGCTTTCTGAATGCGCAAACAGGACCAAGGAAGCAGTGTCAGTTTGCCTCATATGCCAGTGCGGGCAAGGAACCGGCCAGTTCCATCATGTACAGGTCTTCGCCAGGCACTCTCAGTATTCCGTCTGTGCCATTTTGTTGAACATAGTGGAGTCTCTTAGAAAGGTCGACGCTGTGACTCTCCGGTTCTGATTTTCATCCGGAGGCCCTCCAGGCAGTGGGGAAGGAATCCGTACACCGAAGGCTGCGTCCATTGATAGGAAGTTTATTCCTGTTCATCTGCAATAGGATCAGGCAGAGGATCTCGGACGGGAGCTCAACAGACCAGCCTCTTCACGCGATGTGCGCTAGCCACGCCCACCTCTGCCAGTACAATCATTGTGTACAATGCTTAGAATATGCCTCGTGTAGTTACAGTTTAATAGGTGGAGACAACACAATCTTACATGGACGTTTATTTTGTGTATTCCAAATGAGGAAATTGTGATCTAAATGTATTAATTATTTATATTTCTTAATATTTTGCCTTGGCCTTATGCTATTGTGTGTCTTTTTTGTATGTTCAGGTGATGCGGCATGACTCTCACCATGCCAACACGCAATACCTCTGCGGAGTCTGTTCCAATCAGTTCAGTTACACTACAGTAAGAGCCAAGTTCTGCAATCCGAACATCTATCTCACATACAGAATACCATTTTTAGAATTGTCTTAAGACTTCAGGTAGGCACGTGATGTGCCCTAGTGGTCAGATCTGAGTGTGAACAGGGCGACTGAACTTCCTCAATGAGACCAACAACAATTGCAGATGCTGATGGTTAGGAATTTGTTTCAATGGTGGTGCTGCTTGATGGTCCAGGCATCCTGGTTGGAGCAAGGTGGCAAGAGTGGACGACCTTCGCCCAAGAGGGGCGCCCTGGTGTGCTGGGGTATGCTAGGCAGAGTGGACACACAGTTATAGAATTGACCCTTGTGGGTGTCCCCACCCTAGGGCAAGTTTGTGGTGCAGCATCCGCGTGGACCCACCACACTCGTTCTGCAGCACTCAGGTGATCCGTTGGGTGTGCTGCAGTGGTGACATCTGCAAGGCAAAGAGAATGCGGCAGGGCTCGTGGAAAGGCAAGTTCCTGTGATTACTTGCCTGCAGGGCCCGGGCTATGAGGCATTACCAGGAGAAGCTAGTGGGTGCTCAAAATCCGCGTGAAGTATGCCGACCCGAGCTGCCCAGGCATGTCCGGCAGCCAGATGTCTGTGTGCCCCCCCAGTGCGCGTTAAGACAGGGGGACAAAGTGGCCCAGTATGGGTGACCCGTAGAGCAGGTTGTGTGGCTTCTCCACCCAGAAATTGGCCCATAACAAAAGAGTTATAGTGATATGCTGCGGCCGTGCCCGGTGCCCAGGTGCACTGAAGGAGGTGGGTCGGGGCATCACGTACCTTGATGCAAGTCCCGGCAGCTGGCCCGTTCCCTGTCTAAATCCGGCAGTGGCTCTCAGAGCACAGGTTGATGCCACAGAGCCTGCCGTCTACACGGCAGGATCTGGGAATGTGGGAGCCAGCAGCACCTCCTCTCTCCCCACAGAGCAGCTCTGGCCGTGTTCTGTTAGCTGTGCCGCGTGCACCGCAGCAACGCACCTCCAGGCAAGGAACCACAAGTGGGTTGCAGGTGGGTATCAGACTGAGCTGTAGTCCGAGCGCGAACAAGGAGTTGGCCTTGGGTCCCGACTCGGGTCAGTGCAGGGTCAAAAGCCACTGGACTCGTTAAGATGATAATGCACCCAGGCTTTCTGAATGCGCAAACAGGACCAAGGAAGCAGTGTCAGTTTGCCTCACATGCCAGTGCGGGCAAGGAACCGGCCAGTTCCATCATGTACAGGTCTTCGCCAGGCACTCTCAGTATTCCGTCTGTGCCATTTTGTTGAACATAGTGGAGTCTCTTAGAAAGGTCGACGCTGTGACTCTCCGGTTCTGATTTTCATCCGGAGGCCCTCCAGGCAGTGGGGAAGGAATCCGTACACCGAAGGCTGCGTCCATTGATAGGAAGTTTATTCCTGTTCATCTGCAATAGGATCAGGCAGAGGATCTCGGACGGGAGCTCAACAGACCAGCCTCTTCACGCGATGTGCGCTAGCCACGCCCACCTCTGCCAGTACAATCATTGTGTACAATGCTTAGAATATGCCTCGTGTAGTTACAGTTTAATAGGTGGAGACAACACAATCTTACATGGACGTTTATTTTGTGTATTCCAAATGAGGAAATTGTGATCTAAATGTATTAATTATTTATATTTCTTAATATTTTGCCTTGGCCTTATGCTATTGTGTGTCTTTTTTGTATGTTCAGGTGATGCGGCATGACTCTCACCATGCCAACACGCAATACCTCTGCGGAGTCTGTTCCAATCAGTTCAGTTACACTACAGTAAGAGCCAAGTTCTGCAATCCGAACATCTATCTCACATACAGAATACCATTTTTAGAATTGTCTTAAGTCTGCTCCTGCTCAAGTGTGTGTCTCTGTTGCAGCCAAATAGCTTTATGCATGCCTTTACCCTTTTATTCTCCTTAACATTAGTGTCTTATCTGGTGATGAGAAGCCTACCTCTTTATCAGAACCCTCACTCGTGTATTTTTCTTGAGAGAAATATTATATATTGCTCATTTCTATTGATAAACATGGCCATCCCATCAACACATTTCACCACTATTTTTGGCCCAATTCATCTCTTTTGCATGGTGGAAAAAGCCTTCAGAAATGTGATATGGGTGTTCAGTATTGTGAGTGATGTTGTTCCCATTGCAACAGCGCCATTAATTTTCTCTTGGCATCGGAAGGGTTTGATTCTGTAGAGTGTGATACTCCATGGGGGACCTATGTGTTGTGTTCTTCACATTTCTGTGCGCCCAAGGTATAGACATTTCGTTTCTAGAACCAACATCTCTTCATCCACTACTAGTGCTGGATATCTTCTTGGACGAGGCATTGCATGTGGATGACACCATGGAGTGGAAGAAAGTTCAGGGGCAATTAAAAACAGCCATTGTCCTCTGTGATGAAGTGACAATGCAAGGAGTGCCCAATTGGTGAATGAACAACACAATCTAGTGGAGAAAGGGGTAGGGTATCACAATCGCACCTTACCTTGCTGCTTGTTGGAGGGGTCTTCAGGTGAGGGCAGCCTCTGGTCCCCTGGTAAACCACCACGACCAGCGGATTGAAAATGTGTCTTGGCTCTGCCCAGGGGAAGCATAGCCAAAGAGATGTGGGAAAAAAAAACATTTTGGGTAAAAGACCAGATGGACTGGAATGAAGATCCCAGCACATAGGAGAATATCCACAGGAATCCACACGAGGTATCCTCCAACAAAGGCATACAACCATTCTGAGGAAGGAACAGGAACACTGATGAGTGAGAACAGGTCATAGGAGGGAACCATAGAGGAACCAAGAAGGAGTAAGTAAGGTGGCAAGAAAAGAAAAACATATAAAGTGGAGCGCAACAGAGTAATGTTGCAAAGTGATGAATACCAGCTGCCTACTCTGTGTTGTGCTCTCGGGCGGACAACGTCACGACACGCGAGTGTGGAATCACATAATGTCATCCGCCATGATGGATAGGTTGGGAGCACTTCGACCAATGCCAAACGGACCATACTAGTGTTGTCCATGCATGCCGGTAAGTCATGACATCATGCCCCATCCCAAGGTGTGTGGCACCTGGTTACCATGGAAAGGACTGATGAAAGAGACGTATAAGACAGGGGGCTTGAATGCGCTGAACCGGCTCCCAGGACCTCTCGCTTACTGGATACCCATTCCAGTTTACCAGGTATTTTAGCCTGCCTCAATGATATCGGGAATCACATATGGTGTCAATTCGTGTAGCAGGTTTGTGCTGAGAGATGGGGTTTCAAAAGGGATACATGAAAGGCCAGATGGATCCTTTCCCAGGAGGAGTGTAAAGACAGCCTGAAGGCTAAAGGATTGATGACCTTCATGATTTTAAATGGGCAAAAATATTTAGGTGAAAATGTAGACGAGTGAAGATGCAATGGCAGATGTTTGGATGATAACCAAACCTGTTCTCCAATACAGTTTGAAGGTGCTTTCTGAACATTTTTTTATCAGCAAAACACTTGGAGGCCGATTCATGGAATAATTTGCGCGGCGCAAGTGGGCAAAAACGTGTGAATCGCAGTGGAATAGCGAAAATCGCAGTGCAAGTGCGAAAATCGCACGAAAAGCAGCGCACATCGACTCATGGAAGTCCGTGCGCGAGAAAACCAGCGGATGTGCGATAAAAAAGTGCGCGGCGCACGTTGGCGCACAGGCCATCTAACAGCGTGCGCCAGGTCACAGCGAAAATCGCACAGGCCAGAGCGAAAATCGCACATAGCGCGGCGCACGCAACAAAAGTAGGCGTAACACTCGGACTGGGGAACAACTTGCCAAAACGTGGGCGTCACGGGGGAAGTACAGGGCACAAGTGCGCGGAACGCCCACACGCTAGCCTACAACACGTATTCATGGAATAGAATAGGGCAAAAAAGCGCACGCTCAAACCAGCGCACAGGCACAAACACGACTGCCACAACAAAGCAGGCGGTAGAGTCTCTGCGGCTGTAAGAAATGTGCGCCAAAAGGTGCGCCAACAAATAGCACCTATATACTGCCATGATGAATGTCCTATACTGTCGTGCAAAGGGGTACCCACAAACACGGACCCGCTGACAAAAAATACGTGTGCGTGTATACCGGGGTGCGCGGGAAGTCTCACACGCGAATGGGCCAGTGCGAGCAGGGTACGTGTATTACATGGGTGCGCGGGAAGTTCCACATGCGATTCCATCAGGGTACGTGTATTTCAGGGGTGCGCGGGAATTTCCACACGCGAATGGGCCAGTGCGAGCAGGGTACGTGTATTACATGGGTGCGCGGGAAGTTCCACACGCGATTCCATCAGGGTACGTGGATTTCAGGGGTGCGCGGGAAGTTCCAGATGCGAATTCTGCAGGGTACGTGCATTTCAGGGGTGCGCGGGAAGTTCCACACGCGAATGGGCCAGTGCGAGCAGGGTACGTGTATTACATGGGTGCGCGGGAAGTTCCACACGCGATTCCATCAGGGTACGTGGATTTCAGGGGTGCGCGGGAAGTTACACACGCGATAGTCCCAGTGCGAGCAGGGTACGTGTCTTTCAGGGGTGCGCGGGAAGTTCCACACGCGAATTCTGCAGGGTATGTGCATTTCAGGGGTGCGCTGGAAGTTACACACGCGAATGGGCCAGTGCGAGCAGGGTACGTGTATCACATGGGTGTGCGGGAAGTTCCACACGCGATTCCATCAGGGTACGTGGATTTCAGGGGTCCGCGGGAAGTTCAACACGCGAATGGGCCAGTGCGAGCAGGGTACGTGTATTACATGGGTGCGCGGGAAGTTCCACACGCGATTCCATCAGGGTACGTGGATTTCAGGGGTGCGCGGGAAGTTACACACGCGAATGGGCCAGTGCGAGCAGGGTACGTGTATTACATGGGTGCGCGGGAAGTTCCACACGCGATTCCATCAGGGTACGTGGATTTCAGGGGTGCGCGGGAAGTTACACACGTGAATGGGCCAGTGCGAGCAGGGTACGTGTATTACATGTGTGCGCGGGAAGTTACACACGCGATAGTCCCAGTGCGAGCAGGGTACGTGTCTTTCAGGGGTGCGCGGGAAGTTCCACACGCAAATTCTGCAGGGTACGTGCATTTCAGGGGTGCGCGGGAAGTTCCACACGCGAATGGGCCAGTGCGAGCAGGGTACGTGTATTACATGGGTGCACGGGAAGTTGCACACGCTATTCCATCAGGGTACGTGTATTTCAGGGGTTCTGGGGAGTACTACACGTGAATTGGCCTTGTGGGTCCTCCCAGGTGTACGCTCCACAACCTCCACGGCCCCTGCAGGCAGCCCACACCACGGGGGACTACCCTGCACCCCTGCTCATGTCCCGCAGGCAGCCCATCCACCATGGGCATGCCCCCAGCCAACCCAGATGTCACCTTGCACTACTGATCAACAATGCATGTCTCCCACCACCCCCACCTCCCAGCATCCAGGGTCACCCTCCACCAGGCCCCCACTCATGTCTCCCACCACCCCCACCCCACAGCAGTGCAGGGGCAGCCTCCACCAGGCCCCCACTCATGTCCCCCTGCACCCCCACCCCCCGGCAGTGCAGGGTCACCCTCCACCAGGCCCCCACTCATGTCCCCCTGCACCCCCACCCCCAGCATCCAGGGTCACCCTCCACCAGGCCCCCACTCATGTCTCCCACCACCCCCACCCCCCAGCATCCAGGGTCACCCTCCACCAGGCCCCCACTCATGTCCCCCTGCACCCCCACCCCCCAGCATCCAGGGTCACCCTCCACCAGGCCCCTACTCATGTCCCCCTGCACCCCCACCCCCCAGGATCCAGGGTCACCCTCCACCAGGCCCCCACTCATGTCTCCCACCACCCCCACCCCCCGGCAATGCAGGGTCACCCTCCACCAGGCCCCCACTCATGTCTCCCACCACCCCCACCCCCCTGCCACCATGGGCAGCCCCCACCAGGCCCCCACTCATGTCCCCCTGCACCCCCACCCCCCAGCATCCAGGGTTACCCTCCACCAGGCCCCCACTCATGTCCCCCTGCACCCCCACCCCCCAGCATCCAGGGTCACCCTCCTCCAGGCCCCCACTCATGTCTCCCACCACCCCCACCCCCCGGCAGTGCACGGTTACCCTCCACCAGGCCCCCACTCATGTCTCCCACCACCCCCACCCCCCTGCCACCATGGGCAGCCCCCACCAGGCCCCCACTCATGTCTCCCACCACCCCCACCTCCCTGCCACCATGGGCAGCCCGCACCAGGCCCCCACTCATGTCTCCCACCACCCCCACCCCCCGGCAGTGCAGGGTCACCCTCCACCAGGCCCCCACTCATGTCCCCCTGCACCCCCACCCCCCAGCATCCAGGGTCACCCTCCACCAGGCCCCCACTCATGTCTCCCTGCACCCCCACCCCCCAGCATCCAGGGTCACCCTCCACCAGGCCCCCACTCATGTCTCCCACCACCCCCACCCCCCAGCAGTGCAGGGGCAGCCTCCACCAGGACCCCACTCATGTCTCTCACCACCCCCACCCCCCGGCAGTGCAGGGTCACCCTCCACCAGGCCCCCACTCATGTCTCACACCACCCCCACCCCCCGGCAGTGCAGGGTCACCCTCCACCAGGCCCCCACTCATGTCTCCCACCACCCCCACCCCCCTGCCACCATGGGCAGCCCCCACCAGGCCCCCACTCATGTCTCCCACCACCCCCACCCCCCTGCCACCATGGGCAGCCCCCACCAGGCCCCCACTCATGTCTCCCACCACCCCCACCCCCCGGCAGTGCAGGGTCACCCTCCACCAGGCCCCCACTCATGTCCCCCTGCACCCCCACCCCCCAGCATCCAGGGTCACCCTCCACCAGGCCCCCACTCATGTCCCCCTGCACCCCCACCCCCCAGCATCCAGGGTCACCCTCCACCAGGCCCACACTCATGTCTCCCACCACCCCCACCCCCGGCAGTGCAGGGTCACCCTCCACCAGGCCCCCACTCATGTCTCCCACCACCCCCACCCCCCTGCCACCATGGGCAGCCCCCACCAGGCCCCCACTCATGTCCCCCTGCACCCCCACCCCCCAGCATCCAGGGTCACCCTCCACCAGGCCCCCACTCATGTCCCCCTGCACCCCCACCCCCCAGCATCCAGGGTCACCCTCCACCAGGCCCCCACTCATGTCTCCCACCACCCCCACCCCCGGGCAGTGCAGGGTCACCCTCCACCAGGCCCCCACTCATGTCTCCCACCACCCCCACCCCCAGCAGTGCAGGGGCAGCCTCCACCAGGTGCTCACAATCCCCAATCATGTGCGTAATGGACAGCCTCCACATCCTAAAAGCCCTACCAAGTAACCCATTCACCCACATGGAAATGGAAATCACATGTTACACCCCCAATGTTCAAGAAGCTAATGAACCCATGTCCGTCACACACAATGGTTGCAATATAATGGGAAAACACACAACATGACATGCATGAAACCAATGAGATGACACCACACAGTGAAGTATGCTAACTAAATTGTATTAAAAAAAATTAAGAATGCAAAAGAAAGAAAACTAACTACAATGTGAATGAGAACAATAAACATGCATGTCCGTATAAAAAACTACCAAGTGTCCATGAGCCCAACTGAACAAAGGAAACCTACTAAAAAAACCTACCTAAAAATCAACTATATACAAAAAGTGGAGCAGTGTCCATCGACTCCAAATCATAATTCGAAAGAAAGGAAACCTAAAACTAAATAACTATATACAAAGGCGGCGGGCTAGTCCAGCGGCTCACTCCGTGGTGTCCCGGGCCAGGGCATCATCGAACTCCTGTTCGATGTCCCGGAGGCGGTCCAGTTCCATGGCCCCGAGGGTCCGCAGGGACGACGCTGTGTCCTCCTCCAACCCCCTGCGGATTGCCTCGAGGCACTCGGCCCGCCTCAGGGCCCTCCGCATGGAGTTCTCCGCCCTGACCATTGTGAGCCACGCCTCTTCCGCCCGCCGCCGCTCCGCACCTATGGCGTGGCCCAACCGCTGCCACACTCTCTGTCCTGGGTCCCCCTGCCCTCCGGCCGATGGCCACCCCTCCGATGTCGAAAGCCCCGAGCCTTCATGGCTCCCAACATGTTGCTGCTGCTGCTGCTCTGCCTCTGGCCGTGCACTGCCTCCTGCTGCCTGCACATCCTCCGCCGGCTGGGGTGCACTTGTTGATGTGGCCACCCCTGCTGGACCTCCGACTCCCGACTGTGGCAGGGATGCCTCCTCCACCAGCCTGGCCGCACCGTCAGAGACAGCTCCACAGGGCACCCAGGTGACTGATGGGTGGGAAGATGGCACAGAGGACGACTGGCGCGTAGGGGGTCCAGTTGAGGAGGGGGTCGGAGCAAGCCCCATCAGATGGAGGAATCCGGCCTGGGTGACCTGTCCCAGCAGGCTGACGTGGTCAACGAGCCATTCGAGATGACGTGCAGTCTCTCCATGAAAAGACTGCAGGTCACCTCGCATGGCCCGTTGACGCAACGCCACACCAGCCAGGACAGGCTCAACCCGGACCTGGATGGCCACGTCCGCAGGCAGACTAAGGCCAGTTGACGTTAGCTCATCCCCTGCCTGAAAACGGGTCTGGACGTAGGCATCCCTGCTGGTGCAAGATGATGCAGGGACAGGATCGGGGACAGGGTTGCACACAGGCACCTCCGCGGCCGCCTGTGCTGCCTCCTGTCCCTGGTCCTCCACTGCACCACTAGCACCAGTGGGATCCCCACCTCCAGACCCCGTCTGTGGTGCTTGCGCGGCCCCCTCCTCCACCAAACCCCCCACCAACCTGGATGACTCCGTGCCATCTTCCCCTGTTGGGCCCTGTGGGGTCCCAGCTGCCCCTTCTGCTGCCGAGGAGTCCGACTGCAACCTCCGCCTCTTGAACCTCCCCCCGGCAGCTGCGGCCTGGGACGCGGCACCGGACTTCTCACTCCCCGACGAGATGACAACACGGGAGGGGAGACGGGCCTTGCGTCTCCGGCTGGCGGTCGGATCCCCGCCGCTGTGCTCCACAGCACCTTCTCCGCCCTCTTCATCAGTTGACGCTGCAGACAGGGAGAAACAAAACACAGGCATCAGGGCACTGTACAATGGACACATACACACATGACAGTTGCACATGAGTGGCATTGGCAAACCTCAGACATGTCATCACAATCCCCAACACACATGTCATTGCAACTGGCACACATGAGCCATACCACAGCCATTTTGCAACTGCCACCCCCATCCCTACACATACAACAGCATCAGCAGCCAAAGGGGAGCCAGACATCACATGCAACACAGGAAGTGCACCACACATGTACACACACCACCACACTTGCATGCATGTCTACACCTCTGCCAAGTGTCGCACTGTTCAGACGGGCATCCATGTCACATCTGCCAATCAGGCTTCCACATACCGCTGTCACATGCATCCATGTAGCGTTACTGTTGCACCCTTGTCAAATACACACACATGCACATGTACACAGTGCTCATACATGCAGCCGAAAAAAACATACATGCCTGACATCACGGACATGTCTACTTACATACACATACATCCAAACATGTGTGCACGCACAACTGCATTTGCCATGCAAGCCCACACACACAAGCACCATCCATGTCTCACACATCACAGCCCTCGCATGTGTCAGCCCCACGGCCCTGTACACCCCCACCCATACTCCACCCCATACAAACAGATGTGCAACCGGCACAATGGCGAATGATCACCACACGCCCTGCTCACAACCAGGATGCATGTACACTCACCGCTCGACTCCAGACGGCTCTGCTTCTCTAGGACCTGGACGTGGAGCGCTGGGGATATGCGTTCCAGGACCCCCATCTGTTCTTCCGACAAGTGGCCCCGGCGCCCCTTGGCATCCGCTGCCTTCAAGAGGCGCCGGGCCTTGTTCAGGGTCCTGGACCTGAAGTCCCCCCAGCGCTTCCTGACATGTTGTAAGTCCCGGACTGCCACCCCCTCCGCGTTGATGGCAGTCACTATGTCAGTCCAGATCCGAGTCCGTCCTTCCTTGTCGGCGTGGGAACTTCCAAAGAGGGCATCATACTGCCCCAGGACTTGCTCCACCAGGACACCAACTTCGGTGGCACTGAAGCTGGTGCCCCTCTGCCTCTCTGGCCGGGGGTTGTCAGTGGTCACAGATGTTGTATGCCCCGACATGACAACCCCAGAGGCAGGAGTGTGTGGGCAACTGGGTCCTGGGGCTGGGCTGTGGAGCGATGGAATTCCAGTCGGGAGTCTTCTGTTCCATCAGGGGTGGTCACAGCAACAGCACCCCTGGCTGATGTGCAGGCAGCAAATGGCAGTGCACGTGGGCAGCAGGCAGTCAGGCAGCAGCAGATGGCAGGTGGGAGTGTGCTCGGGGCTCTGGGGGGCAGTAGTTCGGCCTTCTGGGCAGGAGCGTGGTCTTCCGTGTGCTTACGCGTGGCCAGCTTGGTACGGAGTGATTTGGCACGTGAAAATCCTGCACGTCAGCGTGAAAAACGAGGAAAGGCCCTTAGCGCGTAAGCGCGTCAGCACGCATACGCGAATCCATTGGACCAAAGGCCCTCAGCGCGTAAGCACGCATACGCGAATCCATTGGACCAAACGTGACCCGCACGGGTGTTTCCCACACACCACGTGGTGACAGAGCACACGTGGAAAGACTGCACGTCAGAGTCTCATCGCGTGTAATTGGACAGCACGTCAGAGTCTCATCGCGTGTAATTGGACAAAAGTGCGTGTACACGCGATTGAGCTATGTACGTGTATATGAGGTGTGCGCGGACACTTACACACACAAGTACGTCAGCGCACCTGTATCCCGGTGTGCGCGCCAATTTCCACACGCTATTGTACTGGGCACTGGATTGGAGGGGTGCGCGGGTCACACGCTCGCCTACAACACGCGCAACGCATTAATTTGCGCGCTAACAAAATAACTAGCTCAGACCCAGGATGAACATACCGTTCCTAGCAGCAGTGGGCGTGGCCTACCAAAGGAGGAGGAGGAGGATAGTCAGGGCCAGAATATTCACACCCAGAACCAGCCTTTTCGGGATGCCTGATGACCAGGTGCATGGGAGGTACAGGTTTCCACCACACATCATATTGGACCTGGTGAGTGAGTGGGAGGATGACCTCACATCACCCACCCTGTGCTCCCAAGCACTCAGCCCCCTGGAGAAGGTCCTCAATGTACTGCACTTCTTAGCCACTGGATCATTTCAGCGGACAAGTGTGCCATTGTGGGTGGAGTATCACAGGCCACCCAGTCACGGTGCCTACACCAGGTCTTGAACATCATCACTGCACGCCCATCAGTCCGCAGGCACATATACCTGCCCAGAACACCTGCAGAAAGGCATGCTGCCGCCCTGGATTTCTACGCTGTGGCACGATTCCCCAAAGTGCTAGGTGCCATTGACTGCACCCATGTGGCTCTACGTCCCCCCATGGCATCTGAGCACATCTATAGGAACCATAAGCACTGGCATTCCATCAACGTGCAGGTAGTATGTAATGCCAAGGGAATCATCACCTCACTATATGCTAACTATCCTGGGTCAACCCACGACAGCTTCATTTACCGAATGTCCACCCTAAGCCGGGACCTAGATGCTGGCCGGCATGGCGATACATGGCTGCTTGGTGAGTATGAACGCCACTGCACATGCATGCATGTCAGATACTGAGCAAGGTCACAACCCCACCAATGATACCAATCACCACCTCCACAGGGGACAGTGCCTACCCTCTCAGCCCCCACATGATGACGCCAATTCGGAACCCCACCACGCCACCCCAGGTAAGATATAACGCAGCCCACAGTACAACCCGGGGCATAGTGGAGCGCACATTTGGAGTGCTGAAGTCACGCTTTCGCTCCCTTGACCGTTCTGGCGGTCAGCTGTTGTACGCTCCCCCAGTAGTGTGCAGGATCATAGTGGCAGCATGTGTCCTGCACATCGTTGCAACACGCCGGGGCCTGGCCGTGGACATGCTGGTGCCCCCCATCCCCAACCACATGCACAGCCGCTGCGCATGGGAGGGGAAAGGGCATGGGGGAGGCAGCCCGTACACAGCTAGTGGCTAATTACTTCACATAGAAATCACACCCCTGTGGAGTGCACACTGCCCTGGCACATTCCATCTGACAATCAATGATGACTCAACCTGACACTGATCCTGAATGTCTGGAGAAAGAACCGTGAAAACCATATCAGCCTGAGATTGTTCACCTGGAAGTGTCACAATGTGTGCATCCCTACCCACACTGACACCACCAATGCAGTTTTGTGAAGTTACAAATTCAAGCAGCTAAAATGAATACCCACTTGCAAAATGCAACAAGAGGACTGTGCCATGTCAGCCAACCCAACCCCAGCACCGCCACACGACACACCGTGCCATGTCATGCTATTTGCACGTACACAAATTAATCCCCACAACATGGCACTAGTGTCACAATGCACGGTGTCCCTATTAGAAACTTGCAAAACCTGAAATGCTCACAGTAATGCCGGACCAACAACAAACTTGAGCACGTACTACCATTAACATGACATCACTAATGTATAATATTATGAGTCTCACCACCTGGAAATGCCTGCACTCCCACCACTACCAATTGTGCAGTGTTGGCGCCTGTAGAGTTGTAGGTGCACTGCTGCCAACATGGACCACATCTCCAGACTAGAGGTCCTTGTGTAGACATGAGGAAGGGACCTGCAAATTTGGAGGTAGACACAGAAGATGAGTTACACATCAATGCAACATGCAGTGTACAACACAACAGCAGTATGCACTAGGAATGTATACACAGTATTGACTACAGACTGCCCACACAGCTCATGGGAGTCCAACGTCACTGTGTAATTCACTGTCACTTGGGCACACCCTTTGCAAGCCCATGGAAACGGGAAGCAGGAGGGGTGTGTGTGACTCAAACCCAAGCATCTGAACCAAATACATTACAAGCCTGCATGTGCCCAGCCACAATGCAGCGTATGCCCACAGGAACCACGGAAGCCAACAAATTGTCCCAAAAAATTTGGGAATAAAAGAAATAAAAATAATTTAAAAAAAAATTAAAAATTAAAAATCAAAAATTGCCATTGAAGGGCCCGGGGGGGTTGGGGAGGCCACCCAGGAGGTCCGAGGACAGGATGCACACCAGAACCCACCTGCGTGGATCCTGGGAAAAAAAAAACACCTCCATGGGCTCATGGCCCACACGGCTACCCTATTGTGGGAGTATCACTGCTGTCGCTATTATCACCCTGTGCAGCTGCATCCGGAGGTGGTTGCACTATGGGAGGCAGCCCACGCAAGGCCCTAGTCTGCTCCTCCATGGCTGCAAGCATGCGGGTGTGGTAGGTCTGGTTCTGGAGGATGAGTGTGCGGAGGTCCCCATGCAACAACTCACGGGATGCCCGGACCTCCGCCCTCGTTGCCTGCATCTCAGCTGAGAGCGTACGGGTGAGACGCTCCAGCTGCTGTTCTGTCCTTTGGTGTGTAGAAGCCTCAAGCTCAACAAGAGTCGTCCTGAGGTGAAGGAGCTCCTGCCTCAGGGCTTCCCTGTGGCCCTGGGACTCAATGGAGATGGCCTCCTGCAGAGTCGCCAGTGCCCGCCCGCCTGTCCCTGTTGGACCCCAACATGTCCTCCCTGTGTGACTGGCAGATGGAGTCGGTTGCCTGCTCTAGTCGCTCCATCAGCCTTTCAGGGGGGACAATGGAAGTGGCCACCCTATCCATGGCCTGAGCCATAATCTCGGATGATGCTGCCTGTTGGGTTGCCATACCGTAAATGGATTGCTCCCATGCGGTATTGCCAGGTGGCGTACGGCCACCACGTCGGCGGGCACCACACCTGTCTGGGGCAAGGCGAACTGCGCCTTGCTGTGCCGGCACTGCCTGAGGCTGCAGGACTGCATTCCCCCTCTGATCTGCTGGCCCAGGAACAGGATCAGATGTCGCGGAGTGTGACTCTGCATCCGTAACCACCAAAGGCGTAGCTGCCAACACTGACATCCCCATTGAGGGTTCTGACCCTGGTGCAGGTGGGTGAGACAGAACAAAATCCCTCCCTGGAACACTCACCTGCGACGGCACGTAGGTCTCATCCGAATCAACACCTGAGTACAGCTCGGGGGAGGTGCAGCCAGAGACACCCCTTGAGAGCAGGACCTGCAGCACTTGTGGGTTCTCACCCACCACCACACCACGTCCCTCACTGTTGGTTGGTCGGCCCTCGGGCCCCTCCTGGGTCAGCACCATCTCCACAACCCCAGCAGTATCAGGTGCGTCTTCCCCTGCAAAGACATAAAAACAAAGAAATGGAAACAGGCATTAGCACCATGGCACACAATGAGGGCTGAGAAGCAAGAGAAACAGTACTTGTTTGACACATGTCCCACATGACTAAAACCCAACCATGCATGCAGCCTCACTGCGTATGAAGGGCAGGCAAATGGCACACACTGATGACACCAAGATTGGAGATGAACACATTTTCTGCATGCTGCCT
Organism: Ambystoma mexicanum; assembly: GCF_040938575.1. Classification (NCBI taxonomy): domain Eukaryota; kingdom Metazoa; phylum Chordata; class Amphibia; order Caudata; family Ambystomatidae; genus Ambystoma; species Ambystoma mexicanum. Next base: position 457,885,083 of record NC_090933.1, on the reverse strand, counting down.
GGCAGTGGCATCACACATTGGCCTGTGATTGGCAGGTGAAACACACATGCCATCAGACAGATGGCATGTAGCATTGCTATTGAGTAAAGATGGAGAGGAGGGCAGCACCTATGCATACTGTCCAGTTCCCGCATGTAATAGCTTTTCTAATTCTAACAGGTCAGATTCTTCACCTGGAGCTGCCAGTCCGAAATGGTGCAATTGCACAGGGACATGTTTGAACAAATGATATCCAGGTAACTAAGTCACTCAACTTTACCATAGCCATGTCAGACATGTGACTAGAGGAATGCGACATGCCTAGTAAAAGTGGTGGAATGGTAAATATCTGACTAAATGAACAGTGCTAAATTTTGCAACAATGTTGTGGCAAGGTGACACTTCAAGGGCAACTGGCGTGCAGTTGGACTACATGTCTACTGTTGGCAGAAGGGATACAGCTATGGCCAAATGCAGCTGCGCTGGATGTATTGCATGAAGCACATGGATGACCCATACGACTCAGGCGCACACACTCTCACCTGGCACACAAGCAGAAGCCCTCACACACACCATGCACATGGATGACACACACATGCATGTGCACTCACCGGACAATGCCTCGTAATCAGGGAGATCTCCCACGCCTTGGATCTGTTCCTCCGTGACGTAGGTCCCAGCGACTGACTCATGTGGAGTGAGTTCCATGTCTACAACTGGAGACCCACCTCCAGTCACTAGAGTTGCGGCATGACTTGAGGCCAGCTTACTCTTTGCCCAGCGCTTTAGGTCATTCCAGCGCTTATAGCAATCATTGGCTGTGCGCCTCACGATTCCAAGGGCACTTACGATGTCCGCAACGGTCTGCCAGTGTGCCTCGCGTTGTGCAGGTGTGGTCTTGGATCCTGCAACAATGACCATCTCGTTATCATGTCCGGACACATACTCGACAAGTGCATTCAGTTCGTCATCCGTGAAGCTGGGCTTCCTGGATGGGCCGGACTGTGTAGCCGTGTCTGGGGCATCAGCCTGTGCCGGACGAGCACTCTTCCTCTTCCGCTTGGAAGGTGGTGGTGATCCTGAGTGTCCTGCGCCGCTCTGGACACTAGGGGCAGGAGCCCTGGTGGACTCTCTATCAGGAGTGTGGGATTGCACACTCAGCATGGGAGTTGGTGCAGGCATTGGCTCTTGTGTGATGGTGTCAGGGGGAATATCAGCAGCATGGACTAGGACCGACACTGTCCTGGCTGGGTGTGTGAGGGCTGGGGTGGATGGAGCCGCAGCTGCCCCTGCAGCCTCTCCGCTCTGCCTACTTGGTGCAGCAGATGACCTTGCTGCCCCAGATGCACGTGGCATGGTGACATCAACGTGCACCAGCGCATGTGTCATAGGCCTGCTGACCTGGAAGTCAGCCATGGAGTCAGCCAGGTCTGGTGCCACAATGGGCTGGTCCAACAAGGGCTGAGCATGGATGGTGTCAGAAACATCAGCCACAACGGGAGGTGGGGAGGGGGGGGATTATGGGTGCCCTTGACTGGTCCTCCACACATGGGGGGACAGGCTCACCCTGCAAGTAACGACCACGTCCCCTACCGGATCCACCACGGCCACCACTTGTGGCTCTTCCACCTTTGCCACCCTTACGGAATCCTCGCCTCCCAACCATGGCACTGATGTTGATGTGCGTATGGGAGTGGCTGTCAAATATTGTCCTGGGCAATTGGGGGTCAAAGGGGTTGGGTACCAGATGGTAATTGTACCCTAGTGCTCTTGCAAGGCTGATTGTAACCCCTGGGGAAAGATGACGGGTCACGCTACGCACAGGAGCCCCAAAAAAGGGAGATGACGTGCACGCAACCCCTCCAAGACCACGTGTGCAGAAAGAAAAACCTGCACTACGCTGCGGCACCCAGTAACACAAGAATGAACATATGCGTGTCACACGCAGCCTAGAATGACCTCTGAAGGGGTAGACTACACACGGGGCAAGCACAGATGTTAGATACGTGCGTGACTCACCGTCTGCCAGGTAAAAGAGCGTGAAAAAGGAGCGCGTTTGGTTGGCAACACCCCCGCCAAAAGAAGATTTGTACGCTGTCTGAGGAGACAGGACAACAGTAGAAGGGAACACTGTTTGAGGGAACAGGCCCAGGTAAACCAGTAAAAGAGAAAAAAGAGAAAAATCTGTCAGAGGTAACAGGGAATACGAACTTGAAACGCCGTGAAGTAAATCGCGTGTGAAACGACAAGAAGTACAGAATTCACCCACTCGCTCTCCACGAAAAGCACGTACAAGGAAATGGTGTTCTACGCGTACCTTTTATACAGGCCCACAAGTTCAACGTCACTTACGCGGCGTGTACGCGCTAGGGCCATTTGCACCAATTACACGCTTTGTGACTTATGCGTGTACGGCCATTTGCACCAATTACACACTTTGTGACTTATGCGTGTACGGCCATTTCCACCAATTACACGCTTTGTGACTTATGCGTGTACGGCCATTTCCACCAATTACACGCTTTGTGACTTATGCGTGTACGGCCATTTCCACCAATCACACGCGATGAGACTCTGACGTGCAGTCTTTCCACGTGTGCTCTGTCATCACGTGCTGTGTGGGAAACACCCGTGCGGGTCACTTCACAGACGCGCTTACGCGCTGAGGGCCTTTGGTCCAATAGAATCGCGTATGCGTGCTGACGCGTTTACGCGCTAAGGCCCTTTCCTCGTTTTTCACGCTGACGTGCAGGATTTTCACGTGCCAAATCACTCCGTACCAAGCTGGCCACGCGTAAGCACACGGAAGACCACGCTCCTGCCCAGAAGGCCGAACTACTGCCCCCCAGAGCCCCGAGCCCGCTCCCACCTGCTATCTGCTGCTGCCTGACTGCCTGCTGCCCACGTGCACTGCCATTTGCTGCCTGCACATCAGCCAGGGGTGCTGTTGCTGTGACCACCCCTGCTGGAACAGAAGACTCCCGACTGGAATTCCATCGCTCCACAGCCCAGCCCCAGGACCCAGTTGCCCACCCACTCCTGCCTCTGGGGTTGTCATGTCGGGGCAAACACCATCTGTGACCACTGACAACCCCCGGCCAGAGAGGCAGAGGGGCACCAGCGTCAGTGCCACCGAAGTTGGTGTCCTGGTGGAGCAAGTCCTGGGGCAGTATGATGCCCTCTTTGGAAGTTCCCGCGCCGACAAGGAAGGACGGACTCGGATCTGGACTGACATAGTGACTGCCATCAACGCGGAGGGGGTGGCAGTCCGGGACTTACAACATGTCAGGAAGCGCTGGGAGGACTTCAGGTCCAGGACCCTGAACAAGGCCCGGCGCCTCTTGAAGGCAGCGGATGCCAAGGGGCGCCAGGGCCACTTGTCGGAAGAACAGATGGGGGTCCTGGAACGCATATCCCCAGCGCTCCACGTCCAGGTCCTAGAGAAGCAGAGCCGTCTGGAGTCGAGCGGTGAGTGTACATGCATCCTGGTTGTGAGCAGGGCGTGTGGTGATCATTCGCAATTGTGCCGGTTGCACATCTGTTTGTATGGGGTGGAGTATGGGTGGGGGTGTACAGGGCCGTGGGGCTGACACATGCGAGGGCTGTAATGTGTGAGACATGGATGGTGCTTGTGTGTGTGGGCTTGCATGGCAAATGCAGTTGTGCGTGCACACATGTTTGGATGAATGTGTATGTAAGTAGACATGTCCGTGATGTCAGGCATGTATGTTGTTTTCGACTGCATGTATGAGCACTGTGTACATGTGCATGTGTGTGTATTTGACAAGGGTGCAACAGTGATGCTACATGGATGCATGTGACAGCGGTATGTGGAAGCCTGATTGGCAGATGTGACATGGATGCCCGTCTGAACAGTGCAACACTTGGCAGAGGTGTAGACATGCATGCAAGTGTGGTGGTGTGTGTACATGTGTGGTGCACTTCCTGTGTTGCATGTGATGTCTGGCTCCCCTTTGGCTGCTGATGCTGTTGTATGTGTAGGGATGGTGCTGGCAGTTGCGATATGGCTGTGGTATGGCTCATGTGTGCCAGTTGCAATGACATGTGTGTTGGGGATTGTGATGACATGTCTGAGGTTTGCCAATGCCACTCATGTGCAACTGTCATGCGTGTATGTGTCCATTGTACAGTGCCCTGATGCCTGTGTTTTGTTTCTCCCTGTCTGCAGCGTCAACTGATGAAGAGGGCGGAGAAGGTGCTGTGGAGCACAGCGGCGGGGATCCGACCGCCAGCCGGAGACGCAAGGCCCGGCTCCCCTCCCGTGTTGTCATCTCGTCGGGGAGTGAGGAGTCCGGTGCCGCGTCCCAGGCCACAGCTGCCGGGGGGAGGACCAAGAGGCGGAGGTTGCAGTTGGACTCCTCGGCAGCAGAAGGGGCAGTTGGGACCCCACAGGGCCCAACAGCGGAAGGTGGCACAGAGTCATCCAGGTTGGTGGGGTGTTTGGTGGAGGAGGGGGCCGCGCAAGCACCAGAGACAGGGTCTGGAGGTGGGGATCCCACTGGTGCTAGTGGTGCAGTGCAGGACCAGGGACAGGATTCAGCACAGGCGGCCCCGGAGGTGCCTGTGTGCAATCCTGTCCCCGATCCTGTCCCTGCATCATCTTGCACCAGCAGGGATGCCTACGTCCAGACCCGTTTTCAGGCAGGGGATGAGTTGACGTCAACTGGCCTTCCTCTGCCTGCGGACGTGGCCAACCAGGTCCGGGTTGAGCCTGTCCTGGCTGGTGTGGCGTTGCGTCAACGGGCCATGCGAGGTGACCTGCAGTCTTTTCATGGAGAGACTGCACGTCATCTCGAATGGCTCGTTGACCACGTCAGCCTGCTGGGACAGGTCACCCAGGCCGGGTTCCGCTGTCTGATGGGGCTTGCTCTGACCCCCTCCTCAACTGGACCCCCTACGCGCCAGTCGTCCTCTGTGCCATCTTCCCACCCATCAGTCACCTGGGTGCCCTGTGGAGCTGCCTCTGACAGTGCGGCCAGGCTGGTGGAGGAGGCATCCCTGCCACAGTCGGGAGTCGGAGGTCCAGCAGGGGTGGCCACATCAACAAGTGCACCCCAGCCGGCGGAGGATGTGCAGGCAGCAAGAGGCAGTGAACAGGCAGAGGCAGAGCAGCAGCAGCAGCAAGATGGTGAGAGACATGAAGGCTCGGGGCTTTCAACATCGGAGGGGCAGGCATCGGCCGGAGGGCAGGGGGAGCCAGGACAGAGAGTGTCTTCCGTGTGGCAGCGGTTGGGTCACGCAATAGGTGTGGAGCGGCGGCGGGCGGAAGAGGCGCGGCTCACAATGGTCAGGGCGGAGAACTCCATGCAGAGGGCCCTGAGGCGGGCCGAGTGCCTCGAGGCAATCCGCAGGGGGTTGGAGGAGGACACAGCGTCGTCCCTGCGGACCCTCGGGGCCATGGAACTGGACCGCCTCCGGGACATCGAACAGGAGTTCGATGATGCCCTGGCCCGGGACACCACAGAGTGAGCCGCTGGACTTGCCCGCCGCCTTTGTATCTAGTTCTTTAGTTTTAGGTTTCCTTTCGTTCTTATTATGATTTGGAGTCGACGGACACTGCTCCACTTTTTGTATATAGTTGATATTTAGGTAGGTTTTTTAGGAGGTTTCCTTAGTTCAGTTGGGATGATGGACCCTTGTTATTTTTGTACATAGTTCTTTGTTGCATGGAGAGTTTTTACATTTCACTTTGGACAACATTTTTTTGATTTGGATTTCCAGTTTTGTGTTTTTATGCGGACATGCAGCTTATTTTTTCATTTTTACATTGTAGTTAGTTTTCTTTCTTTAGCATTCGTAAGTTTTTTCAATACATTTTTGTTGCCATTGTTCACTGTGTGGTTTCATCTCATTGGTTTCATGCATGTCATGTTGTGTGTTTTCGCATTCCATTGCAAAAATCTTGTGTGACGGACATGGGTTTATTAGCTTCATGAACATTGGGGGTGTAACATGTGATTTCCATTTCCATGTGGGTGAATGGGTTACTTGGTAGGGCTTTTTGGCTGTGGAGGCTGACCATTTCGCACATGATTGGGGATTGTGAGGACCTGGTGGGGGCTGCACATGGTGGCAGGGGGGTGGGGGTGGTGGGAGACATGAGTGGGGGCCTGGTGGAGGGTGACCCTGCACTGCTGGGGGGTGGGGGTGGTGGGAGACATGAGTGGGGGCCTGGTGGAGGGTGACCCTGCACTGCCGGGGGGTGGGGGTGTGGGAGACATGAGTGGGGGCCTGGTGGAGGCTGCCCCTGCACTGCCGGGGGGTGGGGGTGGTGGGAGACATGAGTGGGGGCCTGGTGGGGGCTGCCCATGGTGGCAGGGGGGTGGGGGTGGTGGGAGACATGAGTGGGGGCCTGGTGGAGGGTGACCCTGCACTGCTGGGGGTTGGGGGTGGTGGGAGACATGAGTGGGGGCCTGGTGGGGGCTGGCCATGGTGGCAGGGGGGTGGGGGTGGTGGGACACATGAGTGGGGGCCTGGTGGGGGCTGGCCATGGTGGAAGGGGGGTGGGGGTGGTGGGAGACATGAGTGGGGGCCTGGTGGAGGGTGACCCTGCACTGCTGGGGGGTGGGGGTGGTGGGAGACATGAGTGGGGGCCTGGTGGAGGGTGACCCTGCACTGCCGGGGGGTGGGGGTGGTGGGAGACATGAGTGGGGGCCTGGTGGGGGCTGCCCATGGTGGCAGGGGGGTGGGGGTGGTGGGAGACATGAGTGGGGGCCTGGTGGGGGCTGCCCATGGTGGCAGGGGGGGTGGGGGTGGTGGGAGACATGAGTGGGGGCCTGGTGGAGGGTGACCCTGCACTGCTGGGGGGTGGGGGTGGTGGGAGACATGAGTGGGGGCCTGGTGGGGGCTGGCCATGGTGGCAGGGGGGTGGGGGTGGTGGGACACATGAGTGGGGGCCTGGTGGGGGCTGCCCATGGTGGCAGGGGGGTGGGGGTGGTGGGACACATGAGTGGGGGCCTGGTGGGGGCTGGCCATGGTGGCAGGGGGGTGGGGGTGGTGGGAGACATGAGTGGGGGCCTGGTGGAGGGTGACCCTGCACTGCTGGGGGGTGGGGGTGGTGGGAGACATGAGTGGGGGCCTTGTGGGGGCTGCCCATGGTGGCAGGGGGGTGGGCGTGGTGGGAGACATGAGTGGGGGCCTGGTGGAGGGTGACCCTGCACTGCTGGGGGGTGGGGTGGTGGGAGACATGAGTGGGGGCCTGGTGGGGGCTGCACATGGTGGCAGGGGGGTGGGGGTGGTGGGAGACATGAGTGGGGGCCTGGTGTAGGGTGACCCTGCACTGCTGGGGGGTGGGGGTGGTGGGAGACATGAGTGGGGGCCTGGTGGGGGCTGCCCATGGTGGCAGGGGGTGGGGGTGGTGGGAGACATGAGTGGGGGCCTGGTCGGAGCTGCCCATGGTGGCAGGGGGGTGGGGGTGGTGGGAGACATGAGTGGGGGCCTGGTGGGGGCTGCCCATGGTGGCAGGGGGGTGGGGGTGGTGGGAGACATGAGTGGGGGCCTGGTGGAGGGTGACCCTGCACTGCTGGGGGGTGGGGGTGGTGGGAGACATGAGTGGGGGCCTGGTGGGGGCTGGCCATGGTGGCAGGGGGGTGGGGTTGGTGGGACACATGAGTGGGGGCCTGGTGGGGGCTGCCCATGGTGGCAGGGGGGTGGGGGTGGTGGGACACATGAGTGGGGGCCTGGTGGGGGCTGGCCATGGTGGCAGGGGGGTGGGGGTGGTGGGAGACATGAGTGGGGGCCTGGTGGAGGGTGACCCTGCACTGCTGGGGGGTGGGGGTCATGGGAGACATGAGTGGGGGGCCTTGTGGGGGCTGCCCATGGTGGCAGGGGGGTGGGGGTGGTGGGAGATATGAGTGGGGGCCTGGTGGAGGGTGACCCTGCACTGCTGGGGGGTGGGGGTGGTGGGAGACATGAGTGGGGGCCTGGTGGGGGCTGCACATGGTGGCAGGGGGGTGGCGGTGGTGGGACACATGATTGGGGGCCTGGTGGAGGGTGACCCTGCACTGCTGGGGGGTGGGGGTGGTGGGAGACATGAGTGGGAGCCTGGTGGGGGCTGCCCATGGTGGCAGGGGGGTGGGGGTGGTGGGAGACATGAGTGGGGACCTGGTGGGGGCTGCCCATGGTGGCAGGGGAGTGGGGGTGGTGGGAGACATGAGTGGGGGCCTGGTGGGGGCTGGCCATGGTGGCAGGGGGGTGGGGGAGGTGGGACACATGAGTGGGGGCCTGGTGGGGGCTGGCCATGGTGGCAGGGGGGTGGGGGTGGTGGGAGACATGAGTGGGGGCCTGGTGGAGGGTGACCCTGCACTGCCGGGGGTGGGGGTGGTGGGAGACATAAGTGGGGCCCTGGTGGAGGTTGACCCTGCACTGTCGGGGGTGGGAGTGCAGGGAGACATGAGTGGGGGCCTGGTGGAGGTTGTCCCTGCACTGCTGGGGGTGGGGGTGGTGGGAGACATGAGTGGGGGCTTGGTGGGGGCTGCCCATGGTGGCAGGGGGGGTGGGGGTGGTGGGAGACATGAGTGGAGGCCTGGTGGAGGGTGACCCTGCACTGCTGGGGGGTGGGGGTGATGGGAGACATGAGTGGGGGCCTGGTGGAGGCTGCCCCTGCACTGCCGGGGGGTGGGGGTGGTGGGAGACATGAGTGGGGGCCCGGTGGAGGGTGACCCTGCACTGCTGGGGGGTGAGGGTGGTGGGAGACATGAGTGGGGGCCTAGTGGGGGCTGCCCATGGTGGCAGGGGGGTGGGGTCGGTGGGAGACATGAGTGGGGGCCTGGTGGGGGCTGCCCATGGTGGCAGGGGGGTGGGGGTGGTGGGAGACATGAGTGGGGGCCTGGTGGAGGGTGACCCTGCACTGCTGGGGGGTGGGGGTGGTGGGAGACATGAGTGGGGGCCTGGTGGGGGCTGCCCATGGTGGCAGGGGGGTGGGGGTGGTGGGAGACATGAGTGGGGGCCTGGTGGAGGGTGGCCCTGCACTGCTGGGGGGTGGGGGTGGTGGGAGACATGAGTGGGGGCCTGGTGGGGGCTGCCCATGGTGGCAGGGGGGTGGGGGTGGTGGGAGACATGAGTGGGGGCCTGGTGGGGGCTGCCCATGGTGGCAGGGGGGTGGGGGTGGTGGGAGACATGAGTGGGGGCCTGGTGGAGGGTGACCCTGCACTGCTGGGGGGTGGGGGTGGTGGGAGACATGAGTGGGGGCCTGGTGGAGAGTGACCCTGCACTGCTGGGGGGTGGGGGTGGTGGGAGACATGAGTGGGGGCCTGGTGGAGGGTGACCCTGCACTGCCGGGGGGTGGGGGTGGTGGGAGACATGAGTGGGGGCCTGGTGGGGGCTGGCCATGGTGGCAGGGGGGTGGGGGTGGTGGGACACATGAGTGGGGGCCTGGTGGGGGCTGCCCATGGTGGCAGGAGGGTGGGGGTGGTGGGAGACATGAGTGGGGGCCTGGTGGGGGCTGCCCATGGTGGCAGGGGGGTGGGGGTGGTGGGAGACATGAGTGGGGGCCTGGTGGAGGGTGACCCTGCACTGCTGGGGGGTGGGGGTGGTGGGAGACATGAGTGGGGGCCTGGGGGGGGCTGCCCATGGTGGCAGGGGGGTGGGGGTGGTGGGAGACATGAGTGGGGGCCTGGTGGGGGCTGCCCATGGTGGCAGGGGGGTGGGGGTGGTGGGAGACATGAGTGGGGGCCTGGTGGAGGGTGACCCTGCACTGCTGGGGGGTGGGGGTGGTGGGAGACATGAGTGGGGCCTTGTGGGGGCTGCCCATGGTGGCAGGAGGGTGGGGGTGGTGGGAGACATGAGTGGGGGCCTGGTGGAGGTTGACCCTGCACTGCCGGGGGGTGGGGGTGGTGGGAGACATGAGTGGGGGCCTGGTGGGGGCTGGCCATGGTGGCAGGAGGGTGGGGGTGGTGGGAGACATCAGTGGGGGCCTGGTGGGGGCTGCCCATGGTGGCAGGGGGGTGGGGGTGGTGGGAGACATTAGTGGGGGCCTGGTGGAGGGTGACCCTGCACTGCTGGGGGGTGGGGGTGGTGGGAGACATGAGTGGGGGCCTGGTGGGGGCTGGCCATGGTGGCAGGGGGGTGGGGGTGGTGGGACACATGAGTGGGGGCCTTGTGGGGGCTGCCCATGGTGGCAGGGGGGTGGGGGTGGTGGGAGACATGAGTGGGGGCCTGGTGGAGGGTGACCCTGCACTGCTGGGGGGTGGGGGTGGTGGGAGACATGAGTGGGGGCCTGGTGGAGGCTGCCCCTGCACTGCCGGGGGGTGGGGGTGGTGGGAGACATGAGTGGGGGCCTGGTGGGGGCTGGCCATGGTGGCAGGGGGGTGGGGGTGGTGGGACACATGAGTGGGGGCCTGGTGGGGGCTGGCCATGGTGGCAGGGGGGTGGGGGTGGTGGGAGACATGAGTGGGGGCCTGGTGGAGGGTGACCCTGCACTGCTGGGGGGTGGGGGTGGTGGGAGACATGAGTGGGGGCCTGGTGGAGGGTGACCCTGCACTGCCGGGGGGTGGGGGTGGTGGGAGACATGAGTGGGGGCCTGGTGGGGGCTGCCCATGGTGGCAGGGGGGTGGGGGTGGTGGGACACATGAGTGGGGGCCTGGTGGGGGCTGCCCATGGTGGCAGGGGGGTGGGGGTGGTGGGAGACATGAGTGGGGGCCTGGTGGGGGCTGCCCATGGTGGCAGGGGGGTGGGGGTGGTGGGAGACATGAGTGGGGGCCTGGTGGAGGGTGACCCTGCACTGCCGGGGGGTGGGGATGGTGGGAGACATGAGTGGGGCCCTGGTGGAGGGTGACCCTGCACTGCTGGGGGGTGGGGGTGGTGGGAGACATGAGTGGGGTCCTGGTGGAGGCTGCCCCTGCACTGCTGGGGGGTGGGGGTGGTGGGAGACATGAGTGGGGGCCTGGTGGAGGGTGACCCTGAATGCTGGGGGGTGGGGGTGCAGGGAGACATGAGTGGGGGCCTGGTGGAGGGTGACCCTGGATGCTGGGGGGTGGGGGTGCAGGGGGACATGAGTGGGGGCCTGGTGGAGTGTGACCCTGCACTGCCGGGCGGTGGGGGTGGTGGGAGACATGAGTGGGGGCCTGGTGGGGGCTGCCCATGGTGGCAGGGGGGTGGGGGTGGTGGGAGACATGAGTGGGGGCCTGGTGGGGGCTGCCCATGGTGGCAGGGGGGTGGGGGTGGTGGGAGACATGAGTGGGGGCCTGGTGGAGGGTGACCCTGCACTGCCGGGGGGTGGGGGTGGTGGGAGACATGAGTGGGGGCCTGGTGGAGGGTGACCCTGGATGCTGGGGGGTGGGGGTGCAGGGGGACATGAGTGGGGGCCTGGTGGAGGGTGACCCTGGATGCTGGGGGGTGCGGGTGCAGGGGGACATGAGTGGGGGCCTGGTGGGGGCTGCCCATGGTGGCAGGGGGGTGGGAGACATGAGTGGGGGCCTGGTGGAGGGTGACCCTGCACTGCCGGTGGGTGGGGGTGGTGGGAGACATGAGTGGGGGCCTGGTGGAGGGTGACCCTGGATGCTGGGGGGCGGGGGTGCAGGGGGACATGAGTGGGGGCCTGGTGGAGGGTGACCCTGGATGCTGGGGGGTGGGGGTGCAGGGGGACATGAGTGGGGGCCTGGTGGAGGGTGACCCTGCACTGCCGGAGGGTGGGGGTGGTGGGAGACATGAGTGGGGGCCTGGTGGGGGCTGCCCATGGTGGCAGGGGGGTGGGGGTGGTGGGAGACATGAGTGGGGGCCTGGTGGAGGGTGACCCTGCACTGCCGGGGGGTGGGGGTTGTGGGAGACATGAGTGGGGGCCTGGTGGAGGGTGACCCTGTACTGCTGGGGGGTGGGGGTGGTGGGAGACATGAGTGGGGGCCTGGGGGGGGCTGCCCATGGTGGCAGGGGGGTGGGGGTGGTGGGAGACATGAGTGGGGGCCTGGTGGGGGCTGCCCATGGTGGCAGGGGGGTGGGGGTGGTGGGAGACATGAGTGGGGGCCTGGTGGAGGGTGACCCTGCACTGCTGGGGGGTGGGGGTGGTGGGAGACATGAGTGGGGCCTTGTGGGGGCTGCCCATGGTGGCAGGAGGGTGGGGGTGGTGGGAGACATGAGTGGGGGCCTGGTGGAGGTTGACCCTGCACTGCCGGGGGGTGGGGGTGGTGGGAGACATGAGTGGGGGCCTGGTGGGGGCTGGCCATGGTGGCAGGAGGGTGGGGGTGGTGGGAGACATCAGTGGGGGCCTGGTGGGGGCTGCCCATGGTGGCAGGGGGGTGGGGGTGGTGGGAGACATTAGTGGGGGCCTGGTGGAGGGTGACCCTGCACTGCTGGGGGGTGGGGGTGGTGGGAGACATGAGTGGGGGCCTGGTGGGGGCTGGCCATGGTGGCAGGGGGGTGGGGGTGGTGGGACACATGAGTGGGGGCCTTGTGGGGGCTGCCCATGGTGGCAGGGGGGTGGGGGTGGTGGGAGACATGAGTGGGGGCCTGGTGGAGGGTGACCCTGCACTGCTGGGGGGTGGGGGTGGTGGGAGACATGAGTGGGGGCCTGGTGGAGGCTGCCCCTGCACTGCCGGGGGGTGGGGGTGGTGGGAGACATGAGTGGGGGCCTGGTGGGGGCTGGCCATGGTGGCAGGGGGGTGGGGGTGGTGGGACACATGAGTGGGGGCCTGGTGGGGGCTGGCCATGGTGGCAGGGGGGTGGGGGTGGTGGGAGACATGAGTGGGGGCCTGGTGGAGGGTGACCCTGCACTGCTGGGGGGTGGGGGTGGTGGGAGACATGAGTGGGGGCCTGGTGGAGGGTGACCCTGCACTGCCGGGGGGTGGGGGTGGTGGGAGACATGAGTGGGGGCCTGGTGGGGGCTGCCCATGGTGGCAGGGGGGTGGGGGTGGTGGGACACATGAGTGGGGGCCTGGTGGGGGCTGCCCATGGTGGCAGGGGGGTGGGGGTGGTGGGAGACATGAGTGGGGGCCTGGTGGGGGCTGCCCATGGTGGCAGGGGGGTGGGGGTGGTGGGAGACATGAGTGGGGGCCTGGTGGAGGGTGACCCTGCACTGCCGGGGGGTGGGGATGGTGGGAGACATGAGTGGGGCCCTGGTGGAGGGTGACCCTGCACTGCTGGGGGGTGGGGGTGGTGGGAGACATGAGTGGGGTCCTGGTGGAGGCTGCCCCTGCACTGCTGGGGGGTGGGGGTGGTGGGAGACATGAGTGGGGGCCTGGTGGAGGGTGACCCTGAATGCTGGGGGGTGGGGGTGCAGGCAGACATGAGTGGGGGCCTGGTGGAGGGTGACCCTGGATGCTGGGGGGTGGGGGTGCAGGGGGACATGAGTGGGGGCCTGGTGGAGTGTGACCCTGCACTGCCGGGCGGTGGGGGTGGTGGGAGACATGAGTGGGGGCCTGGTGGGGGCTGCCCATGGTGGCAGGGGGGTGGGGGTGGTGGGAGACATGAGTGGGGGCCTGGTGGGGGCTGCCCATGGTGGCAGGGGGGTGGGGGTGGTGGGAGACATGAGTGGGGGCCTGGTGGAGGGTGACCCTGCACTGCCGGGGGGTGGGGGTGGTGGGAGACATGAGTGGGGGCCTGGTGGAGGGTGACCCTGGATGCTGGGGGGTGGGGGTGCAGGGGGACATGAGTGGGGGCCTGGTGGAGGGTGACCCTGGATGCTGGGGGGTGCGGGTGCAGGGGGACATGAGTGGGGGCCTGGTGGGGGCTGCCCATGGTGGCAGGGGGGTGGGAGACATGAGTGGGGGCCTGGTGGAGGGTGACCCTGCACTGCCGGTGGGTGGGGGTGGTGGGAGACATGAGTGGGGGCCTGGTGGAGGGTGACCCTGGATGCTGGGGGGCGGGGGTGCAGGGGGACATGAGTGGGGGCCTGGTGGAGGGTGACCCTGGATGCTGGGGGGTGGGGGTGCAGGGGGACATGAGTGGGGGCCTGGTGGAGGGTGACCCTGCACTGCCGGAGGGTGGGGGTGGTGGGAGACATGAGTGGGGGCCTGGTGGGGGCTGCCCATGGTGGCAGGGGGGTGGGGGTGGTGGGAGACATGAGTGGGGGCCTGGTGGAGGGTGACCCTGCACTGCCGGGGGGTGGGGGTTGTGGGAGACATGAGTGGGGGCCTGGTGGAGGGTGACCCTGTACTGCTGGGGAGTGGGGGTGATGGGAGACATGAGTGGGGGCCTGGTGGAGGGTGACCCTGCACTGCCGGGGGGTGGGGGTGGTGGGAGACATGAGTGGGGGCCTGGTGGAGGGTGACCCTGCACTGCCGGGGGGTGGGGGTGGTGGGAGACATGAGTGGGGGCCTTGTGGGGGCTGGCCATGGTGGCAGGGGGGTGGGGGTGCAGGGGGACATGAGTGGGGGCCTGGTGGAGGCTGCCCCTGCACTGCTGGGGGGTGGGGGTGGTGGGAGACATGAGTGGGGGCCTGGTGGAGGGTGACCCTGCACTGCCGGGGGGTGGGGGTGGGTGGAGACATGAGTGGGGGCCTGGTGGAGGCTGCCCCTGCACTGCTGGGGGGTGGGGGTGGTGGGAGACAGGCATTGTTGATCAGTAGTGCAAGGTGACATGTGGGTTGGCTGGGGGGCATGGCCATGGTGATTGGGCTGCCTGCGGGACATGTGCAGGGGTGCAGGGTAGTCCCCCGTGGTGTGGGCTGCCTGCAGGGGCCGTGGAGGTTGTGGAGCGTACACCTGGGAGGACCCACACGGCCAATTCACGTGTAGTACTCCCCAGAACCCCTGAAATACACATTCCCTGCTGGTATCGCGTGTGTAACTTCCCGCGCACCCCTGAAATACACATACCCTGCTCGCACTGGGACTATCGCGTGTGGAACTTCCCGCGCACCCCTGATATACACGTACCCTGCTCGCACTGGGACAATCCCGTGTGCAACTTCACGCGAACCCCTGTAATACACGTAGCACGCTCCCCCAGGCCCGATCGCGTGAGAAAGTTCACGCGAACCCCTGAAATACACGTAGCCCGCTCCCCCAGGCCCGATCGCGTGAGGAAGTTCACGCGAACCCCTGTAATACACATAGCCCGCTCCCCCAGGCCCGATCGTGTGAAATAATTCACGCGAACCCCTGAAATACACGTAGCCCGCTCCCCCAGGCCCGATCGCGTGAGTAACTTCACGCGAACCCCTGAAATACACGTACCCTGCTGTAATCGCGTGTGGAACTTCCTGCGCACCCCTGAAATTCACATACCTTGCTTGCACTGGCCCAATCGCGTGTGTAACTTCCCGCGCACCCCTGAAATGCACGTACCCTGCTCGCACTGGGACTATCGCGTGTGGATCTTCCCGCGCACCCCTGAAATACACGTACCCTGCTCGCCCTGGGACTATCGCGTGTGGAACTTCCCGCGCACCCCTGAAATACACGTACCCTGCTCGCACTGGGACTATCGCGTGTGGGACTTCCCGCGCACCCCTGAAATACACGTTCCCCGCTTGGCGTTTGCTGTTTGCCAGCCCGGTGAACTGGTCCAGGGTTAGCGCAGCCCTTTGCGATGATTTAGCGATTTTGATGGCTTTTCCTTGCGCGAGGGCGTTCTTCGGGGCGTTACTGGCGCTGCTGCAGGGTCGCTGCGATTCTCTGCGCCACGGCTGGTTTGGGAGCCTAGTTTCCATGAATATGCTGTGCGCGGAAATCAGTTTTAGCGCACGTGCCTGGCGCAGACAATCGCACGCGGACACTCTGCGCCAGCCGCTTGCGACACTTTTCTGCGAAATTCTATGAATTACCCTGTTGGTATTTTGGCATGCCTTTTTCAAATTGATCAATGCAAGGTTCTGTATGGTGATTAATGATTGAGCATGCTCTTCTGCTGATGGTACATCGGTACTTTGTGGTAAGGTAGATGGTAGGCTCTGAGGATGGTATCCATAAGTACAAAAAAAGGACTCATATCCAGGTACATATGATGTGTATTGTTGTAAGAGAATTCTGTGATGTGAAGCATATCAGCACAATATTTTTGAGTGGCAGAAGAGAAACAACAGAGATACTGTTCAATCATCTGATTGGTCCTTTCCGTTAAGCCATCGGTTTTGGGGTGCTATCCTGAGGAAAGAGAATGATGAATACCCAAGTCTTTTCACAAAGTGAACCAGTATTTGTACATATATTGTGTTCCTCTGTCAGAGATTATGCTGTGAGGAAACCCAGGTAGGTGACAAATCTCATTGACAAATACATTGCTCATTTCTTCAGCCGTATGCAGTCTTTTGAGTGGCACAATATGAGCTAACCTGGTAAAGACATCTACGGTTGCCATTATGACAGTATAGCCATTGGATGGTGGAAGTTCCACAATGAAATCAGTGGCGATATTATGCCAAGGTTTGGGAGGAAGAGTGTCTTGAATTAGATTTCCTATGGGTTTTCCTGGGGCACTCTAAGCCTGGGCATGTGTAGGACAGGTTTTAACCTAATGTGCAAGCTTTTTAGTAAGAATAGGCCACCAGAAATACCTTCTTGTCAGTTTGATGGTAGCATGGATGATTTTGTGTCTCGCTATTCTGGTATCATGGCACATTTGCATTCCTTCTAGCTGTAGTTCCAGGATGGGTAAGTACAGATGTTGATTGTGATTTGACCAGAATTTTCTTGTAACTCACCAGGCACCGTCACGCTGGTTTAGCTCAAAACATTTTGTACTTGTTGTAAAAATGTATCCACAAGTCCAATAAAGGCCTTAGGGCAAAACCATCCTGCATTGACTTGCAGCAAGTTCAAAGGTAGGTGCAGCACTCCTGGATAAAGCATCTACAATGACGTTCTTCGATCCTGTGATGTATGGGAATAACAGATCGTAATGTTGAAAGAAATGGGCCCAACAGGCTTGTCAACTGTTTATGCATTTGTATTCCTGTAAATATTGTAGGTTCCCATTGTCAGTATGAACTAAAGTAGGGACTAGAGAACCCATCAATTAATGTCTCCATTCTTGACAAGCCAATTTTATGGCTAAAAGCTCCTTCTCCAAAACAGAATAGTGTGCTTCTGCAGGTGACAAGTTCTTGGAGTAATATGCCACCGGATGTTCTAAACAATCATCTTGCAACTTTTTCAATACCTCTCCAATCACGTAGGCAGATGCGTTGGTCTCCAGAATTAAGTCTCTTTTAGGATCTGGATGACGAAGTATGGGAGCTGCGGTGAACAAGTGTTTCAGTCGGCAGAAAGCTTGTTTTGCTTGTTTGGACCAAAAGAAGGGAGCATTCTTTTTCAACAGGGCAGTGATGGTTAAGATAACATGAGAAAAGGATGGAATGAACTTCGGGTAAAAGTTTGCCAGTCCCAAAAATTGCTGTATGTCCTTCACTGATTTGGGGGCTTTCCAGTCCAGGTTAGCGTTAACCTTCCTAGGGTCCATAGAGATACCTTTGTCAGATA
Source organism: Ambystoma mexicanum (assembly GCF_040938575.1). Classification (NCBI taxonomy): domain Eukaryota; kingdom Metazoa; phylum Chordata; class Amphibia; order Caudata; family Ambystomatidae; genus Ambystoma; species Ambystoma mexicanum. The sequence continues at coordinate 457,867,732 of NC_090933.1, read as the reverse complement.
GACTGTAGCCAAGATAAAACACTTCCCTCACCCCAAATAAACACTTTTCGGGTTTGGATTTTAGATGGTTATCCTGTGGACGTTTTAACACTTCAAAGATGTTGTGTGGGATGTTCTTCCTCATGCTCATGGAATATAAGGATATCATCTAAATAAACAACCACTGTATGTAACAAAAGATCCAAGGACAAATGATCCATAAACCCCTGTAAAAAAAGCAGTTGAATTAGCCAGCCCAATACTGAAAGTACCCAAATAGTGTACGGAAGGAGGTCTTCCATTTGTTGCCTTCCTTTGTACTAACAAGCTGATAGGAACCCCTCAAGTCAAGTTTAGTATAGACTTGTGCTGACCTTACACTCTCAAGAATGTCTGGGATCAAGGTAAGAGGTTATTTATCCTTTTTTGTGACACTGTTTAACCAACGGTAGTCAATACAAGGTCTCAGTTTAGCCGTATCTTTCTTAGCCACAAAAAAGAGAGCGTAAACCTATAAGGCTTCTTTTTCTACTGGGGAAAGGATGAACATCTGATTAAACAGAACTTCAGCATCAGGAAGTAAATCAATGGCACAGTCTTCAGGTCTGTGAAGAGGTAACTGTGTTTGTCATTGTCGAACACTGGCTGGTATTCCTCGTACTCATCATGTATTTGGCAATGTATTTTTGATTAAGTGAAGCTGCCAACTGGGGGATGGTAAATTGAACTTCATTCATAGTAGTGGAAAGGCAGTTCGTAATACAATACTCTGAGTCTAGAAACAGGGAATGAGCCTTCCAATTTATGTAGGGATTGTTTTCCTCTAGCCACAACATACCCAGAATGATTTGCTAGTTAGTGGACTGTATTAGGAAGGGGATAGAATGTTTTCTTTCCAGGCTGCATCCATAACAATCCTTGCCACCCCGGATACTACCAAGGCTGTTGTCTCTTTCAAGCCAATCGTAGGTATGCATAAAAAATTAATGTACTAGAAGCACATTTTTATGAAGTAGGTGGAACAGCAGTGGACAACAGAGGGTTTTGGCTGACCTCCAAACATTTTAACCCCACTAAGGTTGGGAGCTGGCATGTCTATGATGTCTCAGGGGTGCCACAGGGTAATTTCTCAGTACATGTTCTGTGGAACCACAATAAATGCAGAGTCCCTTGACCCTGCAACGATTATGCTCCTCGTCAGATAAAGGTCCTCTGGTAGCTCCAATTTTCATAGGTTTGGTCTCATTGGGTTGTCTGACCAGCGGAACCGTTGTGCCACAAAAGGTGGGTTTGTTACACATCTTTTTTGCTTTACATTCCTGTATTCTAAAATCGAGGACGAGGCACGCGTGACAACTCATCCTTAATGTACTTGTGTAGTCCCCGACAGAACAGGGTAAAACACGCCTCTTCTGGCCAACCAGTAGACTGGGCAATCTCATGAAACTTGTTGATGTCGGACATGGTATTGAATGTTCACTGAATATTTTGACTTGTATAGGTAAGTTCAGGGTGATCAAACATGCCACTGAATCCTGCTATGAACCCTGCATAATTGTCCAATATGGGATTGTTAGCCACCACCAATGTAGTAGCCAAAGCCAATGCACTATCCACCAAATGTGTGATAATGAAGCCAAAGAAGCCAAACTTGGCATGTCCAGAGGGGAAAGCCTGATGGCGGAAGGAAATCACCACCAGACAGGCGTCCATGAACTCTTCACTTTTTTTTAGAATTCTCCTGAAACTTCCTAATGTGAAAAGTACTAGGCAAGGGAGATAATGCAGACATATCACGGCTAAGAAGAGCATGGCGTAAACAGGCATTTTCTGCCTTTAACAGCTGCATTTATGCAGACATCCCCTTACAGTATTAATAAACTCTTGTGGTTGATCTATTTTTTTCTTTGGAGTGAAGGCATTGTAATCTGTCGCGATCATGCCTGACCTTATTGCTTGTTGGAGGGGTCTAGAGGTGAGTATGACCTCCGGTCCCCTGGGAAGCCACCACAATCAGGGGTGGAAACTGTGCCTTGGCTGTGCCCAGGAGAATCAGAGCCAAATAGATGCAGGAAAAAATCATTTTGGGTAAAAAACCCACTGGACTGGAATGAGGATCCCAGCAAGTAGGAGAGTATCCACAGGAATCCACACGAGGTATCCTCCAACAAAAGCAGGCACACATTCCGAGGAAGGAACAGGAAAGCTGATGAGCATGAGCATGTAAGAGGAGGAAACCAGAGAGGAACCAAGAAGGAGTAAGCAAGGGGTCAAGGAAGAAAAAACATACAAAGCGCAGCGCAAGAGAGTAATATTGCAAAGCGCTATTACCAGCTGCCTACTCTGTTATTCTTCCGGGGCGGACTGTCAAACTGCAACTCTACCTCAGGGGGGGAGGACCACTCTGGACCGCCTGCAAGTATATCTCAGGGCGGTTGTGCACTGTGTTACTACCAAATTGCTATGCTATGGACACACAAACATAACCTAATGCTAAGAATAGACACAAGATGAAATAACATAAGACATAAAGAAAACACATGAATCAATTAAAAAATAAACACATTTTTTTTCATGCATAACAGGGCATGATACGAACACCACTAGCAAAACGAATTTACACCCTTTCTGCATGGGTTCTAACTATAATGCAAAAATGCAAATCTATAATGCCACTCATCTGCTCTCCCAGAATGTGTCTCTCTGCCAATCCCCGGTCTGGTTCTCATCCCAAAAGCTCTCGATCTCCCAAGCTGGTCTGCCAAGCTGCATGCCACGATCTCATCACAAACTTCATCAGAAACGCTTCTGCAAAAGCTCCTAATCACTCCCAAACCCTCACCCCTGGATATATTATGCAATGACGTACATACATCTCTATGGGAATTTATCTCTTCTGCAAGCATTCACTCTAAAACCAAGTGCCTAAAGGTCTGTCAATGTCAGTCTTGTACTCTCTAGTTCAGTGTGTTCTTTGTCATTGTGACATTTCAAAGCATATCTTGTACATGTCCTATGGCCTTCTCCTCTGTCTTACTGTGTTATGAAACCATGCTTCCATCCATTGTCAGCTAAAATCCTTCCTTTCTCCACCGAATATCCCTCTCTCCCTGTGCAAGAGCACTCACTCCCTCCCCACCTTTCTGTCTGTCTGCTAACAAGCTTCAAGGATGCTGATAAAGCCAGGCCCGTTTTTGCTTCTACTCGGGCAAAGTTACGACCTTCCTGCCAAGAACTCTGTTGACATTCTTCAATTCACATTCTACCATAACAATCCTTCATTGTACAAAGTGGAGCTGCTTCTCTGTCTCTCAAGGAAATGGCTTCAGAATGCCAGTTTCCTGCATTAGCGCCTAACAACATTCACTCAAACCAAAGCGCTACATAATGTGGACTCAATGCATACTAAGTGCACATTCATGCGTGTGTCTAATTGCATACATCACAACATGCCTAAACAAGTCTAAGCAAGGCCTCTTCATATGACAGGGCCTCTTTCTCTAGCAAAATGCATGCAAATGTGGCAGAATAATATGGATAATGGATAACTAATGTCACTAATAGGAATGAATGATGGAAGAATGAATTACTGGTGAATACATGAATTACTAATGATAACATAACAAGCAAGAATAATATCTGGTTTTACAGGATGACATCTAGGCATGCAAGTATGGAATCTCGTGATGCCATTCACCATGTTGGAAAGGACAAAAGCACTTCCAGCGATGCCAAAGAAACACACCGGTGCTGTCTGTGTATGCTGGTAAATCATGGAACAGGGCTTTAGAACCTTCCTACATCCTTGTGATAGGGCTGATGCTCATGAAGTGAAGGGATGTTCTTTATCTGAAGAAGGACCTTTGGCTGATCACAAAAAAATCACAACACCTGCAGGGCTATCCCAAATGATGTGCTACTGCATGCAGAGGGTTTTCTTTCCAGTGTGCAGCCAGATGAAGCTTTTTTGACCTCTTAAGGAAAACAAAGTGACTGTTAAAGAGGACACTGTGAAAGGGACATGGCAGAGAGCTCCACAGGTACAGCAGTGGACAGAGTCTACTACCTTTGTACAGTATATCATTAAGGGACCACTTCAGCATGAATTGCTCATGACCCTGACTTGTAACCCAGCATCCTAACTCCCTGAAATGTAAATACCAATGTTCTTCAAACTGCTGCCTCATCAACTCCCTTAATAATCATTCCATACTCTCCATGACACCAGGCATATCCAACACATTTCCCCTTGACAGTATCACCCATGACAGCTTACCCCCACTGACAAAACCTGTTGTACTGGACATTAGGAAACCAGTTTCTTCAGTTTCTACTGGTGGTAACCTGCAATGTTGCTCATCATTCCCACATGGTTTTAAGGAAGAAGTGTACTAGTGGCCTGTTTTCTAACTATCTATCACCATCCATTAATCCATAGGATGGGCAGGTCACTGTAAGAAACTACAAATATTTAAAAGGCAAGATGATCTGAATTACAGTCAAACTCCATTGAACAGTATTAACAATGGATAAAAAAACGGAACTTTGATTGGTCAAATAAATAGGCATGCATGTCTCTAAAATTGCAAACCATGATTCTTGGCTGAGATTATGGAGTGCACTGGAACTGATTATTTTCAGGGATTCAGCTCTTGGTGTGCTCAACCAGGAAGGAGGCACTGCACTCCCATGGTTCCAGCATATTAAAAGAACGTTTGCATTAATTGGGTGTGTTGAGTCATGGGATCACTCAGAAAACATTGACTCAAGCTCTTTTGAGACTCTCATGCTGAAATATTGCGACAACCGTGCAGTGGAGTTGGTGATTAAAATGACAGAGTTTGAAATGCTGATTATGTATTGGTCTAACAAGCTTAACCATGGATATGAACCTTATATAAACACTATGAAGCTAAGGCAATTGTGCTCACTTTACATCAAATTAAGATGCAGTATTTTACCAGTTGCCCAGTGTGGTTGGTCAGAAGAAGGACACAGACTCTGATTAGACATTTCACTGGTAAGTTTATTAAAGAAAAAAAGTAATGCCAATCTTTCCCTTTACTACAAGGTGTCTCTACCTAACAAAACTAGCTAAGGTGTTTGTTAGTCATCAGTGAATGTCTTGAGATTAAACTGTTCACCATCTAACTCTAAGCCTATCTTACCCTACCACTATCTTAATAACTTAAAATTAGGAGAATGTCTCCCTTCTCCTGAGGTTTTTTGGTTACTCACCAATTTATTTTCAAAAGTTGATATTTAGTCTCTGGTGACTGCTTTTGTCAGTTCATATAGATCATTCAATGTGTAATTGGGCTTTTGTTTCTTCTCTGGTTTTCCTCTACAAATGATATATATATATATATATATATATATGTTATGATAAGTCATTTATAACGTGCCTGTACACAAGTGTTTCCTAGCGCGACAAGACAAGGGAGGGGAGACAGAGTGGGGACAAAACAACGATCTTACTAGGCCTTGTGTCATTAAAAACGTGCAAGTGCAATAAAGCAAAGTGCAGGGAAGAGGGAGAAGGGGAAGTGCCAGAGAGAGGGAAAGGGAAAGTGCAATCAGGGCAGAATGATCTGTTTAAGTGCAACCAGTGCAGCGCAGCTCTGAGTAAGTGCAAGGAGATAGGGGACTGTAGGGTTACAGTTACAGCCCCTAAGTGTGTGGAGTTCCGGAGGCAGTACAGGGGAGACTGGTCATGGAGCAGCCTGTTACCCGGTGAGGCCCTGAGGGAAGCCAGGCCATCAGTCAGTGCAGCAGACGGGTAGGTCAGCAGGGAAGAGAGAGAGAGAGAGAGTTGAAAACAAAGGTCTTGAGCTACTTCCCGAACTTCATGTGGTCCGGCTCAAGTTTGAGAAGGGCAGGGAGGCCATTCCAGATGAAGGCACCTACAGAGGTGAGAGATCTACCCCCCACTCTCTGCCTGGAGAAGCATCTGACCCTCAGAGAGTTAGAGGTGTCTGAGCGAAGGGCTCGAGAAGGAAGGTGTTTAGGAAGAGAGAGTTGGATGTAGTGTGGCCCTTGGCCACAGAAAGCCTTGTGGATGATGCAGAGGGACTTGAACTTCATTCTTGCAGCCACCAGGAGCCAGTGGAGGGATTTCAGGGCTGGAGAGATACAGTCCATGGTCTTGAGGCCATGGACAATTTGTGCAGTCCTGTTCCGGATTAGTTGCAGACGGTGAATAGAAGAGGAAGGTAGATTGAGAAAGAGAATGTTGCAGTAGTCCAGCCCAGAAAGAATCTGGAAGCAGTGAGTTTCTTTGGGGCAATTGAGAAAAGGAGGAATACTTCTGAGGAGGTGCAGCTGGTAGTGGGCCTTCTTGGCAAGGTCTGTGATGTGAGGCGACAAGGTGAGAGTGGAGTCGAAGATGACACCAAGGTTTTTTGCCTCACAGGAATGCAAAGGAAGAGGGCCCAATGAGGGCAGCCAGAGTGAGAGAGGGAAAGCGGCAGCAGGGGTCAAAATGAAAAGGATCTTAGTCTTACTGGCATTAAGGAAGAGATAATTGGAGATGCACTAATCCTGAATCGCAGCTAGAAAGTCAAGAATGAGCAAAAGAGGAGGGGCGGCTGAGGGGAGCCTGAAAGAGAGCTGTGTGTCATCCGCCATCCGCATAACTCTGAAATTTAGAGGAGAAGGCAGAGATAAAGTGGCACAAAGGGGCCAAGTGGACACTGAAGAGCCAGGGTGAGAGGTTAGAGTCTTGGGGAACACCACACATAGAGAGAGAGGTGGTGGAGAGAAAGGACCAAAGTTGGACAACCACTCCAGGGCATGATCAGGATTATCATTCACTCTTCTTCCTGATATTGTTAGATTATATTTTTCTTGACTGTGACGAGTATGATCATTCCAATAATTCCCATTCACTCTCCTTGGTCTCCCGTTTTCCTTATTACCTTCTGTTCTTGGGGTTAAAATCACCAGTATTTTCAGTCATTGAGGGTTGGCTCACTCTCCCTGCAACTTGGAATATCCTTTCACTGCCTTCTCTTATGTTTTGTTGTCTTGGATGGCCATACAGTATTTCGTATACCGACTTGTTCCATGTCTGCCATTGCAGAATGATTTCAGTGTTGCTGTGAGAACCCTCTGTCCACCATGAGCATCCCATGGTCAGGTCACCACTCTCTGTCTCTTTCTCTCTCTCTGATTTGGAACTCCACATGTTCACCTCCCCTTCTCCTGGTATCCTCATTACTGACTGTAGCACGTCTGTCACTTCTCGCCCTTTAACGATTGCAAGACACTGCACATCTTGCTTCTGCTTCTCCTTGTAGTTAGTGTTTGAGCCTTTTTGTAATTTGCAGGCTCTCTCCTTGCGTCACCAGGTTCCTCCCCTTTCAGTACTTACGTAGCGGTGGGGCTTCCTCTGCGCAAGCCCTCTTCTTCATCCAAGCACAATTGGAATTTAAAGGTAGATCTTCTAATTCCTATTTACAATAACACATACTGGTTTTCCCTTCACATATATTTTCACCAAAAGGGTTTGAAGATGTTATTTTGGAATGTCCATTGTGGAGTTCCTCTCGGGAATGGGAGCATTTGTCCCAAAATGGGGAGTCTCCCCTGGTGAGGTCCCTCTTGCATCTACCCCTAGGGAGTGTATTGCAGAGTTGGCTCATCTCCTTATCTTTGCAGGCTGGGCTCCCTCTTGGTAACCAGTAACCAGTCTAAATGTTCTTTCTGCCTGTCAAATAATATTTTAAATAGTGACAGCCCATTTGATTGCTAAAGACTCTAATTCAACAGAGGCACACAAGTGTTCCTTGGGGAAAAGCTTCCTACCAGTGTACAATAGTGAATGGTCGATGCCATCATGTTCTTGGGCTAGTATGGCACCTAGTTCTGTTTTGGAGGCGTCAGTCTGGAGAATGAAATCTATACTGAAATCTGGAATCTTCTAAATAGGTTCATTAGTTAATATGTTTTCCAGCCTGTCGAAACTTGCTTGGTCTTCCTTACTCCATTGGAGTTTCTGAGGTTTGACATTCTTCATCTTTCCTGTGAGGTTTGCAGATATACTTGAATAATTAGATATGAACCTATGTAGTAGCCAGTTAGCCCCATAAACGTGCACAGCTCCCTCTTGGTCTTAGAGGCAGGGGGTTCATTGGATTGCTTAACTTTCTCACTCTGTGGCTGGATCAGGCCATTACCCACAAAGAGGTCCAGATATTTAACTGCTGACTGGGCTATGGGGCATTTTCAAGGGTTTGCAGTTAGACCATATTTCCTCAAAGCTTGGGTAATCTCATATAGGTGGTGTACGTGTTCTGGCCAACTATGACTGTGTATCACAATGTCATCTAGGTACTCTCCACAGAATAATCCATTAGGCTTTAATACTCTATCCATAAAGCTTTGGAAGGTGGCGGGTGCTCCCTGAAGCCCAAAAGGTAAAACCTTAAACTGAAAATGGCCTTGAGTTGTTGAAAAGGCTGTTTTCTCTCATTCTGCTGAGTTCAGTGGGACCTTCAAGAATCCTTTGCTTAGATCTATTGTGGATATGTATCTAGTCAGGCCCAGTTCTTTAGATCATCTATTCGTGGCATTGGGTAGTTGTCAAATATTGACATAGAGTTGAACTTCCTAAAATCAATACAAAACCACCACTATTGATCCGACTTAGCAACCAACACAATGGGAGAGGACCGGAGACTCTCAGATGGTTCCGTAATATCGGGCCAAAGCATTTCTTCTACCACTTTTTCTAGCATTTTCTTTCTAGCTTCTGGGATTCTATAAGGTTTCAAGTAAATAATGTTCTCTGGTGGGTTTCTGATACAATGAAAAAAAATAGCAACCTTACCTGGCTGTTCTACAAATACCTCTAGAAATTGGGCCAAAATAATCCCTGTTATCGGCCTGTTGGGAAAGTGACAGATTGTAAGAAACAAGTACATTTTCTTTCTCTGAGTGGGCAAGGCTAATGGCCATAGTAACTGTGGTGTCTTTCCTGGGTTCAACCCCCCACTCTTTAAGCATATTCATGTGGTTAACCTGGGTCTTTTGGCTCATGCTGGGTTGTTCTACAAGATAGTTGAAAGTGCCTTTTCTTTCTAATATTGTGAATGTTCCAAACCATTTCGACACCATCTTATTATCAGAATTTGGCAAAAGAATTAGTACTGATTGTCCTCCCGAGAATGTACGGAACATAGTTTTCTTGTTAAAGTCATCCCACTGATGTCCTTGGGCGTGTCCCATATGTTTCTGCACGTTAAAATGCAGCTATCCCCCACAGTAAAATCCGGTCTAGCTGCACACATAATGTCTCTCCTGCCTCACATACTCTACACAGCCCCTCTGCCACTAGAATTCAGCTATCCCCCACAGTAAAATTCTGTCTAGCCGCAAACATAATGTCCCTCTTGCCTCACATATTTTACTTTTGCACAAGACCTCTGCCATTAGAATGCAGCTAGCCCCCATGATAAATTCAGTCTAGCTGTACTCATAATGACTCTACTGCCTCACATGTATCACTTTTGCACAGCTCAGCCATTAGACTGCAGCAATCACTCACGATAAAATGTGGTCTAGCTGAACAAATATTATTGTTCTCGCATACTATCCATTCTACCTCTTTGCACCCACCCACATCCTTGCTCAACATGATATGATATGGCATCTATAACACACCTATACACAATTTTTTCAAGGCGTGGGTGACTAGCAAGGTCTTGGCCACCCTTAACTACCTTCATATCGGCTAAAATGCACACATGCATTCTACAACTCTCCAACAAAATGTTCTCATACTTAGACGTAGGTCACCCAAGGGCATGAAACCTACAGTGTGTTGAGACCATACCAATGGTGAAAGGTGCTATACAAATGCCCATTAAACCACAAATACATTAAGATGTGTTGCGCTGTTGCCGTATATGGTCGTAGTTTCTGGGCAGTATGAGAGATTGATGGGATGGCCTCTTCTATCTCTTCCCATGTCTCTCTCATCATATTACATACATCCCTGGGTTCCCTCCCATAATGGAGTTCAAAAAGGGAATATTCCAGAGAAGCTTGGAGAGTATTTCTTGCTGCGAATAGAGCCCATGGGATCATGACATTCCAGTTTTTATCATCAGCTTCTACCAAGTTCCGTAACATGTTTTTCAAAGTTTGGTTGAAACGTACAACTAAACCATTAGTTTGATGGTACTTTACTGAAGTTCTTAATGTTTTGATAGCATTTCTTTCACTTCGGACATTTAACAAGACATAAAGGTGGTACCTTGATCTGTGAGGATCTCTTTGGGAAACCCTACCCTGCAGTGGAGAGGCAGTAAATGCTTCAATATCTATTGCATGGTGTTATTCCGCAACAGGACGTCTTCAGGATGATATGTGGAGTAGTCCACTATTACCTGGATAAAACAATTACCCAGTATGGATGTTTCCAGTGGTCATACTATATCCATGACTATCCTTCAAAAAGGGACATCAATGATAGATAATGGCTGAAGGGGAGCTGAAGGAATCGGGGTGGTAGCCATATTCTGACAGATCTCACATTTCGGTACAATGTTTTGTCACATCCACAAATACCCATGGCCAGGAAAATGCTGGTATTATCTGGCTTTGGGTTTTCCTGAATCCTTGATGGTCTGAGCTGAAGTGGGAGTGGGCTAACTCTAATACCACCTTTCTATGACTCTGAGGAACTACTAGTTGGGTATGAGGTACTTCTATTGAGGTCATAGCACCCCTATATAACAAGCCTTTCTTTAAGAAGAAGAAGAGACCAGCCTGATTTCATCTTTGCTAATCACCTTAGCAAAGGCCTGAAGATATATCTTTGGGCAAACACGGTATCGGGAAGAAGGTGGACCTCTTCAATGTCCTGGGAAGGTTTCACTTTTCTGGAGTGGTCTTGTGAACCTCTTTCTGTTTCATTTTGGACCTCTGTCTCTTGAGGTATTTGGATCAATGCTTGTTTTAATACCCCTAGGCTATATTTTCTTCCTCCTTGCCTGTATAGGGGTTACTCCCATGATTGTGAAGGAGGACTTTAATGTCACCTTAAATATTCAGGATCAATGATTCTTGGCATCAGGTCTAATCTATATCTCCAAGCTAACCCGGATTGTTAGGCTAGTGGTATGTATGTGCATTTAGGAGAGGTCAGTACTGGCCCAGTGGGAATTAAACCTCTTTCTCCTGGTAGTATTACCATTTTGGTGATGCTTTATAAGTCAAAGCCAATGGATTCTGTGGTAGCCACCATAGTTGCTTTGGCAGTAGGACTTAACCTAGTAAATTGCATGGGTCCCCGTCTTTCATCAGTCGGTCAGGATCCCACCTCTAACACCATACATGTTAGGTCAGAAGAAAGACACAGACTCTGATTAGATTTTTCACTGTTAAGCTTATTAAAGAACAATAATAATGCCTATCTTTCTCTATACTACAAGGCATCCCTACCTAAAAAATTAGCTAGGGTGCCCATCAGTTGTCTGTGAATGTTTTGAAATTAAACTGTTCACCGTCCGACTCTAAGCCTGTCTGACCCTATCGCTATCTTAATAATTTAAAATCAGCAGAATATCTCCCTTGTCCTGGGGCTTTTTGGTCTCTCACCAACTTATTTTCAATAGTTGTTTGTTTAGATAGTCTCTGGTGGCAGCTTTTATCTGTACACATAGTTCATTCAATGTTTCATAGGGCTATTCTTTCTTCTTTGGTTTTTCTCTACACATAGTTATTCTTTTCTCTTCCCCTAATAAACCTATCCAACAAGTATATTTTCCTTCTGGAAAATGTCTTGCTTTTCTGAACAATTCACAATATTTGGTTCCTTTGTGTTCCTTGTCTTTACATATATTTATTATTTCCAACTTGTTTTCAGGCTTCTCTTTTATAACCTGGCCTTTTACTTTGATTAGGCTTTCTTTGCTTTGACTGATATGAATTTGGTCAGTCCCAGAATACTTCTCATTCACTCCTCTTTGTAATAATGTTACAATATCTTTCTCTTGACTGAGACAAGTATGAGCATTCCAATACTGATTTGCATTTGCTCTCCTTTCGGTTATCATCCTATGATCTTTCTCTTGACTGTGATGAGTCGGTGCATTTCAATAATGATCCTCATTCTTACCTCTTTCTGATATTGTTATACTATCTTTCACTTGACTTTTTTGAGCATGAGCATTTTCATTCACTCTTCTTCCGGATATCATGATTGTTCTCTTGACTCTGACAAGTATGAACATTCAAATAATGATATTCATTCACTCTCCCAGGTCTCTGTTTTCCCTATCACCTTCTGTTCTTAGGTCTAATGACACTGGGATTTTCAGTCATTAAGAATCAGCTCGTACTCCCTCCAACTTTTTATCTCATGGCCTTTCACCACCTTCTTTTCCATCTTTTCATCTCGGATGGCTGTACTGTATTTCATATACCGGCTTGTTTTATGTCTGTCATTGCGGATTTTTTTCAGCACTGTTGCAAGAACCCTTGGTCCACCACGAACCTCCCATGGTCATACCACCACTCTCTGGCTCTTTCTCTCTATCTGATTTCGGATGCCACTCATCCAGCTTAACTTCTCCTGGTCTCCTCGCTAACGATTGTTGCGCGTCTGTCACTTCTCACCCTCTTACGATTGCACAATGATGCAGATCCTGCCTTTTAGTGGTTGAACCTTTTTGTAATTTGCAGGCTCTCTCCTGGAGTCTCCAGACTCCTCCCTTTCCAGGATGTATGTAGCTGTGGGGCCTCCCCTCCACAAGCGCTTTTTCCTTTTTATCTCTCTCCTGTGGACTCTCATGTCCTCCAAATGTCCTCTTCTTAGTCCCAGTGGAATGATAATGTAAAGGGAGATCTTCCATTTCCTGTTGAAAATAACTCATACTGGTTTTCTCTACACGTCTGTTATTTTCGGAATGTCCTCTAAAGAGTTTCTCACAGAAATGGAAGTCCTTGTCCCCAAAGGGGGATTCTCTTCCAGTAAGGTCCCACTTGCCTCTATCCCTAGGGTGGGTATTGTGGAGCACGTTCACCTCCCTAGCCTCACGGGTGGTGGGGGGTTGCCCGCTGGAGAGAACGGACGAATTCCCATGATTCGTCACACCAGTTGATGAACAAATGGGATCCAACTAATGTGAATTGTATTTGAGGAATAGCTTGCGTCAAAATGAGATAAGGTCTACAACAGACACCATTATCTTATTTAGGAGAACAACTGATGACATCATGGTCTTTCCTACTGCCAAATAGGTGTTCTCATTAAAGCTTAAAAGAAAACATATGCTAAAGACAGTAACATGTTTCGAAATCAAACTTGAATGTTTTTTAAATGGAAGTCTTCACGGGATATATTCTTTGTAATTCTTGATGAACTGCGTTTTAGTATGTTTTTCCCTATGTGTCAGTTTTTAGCAAGATTGTATGCTGTACTAAGTATTTCATTGGTTTATATTGTGGGCCAAATGTCGAATAAAAGTGTATCATTGATTGATTCTTTACTTTGTCTAAGAATTGTTATTTATGGTCTAAGGGTATGCCTGGGCACTGTTGCATCCCAATCAACTGCATCGGCACCTCGTGCCCTCCTGCTCATCCTTGGGATGGCGAGTCTACCACTTATGCACCTTGAGCCAGCATTTAATGGTCAGCAAACCTCAAACAATATTTAGCAGCACACCACAAAACTCCTCGTGATTGCCATCCTAATAAATACAGACTCAATTATTAATTGTTCACACATTTGTTTTTTCCTCCTGCAATTTGAATACTTTAATATCTGTTCATCATGCAAAGTGTAGATCTCTTCATTTCGGTTTTTGAACTTGAGTACCTGGTTTTGGTGAAAGAACTGTGGGAAATCAAAATAGGTCCCATTAGCTGACATTATCAAACTTCAGAGTTATAATGTCCAATCTGTGCACCAACATATCACCTGGAGGCGAAACACCAACTAGAAAGTAACATGAGGGCCAGTTCCTGCAACCCCTGGCTATCCAGATATCTGGAACTACAGTTCTCATGATCCCTTCCATTTGATTATAGTAGCTAGGACGCATGGCAGTTTTCGGCATTGTCATTTGGTGAGACAAAGTTTGTACAATACAAAATGCTCCAACAGCTAAAAGCAGATTGCAGTACAGTGTTGTCAGTGCCCTACGCCATGGCCACTTCACTTCTCAATCGCCAAACACTGTACTATTTACAATAAGCACATTTTGTCACAGTTTCAGAATACATTGCTAATCAGAATAATATTGTTTTGCAGGCAAACAGATGCTTGCACTTCCAAAGTGATCAGGAGTAATATGTGTTCCGTAGCCAACTGCACAAGAAAAACAGTGCAGGACACATAATCGACAGGCATTATAATTGTGCAACATTGACAGGGTAGCAAGGCATATCTATAAAGGAGCAACATCTGCATTGGTAGTGTGTCCAATGTCTGTGCTCTATACTGTACACTACACCAATATAATAACACCATTCTTACCATATATGTGTTGGCTGGACGCATGATGAGGCATGCCATTTTCATATTGCTGGTGTGTGGACATTATTGCTGCTGTAAGTGACCATGGTCCAAGGTTTTTACATCATGGATGTGGTTCCCGTGCAGGTTAAGGGGGAGTTTCCTCTACACAATGAATGTCTGTTCTCACAAGTTGTTATGCATACAAGGTCATAAGCCCTTCACAGCAGCAATCAAGCTAAACCTACCTTAAATAGTAGGTCAACAGGACACCGGAACACCCTTGGCTATAAAGAATATACCAAGATAAGTATACACAAGCGCAAGGTTCACACATTTGCATAGAAAAGTACTGAACTGACGGGCACGGAACTTGCACCTGACCAGTAGGTGCACAGAGAAAGCAATTCCGGGTTTCTGTCGCTGGATGAACACTATTCCGATCGTGCCCATTGAACCTGATATTGCCACAGTGAAATGCCTGTAGCACTGCCGTAAATCGGGGCTCTGCTGGAATTCCTTTGCTTTCTCTCAGCCTCACGTCTCAACATTTACTATTCAAATGCTAACTAGGCTGCTGTCACAGCAATGTCTGCCTCAAGGGCAAACCTGCCTCGTTATCAGTACCCTCTTCCTTTGTGTGTTTTCTTTTAGAAGAGCACAATGGCTGCTGTCACATCCCTAGATCCTGAAAGGAGATGACACGTAATGTACAAAAGAACGACAGACATCACCTCAGTGTGTATTGCTTTTACATTAATTAATCAAATTCAAAATACGATGGAACGATGGAATGATAGTCATCTGTCATTGTAAAGAATGTCTGAGTCTGAACAATATAATTGTGCAAAAATACTTGATAAGTCTTGAACAGTGTGTCTTGCCTGACCAGTCCTTTGTCTGTTCTAACAAAGTAAACTGGGTAAATAAAGTAATTCTCTATGTTTTATAGTGATACCCTTCACTCTATGAACTAAGCAAATGCAATGTAAGATTGCAACTGTCGTGTGTGTTTTTTACATAGCTCCATACATCTTATGCCGAAAGACATCTTGGTAGTAGTAGTTTGTCATTTATATAGAGCCTTTATCCCATTAGTATGGCCTCAATGCACTTGTGGGGACCGTAGTCCAAGATATGGGAACATTGTCATAAGGTTTAGAATGCGTGTGTGCAATTGGCCAAGATAGGGAGTTAGGTGGCTGGCGGAGCTCCAGTAAGCTACCCATGAAGGTCAGGCATGTGGATGGGTGCTCAGGTGGTAGGAAGAGTGTGTTAGTGCAGGAGATTTGTTATGTGTACAGCTAGACTGAATTTTTGTCGTAGGTCATCACTGCATTCTGATGCATGCGGGTAGGTAGCCGTGCCTGCGGCAGATGTCCAATGCAGTGGTGCGAGAATATGTATCTTGAGACTTAGATGGAGCTACGTCTTTGAGGTAGCTGTGGACCAGGCTACCCTCATGATTTCTTTAAGTGCAATAGACAGGCTATCCTAATACATCTTCTAAGCATGATCAACATGTCTCCCTCATACATCTTCTAAGTGCAATATCAGGGCTAATTGTAATAGGCAGGCTATCCTAATATATCTTCTAAGCACAATAGACAGGCTAGCACACTGTCTACGCACAGTAGGCAGGCCACCCTCATAAATCTTCTAACTGCATTATCAAAGCTACACGCATATATCATCTAAGTGTAAATCATTGGCTATCCTCATAACTCTTCCAAACGCAATAGACAGGCTAACACCATAAATCTTCTGGTGAAATACCAAGTCTATATGCATTGAACAGGCTATCCTAATACATCTACTGAGCCCAAAAGGCGGGCTACCCTAGTTCATCTTCAAGCACCATACACAGACATTCCTAAGACATCGTCTAAGTGCAATAGACAGGCAAACTTCATAATAGTCAAGTGCTATAGACAGTATGTCCTCATATACCTTCGGAGACAGGTTATCCCTATAAATCTTCTGAGTGCTATGGACAGGCTACTATCAAAAATCTTCTAGGTGCAGTACCAAGGCTACCCGCATTTATCTTCTATGTGCAATAAATTGGTTAACTCATACATCTTCTAAGTGCAATAGACAGGCTATCCCTATACTGCTTCTAGTGTAATAGACAGGATATCCTAATACATCTTTTAAGTGCAATAGTCTTGATGAAAATACTTTGCAATTTAGGACAGCCTGTACTTGAAAAATGTGGCAATACCTTCTCTATTCCTAAACTTCCCCTTCTTGATGGTTATTTCTTCATATAGAATTATGGAGGCCCTTCTCTGGTGTATAGCACTAAATGGGAATTAGCCAGGGGGAGGTAATATGACATGCCTGGTGAGAATTACAATCCTGTGGAATACACCCTGTGTGCTTCCGTTCCAGCTCCACAGCACATCCCTGATTAATGGCAATTACTGTCTCCCCTGAATGTAAATGGATCTGTTGCTCGAGCAAGAATGGTTTGAATATTTGTTTTTCTAGGTTCGTTTTGCTCGAATGTTATCACCAAAATGTAGAGGTGGGTGGGGGTCAGGCAATATTGGTGAGGGTGTGAGTGGTAGGGGAGCAGCAGGGGTTAGGAGGGATCTCCCCTCACCTTATGTGGTAAAATAAATTGAGCAAAAAGAATGAGCAAAAATAATTCAAGCATTTTATTTTTTCAAGTAGTAGACAAACATCCCCAGTGAAGTCACAGAGTCATGGCTCGCCTGTTGCATTACTGGGCTGCTGCTTTGTTGAATTAAATTGTTAACATTAAGGACCCCTCACCCGTCAGCCCGACTGCAACGCCCACAGCCATTCAGCCTTCCTCAGCACTTGGGAGAGCGGTTAAGAATGCATTAGCAGTTGCTTCACAGTACTCTGCCGACATTGTTTTACACACCTTTTTGGAGACCTCTTCCAGTCTGATATATTTTTGTTATTTTATATTGTGAACTATTTTATTTAAGGTGTTGTTATAATGTAGAAGCTAATGTTATGCGTGTTCCATATTCTATTTAGAGTGTTCACCTTGTGTGGTTCTGGAAGAGATATTCAGAACCACACAAGGAGAAGATGGAGTCAGATTATTAATTGCTGTGAGGGACTTCCTTACAATAAAACCAAGAAACTACAACTTCTTAATAGGTGTGACATCTGCCTCTTTGTACTGCTGACTTTCAGACATGTGCTATGGTCTCAAGATGGTACCATAGTAAGTTCTTGCTCTGAATTACTCAGTGTATTCTGATGAAGGGTCTGGGGCACAATAATGAGTTTAGAAAAGTGGAATGTGTGACCTGTACACCAAATGTTGATAAACCACTATTTAGAAAGGTTAATAAGGTTTAAGTGATGTATAGGGTTCGTGGGAGAAAAATCCCAGCTCTGGCACGAAAAGCTGTCTCTACCTATATAATGACCAAGTGTCCTCAAGTAATGGAAACTCCTGTCCACTGCACACTTTTCGAAATGGTATAACCAGTCTAAGATTCAATGACGTATATGTGGCATACTTATAATGAATAATTATCATTGTGCTGTAATCAGCGTAACAATTCATCAATACTAGATTCATTAAAATACAGATTCCAATAAACTGTTCATATCACAGTTTTGAATCACATTTCACTACATTTTCAAAAGTGCAACATTTTTGGGGGTTTCTCAAGACCTTGAGCAAGATGGCCACGGGCTGATGAGGCTGTGGCGTAGACGATGTTGTGGCTTGTAGAATGTGGAATGAAGCGAGAGAGAATGTGGAATGAAGCGAGAATAGAACTAGAATGTGTGTGACAGGAAAAGAAGTGAAAGGCAGTCAGTTAAGATATGGAATAAAAGGAGTTCAGACATGCAGGCTGTCTCTTGTCATTATTTAATGGAAATGTGATGACTGTGGTTGTGTAAGAAGGCACACAACAGACGCTAAGAATCTCTGATGCAACTCCCTTAACAATGCTTGTCCCGCCCTTGTGTTGAGCGACATGGCACGAATACACAGAGAAGAATGCCCTACTGAATTTTGGAGGCCTCAGATGAATGATAGCCAGTGAAGTGGTGACCCCTGTGGATTACGACCTGACTGCGAAGGGCCTTTCCCCCACTCCCATGCTGTTACCGCTTCGGCATTGCAGGAGGGCGATGGCAAAGTGCGGCCAGGATTGGAGCCCCGAACTTGTGGAGACGGACCCGATTTGTATGGTGAACACGAATGACACAGGAGCGTAGGAGTGACAGAAGAAAGGAGAAACTGAGACCAGGCGGCACGGCCAGCGGAGCTGGATGGTGAAGCATGCCTTGTGCACAGCAGAGGCTGCGTGATAGATCATTGGCTCTGGGACTCAGCAGTGCACATGCTAGGCTGCTGCCAAGCCCACCGTGTGGAATGCCTTGTCTCCGTACGGAGATCCGAACATTTGACAGGATCTGATGGAGGGCTGTAGACTGCCCGGGACTAAGCCCAGCTTGGAAGCACCATGTGGTGAGTGCATATGAGAGGGATTACCGCAGCGTGTGCATGAGCTCAATGTACAGAGGCATACAGATCACTGTAAAGAATTGAGCATTCATTACCAAAGTTAACTCCCTGATGCACTTTCCCGATGCACTGTTGGTGCTAATACACCCCTGGACTCTTTACTGCCGGATAGCTTCAGTATAGCACATCTCTCAATCCTATCTCTCTTGGCACACTGCTGCCCATGAAAATAGCTCCACTAAGGTGCAGGAAGTGAATTGTGGCTGGAGGGGAGAGAGGTCCACCCTGTCAACTACCAATAAAATCAACTGTCTCTCAGGGGACACTGAACTTCGCACAGCTCATAATTTACAGTGAGCATCGAAAGAGGTACGTTTTGAATATAGCTGCACTGAGCCTCATACCCCCATTGTGAACATAGTGTAGGACTGGTATTGGGGGCATGTCACAAAGTGAATTTAAGCAAAGGCCAGACCACACCTCAAACGCTAGCCAGCTGAGTACTCTACCACAACGATCTGACTGAAATCTGCCCAAGATGGATGTCCAGACACAGCTCCAAACCATATTGGCCGAGATGAGGATTATTGGTTAGCAAACCCAGGAAATGAATGTTACCGTTCATGATATCAGGTATGGCTTCCAAGATGTTCAGACTCTCCTGGCCGCACAAGCAGAGAGAATGACTGATAGTGAACAACATATCAGTGCGTTAGAAGACAACAACAAGGCGTCAATGATGGGTCTTGATGGGGTCATCAGGGAGGTGCAGAGTCTGGGTGAGAGAATCGAGGATGAGGAAAACAGATTTCTCCGGAATAACCTCTGCCTGGTCAGCCTCCCAGAAAATGCTGAAGGTACGGAACTGAAATCCTTTATAAACAACTTTTTCTGCGATGCTCTACACATGACAATGCATGAGATAATGTGATTGAGAGAGTGCACCAAGCCCTTATTCCCAAACCGTCACCAAGAGATCGCCCAGGCATAATCACCATGAGGCACTTGAATCTCCAACATAAAATGTCCATCCTGAAGGCATACAGGGCACTGACTCTGGTGCGCATTGATAATATGGATATTAGGATCGTCAATGATTACTTTATTGAAGTGTCTAGACAGCAAAAAGGCTTAAATCCTATTTTTGAAGCACTCAAGGGCACTGAATATAGAATTCCCAGCATTATGGTGCATACAATTAGACAAACAATGGCACTCCTTTGATGAACCCGAAACAGCATGGTGCTTCTTGCAGCAACAATACCGAGTGCCTACAGACTTTGAACAGGCAGGAGCAGAAACCAAACAAATTGACTGCTCCTCCCCACCTCTCAACAGGGCTCCCGGACAAGGGGGAAATGTCAAAAAGCAGGCAGGGGGCCACGAGGCCTGGATTCATGATGCAAAAAGGCAGCTAGGTGAATACTGAGATGGATTTGGTTCAAGACAGGACTACACATGATGTCCACATCATCATAAGAAAGGTGATACTCCAACTTGCACCCTCGACAATGGAAGGGTACATAATGGAAGTACCTAACAAACACTCTGCATACTGAAAACCTTTATGTCTCTGACAAGGGCTGAACTTTCTGTGCTCTCTCCAGGAATATGGAAAGGGAACATATCATTACGTTACTCGTCGCCTGCGGCCTACTGTGGCCCTGGCAGGAAAATCTCTCCATGGTCCCATCCATGGAAATACCAAAATAAGTAGGGATGGGTGCCGACCCTCTGATCTACACCCGCCAACCCCATATATGGGCTTGTTGGCCAATTATTGGGAGGATGTTTCTTTGTTGGCTCTCCCAATGTTCTTATTTTCGCTTGGCTTCAGAGTGGAATGTTACCTCTGTGGGGATTATAGATTACGATACGCTCAATTACCATATAATTAACAATGTGATCCTTTTCCATGCACCTACTATGGCCCTGCGCGGGGATTACCCTCACTAGCTTGGGATGACTTTCATTACGTTGATAATACTTCATATCCATGAGCTGGTACACTGTATTAAATGTAGGTAAATGTTGAACCACTTGAGGGATCTCCAGGGCTATATTATATCCCCGCAAGAAACTAATTTAACCAAAGCCGAATAAAAAAGAAAATGGAACACGGGTGGGTGGGAAAAGCAGCCCATTCGCCATGCCAAGGAAAGAGGAAGTCTCCATTTTTATTCACAAACGAATCCCTGTACACATACAGAATATCAGCAGTGATGAGGAGGGCAGATATTTTCTTATTCAGTGACAGGTTTACCAACACCCTATCACACTACTGAACATATATGCTGCCACGACGGATATCCATACATTTACATCATGCACAAGACTCATGGGAAGCCTGACCATTATGGGCAGGGATTTAAATATCGATCTTGACCCCATTCTAGATCGGCAGAGTACCGCATCTGGTGCCCCTACCAACCTGAGAAAACAAGAGGTTCCTCCCACGCTAATGAATGACCTACGACTAAGGGATACGTGGCAACACATACATGGGCACATACATGGGGATCAACGGGAATGTTTTACTCTCATCAACATTGCAGCTATTCCTGTATCGACTATTGGATGCTACCCACCAACGTGTTGCATATGGTTAAGTACTGCACAATCCTTCCCACTACCCACTCAGACCATGCCTCATCACTCTTGCACCTAGCGCTTCCAGATTCAATACATAGAACTCCGACTTGAAGCCTTAATCTAAGAGTGCTGGGCTATCTGGATTTCCTTACACATCTACAGGAAGATATTAATACTTTCTCGGAAAACAATCTCAATCCCGGATACACGCCTTGTGTTTGCTGGGATGCCTTCAAGGCCTTTGTCAGAGGCCAATGCATATCATGTTGGTCCTATAAACTTAAGAACTGGGGCAAAAAGGATCCTCAGCTGATAGAGGAATTCCGAGTAGCTGAAAAGTGTCATAAACAGATGCAAGATTGGCAGTCCCATCCCCAGCTCCATAGACCGCAGACGGAGATTAAACAACTTTCCACCGTGAGGGCGCAGAAATACTTGATGAGCTGGACACATGCATATTACTTTGAGAGCGATAGACCACTACATATGATGGTGCTGGTATTGAAACAAAGACAGGACACACAATTGATTGTCTCCATTAAAGATACCTACGGGCACCTATTGCTCAGCGATGACCACATTAACACCCGATTCATGGAATATTATCAAGAGTTGTATACGCCTCTAGCTCCTGCTCAGACCAAAATATGCAGGAATTTCTGTATAACATAACCCTACCTCAGATACCCCTCGCTCAACTAGACAATCTTAGCACCCCCATCACGGCTTTGGAAATATTGCACGTGATCCAAACACTTTCTCCAGGGAAGGCGTTGGGCCCAGATGGGATCTGCATCTATTTTTATATTTCATGGTGGATGCTCTGGCACCTAAACTAGAATCCGTATTAGAGGGGGAAAAGGAACCTGGAGCAACTACCGTAATCAATGCTATCAGCAAACATAGTAGTATTCCACAAAGCAGGGCGAGATCCTGAAGAATGCAGCTCGTATCGACCGATCTCACTGATCAATTCTGATGGTGAGATCTTAGCAAAATGCCTGGTGCAGTGAATAGAGGGGATCCTTCCATCCCAGATTCATAAAGACCAAACTGGTTTTATTCGTAATAGACACTCCATCGATAACGTATGCAGACTACTGAATGACTTGGCGGGGGACAAGGATCCGAAGGACGTAATCCTGATGGTTGACTCTGAGAAAGTGTTTGATAAAGTCCAATGGGAGTTCATGTGCCTTTTGCTAACTAAATATGCCTTTCCTCCACAACTCGTAAGGCTAATCAAACTGCTATACACTGAACCTATGGCCTCGGTCATTACCAATGATGTTGCCTCTCCCCTGTTTAGCCTCCATTCCAGAACATACCAGGGGTGCACACGTTCATCCTTGCTGTATGCGCTCTCCATAGACCTGGTCGATGTTAAACTAAGCACTGACCCCGGGTGGACAGGCATTCGCCAGAGCACTGAGGAACACTGTATTTCCCTATATGCGGATGATTTACTTTTATACATCAGTAATAGCCTTAACTCCCTCCGATATATGCAATCCCTCTTACAGGAATTTGGCCCAATGGTGGGCTATAAGATCAATTGGGGCAAATCCGAGGTTCGACCTCTAAGGCAGGACATTCCTTGGGATCATGGAGGAATAACTCCTTTCACGCTCCATGCGCATCATATTAAATATTTGGGGATTAACATTAGCGCTTCCCTTAGCGAACTTAGAGACCTGAACTACCCACAAGTCCTGGACGTGATCTGCTCAGACTTGGGAAGATGAGATAATCTGTTGCTCTCTTTGATGGGCAGGATCAATGCCCTGAAAAGGAACTTGCGACCAAAAATAATTTACATTTCTATTATGCTTTCCATCAGCCCCTCATCTACTATGTTCAAGGACCTTGATACCTCTATCACTAAGTTAATTTGGCGGGGGGAAAAAGCATGGCTTTGGCCCTCATTACGACCCAGGCGGTAAGGGGTTTACGCCGGCGTAAACATCGCCGACCCTTACCGCCTGAGTACGAGTTCCCTTAGCGCCATGGCGGATATAACACCTGCTTTTAGCAGGTGTTAAAATCCATGGCGCTAAGGGACCTTGTTGTTAATTACGCCACCGTAATTTACGGTGGCGTAATTAACGCCTTCCCCACTCCCATTATGCCCTATGGGGCAAAAATGGGAATGGGGAAGGGTAAAATGGGTCGGAATGGGGCGGTAAGTCCGCCAACCACCATGGCGGAATTGCACCCTTAGCGCCATGGACCATGGTGCTAATAGCACCATGGTCCTCCGCCAAGGTCGTAATGAGGGCCTTTGTCTCAAAGTATTACAAGCAGCTAAGGTGGAGGGCATATTTGCAGTACCATCGTGGAAAGCCCACTACGTACGTGTTATTTATTATCCCATGTACTGTGCACTTTGTCCTCCCCCTCCCCCCGAGACCCCCCCCGCCTTCCCTTGCACTTGAATGACACCTGGCCTAGTAAGATCGTGGTTTGTCTTCCCTCTGTTCCCCCTCCCTTGCCTCGTTGCGCCTTGAAACACTTGTGTATAGGCGCATTAGAAATGCATTATAATATCATATCATACTATCAAGCAGCTCAGGTTGGGTGGGTGAAACGCTGGCTGGATTCTAGTGATGACACCAGCTGGAGGGCGATGGAACTGGCCCTGATGGCCCTACTTACCTCATAGAATTTATGGCTATCCTACCAACCAAACCCCCATTGCAAATCAAACTACATCCAATCCTGGGACCCAAGACCATGCAGCGGCACTGGATGCGATTCATGCAGGGAGCACCCACACAGTTGGCACCATCGTGGTTGAGCTTTTGAGCGGTTCTTTCATATGGGCTTAAATGCAAATTACACCCCAAACACAGAGTGGGCACATGTATGTATCATGGATATTTGTGAGGGGGAGGTCTTGCTACATTTTCAAGCAGCACACCATGCACTGTGCCTCATGAGGAAAGACTGGCTCTGCTACAACACAATACAATCTGTAATTCTCAAACATATAACAGGAGATACCCGCCAAGCTCCCAAGGCACCATGTGAGTTAGAAATGGAATAACACTGTAATACCTTCTCATGCCTTTGCACATTCTAGGTTCATTCCTAATAATGTGGACAGAAACCATATCTTAGTGACTGCATGGGAAGAGGATCTGGGGATACCAATCAACACTGCTGACATATATGACTATTTTACTGCTATCCCAATGGTTTCTTTGAATGTCAAAAATAAAGAAATCAAATTAAGAATCATCCAAAGCATATATTACACCCCAGCAAAGCTTTTTAAAATGGGCTTGTCTTCCTCATCGGCATGCTGGAGGGGAGGTGACAGTATGGGTACCATTGGCCATGTCTTATGGTCCTGGCCATCTTTGGTAACATTCTGGTGTATGGTGCACCAACAGGTCTCAGACATATGGGCCTCATTATGACCCAGGTGCTAAGTGTTTAACGGCGCCGTAAAGGCTGCGGCGCCGTTAAACACCTAGCGCCTAATTACGAGGTCCCTTTGTGGGACCCGACCTTAGCGTTTTACCAGCCGTTAAAGTAGGGACCCGCAAAGGGACCTTGGTGCTAATTACGGTACCGCAATTTGCGGTACCGTAATTAGCGCCTTCCCCATTCCCATTCAGCCCTAAAAAATGGGAATGGGGAAGGGCCATGGCGGCATGGGGAATTACCGCCCCACCAACCTCGGAATGGGGTGGTAATTCCCCATTCCGCCATGGCGGACTCCGGCATGGACCATGGTGCTAATAGCACCATGGTTTAGCGCCGGAGTCTTAATGAGGCCCATAGACAGGGCTGAAGTCACAATTTATTTATTCGTATTTGTTAAGCGCACAGAATCAGCCCTGAGGCATCGTGGCGCTGGTTACAGAGATAGTGCTGGTTACAGGAATAGCGCAACTTAGTTACAGCATAGAGGCATACAAGCATACAGGTTTAGACAATAACAATATTTAGCAATGTGTGCCTGTTTGGCTGTAGGTAGAGGAAATTTAGTTAAAGAGAGAGGTTTTGAGTTTTTTCTAAATGCTGTGAGGGAGCCTTCTGCTCTTAGAGAGTGGGGGAGATTGTTCCAGAGTTTTGGTGCTATGTAGGGGAAACCCCGCCCTCCTGCTGTAGTCTTATTGATGCGTGGTACAGTGAGTTGGTTAGTGTAGCACAGTCTGGTAGGTCTGGATGAGGTCGGTCTGAGAATAGTGTCTGAGAGATATGGTACATTTGTGGGTAGTAGTCAGTACCTTGAAGGTGATGCGTTCTTTGACAGGGAGCCAGTGAACTGATTGTCTTGCCAGTGAGATGTGGTCCCTTTTGGGGATGCTTAAGGCTGCTCTTAGAGCGTTATTTTGAGTGACCTGAAGTTTGTTTAGGTTTTTTTCAGAGGTGCCGGCTAGGAGTGCATTGCAATAGTCAAGTTTAGCGCCTATGGTAGCTCTTGCTATTGATAGGCAGTTTTCTTTGGAGAGGAATGGTTTGATGGCGTTGATGAATTTAGTGCTTAGTGCAGATGCGGAGACAATGGCACTAACTGGTGGCGTATATGTGTTTTAGAGCCAGAGCGTCTTTGTGGTATGAGCCTGTTAGTGGGAGGACCCCCGACATCATGCTGTTTGCGGCAGAAAGTATTGAGTGGCATGGGACGTGCAAGATTATAGGTATAACGCTCTTTACTGCCCATAAAATATTGGTTATACACTGGAAATACTGGAAATCAAGCTCCCTCCCCACCATTGCATTATGGACAAAACTGCTCTCTAAAACATGCTTATTAGAACGAGCCTCATTCAACTGATAATCATCTTTGAATGTGAAACAGGTGGAACAGTACTGGGAGCTACTAGAATCATATGTATGAATGGTCTTTTTATGTCAGTAGATCAGCAATAGAAAGCAGGAGGGAGAAGCCCTGACTGGGGAAATGGCTTCTTTCATCTACTGTCTACTCTGGGAACCCTGGAGTACGATATGATAAGGGGAATGGGGGATCACAGGATTATAATATTTTGATGTGTGGATGGATTTCTAGGCAGTTTCAATAAGCTTATTTTATGATGTGCACACGTACTAGTAGTGGTATTTGACCCAGGAACATCGGAAACTGAGTATCTCCAAACTCTGTTCTGAGTCTCTTGTGATTAGGCAGCTCCTGAATGTATATTGTTCATACCTATTTGTGAGAATATCACTAAGTCAATTCCTCCTAAATTGTGTTTTACATCATGCTATAGTTTGCTAAATTGTAATATAAACTCAAGCGTTCCTTGAAGTATAAACAAGTTGAAGTACCTTAATGCTCTGAATGCATCATGGTGGCCCACTTGTATTCTTAGACTCAAGTCCAGTGAATTTAACCAGGATCTAATGAAAATCAAATAACGAGGTAATTATATCTAAGACCTAATGCTCATAAGCACTGTGGATTATCAAAAAACGAATATATTGAAACCTAGTACAGACAGGTGGCGTCTGGTACGATTCTCAATTGTATTAGAAATTGTTCGGATCCTTAACGGGTTCCTAATCAGTGTTGGATACCTGCAGGGTAACACACATAATGAGGTTAGCAGTTTTTTGTTGGTGTTAATGTGTGGTTGTTTTGCAAATAGCTGTCAAGGTGAGCTATATGAGGAAATCCGCAATTTAATTGTTACATGTACATTTCATATTGTGTTATGTCGGGGTTTTGCAAGCATGTGTCATTTTGAAATATGTTTGATTTAATGATATATGCAGGTATGCTTTGATTGTAGACAGTGCTAGTGTTATCTTCTGGTAGGGTTGGACAACATGGCCAAGGCTTTTTGATCTTCTTCTGCAACTTTTAGTTGATGATATGCATGCATGTGAAGTGTTTTCATCATCCTGTGTATAGTTGATTCTTGAGTGCTCAGATTGTGTTGTTTACAGTGCTGTTGCTCCACAGAGGAGGAAATGGCGTCTGCTGTATTTTTTGAGAGGAAGCATGATGCTGCTTGGACACCGGAAAGTCCAGGAATATGAATTGGGACTCCTTCAGAGTTTGGCGGTATTTGTCGAGGAAATTCTGCCAAACTCGTTTTGCATTGAGGCATGCAGTAAGCATGCAGTTATCTGAAGGGTCTGCATGATTCAGTGTCATGGAAACCCACCAGTTCTATTTATAGACTCCCTGGGGAAATGTTATGTCGCCACCTGCCGTATTTCAGCATGTGGTCATATCACCAGAACACATTTCCTCCTCATAAAAAGCAGCAGTTTTCTGTATTTCATTTTTGAATCAATGAATTTGGTGGTAATTACTTTGCTGCCACTTTGTTTACTGTACGTCCATTCTAAATAAAACCCAAACTGTGCTGGTGATTGATCGTGGTAGATGTACTGTTACCAGTGGTGGAAGTGGGCGGGAGGGTTCGGAGCGGTGCTCCTCTACTTCTTTTATTTAAGTTTTACTGTTCGTATACTTTTATTTTAAAAAGAAACCGTTCTGCAATGGTTTGGTTTTAAAATAAAAGTGTAGGAAGAAGGTGAAACGTTCACTTTCAGTGCCATGCAGTGAACGTTCCCTGAAAGAGCAGGCACGTGTGCTTTGGTCATTTGTATTGTGCGTGGGAGGGTGCGTGGTGATCGGATTTGTGGGGAGCTGTGAAGGCCTGTAGGAAACATAGTTCCACTACTTCTTTCCATACACTTCGACCACTGACTGTTACTTATTTGTCAGGGCGGGTAGTCACATCAGCTTCGCTGGTGGGCAGTTCTGGTAACAGAAGACATTTGACTGTGCATTCATGTTGTCATTGGTAGGAAATGCTTGAACGTCCTGAAATACACACATGTTTTAAGGAAAGGCGCTTACGTGACTGTGAAAAGAAAGCATTGTGAGCCCTGTTCGAGTCAGGGAAGATGTTACTCCCAAACATTGATCATTAGCAGTAGCCTGAGTGTATTACGACTAAGGCTATAACAGGCAGTAGGCTTTTACTTTAGCTAAATAATGTATGATCTGACTGTGTGTGTACGGTAGATTTTTAAATAGCCTGTTGACTACTATATTCGGTTTTTGTTGTGCTATATTGTGCTATGTTATGCTTTTTTCGTTTGCTTAGTGCATTTTGCAATTGTTGTGGCCATGTGTTGCTGCTGACTCTCTGTATGGCGCATTGCTGAATGGTTCTGCACAGTCCAAGATTCTAGGTTGTCTGGATAATGTGTTGCTGCACGGCCCTCAGAATCTCTTAGGTGTGTGCTGTGTAAATCTTGTATGTAGTGTTTGGAGGGCAATTCTATGTGTTGCAGCACATCTCAGATTGAAATGAAAGCCACATATAGTGTGTTGGGTATATGTGAGCTTGGCCAGCACATGTGTTTTTGCCACTTTGTGACATGCTGATGTTAGCACTGCAGTGGGTGCATTAGGTTTTGATTAAGAGGCAAGGTATTGGACCGGATATGGGACAAACATAAGGGAACATGTATGAGACTATTACTTGCCACCAGGAACACTATGATCCATCAAAAATGCACTAGTAATGGTGACAGGTTTCAACCAGAAATTACAACCAGGCTGTATCGTATTTGTCCTCCTTGAAAGCAAAAAATGACACTCCTTACACAAATGCATGCATACGGATTGTGCTGGATATGGGACAAGCATAACCTTCAGAAAGTAGCCAAAATCCTTGTTCTTCACCAGGATTTCACTTCCACCATGAACTCCAGCAACCCATACCAATGCCCAGAAGACGCATGTCCGCCCAAAACCCACGACATTGTAAGGATTGGCACCCATTTTCTCATGCTTTCGCAACACTTCAATCAACAAGGGATTATCTTTCTGGCATTTAAAACCACAGTTGCTAAACCCTTCCTTAAAAAAAATCCACAACAGACCCACGTGATACTTCCAACTACAACCCAATATCCAACATAACTTTCATGAGCACGATCCTTGAACAATTCATATACCAACAGCCCAGGGTCACTTTGAGACATACACCTACCTCCATGAAACCAAACCCTATGCAGGGCAATGCGAATAACATAATCTAGACTCTGCTTGATCTTGGACAGGCTTACATGTAATGTGCTCAATGACACAACTAGTACACTCATCGTACTGGACATCGCTGCTGCTTTCAAAACCATCAGTCATGAGATTGCAATGAGGAAACGAGAGAAAACCAGATTAGAGGGAATCAGCCTATGCTGAATGCATCCTGACAATTTTCACAAAAACCCCTTACCTGAACTCACTGTGCGGATAATTCCTAACACGCCAGCCTACAACGGGGGACTTGGGTTGCTCCCAACGCTGTATTTCAGCCCTTGGAGCCTAACCCCCCTTTCTTTCCCTGTTCCTTTTTCAACCTTGTGCAGGTCTACACGTTTGGAGAACCTAAGCATTACATTTATCCAGGACACCTACAAACTGCACGACTTGCCTACCATTGTGGATGAGAATAGGTCCACCAAACCAAGGTACTGACCTTCTTTTTCATGAAACACAGTACATTCAGTAACTTTTCTCACTGTGCCCCAACACATTTAGGTGTTATACATACTTTCTTTACCCCCCTCTTCCCACAGGTTCCAGCCACCAGGCTCCAGCCCCTGCAGACCGCACCAGTACACGCGAGCTGGCGTTCATTACCGGTTCCCCAATGGCCACATAGGTACACATTATTATCAGTTTGATGGGCACACTCTGCGCAGCTTTTACTCGCCTTACAGCCCAGGCACCTGACTCTTTCCCTTCCACTGTGTATTGTCTGTTCCAGAACATTACTTGATATGTGGCACAGTAGGAGCTCCCCCTGATAACATGAATTTCAAGCTTCACCGCCTCTTTCATCTAGGAAGACGTGCCAAACCTAATCCAGGTTAGTAGCTGGTTTTAACAAGCTTCTGTAGAGTAGGAAATGTTCTGTTTCCACACTCTGCAGAAAACGGGTTTTAATAGATTTATAGATATTCATGTGTATATTTGAGCTATTTGGCCCCAGGATAGAAGAGCTGAACACTGATTGAGTATCCCTTTATGTTTTGTTCTCCCTCATGTGGAGACCTGGTCTAGGCCCATGATGAAGGCTTTTTGACCGACCTGCCAAAACATCACGGACGGAGCACCCTGAGTGTAAAACAACCCCCGTCCCGACTCATTTTTTGATCAAAATCCAGACGTAGACCGATGACTAGGTCATCCCTCCATTTTTCAATCCTGACAACCAAGTGTGCTTCGAAAACATAAAAAAGGGCACATTAATGACAACTTTTGAATATGATTGTTCTTGCATTTTAATATGGGTTTGCCTATCAATTGCAAAAAAACCTACTTGTTGGGAAAAAAAAGGCCAACCGCAATTCACTGTTCAGCAATTGATCTGCATGTATCTGTATATTTGCACTTGTTTGTTCACTTGACTGTATATTGAATATATATGTTTTTTCTATTTTTCTATAATTCACAAAAAATATGAACACAAGAAAAATGCAGAACTTAGTGGCTCCCCTAAAAAACGTTCTTGTTATGTAAAAAACAAAGTGTGGAGATCTGTCTGCAATCTAAAACACTGGTTAAATAATAAAAAGCCAAGTGTACACAATGCTAGTTTCTGCTCTTCTATTTCGAATGAAAGCGAGCTGAATACAGACCTTTCTGTATAAAGCATGAAAAATGGTAAGCCTTTACAAAAAATGTGTATGTAAAGAGGTAAATGTATGTGGCAGGACGCCACCCTTTGTTTCCATAGTTAGTAGCTCATAAGTCCTCCCAAAAAACTGAGCAGTCCCTTCAGTTACCCAGCTTTAAGATATAGCCCTAGTTATAATAGGGACCCTAACATTCATGTCTCTGAGTCATCTTTTGACTGCCACCCAGAAAGACCAAGATCGCAGCTTGTTTTAAACCACATTCCCGATTCTGGACACCGCATATGGCTATATAACTCTAAAGATGGAACAGACTCTAAGCTTCTCAGAAGCAGAAATTTCAGACATCATCCAGGGACCAACCTTCTTCAACCTAGATGAAGCCCAACAGCACATAGCCTCAACAGCATCGGGAGACGATCTGTTGAAACTGAAAAAGAAATGTTTCCGTACAGAGGTCCATGGACATTTCCTAAGGGAATACTTAAGGGTCAACATGGTCCCCCTCGGCCTCACGATTCACAATTAACCTGCACTATTCTTGGAGGACAAGGAATATATGATTGGTTTCAGCAAGATCTCCACAAAATGTTCCAGAGACCTCATGGTGCTGACTATCACCACGGCCCAGAGGATACATGCCAAAATCAAGGTAGAACTAGCAGCCGAAGAAGACAAATTCCTTAATAATGAGGACCTGCAAAATGCCTGTGACAAACTTAAGGAAATTAACCCAGCTTTTGAGCAGTTTATGGCATCAACCTTAGAAAAGAAACACAAAAACTGGCTAAAGATATTAAAAACTTTAAAATCGAGAATGTCTACCCCTACTTGGCGCCAGATTATAAAGACAAAAAGGAAAACGAACGACTAGCCAACCAGACGGGGCCTAATAGAAATAGGCATAAATGGGTGACCTTCTCTGACACCTCTAGCTCGGGGTCCTCCCATGATCAGTCTCAGAACCAAGGAAGACAACAATACTTAGGGCAATTTGACAACCCCACCCCAGATTCCTTTTTTTCCTTTTTTGGCCCACCACCGCCAATGCCCATGTACCCCTACAACTATCAACAGTGGGGACAACCACCCAGGAGACGACGCAACCGATGGAGGAATTAGAAGATATCCCCATCTTCAATTTATCAGGAATTGAACTGAAACTATGGTCCTGGCGAAAGGCCTTTCCTATGTACCCTTGAATACTACGAACTGGTTCCAACTGGACCAAGAACTATCCACCTTTTTCAAAATAATACGCTGCAAAGCGATCTTTAAGGATAAAGAACCAATAGAAGACGAAGAAGACTCCAGGTACCATACAACTTCACCTCAAGAGAAAATGAGATACCTGCTTCCATAGTTTCCTTTGTAAAATGCATAAGGAAAGAAATGACAAAGCTACAAGAAATACTCCAGAACCCAAGGCTTAATCTGTCCACAGAAGAACATAAAGCCCTTAAAAATCTTTCCACCAACAGCCAGTTAGTCATTAAGATGGCTGACAGAGGCGGGGGGGTCGTAGTACAAAATCTGAACCAATATAAAGGAATGGTGAGATGCCTCCTAGATGAGATAACCAACTACAGGAAGTTGGAAAAGGACCCCACTTTAGAAATAAAAACCAGAATCCAGCACATAACCAAATTTGCCTTTGAACACTACTGGATCAGTGAAAAGGAAGAGATCTTTCTAACTACCTCGGAAGTCAGGACACCAACATTTTATGCCTTTCCCAAAGTACATAAGAACAAACTCCATCCAACTGGGAGACCCATAGTATCTGGTTGTGGATCAATATTGGAACTCATCTGTACATTTGTGGACCACTTCCTAAAACCGTGAATCCAACAAACACAGACTTACCTAAAGGACACGATGTCTACTATTGCCATATTTGAAAACCAACCATTCTATCCATCTGAAGAACTACTGGTCACCATGGATATTACAAGCCTGTACACAAGCATTCCCCAAAGTTCAGCAATTGAATGAATCCGCCACCATCTCCCCCACCATATGACACAAAAAAGAGTCCCCATCAACTTCATAGTGGAGCTCCTTGAACTGGCCCTGACACATAATTTCTTCTCCTTCGCTGAAATGTTCTACCTGCAAATTAGCGGGACAGCAATGGGGGCAGCATTTGGCCGTGTTTGACCGTCATCTTTATGTCTGAGTACGAGCAGCAATACATCCTCAACACCAACAATCCTTTCAGAGATAAGATCTCTTGTTGGTTTCGATACATCGACAATATAATTTTCATCTGGCAAGACAATGATGCCTCCTTGGCCAACTTTCTAAATTGGGTAAATGAGCAAACCCTGGAAATCATATTCACTATGAGTAAAAGTAACCAGACAATTAACTTCCTAGACCTGGAAATTGCCGTAAGGGATAATAAATTAACATGCTCCCTGTACAAGGAAGAAACGGACAGGAATATGCTCCTACACTATAGGAGCAACCTTCCAAAAAACCTAAGAGATAACCTATCCTTCGGACAGTTCCTGCGGCTTAGACGGAACTGTACAGAAATTGACCAATTTAAGAAGCATGCCAATGAACTTCAAATCAAACTACGAAGTAGAGGCTATCCAAGAAAACTGGTCAAAAATACAAAAAAGAGTGCTAAATATATCCCACAGGAGTCCTTACTCACACTCAGAACACAGAATATGGACAGGGAACAACTGATGACGTGTGACCACTTTTGGACCTACCACTAGAAAATTGAAGTCACTAATCAAGAAATTTTGGCCCCTTGTACAGCTTAGCCTACCGGAGGAACCTATTCCAAGAATGGCATTGAAAGGGGGAAACAACCTAAACGATATGTTGACTCATGCCAGGCTTAACAAAAAACCACAACGGACCAAATTGTGGAGCATGAGAGAACTAGTGGGTCACCACCCCTGCGGGACATGCAATGTATGCAGATTGACCTAGAAAACTAGGCCAAATGAAAAGGCAAGTGAACAAGCGGATCGGAGAACATAGATCCCGGATCCACTGCAGAGTACACTCAGCAACCCTGGTCTCACACTATCTTGAACATCAACATAGTGCAGATGATATGCACTGGTGGGTTGCAGACACAGTTCTAAATACTACAAATGCCACAAATGATTTAAATCACAAAGAATCCAGGGGGATTTTTAAATTAAAATCGACCATCAGAGGCCTCAATTAAGCTTTTCCAAGCCTTTACAGAGGAGCTGACTTGGGGAACACCAATTCCGGGGGCGTGCCAATATCTTCCAACACCACCCTGACACGCTCCCTTTGTCCCCTCCCCTCTTCAGACTGCGCTATATGTATGTTTTCCCAACATAGGCAGGTGGGCCCCACAATCAGGACCACAACAGCCCCTAGACACAGTGGTTACAGGGTTCCAACCATGCATCTAGGTTTCCCCTTAGTTGTTGTAGCCAGAAGGCAGCCAACATCTGTGTTGTTCTCCCTGCACAAATTAATTATATAGCAGCCTTTTGCCACCCTTACTTGCTATCCCCTGGACCCACCAGCTCTAACTACCCACATTCCAGCATGCTCTACAAATTGCACTTTATATACCAACTCACTTCGTTGCCACACTGGGCTCATTAGGAGTGCAGCCTCTATTTTTACACCCAAGTGCGTTTTCAGATAATTTAAAAATAGGTGCTTGTTGTCATGGGGGCCAGCTAGGACTTTTACACTATAGCGTGTCACCACACATCCCAGAAAATGCGTCTACATAGAAGGGTGAGTGCCTGCACTACGTGTGCCCACCTCAGACAGGCCGCGATCCCCACTTCGGCCAATACCCCCACCTTAGGAAGTAGTACAGCAACCAGGAGCTCTCCTTCTTTTCCCCTGATTGCCACAATGACTTTAAGCAACTCACTGTGTGCAATACGCCCCTTGCAAGCACACTGCTCCCGCGCGCACACGCACATTAGGACTCCTACACAGCACACTTGCTGTACGGTGCCGTGTTAGCTGCGCCCGCAGCCTCCAGAGTGACCCGTTTCCACATAGTGCGAGCTACCCAAATCTGGGTCCTGAAACCTTCAACAATTTTCACAAAAACTCCCTTACCAGAACTCAATGTGGGGATAATTCCTGACACGCCAGCCTACACCTGGGGACTTGGCTTGCTCCCAATGTTGTATTTCAGCCCTTGGAGCCTAACCCCCCTTTCTTTCCCTGTTCCTTTTTCAACCTTGCGCAGATCTACACGATTGGAGAACTTAAGCATTACGTTTATCCAGGACTACCTACAAGCCGCACGACTTGCCTACTATTGTGGATGAGAATAGTTCCACCAAACCAAGGTACTGACCTTCTTTTTCATGAAACGCAGTATATTCAGTAACTTTTCTCACTGTACCCCAACACATTTAGGTGTTATACATACTTTCTTTACCCCCCTCTTCCCACAGGCTCCAGCCACCAGGCTCCAGCCCCTGCAGACCGCACCAGTACACGCCAGCTGGCGTTCATTACCGGTTCCCCAATGGCCACATAGGTACACATTATTATCACTTTGATGGGCACACTCTGCTCAGCTTTTACTCGCCTTACAGCCCAGGCACCTGACTCTTTCGCCTCTACTGTTTATTGTTTGTTCCAGAACATTACTTGATATGTGGCACAGTAGGAGCTCCCCCTGATAACATGAATACAAGCGCCACCACCTCTTTCATCTATAAAACGCACCAATCCTACTCCAGGTCACTAGCTGGTTTTAACAAGCTTCTGTACAGTGGGAAATGTTCTTTTTCCGCACTCTGCAGAAAACGTTTTTTAATTGATTTATAGCTATTCATGCGTATATTTGAGCCATTGGCCCCAGGATAGAAGAGCTGAACACTGATTGAGTATCCCTTTATGTTTTGTTCTCCCTCATGTGGAGACCTCGTCTAGGCCATTGATGAAGGCTTTTTGACTGTCCCGCCGAAACGTCACGGGACGGAGCACCCTGAGTGTAACACAAACCCCGTCCCGACTCATTTTTTGATCAACATCCAGATGTAGACCAATGACTAGGTCTCCCCTCCATTTGTCAATCCTGACACCCCAGTTTGCTTCAAAAACATAAAGAAGGACACATTAATGACAACTTTGAATATGTTTGTTCTTGCATTTTAATATGGGTTTGCCTTTCAATATATCAATTGCAAAAAAACGTACTTGTGGGGAATAAAAAGGCCAACCGCAATTGTTTTCACTGTTCCGAAATTGATTGCATGTAACTGTATATTTGCACTTGTTTGTTCATTTGACTGTATATTGAATATATATGTTTTTTCTTTTTTTCTATAATTCACAAGAAATATAAACACAAGAAAAACGCAGAACTTATTGTCTCCCCTAAAAAACGTCCCATGCTCGTTTCTGCTCTTCTATTTCGAATGAAAGCGAGCTAAATACAGACCTTTCCGTATAAAGCATGAAAAATAGTAAGCCTTTACAAAAAATGTGTATGTAAAGAGGTAAATGTATGTGGCAGGACGCCACCCTTTGTTTCCACAGAATGCAACCTGACATGCAGGGTACCGCAAGAGTCCAGAATCTTCTCGCTTCCATTTTTCTTATGTATGCCCCCCTTCTTAATCTCATCAGCAACGCAGCCTCACATGCTTCAACTATCCAGATGAGTTTAAAAGTGTGTACAAAGTCACCCACGACCAAACAATGGACAGAACAGACTGCAACCCATACATTCCATAGGTGGACACCTGCAGGACTGCTAACAGACAACACAGAACTGCTAATCAGCACAACCTAATCCCACAGCACTCCCTACACAGCACCTTCAAGAATTGACCTCTTCTATCACTTTAGATAATTCCTAATACTTGAATAAATATGCTAAATAGCAGAGTTTTCTGGTGGTGCAGAAGGTTATTTTTCATTGTTTTATTTAAATTCCCCATGAATATATGAACGTATACCCCACTTAATTAATAAACCATTAACAATTACAACAGGTGATATACTTGCTTTCTTATCAACTGACTCTTTCCTGTCTCTAGACCTTCCCAATCGTCGGAACTGAACTCATGTGTGTAAAGAACTCCTTGCTTTCTTTGGTTGCCAGAGAAGTGCACACATATTGATACCCCTAAGTAGGTTGCTTCATAGAATTAACAATCGCCTTTGGATTTCAGTTTTCCTTCGTAGCTTAAAAAGATCAAAGCATCTTGCAAATTTAACAACCGTGTTTCCCTTCCAATTTCATAATATTGCAAATGTTTAAGCAGTAGGTGGACCGCAATGTGGACTTTATCATCCACTACTCATGCGTCGTCTACTATGTTTACGCCTTCATCTCTTCCATAAGTAGACGTATTTACCACTATGTACCCACCCCTCTGAAAATGCAAGTATACATATGACACATTCCTTCACGTTATGAACGTGGGTTGTACCGTGACTCGTTGTGGGAAGATAAGGCCGATTATTTTTCTGCTGCTTGCAAAAGTTCGGTTTGAAATCAAAGCTTCTTTAATCAAAAGAGTAATGCAGCTATTTCCATGAATTAAGCGATCATTGAGATAAAGTTACAGGCAGTGTTTTGAACAAGAAAGGCAAGTTATTCTTCAATTTGCAACAAGATTTCACCCTTTCAAATATATGATGGAAATATAAGGCCAGTGACTGCTATTACATCTATCAGTTAGTTTGCCTGCCACTTTCATATATTTTTCACACCAAAACAAATATAGGGCCTGATTTACGAAATTGTTTTCCAATGGCACAGTTCCATTGAAAAATGCTTTACAAATAAGGCCCATAGAGAGCTCTACGAACATGAAACAAGAATCAGTGCATATCAGGTGAATGAGAATGTATATGGGTAGTAGATCCTCATTTGATTTTATATTAAATGCATTCCAGATTTAATGCACTTTAGTGACAATGCAATTTAATTGATTCTAGATTCCATGTTTTCTAGTTTCTATGTGACTTAATGCACCTTATTTGATTCTAGATTCAATGTACTCCAGATCTAATCACTTTAGTGACTTAATGCACTTTCAGTGATACCAGATTCCATGTTTTCTAGTTTCTATGCACTTTGGTTGATTCACTAGATGCACTTTAGTTAGGTTGCATCTCAAATTAATTTAATGTTTTTTACATTTGACTGAAATTCTCTATATCTGCATGTTGCTATAATTCAGCGAGTCACAGCCTCTTTCCCCGTGAATTCCTTTCATGCGGAGTGAGTTCTGTTCCTCGGCTACTTCTTTATTGGTTTAGTTTCACAACAGGCTTATACTGCGGAATGTCTTGGCATTTGACACCTTGTGTCTCTTCATTCACCGCTAAAGATCTACATGAATTATGGGCAGAATATTCAGATCAATAGTTTTTATCTTTATGATACTAATAGAAAAATCCTTTATAATTGAATATATGTTCATTGTGATGTTGTTCTGATTTTGCCTTCCTCTCAGCAATCCAATCTAAAGTCTGCTAAATATTACTAAATTAAATTTTGTGTAGAGTTCCGCGAGACATTGAAAACCCTGTTGTACTTTCTGGTATGGGTAGTAGCAAGGCAGACATTTGGAAAGCATACAGATAATTGTAAATTAATTTGCCCTGTTTACTACATGTGCCATGATGTGAAATCGCAGTCACACAATGGCTAGTGAGCTGAAGGCAATTTCATTGTTGGTGTTTTCAATGAAATATAACATCTGTATCTTGTTTCCCCTGAGACTACTGAACCCATGTCCCTCAGAGCGGCACCCCCAGACAGCTCCAAGCAGGAACTAATTGGAAAAAAGCCACAGCCATATACTCATTTTATAGAGAATGGGTCCGTTTTCAGTCACACACTCCTATTGCCCGATAAGAGAAAAATTACAAATATAACCAAAAACATTGCAAGGAATATACAAAACCAATTACTATAAGTAAAAGTATGCAGGGATGCAGCATATATCTTTGGGTGAATAAGCATAAATTCTAGGATACAGAGTAATTTTTCGTCCCCAAATAAATTAATATTTTGGTGTAGTTTCAAAGTAAATAACATTATACAATGTGGCAAATACAAAAATATATTACCACTGTTAGAATGGTGACCTTTCCACCTTTGGTTGAGCCTGTCACTTGTATGATAATGGGTACCAACCATTTGTGCTCAATCACCCAAAATCACCATACATAATGCTTGTGTCTTGGTTCTAAGTCATTGTTTTCAACAGTCATATGTTAGAGGTGGTAATGGCAGGGCCTCTTCTGGTCCTATCAAGGGGTGTTGAAGGTCCACAGCTCAAAGTAGGTTATAGTCTGCCATAAGTCCTGTGTCTGTGTTCAGACCAGAATTTTTCAAGTTGAGATTCTTCAAGTACTCGAGTTCCTGTGTTCTTATTTGTGTGGTATTCAAGAGGCTACCTTTTAGTACCATCAGTGACATGTCCTGCAGTATGTGCCCGTCCTCTGTGAAGTAGTATTTCTGTTTTGCAGTTCAAGATGTCTATTCAGGTTCATTCTTCCACATAGTTCCTTGCAAGTATCACCAACATACTTTCCTTGAGTATGTGTCATGCATTGGATGAGATATACCAATATGGATAATTTGCAATTGTATTTCACTTGTTTTGTCATATTTAGTTATCTGCAGTTCTTGCAGATGATTTAGCGCAGCTATGTTGGTACATTCTGCTTCTCCTAATATTGCATGGTGATGTTCCTTGTCTTATTTGCTCTTGATTTTGTGGAAATGTGCTTTTGGTGAGGGGCTGTGTTAGATTTTTCAATTGTTTGTATGCAAGCAAAGGGGTTTCCCTGAAAATGTCCCTCAGCTCCTCATCCTTGTTAAATATCTATTGTAGGCCATTAAGACATCTATTTGGTGGTATTAGTGCTGGATGTTTCACGACAGAGGGTGCTCTTTCAGCGGTTTCACGCCCTGTATTGAAGCAAAGAGTGTACTTGCAATTTACAATTTACAATGCTCCAAATCCATATATCTTAATAATTCTTCCCCAGGGTAGGTGAAAGAAAACACCCAATATTGTTGTTAGTGGGTGAAGGGCCATTGATGTTCATATGTGGGTGTAAAGGGCTTGGTTGACGAGTGAGCTAATTAGAAGGAGGGTGACACCCATCGAAAGCTAGTGAGTGCATGGTTATACCAAATCGGCATGTTACTTCTGACAGTAGGGAAACTAATCGTCTCGCGGGGGCAACTGTATTTTTCCATTAGATTGTAATGATCGGACTATTAGGGTGTTAAATGTTCACGTGTTGGTTGTAAATGCAGTCCGGTGGATTATGTGTTCTGTGGCAATTGATGATTGAAAAAACTTTAATATTCTGTCCTTTTGAATACATGTTACATCATTAGCTTTTTTATTTGTTTATTAATAAAGTTCAAATTCCATTTTAGAACAGTTTAAGGACTGCAGTGGTTTCACACTTAAAAGACACCACCACAGTCCTTAAACTGTTGAAAGACCGTCCATTCAATCCTTAACAAAACATACTAGTAACAATGGACATCGAGGCATGGTTTACAAAAATTCTTCAGATGGTCACTCTCCAGGTCGTGGAAAAGGTACTGCAAAATGCCTAACCCCCTCTTGACACTCCAGTCAACCTAATTATGCAACTGGCGGAGATAGCCCTCACAAAGAACTACTTCTTCTACAAGTAAACGTTCTATGAATAAATCTTGGACACCGCAATGGGGGGCACATTTGCCCCAAGCCTGGCTAACTTGTATGTCGCACAATTTGAAGAACAGAAGATTTAGCCACTCACAAAACCATGTCTAGGACGAATAGAACTATGGGCAAGATATATTGACGATATATTGATGATATTCAGAGGAACCGATGAAGATCTCACAGCCTTCCTCAGCTGGCTGAATCAACAGAATCACTATCTGACTTTCACAGAAACACACAGTCATACAGATTTACATTTTCTGGGTCTCAGACTAGAGATAAGGAACAATGCAATTACCACCCTTGTGTTCAATAAACCTACGGATAGAAATTCCCTGCGGAACTAGCTTTCATCCAGCTAGTCTAAGACAAAATCTGCCCTCCGGACAATTTCTTAGATTCCGAAGAAACTGCACCAACGTGGCAGACTATGAAAGGCAAGCAGGTCAACTAAGTCAGAAATTACGAAATAGGGGTTACCCTAGACGGATCATCAAACAGGCAAAGAAAAGGGCAAGAAACAATCCAAGGGACTCTACTTTGGAACAACATACGAAACTATAGGGGCCCAATGACATCATCACAGCCTACTCTCCTCTGACAAATAAAATAAAAAAGCAAGTAGTCAGACTCTGGCCCATTCTGAATGTAGGTGAGTCCAACCTACAAACACTGA
Source organism: Ambystoma mexicanum (assembly GCF_040938575.1). Lineage (NCBI taxonomy): Eukaryota > Metazoa > Chordata > Amphibia > Caudata > Ambystomatidae > Ambystoma > Ambystoma mexicanum. The sequence goes on along the minus strand of NC_090933.1, from coordinate 457,826,246 downwards.
GGTTTGCTATCAAAGAGGGAAGAATCTAAAAGACTCCTTAATTCACATATACAAAGAACCTGTGAGCCAGACACAAGATACTCTATGGAACCAAGAAAAACCAAAAGGGCATGGCCCATGTGGAACATGCAGCTCCTGTGAAAGCACTATGAAAACAAAAGCGATTGATATAGGTTTGAAATACCCTTGGACACAACAGGATCTAACAAATTGCAACACGAAGAACATGATCTACGTAATAACCTGCCCATTTGGCCTATGGTATATAGGAATGACCACACGCCCTATACGATCCAGATTGGCAGAGCATTCATCATGTATCCAGACAAAAAAAGTATCAGCACCAATGGTTGAACATTTGATCAGAAAGAACCATGGCCCCCAGGACTTTAAGTGGTCTGTTATTGAAAGAGTCAATATTCCAACAAGAGGAGGAAACCTCCATGATCTACTATACAGGCGAGAAAAACAATGGATATTTAGATTGAAAATGGACACCAGTGGTCTCAATGAACCAATATCCTGGCAGACCCTGGTGACCCTATGAGAAGATTTCTGTACAAACATCACTGTGATTACCAGCTGTGCCTCTCTGTGCTCCATTTCCTCTCTCCCCTTTTTCCCCCTCCCCCTTTCCCTGTCCCTACATCCCTTCCCGCCCCAGTCTTTTTCCCTTCTTACCTTTCTCCCCTTGGACTTCTATGTCTACTGTACATTAACCTCACCCCTCGGGCATCTAGATGTGCCACATGTTCCATCAAAACTGTGCCCGTGCATGTATTAGCGCAGAAGCTAAATTGACCACCAGTGAGTATAACTGAGTACATGGCCTTAAGATATAATGTCAATTTGTGTTGGCATTCACAGACACATACAAGTGGCAATCTGGAATGCTCAAACCCCGTTACTGAGAACATCTAGAGCAATCTGCTATTCATTTTAGCATAGTGACCATCCCCATCTCCTCAACACATACACTTAGCCCCTGTGCCTTAATTTTGAACCATCTGCACTACTCTGCCTACTGATCTATACTCATATAGGTTCCCTCCTATCACTGTTATTATCATGTGATAGAAACAATCAGAACAGGTTTTATCCATATACAGATTGATAGACCCCTTGTGATATCATTGTCATATTTTATATATACATACCCTTTCAAACTCCCCATTTTTGGCTCCACAACCACCATCTCTACCACCTCATTCACGCCTTTTTGAAATATTTTTGCATAGTTGCACAAACTACATTTACCATCAGCCTCTGGGGTGTGTTACATAGCTCTATGTGATCTATCACGGCCAAATCCTGTGTCACGTGACAATTTGCACAATTCAAGCACCAATCTCACCCATGAGTATCCCATGTCTTGTGATAATTGTGCATTAGATAGTCTTGTGTAATTATCCATGCCGATATAGACTCTTTTTATACTCTTTATACATCCTAAGAGACAACATCACGTCCGTAACGGATGTTTTTCTAATGTAGGAGTGACTCCGCTCACGTGATCAGCTCACGTGACTCCTTGGCAGCGTGATCCACTACGCACCTCCCCTTACACTGAATTAGAAATCAGGACGGCATCTACATGCCCGAACTGCAGGACGAGACGCTCCTGGTTAGCGCTTACAACTTACAAAGATTAGTGCTCTAATGTTCGAGGCGGAATGGTACCTTTCACGCACTTTGCCTTCGTTCCCGATAAAATGCGTACCACTATTAAGAACCCCATCTCTTTTCTTTTCTTTTCTTTTCTTTTCTTTTCATCTCCAGCGTGCCATCTAAAATAACCTAAACGGAACGCCACCATTCCGGAACGGATCGTACAGATGACAATGGTTAAACTTTTCACCAATCTGCCTTTAGCCACTAACTTTAGCAATTTGAATTGAATTTAAGTGTCATATGCCTCTTGGTAGACACTAGTGAGCCCTACATGTATGTGTGTTTAGAGGGTATAGCACCCTTGTGTTCTAAACTACTTGGCTGATATATATACCCACCCCGGGCCTAGATAGAGTTTACACTGCTAACCTGTGTTAGTTTAGTGTTAAGCGGGATTCCTCCAAGATCATATATATATATTTTTTCGAATTTTTTCATTTTTTCATTTTTTCATTTTTTCAATTTTTCCAAATCTTTTGTAATTTTTCTAATTTTTCTAATTTTTCTAATTTTTCCAATTTTTCTCACGTTTTCGCATTTCTGAAAATTTGATATATATTATTTGCATTTTTTGTATATCTTGTCTATTTGGTGGATATGTACAATGGGGAAAAAAAAGGTTCTTAGAAAATTGAGATTAATTTGGACGCCTATGCATCCCTATACGGTCTTTTATGCAAGCAGTTTTTCACTTTGATTGTGTGTTGTTTCATATCACCAATCATTTTAAATTAGCAACTTAGTTCAGGGAGAGGATGTTTTATCTTTAGTTCTATCCAGTGCTGTTTTTATCAATATGTAAAGTGCATTTATAGTTTAGTTGTGAAATGTATTGCGAGTTCCCTCAAAACAATGTGCATTAATCATAGAATTGTTTTAAATGTAATCGATGGATTTCAAGTATGGGAGAAGGCAATAATTTAAATGTTAAAAATATTATGCCTCATGCCCCACATCCACTAAAAATAACTTTCTAGCATAAAACACCAACACATGAATGTGACATCCTACACTATGCACCTTAAATCGTTTGCACTTGAATTATAAGGAGTAATTTTAACATATAACATCAAGCAACTTAACTCTTTTTTTAAAAAAATGTTTCAAAACTCTTTTCATAATATGTTCGTACAACAATTTTAGAAGGTAATATTGATTCTTGCATTTGCATAAATTACTTTTTACTACCTTGCTAAATAGACAGGTTGGTATAGTCACAACATATAGGCGCCCGCAAGGGTAACACACTGCCTATATGTACATATTAGACCACCTATATGTTTCATTAAGAACATTCATAATATATACCATGGATTGTATGTCTCTTCCAATGTATAGTTATGCATAGTGATTCGACCAATATGTGAGGCACCCGCAAGGGTTATATACAGCCTCATGACACAGCATCTGGGCGCCCGCGAAGGTAACACACTGCCCATTAATATCAACATTTTTTGAAACTTATGATATACAGAGATCAGAGTAGGATAGAATACATATTAGAGGCACCCGCAAGGGTTAAGCACCGCCTCTAGATTTAATTCCCTATCACTTGCGATTTTGCAATATGCACTTTATACTATGCACTTTATTGATAGCACTCAGCACTTTATCAAACAACCGTTTTTCAATGTTTACAAAGAATGCAGCACTTTATTAGCTATACAACACCTGCATATCTCAATTTTGATATCTGCAACATATATGTTGGAATATAATCTTTTGAGAGCACACTTCAATTCATGTTGAGACAATGTGTCAGCCCACTTGGGCCGAATTCAACATACCCAGCACAATAGAAAACGGTGTACGATTGTCTTACCCAATTTTATTGACATTGGAAAATACCTAGATGAAACCACATGATTTAATATCAGTGATTCAATATCAGCAATCTCAGGCTTTCTGTCCATCCCTTACCCGCTTGGGACATTTGGTGTGATTAAACAAACATGTTTCAAACCGCTACACTGTCTATGAAAATGCCGTGTCTCTTTTAAATGCACTGAATTGTGTTGCTATGTAGGTTCCAACATGGCTGTATTTTTGCCTACTACTTGTTACCTTATCTTAGTGCAAAACATTGAAAAAGGACTCATATACGTGTCTATATAATACCAGAGTCCTCTCTCTATGTCACTTACCTGACGAAGCCCGAGTAGGGTGAAACGCGTCGTTCCTTCTTGCACCTAGGACCGTTGCTGCCTCCTTTGTCCATGTATCTTAAACAATAAAGGACACTTTGACTGCACGGAATACAAATCTGCGTGTGGATTTATTGAAGACATTCAGCCTTTCACTTCGATCACAGCCGGAGTGCCGATGTAATCCGGATTGGTTCCCAGTCCTTTTTTTCTACAGTAGTAGTAGCGTCCATGTAGTTATAGTTAAATTGGTGTTTCCATAGGAAGAGCACTTTTTGGGTGGCTTATAACTTCGCTCACTCTGGACGAATCCTCACCAAACTTTGCAAAAAAAGTATATGGCCCACTCTGAATTTTTGCGAAGTTTGGAAAGGTTTAGTCCAGGGGGGGAAAGTTACAGAGGGGGTCCCAAAACCTTTGTTTTTTCCTATAGACATAATGGGAAAACACTTTGGGCACGGATACAGCCCGAACCGCTGGACGGATTTACACCAAATTTGCGTCAGGAGTGGCGGTTTGGTCCCGAAAGCGTGCTTTTGTAAATTTGGTGTAAATCCGTCCAGTAGTTTTTTAAAAAATGACCAAAATGTAATTAGTGATATCTGTGTTCGCTTCGCGGACGGACTTCCCTGTTCGCTCCGCGGACAGCACCACGATTTGCCCATGGGCTTGCATCATGTCGGCGGACATGCAACGTGTTCACTGATTGGATGTCGTGGGGCGTGGAGCGCGTCAGATTTTCTGTGGCGCCCGCCATCTTGTATTCGCCGTCGACCGCGTACAGCGCGGTGAAACTTGGATTCAAAATTGTATTTAGTGGAGTGGGTTGGTGTTTAAGAGTGTTTGGGGAGGGTGGGGGAGTATGAGATGGGTTCAATGTTTTTTTTTTTTATGTGCTATACGCTTTTGTTGTGTTCGATTTGTCCGCGGAGGACACAGCTGTTCTGACATTTTGTAAATAAACTAAATGGTGGGGTGTTCAGAAGATAGAGTATGTGTCCTTTTTGTTCGCAAGGAAGGTAAAATTGAGCTAAAAACACTCGCGTTGTATTTAAATGTTCGTAAATACACAAACTGGGGGTGTCCTGAGGACGCTGTCTGTATTGTAATCTGTCAAGTTGAATGTGTTCTAAGAACACTTGCAGTGTCCCGAAATGGTTGCAATTACACAAAATGGGGGTGTTCTGAGAACGTTGCTTGTATTGTTCGTTGTCAGGTTGAAAGTGTTCTACAAACCCTCCTTTTGTCCGCTGATAGTACAATTGGGCCTCACCCGACTTTTTGTCCACTAAAGAAACAATAAATTAGGCTGGTGTGCGCCGACATTATGTGATAATCCTATGACTGGCGCTATTGACCTGGCTGACTTGCTTTTGCGACACTAAATCATATCTCCCGCCCCTAAGCCTGACATTATGAAAGCATTCATATTCCCCGCCTAACTCCATGACGTTACAGGGTGTGTCATCAAACGCGCCCAGTCGTCTCCAGTCCTACGCGACTTTACACAGAACCCGGAAGACAACACACATTATGTCACAACATAGCGTGCCACAATTCGGAATATGAAACTGTGATTTAAAAGCAAACAGCAAGATTGTAAATTTTGTAAAGTACATTTATTTGACATCAAATGTTTAGAGAATATTCAGCGATTTGCATTTGTCTTTGTTGTCGATCCGCAAAAGTTCATGTTGAGCCACACAATGTTCCTTTGCAGTACTGAGGGTGTTAGATCAGCTTAGAACACAGTGCGCCACAATTCGGAATATGAAACTGTGGTTTAAAAGTAAACAGCAGGATTGTAAATTTGGTAAAGTACATTTATTTCACATGAAATGTTTAGTGAATGTCGATCAGCAAAAGTTTATTTTGAGCCACGCGCTGTTCCTTTGCGGTAGATAGGCTGTTGGTTTTTGATAAAAGCAGTAAATGGTCGCACTGATAATCGGAAGGTTGGTCCAACAACGAGGCATTAGACCACCATAATGGTTGGTATGTTGCTTCTAGCCGCTAGTACTGCGTAAGGGCATATTGGTCCTTGGCTATTGTCCCATAAAATGGTGAGGGTCATGAACTTGCTTACATGGAGCTGCACCTGGCAGTTTAAAAATATTATTTTTATTTATTAGGGCGTGAAACTATTTGCTAGCGAAGATAAATAATAATATTTTCGCATTTATATAGTGCTAAGAACCGTCAGGTATCTCAGCGCTGCTTATTATTACCCACAGTGTGTGGTGCTCTTTTATCAACCACGGAAGGATGAAAGGCTGAGTTTGGCCGTGCTGGGATTCGAACCTGCGTTAGCAAGCTGTGCACGGATGTCAAAGCGAGCACTCTACTCGCTGTGCCACTTGACCGGCTATAGTGAAGTGGCACAGCGAGTAGAGCGCTTGACCGGTTACAAACCGGTTAAATTATTTCGATTAACCAACCTGTGTCGTCTGCCTTTTTCAAAGCCCTCTAAACGACAGGGGATAAATTCGGCGGTGATAGTGCGCAGTAGAAAACAATATGTCACATTGAATGAACAAGTACTACTTGACCGGGCTTTAATGCCACGCTATTGTTATTATATTCCGGTATAAAATAATCTAAAGGGTTACTTACATTATAATTGCATTTTCCATTGTCCAAGTGTAGTGCAGTCCCAAAATACGACTCCGCATGTGCCAAAGATCTTTCTCAAAGTGATATAATATACAAAAGTGGTTTTGTTTCAAAAATGTCATCTTTATCGTGTCTTACGTTTTTGCTACACTTCTTCAAAAGAAGTCTTTCAGCACAATCTCTGTCTGTCAAGGTAAAAAAAAAATAGAACCTTATACTGGGAGTCGTGGGCCTCTCCGGACCGCAAGAAAAAAATGGAAGCAACTGACCTTCACTGTGAACGAGCATAAATACTTACTTTGCAACATTCTGTGTAAAGCCATCTGTGAGAACTTGCTGTTTAGACTACATCTTTGTATATTGTTTACGTGCTAATAAAAAAAGTTTGTTTAAGGGACGTGATGGTTCCAAGTAAAGCCGAAAAACCCCTGAAATTCGCCAGTTATGATAAGCTAAGCAACCATAACTCACGCCACCACCGCGCACTGCTAAGACTAACACCCAGGACATCAAAGATGACATCGCAAATGTCATTGATGACATCACTGATGACATCACATGTGCATTTACTTTTCATGAAATTTGTGTACTAGGGATTTTTATTATAATGTTGTGAAAAAAGTGTCAAGGATCATTGCAATAAATATCATACCGTAATTAGTGCTTTGAACGATGCATTGATATAAATAGCATTGTATTATGGGGTTCTATCTAGTATACTGAGCTACTAATGGAGAAACATAGCATTGTGTGCAGCGTACAATATGAAAGTATAATGTTTGTAATGTTAATAGGTTGAATAATTAAATGGTAATTGTCCTGAAATGTTCGAAAATAAACAAAATGGGGGTGTTCTGAGGACGTTCTTCGTATTGTGTGACTGCTTAGCTGTATGCAATGAGGAAATGGCACAGAGAGTAAAGTGGAAATGGTAGAAGGGTTGTCGAAGAGTTATGCGGTCCACGGACACCGCGGCTGTCCGTGGACAGGGTGTGCTACATCCGGTGTTTTCCAGCAAATCCAACATGGAAAGAAGACTGTACGGATTAGCCAATCAGATGTCGAGGTTGTGGATTTGCGTTGAAAGAGACTGTGTGTGGTGAAGATGGCAGAAGTTGAGAAAGTCAGGGTGTTGGTGCTTGGAGATATGTTTGTGCATGGTTTACAACAGTATGCTCGATGCAGGCATGTTGAAAAGAACTTTGATGTGAAAGGAGTGGAGGTTGTGTGGAGCACTGTGCCTGATTGCAATGTACAGGGAATTGTACAAGTTTGTGAGGATATGGCCACGATGAACAGTCCGCATGTGGTAGTTTTGCACTATGGTGCTTTCCATTTGGGCAACGTCAGTACCCCTACTTTGTTGGCTGATTTGGAACGCTTGGTTCAAGCAGTAATTAAGACCCTTCCAAATGCGAAAGTAATTTTTTCTGGATTACTACCTAGGGCAATATGGGACAATAGTTCAGTTTTTTGTCCTCAGCAAAACATTGCTAGGTGTGTCATCAACCGAGGCATGTGTGCCTTCATGCTTAGAGCTGGTATGTTCTTCTGTAATAATGAGAATATTGATGCCAGTAATACTGTTAATTTTAAAGAAGATGGCATCTCTTTATCTTTTACGGGAAATGCCTTTCTATTTTGGAATGTAAGGGTTGCTTTGGAGAAGGTTATGTGAAGATTTTAGGAGTAAAGTAAGAAATAAAACAAGAAAAAAAATACAAAATAACAGGTGCTTGTCAAGCATCTGTAAAAAAAAAACAAAAAAAAACGGCTCTTTTCAGAGCAAACTTCAAAGGGGAAATGGGGCACACTATTTAAATTTACATTCACCACGCTCAGATTCTCGATATGTCCGCGGACATGGTGGTAGTCCGCGGACATCAAAATCACTACGTGGGAGTTCAGTATGTTCTATGTTACATGTATATAAAGTCAGGGATATTATGGTTAAGTTGTGCTACTAAAAACCTATGAAATTCAGTGAAAAAACTTTGTTAAAGGGACGTTATGGTTCAAAGTAAAACCGAAAAACCCCTGAAATTCGGCAGTTATGGTAAGATAAGCAACCATAACTCGCGCCGCCACCGTGCACTGCTAACACTAACACCCAGGACATCAAAGATGACATCACAAATGTCATTGATGACATCACTGATGACATCACATGTGCATTTACTTTTCATAAAAACTCTCTACAAGGGATTCTTATAATGCTGACCAAAAACTGTCAAGGATCATTGGGATAAATATCATGAGCTAACTAGTGCATTAAGCAATGCATTGACATAAATAGCATTCTATTATGAAGTTCTATCCAGTATACTAAGCTACTCATGCAGAAACATAGGCAGTGTGTGCAGCATACATGATGAAGGTGCCATATTCATAATCTTGCCATGTTGAATAGTGAAATGATAACTGCTTTCTTATTAGAGTTTTGCGTACTGTGAAACATGTAATAAGTAAATAATAAAACCCACTTAATACATAATTATTACAGACAAAACACAAAGAGACAACAACACATACAAATATGAGTATATACAGGGACAGTGAAGTAAACAAAAAAGCAGAAGTAGTAGCAGAAAGAGTTCATAACCTAACTGATTGTCTTTATGCAGAGAAACTATTGCTCTGTTTCAAAGCTGCTACTTACCATATGTATGTGTATCACATGATGTTACTGCACCCAAAGGAAAGGAGAGTGAGTATAATGTATACAAATATGAGCATATACAGGGAAGGTAGAGTAATAAAAATAAAACTATGAGAAAGTTCTGATAACCCTAATGATTATCTTCATGCACAGAAAGGATTGCTCTCTTTCAAGCCTGTGTCTTCCGCTATGTATATGTTTCATATGATTCGACTTGACCCTAATTCTACAAATATAGTACCTTTTCAATTTTTACTTCCTGACTGTTACTGAAGAAAACTATGTGGCTTAGATATGTCAGTAAAGGAAAAAAAGGGAGAGCCAGCCATGTGATTTCATCAGTGATGTCATCAATGACATTTGTGATGTCATCTTTGATGTCCTGGGTGTTAGTGTTAGCAGTGCACGGTGGCGCGAGTTATGGTTGCTTAGCTTACCATAACTGGCGAATTTCAAGGGTTTTTCGGTTTTACTTGGAACCATAACGTCCTTTTGACAAAGTTTTATCACTGAATTTCATAGGTTTTTATTAGTGCAACTTAACCATAACGTCCCTGTAACACATTTTTTTTTTACTGAATTTTATAGGTTTTTATTAGTGCAACGTCACCATAACATCCTTTTCAATAGATGAAGACCACTAGCATCTTAGGTCCTCAAAGTGGGAACCCCGGGTGGTAAAAAAAAAAAGATTTTCCTTCCTACACCGGGATGCCACATGGGCATGAGCAGGGGGTGAGAGGGAACAGGGCACAAACGGGGCATGAGCAGCAGGTGGGGGGAACAGGGGAGACACGAGGCATGAGCGGGGGATGGGGAGGAACACGAGGGAGACATGGGGCATGAGCAGGGGTGGGGAGGAACACGAGGGGGACACGGGGCATGAGCAGGGGGTGGGGGGGAACAGGGGAGACACGGGGCATGAGCAGGGTGTGGGGGAAACAGGGCACACACGGGGCATGAGCGGGGGTTGGGGGGAACAGGGCACACATGGGGCATGAGCAGGGGGGTGGGGGGAACAGGGCACACATGGAGCATGAGCGGGGGGTGGGGGGAACAGGGCACGCACGGGGCATGAGCAACGGGTGGTGGGAACAGGGCACACATGGGGCATGAGCACGGGGTGGGTAACAGGGCACACACGGGGCATGAGCAGGGGGTGGGGGAATAGGGCACACACGGGGCATGAGCAGGGGTGGGGGGAAAGGAGAGAGACAAGGGGCATGAGCGGGGAGTGGGGGGACATGAGGGAGACACAGGGCATGAGCGGGGAGTGGGGGGAACAGGGGAGACACGGGGCATGAACAGGGGGTGGGGAGGAACATGAGGGAGACACGGGGCATGAGCGGGGGTGGGGATGAACACGAGGGAGACACGGGGCATGAGCGGGGGGTGGGGGGAACAGGGGAGACACTGGGCATGAGCGGGGGGTGGGGGAAACAGGGCATAAACGGGGCATGAGTGGGGGGTGGGGGGAACAGGGCACACATAGAGCATGAGCGAGGGGTGGGGGAACAGAGCACACACGGAGCATGAGCGGGGGGTGGGGGGAACAGAGCACACACAGGGCATGAGCAGGGGGTGGGGGGAACAGGGCACACACGGGGCATGAGCAGGGGGTGGGGGAATAGGGCACACACGGGGCATGAGCGGGGTGGGGGGAAAGGAGAGAGACAAGGGTCATGAATGGGGGTTGGGGGGAACACGAGGGAGACACGGGGCATGAGCGGGGGGTAACACGAGGGAACACGGGGCATGAGCGGGGGGTGGGGGGAACACAAAGGAGACACGGGGCATGAACGGGGGGTGGGGGCAACAGGAGACACACAGGGCATGAGCAGGGGATGAGGGGGTACATGATGGAGACACAGGGCATGAGTGGGGGGTGGGGGGAACACGAGGGAGACACGAAGCATGAGCGGGGGGTTGGGGGGAACAGGGGAGACAAGGGGCATGAGCGGGGGGTGGGGAGGAAAATGAGGGAGACACGGGGCATGAGCGGGGGTGGGGATGAACACGAGGGAGACACGGGGCATGAGCGGGGGTGGGGGGTAATAGGGGAGACACTGGGCATGAGCGGGGGGTGGGGGAAACAGGGCACACACGGGGCATGAGCGGGGGGTGGGGGGAACAGGGCACACAAAGGGGCATGAGCGGGGGCTGGGGGAACAGAGCACACAGGGAGCATGAGCGGTGGGTGGGGGAACAGGGCACACACAGGGCATGAGCAGGGGGTGTGGGGAACAGGACACACATGGGGCATGAGCAGGGGGTGGGGGAATAGGGCACACACAGGGCATGAGTGGGGGTGGGGGGAAAGGAAAGAGACAAGGGGCATGAACGGGGGTTGGGGGGAACACGAGGGAGACATGGGGCATGATCGGGGGGTGGGGGGTAACACGAGGGAAACACGGGGCATGAGCGGGGGGTGGGGGGAACACGAGGGGGACACAGGGCATGAGCAGGGGGTGGGGGAACAGGGGAGACACGGGGCATGAGCGGGGGGTGGGGGGAACAGGGCACACATGGGGCATGAGCAGGGGGGTGGGGGGAACAGGGCACACACGGAGCATGAGTGGGGGATGGGGGAACAGGGCACACACGGGGCATGAGCAGGGGGTGGTGGGAACAGGGCACACACGGGGCATGAGCAGGGGTGGGGGGTAAGGAGAGAGACAAGGGGCATGAGCGGGGGTGGGGGGAACATGAGGGAGACACGGGGCATGAGCAGGGATTGGGGGGAATAGGGCACACACGGGCATGAGCAGGGGTGGGGGGAAAGGAGAGAGACAAGGGGCATGAGCGGGGGGTGGGGGGAACATGAGGGAGACACGGGGCATGAGCGGGGGTGGGGATGAACACGAGGGAGACACTGGGCATGAGCAGGGGGTGGGGGAACAGGGCACACACGGGGCATGAGCAGGGGGTGGGGGAATAGGGCACACACGGGGCATGAGCAGGGTGGGGGGAAAGGAGAGAGACAAGGGGCATGAGCAGGGGGTGGGGGAACATGAGGGAGACACGGGGCATGAGTGGGGAGTGGGGGGGAACAGGGGAGACACGGGCATGAACGGGGGGTGGGGAGGAACATGAGGGAGACACAGGGCATGAGCGGGGGTGGGGATGAACACGAGGGAGACACGGGGCATGAGCGGGGGTGGGGGAACAGGGGAGACACTGGGCATGAGCGGGGGGTGGGGGAAACAGGGCACAAACGGGGCATGAGCAGGGGGTGGGGGAGCAGGGCACACATGGGGCATGAGCGGGGGGTGGGGAAACAGAGCACACACGGAGCAAGAGCGGGGGTGGGGGGAACAGGGCATGAGCAGGGGGTGGGGAGAACAGGGTACACACGGGGCATGACCAGGGGTGGGGGAATAGGGCACACACGGGGCATGAGCGGGGGTGGGGGGAAAGGAGAGAAACAAGGGTCATGAACGGGGGTTGGGGGAACACGAGGGAGACACGGGGCATGAGCGGGGGTGGGGGGTAACACGAGGGAACACGGGGCATGAGCGGGGGGTGGGGGAACATGAAGGAGACACGGGGTGTGAGCGGGGGGTGAGGGGGAACAGGGGAGACAAGGGGCATGAGCGGGGGGTGGGGAGGAAAATGAGGGAGACACGGGGCATGAGTGGGGGTGGGGATGAACACGAGGGAGACACGGGGCATGAGCGGGGGTGTGGGCAACAGGAGACACACGAGGCATGAGCGGGGGGCGAGGGGGTACACGATGGAGACACAGGGCATGAGTGGGGGGTGGTGGGAACACAAGGGAGACACGGGGCATGAGTGGGGGGTGGGGCAACAGGAGACACACGGGGCATGAGTGGGGGTGAGGGGGTACACGATGGAGACACGGGGCATGAGCGAGGGGTGGGGGCAACAGGAGACACATGGGGCATGAGCGGTGGGTGAGGAGGTACACGAGGGAGACAGGGGGCATGAGCGGGGGTGGGGGGAACACGAGGGAGACACGGGGCATGAGCAGGGGTGGAGGGAACATAGCACACACGGGGCATGAGCAGGGGTGGGGGGAACAGGGCACACACATGGGGCATGAGCAGGAGTGGGGGAACAGGGCGCACACACAGGGCATGAGCGGGGGTGGGGGAACAGAGCGCACACACGGTACATGAGCGGGGGGTGGGAGGAAAGGAGAGAGACACGGGGCATGAGCGGGAGGGGGGAACACGAGGGGGACACTGGGCATGAGCGGGAGCGGGTGGGGTTAACACGAGGCATGAGCGGGGGTGGGGGTAACACGAGGGAGACATGGGGCATGAGTGGGGGGTGGGGGCAACAGGAGACACGGGGCATTAGCGGGGTGTGGGGGGAACATGAGGGAGTCACAGGGCATGAGCAGGGGGTGGGGGAGTAACACGGGGCATGAGCGGGTAGTGCGGGGAACACAAGGGAAACATGGGGCATGAGCGGGGGGGTGTGGGTACAGGAGGAAAACACGGGGCATGAGCGGGGGGTGGAGGGTGGGGGTACAGGAGGGAGACACGGGACATGACCGGAGGGTGGGGGGCAACAGGAGACACGGGTCATGAGCGGGGGGTGGGGGGTACACAAGGGAAACACGGGGCATGAGCGGGGGGTAGGGGGAACAGGGGAGACACAGGGCATGAGCGGGGGTGGGGAGAACAGGAGTGAGACACGGGGCATGAGCGGGGGTGGGGGGAACAGGGGAGACACAGGGCATGAGCGGTTGGTGGGGGTAACAAAAGGGAGACATGTGGCATGAGCGGGGGGTGGGGGGGAAGGAGGGAGACACGGGCCATGAGCGGGGGTGGGGGGAACAGGGGAAACATGGGGCATGAGCTGGGGGTGGGGGGTAACACAAGGGAGACACGGGGCATGAGTGGAGGAGGTGGGGGTAACACAAGGGAGACACGGGGCATGAGCGGGGGTGGGGGGGTAACACAAGGGAGACACGGGGCATGAGCGGGGGGTGGGGGGTTAACACAAGGGAGACACGGGGCATGAGCGGGGGGTGGGGGTAACACGAGGGAGACACAGGGCATGAGCGGGGGTGGGGGGATAACACAAGGGAGACACAGGGCATGAGCTGCGGGTTGGGGATATCACAAGGGAGACACGGGCATGATCGGGGGGTCGGGGGGGAGGGGACAGAGACACGGGGCATGAGCGGGTGGGTGGGGGGAAGGAGAGAGAGACACGGGGCATGAGCGAGGGGTGGGGGGAAGGGGAGAGACACACGGGGCATGTGCCGGGGGTGGGGGGAAGGGGAGAGACACAAGGGGCATGAGCGGGGGGTGGGGGGAAAGGAGGGAGACACGGGGCATGAGCAGGGGGTGGGGGAAGGGGAGAGAAACACGGGCCATGAGCGGGGGTGGGAGAGAAGGGGAGAGAGACAAGGGCATGAGCAGGGGTGGGGGGAAGAGGAGAGAGACATGGGGCTTGAGTGGGGGGTGGGGGGAACAGTAGGGAGACACGGGGCATGAGCGGGGGGTGGGGGAAGGGGAGGGAGACACAGGGCATGAGCAGGGGGTGGGGGGAAGGGGAGAGAGACATGGGCATGAGCAGTGGGTGGGGGTGGAGGGGAAGGGGAGAGATACACAGGGCATGAGCATGGGGTGGAGGGAAGGGGAGAGACACACGGGGCATTAGCGGGAGGTGGGGGAAAGGAGGGATACACGTGGCATGAGTAGGGGTGGGGGGGAAGGGGAGAGGTGGGGGAAAGGGAGAGACACGGGGCATGGGTGGGGGGGTAACACAAGGGAGACATGGGGCATGAGCGGGGGGTGGGGGGTAACACGAGGGAGACACGGGGCATGAGCGGGGGGTGGGGGGTAACACAAGGGAGACACGGGGCATGAGCGGGGGGTGGGGGGGTAACACAAGGGAGACACAGGGCATGAGCGGAGGGTGGGGGTAACAGGGGAGACTGGTCATGAGCGGGGGGTGGGGGGAAAAAGGGGAGACACGGGGCATGAGCGGGGGGTGGGGGGAGTGGAGAGAGACACGGGGCATGAGCGGGCGGTGGGGGGGAGTGGAGAGAGACACAGGGCATGAGCGGGGGGTGGGGGGGAAGGTGAGAGAGACACAGGGCATGAGCGTGGGGTGGGGGAAGGGGAGAGACACACAGGGCATGAGCGGGGGGTTGGGGGAAGGGGAGAGACACACTTGGCATGAGCGGGGGCGTGGGGGGAACAGTAGGGAGACACGGGGCATGAGCGGGGGGTGGGGGGAGTGGAGAGAGACACGGGGCATGAGCGGGCGGTGGGTGGGGAGTGGAGAGAGACACAGGGCATGAGCGGGGGGTGGGGGGGAAGGTGAGAGAGACACAGGGCATGAGCGTGGGGTGGGGGGAAGGGGAGAGACACACAGGGCATGAGCGGGGGGTTGGAGGAAGGGGAGAGACACACTTGGCATGAGCGGGGGCGCGGGGGGAACAGTAGGGAGACACGGGGCATGAGCGGGGGGTGGGGAGAAGGGGAAAGACAGGATGCATGAGCGGGGGTGGAGGGGAAGGGGTGAGACACATGGGGCATGAGCGGGGTGTGGGGGGAAGGGGAGAGAGACACAGGGCATGAGCGGGGGGTTGGGGGGGTAACACATGGGAGACACAGGGCATGAGCGGAGGGTGGGGGTAACAGGGGAGACTGGTCATGAGCGGGGGGTGCGGGGAAAAAGGGGAGACACGGGGCATGAGCGGGGGTGGGGGAGTGGAGAGAGACACAGGGCATGAGCGGGCGGTGGGGGGGAGTGGAGAGAGACACGGGGCATGAGCAGGGGGTGGGGGGGAGGGGAGAGACACATGGGGCATGAGCAGGGGGTGGGGGGAAGGGGAGAGAGACACAGGGCATGACCGGGGGGTGGGGGGAAGGGGAGAGACACATGGGGCATGAGTGAGGGGTGGGGGGAAGGTGAGAGAGACACAGGGCATGAGCGTGGGGTGGGGGGAAGGGGAGAGACACACAGGGCATGAGCGGGGGGTGGGGGAAAAGTAGGGAGACACGGGGCATGAGCGGGGGTGGGGGGGAAGGGGAGAGAGACACGGGGCATGAGCGGGGGGTTGGGGGAAGGGGAGAGACACACTTGGCATGAGCGGGGGGTGTAGGGAGACACGGGGCATGAGCGGGGGGTGGGGAGAAGGGGAAAGACACAGGAGGCATGAGTGGGGGGTGGAGGGGAAGGGGTGAGACACACGGGGCATGAGCGTGGTGTGGGGGGGAAGGGGAGAGAGACACAGGGCATGAGCGGGGGTGGGGGGAAGGGGAGAGAGACACAGGGCATGAGTGGTGGGTGGGGGGTAACGGGGGAAGGGGAGAGAGACATGGGGCATGAGCGGGGGTGGGGGGGAAGGGGAGAGACACACAGGGCATGAGCAGGGGCTGGGGGAAGGGGAGAGACACACAGGGCAAGAGTGGGGGGAACGGGAGCAAGACACGGGGCATGAGCGGGGGGTGGGGAGGAGCGGAGAGACACACGGGGCATGAGCGGGGTGGGGGAAAGGTGGGAGACACACGGGGCGTGAGCGGGGGGTGGGGGGAAAGGAGGGAGACACACGGGGCATGAGCGGGAGGTGGGGGATCAGTAGGGAGACACGGGGCATGAGCGGGGGGTGGAGGGGAAGGGGAGAAAGACACGGGGCATGAGCGGGGGTGGGGGGAAGGGGAGAGAGACACGGGGCATGAGCGGGGGGTGGGGGGGAAGGGCGGAAGGGGAGAGACACACAGGGCATGAGCGGGGGGGGGGGAAAGGAAGAGACACACGGGCCATGAGCGGGGGTGGAGGGGAAGGGGAGAGAGACACGGGGCATGAGCGGGGGGTGGGGGGAACAGTAGGGAGACATGGGGTATGAGTGGGGGGTGGGGGGGAAGGGGAGAGACACACGGGGCAAGAGCGGGGGTGGGGGGAACGGGAGCAAGACACGGGGCATGAGCGGGGGGTGGGGAGGAGCGGAGAAACACACGGGGCATGAGCGGGGTGGGGGAAATGTGGAAGACACACGGGGCATGAGCGGGGGGTGGGGGGAAAGGAGGGAGACACACGGGGCATGAGCGGGAGGTGGGGGGAAAGGAGGGAGACACACGGGGCATGAGCGGGAGGTGGGGGAACAGTAGGGAGACACGGGGCATGAGCGGGGGGGGGGGGGAAGGGGAGAAAGACACGGGGCATGAGCGGGGGTGGGGGGAAGGGGAGAGAGACACGGGGCATGAGCGGGGGGTGGGGGGGAAGGGGGGAAGGGGAGAGACACACAGGGCATGAGCGGGGGGTGGGGGAAGGGAAGAGACACACGGGCCATGAGCGGGGGTGGAGGGGAAGGGGAGAGAGACACGGGGCATGAGCGGGGGGTGGGGGGAACAGTAGGGAGACATGGGGTATGAGTGGGGGGTGGGGGGAGGGGAGAGACACACAGGGCATGAGCGGGGGGTGGGGGGAAGGGGAGCGAGACACAGGGCATGAGCGGGGGGTGGGGGGAGGGGAGAGACACACGGGGCATGAGCAGGGGGTTGGGGGGAAAGGAGGAGACACACGGGGCATGAGCGGGGGGTGGGGGGAAGGAGAGAGAGACACGAGGCATGAGCGGGGGGTGGGGGGAAGAGGAGCGACACACAGGGCATGTGTGGGGGTGGGGGAAGGGGAGAGACACAAGGGGCATGAGCGGGGGGTGGGGGGAGAGGAGGGAGACACAGGACATGAGTGGGGGGTGGGGGGGAAGGGGAGAGAGACACGAGGCATGAGCGGGGGGTGGGGGGAACAGGGGAGACACGGGGCATGAGCGCGGGGGTGGGGGTAACACAAGAGAGACACAGGGCATGAGCGGGGGTTGGGGTGAAAGGAGGGAGACATGGGGCATGAGCGGGGGTGGGGGTAACAGGGGAGACACGGGGCATGAGCGGGGGTTGGGGGGTAGCACAAGGGAGACACGGGGAGTGGGGGGGTAACACAAGGGAGACACGGGGCATGAGCGGGGGGTGGGGGTAACACGAGGGAGACACGGGCATGAGCGGGGGGTGGGGCGGTAACACAAGGGAGACACGGGGCATGAGCTGGGGGTGGGGGTAACACAAGGGAGACACGGGGCAAGAGCGAGGGGTGGGGGGGAAGGGGAGAGACACACGGGGCATGAGCGGGGGGTGGGGGGGAAGGAGAGAGAGACACGGGGCATGAGCGGGGGGTGGGAGGAAGGGGAGAGACACACGGGGCATGTACCGGGGGTTGGGGAAAGGGAAGAGACACAAGGGGCATGAGCGGGGGGTGGGGGGAAAGGAGGGAGACGCGGGGGTGGGGGGAAGGGGAGAGAAACACGGGGCATGAGCGGGGGGTGGGCGAGAAGGGGAGAGAGACACAGGGCATGAGCAGGGGTGGGGGGAAGAGGAGAGAGACATGGGGCATGAGCGGGGGGAACAGTAGGGAGACACGTGGCATGAGCGGGGGGTGGAGGAAGGGGAGGGAGACACGGGGCATGAGCGGGGGTGAGGGGAAGGGGAGAGAGACACAGGCATGAGCAGGGGGTGGGGGTGGAGGGGAAGGGGAGAGACACACGGGGCATGAACATGGGGTAGGGGGAAGGGGAGAGACACAGGGGCATTAGTGGGGAGTGGGGGGAAGGAGGGAGACACGTGACATGAGCGGGGGGTGGGGGGAAGGGGAGAGACACGGGGCATGAGCGTGGGGTGGGGGGGAAGGGGAGAGACACGGGGCATGGGTGGGGGTGTAACACAAGGGAGACACGGGGCATGAGCGGGGGTGGAGGGGTAACACGAGGGAGACACGGGGCGTGAGCTTAACACAAGGGAGACACCGGGCATGAGCGGGGGGTGGGGGGTAACACAAGGGAGACACGGAGCATGAGCGGAGGGTGGGGGGTAACAGGGGAGACTGGTCATGAGCGGGGGGCGGGGGGGAACAGGGGAGACACGGCACGGGGCATGAGCAGAGGGTGGGGGGGAGTGGAGAGAGACACGGGGCATGAGCGGGGGGTGGGGGGAACAGTAGGGAGACACGGGGCATGAGGGGGGTGGGGGGGAAGGGGAGAGGCACATGGGGCATGAGCAGGGGGTGGGAGGAAGGGGAGAGAGACACAGGGCACGACCGGGGGGTGGAGAGAAGGGGAGAGACACATGGGGCATGATCGGGGAGTGGGAGGAAAGCTGAGAGAGACACAGGGATGAGCGTGGGGTGGGGGGAAGGGGAGAGACACACAGGGCATGAGCGGGGGGTGGGGGGAACAGTAGGGAGACACGGGGCATGAGCGGGGGAAGGGGAGAGACACACGGGGCATGAGCGGGGGTGGGGGGAAGGGGAGAGATACACAGGGCATGAGCGGGGGTTGGGGGGAACAGTAGGGAGACACAGGGCATGAGCGGGGGGCGGGGGGAAGGGGAGAGACACAGGAGGCATGAGCGGGGGTGGAGGGGAAGGGGTGAGACACAGGGGGCATGAGCGGGGTGTGGGGGGGAAGGGGAAAGACACACGGGGCATGAGCGAGGGGTGGGGGGAAGGGGAGAGATACACCGGGCATGAGCGGGGGGTGGGGGGAACAGTAGGGAGACACGGGGCATGAGCGGGGGGCGGGGGGAAGGGGAGGAACACAGGAGGCATGAGCGGGGGGTGGAGTGGAAGGGGTGA
Source organism: Ambystoma mexicanum (assembly GCF_040938575.1). Classification (NCBI taxonomy): domain Eukaryota; kingdom Metazoa; phylum Chordata; class Amphibia; order Caudata; family Ambystomatidae; genus Ambystoma; species Ambystoma mexicanum. The sequence continues at coordinate 457,806,551 of NC_090933.1, read as the reverse complement.
GACACACAGGGCATGAGCGGGGGGTTTGGGGGAAGGGGAGAGAGACACAGGGCATGAGCGGGGGGTGGGGGGCAAGGGGGTAAGGGGAGAGAGACATGGGGCATGAGCGGGGGTGGGGGGAACGGGAGAGACACAAAGGGCATGAGCAGGGGGGTGGGGGAGAAATGGAGAGAGACACGGGGCATGAGCGCGGAGTGGGGGGAACAGTAGGGAGACCTGGGGTATGAGTGGGGGTGGGGGGGAAGGGGAGAGACACACGGGGCATGAGCGGGGGGTGGGGGAAGTGGGGGTGAGACACGGGGCATGAGCAGGGGGTGGGGAGGAGGGGAGAGACACACGGGGCATGAGCGGGGGGTGGGGGAAAGGAGGGAGACACACGGGGCATGAGCGGGAGGTGGGGGGAACAGTAGGGAGATATGGGGCATGAGTGGGGAGTGGGGGGGAAGGAGATAGACACAGGACATGAGCGGGGGAACGGGAAAGAGAAACGGAGCATGAGGGGGGTGGGAGGAACACATGGAGAATCAGCGAGGGGGGAACATAGGAGACACGGGCCATGAGCGGGGAGTGGGGGAAACGAGAGAGAGACAGAGGGCCTGTGCCTCACCACCTTTTCATGGCCGCAGCCCACATCTACACTGTGCAGGCAGCAGATCCCCCTCCGATAAACAAAGATAGCGGGCATCTCTGAAAATAGACGCACTGCACGCTTCACGGCAGCCAATAGAAAAGCACGTCAGATGTCTGCGGACATCACGCAAGCTGCTTGCCCAATCACCGTCCTGTCCGCGGAGCGAACAGGGAAGTGTGTCCGCGAAGCGAACATCGATATCACTAATTTATTCTGACCTACTTTTTGGTCATTTTAAAAAAAACTACTGGACGGATTTTCACCAAATTTGCAACAGCACGCGTTCGGGACTAAGCTGCTGCTCCTGGTCCAAATTTGGTGAAATTCCGTCCAGCGGTTTGGGCTGTAGGCGCGAGAAATTTTATTTTCCCATTCAGTCTATGGGGAAAAAAAAGTTTTGGGTCCTCCCCCTATAACTTTGCCCCCCCTGGACGAATCCTCACCAAACTTTTTTTTTTAAAAAAGTACATGGCGCACTCTGAATTTTTTTGCAAAGTTTGGTGAGGTTTGGTCCAGGGGGGGAAAAGTTATAGGAGGGGTCCCTAAATGTCTTTTTTTCCCATAGTCTGAATGGGGAAAAAACTTTGCTCATGCCTAGAGCCCAAACCGCTGGACAGATTTTCACCAAATTTGCGGGTTCCGCGTCACGTCACGTCACGTCACGTCACATAGGTTTGTTGATGTGAGGCTCAGGGGCGGGGCAGTTCACCTTAGGCCGATGCAGCAACGGATAAGATTAGCACAAGATGGCTGCCCCTTGCTGCCAGATTTCACATGTGTACAAAAGAGGGAAACAAAGGTAAGATTCATTGGAAATGTTTGTGCGATCGATCAACTTATGTATAAAAATACATGCCCCAACCCTCGGGACAATAATATTTTCTGAGAGTTGCACTTGTCAAATTTATCAAATAATCTCTGGGGAGGCGGGGGGGTGATGAGGATGGGATATTTCTGACCGGATTCCGAATGAGTTTACAAAGTTTGGTGGGATTCTGTCATAAGGGGGCAAAATTAGATGGGGGGTCCCAAAATAATGTAATGGCTTATAAATGAGGTGCCATTTGATGAATCTACACTTAATTTGGGAAACTGATAATCGATCTAGATATAAATGTTTTTGCAAAGTTTGGTGGGATGTTGTCAAGAGGGACGGGGGGTCCCAATATATTTTAATGGCTTATAAATGTGGTGCTATTTGACTAATCTGCACAAAGGTTTACAAAAAGATTATAGATCTAGATATAAATGTTTTTGTAAAGTCTGAATGGATTTTGTCAAGTGGGGGCTAAGCTAAGGACCTACAAGCATGGTTTTGGAAATTTGCCAGTGTTTTATTTTTTTACAAGTATCATAATGTAGCTACAAAAAATAGCGGTATACCGTTTGTGACTGCGGGGTAGCCAGTAGCCATGGGCAGTGGCCATATTGTCTGGGTCATGGAATAAGGTCCTGATCCGGACAATCTGGCTACTGGCCATGACCACAAGGGACAATACATAGGATTAAAGTGGCCCTGTCCACCTGGGACTGGCTTTGTGGTTAAGTTATTTGAAATTAGAATAGATTTGAACGGGAAGAAAAATGTGCTCATGGTAATATGGTCATATGGTTCTCTTTTTGCCTTCTGCAGGCTGCCATGGAAAGTGGAGGGGCCCTGTATGAACCCCCGCCTTCCCTTTCCATGGTGGCCATCTTGGAAAAGGATTTTCCTTCCTACACCATAGGTGTCCCGGTGTAGGAAGAAAAATCCTCTTTTTTAGTACCCCAGGTTCCTGCTTTGGGACCTAGGCTGCTAATGGCCTCCTTCATCCCCCATCTCAGGGGCTGGAATGGGGGGATAATGGTCCAGATACCTTGTTATCTACCCTTGCTTCGCTTGGGCTGATAACTTGTGCTGCTGGGCCCGTATCCACCTTTCCAGTCCCTGGAACGGAGGATGAACACCACAATATTCCCATTAGCATAAGACAAAATGCTAATGGAAATGTTGGAAAATCTTATTGAGTCTATGTATATTACTGAGAAATATAAAGTAGATGGAGTCTACACGTTTTTTTTAGTTTTATTTTTTAACTGTGAAAGGTGGTTACAAAAGGAACATTTATTTTGTTTTTGGATGCATTTTATTTTGGCAGGAGAGCTTAGAACGAAAAGTGGGGAGGGAAATAAGGGAAGAGGCACAAAACACTAATATGGAGGGGCAGCTGGACAGGGGAAAATGTTGCGTGTGTGTTATTTCTGAGGTAAGGGGCAGTGTTTCTCATGCTCCTTGATTACAGCAGTGGTGGTAGGAGGAATGGCATTCGCTGATTCTATTTTAAGATAAATAGCAGTTTTGCTAAAAGTATGTACTGTGTACTAGATTGTTAATGGATGAGTAGGAATAGGTGTTGGAGCTGTGCAAGGGAAATTTAGAAGTTGAAAGTTCCTAGAGCAGTAGAAAATGCAGTTCCGAACTGTCCGCGAAGCACATATCTTATTGTGAAGTGTGTACAGTTTCTCAGAGACGTCAGCATGCTGCGTACCAGCATATGGTCATGTGGAACTCTCCGGAAGGGCTGCCATGAAGTCAGATGTTTGTTGACATTATGGTTAAGTTGTACTAATAAAAACCTATGGAACTCAATGAAAAAACTTTGTTAAGGGGACATTATGGTTAAGTTGCACTAATAAAAACCTATAAAATTCAATGAAAAAAATTTGTTAAGGGGACGTTATGGTTAAGTTACACTAAAAAAACAATGAAATTCACTGAAAAAACTTTGTTGAAGGGATGTTATGATTAAGTTGTGCTACTAAAAACCTATGAAATTCAGTAAAAAAACTTTGTTAAAGGGACGTTATGGTTCAAAGTAAAACCAAAAAAAAACCTGAAATTCGCTAGTTATGGTAAGTGATGTCATCAATGACATTTGTGATGTCATCTTTGATGTCCTGGGTGTTAGTCTTAGCAATGCACGGTGGTGGGGCAAGTTATGGTTGCTTAGCTTACCATAACTAGTGAATTTCAAGGGTTTTTCGGTTTTACTTTGAACCATAATGGGCCTTTAACAATGTTTTTTTACTACATTCATAGGTTTTTAGTAGCGCAACTTAACCATAACGTCCCTTTAGCAAAGTTTTTTCAGTGAATATACATATACATATACATATATGTTAACTTTGAACATATTTTTAAATATAATGAAAGTTGTGATATTTATCCTGTCATAAAAGTGTTCACCTAGATTAACTAAAACCATATATGGCTTCCATCTAGGTTACCCGGCATTTGGCTGAGTAGTGTCAGCACCTGCAGTGAGACTGAAGTTATCCAGTCCCACATAAGGATCACCACGACAAGGGAGGATACCAGTGTCCAGGGTAAGATTCAACTTTACCCGGAGGGCCAATTAAGAGACTTGAATGCTCTAGGCCTTAGTCGGAGTGCACTCATTTATGACTGCTCCCTGTTTCTCTCAACTCAACCCGCTTTGTATCCTCTACAGGCAGGTCCTCTTAAAATACATAGCCAGATCAAGCTGCAAATCAAAGTACTAACATCAGTGTATTACTCACTACCAGCTGTACAAGCTCTGATGAATGTGGTCTCCATACCACTGAAACTGGTCGGCTCATCTCTACTCTGTATCTGTGCAGTAAAATTGGACTAAAAACGCCAGACTACAGTTTGATCTTTCCACAGAATAAAGGACAGATAAAGTTTTCGGAATTCTGCATTGCATTGAATTCCAAGGGATAAAATAAATGACACTTCATGCATGAGGATAGAAAAGAATCTTCATTAGAACTCTGTTTCATCACCTATTATCTACACCCACCTACAGAAACCATGGTCACATGGTAAGAACATTACGATACCAACCACAGAACCGTGGGTTTTTAATGAAAATCTGCCCTCTATAGAAACTGAATAAAGTTACGAAGTGTTTCACTTAGAGGACAGTCTTTTAATGACGAAAAGGCAATAATACATTAACAAATATTGGGTTTTCAACAAATCATTGAAGAATAAAAACACCTGAATCATAATGTGGAACAACCTTCAACATCATCATTCCTCACCTGCCAGGCAAATACAAAAAGTGGAAAGACCATTTTCAAATCAGGCTTCGTCCCACCCCATTCCTTCTGCACGAGACCACAAGCAACCTGAGACTTGTTTCTGCCTCATTGGGTGTCATTAGTGAAGTGTAGCTTGCGTGTCTAGGCCTAGCAGGCACAAACTCACGTCTGGGCATAACCAACCCACTCGAAAAACAAAGGAAGCGATGGATGGAAGGTTTAGACTAAATTGTAACGTTTGGCTTCCCTCGGGCCAACACTCAAGACCATTTTTCATTGCCTGCTAAACCATTACAAAAATGGTAAATACCATATGCAAGTCAGCCTTGTTACCACCCTAAAAGGTGCAGTGTAGCCCAAACAGTAATTTTAGCTACGTAGTCTGCTCAAATCATGCTCAATGGAGTGATTTTGCGGATGCCGCAGCCACTGCTGACATCAAGAGTATGGGCGGCTGCTATGATTTATTGACGCCCAGCTTGACCTTAGCCTGATCGCGTTGGAGATTGCATTATCACAAGATGTAATTTATGTCAACCAAAAAAAGTTCAATACAGTGATATATTGTGCAATGTGGATGTCATTACGATTTGGTCAAATTAAACATGTAGTTGAACATTTCCTTAATGCTGGTCAACTGTGCTCAATTTGGTTGACTGCTAATTGTTTAGTGAAACAAATTAGTGTATTTTGTTCATAAATTGATGTGTGTCAACAAGGTTATTTAATCTTCGCATCATTTTTAACTGGCAAATGTTTTATGCACCAGTTTCTTTTCAGGGTTCTTGCAATACAGACGTTGTGTTATTCTCTATAAAAACAAATGTATTCAAAGATCAAACCTTTATCTGACAACAAGCATATAAGCAATATTGTTGTAGGACTTCATCATAGAAGCTGACATATAAACAAGAGGCAATCTGGATTTAGCAAGTGGGAAGAAACTATAAGGATTTGGCCCTTCAGTGCAGTTTCTTATATAAAGGTTAAAGTAATGACTGTACATTCCCTACTTTCTAATATTTTCATCAAATACATTTCTTCTTCTGTCCTGTAAGAGATCAACTGTCAGGCTGAGAGGCACCTCTTTACTTTTGGTGTTGTCAAAAGGGGTGATCATGAGTATTCCTCTATGACTGGGGGAGGGATCACAGAATCATTTTTTCCCCTTGTTCCACCATCATTCATGTACACATTGCTTTCACTTTTTTGGGTGCATCCGATTTCGATATTACACAATCATCTTCATTATTTCTTGTTTCCTTGTCTTGTTTCCCCTTGAGCCTTAAACAAGGTTTTCTTTCTTCTACTGAAAAAAAAAACAATAATACATTGATCGTTGCTGATACTGACTTACAGAGTAATTCATAGAATTTCGCAGAAAAGTGTCGCAAGCGGCTGGTGCAGAGTGTCCGCGTGCGATTGTCTGCGCCAGGCACGTGCGCTAAAACCGATTTCCGCGCACAGCGTATTCATGGATTTCAGGCTCCCAAACCAGCCGTGGCGCAGAGTATCGCAGCGACCCTGCAGCAGCACCAGTAACGCCCCCAAGAACGCCCTTGCGCAAGGAAAAGCCATCAAAATCGCTAAATCATCGCAAAGGGCTGCGCTAACCCTGGACCAGTTTACAGGGCTGCCAAACAAGGAACGTAAAGCGGGTAACGTGCATATCAGGGGTACGCGTGAAGTTATACACGCGATTAGCCAGGGTGCCAGGGTACGTGTATTTCAGGGGTGCGCGGGAAGTTCAACACGCGATAGTCCAGGGAACGTGTATTACAGGGGTACGCGGGAAGTTCAACACGCGATTGTCCAGGGAACGTGTATTACAGGGGTACGCGGGAAGTTCAACACGCGATTGTCCAGGGAACGTGTGTCCAGGGAACGTGTATTACAAGGGTACGCGGGAAGTCTTACATGCGATTAGCCAGGGCACGTGTAATACAGGGGTACGCGGGAATTATCACACGCGATTTGGGAGGGTACGTGAATTACAGGGTTGCGTGGGAATTATCACACGCCATTTTGCTGGGTACCTGTATTACAGGGGTGCGTGGGAATTATCACACGCGATTAGGCTGGGTGGGTCCTCACAGGTGTTCCCTGTACACCCTCCACGGCCCCTGCAGGCAGCCCACAAAACAGGGGACTACCCTGCACACCTGCTCATGTCCCCCTGCACCCCCACCCCCCAGCCACCAGGGGCACCCACCACCAGGCCCCCACCCATGTCTCCTACCAGCCCCACCCCCAGCCACCAGGGGCAGCCTCCACCAGGCCCCCACTCATGTTTCCCACCACCCCCACCCCCAGCCACCAGGGGCAGCCTCCACCAGGCCCCCACTCATGCCCGACTCATGTCTCCCACCACCCCCACCCCCCAGCACTGTGGGGCACCTGCCAGCAGGCCCCAACCCATGTCACCCACCACCCCCACCCCCCAGCAGTGCAGGGGCATCCTCCACCAGGCCCACACTCATGTCCCCTATCACCCCCACCCCCCAGCAGTGCAGGGGCAGCCTCCACCAGGCCCCCACTCATGTCTCCCAGCGTGCTACGTGTATTTCAGGGGTGCGCGGGAAGTTCCACTCGCGAATAGCCTGGGCGCGTGTATTTCAGGGGTGCGCGGGAAGTTCCACACGCGAATAGCCTGGGCGCGTGTATTTCAGGGGTGCGCGGGAAGTTACACACGCGAATAGCCTGGGCGCATGCATTTCAGGGGTGCGCGGGAAGTTTTACACGCGATTTCAGCAGGGTACGTGTATTTCAGGGGTGCGCGGGAATTCTCACACGCGATTTGGCTTGGTACGTGTATTACAGGGGTGCGTGGGAAGTTACACACGCGATTAGGCTGGGTGGGTCCTCACAGGTGTTCCCTGTACACCCTCCACGGCCCCTGCAGGCAGCCCACAAAACAGGGGACTACCCTGCACACCTGCTCATGTCCCCCTGCACCCCCACCCCCCAGCAGTGCAGGGGCAGCCTCCACCAGGTCCCCACCCATGTCTCCCACCACCCCCAACCCCCAGCAGTGCAGGGGCAGCCTCCACCAGGCCCCCACCCATGTCTCCCACCACCCCCACCACCCAGCAGTGCAGGGGCAGCCTCCACCAGGCCCCCACCCATGTCTCCCACCACCCCCACCCCCCAGCAGTGCAGGGGCATCCTCCACCAGGCCCCCACCCATGTCTCCCACCACCCCCACCCCCCAGCAGTGCAGGGGCATCCTCCACCAGGCCCCCACCCATGTCTCCCACCACCCCCACCCCCCAGCAGTGCAGGGGCATCCTCCACCAGGCCCACACTCATGTCCCCTATCACCCCCACCCCCCCGCCACCAGGGGCACCCTCCACTAGGCCCCCACTCATGTCTCCCAGCGTGCTACGTGTATTTCAGGGGTATGCGGGAAGTTCCACTCACGAATAGCCTGGGCGCGTGTATTTCAGGGGTGCGCGGGAAGTTCCACACGCGAATAGCCTGGGCGCGTGTATTTCAGGGGTGCGCGGGAAGTTCCACATGCGAATAGCCTGGGCACATGCATTTCAGGGGTGCGCGGGAAGTTTTACACGCGATTTCAGCAGGGTACGTGTATTTCAGGGGTGCGTGGGAATTCTCACACGCGATTTGGCTTGGTACGTGTATTACAGGGGTGCGTGGGAAGTTACACACGCGATTAGGCTGGGTGGGTCCTCACAGGTGTTCCCTGTACACCCTCCACGGCCACTGCAGGCAGCCCACAAAACAGGGGACTACCCTGCACACCTTCTCATGTCTCCCACCACCCCCACCCCCCACCATCCAGGGGCACCCTCCACCAGGCCCCCACTCATGTCTCCCACCACCCCCACACCCCAGCAGTGCAGGGGCACCCTCCACCAGGCCCCCACTCATGTCCCCTATCACCCCCTCCCCCCCAGTCACCAGGGTCACCCTCAACTAGGCCCCCACTCATGTCTCCCACCACCCCCACCCCCCCAGTCACCAGGGGCAGCCTCCACCAGGCCCCCACTCATGTCTCCCACCACCCCCACCCCCCAGCAGTGCAGGGGCAGCCTCCACCAGGCACCCACTCATGTCCCCTATCACCCCCACCCCCCGCCACCAGGGGCACCCTCCACCAGGCCCCCACTCATGTCTCCCACCACCCCCACCCCCCCAGTCACCAGGGGCACCCTCCACCAGGCCCCCACTCATGTCCCCTATGACCCCCACCCCCCCAGTCACCAGGGGCACCCTCCACCAGGCCCCCACCCATGTCTCCCACCACCCCCACCCCCCAGCAATGCAGGGGCAGCCTCCACCAGGCCCCCACTCATGTCCCCTATCACCCCCACCCCCCCAGTCACCAGGGGCACCCTCAACCAGGCCCCCACTCATGTCTCCCACCACCCCCACCCCCAGCAGTGCAGGGGCAGCCTCCACCAGGCACCCACTCATGTCCCCTATCACCCCCACCCCCCCGCCACCAGGGGCACCCTCAACCAGGCCCCCACTCATGTCTCCCACCACCCCCACCCCCCCAGTCACCAGGGGCACCCTCCACCAGGCCCCCACTCATGTCTCCCACCACCCCCACCCCCCCAGTCACCAGGGGCACCCTCCACCAGGCCCCCACTCATGTCTCCCACCACCCCCACCCACCAGCAGTGCAGGGGCAGCCTCCACCAGGCACCCACTCATGTACCCTATCACCCCCACCCCCCCCGCCACCAGGGGCACCCTCCACCAGGCCCCCACTCATGTCTCCCACCACCCCCACCCCCCAGCAGTGCAGGGGCAGCCTCCACCAGGCACCCATTCATGTCCCCTATCACCCCCACCCCCCCGCCACCAGGGGCACCCTCCACCAGGCCCCCACTCATGTCCCCTATCACCCCCACCCCCCCGCCACCAGGGGCACCCTCCACCAGGCCCCCACTCATGTCTCCCACCACCCCCACCCCCCCAGTCACCAGGGGCACCCTCCACCAGGCCCCCACTCATGTCCCCTATCACCCCCACCCCCCCAGTCACCAGGGGCACCCTCCACCAGGCCCCCACCCATGTCTCCCACCACCCCCACCCCCCCAGTCACCAGGGGCACCCTCCACCAGGCCCCAACCCATGTCACCCACCACCCCCACCCCCCAGCAGTGCAGGGGCATCCTCCACCAGGCCCCCACCCATGTCTCCCACCACCCCCACCCCCCAGCAGTGCAGGGGCATCCTCCACCAGGCCCCCACCCATGTCTCCCACCACCCCCACCCCCCAGCAGTGCAGGGGCAGCCTCCACCAGGCCCCCACCCATGTCACCCACCACCCCCACCCCCCAGCAGTGCAGGGGCAGCAGGCAGTCAGGCAGCAGCAGGTGGGAGCGTGCTCGGGCTCTGGGGGGCAGTAGTTCGGCCTTCCGGGCAGGAGCGTGGTATTCCGTGTGCGTACGCGTGGCCAGCTTGGTACGGAGTGATTTGGCACGTGAAAATCCTGCACGTCAGCGTGAAAACTGAGGAAAGGCCCTCAGCGCGTAAGCGCGTCTGTGACGTGACCCGCACAGGTGTTTCCCACACAGCACGTGATGACAGAGCACACGTGGAAAGACTGCACGTCAGAGTGTAATCGCGTGTGATTGGTGGAAATGGCCCTACACGCAGAAGTGACAAAGCGTGTGATTGGTGGAAATGGCCCTACACGCAGAAGTGACAAAGCGTGTAATTGGTGGAAATGGCCCTACACGCAGAAGTGACAAAGCATGTAATTGGTGGAAATGGCCCTAGCGCGTACACGCCGCGTAAGTGATGCTGGACGTGTGGGCCTGTATAAAAGGTACGTGTAGAACACATTTTCCTTGTACGTGCTTTTCGTGGAGAGCGAGTGGGTGAATTCTGTACTTCTTGTCGTTTCACACGCGATTTACTTTACAGCGTTTCAAGTTCGTATTCCCTGTTACCTCTGACAGCTTTTTCTCTTTTTTCTCTTTTACTGGTTTACCTGGGCCTGTTCCCTCAAACAGTGTTCCCTTCTACTGTTGTCCTGTCTCCTCAGACAGCGTACAAATCTTCTTTTGGCGGGGGTGTTGCCAACCAAACGTGCTCCTTTTACACGCTCGTTTACCAGGCAGACGGTGAGTCACGCACGTATCTAACATCTGTGCTTGCCCCGTGTGTAGCCTACCCCTTCAGAGGTCATTCTAGGCTGTGTGTGACACGCATACGTTCATTCTTGTGTTACTGGGTGCCACAGCGTAGTGCAGGTTTTTCTTTATGCACACGTGGTCTAGGAGGGGTTGCGTGCACGTCATCTCCCTTTTTTGGGCCTCCTGTGCGTTGCGTGACCCGTCATCTTTCCCCAGGGGTTACATTCAGCCTTGCTAGAGCACTAGGGTACAATTACCATCTGGTACCCAACCCCTTTGACCCCCAATTGCCCAGGACAATAGTCTACATCCACTCCCATACGCACATTAACATCAGTGCCATGGCTGGGAGGCGAGGATTCCGTAAGGGTGGCAAAGGTGGAAGAGCCACAAGTGGTGGCCCTGGTGGATCCGGTAGGGGACGTGGTCGTAACTTGCAGGGTGAGCCTGTCCCCCCATGTGTGGAGGACCAGTCACGGGCACCCATAATCCCCCCTTACCCCTCTCCCGTTGAGGCTGATGTGGTTGACACCATCCATGCTCAGCCCTTGTTGGACCAGCCCATTGTGGCACCAGACCTGGCTGACTCCATGGCTGACTTCCAGGTCAGCAGGGCTACGACACGTGCGCTGGTGCACGTTGATGCCATCATGCCACGTGGATCTGGGGCAGCAAGGTCATCTGCTGCACCAAGGAGGCAGGGCGGAGAGGCTGCAGGGGCAGCTGCGGCTCCATCCACCCCAGCCCTCACACACCCAGCCAGGACAGTGTCGGTCCTAGTCCATGCTGCTGATATTCCCCCTTACACCATCACACTAGAGCCAATGCCTGCACCAACTCCCATGCTGAGTGTGCAATCCCACACTCCTGATACAGAGTCCACCAGGGCTCCTGCCCCTAGTGGCCCGAGCGGCGCAGGACACTCAGGATCACCACCACCTTCCAAGCGGAAGAGGAAGAGTGCTCGTCCGGCACAGGCTGATGCCCCAGACACGGCTACACAGTCCAGCCCGTCCAGGAAGCCCAGCTTCACGGATGACGAACTGAATGCACTTGTCCAGTATGTGTCCGGACATGACAACGAGATGGTCATTGTTGCAGGATCCAAGACCACACCTGCACAACGCCAGGCACACTGGCAGACCATTGCGGACATCGTAAGTGCCCTTGGAATCGTGAGGCGCACAGCCAATGATTGCTATAAGCGCTGGAATGACCTAAAGCGCAGGGCAAAGAGTAAGCTGGCCTCAAGTCATGCCGCAACTCTAGTGACTGGAGGTGGGTCTCCAGTAGTAGACATGGAACTCACTCCACATGAGTCAGTCGCTGGGACCTACATCACGGAGGAACAGATCCAAGGCGTGGGAGATCTGGCTGATTACGAGGCATTGTCCGGTGAGTGCACATGCATGTGTGTGTCATCCATGTGCATGGTGTGTGTGTGAGGGCTTCTGTTTGTGTGCCAGGTGAGAGTGTGTGCGCCTGAGTCGTATGGGTCAGCCATGTGCTTCATGCAATACTTCCTGCGCAGCTGCATTTGGCCATAGCAGTATCCCTTCTGCCAACAGTAGACATCTAGCCCAACTGCACGCCAGTTGCCCTTGAAGTGTCACCTTGCCACAACATTGTTGCTTATTTTTCACTGTTCATTCAGTCAGATTGTTTGCATTCCCCTACTTTTACTAGCCATGTCGCTGTCCACTAGTCACATGTCTGACATGGCAATGGTGAAGTGGAGTGACTTTGTTACCTGGATATCATTTGTACACACATGTCCCTGTGCAATTGGACCATTTCAGACTGGCAGCTCCAGGTGAAAAATCTGACCTGTTAGAATTAGAAAAGCAATTACATGCGGGAACTGGACTGAATGAATAGGTGCTGCCCTCCTCCCCATCTTCACTCAATAGCAATGGTACATGCCATCTGTGTGATGGCATGTGTGTTTCACCTGGCAATCACAGGCCGATGTGTGATGCCACTGCCAGGCAGCATGCAGAAAATGTGTTCATTTTCCATCTTGGTGTCATCAGTGTGTGCCATTTGCCTGCACTTCATACGCAGTGAGGGTGAATGCATGGGAGGGTTTTAGTCATGTGGGACATGTGTCAATCAAGTACTGGTTCTCTTGCTTCTCAGCCCTCATTGTGTGCCATGGTGCTAATGCCTGTTTCCATTTCTTTGTTTTCATGTCTTTGCAGGGGAAGACGCACCTGATACTGCTGGGGTTGTGGAGATGGTGCAGACCCAGGAGGGGTCCGAGGGCCGACCAACCACCAGTGAGGGACGTGGTGTGGTGGTGGGGGAGAACCCACAAGTGCTGCAGGTCGTGCTCTTAAGGGGTGTCTCTGGCTGCACCTCCCCCGAGCTGTACTCAGGTGTTGATTCGGATGAGACCTACGTGCCGTCGCAGGTGAGTGTTCCAGGGAGGGATTCTGTTCTGTCTCACCCACCTGCACCAGGGTCAGAACCCTCCATGGGGATGTCAGTGTTGGCAGCTACGCCTTCGGTGGTTACGGATGCAGGGTCACACTCCGCGACATCTGATCCTGTTCCTGGGCCAGCAGATCAGAGGGGGAATGCAGTCCTGCAGCCTCAGGCAGTGCCGGCACAGCAAGGCGCAGTTCGCCTTGCCCCAGACAGGTGTGGTGCCCGCCAACGTGGTGGCCGTACGCCACCCGGCAATACCGCATGGGAGCAATCCATTTACAGTATGGCAACCCAACAGGCTGCATCATCCGAGATGATGGCTCAGGCCATGGATAGGGTGGCCACTTCCATTGTCCCCCCAGAAAGGCTGATGGAGCGACTAGAGCAGGCAACCGACTCCATCTGCCAGTCACACAGGGAGGACATGTTGGGGTCCAACAGGGACAGGCGGGCGGCACTGGCGACTCTGCAGGAGGCCATCTCCATTGAGTCCCAGGGCCACAGGGAAGCCCTGAGGCAGGAGCTCCTTCACCTCAGGACGACTCTTGTTGAGCTTGAGGCTTCAACACACCAAAGGACAGAACAGCAGCTGGACCGTCTCACCCGTACGCTCTCAGCTGAGATGCAGGCAACGAGGGCGGAGGTCCGGGCATCCCGTGAGTTGTTGCATGGGGACCTCCGCACACTCATCCTCCAGAACCAGACCTACCACACCCGCATGCTTGCAGCCATGGAGGAGCAGACTAGGGCCTTGCGTGGGCTGCCTCCCATAGTGCAACCACCTCCGGATGCAGCTGAACAGGGTGATAATAGCGACAGCAGTGATACTCCCACAACAGGGTAGCCGTGTGGGCCATGAGCCCATGGAGGTGTTTTATTTTCCCAGGGTCCACGCAGGTGGGTTCTGGTGTGCATCCTGTCCTCGGACCTCCTGGGTGGCCTCCCCAACCCCCCCGGGCCCATCAATGGCCATTTTTGATTGTTTCTTATTTTTATTTTTATTGTTATTTATTTTATTCCCTATTTTTTTGGGACGATTTGTTGGCTTCCGTGGTTCCTGTGGGCATACGCTGCATTGTGGCTGAGCACATGCAGGCTTGTAATGTATTTGGTTCAGATGCTTGGGTTTGAGTCTCACACACCCCTCCTGCTTCCCGTTTCCATGGGCTTTCAAAGGGTGTGCCCAAGTGACAGTGAATTACACAGTGACGTTGGACTCCCATGAGCTGTGTGGGCAGTCTGTAGTCAATACTGTGTATACATTCCTAGTGCATATTGCTGTTGTGTTGTACACTGCATGTTGCATTGATGTGTAACTCATCTTCTGTGTCTACCTCCCAATTTGCAGGTCCCTTCCTCATGTCTACACAAGGACCTCTAGTCTGGAGATGGGGTCCATGTTGGCAGCAGTGCACCTACAACTCTACATGGCGCCAACACTGCACAGTTGGTAGTGGTGGGAGTGCAGGCATTTCCAGGTGGTGAGACTACTAATATGTAACATTTGTGATGTCATGTTAATGGTACTACGTGCTCAAGTATGTTGTTGGTCCGGCATTGCTGTGAGCATTTCAGGTGTTGCAGGTTTCTAATAGGGACACTGTACATAGTGAGACTAGTGTCATGTTGTGGGGATTACTTTGTTTACCTGCAATTAGCATGACATGGCATGGTGTGTCGTGTGGCGGTGCTGGGGTTGGGTTGGCTGACATGGCACTGTCCTCTTGTTGCATTTTGCAAGTGGGTAATCATTTTAGCTGCTTGAATGTGTAACTTCACAAAACTGCATTGGTGGTGTCTGTGTGGGTAGGGATGCACACATTGTGACACTTCCAGGTGAACAATCTCAGGCTGATATGGTATTCACGGTTCATTCTCCAGACATTCAGGATCAGTGTCAGGTTGAGTCATCATTGATTGTCAGATGGAATGTGCCAGGGCAGTGTGCACTCCACAGGGGTGTGATTTCTATGTGAAGTAATTAGCCACTAGCTGTGTATGGGCTGCCTCCCCCCGTGCCCTTTCCCCTCCCATGCGCAGCGGCTGTGCATGTGGTTGGGGATGTGGGGCCACCACCATGTCCACGGCCAGGCCCTGGCGTGTTGCAACGTTGTGCAGGACACATGCTGCCACTATGATCCTGCACACTACTGGGGGAGCGTATAACAGCTGCCCGCCAGAACGGTCAAGGGAGCGAAAGCGTGACTTTAGCACTCCGAATGTGCGCTCCACTATGCCCCGGGTCGTAATGTGGGCTGTGTTATATCTTACCTTGGGTGGCGTGGTGGGGTTCCGAATTGGCGTCATCATGTGGGGGCTGAGAGGGTAGGCACTGTCCCCTGTGGAGGTGGTGATTGGTATCATTGGTGGGGTTGTGACCTTGCTCAGTATCCAACATGCATGCATGTGCAGTGGCATACATACTCACCAAGCAGCCATGTATCGCCATGCCGCCCAGCTTCTAGGTCCCGGCTTAGGGTGGACATTCGGTAAATGAAGCTGTCGTGGGTGGAGCTGGGATAGTTGGCATATACTCAGGTGATGATTCCCTTGGCATTATATGCTACCTGCACGTTGATGGAATGCCAGTGCTTGCGGATCCTATAGATGTGCTCAGATGCCCTGGGGGGACGTAGAGCCACATGGGTGCAGTCGATGGCACCTAGCACTTTGGGGAATCGTGCCACACCGTAAAAATCCAGGGCGGCAGCATGCCTTTCTGCAGGTGTTCTGGGCAGGTATATGTGCCTGCGGACTGATGGGCGTGCAGTCATGATGTTCAAGACCTGGTGTAGGCAGCGTGACTGGGTGGCCTGTGACACCCCACCCACTATGGCACTTGTCCGCTGAAATGATTCAGTGGCTAAGAAGTGCAGTACATTGAGGACCTTCTCCAGGGGGCTGAGTGCTTGGGAGCACAGGGTGGGTGATGTGAGGTCATCCTCCCACTCACTCACCAGGTCCAGTATAATGTGTGGTGGAAACCTGTACCTCCCATACACCTGGTCATCAGGCATCCCGAAAAGGCTGGTTCTGGGTGTGAATATTCTGGCCCTGACTATCCTCCTCCTCCTCCTTTGGTAGCCCACTGCCACTGCTGCTAGGAACGGTATGTTCATCCTGGCGTCTGAGCTTGTTATTGTTAAAGTGCGCAAATTTATGCTTTGCGCGTGTTCTAGGCGAGCGTGTGACCCGCGCACCCCTGGAATCCAGTTCCCAGTCCAATAGCGTGTGGAAATTCACACGCACCACGGGATACAGCGTGTGACCCGCGCACCCCTGGAATCTAGTTCCCAGTCCAATAGCGTGTGGAAATTCACACGTACCACGGGATACAGCGTGTGACCCGCGCACCCCTGGAATCCAGTTCCCAGTCCAATAGCGTGTGGAAATTCACACGCACCACGGGATACAGCGTGTGACCCGCGCACCCCTGGAATCCAGTTCCCAGTCCAATAGCGTGTGGAAATTCACACGCACCACGGGATACAGCGTGTGACCCGCGCACCCCTGGAATCCAGTTCCCAGTCCAATAGCGTGTGGAAATTCACACGCACCACGGGATACAGGTTCGCTGACGTACTTGCGTGTGTAAGTGCCCGCGCACCCATTAAATACACGTACATAGGCCAATCGCGTGTACGCGCACTTTTGTCCAATTACACGCGATGACACTCTGACGTGCAGTATTTCCACGTGTGCCCCTTCATCACGTGCTGAGTGGGGAACACCCGTGCGGGTCACGTCACAGATGCGCTTATGCGCTGAGGGACTCTGGTCCAATAGAATCGCGTATGCGTGCTGACGCGCTTACGCGCTAAGGGCCTTTCCTCGGATTTTACGCTGACATGCAGGATTTTCACGTGCCAAATCACTCCGTATCAAGCTGGCCACGCGAAAACACACGGAAGACCATGCTCCTGCCCAGAAGGCCGAGTTACTGCCCCCCAGTGCCCCGAGCAGCCTCCCACGTGCCATCTGCTGCTGCCTGCCTGCCTGCCTGCTGCCACCGTGCCCTGCCATTTGGTGCCTGCACATCAGCCATCTGCAGGGGTCCAGTTGCTGTGTCCACCCCTGCTGGAACTGAAGACTCCTGACTGGGATTACATCGCTCCACAGCCCAGCCCCAGGACCCAGTTGCCCACCCACACCTGCCTCTGGGGTTGCCATGTCGGGCACTTCCACATCTGGCACTAGTGGCAACCCCAGGCCAGAGGGGCAGAGGGGCACCAGCTTCACTGACACCGAAGTTGGTGTCCTGGTGGAGCATGTCCTGGGGCAGTATGATGCCCTCTTTGGATCGTCCCGCTCCAGCAAGGAAGGACGGCAGAGGATCTGGGCCGACTGTGTGGTTGCCATCAACGCGGAGGGGGTGGCAACCCGCGACGTCCTGAAGATCAAGAAGCGCTGGGAGGACTTGAGGTCCAGGACCCTTGTGAAGGCCCGGCGCCTCGTGGAGGGGGGCCGGGGCCGCATGAGTTCCATCCAGATGAGGGTCCTGGAACGCGTACGCCCAGCCCTCCACGCCCAGATCCTTGAGAGGGAGGCCCGTCTGGAGTTGAGGGGTAAGTGTCCAAGCATTACTGTGTGAGACAGGGCATGTTGCGGTGTGCTGGTTCTATGATACTTGCCTGTATGTGTGCCATAGGCCATGTATGCATGTATGTGTGCAGGGACATCATGGTAATGCATGTGCGACCAGTGATGTGTGACCCACATGGTTGTTGCATGTGTTCAAATGCCGCATGGGGAGCCCTATGCAGATTTTGAACATGAGAGCATGCCAGTCTCTGTACCTGGACATGGGTGGGAGTGAGGGATGGGTGCTGATGCCAGGTACATATATGGTAGCCATGTCTGTGTGCCTGACCTGCGTGTCTGTGACTTGTGCATGCCATGGATGCATGACACATGTGTGTGACAATGCACAGATTCAGTGAAGCAGCCAAATTACCCTTGTATCCGCTGTGTTTGGTGTGTTTGGGGTCAGATGGATGTGACTGAGGTGAAGTGTGTGCATGTGATAGGCATGAGCCATGATGCATGTGAGTTACATATCATTGAATGTTTCAAGAGTCCATTGGACATGCATGGAAATGTCCATGGCATGCACCATGCCTGTTACTGTGTGTGTTTTGCCTGGACTGACCCATGTGTTGTGGAGGGACATGATGGAAGTGTACTTTGACAGTGGTGCTCATCTGCTATTGCTTCCTGTCTAGGGGACCATTGTACAGTGCCCTGATGCTTGTGTTCTTTGTCTCCCTCTACGCAGCGGCTAGTGAAGAAGAGGGCGGAGACGGCGCTGTGGAGCAAGGCGGCGGGGATGCCCCCACGGCTGCAGCGGAAGGGGTGGGTGAGCCCCCACAGGGGCCTGCTACGGTGGGAGACGGTGAGGAGCCATCCAGGTTGGTGGTTTGCACAGAGGAGGAGGAGGCCGCCACTGGGGCACACATGGGGCCTGGTGGGGGCATCCCTGCTGGTGCAAGTGGTGCAGTCCAGGGCCAGGGGCAGGAGGCAGCACAGGTCACCGTGGAGGGGCCTGTGCATGTCGCTGTCCCTGACCCTGTGAGTGCACCACCATGCACCAGCAGGGATGCCCCGTCCCAGGCCCGTCCGCAGGTAGAGGGGATGTCCATGTCACCTGACTCCCCTCCACCTGCGGACGTGGGAACCCCTGGCCGTGTGGAGAAGGTCCTGATTGGGGTCGCGATGTGCACGGCTGTGATTCGTGATGCCGTGCGTGCTTCCCGGGAGGAGCACGCACGTCATCACGAAGTGCACCGTGCCGACGTGGCCCAATTGGGATCGGCCATGTTCGGGGGTTTCCTGCATGTGTTGGCGAATGTGGCGGGCCTCTCCTCCTCTGTGCAGGCTATCCACCAGTCGTTCTCCTTGCCGTCTTCCAGCCCAGATGCCACAAGGGCCCCCTGTGGACCTGCCCCGACCAATGCAGCCAGCTCGGTGGGGATCCCATCCCTGCCACAGTTGGGAGTCGGAGGTCCAGCAGGGGTGGACAACACAGCAACTGGACCCCAGCAGGTGGAAGATGTGACAGCATCATCAGGCAGGGCACGTGCACGACGGCGTCGGTGGTTTCCATCAGCCTGGATGCCGTCGTGCTGGCAGAGGCAGTGGCGTCGGAGGCAGCAGCAGGCTCGACGTGGGAGGCATCATGGCTCGGGGCCTTCAAGATCAGAGGGGCAGGCATCGGCCGGAGGGCAGGGCAACCCTGGGATGGTGGTGTCTTCCGTGTGGGAGCAGTTGGTCCAGCGGATAGGTGCGGAGCGGCAGCGGGCGGAAGAGGAGCGGCTCACCATGGTCAGGGCGGAGTTCTCCATGCGTCGGGCGTTGAGGCGGGCTGAGTGCCTCGAGGAAGCTCGCAGGGAGTTTGAGCTGGACATGGGGTTATCCCTGCGAGACCTCTGTGCCAGGACAGAGTCCCGCCTCCAGGACATCGACATGGAGTTCGATGATGCCCTGGCCAGCAACATCACCGAGTGAGCCGCAGGACTTGCCCGCTGCCTTTGTATATAGTTATTTAGTTAGTTAGTGTTAGGTTTCCTTTATTAATTTCTTTTTTTTTTGGACCGCTCGGACAATGGCCACTTTTTTGTATATATTATTTTCATTAGGTAGTAGTAGGTTTCATTTATGGTGTTGGGCTCATGGACCCTGGAATTTTCGTGTATATAGTTTGCTTTTGGAAGAAACATTTTTTTGATTAATTATTGTGTTCACCATGAGGAAATGGTTTTTCATTATTTTAATTCCACATGATTTTGCTTTGGACAACATTTGTTTTTGGATTACTTTTTTTTTTTTATTTTTACATTTGTTCTCGGACATGGACCATTTATTTTGTTATCGCCATTGTTGTATGTTTGATTCTTTTACTTATTTTTCATCTTTAATACATGTTCTTTTTAACTTTCACTTGTGGTATTTTCCCATTGGTTTCATACATGTCATGATATGGGTTTTGACATTGACTTGCACCCATTGTGTATGTGTGTGTGACGGACATGTGTTCATTTACAGACTTGCCATTGGGGTTGTATCATGTAATTGCATTCACTATGTGGGTGGATGCAATCCTTGCCTGGGTGTTTGTGCTGGGTATGCTGCCCATTACTGCCATGATTGAGTATCGTCAGGACCTGGGGGCAGGGGGACATGTGTGGGTGCCTGGTGGAGGCTGCCCCTGCACTGCTGGGGTGTGGGGGTGGTGGGAGACATGAGTGGGGGCCTGGTGGAGGGTGACCCTGCACTGCTGGGGTGTGGGGTGGTGGGAGACATGAGTGGGGGCCTGGTGGAGGGTGACCCTGCACTGCTGGGGTGTGGGGGGGGTGGGAGACATGAGTGGGGGCCTGGTGGAGGGTAACCCTGCACTGCTGGGGTGTGGGGGTGGTGGTAGACATGAGTGGGGGCCTGGTGGAGGGTGACCCTGGTGGCTGGGGGGTGGGGGTGGTGGGTGACATGAGTGGGGGCCTGGTGGAGGCTGCCCCTGCACTGCTGGGGTGTGGGGGTGGTGGGAGACATGAGTGGGGGCCTGGTGGAGGCTGCCCCTGCACTGCTGGGGTGTGGGGGTGGTGGGAGACATGAGTGGGGGCCTGGTGCAGGGAGCCCCTGCACTGCTGGGGTGTGGGGGTGGTGGTAGACATGAGTGGGGGCCTGGTGGAGGGTGCCCCTGGTGGCTGGGGGGTGCGGGTGGTGGGTGACATGAGTGGGGGCATGGTGGAGGGTGACCCTGGTGGCTGGGGGGTGGGGGTGGTGGGTGACATGAGTGGGGGCCTGGTGGAGGCTGCCCCTGCACTGCTGGGGTGTGGGGGTGGTGGGAGACATGAGTGGGGGCCTGGTGGAGGGTGCCCCTGCACTGCTGAGATGTGGGGGTGGTGGGAGACATGAGTGGGGGCCTGGTGGAGGGTGCCCTGGTGGCTGGGGTGTGGGGGTGGTGGGAGACATGAGTGGGGGCCTGGTGGAGGGTGACCCTGGTGGCTGGGGGGTGGGGGTGGTGGGAGACATGAGTTGGACATGGGTGGGGGCCTGCTGGCAGGTGCCCCACAGTGCTGGGGGGTGAGGGTGGTGGGGGACATGAGTTGGACATGGGTGGGGGCCTGCTGGCAGGTGCCCCACAGTGCTGGGGGGTGGGGGTGCAAGGGGACATGAGTTGGTGTTCATTAGTTCAAGGAGACATGTGCCTTTGCTAGGGGGCATGCCCATATTGGGTGGGCTGCCTGCGGGACATGACCAGGGATGCAGGGTAGTCCCCTGTGGTGTGGGCTGCCTGCAGGGGCCGTGGAGGGTGTACAGGGTACACCTGGGAGGACCCACACTGTCAAATCACATGTGGGACTCCCCGGCACCCCTGAAATACACGTACCGTGCAGAAATCGCGCCCAGGCTATTCGCGTGTAAAACTTCCCGCGCACCCCTGAAATACACGCGCCCAGGCTATTCGCGTGTGGAACTTCCCGCGCACCCCTGAAATACACGCGCCCAGGCTATTCGCGAGTGGAACTTCCCGCGCACCCCTGAAATACACGTAGCACGCTGGGAGACATGAGTGGGGGCCTGGTGGAGGCTGCCCCTGCACTGCTGGGGGGTGGGGGTGATAGGGGACATGAGTGTGGGCCTGGTGGAGGATGCCCCTGCACTGCTGGGGGGTGGGGGTGGTGGGTGACATGGATTGGGGCCTGCTGGCAGGTGCCCCACAGTGCTGGGGGGTGGGGGTGGTGGGAGACATGAGTCGGGCATGAGTGGGGGCCTGGTGGAGGCTGCCCCTGGTGGCTGGGGGGTGGGGGTGGTGGGAGACATGAGTGGGGGCCTGGTGGAGGCTGCCCCTGCACTGCTGGGGGGTGGGGGTGGTAGGAGGACCCACCCAGCCTAATCGCGTGTGTAACTTCCCACGCACCCCTGTAATACACGTACCAAGCCAAATCGCGTGTGAGAATTCCCACGCACCCCTGAAATACACGTACCCTGCTGAAATCGCGTGTAAAACGTCCCGCGCACCCCTGAAATGCAGGTGCCCAGGCTATTCGCATGTGGAACTTCCCGCGCACCCCTGAAATACACGCGCCCAGGCTATTCGCGTGTGGAACTTCCCGCGCACCCCTCAAATACACGCGCCCAGGCTATTCGCGTGTGGAACTTCCCGCGCACCCCTGAAATACACGCGCCCAGGCTATTCGCGTGTGGAACTTCCCGCGCACCCCTGAAATACACGCGCCCAGGCTAGTCGCGTGTGGAACTTCCCGCGCACCCCTGAAATACACGCGCCCAGGCTATTCGCATGTGGAACATCCCGCGCACCCCTGAAATAAACGCGCCCAGGCTATTCGCGTGTGGAACTTCCCGCGCACCCCTGAAATACACGCGCCCAGGCTATTCGCATGTGGAACTTCCTGCGCACCCCTGAAATACACGCACCCAGGCTATTCGCGTGTGGAACTCCCCGCGCACCCCTGAAATACACGCGCCCAGGCTATTCGCGTGTGGAACTTCCCGCGCACCCCTGAAATACACGCGCCCAGGCTATTCGCGTGTGGAACTTCCCACGCACCCCTCAAATACACGCGCCCAGGCTATTCGCGTGTGGAACTTCCCGCGCACCCCTGTAATACACGTAGCCCGCTCCCCCAGGCCCGATCGCGTGAGGAACTTCACGCGAACCCCTGTAATACACATAGCCCGCTCCCCCAGGCCTGATCGCGTGTGAAACTTCACGCGAACCCCTGAAATACACGTAGCACGCTCCCCCAGGCCCGATCGCGTGAGGAACTTCATGCGAACCCCTGTAATACACTTAGCCCGCTCCCCCAGGCCCGATCGCGTGTGAAACTTCACGCGAACCCCTGAAATACACGCACCCAGGCTATTCGCGTGTGGAACTCCCTGCGCACCCCTGAAATACACGCGCCCAGGCTATTCGCGTGTGGAACTTCCCGCGCACCCCTGAAATACACGCGCCCAGGCTATTCGCGTGTGGAACTTCCCGCGCACCCCTCAAATACACGCGCCCAGGCTATTCGCGTGTGGAACTTCCCGCGCACCCCTGTAATACACGTAGCCCGCTCCCCCAGGCCCGATCGCGTGAGGAACTTCACGCGAACCCCTGTAATACACGTAGTCCGCTCCCCCAGGCCCGATCGCGTGTGAAACTTCACGCGAACCCCTGAAATACACGTAGCCCGCTCCCCCAGGCCCGATCGCGTGAGGAACTTCACGCGAACCCCTGTAATACACGTAGCCCGCTCCCCCAGGCCCGATCGCGTGTGAAACTTCACGCGAACCCCTGAAATACACGTAGCACGCTCCCCCAGGCCCGATCGCGTGAGAAACTTCACGCGAACCCCTGAAATACACGTAGCACGCTCCCCCAGGCCCGATCGCGTGAATTACTTCACGCGAACCCCTGTGATGCATGTACCCTGCAAATCGCGTGTGAGACTTCCCGCGCACCCCGGTATACATGCACACGTATTTTTTGTCAGCGGGTGTCCGTGTTTGTGGGTACCCCTTTGCACGTCATTTTTCCTGGAGGGCCACAGTATGGGACATTCATCATGGCAGTATATAGGTGCTATTTGTTGGCGCACCTTTTGGCGCACATTTCTTACAGCCACAGAGACGCTACCGCCTGCTTTCTTGTGGCGGTCGTGTTTGTGCCTGTGCGCTGGTTTGAGCATGCGCTTTTTTGCCCTATTCTATTCCATGAATACGTGTTGTAGGCGAGCGTGTGGGCGTTCCGCGCACTTGTGCCCTGTACTTCCCCCGTGACGCCGACGTTTTGGCAAGTTGTTCCCCATTCCGAGTGTTACGCCCGTGTTCCGCCTACTTTTGTTGCGTGCGCTGCGCTATGTGCGAATTTCGCTGTGGCCTGTGCGATTTTCGCTGTGACCTGGCGCACGCTGTTAGATGGCCTGTGCGCCAACGTGCGCCGCGCACTTTTTTTTCGCACATCCGCTGGTTTTCTCGCGCACGGCCTTCCATGAATCGACGTGCGCTGCTTTTTGTGCGATTTTCGCACTTGCACTGCGATTTTCGCTATTCCACTGCGATTCGCACGTTTTTGCCCACTTGCGCCGCGCTAATTATTCCATGAATCGGCCTGCTAATGTTTTTCCAGATATTGCCAATTAGTAATAGATATTAATTATTACATTTAAATGAGGATGAAATATATGTGTGTACAAGAAATGTAGACTATCAACAAGTAGAGATGACACTATCACGTGGTTGGTGTTTGCCCTTTGCACCTTCTTTGCTGTTATGTACCAGTTGGGTACTCAGCATGTGTCTGTAACAGAAGCCCTCTTATCACTGTTCTGGCTCTAAGTGAAACAAGCATAGCAAAGCCAATATTTTTGGATGTATGCATTTGTGTGCGGGCAGATATTACCATACCATGCCAAGGTGTGCTTATCAGTTGCTATGTATTTCCATTAATTACTGAATTACTTAAATCATATACCAAGATGATTTGTATTAATGGTCTGGAAACTCACATCTCTTTGCAGGTTTTTTGATACTTTTTGTGGTATGCATGAGTCTGAGAGTCAAGGGAAATAAATGAAATAAAGAAAAATGAGCCACAACTGACAGTAACCATTAATAAAATAAATTTGAGCACACCCCCTAATACTTCACAGCCCCAAACTTCTAAATTTTCTTTTCCTAGCGCACTCTGTATAAACTGCCCTGGTTCACTGGCTTTGCCACTGTTTTTTGTTTCCTTGAACCTTTTTAGAACATGTGCTCACACCATAAAGTGTTGTTTGGCAGAAATTGGTGCCAAGGTCGCCAGTATCCACATGATCACCCAGACTGCTCAGAACTGGAAAGGACAATAAGGTTGCTCATAAACAAGTGAAAGTCATCATGGGGGTGTGGTGGGTGCAGCCTGGAAGTAGTCACATGACACAATTACTATAAGTTAAAACTGTGACAGGACCAAGGAATACTGAGAGGATCAATTGAGTTTGGAACAGGTAGGATGTGTGCACCGGTAGGCATAGCAATGTTTCTAGAATTTGATTAGACTTTGGTTCTGTCAGGTGACCATTGACCTATGCAGGATAGAGGTCTGGAGGGTGGGTGAGGATAGAGTGTAAGTTTCCGGTGGAGGTAGGATGCTATTTTCCTTGACTTTCAATAGAACAAAAAAAACATCTTGTTTGTCATCAACCTAAATGGATGCGTGTTCTTGGTTTCTCCGACATATGTTACCTTTGATAGTAATAATATATGAAAGAAATAGAGCCCATTCAGTCGAAGCCCTCTGGAAGGTCACTCATGAGTAGGGCACAAAGGTGGCTACATTACTAGGGCCCACTGGAGCATCTCTCAAGTCCATCATGCCACCACACCCAAGCATATTTAGCACCAGGCCTCATCTGGTATAGATACTGCCATTACAGTTAAGTCTTGCTTGTAAAATGGACTGCACGTTACTGAACTTTCACTCATGTTAACCAGTAACTATTCACAGTTAAGAAGCCTGCTTCTCAGCTAAAACCAGCCGCTATTCATTCTCATCATTTCATGTGTTTTCCCCATACTAAGTTGTTTATTCCTTGACTAATCCCCCTTTCCTATCAGTGCCCCCCCTAACCTTTCTTCATTATGTCTATAGGTCAAGGTCTGAAAACACCCTAACGGGGTCGCAATGAGCCACTTCTCTGACAAGGGCATGCATCCTAAGACTACTAGTATGGTGATGGGTGCAGTATAAATACCTAATAACATAACACAAAATAACATAACAAAACATTATACTGGCATAGAATCATGTAGGTTTAAAAATGCACAAGAGTATAGATGTTGTGTCTCAGCATCAGGGTACACTATAAGTGGGTGCACTCAGAGTAATGGTATCATAGTTTAACACTTTAAAGGTGACCAGTTCGTTCAGGCTCCTATCAATAAAATCATCTTTCCTGCAATGAATGACAGCCATGTCACATGCAACATCTGATAGCCCAATCTCACTCCTCTATGAAAGAGAAACTATGAATGGTTCATGGAGCAGGGTCATAAAGGACTCTGCTCTAATGATACTGTGTAGCAAGCTCGGATGTCAGCCCTCCTTGTACAAAAACAGTCAGAAGCTGGCTCACTCTGTGCCCGGATGACTCAGGGCCCACTGCTGCTCAAGCCTCTTTATACTACTGCAGCAGGTTCCAAAAGCTCAAAAGACACTCATAGTCAGCCCTGGTGCAGAGCTGCTATGTGGACTCTCCCACATCTTCTGCTCACCTTACCTCTGCAGAGGCACCTGCCATCTTTACTGTGTGGCCTCTCTCCATGCCTCAGGGGGATGAATTCATAAGGTATTCCCTCCTTCATCTGATCAAGGGGGCGAGCAAGAAGGACGCTGTTGAACTGTTGGACCTGCAACTTCAGATTCAAAGAGTCACATGAGTGTGGTATCAGAGTTCCAAGTACAAGAAATAACATACTCGGATTCTTTAAAAACCCAGAGAGGGTGAGTGAACTGATGGAGGGTTTCAGGGCGCACCAGCCCTGAAATCTTGCTTTTTAGAGTAGGGAGATGGATACTGCATTATGGAAGTTAATTTTTCTTAGATTAGATCTGCGTTAAACCAGATTTGTTTTGGTCCTCCATCATGACACAATCAACATTTTGTTTTTCCGAGGCAGCATGGCTGGCAGCCTGCAAGATGACTGCCTGACTAGGGAGCTCTGTATTCCAACTCCATAATGGAAGACGTTTGGAGACCCCTGACACGTTGCACTTACTAGTTTGATGCGGAGTGGTCAGTGAGGCAGCCGACATTGCCTGCTTCTTCCCTGCTGCTGTGCTTGTGAGGAACGCTGTGATGCACTGGAACCACAGCCGCCCATCCTGAGGGCAGTAGCCACTGAGCCCACGTGCCTCTGCTTCAGATGGACTGGAGGAGGCAAGTAGGGCATGCTGCTGGCTTTGGAGTTCCTGTCATGTTTGTGCTGTGGGCAAGGAGGTCTCTTGTCTAGCTGGTGAGCTTGAAAGAGTGGGGAAGAGCCCTAGATGTGTAGAGAGCAAGGCCTCGGCAGAGTGTGATGGAAGGGCATGACAAGTAGGCCTTCCACATTACTATCCCTGGGTGGTGTAGAGCTGGTGGACATCTTGGAAGGGAGCCTGTATGCTTGCAAATTATGAAGCTTTCAAATGCCTGACATGTCTGCAACCCCCTGGTTTAATGGGGAACCGAGGCAAGTCATCATAAATCGGGCAGAGACATTGAACAGCCTTTCCTTAATGGTCTCAGGCCACCTGGCAAACATGTATGGGAGTAGTTGTGAATCTAAAAATACAGAATATCTTCTAAGAAAGCACTAACATTTGGTAAGGGGAAGAGACCTGTGTTGACATCTAACAATAGACCTGCCCCGCCAACCCATGCAGCTGATTCACAAATGGGCAATGTCTGTCTAATTACTGCAGATCTCTGAATACAGAAGACTATTTCTTCAATTGATCATGGAACACAAGACGTCCAAAAGAAAATTAAGTCCTTCCAAAAAGATATGGGCCATATAGCAGGAAGATGGAACATGCAAAACCGAAGGGAAGGCACGGAGCACTTTCAGGGAAGACTATGCAAACTAGAGGCAGCTGCCAATCAGCACAAGGACAACTTGGAAAGGTCTGACCTGGGAATGTGGCTGGAAAAATGGTTGCCCTATGTGTTGCAACTTCACTTTGATACTAGGCTAGAGATGCAAAGGGTACATCAGCTGGGACGGGAAGTGAATCAAAATGCAAAAATCGAGGCCGCTGATTGTGTATCTTCTGAGATACACCCACTTGGTCCAGATTCTGGAGGAAGCGAAGAAAAGAAGAGAACACCTATGATGCAATGGAAATCAAGCATATATTTCACAAGAGTTCTTTGAGAGCACCGTGATCAAGAGGAAGCAATTCCTTTCAATACGCCCTGAGCTATGCTTCAGAGGCATGTGTTATGGTCTCGTGGCCACCGCAAAAATAGCTGTCACAGCTGCCACAGCCCTCTCAAAGTTCTTTGACGGACCAACTAACCTCAGGTGTTCCATGCAAGCAATGTCAGAACACCCTATGTACATCACTCTATCCCTCTACCTTGAAAGTAAAAGGCATGTGCAAAGACAAGTCAAGATGGCAAAATGATCACATTAGCTGAGATGTGGAAATTAGATTATCGCAATATTGATTCCAGGAAACTCCCACGGCAAGATCAAGGTCTGGGTCACTGGACTCGCACCTGCACCAGTTCCAGAACAAGATGCAAGAGACAAGTCCAGATTCCCAATTAAATCCAATAAGCTACAGTTTGGGACGCCGAGTAAGATGACTGTACGCATCCACTGCTACCCGCATAATATACAAGTTTGGACTTAGTTTTGGAGTTGGGAATGAGGCAGCACTTGTGGGTACTCCTCCCATGATACCTCATCTTGCCTGGGGTCGGTGGCGTTTCCACTCGGGCATGTGGCTAGTTTTGGTAGACAACTGCAGATTTGCTCATGTAGGTGCATGGGGAGTACCTACAGTAGGGTGATTTGACTCATTGGATCAAATGGTTCCTACTTCTCAAGGGGTCATCAGATACCAAATGTCACTTACCCTGGTTCTTCCCTTCTCCTGTCTTTGTTTGTCTTTCCATATCTCCTCCTTCCTCTCCTATGTCTCTTTAGAGTGTGATTCTGAAAATATAATGAACACGTATTACTGTGCAGTACTTAAGAAGATCCCTGATGGCTTAGGTTTGATTGCAGGGAGTGGTGTTGAACTTCAGATTGTGGTTAGGACTCAATGGCTCCACCCATTGAATTGCACACCCTAAGATGATAAATGTTATCTCTTGGAATGTAAAAGAGCTCAGGTTACTGATGAAAAGGACACGGTCATTAAGCATTTAAGTAAACTAGATGCACATATAGCTAGATGACAAAGAATGCATGAAGCTTAAGGGACCATGGGTAGGGCAGGAGTGCTTTTGAAGTGCTTCTGGTCGAAATGGAGAGGACCCCATACTATTCTACAAACAAGCTTTCATTTAATGTTGTAAGATCCCAAGTTGATGTAGGGGGCAGTTGGGTTTTAGTCTAGTGCACTGTAAATGGTACACCAACATTGAGCACTTTATCCAAGCCAATAATCTGATCGATGTGTGGAGACTGTGTAACTCCACAGAACCGGAGCACACATTTGATTCCTATATGGACGTCTCATATTCAAGAGTAGACTAAATATTCCTATCTAAGGGGATGGTGAAACATGTAGTGAATGCAGAGATATAACCCCTGCTTATATCTGACCATGCTGCAGTGATTATGGCTCTGGGACTAGGAATGTAAATGGCGTTTAAATATTCACCTCCTGAGAGCAAAGGTATTTAAGAATTTGGCTGAGCAGTATACATGTGAGTTCTTCTTGAGGAATGAAGTCGGGGGTACATCACTTACAGTGGTGTTGGATGCCTACAAAGCCACCCTCAGTGGACATGTTCTTGGGTATGTTGCCAAATAAAAAGCAAGACAGCAAAACTTCAGGCGACCAAGCCTCTGTCTGCCATTAAAACAGTAAAGGCAAAATATTTGAAGCACCCCTCGGAAGAGATTCTGAGGGAACTTCTTAAGTCCAAATGTGCCAGGATTCTATTGAAATATCATTCCAAGTTCTTCAGTGGGGTTAATTGAACGCCAGTCATGCTGGCCTCGTATTTGAAGCTCAGGCGTCAGAACAACAAAGGGGCAGCACTATAAGTAGAGGGCTCGGCCATTGTGAATGACAAGGAGATTGTGAAGGAGTTTGCAAAGTGCTATCCATCTTTATATACTCCCGAAGCGATCCAGGACCCCTCCAAAATCACTTCTTGTATGAAAGATACTCCACAAACTTCCCGGAACCTGATCACTAAGAGCAAACGTGCTGCCTTGGAACAGGAGATATCCCTGGAGTAATTTAAGTTGGCCATAAAAAACGTAGAAAAAGGGAATCCCTGAGTGTGGATGGTCTCTCCATGTACTTCTACGGGGCGTCCATGGATCTTCTTACCCCAAAGCTGCAAGCCTTGTTCACAAGATACAACGTGGAAAAGGCACATTTTGGTCGTTTTATGATGCCTTGATACACGTGATCACCAAGATGGGTACAGATCCCTTGGCAACAAAAAACCATAGTGCAAGTCAATGGCAGCGTCCACTACTCAGACCCTATATTCTCCAATCCAATTTGCGAGAGCTAAGCAAACATTCTTCTCTTCCAAGTGCTGGTCCTGCAAGCAGTAAAACGGGACACTGAATCATATGTTTTTTTTTTCTTGCAGATACACTAGGACATTCTGGGAGGCCCATGATGTTACAGATGTGTTGTTGCTCCCTCCCACTCTCCATGGCCGCCATCAAAGCTGGAAGTTTACACAATATGTTTGACGGGAATGAATTACTGGGAAGGCTGTTGAACACATTAAGTGCTACAGTCGTTAAAGTCATCACCTCAAATTGGGAACACCTCTCCAAATCATTGCACAGCATGGTGTAATCAGGCGGTATACACCCACCAGATGGAGTCATATATAAACAGGAACGCGGCACACCCATCAGCAAGACCTCGCCCTTGGGATCAGCTTGAAGACTACTTGAACTTTTAAGCCCACCCCCTCCCCTCCTCACAGACTAGCTAATGCCAGCCACCAGTAATCTCTAGAATATGGACCTGAGCTTCAAGGGTCGGGGTCACTGGCTACATTCTTCAACACTATTTTCTTCATGGATTGTGTTGTTCTGTATGTATTATGCTAATGTGTTCCCTTGTTTCCTCTCTCTCTCTGGCTGCCCACTCTGGGCCCTCTTCTTGCTCCTTCATTTGAGGCAAAGGACCTTGGTGTCATCTTCAACCCCACCTTCTCCTTCGCTGTTCACATCTCTGATGTCTCTAAGAAGTCACACTATCAGCTTCACCTCCTTAGAGGTATTCTTCCTTTTCTCACTTTCCACCAGAGGCTCACTGTGTCCAGAGCCCTGGTCCTCTCTAGGCTGGGCTACTGCAACAACATCTTTCTAAATCTGCCTGTTGATAACTCTTCGACATAAACAATTTATCCAGAACAGGACTGCACTACTTGTCCTTAGACTCAAGCCCAGGGATCGTATCTCTCCAGCACTGATATCTCTTCACTAGCTCGGTGTGGCTGCAAGGACAAAGTACAAGATCCTTTGCAGCGGCCACAAGGCTTTCTGGGGCCTGGGACCACACTGCCTCCAACTTTCTCTTCCTAAAGAAATTCCTTCTCATGCTCTCCTTTCACCCACCTCCAACTCTCTCAGGGTCAGACTGCCTCTCTCAACTTGAGCAGTACCACCTCCGGTTCCGTAAGCAACTCAAGACCTTCCTTTTCGCAACCGCTTTCTCTCTTCCTCTCCCCTGCTGATGTCCCTGACTGATCCGCACACTGGTCACCCGGTCACCATCTGAACCCGGGTCCAAGCTCCTGCATGTCCAGATGCCCTTGCACTGCCTCTGGGCTCCCCCAGCACTTAAGGTTCGTTATCTGCAACCCTACAGTCCCTTCTCTCTGCACTTACGAGCACCCTTTGGCTGCACTTATTGAGTTACCTGCACTCCCCCCCCCCGGCACTTCTCCCCTCCCTCTTTAAACACAAATATGTTGTACACTGCTGCCAATGAGCCCCTAGAATTGTACAGCATTATTTACTTTATACGTGTATGTTTCAAAAGCTGCCTTTTAATCGAAATCCTTCTTATTAATCTCCCAGTGGTGCTCCATACCCAATCATAATGTTGACTAATATTCATCTTTCTCAATAAAAATGTGTCAACTCAAAACAAAAATGTTATTTCTTTTTATGCTCTAATTGTTACACCCCTCAGGGGGTTTACTCCTGCCTGAATATAGGTCCTATCCTCCCCATGGTATTGTCATGATCTCTGCTTCCAAAAGGTCAGGGTTTTCCCAACTCCCTTGGAAGCAGATCCATAACCCAGGTTCCGAGTGCCAACCAGTCCCAATTGGGACCTTTTGGACCCAGTCCTGGCGCCAGTGGCACCAGGCTCATAAATATGCCCAGTCCCAGTGCTGGAAGCGCCGGGCTCATAATGCTTGGGTGGACTTACCTTCAGCAGACCATGCTGCTTACTTGCCTGCCAGTTGAGCCTCTGATCCTCTTCTGTTTGGAACTACTTTTCCTGTTGGGTGGGGCTGGAGCCACTCCCTAGATTCAGAACACTGGAACTCTTCTGGAAGGCAGGAACTCTTTTCTTACCAGGAACTCTTTTCTTACTTAGGCGTGGCTGTGGAAGGAGACACCTAAGCACTACAGGAGGCTATTTAAACCACACCCGGTGGATGAATCTTGCTTTGCGTTATTCTGCAACCTCTGCAGCAGAACGCTCATCGTGTCTTCTGCATCCGGTCCAGGGCCTAAGGAAAAAGGCTTACCATCCTGAATCCAGTCTTCAGCAACACCTATAAAGACAAGAAAGAACAGGTTAGCATTCCGGCATCTGAAAGGCAAAGGCTTACCATCCTGAATCCAGTCTTCAGCAACACCTATAAAGACAAGAAAGAACAGGTTAGCATTCCGGCATCTGAAAGGCAAAGGCTTACCTACTCTTCGTGCGCTCCGGAGGTCTTCACACTGCATTCCGGCATCTGAAAGACAAAACAAGGTGCGTTTAAAGACATTGGGGAACTTTAATACTCACGTGCCATACTCCTTTCCACATCTAATCCAGTGGGTATTCCGGCACCCTGCAGCCGCTCCGAACTCGTACCTGCAAAATAAAAAGACAGTTAGAGCGCATAGTGAAGCAGGCAACAAGCGCTTACTTACGTGCTTCCAGGCGCTTCTATTCATCACACGGGCTCCATCTTCAACTCACTTCAGCCCGTCATCCGCCATCGCCGGAACCCTGCAAAACAAGAGACATCATTACTAAAGACTTTAAAAACATTTGAATGACTCGAAACTTACCGTTCGTGCAGTAAACGACGGACAGCAGTCCTCTGAAGTCAAGAGGCCTGCGCTACCTATCCAGTGAAGAAACGGGTTACAGCACCCTGCCCCGAGGCAGATGGAGAGCTCGGCATTCACTTACCTAAGGTGAGAGCGTTAACCTTTGGGGGTCTACAGGAGAGGAGAAGAGGAAGAGATAGGGACACCCCAATAACCCCAGTTCATTAACCCCATATTTTCTATCTGCAGACATCTTACTCTACACGTCAGGCATACAGTGCACAGAGGTCCAGCCCAAAGAGCCAACCGGGTGCTACACATCACCTTTGAAGATACGGTAGTCGCCCAGTTAAGACCGGCGCCTCTGCGAGAATCAGGTGAGCGTTACAGAACGCAAAGCCTACCGCAAAACTCTCGCCCAGGCGCTATGGAAACCTCGGATACTGACCCCCTAGCCCGGTTACTTGGGGAACTAAGGGCAGAAGTGCATGCAGCTCGTCAGGAAACGAATGCTCTAAGAAGGGAACTAATTATTTCCAAGGAGAGAACAGACAATCTTGCTAGACAAGTGCTACAGTCACAAGCCGGACAGACCCCGTTACCCGCATCAGGGGCAAATCTTCCATCAACATCCTCTATGAATCCAGTGCAGATCAACCTACCTGAGAATGTACCTCTGGCTCCGCCCGAACGATTTTCTGGTGACCCAAAGAGGTTTGCAGTATTTATCAATCAGTGCCGGTTGCACTTCTTATGCCGGCCAGCAGCCTTTCCAACTGATCAAGCAAAAGTAGTTTTTGTACTTTCGTACCTTAGTGGCAATGCGGCAGACTGGTCGATCCCTCTAGTTAATCAAGATGATCCGGTTCTCCATGATTTTCAAGCCTTTCAGCTTAGTATGGAAAAACTGTTCGCAAGACATTCACAGGGGCAGGCCTTGGACAATGAGCTTCTTTCGTTGCGACAGGGTAATCAAGACCTTTTGGCTTATATTGCATCTTTCAATAGACTAATAGTGGAAACTCAATGGCCTGAGGACAAAAGGATTACGCTGTTTTATAGAGGTCTACGTGGAGAGCTCAAAGACGTTTTAGCCCAAGTAGTGAATCCCCCACAAGACTGTTCGGATTATATAGACTTGGTCGTTCAAATAGATCACAGGCTGCAGAACAGGAAGGCCGATCGTTCCAAGTTTGATGCTCGAGTATTTTCCAAACCGCCAACTCCTTCCAAAGGAGTAGACTCCGGGGAACCCATGCAAATAGGGGGTCTGAAAGGTCCTCTAACACAAAGGGAGCGGGAACGGAGGAAACAGTTGCAATTATGCCTATATTGCGGAAACTCAGGGCACTTTCTTCGAGACTGTCCGGTGAAACCTGCCAAGAAGGCAGTAGGAGCTGCAGTTACCAAAGTTACAAACTCTGAGCAGGGAAACGACCTCGCCCGACAAGAATAGAGGTCCTCTTGCCGAGCGTGAAAACCAGTTCCGTGACCTCGCATTTCGTGATACCTATGGTCCTCATTAGCCCTGATAATCCGGATCGATTACATGCAATTGAAGCTTACGTCGACAGCGGTGCCATCGGCAATTATGTGGATCATGAAATGGTTTTGAGGATGAATCTAACTCTTTGTCCCAAGGCTGTAAAGGACGTCATTACTACGGTGGATGGTACGGAGATAGCCTCCGGGCCAGTAACGCATACCACTCAAGAGGTGACACTAGTAAGTCAAGATGGACACCATGAGAAGATCGTGTTCGATGTGATCAAGGCCCCTCAGTTTCAGATTATTCTAGGAATACCTTGGTTAGAGAAACACAATCCTCTGATCGATTGGCGAGCAAGAACGGTCCAGTTTCCAGAATGTGTCTCTACTTGTCACCCTCCACCTGGTGTTGCACTGGCCGCAATTTCTTCAGAGACTCCCCAGTTACCTCCCGAATACCTAGAATACCAAGATGTTTTCCGGAAGGATCAGGCTAACTCTCTACCTCCTCATAGGTCTTATGACTGCCAGATAGACCTGATACCTGGATCTACTCCTCCTTGTAGTAGAATTTATGCCCTCACCGAGCCTGAGAACCTTCACCTTCGACAATACCTGGATCAATACCTGGCAAATGGGTTTATTCACCCTTCCAAGTCCCCTGCTTCTTCAGCTTTGTTCTTCGTTCCAAAAAAGGAAGGAGACCTTAGAACTTGTATCGATTATCGCTCCCTGAACCAGATCACTGTTAAGAATAGATATCCGTTACCTTTGATCCCTGAACTCCTGGACCAAGTCAGAAAAGCATGCATATATACAAAGCTGGATCTTAGAGGAGCTTACCACTTGGTACGAGTAAAAGACGGCTATGAATGGAAGACGGCCTTCCGCACCAAGTATGGGCTATTTGAATATCAGGTCATGCCCTTCGGACTTTGTAATGCCCCGGCCGCCTTTCAATATTTTATGAACGATGTCCTCAGAGAGCTCATAGATGTATGTGTTGTTGTTTACATTGACGACATCCTCGTTTATTCTTCATCGAAATCTGAACATCAAAAACACGTGAAAATGGTCCTCGAAAGATTGCGTCAACACAAACTTTTCGCAAAGTTGGAAAAATGTGTTTTCAACGTGACTGAAGTTGAATTCTTGGGATTCATATTATCACCTGGCGGAGTGCGTATGGATTCAAAGAAGGTCGATGCAGTTCTCAAATGGCCATCACCATCCTCCGTAAAAGGTGTGCAAAGCATGTTAGGCTTTGCTAACTTTTACTGCAGGTTTATCCCCGAATTCTCTCGAATAGTCCAGCCCATCACTGCCTTGTTAAAGAAAAACAAACGTTTTGAATGGTCTACCGAGGCGGAACAAGCTTTCCAGGATTTGAAGACTAAATTTATCTCTGCACCAATCTTAAAACACCCTCGCCCCGAACTCCCCTACATCGTGGAAACTGATGCTTCAAGCCTTGCCATGGGGGCAGTTCTATCACAAAAGGACCCGGTAACCAATCAGTTGCATCCCGTGGCATTTTGGTCCCGCAAATTCTCGCCTCCTGAAATCAATTACACGATTACTGACAAGGAACTTCTGGCTATCAAGTCTGGCTTTAAGGCTTGGCGGCATTATCTGCTGGGGGCCCGACACACCGTTACTGTGATTACGGATCACCGAAACCTGCAATATTTGAAGACCGCAAAAGCCCAATCCTCTAGACAACTCCGTTGGGCATTATTCTTTGCCGAGTTTGACTTCATAATTACCTATCGACCTGGTACAAAGAACGGTAAAGCCGATGCCCTTTCTCGGATGGGAGTGGAAGAACACTTGGTCAACCCTAAACCTGTACCAATCATTCCCGAACAAAGAATTCTGGGTGTAATCGCCACAGAATCCATAGAGGAAGTTAAGGATAAAGCCAGGCAACTTGTAACTCCAGCAGACATACAGAATTGGCATCTGCAGGGAAAGGACTTTGCAGTAAAGGACAACTTATTGTATTTCCAAGAACGATTATACCTACCCAGCACAGATTTACAGAAAAAAGTAATCTCTTGTTATCACGACTCTTTAATGGAAGGTCATCCCGGTATAGCCAAGACCTCAGAAAAGATCAAGCGCTACTTCTGGTGGCCGTCTTGGAAAAAAGATATCAGAGACTTTATAATGTCCTGTGGAGTATGCGCCCAAAACAAGAGTCAAAAGGAAAGACCAGCAGGCCTCTTACGCCCTATTGACATCCCACCTCGCCCTTGGCATACGCTTTCTATGGACTTCATCACCGATCTACCTCCATGCTCCGGATACAATACGATTCTAGTAATCGTGGACTTATTCTCCAAGATGGCGCATTTCATTCCGCTCAAAGGCTTGCCAACAGCAGCAACTCTGGCCCGAGAATTTCTCGAAAACATCGTCCGACTGCACGGTTTTCCTTCGGTTCTAATTTCGGATCGAGGTAGTCAATTTATTTCTCATTTTTGGCGAAGTTGCTGTCGGTCGGCTCAAATTGATGTGAGACTATCGACCAGTCACCACCCTCAGACCGACGGACAAACCGAGAGGACCAATCAAACTCTGGAACAGTATTTACGCTGCATGCTGCAACAAACTGAAAAAACTTGGAAAGATATCCTTTGGATAGCCGAGTATGCCTACAATAACTCTGTCCATTCGGGAACTGGGAAAACCCCGTTTTTTCTTTTGTACGGCAGTCACCCTCGAACCTCGGAGTTGGATCCCCTCCAAGATCTTGAAACACCAGCAGTAGACTACCTGCATTCTACAATCACCCAAGCCTTTAAGGAAGCTGTTTCTCACCTTCAAAGGGCTAAAGAACAATACAAGAAAGGAGCAGATCAACATCGGAAGGAAGCCCCTCACTATCAAGTAGGGGATCAAGTCTGGTTATCCACCAAATATCTATCTCTAAAAGGGCCACGCACATTCAACCCAAGATACCTTGGTCCCTATTCCATCACTACCATAGTAAACCCAGTAGCGGTCAAGTTGGACTTGCCCCCGCACATGAAGATACATCCGGTCTTCCACGTCTCTCTATTAAAACCCGTGCAACCTCAAACCCGACTAACCAAATCTCCAAAACCTATCCTAGTGGATGGAGAACTCGAGTTTGAAGTCAAAAGCATTCTGGACTCCAAGATCTCCAAATCTAAACTATTCTACCTAATTGACTGGAAAGGCTACGGCCCCCAAGAGAGATCCTGGGAACCTGCTGAATATGTCCACGCTCCTCGCCTAATCAAAAGATTTCACCGAACATTTCCTGACAAGCCAAAACCCCCGGAGAAGCCCGGTTTGGGAGGGGCCTTGAGGGGGGGTACTGTCATGATCTCTGCTTCCAAAAGGTCAGGGTTTTCCCAACTCCCTTGGAAGCAGATCCATAACCCAGGTTCCGAGTGCCAACCAGTCCCAATTGGGACCTTTTGGACCCAGTCCTGGCGCCAGTGGCACCAGGCTCATAAATATGCCCAGTCCCAGTGCTGGAAGCGCCGGGCTCATAATGCTTGGGTGGACTTACCTTCAGCAGACCATGCTGCTTACTTGCCTGCCAGTTGAGCCTCTGATCCTCTTCTGTTTGGAACTACTTTTCCTGTTGGGTGGGGCTGGAGCCACTCCCTAGATTCAGAACACTGGAACTCTTCTGGAAGGCAGGAACTCTTTTCTTACCAGGAACTCTTTTCTTACTTAGGCGTGGCTGTGGAAGGAGACACCTAAGCACTACAGGAGGCTATTTAAACCACACCCGGTGGATGAATCTTGCTTTGCGTTATTCTGCAACCTCTGCAGCAGAACGCTCATCGTGTCTTCTGCATCCGGTCCAGGGCCTAAGGAAAAAGGCTTACCATCCTGAATCCAGTCTTCAGCAACACCTATAAAGACAAGAAAGAACAGGTTAGCATTCCGGCATCTGAAAGGCAAAGGCTTACCATCCTGAATCCAGTCTTCAGCAACACCTATAAAGACAAGAAAGAACAGGTTAGCATTCCGGCATCTGAAAGGCAAAGGCTTACCTACTCTTCGTGCGCTCCGGAGGTCTTCACACTGCATTCCGGCATCTGAAAGACAAAACAAGGTGCGTTTAAAGACATTGGGGAACTTTAATACTCACGTGCCATACTCCTTTCCACATCTAATCCAGTGGGTATTCCGGCACCCTGCAGCCGCTCCGAACTCGTACCTGCAAAATAAAAAGACAGTTAGAGCGCATAGTGAAGCAGGCAACAAGCGCTTACTTACGTGCTTCCAGGCGCTTCTATTCATCACACGGGCTCCATCTTCAACTCACTTCAGCCCGTCATCCGCCATCGCCGGAACCCTGCAAAACAAGAGACATCATTACTAAAGACTTTAAAAACATTTGAATGACTCGAAACTTACCGTTCGTGCAGTAAACGACGGACAGCAGTCCTCTGAAGTCAAGAGGCCTGCGCTACCTATCCAGTGAAGAAACGGGTTACAGCACCCTGCCCCGAGGCAGATGGAGACCTCGGCATTCACTTACCTAAGGTGAGAGCGTTAACCTTTGGGGGTCTACAGGAGAGGAGAAGAGGAAGAGATAGGGACACCCCAATAACCCCAGTTCATTAACCCCATATTTTCTATCTGCAGACATCTTACTCTACACGTCAGGCATACAGTGCACAGAGGTCCAGCCCAAAGAGCCAACCGGGTGCTACACATCACCTTTGAAGATACGGTAGTCGCCCAGTCAAGACCGGCGCCTCTGCGAGAATCAGGTGAGCGTTACAGGTATACATATTGGGTTAGGAGCAAAGCCCCCAACAGATACTCTAGGAATATCCCATGACTACGAAAGGCTTGGACATTCGTGACCTAATTCCTTTAATAATACACTTATAACAGCAACTAATGCTTTGAGGGAAACAGTACTCCAGGACACTCCGGATGGAATGGACAATGACGATGGGCTGGAAACCGTCAATTGACACATGGCATACCCCAGTGTACAGACCATGGGAAAAATCATCTCAGGTCTATACCATCTGGTGCACTCGAAGTGCAGGTAACATCTTGGAATATTGCCAGGTTGACAAAGAATACCCATAGTGTGAGTTCATAAGAACACATCAAGTGATATATTTTTTAGGAAACATGAGCTATCATTCCATCACACATACAAGGGTATCCGAATTTCAGCATCCCTGCTGTTAAGGGAAAAGGTGGTTGACCCAGTGGGTGGGAGGGGTGGGGGGTTGTAATCATGGATTGACTCCTCCCTCAATGCAGTTGTTGTAGTAGAGGACAATAGTAACAAGGACATCAGGGAATCGCATATATTCATTGGAGACCATATTGCTGCTGTTAAATGTGTATAATAGACCAGATGTGGGCATGGGGACGGCCACTATACAAGCTATAGGATCCAAGATTGCGGCTTGGGAGGAAAATTACAGAGTGGATTATTATATTATCACTGCGTCCGATTTCACTTTAAATGTTAAACCTCTGAACATATTAGAAAGTATTTTTGATGAAGAGGACCAGGCGTGGGACCTACCAGATCGAGATGCCATGTACCTGAAAAAGCA
Organism: Ambystoma mexicanum; assembly: GCF_040938575.1. NCBI lineage: Eukaryota > Metazoa > Chordata > Amphibia > Caudata > Ambystomatidae > Ambystoma > Ambystoma mexicanum. Next base: position 457,766,279 of record NC_090933.1, on the reverse strand, counting down.
ACATAAAAACACCAAACCTATGGGGAGGATATTTTCTGATCTGAAACTGAGTGCATGTAATGTGGGGTGCAAGGGGAGGTTAGCTGGGGAGATCAGCCGGCAAAACTTACATTTGTGTGAGGCAGAACAAGCAGCAATATTGACTATATTTTGTTCAACCTCACAATATGGGTATGTCTGAAAAAAGTGGCACAAGGAATAGAAAGCAATCACTTACCAATAATCTTGCAATTAACAATATGCCTGAATAAAAGAGGTGTGAATACCATGAGGATGAATCGCTTACCAATGCACATTATTGGCCAAGGTAGACAGACAATAAAATGGGCCAGCATACATAATACAGAATTGATACCATATATTATGTGTGAGGTGCTCAAGTCATTGGAAAAGGTCCTTGGTAATCCCTGACCAAATGGGGTAGCTAAAATGTAATCATATAAGGGAATTATCAATACAATTCACACTATAATGGCAAACCCTGCAGTATGATAACACGATGAACAATCAAGGGAACCATTTGGTATGATGATGGCTGCAGAATAGCCAAGCAACCTTTAATAGCCTGCTCAAAGAATGTGGACACATTTGATGGAGCTGAATGTCAGCCAGAGCTCAGTATAAAAATCCCTTCCAACTATCCGTCCAATCTTGTTATTAGATGCACCCGGTTAATGGTCAGGGGCACTTAAGAGCACGGGTGGAAGATAATGCATTGATTACTCACCTGCAAGCTGGGTTTCACTCAGGGTTAAGTAATGTTGACCAGAATTTCAGAATATACCTAGTATTCGACAAATAGGTAACCTTGAGTTAGATGAAATTGCATGTTTTAGTTTTATGCTTGCAAACCACATTTTATTGTGTCCCACGCATAACATTATGGGAAAACTGGTGCCATGTTGGCATGCTCCCAAAACTGTTTAGGGCGTTACCGCTTTTGTGTACTCACAATGAGGCTGTAGTCAGGGGAAGCATCAGTGGGCAGGTTTCAGAAGCAATTTGAGTACAGAAGGGAGTGCAGCAAGGCATTGTACTATCTGCCACCCTCTTCTGTTTATTCATCAATAACATCAAAGAAAGATTATGGGCACACCCACAAATGCCCCAGGGAGGGGTGTGGGTAAATATCGAATTATTATATTTGCATCTGACACAGTACTGACATCCTTGATGCCTGTACGCTTAAAACCAAATCCATGGTCTTTGCCTTCAAGAACAGAACACAAAGGTCAGTCTAGTCCCTGATGGAGAGAATATACAACAGGTCCGGATTCATGGCTACCTTGCATTGAGATTCTCGCATAAAGGGAATTGGAATTCGTAGTTAGAAAAGGCTGGTACAACACTGGCGACATACTTTGGAGCAATAGTTATGTTCACGAATTTGCACAAGAATGGGGCAGTGAAAGTTTCCCTTGAGGTCTATAGGTTGCAGGTGAGACAGGCATCAATTTATGGGTCAGAGCTATGGAGGCATATGGATTGCAAATCAATAGGTATACTAGAAAATGGCTTCTTGAAGAATATATTAAGGCTATACTCTGGCACCCCGATAATTCCGTTGCAGCATCCAGAGCTCTCTAACACTGACCAAGTTCAGGGCTGCACTTGAGGATTTGCTTGCTCGCGAAGGGATAGGGGGTTAAAGAAAGACACCTTGGTGTAAATATATTAAAGATAACTCATATAGGATTGGCCAATGAACTGCTTTGACAAGACCCAAAGAAATTAATGCAAGGGCAAAGGGAAAGGTAAAGAGAGGTCTGTAGGAAGAACATAATGCCAAAACGATCCAAATGACCCCTTTCTTGCAGATGTGCTGGACATTTAATCGAGAAACATGCTATGAGAAATACTTGGACCGCATGAGACCGAAATACGTGTGCTCCCTGTACTTCAAAGTTGGGTTTCGTATATTACCATCGGCTTATCAAATGAAAACATGGGGCAAAAGATAAACAGATGCATGTAGCTGCTGGAGCACACATACAGTAAATGAGAAGCATGTTATGCTCTATAGAAATCCATACTTGTTTCCAAGGTTCTCGGAGCAGAACATAAGGTCAAACACCCAAGCAATGTATTTCTGTGGATTGACCTGCGATGAAGCCACAGTGTATGCTGTGGCCAAGCATACATACACAGTCTGGTTAAGGAGAAAGGCACTTATAAAGGAAACGGTCTAATGTTGAACACAGGGATAATTGTTTTCAACTGTCAATGAGAATGTATTGTACCTTTAGTTTTGCTAAAAGTATGTACTGTGTACTAGATTGTTAATGGATGAGTAGGAATAGGTGTTGGAGCTGTGCAAGGGAAATTTAGAAGTTGAAAGTTCCTAGAGCAGTAGAAAATGCAGTTCCGAACTGTCCGCGAAGCACATATCTCATTGTGAAGTGTGTACAGTTTCTCAGAGACGTCAGCATGCTGCGTACCAGCATATGGTCATGTGGAACTCTCCGGAAGGGCTGCCATGAAGTCAGATGTTTGTTGACATTATGGTTAAGTTGTACTAATGAAAACCTATGGAACTCAATGAAAAAACTTTGTTAAGGGGACATTATGGTTAAGTTGCACTAATAAAAACCTATAAAATTCAATGAAAAAAATTTGTTAAGGGGACGTTATGGTTAAGTTACACTAAAAAAACAATGAAATTCACTGAAAAAACTTTGTTGAAGGGATGTTATGATTAAGTTGTGCTACTAAAAACCTATGAAATTCAGTAAAAAAACTTTGTTAAAGGGACGTTATGGTTCAAAGTAAAACCAAAAAAAACCTGAAATTCGCTAGTTATGGTAAGTGATGTCATCAATGACATTTGTGATGTCATCTTTGATGTCCTGGGTGTTAGTCTTAGCAATGCACGGTGGTGGGGCAAGTTATGGTTGCTTAGCTTACCATAACTAGTGAATTTCAAGGGTTTTTCGGTTTTACTTTGAACCATAACGGGCCTTTAACAATGTTTTTTTACTACATTCATAGGTTTTTAGTAGCGCAACTTAACCATAACGTCCCTTTAGCAAAGTTTTTTCAGTGAATATACATATACATATACATATATGTTAACTTTGAACATATTTTTAAATATAATGAAAGTTGTGATATTTATCCTGTCATAAAAGTGTTCACCTAGATTAACTAAAACCATATATGGCTTCCATCTAGGTTACCCCGCATTTGGCTGAGTAGTGTCAGCACCTGCAGTGAGACTGAAGTTATCCAGTCCCACATAAGGATCACCACGACAAGGGAGGATACCAGTGTCCAGGGTAAGATTCAACTTTACCCGGAGGGCCAATTAAGAGATTTGAATGCTCTAGGCCTTAGTCGGAGTGCACTCATTTATGACTGCTCCCTGTTTCTCTCAACTCAACCCGCTTTGTATCCTCTACAGGCAGGTCCTCTTAAAATACATAGCCAGATCAAGCTGCAAATCAAAGTACTAACATCAGTGTATTACTCACTACCAGCTGTACAAGCTCTGATGAACGTGGTCTCCATACCCTGAAACTGGTCGGCTCATCTCTACTCTGTATCTGTGCAGTAAAATTGGACTAAAAACGCCAGACTACAGTTTGATCTTTCCACAGAATAAAGGACAGATAAAGTTTTCGGAATTCTGCTTTGCATTGAATTCCAAGGGATAAAATAAATGACACTTCATGCATGAGGATAGAAAAGAATCTTCATTAGAACTCTGTTTCATCACCTATTATCTACACCCACCTACAGAAACCATGGTCACATGGTAAGAACATTACGATACCAACCAGGGAACCGTGGGTTTTTAATGAAAATCTGCCCTCTATAGAAACTGAATAAAGTTACGAAGTGTTTCACTTAGAGGACAGTCTTTTAATGACGAAAAGGCAATAATACATTAACAAATATTGGGTTTTCAACAAATCATTGAAGAATAAAAACACCTGAATCATAATGTGGAACAACCTTCAACATCATCATTCCTCACCTGCCAGGCAAATACAAAAAGTGGAAAGACCATTTTCAAATCAGGCTTCGTCCCACCCCATTCCTTCTGCACGAGACCACAAGCAACCTGAGACTTGTTTCTGCCTCATTGGGTGTCATTAGTGAAGTGTAGCTTGCGTGTCTAGGCCTAGCAGGCACAAACTCACGTCTGGGCATAACCAACCCACTCGAAAAACAAAGGAAGCGATGGCTGGAAGGTTTAGACTAAATTGTAACGTTTGGCTTCCCTCGGGCCAACACTCCAGACCATTTTTCATTGCCTGCTAAACCATTACAAAAATGGTAAATACCATATGCAAGTCAGCCTTGTTACCACCCTAAAAGGTGCAGTGTAGCCCAAACAGTAATTTTAGCTACGTAGTCTGCTCAAATCATGCTGAATGGAGTGATTTTGCGGCTGCCGCAGCCACAGCTAACATCAAGAGCATGGGCGGCTGCTATGATTTATTGACGCCCAGCTTGACCTTAGCCTGATCGCGTTGGAGATTGCATTATCACAAGATGTAATTTATGTCAACCAAAAAAAGTTCAATACAGTGATATATTGTGCAATGTGGATGTCATTACGATTTCGTCAAATTAAACATGTAGTTGAACCTTTCCTTAATGCTGGTCAACTGTGCTCAATTTGGTTGACTGCTAATTGTTTAGTGAAACAAATTAGTGTATTTTGTTCATAAATTGATGTGTGTCAACAAGGTTATTTAATCTTCGCATCATTTTTAACTGGCAAATGTTTTATGCACCAGTTTCTTTTCAGGGTTCTTGCAATACAGACGTTGTGTTATTCTCTATAAAAAGAAATGTATTCAAAGATCAAACCTTTATCTGACAACAAGCATATAAGCAATATTGTTGTAGGACTTCATCATAGAAGCTGACATATAAACAAGAGGCAATCTGGATTTAGCAAGTGGGAAGAAACTATAAGGATTTGGCCCTTCAGTGCAGTTTCTTATATAAAGGTTAAAGTAATGACTGTACATTCCCTACTTTCTAATATTTTCATCAAATACATTTCTTCTTCTGTCCTGTAAGAGATCAACTGTCAGGCTGAGAGGCACCTCTTTACTTTTGGTTGTCAAAAGGGGTGATCATGAGTATTCCTCTATGACTGGGGGAGGGATCACAGAATCATTTTTTCGCCTTGTTCCAGCATCATTCATATACCACATTGCTTTCACTTTTTTGGGTGCATCCGATTTCGATATTACACAATCATCTTCATTATTTCTTGTTTCCTTGTCTTGTTTCCCCTTGAGCCTTAAACAAGGTTTTGTTTCTTCTACTGAAAAAAAAAACAATAATACATTGATCGTTGCTGATACTGACTTAATGTTTTTCCAGATATTGCCAATTAGTAATAGATATTAATTATTACATTTAAATGAGGATGAAATATATGTGTGTACAAGAAATGTAGACTATCAACAAGTAGAGATGACACTATCACGTGGTTGGTCTTTGCCCTTTGCACCTTCTTTGCTGTTATGTACCAGTTGGGTACTCAGCATGTGTCTGTAACAGAAGCCCTCTTATCACTGTTCTGGCTCTAAGTGAAACAAGCATAGCAAAGCCAATATTTTTGGATGTATGCATTTGTGTGCGGGCAGATATTACCATACCATGCCAAGGTGTGCTTATCAGTTGCTATGTATTTCCATTAATTACTGAATTACTTAAATCATATACCAAGATGATTTGTATTAATGGTCTGGAAACTCACATCTCTTTGCAGGTTTTTGGATACTTTTTGTGGTATGCATGAGTCTGATAATCAAGGGAAATGAATGAAATAAAGAAAAATGAGCCACAACTGACAGTAACCATAAATAAAATAAATTTGAGCACACCCCCTAATACTTCACAGCCCCAAACTTCTAAATTTTCTTTTCCTAGCGCACTCTGTATAGACTGCCCTGGTTCACTGGCTTTGCCACTGTTTTTTGTTTCCATGAACCTTTTTAGAACATGTGCTCACACCATAAAGTGTTGTTTGGCCGAAATTGGTGCCAAGGTCGCCAGTATCCACATGATCACCCAGACTGCTCAGAACTGGAAAGGACAATAAGGTTGCTCATAAACAAGTGAAAGTCATCATGGGGGTGTGGTGGGTGCAGCCTGGAAGTAGTCACATGACACAATTACTATAAGTTAAAACTGTGACAGGACCAAGGAATACTGAGAGGATCAATTGAGTTTGGAACAGGTAGGATGTGTGCACCGGTAGGCATAGCAATGTTTCTAGAATTTGATTAGACTTTGGTTCTGTCAGGTGACCATTGACCTATGCAGGATAGAGGTCTGGAGGGTGGGTGAGGATAGAGTGTAAGTTTCCGGTGGAGGTAGGATGCTATTTTCCTTGACTTTCAATAGAACAAAAAAAACATCTTGTTTGTCATCAACCTAAATGGATGCGTGTTCTTGGTTTCTCCGACATGTGTTACCTTTGATAGTAATAATATATGAAAGAAATAGAGCCCATTCAGTCGAAGCCCTCTGGAAGGTCACTCATGAGTAGGGCACAAAGGTGGCTACATTACTAGGGCCCACTGGAGCATCTCTCAAGTCCATCATGCCACCACACCCAAGCATATTTAGCACCAGGCCTCATCTGGTATAGATACTGCCATTACAGTTAAGTCTTGCTTGTAAAATGGACTGCACGTTACTGAACTTTCACTCATGTTAACCAGTAACTATTCACAGTTAAGAAGCCTGCTTCTCAGCTAAAACCAGCCGCTATTCATTCTCATCATTTCATGTGTTTTCCCCATACTAAGTTGTTTATTCCTTGACTAATCCCCCTTTCCTATCAGTGCCCCCCCTAACCTTTCTTCATTATGTCTATAGGTCAAGGTCTGAAAACACCCTAACGGGGTCGCAATGAGCCACTTCTCTGACAAGGGCATGCATCCTAAGACTACTAGTATGGTGATGGGTGCAGTATAAATACCTAATAACATAACACAAAATAACATAACAAAACATTATACTGGCATAGAATCATGTAGGTTTAAAAATGCACAAGAGTATAGATGTTGTGTCTCAGCATCAGGGTACACTATAAGTGGGTGCACTCAGAGTAATGGTATCATAGTTTAACACTTTAAAGGTGACCAGTTCGTTCAGGCTCCTATCAATAAAATCATCTTTCCTGCAATGAATGACAGCCATGTCACATGCAACATCTGATAGCCCAATCTCACTCCTCTATGAAAGAGAAACTATGAATGGTTCATGGAGCAGGGTCATAAAGGACTCTGCTCTAATGATACTGTGTAGCAAGCTCGGATGTCAGCCCTCCTTGTACAAAAACAGTCAGAAGCTGGCTCACTCTGTGCCCGGATGACTCAGGGCCCACTGCTGCTCAAGCCTCTTTATACTACTTTCCGCAGGTTCCAAAAGCTCAAAAGACACTCATAGTCAGCCCTGGTGCAGAGCTGCTATGTGGACTCTCCCACATCTTCTGCTCACCTTACCTCTGCAGAGGCACCTGCCATCTTTACTGTGTGGCCTCTCTCCATGCCTCAGGGGGATGGAATATTCCCTCCTTCATCTGATCAAGGGGGCGAGCAAGAAGGACGCTGTTGAACTGTTGGACCTGCAACTTCAGATTCAAAGAGTCACATGAGTGTGGTATCAGAGTTCCAAGTACAAGAAATAACATACTCGGATTCTTTAAAAACCCAGAGAGGGTGAGTGAACTGATGGAGGGTTTCAGGGCGCACCAGCCCTGAAATCTTGCTTTTTAGAGTAGGGAGATGGATACTGCATTATGGAAGTTAATTTTTCTTAGATTAGATCTGCGTTAAACCAGATTTGTTTTGGTCCTCCATCATGACACAATCAACATTTTGTTTTTCCGAGGCAGCATGGCTGGCAGCTGCAAGATGACTGCCTGACTAGGGAGCTCTGTATTCCAACTCCATAATGGAAGACGTTTGGAGACCCCTGACACGTTGCACTTACTAGTTTGATGCGGAGTGGTCAGTGAGGCAGCCGACATTGCCTGCTTCTTCCCTGCTGCTGTGCTTGTGAGGAACGCTGTGATGCACTGGAACCACGGCCGCCCATCCTGAGGGCAGTAGCCACTGAGCCCACGTGCCTCTGCTTCAGATGGACTGGAGGAGGCAAGTAGGGCATGCTGCTGGCTTTGGAGTTCCTGTCATGTTTGTGCTGTGGGCAAGGAGGTTTCTTGTCTAGCTGGTGAGCTTGAAAGAGTGCGGAAGAGCCCTAGATGTGTAGAGAGCAAGGCCTCGGCAGAGTGTGATGGAAGGGCATGACAAGTAGGCCTTCCACATTACTATCCCTGGGTGGTGTAGAGCTGGTGGACATCTTGGAAGGGAGCCTGTATGCTTGCAAATTATGAAGCTTTCAAATGCCTGACATGTCTGCAACCCCCTGGTTTAATGGGGAACCGAGGCAAGTCATCATAAATCGGGCAGAGACATTGAACAGCCTTTCCTTAATGGTCTCAGGCCACCTGGCAAACATGTATGGGAGTAGTTGTGAATCTAAAAATACAGAATATCTTCTAAGAAAGCACTAACATTTGGTAAGGGGAAGAGACCTGTGTTGACATCTAACAACAGACCTGCCCCGCCAACCCATGCAGCTGATTCACAAATGGGCAATGTCTGTCTAATTACTGCAGATCTCTGGACACAGAAGACTATTTCTTCAATTGATCATGGAACACAAGACGTCCAAGAGAAAATTAAGTCCTTCCAAAAAGATATGGGCCATATAGCAGGAAGATGGAACATGCAAAACCGAAGGGAAGGCATGGAGCACTTTCAGGGAAGACTATGCAAACTAGAGGCAGCCGCCAATCAGCACAAGGACAACTTGGAAAGGTCTGACATGGGAATGTGGCTGGAAAAATGGTTGCCCTATGTGTTGCAACTTCACTGTGATACTAGGCTAGAGATGCAAAGGGTACATCAGCTGGGACGGGAAGTGAATCAAAATGCAAAAATCGAGGCCGCTGATTGTGTATCTTCTGAGATACACCCACTTGGTCCAGATTCTGGAGGAAGCGAAGAAAAGAACAGAACACCTATGATGCAATGGAAATCAAGCATATATTTCACAAGAGTTCTTTGAGAGCACCGTGATCAAGAGGAAGCAATTCCTTTCAATACGCCCTGAGCTATGCTGCAGAGGCATGTGTTATGGTCTCGTGGCCACCGCAAAAATAGCTGTCACAGCTGCCACAGCCCTCTCAAAGTTCTTTGACGGACCAACTAACCTCAGGTGTTCCATGCAAGCAATGTCAGAACACCCTATGTACATCACTCTATCCCTCTACCTTGAAAGTAAAAGGCATGTGCAAAGACAAGTTAAGATGGCAAAATGATCACATTAGCTGAGATGTGGAAATTAGATTATCGCAATATTGATTCCAGGAAACTCCCACGGCAAGATCAAGGTCTGGGTCACTGGACTCGCACCTGCACCAGTTCCAGAACAAGATGCAAGAGACAAGTCCAGATTCCCAATTAAATCCAATAAGCTACAGTTTTGGACGCCGAGTAAGATGACTGTACGCATCCACTGCTACCCGCATAATATACAAGTTTGGACTTAGTTTTGGAGTTGGGAATGAGGCAGCACTTGTGGGTACTCCTCCCATGATACCTCATCTTGTCTGGGGCCGGTGGCGTTTCCACTCGGGCATGTGGCTAGTTTTGGTAGACAACTGCAGATTTGCTCATGTAGGTGCATGGGGAGTACCTACAGTAGGGTGATTTGACTCATTGGATCAAATGGTTCCTACTTCTCAAGGGGTCATCAGATACCAAAAGTCACTTACCCTGGTTCTTCCCTTCTCCTGTCTTTGTTTGTCTTTCCATATCTCCTCCTTCCTCTCCTATGTCTCTTTAGAGTGTGATTCTGAAAATATAATGAACACGTATTACTGTGCAGTACTTAAGAAGATCCCTGATGGCTTAGGTTCGATTGCAGGGAGTGGTGTTGAACTTCAGATTGTGGTTAGGACTCAATGGCTCCACCCATTGAAATGCACACCCTAAGATGATAAATGTTATCTCTTGGAATGTAAAAGGGCTCAGGTTACTGATCAAAAGGACACGGTCATTAAGCATTTAAGTAAACTAGATGCACATATAGCTAGATGACAAAGAATGCATGAAGTTTAAGGGACCATGGGTAGGGCAGGAGTGCTTTTGAAGTGCTTCTGGTCGAAATGGAGAGGACCCCATACTATTCTACAAACAAGCTTTCATTTAATGTTGTAAGATCCCAGGTTGATGTAGGGGCAGTTGGGTTTTAGTCTAGTGCACTGTAAATGGTACACCAACATTGAGCACTTTATCCAAGCCAATAATCTGATCGATGTGTGGAGACTGTGTAACTCCACAGAACCGGAGCACACATTTGATTCCTATATGGACGTCTCATATTCAAGAGTAGACTAAATATTCCTATCTAAGGGGATGGTGAAACATGTAGTGAATGCAGAGATATAACCCCTGCTTATATCTGACCATGCTGCAGTGATTATGGCTCTGGGACTAGGAATGTAAATGGCGTTTAAATATTCACCTCCTGAGAGCAAAGGTATTTAAGAATTTGGCTGAGCAGTATACATGTGAGTTCTTCTTGAGGAATGAAGTCGGGGGTACATCACTTACAGTGGTGTTGGATGCCTACAAAGCCACCCTCAGTGGACATGTTCTTGGGTATGTTGCCAAATAAAAAGCAAGACAGCAAAACTTCAGGCGACCAAGCCTCTGTCTGCCATTAAAACAGTAAAGGCAAAATATTTGAAGCACCCCTCGGAAGAGATTCTGAGGGAACTTCTTAAGTCCAAATGTGCCAGGATTCTATTGAAATATCATTCCAAGTTCTTCAGTGGGGTTAATTGAACGCCAGTCATGCTGGCCTCGTATTTGAAGCTCAGGCGTCAGAACAACAAAGGGGCAGCACTAGAAGTAGAGGGCTCGGCCATTGTGAATGACAAGGAGATTGTGAAGGAGTTTGCAAAGTGCTATCCATCTTTATATACTCCCGAAGCGATCCAGGACCCCTCCAAAATCACTTCTTGTATGAAAGATACTCCACAAACTTCCCGCAACCTGATCACTAAGAGCAAACGTGCTGCCTTGGAACAGGAGATATCCCTGGAGTAATTTAAGTTGGCCATAAAAAACGTAGAAAAAGGGAATCCCTGAGTGTGGATGGTCTCTCCATGTACTTCTACGGGGCGTCCATGGATCTTCTTACCCCAAAGCTGCAAGCCTTGTTCACAAGATACAACGTGGAAAAGGCACATTTTGGTCGTTTTATGATGCCTTGATACACGTGATCACCAAGATGGGTACAGATCCCTTGGCAACAAAAAACCATAGCGCAAGTCAATGGCAGCGTCCACTACTCAGACCCTATATTCTCCAATCCAATTTGCGAGAGCTAAGCAAACATTCTTCTCTTCCAAGTACTGGTCCTGCAAGCAGTAAAACGGGACACTGAATCATATGTTTTTTTTTTCTTGCAGATACACTAGGACATTCTGGGAGGCCCATGATGTTACATATGTGTTGTTGCTCCCTCCCACTCTCCATGGCCGCCATCAAAGCTGGAAGTTTACACAATATGGTTGACGGGAATGAATTACTGGGAAGGCTGTTGAACACATTGGCCCTCATTACGACCCTGGCGGAAAGCAACTGACCTGACCGCCATAGCGTAAATAGCGTTTCCGCCATGGCACGACAGAGTAAAGTGCGGCTAATTCTGACCCATCGGGCACGAGCACTACGCCTTGGCGGAAGTGCAAAGTCCGCGATGGCGGAAATGTCCCCAAAACGCCCCTCACCGCCGTCGTACGGCGACCTAGGTGCAATTCCGCCACCGGACATAGCGGTCACCGTAATGAGCGGCAATCGGAAAATACGGTGACCGTAAATATACGGAAACGGAAGCAAAAACATGGTCCCGGAACGGGAAACAGCACGCCGTACACCTATAAAATCAGAATATTCACACAACCATTAAAAATACTACCCTGAGAGACATCCCAACCCGTCATCCACCCTAGTGAAACCAAAACAATGGGAAAAGTAGCGAAAAAAGCGTGCGACCGCAAGCGGCAGGTCCACTTCTCACGTGAGGAACTCACGGTGCTCACAGAGACCCTCCAGGAGAATGCTGCCGTCGTCTTCTCGACGCAAATGACCAGGACGGCACTTGCGAACAAGAAGGCCATATGGGCCCTGGTGGCACAGCAGGTAAGTGCGGTGGGGACCGCACCCCGCAACCCACAGCAATGCAGAAAGCGATGGGACGACTTGCGGATACGCGTACGGAGCATACTATCCGCCAACCGTAACATTGCCACAGCTACCGGGGGAGGATCGGAATCACCCATCAAGTTGACCCCCTGGGAAGAAATCTGTGCCTCCACCATTGGAATGGAGACCATAGAGGGAGTCGGAGGGATGGAGAAAGGAGTGCAGACATCCGAAGAATCAGGTAGGTGTCCCAAATAAAACTATGCTAAAACCACAATGTCCAATCATGTGAAGTACCATGTGTCCACATAGTGCAACAGAAACACATGTCCAGGAGAACGTCCACTTACATTGGCCTGATAGCGGACATTAAAAGTCAAATTAAATAAATAAATAATTAAAATTCCTAAAAACACCCTCTACACGTGCAGCAGGCACCCCCTAACTGCAGGCTGCAATACAACTGCACCCTCAATCCACACAAAAATGAAACTACCTCCAAGGCCCTGACCCAAATCACCCTCAGGTACCACCCCAATGCATGTGATACATTGCCATTCCAATTTCCACAGACCCATTAATAACGCTCGCCCTCCTTTACTCCACCACAGGGTCCGATTCAAACGACGAGCTCCAGGACACCCCTACCAGCACACCTGCAAAGAGGGCCAAGACCAACGGCCAAAGACCCTCCACCTCAGCTGCACGGATCAAGACACGGCAGCAGCACAAATCAAGTGGCAGCACACAGGAGGGGACTTCAACAGGCACCCCAGCAGCCAGCATGGCCACAACACCACCACCACCACAGGCCCCCCCAATGGATGCCACAGAAGGCACTGCTTCTGGTGGCAGCAGCACCATAGGTGACACTGCATTAATGGCAGCATGCTCCGACACAGAAAACGGTGATGTCGATGTACGATCCATCCATGACCTGTCTCAATCCCCCTGTTTGTTTAATCCCATACACCATGAGGATACCACGCAGGGGCACTCACAAGACGACGACTGGCCATCCCCCACAAGCCCTGTGTCAAGGCAACATGAGGTGATCAGCCCCTCTGTGACACCACCGCAAATGGCCATGGCCCAGCAGAGGCAACAGTCCCTCGACCAGGTGATCGTGCAACAGCAGCAACTGGCCACGCTCCTCAAGGACCATGCTGATGAATGTGGGGGTACCAAGGCAGCCATAGAAACATGTACAGAGACACTAAGGGCAGAAATGGAGAGAAGCACCGAGAGCCTGAGAGTACAAATGGAGAGAAGCACCGAGAGCCTGAGGAGGGAACTGCATGCGACGTCCAAAGACGTATGTGCTGAACTTGCCGCTGTGCGCCGTGTGCTCACTGAGCTCTCACAAACCCTTAGGGACATGCATGGACGTGAGCAGGCAGAGACATCATTCGTTGCAAGTTCCGTCCAGGGCAGCCCCCAACGTAGATCTGGGAGGAACCTGCGCTCCACAGGCAGGGGTGCCCCTGATACCCGGAGAGGGGGCTTGCAATAGCGTCTGCCCACTGACAATGAGCATCTTTGGACACTGGTGTTCGGGGGGGAGGTAGGAGGGTGGAGGGGGTGTGTTGGCTTACTTGGGTGGCGGGTCGATGGGGTGTGTAACACAATTTCACATATGCTATAAACATTTCACAATCATCCAATGAGATGTGTGGACATTGATCTTTGTGTACGAGGCCATCATAGGCGTACAGTCCATATTGTGCATGTTCCAGACACACACAGTGCCACAAGTCCCGTGTCCATGTATCAGCCACCAGGCGTGAGTGCTAGAAGCATGAATCTATGATAATCTGACGAATTTCACGGCCCTCCTGTGCCTCGCGGACTCCTTGAGGTTCTGCCACATCCCCACCCACATCATGACCATATTCAGGTGCTTGCAGTTCTGTGTCAGGGGGCATGGGCACATTTCTACGTATGCACATGTTGTGTAGCATGACACATGCCATGACCATCTTTGCAACCTTCTCATGGCGGTACAGGAGTGCCCCGCCAGACCTGCTGAGGCAGCGGAAACGACCCTTCAGTAGGCCGAATGCCTGTTCTATGACTACACGGGTACGTGAGTGGGCATGGTTGTAGTCCTCCTCATGCTGGTTCTGTGGGTTCCGGAGTGGTGTAAGGAGCCATCTCTTCAGTGGATACCCGGCATCACCTGTATGTGGACAATAAAGGATGTTTGAGGAATGACATTGCTACGTAAGCACCCCCCCCCCTTCCTGCCAGGTCATTGCCGCATCACATACCCCACATTATCATGCATGAAATGAGACTCACCGAGTAGCCAGGATCTGTTCCCTGCATGTCGCTCCATGTAGCGTGGTATTGTAGAGTTCCGTAAGACCATGGAATCATGGGTTGATCCAGGAAATCGGGCACAACAATGTGTAATGATCCTGTTTGAGTCACACACCATTTGTACATTAAGAGAATGATATTGTTTTCGGTTGCGGTACTGGGCCTCCATGGCATGTGGGACAACCAATTCCACATGGGTGCAGTCGATGGCACCAATGCAACCCGGTATGCCGGCAAGTGCATGGAATCCCACTTTTGTGTTCGTAATTTCCTGCTCCGAGCGTGGTAGAGAGATGTAGTCGTCTGCGTGCTTCAGGAGGGCATCGAGCACTTGCAATAGTGTCCGTGACAACAGTGGCTGTGAAATGCCATGCAACTGTCCGACTGTGTGCTGGTAGGTGCCTGTGGCCAGGAAGTGGAGTACAGACACCACCTTCAGTAGGGGTGGGATGGCGGTTGGGCTATCTATCATGCTGACAAGGTCAGCGTGTGTCATGTCCACAATGGCGGTTATGGTGTCCCGGTCCAAACGGTAGAGGGTGTGGATCTGCTCATCAGTGAGGTTGAACGGATGTGCTCGGAGACGTGGGATTGCGGGCTGCCTGCGTGGTGGTAGTGGCTGTGCTGGTGGGCCTTGCTGGCCCTGCCTTGCCCTCCTCCTCCTCCTGCGTCTCCTCTGTGCGGCCGGTTGTTGTAGTAGTTGGTGTTCGTCTTCTTCTTGAAGTTGGAGTACTTGCAGTGCTATCAGGTCCCCCAGGGCCAACATCGCTAGTCCTGCCGGTAGCATTTTGGAGTGGGTGTGGTTGTGGGAGGGGGTTGGGTGTGCAATTTATGTGTTTTCAAGCTGTATAGCCTCCACCTGTGGTGATTCATTCCACCTGTGCAAGCTGCAATCCCCTTTGGGCGAGCACGTCCCGCAAACAACGCTGCAAATCGACGCATGGCATCTTGCTATTACAATCATGTATTTCATCCCGATGGCAGTGAGATATTGCTTCATATGTTAATTCTGCTATGGTCCCATTGTTTCACATACTATCTTTGCAGTCGGGAACAAACTTGTGAAGGGTCAGTGGAATGTAGTACTCGATTAACGGTGGACCCTCATGCAGCGCTGTACCGCGGTTCACCGACGGGCGGGGCGTCCCATTTGTGAGTGAAGCCAGTTGCCATTTTCACACACTGCCGCACTAAATGGATGGATTTGTGATTTCAAGCGGTCACAGATGCCTTTTCGACGTGATGTTGCAAATGAGGAATTCGAAGGACAGCGCTTTCGGTTTCCAGCTAGCGGCGAGGAGACGCCCACAGGTCTGACTGCAGATAGAAAGTTCTATTGTTTAATGTCCTTGGGACAGGGGCCATGCCGAGAATGCAATGATTGATATGAATAGTATGGGATGCGCAATAGCGTAGTGGAGGATAAGGCAGGACGTTCCCAAATACATGTTACTTCACAACACTAGAATTCCGGCCTGGAGCACAGTGGATTTTGCAGACTGCATTAAGCACAGATTCAATGGAAATTTCAAATGTTATGTGAGTAAATAATCAGGCGTTTTTATACCGGGATGAGGGAATGATGTATGGATGCATGGACAGATGATTTAATAGAGAGTCTGCCATGTACATGGCTTTTTGGAATCTATCAACTTCCTCTGCGCTATGTGATGCAGGGCTGCCATAGTGGGACCATCGTCTATCTGCCCTTGTTGAACCCTCCCTGTCTCGACGCGCCTTCAAACACTTGTGTCTATGCACGTTACTAATCCCATCTAATGGATTCTGTTTTAACAGACGCATGCACACTAACACTCGTTTGTAATAGTGTTTTCACCTCGATTTATATAGTTATGATTCGCAAGTGATTTTTGGGTGCGAATAATACTTTTGAGTGGGCTAGCATGCATATGGCTGTGGATTTAGTGTGATCTTTGAAGTGAGTAATTCAAATGGAGTTCAGATGCCCATACTATTCTTTTTCGTTTCATTTGGGTGACAGGTATCTCCTCCCCTTTTGCCGCTGCCATCTGTATGCCACTCCTGCAGATGGCTTTTACTCCCGACACCTGCTGCTTCGTGTTAATCAGTGGAGCACCATTACGATCTTATGGGATGATCGCCAATGGCCCACATGCCCTTACGCAGTACTAGTGGCTAGGAGCAACATTTCGAGCTTTCAGCTGGACTAGTGCCTACCTAATGGGACGGCCCTGCGGTTCTAGGCGCTTCCATGTTGCCTTTTTGAACGTGAATGTAGCCCCTGTGTACCATGGAGGAACAGGGCGTCACACAAGAAGAAGCTGGTCATTTATTGCGGATGCAGCCCACAATTATGAGATATGATTTGGAGTTCATTACCTAATAGCTGTATGGCCCGGGTGATTTTGTTGTGCATTAAATTTTGATTATGATATTGACCGTGTAGCGTTATTCTTTGCAAGTAATGTAGCATATTCCTATTTGTGGAGCGATGTATTGTGAGGAGATCTGCTTTGGGTTCGGCCTTCTGAGTAAAGTTGCGTGGTACTGTACTGGGCGCGTTTGCCTACGAAGGCCAGTAAGGTCAGGGATAGGGGCTGCAATTATGTCTGTTTTGATGATGTCATGCTCATGGGAGGGGGATTAGCTTTTGTGTGACAGATGCCGGTCAGCCAGGTGGATTGGTGGAATGATGTGATTTTCAGAATATGGCTGGTCACAGGTGCCTGTGTTTGCGTGCGTTTCTTGGAGGGAGACTGAGGTCATGTCCATTGGAATAGCTTCTGTATTCGTGCCATCTGTGCCCTGCTGCTCCCATTGGCCCCTCTTGAGATGTGCCTGGCTGCTCAGTCACTCTGCCAACTTGTGTGGTACATGCTTATGCTGATGGTTGGTTTGTTTACTGGCAGGAGTACAGGGCTGGTGCAGTCTCACTCAGGATACTGCTTTGTATGTTGCCTTACACTGGTGTCAAGCGATGGGGGGCCTGTTTTTGTTTGTCTCAGTTTTCAGTTCATGTTGCTGTACTTGAAGCTTCACATGCCTGTGCTGCATCAGTACGGCAATGGTGCCATGGCTAATATGGATGGCCACTCACAAGGCACTTGGAGCCCCTACATTCATTTGTCCGTTGGCATGCATGGGTGACTTGTACATTTCACTGGTTGCATTGTGTGACTTCATTGCACCTACGAGGAGTTGTGCAATGTGGCCAGGGAGTGGTGTACAGGCACTCAGTAGGGCCTTTTACGGTTGGTTTGCGATGCCGTACTTCTCACCATGGCGGAATGGTACTTTGCGCCATGCTTGATGGCGTTAGGTACATGTCCGCTAGGGTCAGAATTCCTGTACCGTTGCGCCATGGTGGTAATTACGGTTTCGCAGTGCGCGCGTGCGCGTACTTGGTGCAGTTAGCGTTGGCGTTCACTATGGTGTCGCTAATGGCATTGTACTTTACGGTGACGGGTCATAATCGCACCGAGCGGTATTCGATGGCGGTATTGCATTTCCGCCATCGTTTTTCGATTTCCGCCAGGGTCGTAATGAGGGCCATTAAGTGCTACAGTCGTTAAAGTCATCACCTCAAATTGGGAACACCTCTCCAAATCATTGCACAGCATGGTGTAATCAGGTGGTATACACCCACCAGATGGAGTCATATATAAACAGGAACGCGGCACACCCATCAGCAAGACCTCTCCCTTGGGATCAGCTTGAAGACTACTTGAACTTTTAAGCCCACCCCCCCCCCCTCCTCACAGACTAGCTAATGCCAGCCACCAGTAATCTCTAGAATATGGACCTGAGCTTCAAGGGTCGGGGTCACTGGCTACATTCTTCAACACTATTTTCTTCATGGATTGTGTTGTTCTGTATGTATTATGCTAATGTGTTCCCTTGTTTCCTCTCTCTCTCTGGCTGCCCACTCTGGGCCCTCTTCTTGCTCCTTCATTTGAGGCAAAGGACCTTGGTGTCATCTTCAACTCCACCTTCTCCTTCTCTGTTCACATCTCTGATGTCTCTAAGAAGTCACACTATCAGCTTCACCTCCTTAGAGGTATTCTTCCTTTTCTCACTTTCCACCAGAAGCTCACTGTGTCCAGAGCCCTGGTCCTCTCTAGGCTGGGCTACTGCAACAACATCTTTCTAAATCTGCCTGTTGATAACTCTTCGACATAAACAATTTATCCAGAACAGGACTGCACTACTTGTCCTTAGACTCAAGCCCAGGGATCGTATCTCTCCAGCACTGATATCTCTTCACTAGCTCGGTGTGGCTGCAAGGACCAAGTTCAAGATCCTTTGCAGCGGCCACAAGGCTTTCTGGGGCCTGGGACCACACTGCCTCCAACTTTCTCTTCCTAAAGAAATTCCTTCTCATGCTCTCCTTTCACCCACCTCCAACTCTCTCAGGGTCAGACTGCCTCTCTCAACTTGAGCAGTACCACCTCAGGTTCCGTAAGCAACTCAAGACCTTCCTTTTCGCAACCGCTTTCTCTCTTCCTCTCCCCTGCTGATGTCCCTGACTGATCTGCACACTGGTCACCCAGTCACCATCTGAACCCGGGTCCAAGCTCCTGCATGTCCAGATGCCCTTGCACTGCCTCTGGGCTCCCCCAGCACTTAAGGTTCGTTATCTGCAACCCTACAGTCCCTTCTCTCTGCACTTACGAGCACCCTTTGGCTGCACTTATTGAGTTACCTGCACTCCCCCCCCGCACTTCTCCCCTCCCTCTTTAAACACAAATATGTTGTACACTGCTGCCAATGAGCCCCTAGAATTGTACAGCATTATTTACTTTATACGTGTATGTTTCAAAAGCTGCCTTTTAATCGAAATCCTTCTTATTAATCTCCCAGTGGTGCTCCATACCCAATCATAATGTTGACTAATATTCATCTTTCTCAATAAAAATGTGTCAACTCAAAACAAAAATGTTATTTCTTTTTATGCTCTAATTGTTACACCCCTCAGGGGGTTTACTCCTGCCTGAATATAGGTCCTATCCTCCCCATGGTATACATATTGGGTTAGGAGCAAAGCCCCCAACAGATACTCTAGGAATATCCCATGACTACGAAAGGCTTGGACATTCGTGACCTAATTCCTTTAATAATACACTTATAACAGCAACTAATGCTTTGAGGGAAACAGGACTCCAGGACACTCCGGATGGAATGGACAATGACGATGGGCTGGAAACCGTCAATTGACACATGGCACACCCCGAGTGTACAGACCATGGGAAAAATCATCTCAGGTCTATACCATCTGGTGCACTCGAAGTGCAGGTAACATCTTGGAATATTGCCAGTTTGACAAAGAATACCCATAGTGTGAGTTCATAAGAACACATCAAGTGATATATTTTTTAGGAAACATGAGCTATCATTCCATCACACATACAAGGGTATCCGAATTTCAGCATCCCTGCTGTTAAGGGAAAAGGTGGTTGACCCAGTGGGTGGGAGGGGTGGGGGGTTGTAATCATGGATTGACTCCTCCCTCAATGCAGTTGTTGTAGTAGAGGACAATAGTAACAAGGACATCAGGGAATCGCATATATTCATTGGAGACCATATTGCTGCTGTTAAATGTGTATAATAGACCAGATGTGGGCATGGGGACGGCCACTATACAAGCTATAGGATCCAAGATTGCGGCTTGGGAGGAAAATTACAGAGTGGATTATTATATTATCACTGCGTCCGATTCCACTTTAAATGTTAAACCTCTGAACATATTAGAAAGTATTTTTGATGAAGAGGACCAGGCGTGGGACCTACCAGATCGAGATGCCATGTACCTGAAAAAGCAACATAAAAACACCAAACCTATGGGGAGGATATTTTCTGATCTGAAACTGAGTGCATGTAATGTGGGGTGCAAGGGGAGGTTAGCTGGGGAGATCAGCCGGCAAAACTTACATTTGTGTGAGGCAGAACAAGCAGCAATATTGACTATATTTTGCTCAACCTCACAATATGGGTATGTCTGAAAAAAGTGGCACAAGGAATAGAAAGCAATCACTTACCAATAATCTTGCAATTAACAATATGCCTGAATAAAAGAGGTGTGAATACCATGAGGATGAATCGCTTACCAATGCACATTATTGGCCAAGGTAGACAGACAATAAAATGGCCAGCATACATAATACAGAATTGATACCATATATTATGTGTGAGGTGCTCGAGTCATTGGAATAGGTCCTTGGTAATCCCTGACCAAATGGGGTAGCTAAAATGTAATCATATAAGGGAATTATCAATACAATTCACACTATAATGGCAAACCCTGCAGTATGATAACACGATGAACAATCAAGGGAACCATTTGGTATGATGATGGCTGCAGAATAGCCAAGCAACCTTTAATAGCCTGCTCAAAGAATGTGGACACATTTGATGGAGCTGAATGTCAGCCAGAGCTCAGTATACAAATCCCTTCCAACTATCCGTCCAATCTTGTTATTAGATGCACCCGGTTAATGGTCAGGGGCACTTAAGAGCACGGGTGGAAGATAATGCATTGATTACTCACCTGCAAGCTGGGTTTCACTCAGGGTTAAGTAATGTTGACCAGAATTTCAGAATATACCTAGTATTCGACAAATAGGTAACCTTGAGTTAGATGAAATTGCATGTTTTAGTTTTATGCTTGCAAACCACATTTTAATGTGTCCCACGCATAACATTATGGGAAAACTGGTGCCATGTTGGCATGCTCCGAAAAGTGTTTAGGGCGTTACCGCTTTTGTGTACTCACAATGAGGCTGTAGTCAGGGGAAGCATCAGTGGGCAGGTTTCAGAAGCAATTTGAGTACAGAAGGGAGTGCAGCAAGGCATTGTACTATCTGCCACCCTCTTCTGTTTATTCATCAATAACATCAAAGAAAGATTATGGGCACACCCACAAATGCCCCAGGGAGGGGTGCGGGTAAATATCGAATTATTATATTTGCATCTGACACAGTACTGACATCCTTGATGCCTGTACGCTTAAAACCAAATCCATGGTCTTTGCCTTCAAGAACAGAACACAAAGGTCAGTCTAGTCCCTGATGGAGAGAATATACAACAGGTCCGGATTCATGACTACCTTGGATTGAGATTCTCGCATAAAGGGAATTGGAATTCGTAGTTAGAAAAGGCTGGTACAACACTGGCGACATACTTTGGAGCAATAGTTATGTTCACGAATTTGCACAAGAATGGGGCAGTGAAAGTTTCCCTTGAGGTCTATAGGTTGCAGGTGAGACAGACATCAATTTATGGGTCAGGGCTATGGAGGCATATGGATTGCAAATCAATAGGTATACTAGAAAATGGCTTCTTGAAGAATATATTAAGGCTATACTCTGGCACCCCGATAATTCCATTGCAGCATCCAGAGCTCTCTAACACTGACCAAGTTCAGGGCTGCACTTGAGGATTTGCTTGCTCGCGAAGGGATGGGGGGTTAAAGAAAGACACCTTGGTGTAAATATATTAAAGATAACTCATATAGGATTGGCCAATGAACTGCTTTGACAAGACCCAAAGAAATTAATGCAAGGGCAAAGGGAAAGGTAAAGAGAGGTCTGTAGGAAGAACATAATGCCAAAACGATCCAAATGACCCCTTTCTTGCAGATGTGCTGGAGATTTAATCGAGAAACATGCTATGAGAAATACTTGGACCGCATGAGACCGAAATACGTGTGCTCCCTGTACTTCAAAGTTGGGTTTCGTATATTACCATCGGCTTATCAAATGAAAACATGGGGCAAAAGATAAACAGATGCATGTAGCTGCTGGAGCACACATACAGTAAATGAGAAGCATGTTATGCTCTATAGAAATCCATACTTGTTTCCAAGGTTCTCGGAGCAGAACATAAGGTCAAACACCCAAGCAATGTATTTCTGTGGATTGACCTGCGATGAAGCCACAGTGTATGCTGTGGCCAAGCATACATACACAGTCTGGTTAAGGAGAAAGGCACTTATAAAGGAAACGGTCTAATGTTGAACACAGGGATCATTGTTCTCAACTGTCAATGAGAATGTATTGTACCTTTAGTTATGTAGGTGGGGCGAGAGGATACATGAATAACCTGCCAATAAGAATGCACTGCAATCTTATTCATGCATCGAAGAGAGTTGGCTGCCAAGATTATCATACAGCACTTTTAATAAAGTATTTTTTTAAATGTCGTTGTAGGCGGCGAGAGCTGGGAGAGAGGCTGAATGACTGTGTTGCCAATGAGAATGTACTGTTGTCTTATTTATGTAGGTGGTGAGAGGTGGGATGCAGAGAACATCAAACTGTACTCGTTGTGATAGAAGTGTGTTGTAATTTTGGTATTGTTCTTATGTATTTATATTGTATTCATGTATACTTTTGTATTATAACTGTGTAAATTATAACTGCTATGCCTGAGGACGTTGAATCGATTATAAGCAAATAAATGAAACACAATCATATTAGCGATCATAAGTGCAGAATGGTCTGACAGCCTTGGAGCATTGGGGCAAGTGTAGTGAACACCAGCAAACATATGTTGGGTTTAAAAGGCTTGGAAGAAATCCATTCACCTAACATGTGAAAGCAGAATTAGTCAATCCGGCCAAGTCACACACTGTATACTACTATACATAGAGCCTCTTGCGTGTCCTAAGAGCTGATGATTGACTTTGATGGACTTTGACATATTGGAGCTCTAGAAACATTTTTTCTGGGTGCATAGAACATTTATTTTGTATTTATTTATTTTACATTTGTATAGCGCACACAAACCCTCAGGCATCAGGGCGCTTGTGGAAACCAGTTACATATGGCCCGTGGGCAAGGAGCATACAGTATAAATAGCTTCAGTCATAGTCATATGCATTTACATAGCTGAGAGATAGTGTTCTGTTGCACACAGGGGCTGCAAAGGCATTATCTAGTTGCAACAGAGGTGCAGTAATGAAGGGGTCTTTCGGTATAGTAGGCAGGGACGTCATTTCACCAAAATGCAGGGGTAGCGGAAGTGACACCACATGACCATTGACCTCTGGTGACATCACAACAAGTGATGTCAGTCGGTCCCCAAAGTGACATCATGGGAAGCGATGGAGCACGACCTTGACAAAACAGGAAGTGGCATTCCATAGCATTGTTCCTAAGTGCACCACGAAAAAGATATTTTTACGATTCACTATAATGTGATATACATTTCATACAAGAATGGACCACCACATGTATCATTAATTTCAGTGTGTATAGGCCCATATTACCAAATGACTGTGAATGCAAGCAGACATCCAAGGCCAAATGATAATGATGTGCTATTATATAGCACTTACACTGAAGCGCTTTATATAGAACAAATATACATACAATATCACCCAACCTGTGTTGGTACTCATTTATCAACCTCAGAAGGATGAAAGACTGAGTTCATGTGTTTAAGAACAGACTAAATCAGTGACTTTCCCCCTAGTGTCTGCTTGCAATGAATCTTTAATGAGTCTAGCAATTATTGTATAGCATTCCAGAAAGATACTATTCTTTCTTATTTAGGGTCACTGCTCAAAGTGTTACACTTGTGGAACCCCCTGTTCTTTTAAGAGGCTGAACAAGAAAGCCAGCCACTCCAAAAATAAAGAGCCACATGGCACTGGCTGGAGCGCTGGAGCTTATATTAAAAAAAATAGAATGTGCCACTGTGCGTGCCTTAGACTTACTTGCGCATGGTAGCCACCTGTCTGGCATCCACAGCATCCCACTTGAAACAAGTCTGACCTTGCAAAGACATGCATTGCATCAATGTAAAGAAACTGCACAGCCATGTCAACTCCCATATGGAACAAGGAAATAGCCTTGTACCATCCAATGTCAATATCCGGAAGTACAAAAAAACAAGAGTCCTCAACTTCCAACATACCAACAGCAGAACTCACCAACAGATAAATCACGGGCAGTGAAGGAAACAGATTTCAAGCACAGCATGACATACAGCCTGGAAACAGGCATCAGTCCCCCCGGGATGGGGCCACAAATGGGGACAGTGTGTGCATGCATACAAGTCCTGCACACCAACTGTCAGGGGTCACATGTGCATTTTGGTCAAGCATGGATACAGGGGAGGAACAGGTCTCCGAATGAGGAGATGATGGTCTCGGGAGTGGAAGTAGAAGTGTGGTAGCTGATGAGAAGGATGATAGAGGGCAGTGAGAGATACATGTATAGCAGTGGAGTGGAGAGAGAGAGAGGGATAGGGTAATCACGGTGTAAGGAGAAGACTGGCTGGTGGGGAGATGAGGAGAAATATGTAGGACAGTACAGTGGGGAAGGCAGAGAGAAGGTGGACAACAGAGGAAGACAGACACAGAAACACATGAATAAAACGCAACATGGTCAGAGATCCTGGAAGGCACATAGATGGAAATCTAGCACATGTTGCAGCGAGGAAGGACAAAAGTGGGTGATGGGGAAGGACAGACTTGAAAACAGAGACCACCTGTGAAAGTTTAATCAGCAGCTTTACACCACAGAAGCAACATGCAGAAATCAACTTGCCATGTAAACCAAAAAGAGACCCATGTCCACAACATCCCTGAAAATTAAGTGCCTCCAATGACATCCCCATAGCCCGCACTAACACCACTGTAAATTGACATGAGTCCAATACGCAGCTGTTCAATCTGTTCAATCACCCTCCAACAGACCACACACCCTGGACGTGACTGTCCCAGTAAGAGTGCGTGGATCACAGGCTATACTGGCAATACCAACTGTGACAACAGATGAACAGAAAGAGGGTGGAGTGGACAATGTACCACATGCATGTGGACAAACACAAACCTGCCCTGACTTTGACTCAAACATTACACCCCAGAAAGAACATTTGTGAGAATGCATGCAAATATCATGGTGACAACTAATACAGATATAAAACGAGAGACTGAGCTCATCACCTCCACCGGAAAATGTACCTCCATATTTCTGAAAGGAGGTCCAGTGCCTGGCAGAGGGCATGGGGACTATAGAGGTGAAAGGGTGCAGGGCGGACGTCACATGTAGTGAAGTCACTGGATGAATCAGGGTCACTGCAACAACATGGGACATGTCACCAGCCATAGTTGAAAATCATGCATCCAGCACAAAAATATAAAACTCCCTCAACCTATTGTTACCTGCACATGTCATCCTGTTGTTCTCAAGATAACCATGGCAGTTGGCACTACTGTGCACGGCTGCATCTCCATTATTGAGCTCATCATTCCTTCGAGAGGGCAACAGCACATCTCTCAAGGAATAATTATTAAAAAAGAATAGTCCTTCTTGGACGGGGTTATAATAAAAATAAGAAAAATTGGTCGATCCCAATCAAGAGGTCATAAAAAACAAAAAGCAGACCGCACTGGTCAGGTAAAAAAACAAATATGTCCATCCTAGACTGGGGGTATAATAAAGGTCCACCCTGGAGGTGGGGGGCGTGGGGTGCATGGCCATATCGACATTAGTAGACAAAAACAACACCAAAAAAACCTCCATGGGCTCATGTACATCACAGCAACAGTGGTTGAGGAGGTGTGGGTGTTCTGGGCCACCGATCCTGTGGTTGATCTGCAGGTGGCCGTGGTGGTTGATCCAATACTTGCAGTACCAACACCTGGTCTTCATTGGCCAGGGCCAGCCATGACACGGATGCATGCACGAGCATCCCAATGGTGGTGAGGTCACAATGCGCCTCATCACAAATGGCTACAGAGCCTGTATGCATGCTCACTTGTGACGCATTGAGTTTCTGGGACATTGTCTGCCTCAAGGCATCCATCTCCTCATGGAGCAGTGTCCTTGTGGCTGAGAGTTCATCATGGAGTACAGTCCTCAAGCTCTCCATCTCACGGTGATTAGATATACGAGATGCCTGCATCTCATGCCTCACGGCCTCTCTTTGTGCCCTACCATTTGCATGCAGGGACTCCTGCAGACACCTCAGATCATCCCGTCGGCCCTTAATGTTGGCCTCCATAACCAGTCTGTGGGAGTGGCTTGAGGACCACATGATCTTCAGTTGTTGAACATTCCAGGCTGCTTGTGGGGTCATGTTATGGGCCAGTCGATCCTTGCCCTCTGAAATTCTATCACGCACTCTGCAATGCCGGATGGCGGTATGCACAATCTGCTGCTCCTATACAGTCTATCCAGCCTGCACACGTCCACCACGTGTGCAGGGCCCACGGCAGCGCTATGCAGGGGACCTGACCTGTTGCTGTAGTGCCCCTGTAGTTAACTGCAGGTCTGCATCCCTCCATTGGTAATCAGCCATAAAACCTGACACCAACTCAAGGGAGGGTGTCCTTGCAGGTGTAACTAGTGCAGACTCAGGGACTACCACTGACTGACCTTGTGAAGACAGCTGCAATGCCGCAGACACAATGGCCCCATCTGACCTGCCCATTGGGCCACTCACCTTCTCTCTCAGCGAGTCATTCTCTTCTGGTTCTACATCCGAATCAGTAGAATCAGAAGAGTCTGAAGAGGCCGGTGCACCTGTGGATTTTCAAGGTACAGTACACCACGGCCTCGTCTGGTGGACTGACGTACCACCACGTCTTCTTCCTCCTCCTCCTCCAGATCCATTGCATCATCACCTGCACAAGGACAGAGATCGACATTTGTTTAGTCATGTGTCCAGAAAAACTTGCACATGTGCATCAAAAGGCAGACAGACACAAAATGGCAGGACACCCATGCATCTGATATCGTGACTTGGCACATTGTGAGCTGTAAACCACGGATATGTGACATTTGCTGACATGCAGCACCACCCCACCTCTGATCCAGTCCATGCCGTCAGTGGAAACAAAAACATACTAAAGTGGCAGACACAATGATGCAATGGATAAGGCATGTGTCTGTTATGCATCAACTGATGGACCATTACAAAGCTATCATATCAGACAGTTGGTACTATTTTGAACCATATGAACACATGCGTAAATTGACGATGCATCTACATGACATGCAATGCAGACAGGCACACTCATTGGCATTATTCATGCCCCTAACCTTTTGCATGGGATTTGTACAGTGATTTCTATTGCAGTATACCTGACTGCCCACCTTGCCATGAAGACCCACCATCAGCTATTATTTGCCCTGTATTGTCTAGTATTGCCGCTTGCATTACACAAATTCATGTTGCATATTCACAAGGCCTGCTACACAGGGAAGTGGTCTATGGGCACTGACTCCCCTGCATGCTGGTCACACCACACAGTGTTATGGCTGGAAGCTCGGATATGCATCCTGACGAGGCATACTGTAAGAGCAGGTAGAGCAGGTGACAATACAAACATTAAACTCTGCAGCATATGATGTGTGTGGTCGACGTATGTCACAGGTACTTGATTTACAATGCAGTGAGACAGGCACCAAAACTGTGGGAATGAACGATACAAGTGGACGTGATATTGATTGACGTGAAACAGAGGTGTGCCCTGTGGGTGATGTGTGCCTGTCAGGCGGTATAGCAATTTGCACATTTGTCAGACATTCAAACCCTGCATGAAAGTACTAGCACAGCTATGTGGGCAACCAGACAGTTATGGAAACAGACATACTAATGTGTGCCACACATATGGACCACACAGGAAAATCACTTAATTCTGGCCATGTGACAGACTTGTACACGGTAGTAAACATGCATTGACCAAGTATGACTGACAACTGCAGCCCGCTGTACAGCTACACAAATATGGGTAGGTCAACCATGATTGTCCACACATATGATGCACACATATACCACTCACCAGATATGTCTTCAACAGTCTCCATACCTCCCACATCTTGCACCTGCTCAATGCTGATGTATTGACTTGTGGCCTCTTCGATTGGAGTCAGCTCGTCCTCCTCTGATGGCCGCCCCCAGTGGCCAGTGCAGAGGCCAGGTTGCCACTGAGCTTGTGCTTGTTCCTCTGTGTGAAATCTTTCCACTGCTTCTGGACCAGATCAGTACAGATTGGCCTCTGTACACCTAAGGCTTTAAAGCAGTCTGTGACATGCTGCCAATGCACCAATCGATGTGCGCTTGTAAACGTGCTCCCCGAATATGGGAACATCTCACGATGGTGATCGGTCACATAGTCAATGCGGATCTGGAGCTACTCATCAGTGAAGTGCCTCTTCCTCTGCGGACCCGACTCCTATGCTGTGTCTTGTGTTGGAACCTCTTCCTGTTCTACAGCGCGTCTCCTCTTGGCACTAGTGGCCATAGGTGGTGCTGATTCACCTGTCCGGCTGTGACCACATCAACATACAGCTCAGACCGACCACGTCCTCCTGGGTTGGGGCAGATGTGTCCTCACCACGTCCCCGACCCGTCCACTTCCTTTCCCTCTTGGGGCCTTTCCACTCATGCTTCATATGTAAAGGAGAAATGGAAGGCACACCAAGATATTGTTCTGGACAACATGAGGAAGGGAACAGTCTACGTGATGTGCAATGTAGATGTGTGGTCCAGCAAGGCCCCAATGTACACCAAAAGCAAAAAATATGGTACGCGATACCAGAGGCACCCTAATAAAGAAGAATTGCATATGCGTCACCCGTAAAGCTTCTGAAAGATGAAAAAGAGGTATGCAATACGCAGAAGCACCCTTATACTCAGAAATTGAGTATGCGATACCCAGAAAGCTTCCAAAAGGTGACAAAAGCGGTACCGGATACATAGTAGGCCTCAAAATGCGAAAAATACATGTACATATCCGCTCAGGCAACACCCAAAAATAAAAAGGTGGTACACGTTATCTGAAGGAAACAGCTTGCGTAGCACCCCCAAATACGTGTATGCGATACTTGTCTGTCTCCTACCTTCGGACAAACACAACCAGTGATGCGCATTGCACACCTTATATTACACCATCATTGCTGTGAGCCGTGTAGGCATGCCATGTAGGTGTGCTGTGTCCGTGCATAGGACTTAACATACGCATTAAGGGCCTTTACTCTGTTTTGTTGGCTGCTATGGAGGAGAGATGTACACCACAGTACCTCCTGCACGTCAACTACCGATTTTGCCTTCCTGGCCCTGCTTTACTTCACTCACTCATTATCTGCTGCTGCCTGCTTGAGTGTCAGTGCTTGTGTGCATCCAGCACTGTCTTAGAGTGCCAGCTGTCTTACTAAGGCCCGCACTCTTGTCTTGGGCCTGTAACCACCTCTTCTGTATTTGGGACTTCCAGCTCTCCCTGCCAGCACCACCACAGCACACAGGACCCAGCTAAGACATACCGGCCTCAGGGTTGCCATGTCTGAACCATCAACATCCTTGGAAGACTGCAGCCCCCCCCACGTCAGTGAGGCAGAGGGCTGACAACGTCACCTTCACCAAAGTTGATATTCTGGTGGATTGGGTCCTGGGAGTCTATGATGACCTTTGCAACCCAGCAACTCAGTTGGGCAATGACATGAAACTAGAGATCTGGGATAACATCATGCTGCCATCAACGTGGAAGGGCGTCAGACTGTCTGAGGAAGATTGTCCGGGAATGATGGGATGATCTCAAGGCCCGTAGCCGTTCAAAGGTGGTGGCAGCCCTCGCCAAGGAGGTGTACCATGTGGGCTGCCAGTGGTTCTCCCAGGTAGAACTGCAGGTCTTCAAGAGGTTCTATCTAGACCTTCACACCCAGATCTTTGCGTGAAGAAGTCATCTGGAAGCTGTTTTTGAGTTCCCATGTGGTGCAATGCTCAACAGTTTAATTGAGGCATGAATGTTTTCAGAGGCCCCATTCAGTATGCCACTTGTGTGTTGGTGTGAGAAGCAGTAACTTGCTGCCTCACGCCAATGCTGTCCGTATCGGCGTCAGACATTGTATGCTTGCATATTCATGGGTATTGGCTGTATTTTTCTTCAGTGACTTGTTGGACTCAGGCAGATGCTGTGTGAGATCATGGACCAAGTGCAGGGACAGTACGGATGCAGGCCTGCTATGTTGTGGGCATTTGAGGTACGTGCATGATGGACTCCTCCATGTGTGGCACACCTGAAAGTGCATCCAGGTAGACGCATCTGCTGAGAGTGACACATGTGCACTGATGTATATGAATGTCAAGTATTTGCATTGACATTGCAGGGACAGGGATGTGACGTCTCATCCCACTGCAATTGGAGCACAAGTGTGCATGTGTACATGCAATATCTGTATGCTGGGCCAGACCAAATGAGCAATAAATTCCGAGATATGTGTGGTGGCACATGCTGCTTGCTTGCAGGTCAGGAACCCCACATTTTGTTAAATGGATCAAAATAAAATGAACCCATGCTACTTTGCCTTGCAAAGAAATGAAAGGACATGATTGAAGCTAAATGGGAAAGAATACTGTAAAATGCCCAGAAACACAACTGTAAATTGGGGGGGGGGAAGCTGCAATAATATAGCTATATTTAACTATGTGTATTTTAATTTATTTACAAAAATAATTTTCAATAGCCTAGCTGACTCAGGCATTCCTGTTAGACAGTTTGGCTCAAAGGCCACATCATGCACCCCCCGTGATTTCCCATTGCCAGGGAAGGGACCCAGTGCTGTGGACTGCCAAGTGTGAAAATTACAGGGTGCCTCAGAATGCATGGCAGGGATGCTCCCAAGACCAAAGAGGGACTTCAACCCATGTGTTTCCCTCAGAAGTGTGAAAATGCTCTGCATTCAAACTAAGGACTTCAAAGGAGAATCCATGGCAACCTCTGGGCAAAGCTGACCAAGGAAAGAAATTTGCTGGGGGGTTGAGAAGACTGCCCACTTTTGAGAACAAAGCTAGCCCATGAAAATCAAAAGAAGTTTAAATTAAAACATTTATTTCAGTGATATGAAAAGGCAGTAATGTAAAATGCTGATGGTTTTTAATTTGATTTTCACGCCATTAAAATAAGATGATGTGGATCTTCCTACCATGTGGGGGATGTGAACAACAGTAAAAAGACATTTCTGGAAAAAGCATACATGACACGGTTATGAAAGTTAAATGAAAATATGCCCAACATTGATAAGCTTTTGTGTATTCATTTGTAGATTTTTAGGGGAAATATTTTCCATAGAAATTGTGAAAGATTGCCAGAAGGACAAACATCGTACAAACTTGGGGTTTGGAATGGTAGATTCCTTACAAAATATGGGGTCTGCCTATCTAATTTTCAGGAGGCTAACAATTGTAAAAAAGAGCATTTTGTGTCATAACTGATTTTGGCAAAAGTATCTGTGGTATAACAAAGCACATCATAAAACACACACCCCAAAGCTGATGTCACTTCCCTGGGTTCAATCTGCTTACAGGGAGGCAGCGA
Organism: Ambystoma mexicanum; assembly: GCF_040938575.1. Lineage (NCBI taxonomy): Eukaryota > Metazoa > Chordata > Amphibia > Caudata > Ambystomatidae > Ambystoma > Ambystoma mexicanum. The sequence continues at coordinate 457,734,401 of NC_090933.1, read as the reverse complement.
CTTCCACAGACTGACCTATCCCTTCTAAGAGGTGGGTCTAGCTTAGTTCTGCCCATATAGTAAAAATCCTCTGATGTCATCCAGTTTATGAAAGGAGGAAACTTAGGGAGAGTCAGGATATTCAAGAATCAGGACATTCATAATTCAACATCCAGAGATCCAGACATTCCACATCCATCCTGCAAGATTCCAGACTCCAGTACCAGACCAGGGGTAGCTGATCCAGATCCATGCAGTACCTCCTATCCAGGCAGAACCACCTATCCAGAATTAAACCCTACAAAAATCCCAATAATTCAGGGAAAAAGGGGGAAAGGCTGCTGACCACTTTTGAGATTATCCAGTGACCAGACCTGCTTTGCCCAGCTGATGCACCCGCTGTCCACTGAGACCAGAACCCGATTGCCCCGCTTTGTCCCTAGAGGAGAGAACAGCTGTTGCCCAAGTGACCATATCCTTGTCACGTTGTCCAGAGGCCAGGCTGGCTGTCCAAACTACCCCATTCAAGGGCTTTTTGTAAGTATCACCCTTGCATAGTAACCAAAAAGCTGCATCCATTGCTTTGTTACCTTTTATTATGTCCGATCCCATAGAAATCCTATAAATATCCTAGTAAATTCTTAAATTGTCAGAATACTCTGTCTATCCTGTCATTAGGAAAATGTGTGTTAATCTCCAGCTGTTAGCGCAATTCGTTCCAAATCATTTCACCCCATTGTATAAGTCCTTAGTACTATTTGGAATAAATTAATTTATTCCCATATAAAGAGGCACACAGCGTGAATGGGTTAACACTGCAAATTAACCTTCTCATGGGCAGTGTCCTTCTTTCATAATCTACCCACTAAAAAATAGTCTCAGTATAACCTGTAATTTTTCTCTTAAAACCTATTTTGCCTGTGTAACTGCTTTCACTATAAAATCCGGTGTACTTTTCCTATAAAGAATCCCATACTGTCCCCATCAAAAGTGACCCTTTCACTTTAGTATCATACCTGTCACGTGGCTTTGTACCTTAGCATTAAAACAGATTTCTGATTCTGTTTAGCTAATTTTTGAAGTTGTTCACCTATTTTAAACCTTGAAAACTAAGAAATTGCAATTTTGCCATGTGTGATTCTTGCAGCACTGTTTCCATCCCAAAGATGATTTCTAAACTGTCTGCTCGTTGTTTAGTACCTTGCCTTGCAGATTGTAAGTTTTCCCCATTCTTTAGTACTGTTAAACGGGAAATCATATTGTGCCTCCTTTCTTATATATATTGGCCTAAACCCAGTCGCTGTGCGAAGAAAACTGCGGTTCAAAGTTCCGATTTTGGATCGACTTCGCCGCCATTTTGGGATCATCCGCCATTTTGATTTCTGTTCAAATGTAACTCTGTATTCTAAAATGGTGGACTGTGTTGCCAACTTGTAACCGAGCCTTCCCAAACCTTGCACCTTAGTTAATGTTTAGGCTGTCCGCGGCCGAATGTTTAGACTGGGTAAAGAGACCTTGTCCCATGCCTGACTTGTGGTCATAGGATTGTCTGCACCAATAAGCCTCATCCGCGAACATACATCGAAACAATGTAAAGTAAATGTCGAACGTGGACACTGGCTGAACTGCATTGTGAAGGGACATATGGTAAGGCTTACTGTTAAACCTGGGAATACACTGTTGCCATTGTAACTTGTTTGTATGTAAACCAAATGTAATCCATGTGCATATTGTTGTATGAGCCATAAGTGAACTCGGCACAAACTCTGGACCATGGATTATTAACTTTCAGAGGGGCTGGACATTATTACTGAAATTGTATAAATGTGCAAATGTCTAGATGTCCAGTACCTCTCACTTCTCACACTGAAGGTCTGGTAATCACTGTGATGTACTGAGGGCCAGATAGCTATCGGATTTGTTTCTTTGTAAACTGTACAGTAGAATTAAAAGATCTGTGAATCTTTATAAGCCCGTGTTTGGTGTATTTCCTTTTGTGGTACTCAGCCTCAATATTTTCTCTTGCTTTTACAGTACAGCCACAAGCATTCTTGTGTTATCCCTTCAACCGCACATGTAAAATAACCATTCAGCAATTCCGAGTGCCATTTTGTTCATTTTTCAAAGGAGCTCAATCTGATTTTGGCCTCCCATTCAGGGATGGTAGGTCGGATTTTGTGCAGAAAAGAGGCAGGAATATTCTCAGCTTGGTTAAAATGCTGTGCACATATATACAATAAGGCGGTAGTCAGTAGGGATATACAGCAGAGATAGAGTCAGCAGCATGGTAAGGAAGTCAAAAACATTTGGAGTCAGATATTATATACGATCAGAAATAAGATAGTATACAACAGTTGAAACAAGATATTATATACAAGCAGAGGTAGAGGCTGACACTTAGTTTTCTTTCTGATTTTTGCCTAGTATACCCGACTCCTTGCTACTCCTCTTCACCCACACAAAACATGGTTAACAGGGGTGTGAGGGAGTGTTGCAGGGGGAATGCCTAACTTTGGTGCCATTTAAAAGCACTACCCAAAAAGTAATTTTGCTTTCATTAACTTGTGCATTGTGTATCTGATGTTAGAAGGTTAAACTAAGTGTATGCTATCATTTTCCTGTGTAATTATCACCACACTGGTGATTGCTGCCCTATATTGAATGTGTTTGATTTTTATTCAAAATGACAAATAAATAAATATTTCATTATTACACACCGGCCAGGTTCATGGTCCATTACGACACAGGGTGTACGTTAAGGAGGGTGTGAGACGGGTTGGCTGCCTTCTCAAAAATTGTATCTGAATGTAATAAACTTAAAAGTGTTTTTATTGTGCATCACATCCCTGACCAGTAGAAAGATTCCTGGTCTGGAGAACACAGTTGGGGCTCATTTGCTGGGATTGCGATAGTGTTTACACCCGTGACAGCTTAACACAGCAGGTTAACCTTCAAGGTAGTGATATTTTGTGGGGTTAGAAAACTGTGTTACATTGCAAAAGCGCCATCCCAAAACTTAGACCCTAAGTATCAAACCTGTGTGTAAAAACTAATCCTGAACTATACAAAAAGCAACAGAATACAGGTTTACCTTTAAATAAATAATTTAATAAAGGAAGAACACTCTTCATAATGACCACTGTGGAGATAAACATGGGTAGGCAGCATCTTCTGCATAAACTATTCGTTAGAGTAGAATGGGCAGAACAAGATGAGGAGGCATGGCTAGTAGAAATGATGCAACAGATCACCGTCATGAACATGGATGTGTGGCGGGATGGTGGCCTGTTACATCAAGCCTTAAGCGAGTTGTATATGACTCCAAGTATTAAAGAGGTACAGATTAAAATTGTCTGACTCACAGCCTACATATATATCCACATGGGGGTTATGTAGGAAAAATATGAAGAAAATAGAACCTTTGCACAAAATCAGTCTGGGCTTTTAAACCAAATCCAGACTGAATTAAAACTAGTAGAAGAGAAATTGAAAAAGAGCCCAGATACTGACGCAGAATTGGAAAACTACAGCAGCAGTTAACAGAGGACTTGGCTGTACAACAACAAAACTATACAGACCAAGAGGCCAAATTAGATGCATTAAAATTGGAGGTTAGGAAAAGAGAGTCAACAAAAATTGAATTAACAGATAACATATAACGGAGCTTGCTCAGAGCAGATAATGACTTTACAGAAACAGATTGAGAAATTGGAAGACGAAAGTAATACATTAATTATTAAATAACTCCACTCTCAAACAGAATTTGATCAAGAACGCCAGAAATTAAATGCTATCAAGCAACAAATGGATGACCTGACTGAACACCCTGTATCAGGAAAAGGAGGCCATAGACCAGGAAGTTTGCAAATTAAAGACAGACCTGGAGAGACGGAAGTCAGACCTTCAGGGACTGACTGACCTAAAAGAAGAGTATGAAAAAGTAATGGGACATAAGAGGCAAATGGAATTTGATGTATAGCAGGCCATAGACGCCCACAATTTGCAGAGAAAGGAGGTTCATTTACTGCAACAGAAATTGTCTCAGTGTTCCCAGGCCATACAGGTAGCACAAAAAGACAATGAGGCCCTCTGTGATGAGAACAGGGGACTCCAGAGCCAGGTGGCAGCTCAAGAGCAGGAAATAGAGGTAAGTCAAGCCTTGATAGCAGAGCAAAAGTCTCTGGCCTTAGCTTATTGTCAGGAAATAGCAGCTGAGAAGAAGAAACCAGAGCTGTTAGAAAAAGAGTATGCTAGGCGAAATCAAAACTTGAGGGACACTGAATAAGTAGATAGTGACAGGGCCACCGCTGAACAGCGTGTAATGGCCTCTGTACCCAGGGCCTCAAAACCATTTACTGCCTTGTATGTACCAGGTACTGCTAACTTCATGCCCCCCGGCTCACAAGAACAAAGAATCATGAAGCAGCTAGACTCTAATAGGTCCAGCATGATTGAAAAGGCAGGCCACCACCCATCAGAGATTGATAGATGGACGTGCCTTTACAGATTCCAAAATATTATGGCCGATATATCTGATCAGGAAACTCCTATGAGGAGAATCTCAGGGAGCTAGACCTACAGAAGCATCACCAACAAAGGGACCATTTGCTTCGCTTTGCAGAACCAAAAGAGTGTGAATTGAGCCCCCAAAAGAGCATTCTAAAAACCTACACCCAATCAGGCCAGTGGGGAGGATTCTCCACCAACCCTGGAAGTAGGATGGAGTCAGAAGACCACTCTCTTGTTGCAAAAGAGGAAGTTGAAGGGGGGTGACCCAGAGAGCCCCAGGCACAACAGGGGAGAAGGAACTAGACCCCACCATTCTGAGAGCAAGTCACAAGCTCAAAGAATCAGGGAGCGCCTCGAAGATAATGAGGGGACCTCAAACAGTAGCAGCTCTGTGTCTGAGGGTGAATGGACTCAGGTGAAGCGGAAAAAGAAGGCCAATAAACAAAAGAGAGCTCTAGTGAAAGACCCCATTAGGCAGATTAAGACTATTAGGAGTTTCATGACCCTATATCACAAAAATGCAAAATATTCTGTCTGGGAGCATCTGGAGCTATATGAACAGATGATGGACTCTTTCAACATTAAAAATATCCAGAATTGCATAGACCATGCCAAATGAACGTTCTCTCCGAAATACTCCAGCTTCTTTGCGGGGCTGGAAGACCAGAACCATTCAAGGTGGTCCACCTATACGGCGGCCATCTTGAAGCACTTTTCTGCTGACAGAAACCCCGAGGAGGCTCACAAAGCGGCCTACAATTGGCAGTGCAGAGAGGATCAGGCCCCAAGAGAATTTGTGCAGGAGCTGAAACGCGCCTTTGCGCAAACTACCAGGTGGGTGCGCACGAATAGTAGAGAATTTATAACCACCAATTTTCATGTGCTCGCTAAATATATAATGACACAGCTGGTAAGGGATTTTCATGACAACAGGACCCTGGACTGGGTAATAGAGCAGGCTACCCGGATCTATGAGGTCCAAAAACCTGCAGAAAGCAAAAACCAAACAAAAAACCCCAAACCAACCAACACTCCCGCTGCTGCTAAGGTGGCAGAGTGAAGGTTGCTCCCATTTTGGACCTAGAAATGGGGGGGGCCCAAATATACACCTTTCCAAAAGCAGCCAAATTAGAAGCAAAGAAGGCCTTATGATTAATCAGCAGCAGGTGGTAGTCAGCTAGGTAACCTCACCAATGTGACCCCTAACTCTGCTAATTATATCAGTCCCAGGTAAAAGGGCAATAGACCTATTTTGAGGACTCTGCCCGCTCCAGGGGGGTATCCAACCAGGTGAGTACTGCCCCAGGAAACTTTCCTCCCAACTTCCCTCAGGAGGGCAGTAATCCTTCGAATCCTGGGTTAAGTTTCTTCCCCCTGTACCTTCCAGACCCCAACCTACAGGACAACCTTCCTTTCTTTCTCCGCTTTCAGGAGTCCAGGCCACCCAATCCAGGAGGGGGAAGGCCAAGGGTGGAGGGTTACCAAGGGAATCTCCAGTACCCACGGTACCTCGGGAGAATGGATAGTTACCCTTCCCGAGAACCATCTAGGTTTGAGCAAAGACCCCCGTACCAGCCGGAGCAGATGTTCCAACTGAAACGCAAGGTACAGAACCTCACTCAGGATCTGAGTCGCATGTTGGGGGCTCAGCAGAACCCTCAGATGAACATGGCAGCTTAGAACCCCACAAACCAAGGTTCTGGCACCCTGGAACAATGATGGGGAGAGAACCCCGACAACCCACCGGTTCCAGAGGAGGAGGCATGGGGGGAAGGGGGGTGCAAAGCTCTAGAGTAAGCTTCCTTCCTCACCTGTGAAAAGCCCCTGGACACCCCAGAACTAAAATCTCTTGCCCCAGAGAATCTGCAACCCAGGGAACAGAGCGTGTGTAGGAGAAACAAAAAAATCAAAAAGACCCATTTTGTGGAGGAAATCAGGCTCTTCCAGTTTGAAGGGGAAGAATTTGGAGGATTCTCGGAAGAAAATCTTCTTCTTCAGAGACGGGGGAATTCCTCCCAAAGAAAAATGGGTCTTAAGAGACTGGAACTTAGAATGGGTAGGTGTGGGGACTGACTCAGAATCGCCCATCCCTGAACCCCAGGATTGTCATCCAGAGAACAAAATATTGATGGAGGGATCCTCCCCACAAACTGGTTCTAGTGACTGCCACCAGGTAAAAGGGGCAGCACAGAGCTAAGGGAAAAAGCGAATTTCGAAATCCCACATATTTCAGGATGCCACATTTTTGTTACAGATTCCAAAACTCCACAGTGTCGGAGTTCAAAATAAAATTGACCACCCAGCTTGCCCAAAATGCCCATTACCTTTTCCAATTGGAGGAGAAAGAAGGTAGATTCTACGCCCCTGTCCGAGTGCAAGGGCAATGTGCATTTTCAGAACTGGTGGACACTGGATCCCTAGCCACTCTTCTGTCCAAAGGGCCTTTGAGTAGCTAAATTTAGGAAGGGGGGATTGACACCAGATCCCTCTCACCCCTCTTCCTGGATAACTCCAGAACTTTGACGGGAATAAAATTCCCGTCAAGGGGACTGCGGATCTGGAAATTAAAATTGGGTGACATAAGGTGAAGCAGCCCGTTATAATTATGACTCCACAGGGGACCCATGTCTATTAGGTAATGACCTCCTCTGCAGGTTGTCTCCCCTAATATACTGTGCAAATAAGGTCCTCTGGACTCAGACTAACCGGCCAATAAAATTAAAACCAAGTGTCAACCATGTTAGTTTAAATGGCACATGCCACATGGTTGAACAAAAATCTGTTAAAATTGAGTTTCATTTCCAAAATAATCAAATACCTGACATTACAGTAATTGCTGTAGGACAACAAACTGGTGATGGGAACTCCTCGCCATTCATGAAAATCAACCTTCCTTCCAATTTCAAGTGGCATTCCACACTGGAAGGAAATACTTTGAAATTTTATACCAATTCTCAATCTGAAAATCCAAATCCTATAGTCAAAAGTAATGAAAATCCAGCTCAAAGCTTAGCTGAGGTTCAGAAAATAAGAGAACAGTTGTTCCTCCCTATTCAGTTAAAAGAGGGGAATGAGCCTGTTCTCGCCAGAGTGTGCCTGAACAACGGAAAGAGCTTCATCAGCGAAGCCCTGTTCAGGAAACTTTCAAAATATCCACTCATTCCCACATTTAAATTGATTGATAAGTGGGAAATGGGTCTGGAAACTCCCAATTTCAAACATCTCCGGCCTACCATTTGTATGCTCAAAATGTCCATAGGTGATAAAAGCATAGTGCATAATTGTTGGGTTATTGCAAGATGTCCCTGCTGCCTTCTATTTAGGCAGTGCCATTCTCAATCGGTTTGCAATTAATTTGGACCTTATAAATTACAAGGCCTGGTCCCGACTGGGGGGCAATCCAATGGGCTTTGATGATTCTGAAAAGGCATTTTGGTCAGCTCAATTGCTGCCGTATGTGGTTGATGTTCAAATTGGAGAGCTGGTCACCATCCCAGGATGGACCTGACAATTCCCACTTGACCTAAAAATTAAAAGAGTACAGAAACTGCTAAATCCAGACGCATATGTGCACCTCAATGCCCATAACAGGGTTTGGGGTTAAACCCAACACCATTAGTCAATGTAGAACCCAACACCATTCCAATAGTGGTGGATAACAGCGACCATAGGAGTATCACTCTGTGCAAAGGCACCATTATTGGAATGGTGGTTGAAGACCAGCATTTTTCCATGGATTTAGGAAATTAACTAATAGGACCAATCTCCCAATGACTGCTATGACAATGACAATGATGATGACATCCCGCCAGAAAGGATCTTCACCTGGCAAGGGGGTAATTTCCTGGTGTACTCTTCCTGCCCTTACGAGGGGGGGGTGACCTGTGACAACAGGAAGGATGAAGTGATCTTCCAGGTCCACAGTTACAGCCTCTCCTACCAGAAAACCTCTGTCCAGGTCAACACCCTAACCAGAGACCTCTCCAGACAGCTGGAGGAAGCCACTGAGATCGCAAAACCCGAAGTCTTTCCAGGCTTCAGGGAGATGGTTGAAGAGCGGGTCAACCTTGCTGATGTCTGTGAGACTGAAGAAGAAAAGCAAAAGTTGAAACAGCTGTTCTTAGATTTTCAAGACATCTTTGCTGTGGACTCGTACGACTGTGGTTGCACCGAAATACATACTATCTCAATTCCCACAAACCCTCGGATAACGCCTGTGTTTGTGAAGCAATATTGCTTGCCTCTCACATCGATGGAGTCCCTGACAGAAATGATCAAAAACCTAGAGTCCCGTGGGATAGTTCGTCCAGTCCACAGCAACTTTAATAATCCGGTGCTGGGGAGTTTAAAACCAAATGGCCAATGGTGCATTTGCGCAGACCTTAGGGAGCTGAACAAACGGGTCCACATATCCCGATGGCCTCTTCCCTACATTGACCAAGGGCTGGCCCAGATCCACTGAACTGACAAATGGATACTGGACCGTGCCTTTCAGTAGGGAGGACCAGTACAAGCTGGCCTTTACCTTCGGGGGGCAGCAGTACACATGGACCCGGACTCCCTTTGGATACATAAACTCCAGCAATGAATTCAACAGCTTCCTACACAAGGCTATGTCTGTCTTGGGTGAAAGGGGTAACCTGGCCTATGTGGATGATGTCTTAATTAAAAGCTCAACTGTGGAGGAACACATAGTGAAAATCCGCTATGTTCTGACCCAGTTGAGGGTTGCCGGAGCAAAACTGTCCTTCCCGAAAGCACCGTGGTGCGGACCTGTGTCAACTTCTTGGGACATGAAATAACCCCCGAGGGTCTTTGTCCCCAGGTGAAGAAAGTGGAAGCACTACTAAAACTGAAAGACCCCACAACTCTGCGTGAACTAAGAAGCCTTCTTAGACTGACTAACTACAGTAGGAAGTTCATTGAAAATTACACAGAGGGCACAAGACCCCTGGTCCATCAGGGGTGTGTCAAGTGGGAGTGGGGTCCAGAACAAGCCAAGGCAGTAAAACAACTCAAAAGAAGTCTCTCACAAGCACCTTGCCTAGCTTACCTTGTTAAAAACAATAAGGAGGTCTTCTTGGAGACAGGGTTCTCGAATACAGCTTGACAGCAGCATTATACAAAAGCATGACAAGGTCAAAAAGTCATCTCCTATACAAGCAAGCGTTTATCCTCTATGGAGGAAAAATTCAATGATTGTGAGAAGGCACTCCTGGCAATGGTGTGGGCATTGAAAATGTACCTCCCGTTCATCCCGAGGGAGCACATTGTAGAGGAGACTCCACACCAACCTTTGTAATACCTCCAAAGTGACAGAATCTGGCCAGGGAATGTGAGTTATTCCAGAATTACCTCCTGGATTCTGTCCATGCAAGGCTTTGCTATGGAGGTCAGATATGAACAAAACAAGAAGAGTCCCTTCACATAAGGTCTGGCTGAGTTGCATGATTCTGCCAGAGAAAACTGCCTCAAGGACAAAAGTCTCAAAACCGAGGACAACGTGGAGGCATACCTGAATTCCCTGAACAAAGTCTATGAAGAAGACAAGTGCGAGAGGATGCCCACAGTTTATGTGGACAGGTGTTCCTACCATGTTGACAACAACGGGGACAAGGAACTGGCGGCTGACGTTGGGAATGCCTGGGCCAATGATGCCCCAGAAACACTCTGCTGGGTACAAAATCGATCCCCGCAGTAGTCAGGTGGTGGAATTAATGGCAGTTCACCAGGCCATCCTCACTCCCGTGCAACACCGACTCCACTAACTGGTAATAATCAGAGATTCAGATTATGTTCTGAACAGGTTTGTAGAGCACCCAATCAATTGGAGAACCAGATGCATGCTGTGTGCTAATAACAAACCACTTAACCATGTCAAGCTCATACAAAATATTGATGATCTGGTCACCTCTAATGGGATGACCATCTATTGGAGAAAAAAATAAGGGTAATTCCAGAATAGAGGGGCCAAACAAAACTGGAAATGACCTGGCTGATCAGTTGGCCAAAACCAGAGCCATGCAGGGGGATCTCTTTGAGATCGAGTCCCTGTTGGTGGAAATCCAGGCCACTACTGTCACCAAGTCCCAGACAAATGCTCACAATAAACTCTCAAATGTGGATCTGATTATTGGAAAATTTTACCAACACATTGAAGACCCTGTGAACTTTCCTCTGACGGAAAACAATTATATTGGGAAAGAGGACGTCAGGGTGTTGATGAAGTGTCCCAAAATGTTCCGAATCCAAGACGGTTTCTTGGTAAGGAGATCCATCTCTGGATGTGACCAGTGGATGGTACCTACCTCATTCCGAAGCCTGATGCTAATTCACACCCATGGCACAGCTACAGCTGGTCATCAGGGGATTCACACTACTCTAGAAATCTTGCGGGAGGTTGCATACTGGCCACACACAACCTCGACCAATACTTGAAGGGGTATCTTGTGTGTGCACAATTTCAGCCAAGTTCACTCACACACCGAACTCCACCCAGAGGGGGATGGCACTGCCATGGTCAGATTTACAAGGAGATTTCATCGGGCCCGTGATTCACTCCTCTAGGGGGAACATGTACTTGTTAACAGTAAAATGCTTGTTTACCAAATGGGTGGAATGTCTCCCGGACTCAAGTTGCAAGGCATAAACAGCAACTGCCCTGATGAATCAACCACATCTTCTCATGTTTTGGCCTTCCCCCTAGAATCGAGTCAGACCGAGGAAGTCACTTCACCAGCGAAGTGATGACAAAGATGTGGGAGATACCTGGGGTAAAAAGGAAACTTCATATTGCCTACTGCCCATTATCCTCTAGTGGTGGAGTTGAGAGGTACAATAAAACAATTGTGAGCATTCTAAAAAAGTTTGTGGCAGATTCTGGGCCTAGTGGGAACATCCGATTACTGCTTGTCCTGATGGCCTTCAGATCTACGCCATCTTCTGCGACCAAAATGTCTCCATTTGAGCTAATGACTGGGTGAGAAATGGTGCTACCTCAGCATCTGCTCTATAGAACACAAGAGCATTCACTGATAAACTCCTCCACAACACATAAATATGTTGAGAATCTAAGAATACACCTTCAGCATGCTTTTGTGTATGCTCAGGGGAATCGGGAGAAATTGAAGGAGTGGATGATAACTCAATATGATTTAAAAACAACCAAACAGGAATACCAAGTAGGAGACAGGGTCTACTTGTACAATTTTCAGAGGAACCAGACTAAGGAGCGGAAATTTCTCCCTTTCTGGCGCATTCCCTTAGAAATTGTTGTCAAAATTTCACCTGTTGCCTACAGAATCCACATCCCCGAAGAAGAGCTGTCAGAAAAGAAATGGGGCCACATTAATCAGTTAAAAAAGTTGTCACCCCAGACACAGTTTGCAGCTGATTGTGGAGCCAAAGGAAAATCAAGTAGAGGAGACATCTGGAGAATGAGAAGAAAGAAAAAGAAAAAAACAGAAGGGAATAGGTAGGCGCCTAGGTATATTTATCTAACAGGGAGTATTTTATCTTCATTTTTATTGCAAAAATGTGTAACAGGACCATGGTATAAAAGTTCAATCATGTTGTTGCTTTGTTGAGTAATTTGTTTTCTGATATTGTTCAAAGACCCCTGATAATTATACATGTATGCCTTGTTCCACTTATGTCAACCTTCCTGGAAGACAGTCAGTGAAAGATTCTAAAACCTGTTTTTTCTATCTTCTATTAGAGTACTAATTCCATTCCCTCCTAAACTGATGAGAACCTCCCCGGGGACCTGGAAAGGGAAAGAAGGAAAGTGGGTGTTGTTCCACACTCTCCTACAAAAGACAGAAGGAAGATCTTGTCGTAGCACTCCCAGATGAAAGAACTCCACTGGAGGAACCCCACTCTGCACTACTCTCCCTCAACAAGAAGTCCCGGGAAAGCAGGGAGCGGGGGATTCTGTAAGGTACATTTACCAGCCCAGCAGAACTCCCCTGCATCATCAAACTGCATTTTCAGGGTGTCCGGTCAAAGGATCGAATACAAAGGGTTGAATGGTCAAAGGATCGACACCAAAGGATCGAAAACCAAAGGATTGAATTTTTTTTTAATTGTATATTTTTTTGGGGTTTTCGTTTAGTGAAAAAAAATGGTTTTTACCACAAAAACGGAGGTTGGGGGGCCCCCCCCAAAAAAATAAAAAAAAAATGTTAAAAAAAACACTTTTATTTTCCATCCTTTGGTTTTCGGTCCTTTGGTGTCGATCCTTTGACCATTCGACCCTTTGGTTGTCGATCCTTTGACCTACAACCCATTTTCAGCAGTTACTAGAATAATGGCTGCGCTGGGACTGCTGAGCACATATTCTATTGCATCAAAACTGCATTTTAGCAGTTACCAAAAATAATGGTTGCACTGGCTGTGCTGAGCACATATGGGGTGAGATGGTACATAGAACACCCCGATAATGGCTGCATTTATTTTCTTCATGTGCACCAAAGAAAATAATTCAAAGGCAGCCTGGCTCAGCACTGCTATGCTGCCAGCTCAAAACCTCCAACTGAAAGAGAGAATGTTCTTTCTTTAAAATGACTTTGCACTGGTGCTATTTTCATCCTTCAACATTACACAGTTTGGTTCTAGAAAAACACAGCCATGCTCATCAAAATTCAGGATGAACACCATCAAATGAGGGCCAGTACTCCTTGAGAGGCATTGTCATGTCCAGTAAAATCTGTGAAAGAGCAGAGAAATTAATTTCAGGCTGTACGGCAAGCGTTTACTTTTGCAACAAAGTAACACAGGCAATGCTCTTCACAAGAAGCTCTCTGTCTCTCCCTTTGCTTATGCCAGTTTCAAAGAACACTTTCCTTGAACATATCCCTGTGTACAGAAATTGACTAGATCTTTGGAAGCTTTCAGGAAGCAAAATGTAAGGAAAACCACATTTTGTTAAATGGATCAAAGTAAAATGAATCCATGCTACTTTGCCTTGCAGAGAAATGAAAAGACATGATTGAAGCTAAATGGGAAAGAAAACTGTAAAATGCCCAGAAACACAACTGTACATTGGGGGAAGAGAAGCTGCAAAAATATAGGTATATTTAACTCTGTTATTTTCTTTTCTTTACAAAAAGAATTTAAACAGCCTAGCTGACTCAGGCATTCCTGTTAGACCAGTTTGGCTAAAAGGCCAAATCTCGCACCTCCCCATGATTTCCCATTGCCAGGGCAGGGACCCAGTTCTGTGGACTACATAGTGTAATAATAACAGGGTGCCTCAGACTGCATGGCAGGGATGCTCCCAAGAACAAAGGCAGATTCCAACCCATGTGTTACCCTCAGACGTGGGAAAATGCTCTGCATTCAAACTAAGGACTTCAAAGGAGAATCCATGGAACCTCTGGGCAAAGCTGACCAAGGAAAGACATTTGCTGGGGGATTGGGAAGACTGCTCACTTTTGAGAACAAAGCCGGCATATGAGAATCAAAACACTTTTGCATTTATTTCAGTAATATGAAAACGCATTAATGTAAAATTATGATGGTTATCAATATGATTTTCGCGCCATTAAAATAAAATGATGTGGATCTTCCTAGCATGTGGTGGACACGAATGACAGTAAAAAGACATTTCTGGAAAAAGCATATATGACACGGTCATGAAAGTTAAAGGAAAATATGCTGACATTGATACGCTTCTGCGTATCCATTTGTAGATTTTTAGGGGAAATATTTTCCATAGAAATTGTGAAAGATTGCCAGAAGGACAAAACAGCATCGTACAAACTTGGGGTTTGGAATGCTAGATTCCTTGTAAATTATGGGGTCTGCCTGTCAGGAGGCTAACAATTGTTAAAATTTGCATTTTGTGTCAAAACTGATTTTGGCAAAAGTAACGGTGGCATAACAATGCACATCATAAAACACACACCCCAAAGCTGATGTCACTTCGCTGGGTTCAATCTGCTTACAGGGAGGCAGCGACATCCACAGACTGACCTATCCATTCTTAGAGGTACGTCTAGCTTAGTTCTGCCCACATAGTAAAAATCATCTGATGTCATCCGGTTTATAAAAGGAGGAAGTTTAGGGAGAATCAGGACATTCGAGAATCAGGACATTCATGAATCAATATCCAGAGATCCGGACATTCCACATTCACCCTGCAAGATTTCAGACTCCAGTGCCAAGCCAGGGGTAGCTGATCCAGATCCATGCAGTACCTCCTATCCAGGCAGAACCACCCATCCAGAACTAAACCCTTCAAAAATGCCAATAATTCAGGGAAAAAGGGGCAAAGGCTGCTGACCCCTTTTAGAATTATCCAGTGACCAGACCTGCTTTGCCCAGCTGATGCACCCACTGTCCACTGAGACCAGACCCCTGTTGCCTTGCTGTGTCCCTAGAGGAGAGGCCAGCTGTTGCACAAGTGACCAGATCTTTGTCCCGTTGGTCAGAAGCCAGGCTGGCTGTCCAAACTACCCCATTCAAGTGCTTTTTGTAAGTATCACCCTTCCCCAGTAACCAAAAAGCTGCATCCATTGCTTTGTTACATTATGTCCAATCCCATAAAAATCCTATAAATACCCTAGTAAATTCTTAAATTCTCAGAATCCTCTGTGTATTCTGTCCTTAGGAAAATCTGTGTTAATCTCCAGGTGTTAGCGCAATTCATTCCAAATCATTTCAGTCCATTGTATAAGTCCTTAGTACTATTTGAAATAAATTAATTAATTTCGCATAGAAAGAGGCACACAGCGTGAATGGGTTAATTTTGCAAATTAACCTTCTTGTGGGCAGTGTCCTTCTTTCATAATATAGTCACTAAAAAAAATAGTCTCAGTAGAACCTGTCATTTTTCTCTTAAAACCGATTTTGCCCGTGTAACTGCTTTCATTATAACATCCGATGTGCTTTGCCTACAAAGAATCCCATACTGTCCCCATCAAGAGTTACCCTTTCACTTTAGTATCATACCTGTCACGTGCCTTTGTACCTTAGCATTAACACTAATTTCCGATTGTGTCTGTTTAGCTTATTTTTGAAGTTGTTTGCCTATTTAAACACCTAAAAACTAAGAAATTGCAATTTTGCCACGTGTGATTCTTGCTGCACTGTTTTTCCTTTCCAAAGTTGATTTTCTAAACTGTCTGCCCGTTGTTTAGTACCTTGCCTTGTAGCTTGTTCGTTTTCCTGCTTCTTTAGTACAGCGACACACATTCTTATCTCATCCGTTCAACCACACATGTAAAATAACCATTCAGTCATTCTGAGTGCCATTTTGCTCATTTTTTAAGGGAGCTCAATCCGATTTTGGCCTCCCATTCAGGGGTGGTAGGTCGGATTTTCATTGTGATTTTTGCCCAGTATACCTGACTCCCTGTTACTCCTTTGCATCCACGCAAAACATGGTTAACAGAGGTTTGAGGGAGTGTTGCAGGGGGAATGCCTAGCTGTGGTGCCATTTAAAAGCACTACCCAACAAGTTATCTTGCTTTCATTCACTTGTGCATTGTGTATCCGGTGTTAGAAGTTTAAACTAAGTGAATCCTATCATTTTCCTGTGTAATTATCACCACACTGGTGATTGCTGCCCTATATTGAATGTGTTTGATTTTTATTCAAAATTAAAAAATAAATAAATATTTCTTTATATCACACCAGCCTGGTTCATGGTCCATTGCGGCACGGGTTGTACGTTAAGGGGGGAGGGTGTGAGGCGGGTTGGCTGCCTTCTCAAAAATTGAATCCGAATGTAATAAAATTAAAAGTGTTTTTGTTGAGCGTCACATCTCTGGCCAGTAGAAAGAGTCCTGGTCTGGGGTGTGCTGCATCTTTAAAATGCTTAACCCTATGTCGACGTTGCATTTCTTGGTGGTGTGTTTGTGGCCACACAACAATGTGCAGTGTTTACATGTGCATGTGTCATGACTGTGAATCATCCTTCACACAACACTCATGCAGCAGTAGACATCACGTTTGCATGGGCGCCTCTGTGTGTGTGTGCATTGGTTGTGTGTGTCAGTTCCTGGTTGCAACATGTTGCATGATTGATAATGTTAATGTTGTGTATGCCTTACATACATTGATGATGATAAATTATGTCCATGTCTTTTGTCCCATTTTCCACAATTGCTGCAGCTTGTGAAGAGGGCTGAGGCATCGCTGTGGAGCAGAAGGGCAGGGACCGTGGCACTAGACCCAAGTGCATACCGCAGCCATCCCTCATAGACGCCAGCTCATCTGAGGGAGAGTTGGCAAGGGGAGCCAAAGTAACATCAGGTGGAGCTGCTGGCATGTACGTCCCAGAAGGTGGTTGTGTTTATAGATTTGTCAGTGGCTGTCGATCAGGGTGCGGGATGGAGGGGCCAAACAGGGAGGATGGCTCTCGGGAATCATCCAGGGAGATGGAGGTGGTGGTGGTGGAGGCAAGTGAAGGCCAGCACCTGGGGTCTGTTGGAGGCAACCAGGAGGGTGTCCAGGCCACACCCTGGGGACAAGTGTACCATGGAAGGACCTGCACCACCCCCTGTCTCTGGTCCATCTACTGCAGCAATGATCACCTCCGTGGAAGCATCCACCCAGTCCAAGCCCCCCTTGCCCCTGATGAGACCAGACCTGCACACCTTGCTGGCTGGTCTGGCAAGGTTGACGGGTACAATTCTTGATGCTGTGACAGCTAACCATGATGAGCTGACACAGCATCATGATTCTATGTGCCTTTTCCTGGTCCAGCTGGCACATACACTACTCTCGGGTAGTCTCAGTGCTCTGGCACATTCACTTACCCCCTCCTCCACTGCCTCCTCTGTGCTCCAGTCGTCCTCCAGGGATCCCTTCCTTGCCAGTTCCCATCAAGGCGCCCTCTACGTCAATCCCACCCACACCGCCCAGTCTGGTGGCGAGCACGGCTCTGCCTTTAGTGGAAGTCCCACATACTACAGAAGAGGTGGTCACTGTGCCTGCACAGGCACAGACACAGGGACAAGCAGCAGTGGGACAGCTGGCACCTCAGGAGAGTCCTGGCACTGTACCCCCAAGGTTTGACATCATGATGGTGGGGTACCTGCACAGTCTATGCTCAGCCAGGTAGCAGCAGATGAAGAGTGCCCAGAGGCAATCTTCAGAGGACCATTCATCATCAAGGAGGCAAGCCAGGTGGGAAAATTCTGACGCCTGGCACGGGGAACGGAAGATACTCTGTGTTATGGTGTGTGTCAGGATGGAGTCCAGAATGCAATTTATGGCAGAGTGGCAGTGGCCTAGGGAGGCGAGGATTGCTAAGGCCAGGGCAGAGGCGGTGGAGAGACATACTTGGAGATGACCAGCCATCCTGGATGAGACTGGCAGGGATGCAGAGGAGCAAGACAGAAGGATGTTAGGGGGCCTGCAAGCACGCCAGATGAGAACGGAGGCCTTCCTCCATGTCAAGGACGAGGAATGTGACTCTGCCCTGGAGAATGCAATGAGAGACAATTGAGCCCCCTGCCTGAGTAAATAGTACTTTGTGTGGATTTTCTCTTTTGAGTTTTTTCATTTTTGATCCTTGGACAATTCCCCCCTCCAGAGTGCTGTTTGTTGTAGTGTACATATTTTGAAAACAGATCTAAGTTTCTTGATCACACAGTTGGTGCTGCCTCTTTGTTCATGTGCAGAATTTGGTTTACTATGGTTTCAAAATGCATTTGTTGTGTGACTGTCACTTGTGTTGGGAGCCTCACTGTGGATGTGTGGGATACACTCATCAATTGTGTAATCGTCATTCAGTAGTTGTATCCCACCCAATGTATAGCCACCCACCTGCACACATCAGATATCACCCAGAAGATGCTCCCATGTCATGCTGAACATCTGCCACTAAAAAGCTACATCTTCACATAAAAGATTTTTAAGTCTCGTGGTACACATCATCCATTTCCTAGGCTCGCACACTCACAGACTGCCTTCACCTAAACACATGCCTGTTCTACATGTGTTACTTGCAGGAGCTTTGACAGATATGCCTTCCATCCTGACTCCCTTGATTCATGGATTTGTACATGCTACTAGGCGCACACATTGCATGTGACTCTGTCCTATCAGTGATATTGGACATTTGTCCTCCCAGGTCATTCACCTACAGCGTTTTGAGGCCATTGCAATGGCACATGTGAACAATTCTATATCACATTGCATTACATTGGTTTGCTATGTAACATGTACATGGTGTGTTCACAGTGTAACTGATGCAACATTCTGCTGTCCTGTTTCTGTGCAACTGAGTGTGAGGTATCAGGGAGTCGTGTGATGAGCTACGGACATGGATTCTGCAACAAGGCCCCTAGTTGTTCAGACTTGCGGAGGATATGTGGCCAGTGTGCTTCATGTTGGAGGCAGGCTAGTGGAGTTGAGGTATGTTATTGGTCAACATTGGAATGGTAGGGGTGTAATGTGGCAGGGCCAGGCTGTGGCAGCGTTGGATGTGTGTGGGACTGGTGAGTGGTGCCAGGACCTGAGGGGCTGCCATGGGGGTGTCGGAGGTGAAGGGGGTTGGTGGGTGGTGTCAGGGCAGCCTGGGGGTAGTGTCTAAGGTGAGGGGGCTGGTGGGTGGTGTTAGGACCTGAGGGCCTGTCTGAGGGTGGTGTCAGAGGTAAGGGGGATGGTGGGTGGTGTCATGACAGCCTGGGGTAGTGTTGAAGGTGAGGGGGATTGGTGGGTTGTGTCAGGACATAAGGGGCTGCCTGTGGGTGGGGTCAGAGGTGTGGGGGGCTGGTGGGTGGCATCAGGGCTGTCTGCAGGTGTTGTTGAAGGTGAGAGGGGATGGTGGGTGGTGTTAGTGTTGCCTGTGGGTGGTGTCAGAGTTGAGTGGGGCTGGTGGGTGGTGTCAGGACCTGAGGGGCTGCCTGCAGTAGTGTTGGAGTTGAGGGGGGCTGGTAGGTGGTGGCAGGGCTGTGTGGGGGTAGTGCTACATGTGAGGGGGTTGGTGGGTGGTGTCAGGGCTACCTGGGGGTATGGTCAGAGGTGAGGGGGGCTGGTGTCAGGGCTGACTGAGGGTAGTGTCAGAGGTGAGGGGGGGCTGGTGGGTGGTTTCAGGGCTGCCTGGGGGTGGTATGGGAGGTGGGGGGGCTGGTGGGTGGTACCAGGACCTGGGGGCGCCTGGGGGTAGTTTCAGAGGTGGGAGGGGCTGTTGGGTGGTGTCAGGGCTGCCTGGGGGTAGTATTGGAGGTAAAGGGAGCTGGTGGGTGGTGGCTGGGCTTGAGGGGACTGCTGTGCAGTAGGGGTATATGACAGCAGTTTGGATGCATTGGGAGAAGGGGGCTGCTTCGGAATTTTGCTGGGGTTGCAGCCGTTACTTTGGGGGAACCTCATGCATATTCACAGGAGTGCAGCCAATACTTACGGGGGACCTCACACAGAATTGTAGGGGGTGCCATAACTTAGACGGGACCTTGCACAAACTGCAGGGGTGCAGCCATTACTCATGTCAGACCTTGTGTGGATTAGCAGGGGTGCAGCCATTTCTTCCGTGGGACCCTGCACAGAATTTCAGGGGTGCACCCATTACTTACATGGGACCTCATGCAGAATCGCAGGGGTGCAGCTTTTAATTAAGGGGGACCTTGCGCAGTTTATGTGGGGTGCAACTATAATTTACAGGAGACCTCATGCAGTTTAGCTAGGGTGCAGCCTTTACTTACGGGGGACCTCGCGCAGTGTCATCGGGATGCAGGATGCTGGGTCAGAAGTGGATGCAGAGGTTTGCGCAAAGGTTGGTCTATGGATATGGTTTTGGTTTGCAAGGGTGCATGTTGTGGGTGTTCCTCGCGCAGCATGGTTTACTTTGCAGGTGGGATTGCTTTGCAATTTGGATTCCATGAATACACAGACTATGCATTGGAAACTTTGCATAGGGCCGCGCAGAGTCGTTTTCAGCGTGCAGACTTTGCAGGATCAATACACACTTTTATATGAATCAGGGCCAAAATGTGCTGTAAAAATCTGCGTGTAAAGTGTATGTCATAGGTTTGAATGGTGGAATATCACCTCTCCATATATGGCAAAGGTGTTCATGATGAAAGTTAAATTGATAAACCCTGACACCAAAACAAAAACTGCACATGAAGCAACAATTCTCTTCAATGGGTTCCATGCCGTGAAGGAGAATCTCATCAAGTCCTGATTTTTTACCCTTTGCATTCATGATGGAGATAGCAAGACTACAAGTCCCAGACCGCTAAAGGACAAACACAATTTGATTAGTTTCGATAGAATACCTTGGGGCATATTGATTTTCACACCCTCTCTGTCCACCAAACAAACACCATGCATTCCAATGTTTTCATTGGGACCACCTTCATGGCAAAGCTTCATGACTGGGCTGCTGCCATTGGTGGCAGTGCTGACTGATTTGAATATGGCTGGACCCCTTTTGCAATGACGCAGACAGGCTAAACAACAGTGGTGTGGAAGGTTGCCCAGAGCAGCGCCAGTGGTTCAGGTGTATTCAAAACCTTCCACCCATCACTTTTTGGGTTAAAGCTCCATTACTCTCCTAAGAAAGTGCTAATATTCATTGTGTTCAGTAGAATACTTGCCAAAAACGTGACTTTACCCACATTGGAGATAACAAGTTTGAGATGCAAACCTGGCTGTAAAAATGAGCTTAAAACAAACATAAAATGGGAAGTATCAAATAAGGAAAATACACCAGCTCATAGGATGAATATCCATGAAAGCCCCTTCATTCATGCCGTTCAGCGTGTTAAGTTTCAAAGACGAATCCACTAGTGTTGATGTGTGACCCCATTGAAGTCAATAGAGGTTAACACGTCTGGTGGCAACAATGGTCCGAGTTCTACGACTCAAGTGAAACCAGTGAGTAATAATAACCCAGATTGTTACACTGCTTAGAGGCAGTCCACCATCATGAAGCAGTAAATAAATCACCACATGTTTTATTGCAATTAAGCTTAGCTAGGAGCGTGGTCCCCCGGAAGTGTATGAAGTGCATGAAATTAGCTGAGAGTGTTAAGTGAGTCCAGGATGGTTGACGCGAGGCAAATCAGGGGGAAGTGCGCACATGTGAAGATTGTCAACCTTAGACTCGTCTTCACTTTCCAAATAAGCCCCATGTCTGCCATGGAATTCAACGGGCCACCCTTCCTGCGAACACTCATTCTGCTCCAAAAGGATTGTTCTTTTTATTTTATTTTTTTATTTTTTTACATCAATGGCAAGATACGCCCAAACATTGGAATTCTTCCACCACTATGACAAGTTCAAATGCATGCTTGGGGTCTGTTGCAGCAACCGTTTGGTTTGAAAAATTGCTCCTATTGATTTCTTATTGTAAGCTGTTTTTATGTTTACCCCTGTGCTGGGACTCAGCAAATGAATGACGCTGGGGCAGGTACCGGTCTATCAGTGCCTGCACAGCGCCGATTTATAAACGACTTGCACACTTGTAACTACCACAAGGAATGCCATGGCCGTGTGTTACGTTCTGGCTCCGTGCAGAGGCAGAACGTTGAAGGCCTCTGAAGTAGGCCGCGGTGGCCCAGCTCCAGCCGGAGCGAAATAAAACACACCACACGTCGTTAGAGTCTTGGCCCGGAACTGCCTCTCGTGCGCAGGGGTGGGGCTTTTATTTAGACACCCTGCGTCATCGCATTGCGGGACGCGGGCGGATATAACATTCCTCCTTTATTATAATTTAACTTAACATTTAACCACACACATCATCAGATAAGCACATGCTTGAAAACACACCAAACCCCGGTGCTTTCCGCTTTAATAGTCCTCGTGAGGCAAACTACCACACATAGTCCTTGAGCCGAGCTGGCGGCTTGGTGGCAGTTCTTAGTCCATATCTCCCACCCTGGGAGCTGGGCCCCACAGTCTCATCTGGTCTCTCACCTTCCATCTCCGGCTCACCCATGTCCGGTTCGCTCCACTGCTCCCACGTTCTGTCACTCGCATCTTCTCCACCCTGGAAGTTAGTGGGTTCGTCTTCAATCAGCTGGGAGTCTTCATCTTCTTGGGGACAGTCCCCGTCAGTCCATAAGTTGCGTGGCACAGCCTTGACCCACAACGCATTTCGTGTCATCTGACGGTGTCCTCTTTGCACGGTTATCATGGTCCCTTGTGTCTTGCTGACAGTCCATGGGAGAGACTCATAGCGGGAGTCCAGCTTGGACTTTGTCAGATTCCGCAGCATGACCACCTGATCGTCCACCTGGTGGTTGGATGGTTTCAACCTCCTCTTGGCACTCATGTGGGCATTGTCATCTGTTCTCCTTCTTTCGGTGCGGTCATTGTCGAGCTTTTCCGGGCTTCTGTTAGGGTGATGTGGAATGGAAGACTTTATGACGGTGCCGAACATGAGGTCAGCTGGGGGGACACCAGTCGTGATGTGTGGGGTAACCCTGTAGTTTCGCAGAAAACGATAGAGGTCAATTTTCCACGGACTGGCATTTCCTCTTGATAACCTCAGCACTTTGTTAATTGTTCTCATGAACCGTTCCACATCCCCATTCGCCTGGGTCCACCTTGGCATGATGTGGTGATACGGGATGTTCAGTTCTTGCAGATAGTGTCTGAACTCCTCCCCTTGGAAGGGTGCGCCATTGTCACTCTTGATCGTGGTGGGTAGTCCATGTGTTGCAAACATCTTCTCGATGGCCGGGATGACCACCTCCGCCGCCGTGGATTCAACCACCTCGACTTCGGGATATCAGGAGTGATCATCGATGGCTACCAGGAGGTATAGGCCTTCTTGTAGTTCACAAAAGTCGATGCTTATTGCGTCCCATCTGCCAGAGCCTCGTTCCGCCGACTGGATTGGTTCTGGATCAGGTGGGGCTCCGGTTATCAGGCATGGTAGACAGGTGTTGACTAACCTTTCCACCTTTACATCTATTTGTGGAAACCACACTCGGTGCCGAATTCCAGCCTTCGTCCGAGCCATCCCTTGGTGGCCTTCATGGGCGAGCGCCACTATTCGGTCCTGCAGGCACGGCGGGATGATAATGCGATTTCCCCTTAGCAGAAATCCTTACTCTGTGATCGACAGATCCTGTCATATGGTGAACATCCCTGTGAGGAACGCCTTTGATTCCGCAGTCCTGTTGTGGGTGTTCTTCATGAAGGACCTCCAGTCGCCTGAGATGATGGCATCCTTCACCAGGTCGCAACATGGGTCTTTGCTTGTTTCCTCTGCAATGTCATCGATGCTGACAGCCTTTGGCCTCATGGCCCGCACCACCTGGCAGATATGTTCCTCGGTCTCTTCGGCCACCTGAACCTCCTGTGGCGTCGCCGCTCGAGGGTGCTTTGAGAGGAAGTCTGCCGGGTTTCCGCTTCCCGGCTGATATGCCAACTCAAAATTGTACTGTAGGAGATGTAGCAGCCATTTGGCTATTCTGGCCGGCTGGTGCGAGGAGGTGCCCATGAAGATTGGCAGGAGGGGTTTGTGATCCGTAATCACCGTGAACCTTCTGCCATACAGATAGAGGTGGAAGTGGTGACACCCCCATAGTACGGCAATTGCCTCCTTCTTAATGTGAGAGTAGTGAGAGTATCGGTGCTCTGTCATTGTGAGAGCTCTTGATGCATAGGCGATGGGCCTCTTCTCACCTTCTTTGGTGACCTGCATGAGGATGGCCACCAGGCCGACAGGGCTGGCATCCACAAAAAGTTCAGTCGACAGCGTAGTGTCGTAGTACGCCATTTTCGTGTCCACGGATAATAACTCGTTGATATTTTAAAATGCTTCCTGGTACGCTTTTCCCCATTCCCACTTTGCATTGAGCTTGGTAAGTTCTCGAAGGGGCTCAGAGAGAGTGGCCAGGTTCCGGATGAATCTCCCACAGTACGTAGCCATCCCCAGGAAACTGCACACGTCAATGGTTGTCATGGGCGGACTCGCAGCCTGTATGTCGGCAACCTTCTGGGGTCTGGTAAAATGCCAGTGCTGCTGAACTTGTAGCCAAAAAACAATATTTCTGTCTTGAAAAACTCACATTTTTCCTTGTGGATGGTTAGGCCAGCATCTTCTAGTCGGACCAGAAGCATCCGTAGTCTTCTCAAGTGTTCTCCTCTGTCCTGAGCATGGATCAGGATATCGCCACTCACATTTAGGACACCTGGTATGCCCCAGAGGACTTCTTGAATTGTCTGTTGAAAAACTTCGGCAACCGAAGAGATCCCAAAGCTTAGCCGCTTGTACCTTCGCAGACCCATGTGTGTTGAGAAAGTGGATATATACCGAGAGTCCCTATGCAGCTTCAACTGGTGGTAACCTGCTTTCAAGTCAAACTTCGAGAAAACTCTTGACACCGTGAGGTCAGCCACAATTTCGTCGAGGGTTGATGTGATGTGGCACTCCCGCTTCATGCCAGTGTTTGGGAGGCGCATGTCTATACAGATTCGGACCTTTCCCGGCTGTTTGGGTTTCTTTTTGACCACCATCGGGAAAACCCATGGTGTCGGCCCCGTTACCTCTTCTATAATGCCAGCTTCTTCCAATGCTTTGAGTTCTATCTCCACCTGCTCACGCATGTGGAATGGGGTCCTCCGGTGTCTGACGGCCTTTGGCTGGACCGACTTATCAATATGGACCTTGATCGTCTTTCCTTTCAAACACCCAATCCGGTTTTGCAGGGTGGGATACTGTGCAAGGATGTTTTCGACCTCTTGGGCTTCCTTGACTTGACTGATGAACTGTACTAGCCCTAGGTCCTCAGCCGCATCACCACTCAGAAGGCATTCGATCCCCGCATTTGCTACGTAGATCTTAGATGGTAGCCTGTTTTCACCGTGGCTGAGGGTGGTGCGGAATCTGCCAACCACCGGTAGTGGTTTCCTACAGCCATATGCAAACAGAAGGGTGTCTGTGTTCTTGAGGTCTGGTCGTGGTTGCAGTGTTTCAAATGTGCTTGTGGGCATGACATTTACGGAGGCTCCCGTGTCTATGGTCATCCATACCCGTTGGTTTTGGAGGGTGACCTGGCATTTGCGCCTCCTGAGCCCTTTCTTCTGCGTAGCATGTCCACGATCCAAAGCTGACACCAGGTATACTTTTCTCCCTTTTGTCCGCTGCTCCCTACCAGAGTCTTGTTGAGTGCCTGTGACGTCATCCCCTTCCTCGTTAGTGGAAGAGTTGGTCTTCTCGACCCGCCTTGCACGCGCTTGCTTCTTTTTCTTGGTCCCACTCTTCTCCTGGGGATTCTGTGGAGGCGGTAGTGGAGCACCCGATGACCGGCACACCTTGGCATAGTGGTCCTTTCTGCCACATGCCCCACATGTTGTCCCTTGCGCTGGGCAGTTTCGCCGTCCATGACGCGGTCCACCACACCATCCACACTCCGTAGGTCCCGGGATCCGTGGCTGCCATCTGGCTGGTGCGTAGTTGCCGCCAGACACATCTCTGGTGGACTGTCTGTTGGTGACATGGGCCACCATGGATGTCGAGAGTGCAGGCTGTAGTTTTTGAAGAGTCACTCCCATGTTGGCAGCCCTGGCATGTGCCAGCTCCCTTTGATGACCCAACTCCAGAATGCGTGTTAGAGAGATGCTCTTCTCACTCAGCACCATCCTTCTTAGTTTCTGTGATTGGATGCCGTTGATGAGTTGTCTCCGGATTTCTTTCTCGACATCCGTGAACTCACACGAGATCGCCAGCTTCCTGAGTCGGGTGTGGTAGGCATCCAAGGTCTCCTCTTCTGCCTGAAATGTGGTGCAGAACATAAAGGTTTCATAATCCGGGTTGAGTTGTGGGAGAAAATGATCTGTCAAAGCGTGTTTCGATTGTTGGTAAATGTCCTGGCCATCAGCAATGGTTAGCGAGTTGAAGATCCGTAGCACCTCATCCCCCACATTTAACAATAGGTGCGATCTCATTTTCCTGGCGGAAGTTATGTACTTGCACTCCATTGCCATTTCGAATTTTTGGATCCATGGCTGCCACCGGGGGCCAACTGATGATGGATCTGTGAATGGGTCAAATGGCTGAATCATTGTAGAGGAGCTCCCTTGAGGACGAGCTTGCGGTGACGACATCGACAGATTCGCCGCGAGTCTAGAGGGCGTACCGGGCCTGGGGGTGGACGTGCCGGTCGCCATAGTGGGGCGTCACCGTCAGTCGATGGTGTCTATCGTCCTCACCTCGATGCGTGGTTTCAGGTGTCAGTGGTCCCTGTTTGAGGCCGACCTTCGAAACAGTAGCCGATGGGACCGCTGCCTCGCTCCAAATGCCTGCTGCCGTGAACACACGTTCGCACTGTGTGTGCGATGGCTTCACACGTCGTGTAGTGGTGCCTCGGGCCCCTGGATGCCAGTTGCTTGTATGTCGCAGCACCCTGGGACCGCCGTGGAAAATAAGTATGACGATACCGCCAAAAGGGATGGAGCAAAAAAAAGTTATAATTTTATTTTTATTTTTTTTTTGGGCGGGGGGGTTTTGTGTGCCACCCCACTGGGTGTCCAAAAATCATGCATGCCGCTGCTGGAATACTCTGCTGGTAGGGCGTCGAGCACGTGTGCTGGGTCCCGTTTCCCTCGTCGCCAGTGTTTGGTTCTGGCTCCACGCGAAGGCAGAATGTTGAAGGCCTCTGAAGTAGGCCGCGGTGGTGCAGCTCCAGCCAGAGCGAAATGAAACACACCACACGTCGTTAGAGTCTTGGCCCAGAACTGACTCCCATGCGCGGGAATGGGGCTTTTATTTAGACGCCCTGCGTCACCGCATTGCGGGACGCGGGGCGGATATAACACCGTGCAGGGGAACTTCCCTTCATTCGCATGGTGTCACAAACTTCATGGCGCAACAAAGGACATGCGCACCATGTTATCACAAGCTGTCTCTTTCTTTATGTGCGATGGATTTTTTGGGCAGTGTTCCTTTGGTTTGGTGTTTGCTTCCTTGCTCTATCTTGAGCAAATTAGAGGCAGATGGGGATATTTCAAAGATTTGAAGCCGAAGTAAATGTGAGAAGCGAGGATCACCCTTGCACTGCACTTGTGAGAATGGTGAAAGTGCGCGCTGCACGTGCTTCCCCCATAAATCATCCTCAGCATGTTTCATGCCTTCCGTGTAATGAGGCCCATGGTCTGCAGAACACTTCGATCGAAGGTCAAGGCTTTGAATAGCCCAGAAAGTTGGGCTGGTGGCACACCCAAGGTGAGGGCTGTGGCTGGCAGCTCTCCTTATATTCATCCCCTTAACCAGTGCTAGACTGCTTCCGTCCTAGATCTGCAAAGGGACAAGCGACAACATGACTACTACTCTGCTGGTGTACAGGGATGAGTAGTGGCTAAACTGCCTACGACGTCCCAGATAACTACTAAACCAGCTGTAATCCCAATCATAAAAGTAAAATAGACAGTTTGCCAGGGATGCCTACTTCACCGTTGGTTGTAACATCAGAGTACGTGCATTAACACAAGGACTCCAAAATAAAAGATTGCTAAATGTACTTAAACACTCACACCGGGGTGCACTGGTACTGCCCGTGTCTTCATGAAACACACATTAGGCCTAATTCATGGAACGTTCAGAATGGTTCAAAGTGACTTTGCACTGCCAATAAACATGTTAACCCAGGCCTGATTCACAGAGCGGAGAAAAGTCACTTTGCATTGCAAAAGTACTCTTTGCACTGCGCCAAATTGTCCTAATTCACGGTGCAAATGAGTACTTTTGCAGTGCAAAGTGACTGCACTGCAAAAATACATTTTGCACCGATCTGTGAATCAGGTCTTGTTCAAAGTGTTTGTTGGCAGTGCAAAGTCACTCTGCACCGTGTTAAACGTTCCATGAATTAGGCCCATTGTATTATACAAAATGTACTACATCATTTGGAGGTAAACAGGCTTTACTTTATTCCAGAAAAGTTCTCAGGGATCATGTCAGGGACCCCATGTGTTTTTACATCAATCATAATCGGTTACCATGACCTTGACCCTCATAGCCCGGCCGACCCGCAAGCTGCCAGTTTGGCCTACTAGCTGTCTGAACTGTTTCAGGGTTTTATTTATTTAATGTATTGGGTATTCATAATGCGCCTATACACAAATGGTGTTTCAAGGTGCAACATGACACAGTGGGGTGGGGGGCACAGGGATGAACGGACCTACTAGGTCTTGTGAACATTTGGATCGTGCAAGTGTGGTAACAAGAAGTACAAAGGAGAGGGGGAGGGGTGGAGTGCTGGTCAGAGCAGAGCACGCTAATGCTATTGATGTATTGATTTGTTTATTTTTGCATTAATAGCAATGCCCACAACCCTGAGGTATCACAGCGCTGGTTACATTAAGTGCAGTTGACAAGTAAAGGAAGCATGTTTTGGCAGAGTCGCGCCCCATGGCATGAGGGACTACATCAATATGCAGGTACAAACAGGTAGTACAGCGCAGGGCTGAGAGTGTCATTCCGGTGGATACAGGTAACTGTAGGTAAAATGCCACATTGGACTGCCTCACCTCATGGTGGGGGATGGGGGGCTAGATCAACAAAGCAGGAACAAATGGATCAAATTCAATATTGGACAGCCTCACCTAAGGTGCAGGCTACATCAACAAAGCAGAACCACATAATTAAAATGCAACATTGGACTGCCTCACCTAATGTGCAGGGGGCTACATCATCAAATCAGGAACAAGTAGGTAAAATGCAATATTGGACTGTCTCACTTAATGTCTAGGGGCTACATCAACAAGCAGTAACAAGTAGGTACAATGTAACATTGGACTGCCGCACCTAATGAGCTGGGGGCTACATCAACAAAGCAGGAATAAGTAGGTACAATGGAACATTGTACTGCCTCACCTAAGGTGTGGGGTGCTACATCAACAAAGCAGGAACAAATAAGTAAGATGCAACATTGGACTGCCTCACCTAAGGTGCAGGGGGCTACATCAACAAAGCCGGAACAAGTAGGTAAAATGCAACATTCAACTACCTCACCTAAGATGCGGGGGCTACATCAACACAGCAGGAACAAGTAGGTAAAATGTAATATTTGACTGCTTCACCCTAGGTGCGGAAGGCTACATCAACAAAGCAGGAATAAGTAGGTAAGATACAACATTGGACTGCCTCACCAAAGGTGCAAGGGGTGACATCAACAAAGTAGTAGCAATAGGTAAGGTAGGTAACAATAGCTAAAAAAACAACACTAGACTGCCACACCTCATGGTGTGGGGTGTGACATCAGGCAAATGAACAAGATAGAGAAAAGAATCCATTGTCCAGCCGGACAGTTCAATGCCCAAGCCTGGGCCTGCAGGGAAGTGTAGTTCTCCCAAGCGTGTAGCCGTCACAGTGTTCTTCTATGCCTTATGTACGGCGAAAACACTCTGAGCGGGGTGCACTTCCTGACAATGCCCTTTGATTCCTGTTTCCCAGAACAACTCTTGCTGAGGGGCTGTATTCTTGAAGCGAGGTGTTACCTGACATCACAAATGGACAACATCTAATGGCTCCTATACTGATAGGTGCAGCAAGACAGCCTGTCTAGGGACAATACACATAGGGCCTTATTACGACCCTGGCGGTCCCGTAATGAACGGTGCCGGTACAGGACTGGCACCGTTCATTATGGGCTTCCTGATTACAAGGTCCCCTGCGGAACCCAGAACAGACGTCTGGTAAAACCAGATGTCCCTAGGGGGGCGCTGTTGCGCTCGTGGAAGATGGCCGCTTGAGCTCCAGCTCTGTCCCGTGAGGCATACGATCTCCTGAATTCGCCAGTTGCCTGCGACACCACATATTGCGGACCCGCGGCTCGGACGGCTGACGGGACCGGGCGTCTGTGTGCCGAGTGCCGCTTTCCGGGCTGCCCCAGCGGCCAAGTTACATCCTGCTGCTAGTGGGGCGGGAGCGGGTGCCAGTCCGACCCGGCTCCCGGCTCCAGACTATCTTGCCCGAGCCCCGCGGCGCGTGGCCTACTGTGGGGGAGGGGCGTCCTGCCCTGCAGGCGCGGCGGCATCGCCTGCGACGTGTTGGAGGCCCTGCCTGTATTACTCCTGCTCACTTCTCCTTGTCACCACAGGAGCCCGGGATCCTAGAGCGGACTGCTCCGCTGCCCCGTCCTGGGCGGTGTGCTGTTCGCGCCGACCCGACGCCGCGCGGAAAGCTTTTTGGTACCACCTCACCTCGGCGGACTCTGGGGGGGTCGGCCCTGGCCCCCAGTCTCCTTTTTCTCTGCCACGGAGGACTCCAGAGCGACCTGCTCCGCTGCCCCGTCCTGGGCGGTGTGCTGACCATTCTCTAGTGGTTGCCCGCCCGGCCCCGGATGTCGGGCGGCCCTGGCTCAGTTACCCGCTGCGACGTCCTCTTCCTGCACTGCGGGGGCCGGGATCGGCGCTGGACCCCAGAGCACCAGGCTCCGCTGCCCCCTCCTGGGCGGTGTGCTGACCGCATGGAGGGAGCCGACGCCCGACCCCTGCGTGGTGAGTGATCCTGACCTCGTCCGCCTTCACGTCCGCCCCTCGGTGGCGGACCCTACCCATCCACTACCGGACTTCCCACCCTTGTGAGTGACTGGTCTTTGGACACACGGTGGAGCCTGGGGGTGCCCCGCTCAATAATCCTCTGCCCCCCTGGATGGCTGGGGGTACCACGTGTGGATCTATCGGGTCCTGGTGCTCCTGTTGCCCCTTCATTGGAGACGGCTGGCACTGGGCTCTCTTCTCAGGCCGTGGCGCCCACCATCTATATTTTGAGCTCAACAGGGAACCCTACCTAGATCCTACGACCAGCTCCTTCCTGGACATAACTGCGGAGGGCGATACAGCGACCTTACTACCCTGATGACGGGCACGGGGGCAACCTGAACTGCCTACGCCTTCTGGACCTCCCGTATTCCTGATCCTTGGCTGGCCTTGCTCCGGGGTTCCGCTTCCCTCCACCTCTCCCAACATCCCCCGCCATTCGGATCAAGTGTCTCTCACTCCACTCCCGATACTGGGTTGCCCCCCCCTTAATAGGGTTTCTTGGGACCGATTACTGCTCACTGATCCCTGCATACATTACCTGGCCGGCGTCGCCCCTCCCTGGGCCCTCCCGCTTGGAGCGGAGTCGGTGTGCGCTCTTCTGGCGCGCGGCTCCATCCTCGCCTGCGAACCTCGGTGGATCCTGGTGCCTCTCCCTCTGTCTTCACCCAATTCCTGGGTAGATCCGTTGATCTTAAGTTCACCCTTCCATCGACATCATGTCGACACGCACTGGCAAGAAACAATCCTCAATCAACATCTTCACCAAGCCCTCAGGAAGCAATGGACCGGAGACGTCCACACAGGAGCCTTCTGCCCCAGTGGCACTGGAACCGTTCGACCCTCAAAAAATGATGGAGTTCATCCGGGATGGATTCACCACAATTCATTGTAAATTGGACGACATGAATGGCACGATATCCTCCATCAAGGCGCATATGGAGAGAACGGATGGCCGAGTGGCTGAGATTGAGACGCGTGTGAGCTCCACTGAGGACGGCCTGGGCTCCCTCCGGGCGGAGGTCTCTACACTATCCGCCCGTGTCACTGAGGTGGAGAAGAAAAACGAGGACCTTGAGTCTCGCTCGAGGCGTAATAATCTCCGCATTATTGGGGTACCGGAGGATGGGATACACGAGCCTATGGAGGAATACGTCGAGGGCCTACTGAACCAAATCCTGGATTCCCCCAAACTCTCACCTCAGTTCGCGATTGAAAGGGCCCATCGTGCGCTCACGGCGAAGCCCAAACCCGGGGCACCCCCACGGCCCATTATAGCAAGGGTCTTAAATTTCCGCGATCGAGATGCCCTTCTTAGGGCGGCGAGACTCAAGGGAGACCTTCTCCTGGGTGCGGCTAGGATCCACCTATATCCGGACTTTTCTGTGGCGGTACAACAGGATCGCAAGACCTTTCTGGCGGTCAAGAGAAGACTACGCGACCATCAGGTCAAATATGCCATGCTATACCCCGCCAAACTTCGGATTGAACATGCAAACCAAGTCTATTTTTTCACGTTGCCTGAGGAGGCCTCCAGGTTCATAGATGAACACTTTCCCGGCTGAACTGTACCTTCATCAGAAACCGCTGTGGGCTCCCCCCGCAGGCGCGTCGGAGCAGTTGATGTGACACTGGCTAGCCAAGGCATTGACAATTCATTGAAATGGATACCGCTGTGTCCCATTGTGGTCTCCCAGTGCTGGAGGGGGCCCCCTTTTATTGAAGGCGACCAGGCCACACTGATGATAGTTTGTGTGATTGTTCTTATCGTCCCTCATGATTGCTATGTTCGGGGACCCACTGTTATGGCAGGAATTGAATGGGTCTATGGGCAGGCTATGTTATGGTCTGCTTCCCACCATTGCACCCCAGAGACTTGCCACACATACTCCTTGCATTCCTGGTCGCCCGGGAGTCCGGGGATAACCCTCTGGATTCCACCACGACATGTTGTTATTGGACAGCACTACTCTGCATGCTAACTGTCCTCCATTGTTGGATTGTTCAAGACATGGGCCTGCATGCGATCATTCTTGTCTGGGTGATCCTTCTGTTCAGCTAGACCCCGTTAACAGATTGAACACGATTGTTGCCCCTTCGAGTGTCTATGATGTACACCTGTCAGACTCCTGTTGGGCGGTTGGGTCATGTTTCCTCCTTCTCGCGCCCTCTCGGGCTCACGTCCCGGTTCCCCCCCTGTCACTGTGACACCCCCCGGGGCATCAGTGGCCGGGTGCATACACCACCCCGGTCCGGTTGATCGGGAATTCACGTCCTTGCAGCCCTCGTTCATTGGTTCATTAACTACTGACCATGCCCGCCTTTTCCCTTCCCCTCCACGCGTTCTCCCCTGGACGGGAAACGACAATAATGTCAGGCATAATGTTTATCCTAAAATTGCCTCACGGTTCGGAGTATTGCTGCCGGGCCGACTCGCAGACCCCCCAGGCGTCGATGCCACTGTTCTGGTTCTGGTTGTTTGGTTATAGGGTCTTCATCCCTCTGGTTGGGGGAGGGATGTGGGAGGGGGAGGGGGGTAAGGGGTTAAATGTTAAAAAAGGCTTGGAGACGGCAGGAGGGGTAGAGTTTGGAACATTATGGCCCCAGGGGCATCGTGGACCTAACCATATTGGTCAACATCCATGGGGAGCACACTTCCATCCACCCGTATTCTTCTATGGCCAACCCTGGGGTGCGGGGTGAGGAGGCATTGACATTCATGAGTTGGAATGTGCGGGGTCTGGGTAATCACAAAAAAATGAGACTGTTACAGCTTCAGGCCGAGAGACATGGGACTAAAATCCTATTTCTTCAGGAGACACATGCATCTTCCGAGTATTGTGAAAAATTTGCGAAATCATGGGGCCACCAAAGGTACTTCACCACCTACTCCACCCAGAGCCGCGGAGTTATGACCCTGATCCACAGAACCCTCAAATTCAACCCCATCGCTATGTTAATTGATCCTCTGGGCAGATATGTTCTACTTCATGGCGTCCTGCAGAATAGGGAGGTGGTCCTCCTAAACATTTATGGCCCCAACATCGATGATCCCGAATTCTATCTACAATTGGTGACCATCTTGGAGGGCTTCCCGCTGATACCGATTCTCTGGGGAGGCGATTTTAATACAATATTCGACGTGAACCTAGATAGATCTGGATCCAGACCCCGTCAGCTTTCCAGAGCGGCATATGCTGCACTGTCCTCTCTTCCTCGATTAGCCCTATATGACGCATGGAGGTTTCTTTACCCTGACTCCCGATCTTACTCCTTCTATTCCTCGGTTCACGATTCCTTCTCTCGAATAGACAGGTGGCTGGTATCTGGTGTGCTGATGAGGAGCGTGTCTGGACTGACCATCCTCCCCAGGACCCTCTCCGATCATTCCCCGGTGACAGTCACCCTACTCTGGGGCCCGGACGGCGGCCGGACCAGGCACTGGAGGATGAAACCACTCTCTCTCCTCGACCCGGTCTTCAGCTCGGAGTTGGAGTCGGCCATCGAGGAGTTCTTTGAAATTAACACCAATTCCGTTCCCTCCCAAGCCACCCTCTGGGAGTCCTTTAAGGCCTACATCAGAGGCATCGCCCTCTCCAAGGAAAATGGTATCCTTAAAACTATTCGGAGGGAGATTGCAGTGAGCGAAGCCAAATTGTCAGCGTTGGAGACCCAATACACGTTAGACCAATCCCCAGAAACCCTCGCGTTAATTGGCTCGGAGCTGGATACATTCCGCTCGCTCGCGGACCGTGAGCTGAAGTTTCTGGATAACCCTGGACATGCGAGGAGATATGGGGAGGGTGAACGCCCAGGCCGCCTGCTGGCTAGACTTCTCCGCTGTGAGCTTGGCGCCCCACCCATTCCTGGAATTGAGAGACCTGATGGCTCCCTGGCCACTTCGCCTGGAGATGTCAATTCTGAATTCCTCTCCTTCTATCAATCTCTATATACACAATCAGATAAAACCACTGAGGCAGAAATTGATGCCTATCTCGATAATCTTCCCCTCTCGGTTCTCTCTCCTGAGACCGCCGGATCTCTTGAGAGCCCATTCACCCCTGAAGAGTTCTCGCAGGCTATAGACTCACTTTCTTCAGGCAAATCCCCGGGATCAGACGGTATACCTGTGGAGTTCTATAAACACTTCAAATCACTCCTACTCCCTCGCCTAATTACGCTATGGGACGAATCGGTGGAACTGGGCCATTTTCCCCCCTCGTTACGCGAAGCCACCATAACAGTCCTACTAAAACCCAATAAACCTCCTACTCAATGCGGTTCGTACCGTCCACTCTCTCTGATCAATTGCGATGCCAAGATCTACGCCAAAGCACTTGCTCTTCGACTTGCCCCTTTCATGCCACATATTATTCACCCAGACCAAGCTGGATTCATCTCAGGCCGTTCCACATCCTTGAATTTGAGACGTCTATTCAACATTATAAGTAGGGTGAGCCCGAGGGTACATGCGGTGGCCGCAACACTTGACATGCAAAAGGCATTTGATTCAGTGTCGTGGAGATATCTCTGGCGGGTACTTGATAAATGTAAATTCGGTCCCACCTTTGTCTCCTGGGTCAGACTACTTTATTCCAACCCTGTTGCCAGAGTCCGCACAGAGGACCGCTGCTCCCCTCTTTTCCATATAGCCAGGGGCACTAGACAGGGATGCCCCTTCTCCCCCTTAATATTTGCTGTAGCAATGGAGCCATTTGCGGACATGCTTCGTCAAAACCATGCGCATAGGGGTCTACGTACCTCCGGTATCTCGGACATAGTTTCCCTATACGCTGATGATGCTCTTCTCTTCATCCGTTCCCCCGAGACCAACCTGGCCCCAATACTAAAGGATATTGCCTTATTCGGGCACATCTCCGGTCTAACGGTAAACTGCTCTAAATCAACCCTCTTCCGGCTTACTCCCAGCACACTTCCCCCCCGTGATACCATGGGGTTCGCTTGGGCCCAATTTACAATTACTTACTTAGGTATAGTGGTGGCTCGTCACACCGAACGGGTCCACGAGGAGAATTATCAGACATATCTTACAAACCTCATCACAAAACTACAGGGCTGGGCCAGGTTGCCCATTTCGCTGGCGGGCAGGATAGGGGTGCTGAAGATGGTGGTACTTCCCCAACTCCTGTATAGATTTGCGAATGTCCTGCTATGGCCGGGAACCGAATTCTTTCAATCACTGACACGTATTCTTAACTCCTTCCTTTGGCACTCAGGTGCGGTCCATCTAAAGCTCAAGACCCTTGCCACCCCCATGGAGGCTGGAGGATTTGGAGCTCCGGATTTCCTTAATTATTGGCTGGCGGCACAACTCCAACACTCTGCACACTGGTTCAATGTATCGGATCCCCCCCCCCCACGTCAGATTAGAAAGGTTATCGGTCAGCGACCGTGATATCCGATCCCTAGTGGTCACGCCCATGCCGGTGGTGTCGGACTCGCTGGATCCTACGGCTTGCACATCCCTAGCCTTACACAAATCTTGGCAAATACTAGGTACCATTCATCCCTTTCACGGCAACTTTCCGATTTGGAACTTCCTCCCAGAAGTCCCACATGTCCCTCCCTCGGTGGTCCGCACATGGGCTGAGGCGGGATACGAAATACTACGCGACATATTCGAACAGGGAAACTTTATCGAATGGCCCGACCTCCCGGCCTCCCTTAGGCGGAAACCCTCCGTTTGGCTCCAATACTCATCTCTCCGGGGGGTACTCAAGCGCAAATACATAAGTTTTCCGGCATTGCCACCAGATGAACCTGTAATTACCGAACTATCCTCGCCTTCTCCTATGAGGGGAAAAATCTCCAGGCTATACACCCTGCTTCAAACCAGATCACCCCCCGCATTCTCCAAACTGAGGCACGCCTGGGAGTCAGATCTCGGCACCGAAATATCTGACGAGCTGTGGACCCATATGTGTGCACGCCCCCAGTTGATCTCCTTTAACTCCCGATTCAAATTAATTCAATTTAAGGTGCTCCACAGATATCATTATACCCCGGCTAGGTTGCACCGTATGTCAAGTGACTCCTCCCCTAGGTGCCCTAGATGTGGCGGTGAAGAAGCAGGGTATATACACATGATCTGGTCTTGCCCCCGACTCACCCAATTTTGGACCTCAGTGTGCTCCACTATCTCATCTATTCTCGAGTGCCCCATCTCCCCATCCCCAATGCAGTGTCTATTTCATGATCTCCCTGAACTTCACCGGGATTCCAGGAATATAGCTAGCCTCTGTATGCTACTAGCTGTGTGTACAATCCTACTCTGCTGGCTTCGGCCAAACGCTCCTACTCACACACAGTGGCTCAGGGCAGCCACTTGGGCCTCTGACACCGAGGAGTCCTGGTCGATGCAACAGCCCGCCCACTCCAGACCTAGGAATATATGGCAAAAATTCCGCTCATACATGTCCTCCACCGTCTCCGACTCTGACCCTGCATCCCCGGTCCCTTCTCTAACCTCAGCTCCAGATGACTCTTGATTCTCTCCCAACTGTCTTCGTTCTGTCCTCGCATGTTCCCCCCATGGGTGTACGTTGTTCCCTGTATTGCCTTATGTGATTTCTTCAATTGTACCGTACTGATCTGTGATGAACACAATCCCCTTTGCGTTTCTGTTGATTGTACATGCCTTACTGTAACTTGTCTGTGCCTGTTGTACCAAGCTGAATAAACAAAAGTTTAAAAAAAAAAAAAACAGATGTCCCTCCGGGTCCTGTTATTAGCTCCATCCCCATTCCCATTGAGCCCTATTGAAAGGGGCCCCTAGGGGACCCTGACATCTATGGAAACAAGGCGGGTCACCACACACGATAGAGACGCCAGACACAAGATTGT
The DNA here is from genome assembly GCF_040938575.1 of Ambystoma mexicanum. Lineage (NCBI taxonomy): Eukaryota > Metazoa > Chordata > Amphibia > Caudata > Ambystomatidae > Ambystoma > Ambystoma mexicanum. The sequence goes on along the minus strand of NC_090933.1, from coordinate 457,696,604 downwards.
ATTCCCAAAGCTAGGGTTTTATTGCAAAGCAAAAGTCTCAGTTGGCCAACTCGGTCTCACGCCCCGCGACGTGTATCTCTAGACCTCGAGGGACGCAAGAGAGTGAATTACGTACATCAGTTACATATATACAAAATGCATATCAAACAATCAGCTATGACATGTTTAACACCCCTCTTTATTGGGTTTCTTTGAACTTGGTGTGATGATGGACATCTCCGACCACTATGACACCTTCAAACATCTATTCTAGTAACAATTTGCAATTTGTGAGTGCGTAGGCATCTTTCGGTTATTGAATAGAACACGGCGCTTCTGTTCTTGGTAGCGAACTACATACGGGGGGAGTTGCATTCCGGACCTTGCTATCTATCAGGTGCTATTCGCGTCCTGGGAGCCGACATGCTCTTAGCGGGCTCAGCAAAGGGGGGCCGTTAGAAAAGCATAATTCAAGCCTTTAGCGGTATTATTCTAACATATTCTACCATATAACGAGACTGGCTGGCAGCTGTGAAATGAATAAATGCCCTGCAGCTCTGCTTCAAGGCTCCATTAAGGAGGGAGCCGGGCATTCTTCCTGGCGCTGCCTACGTTTGTGTTTCAGCAAACTCGTGTTATCCTCTCGGCCGTGCGGCCTTGTCCTTTTCACATACAGACAACAATGTTTCACAGTCGAGCAGTGTAAGCGGAAAATATACTGTGAAGCAATAAGAACAGAAAGCAATGAGAAATGGTTAGAAAAGAAAATGGCGATTCTTGTTACATCAAAATGGCCGTTCATTGGCAAACTCGAAAACCTATATTCTGTCGTATCGTGCATGAGACGGTTGGTCCACGGCCACCAAAATGCGTTTGCGGTCTCAAATTAGAGGTATCTGTATTTCTAGACTGACAAACCCTCCTTTGGCCGTATGCCAAACGTCTCATCTATTTATTGAAACCTCCTCTAGTGATGATGAATCTGAAGTACTTATGTCTGCATGCTATCGTGGACATCATTGTCTTCATCAATATCTATTGCCATCAACTCTTTCACTACTCTCATCTCATTTGGGTCTGGGCTAGTTTGATCATGAGGTTGTTTTTTCTTTGTTATCATATGCATGCATCCTTCCGTACATCCCTCAGTTACCTCTGCACAAACTATGGGTAAACAATGTATACAACAGCAGCATGTTAGGAATATTCCGAACACCACTACTAATGTTGAGATCAACTTCCATCCCCAAGATCGTAGTATTCCCCAAAACCAAGATCCTATTCCCCAGCTCCCTTCTCCCGTGGGGAGTTCAGAGCTTAGAACGTGCATTTTCTTTATTGCTTCAAAGATCGTGGGAGAATAGTCATCGACATAAACGCAACATGCTGATCCCACTATTTTGCAAATTCCCCCACGATCAACCAGGAGTACATCGAGAGCCATTCTATTTTGCAGTGTCATTAACCTGATTCCTCTTTCTTCCAACGGCATGTTAAATAATATATCTGTTGTTGTGTTTATTGTATTCTTTAGGATTCTGGACAGTTGCCTTATATTATAGGAGTTCACTATCTGTCCTAAGAATGGAATGAATGATTTTGCTACATCAGTTGCTATTAAAAAACCTTTGTCAGTCCTTTTGACTCTAGTTCTAGATAATCTGGCCATGGCTGCTGTTTCTAAGAGGAATACTCCCGGGAACAGTAGCCCTAGGTAACATGTACCTCCCCAGTTTCTGGGCAACCAAGGGTATGCTTTCTCTCCACATATAAAATAAACTGGATCACCTTCGTATACTGGTTCTATTTCCCATTTTAGTACCACTGTATTCATACAACCAGTATATGTTCCGACTGAAAAAGAGTCTTGGGCTATAATTCACCGTGTAAGATGGGGGAATTGCATCTTTGTTCCGTTCTGTTCTTACACGAAACATCATTACAGATGTTTTGTCTGGCGGGACAATCTATCTCGTCTATTTTGTCGTGTTATCTTCCGTGTACTTTTCCTCGTGGGCTCTGGGGCTATTACTTGTGCTTTATGGAAAATGGAACAACCCACAGGCTTCATTATTATCTCCTCAAACTCATTCATGTTGGTTCTGTCTAATGGACCCGTATTACTCTTATTCCACTTCCCATAGAACATTGCACCTAAAGATGCACTACATGCAGAACTTAATGGTAATGGCTGCACATACCACCCTATTCCATTCCCGGCATGCTGTGGTAAATGGGCACATACCCAGCAGTTTGTTTTCTTTAGGATTGCATGTGTCATGTTCATTATCAGAAGTAAGGTGTTATTTCTAAAACCTTCCCTGTGTTTTTCTTCCATTGGGGGTAGGGTATAAGTGATCACCTGAACCAGGCTTTCAGTAGTGGATATATTAATTATTGGTAAAAACATTTCTAATGGGTGTATTGTTTCTACCCACCATAATATTAGGGCTGTCGATATTGGTGCTACCACGCTCATAAAGCACATTATTATCGTTAGTGTCAGCATACAATTTGTTTTACCATGCGTTTTTCTTAAACTTATAGTCTTTATAACTGACTCATTCTCAGCGGTTGTAGTGCAGGAGGAGGCTGGAACCGTTCCTGGCATGTTTCTCGTCGTCCTTCTTCTTCCTTATCACAGTTCGTTGTGGATATCTCTCTTCGTCGCGCTTGCTCTGATGTCTATAAGTTCAATGGAATTCTCACAATTCAGTTTAGCCTGTCCTTTTTAGCCTGGATTCGATTATTCGTTTTTAGGCGAGATCACTTGTCCCTTCTTATACTGCTCAGAGGACCTTTGATCAGTTATCGCCTCAGTATCATGTGCGCCCAGCTTGTCCGCTCTGGTTCCAGACACATGTACTGTTAATCAATTATCTCACTTGCCATAGTACCATATGCACCCAGCTTGTCCGTTCTGGTTCAGGACACATGTACTTTTTATGATCGCACCGAGGAGCCGCGAGTCTTGAATTGTCCGACTTGCACAATTCTCTTGCTTCTCTCCTCTACACCCCTGGTTCCTTCGCCGTCCATGAGCTGAACCAGAGGTTGACATAAACACCAAAAAGAACTGCGGATCACTTTGCCTTCCGAGGCCGCAGGTTGTATCGCCTTGCTCCTGGTATCGTATGATCCGTGAACAGTGCCGGTGCACTTTCAGATTCAGGCTTGAAGTCAGCCTGTGGTGCTTCTGCAGGTGCTGGTGTGCACCGCGCCAATGATGCAAATCCGTTTTTTGGCGTGCTGGCAAGTGCTGGTGGGCGCCAAAGGGGTACACAGTTTGGTTTTGCTGGTATCTGCAAGGCAGATTTCACATCGGTCAGCAGTGATGTCGATTCTGCTGGGCAACATTGGGGCACTTTTTGCCCTTCCCCCTTTTTGGCAATCGTCTCAGGCTTTGTTTTGAGTTTCACTTCACGTTTTGGCAGATCAGATGGCTGCTCACTGGCAACAGTTTCTTTCGTTTCTGGGACTGCTGTCTCTTTCCGGTCAGCAGTGTCAGGCAAGACTTTCAGCGCAGTTAAATCTTTTTGGCATGGGTGGCATGGATCCACGACTTCCTTCCATCCACCCGTATTGCCGTCTGCGTCGCCAAGCGTACTTGATGGGGCCCGCGCTACCTGGGTGCTAATGATGACTTTCTTTTAAAGTTTTTTTGCAGCACCCAGTCTCCTGGCTCCAGCACATACCCCGGACCGGTATACCGTACGGGTAATGCCGCCTGCACCTGCTGATGAATCAAACGCAATTTCTGCATTAAAAGGCCACAATAAGTACTAAGCACAGGATGTTCTATCTCGCTAAGTCGTTTTGGCTGAGGTGCGCACCAAACGTTTGTCGGCCTCCCCATCACGATCTCGTACGGGGAGAGCCCAGTTTTAGCCTGTACAGACGTACGCATGCATAATAGTGCTATTGGTAATGCATTCACCCAAATCAACTTGCTTCCTGCACAAATCTTGCTAATCTTTGATTTAAGAATCCCGTTGTGCCTCTCCACAAGACTGGCAGAACTTGGATGCCTTGAACTATGGAATCTCTTATCAATCTGAAGACCTGCACATATCTGTAACACCACTGCACCTACAAAATGTGGTCCATTATCGGACCATAGGACACGGGGCAAGCCAAATCTGGAAAAATACTCCTTCAACATTACTTTTGCCGTAGTCATTGCTGTGCAATCTTTTAAAGGATATGCCTCCACCCACTTACTGAATGCACAGATTACCACCAAGACTTATTTTAAGTTTTGGCACCTCTCCATCTCTATGAAATCAAAATGAACTACCTCAAACGGAATGGAGGGCGGGCCAAAACTGCCTGTTGGTGTCACTATTCCCTTTGCTACATTGTGTTGTAAACACGTGATACAGTTCTGCACCAACCTCTCTGCATTCTTTTTTATGTTTACATTCTGCCATACTGTAGAAAGGTGCTGTATCATTTTCTTGGCACAGATGTGCGTAGGGCTGTGGGCCATTGTGTCCATTGCAGTCACATATGAATTTGGCAACATCCAGTTTCTAGTTCCCTTGTCCACCCAACAACCCTCCAAGTCCAACTCAGCAGATCCCTCTGCCCATCCCTGTATTTCATCGGCGGTAGCCTCGGCCTGCATTTCTTTGACAGTCGCAATCCATCTTCTATCATACAGGGGACTTCCTCTGTCTGAACCGTCATCATCTTGGTATTCAAATCACTGGCAGTTTGTTTCGCAATCCTGTCTGCAAACGCGTTTCCCTCTCCTATTTTGCATGTTACTTTTTTATGTGCCTCGCATTTCACTATTGCTAGGCGCTTTGGAACCGTGAGTGCAGACAGCAATCGTACAATCAAAGGGCCATGTTGAATTCTGGCACCATGTGATGTCAGAAACCCTCTCTCAGCCCAGAGTCGACCAAAGTTTATGAACCACTCCAAATGCGTACTGACTATCAGTATATATATTCACATTCAAATTTTCAGAAATCTCGCATGCTCTGGTTACTGCTATTATTTCCGCGGCTTGTGCTGAATTATAAGGGATTCTTTTACTTTCTACAACACTCTCTAGGGTAGTGATAGCATATGCGGCAGTTGTCGTGCCATCTTGTAATTTAAAACATGAGCCGTCACAAAATAACTCTCCATCCGGCTCTTTCTGTGGAATATCACTTAAATCAACTCTCCCCTTGGTTTCTTCCTCAGTGACCATTAAGCAATCGTGGGGGGGTGATTCATTCGTCCCAATTTCTTTTATGGTTTGTGGCATTAATTCTGCAGGATTAAAAGCGCTACACCTCATTATTTGCACATGGGGCACGAACAAGATAATCTCATATCTTGTCAATCTAGCAGAGGTGAGGTGTTGCGTCTGTGTCCTATTTAATAGAATGTGTATGGCATGTGGCACCATCAAAATTAAAGTGTGCCCCAATACCATCCCTTCCGTTTGTTTCACTGACGCAGCAGCTGCTGCGACAGATCACAAACATCGTGGTAATGCGCGCGCTACAGGGTCCAGCGCAGAAGAAAAATAGCTGCATGGCCTATTTCTTCCACCTTGTTCCTGTGTCAAAACAGCCAATGCACATCCTTCACTTTCACACACAAATAGTCCACAAATTTTCTTATAGTTTGGCGTACCCAAAACTGGAGTCGAGCATAATGCAGTTTTCAATACATCAAATGCTCTCTGACATTCCTCATCCCACTGCCAAGGCATAACCGCATCTTTTCTAGTCAAATTCACTAATGGTTTCACAATTAACACAAAATTAGCAATCCATTGTCGGCAATATGAAGCCATGCCGATTATGGCTCTGACTCCTTTTTGTGTCTTTGGAATAGACATACTAGAAATACTTTCTATGCGTTCTGTGTTAGTCTTCTCCCTCCTTTCGAAAGTAGGTAGCCCAAATAAGCTACCTCCTTTCGATTATACTGAAATTTCTTCAAACTAGCTTTATGGCCATGTGCCGCTATGTGTGACAGTAGTAATACAGTGCTTTCTTTACAAATCTCCTCTGTGTCTGCAGCTAGCAATAAATTGTCTATGTATTGCAAAAGTACACAACCCACGGGTAATTCCAGCATGTCTAGCTGTTCTTTTAATGCTCTACTGTAAATACTTGGACTTTCAGTATAACCTTGCGGAATCCGCGTAAATGTAAATGATCGTCCTCCTAATGTGAACGCAAACAAATATCTACTGTCCTTGTCCACTGGAATACTAAAGAATGCGTTTTTCAAATCTATTACACTAAAATATTCTTCTGAAACAGGTATCATTGTCAATATTGTAGTGACGTCTGGCACTAGAGGAAATTGCGGATCTACTACCTTATTCAATACGCGTAGATCAGTTATGAAATGGTATGGTACCTCATTACCTTCTTTTTTATAAACCGGAATAATCAGGCTGTTACATGTACTGCCTGTGATTTCCTCTATTACCCCTAATTTCACCAAATAGGTGACAATAGTCTTCAATCCTTTCTCACCTTCAACCGAAATTTTGTATTGGGGTATTCGCGGTAGGGTAACACCTTCTTTTAAAATAATCTTTACTGGCTCTATCTTTAAACATCCTACATCATTGTCATGCATTGCCCATATACAGGTTGGTACTTTACTTAGTTCCCATGGTAACGCTTCGAACATGAATTCTGACACAGGGGCATTGTGTGGCCATATCGTTAGAAACACTTCGTCTGCCGTACAATGTATAACAGAACCTAGTTTTTTCATCAAATTTAATCCCAACAAATTTTCTCCACAATTTTCTGTTAGAAGGAAAGGACAATGTTCGGTAAATGGTCCTATGGTAACTGGGACTGGTTTGGACACTGGGTTTATGACTGGTGTACCTGCGCACCCTACGGAAATATTCTTTTGCCCTGACAGTGATATATTCGGAACCAAGTGATGGTCTATTGAACACTTCTGTGCTCCTGTATCTACAAGAAAGCGGTGCTCCTCATTCCCGACTCTCATTTCTAAGTAGGGTCCTCTCTGATTCACGGGAATAGGCACTGGTTACGACCCCTGTCCTGGGTTGTCCTATTGGGGCAATAACATATCGTCCGATGTGTAATCATTACTATTACTGAAATACGTGTTTGGCTGTGTATCGAAAACATTTCCACTCTTCCCTCTATTTCCCCCACTCTGATTTCCATATTGTTGATTTTGGTGTCCCTGACTCTGGTTTGGGGCATTTTGGTTTTGATTACCTGCGTTATTATGATGCTGCTGCATACTATTCCTATTTGGCCCATTCGCTCCTGGGTGTCCTCTATGCTGTCTTCTCTGACCAGACCCATTTCTATTCTGTAGATGCGGGCATTGCGCTCGCCAATGTCCTTCCTCTTTACAATATGCACACTGATTCGGCCCCACTGTTCCCCCATGCATATTCGAACTACTCCTTCCTTGTGCGTTCCCTCGCCCTCTATTATGTCCTAATACTTGCTGCATTAATACCTGTGTTCTAATTAGACATTCCTTCAAGTCTGCCCCCACCTGTTTTAGCAACGATAATTCGTTCACCATCTCCTTCTGCCCCGGCGATGGTAACTGCTGCCGTTTATTATGCGACCCCTTTTTCCCCTTCCCAGGTCTCCCGACTTCCCTACTCCTGTACCCAGGTGTAGTAAACATTTCGGCATAGTCATTATCTAATTTATCTTTAAGCTCAAAAAGTCTATGCACATGTTCTCTCACTTCTTCATCCCTCTCCCTACAGCGTGCTAATACATTCAAATCTAACAATCACTGCGGTGGTAATTTCCCAATTAGCTGTTTCCATCTCTCCACCAAATATTCACCCATGCATTCCAACACTACCTGTCTTTCGTTGCTTCTACGAAAGTCATATATCGAAGCCAATGTTGCCGTCCCATCATTCCTGTCTATATACATTTCTGCCTGTTGCTGCAATTCCACCTTCCTTTCCTTGCTGATTGCGCTGCGGGTTACCTTTGTGCACTCCCGTTGGTCAGTCCTGCCTTTTGCTCCCGTGGTTTCAACTTCAACCCCGGGAGGAACGGACGGTACCGAGTCTGTGTCTAAGGGGGGAGGTGTGGATGGGACAATGGGAACAGCGAGTGTCAGTTGTGGGCCTGGTTGGCTAGTAGGAAGTGTTACGTGCGCAGTCTGTGGCTGTGGGAGGGCTTGAGCTACCGGAGGGGGAGCTTGGGCTACGGGCGGGGTCTGGGCAATAGCTACTGACGTATCTGGTCTTACTTCTGATCTTGGGCCTTGTTTCGTATTGGTCAATATATTTTCTATCAATTCATCTGTCATGTGTAATTCTCGTTGTGGGTATATCTTTTCTATATTCAACTGGTCACGCCTGCCTGCCCTCCTTAGACTCTCAGTGCACTCCTCCTCTTCTTTTTCTTCCGCTACCTCACCTTTTGATTTATGCCTGCACGCATGCTTTGCTCTGCTTTTAAATCGGAGCATTGCTTCCTTTCTCCAGTCTTTAGTAGTTTCAAATGCTGCAGAATGCGCTTTCTTTCTTATCAACACCCTTTCCAAGTTATCTATCTTCGCCATCTCAAAACTACCATTAATCGGCCACTGATGGTCTTGTTGCTTTCTGGTTTGCCTATGCCAAGTCTCACAGAATATTATCGCACCCACTCCATACTTACATCTCATACGCCGGCGTTCCCCCAGGTGGTACAATTTGGCCATTTTCCAAAGATTGTCTACCACAGCGGAAAAACCCTGCTAAGGTGGACAATACCCCAGGCATGTTTCAACCTTCCCCCTGGTTAATCAACCTTACCTAGGGCACTTGATTTTGCAAAGTCAACTCTCAACCAATATCAGGATACTTTGAATCGGGGAATGACTCACCTTATAAATCAAGTCGTCTGTATACTGACGCACCAAAGGACGTCGGGTCTGCGTTTCTTGGCTTCCGCCTTGTTTCTGGACCCTTGCCTCCTTGTTCTCTAGCCAGGCACGTCGATCAGGGATCAGATGTGTGCACATCTGCAAAGGAGTCTCTCATCACTTTCACAGGGCGCCCCGAACACCTCTTGATCCCGGCTCGATTGTCCCGTCCTCACCGTTCTCTGCCTTTCTCAATTACAACGTTACACGAAGGAACAAGTAGGGGAGGGTCCCTATTCGGGCGCCATCTTGAAAGGGGCCCCTAGGGGACCCTGATGTCTATGGAAACAAGGTGGGTCACCACACACGATAGAGACGCCAGACACGAGGTTGTATTCCCAAAGATAAGGTTTTATTGCAAAGCAAAAGTCTAAGTTGGCCAACTCGATCTCACGCCCTGCGACTTGTATCTCTAGACCTCGAGGGACGCAAGCGAGTGAATAACGTACATCAGTTACATATATACAAAATGCATATCAAACAATCAGCTATGACATGTTTAACACCCCTCTTTATTGGGTTTCTTTGAACTTGGTATGATGATGGACATCTCCAACCACTATGTCACCTTCAAACATCTATTCTAGTAACAATTTGCAATTTGTGAGTGCGTAGGCATCTTTCGGTTATTGAATAGAACACGGTGCTTCTGTTCTTGGATGCGAAATACATACGGGGGAAGTTGCATTCCGGACCTTGCTATCTATCAGGTGCTATTCGCGTCCTGGGAGCCGAAATGCTCTTAGCGGGCTCAGCAAAGGGAGGCTGTTAGAAAAGTATAATTCAAGCCTTTAGCGGTATTATTCTAACATATTCTACCATATAACGAGACTGGCTGGCAGCTGTGAAATGATTAAATGCCCTGCAGCTCTGCTTCAAGGCTACATTAAGGAGGGAGCCAGGCATTCTTCCTGGCGCTGTCTACGTTTGTGTTTCAGCGAACTCTTGTTATCCCCTCGGCCCTGCGGCCTTGTCCTTTTCACATACAGACAACAATGTTCCACAGTCGAGCAGTGTAAGTGGAAAATATACTGCGAAGCAATAGGAACAGAAAGCAATGAGCAATGGTTAGAAAACAAAATGGCGATTCTTGTTACATCAAAATGGCCGTTCATTGGCAAACTCGAAAACCTATATTCTGTCGTATTGTGCATGAGACGGTTGGTCCACGGCCACCAAAATGCGTTTGCGGTCTCAAATTAGAGGTATCCGTATTAATAGACTGACACTATGGGGGCACAAATGCGAATGGGGAATGGTTCTGTGCATGAGGAATTACCGGGTCCTCCAAGGTCGGAATGTCTCGGTAATTCCTCATTCACAGACCCCGGTATTGGAGCCCGGTATGGTGGCACCCATGGTGCTAATAGCACCATGGCTACCTCCATACTCGTAATGAGGCCCATAGTCTGTTCAGGGCTTGGCTCACATGGCTAACATAAGTATGTTACCAATTTTATGTTTATAACATTGCCAGTAAGGACTACTACTAAATGTATTCCATGAAGTACATTTTATTACCAGTTCTTACTACCCTTTAAGAGCATCCCCACAAAGTACCTTGTCCTTCCCTGTCCGGGCTCTGTCTGGGCCAGGAAGGCCATAGAGTCCATTCAACATGATAACACCATGTAAGTGCTGATCATTCACTGTATTCCTTTCTTGTTGGTTCCACTGTACCTGCCAGAATTCCTTTATGCCAAATACCACTCACCACTCAATCTGGCCTTGCAGCTTTGTGCTGCAATCTGCATGATTTAACTTGTAACTTCATGATAGATCTGTAATTATTATGCTACCCACTGGATTTAACTTTAGACTTGCGCTACTTATATAATTCTTATGGAATTTACCTGATTGGACTAGTACATGTGTGCTACTTATGTAACACTTGTATAACTGACCTGATTTGACATGTAGCCTTGCGCTACATATGTTTATCTCATGCAACATACCTGATTTGACTTGTAGACTTTTGCTACTTACGTAACACTTATGTAACTTACCTGATTTGACTTGTAGCCTTGTGCTACTTATGTATTCATGTGCATCCTACCTGATTTGACTTTAGCCTTGCGCTACATATTTTTCTCATATGCAGCTTACCAGATTTGACTTGTAGCCTTGTGCTACTTGTGTATTCCTATGCAACCTACCTGATTTGACTAGCCTTGCGCTACATATGTTTCTCATATGCAATTTACCTGATTTGACTTGTAGCCTTGTGATACTTATGTATTCCTATACAACTTACCTGATTTGATTTGTAGCCTTGTGCTACTTATGTAACTCACCTGATTTGTTTTGTAGCCATGTGCTTCTTATGTAACTCTTATGCAATTTACCTACCTTACGACTTGACATTTAACTTTGTGCTACATATGTAACTTACCTGTAACACCTGACAACATCTTATAATACCATATCCACTGTAACTAGCACCAAGCTGCCTCAGGGCCTTGTGTACTGTTATAAATGCAAAAATAAATAAATAAATACATATGTTACTTTAATAATGAAGAGAACTACCATCCACCATACCCTAAATCAGGTATGAACTATGTTTAAAGACTATAACTGCCACCAGGATGGTGATATGAATATGTAGTTTGGGGGACTTTGCTGCCACTGCAGCTTTCAAGAGGGCACCTGTGACCCTTGAATCTGCTCAGTGCCAGTGGAGAGCAGGTGCTGCAGATCAGGATACTGATGCACCAGAACACAGGCGAATAGTATACTTTTGGCATAGAGTTTGCTGAAAGAGGAGTCTGGTTAGCAGGCCACCCTTTCTGAGGTAGAATTAACTGCATCCCTTTATTATTTAATAGAATATCATTACATATGGTTTAATTGATCTCCACCCAGAATCATTTTATGAAAATGCTAGAGTACATTTTTTACATGAATCTACAGATAAGGGCATACTACAGTATTCTTGCTTGGTGGCTAAACAACATACAGAACATCTACAGTGTTTAGGAGAAGGTTGTCTTGTGGGATGTGTTTCACTGGATTCCGGCATCCAAAACATTTCTCGGAGATTCACTGTGATGGGTCAACAAAGTGGATTCCTACATTGATAAGCACAAGGCACACTGTTCTTTCATGTAATCAAGAACAATTCACATGTGTAGAAACATATTAAATGGGGTAATTTAAAATAAGTTTCTTCTATTCGAATGGTACTTTTCTACGGAAGCATTTTTTTCTGCTCTGCACATAATACTAGTCAGTGCAATGAGCTGTGGGGGAGCAGTACGACCCCAGGGGCATGATTTGCTAAGATGTGGCCTTCAAGTGAAAGGTGCACAGTAAATTAAACATTTTTTAATACGCACCGGATTTATGCAACATTGTTATGCTGCGGTGTGAGTCGCTATGACAAAATGCAGTAACTAGGAAAACAGCTTACTGCATGCCCTCATTAAAGACCATATATGTTCAATGGAAGACGATGTCACTAAGCAGTGTTGGAGGCTTTCATTAAAGCTACCTTAAAGCTGTAGGGATATCTGTGGTACAGGATGTGAGGGACGCTGTCTCCACGGCTTTCAGTAAAGCGGTCCCCATATAGGCTTCAAATTAACATGTTTTCTGTCTTTGTCTACCTCGCACAGCTCAAAGCAAAGTGGAAGCCTTCAGAATTTAGACATGGGAAGCACACGCTGGTGTTGTATATTGCACATGTACAGGCCGATTCATGGAATTAATGTGCACTGAAATTTTCGGCGAAAGCGTGCGAATTGTAGTGAAGTGCAAAAATCGCAGCGAAACCCAAGCACAGCGATTCATGGAAGTCTGTGTGCATGTAAATCCCAGGATGTGCGGCAAAATTCTGCATGGCGCACGCTGGTGCACACGTCTCCAAACAGCGTGCGCTACGCGCACAGCGAAATCGCACATAGCGCGGCACACAGAACAAAAGTAGGCGGAACAGGGGGCGTGACACGCGGAATGGGGAACAACGTGTGAAAATGTGGGCGTCACGGGGGAAGTACAGGAGGCAAATGCGCAGAACGCCCACACGCATGTTCAAAACACGTATTCATGGAATCGAACGGGTCTAACGCGTGCGCCAAAAAAGATGCGCTAATCCAGAAACACATACGCCAGCAGGAAGCAGGCGTACGTGGACCCGTGCAGCATAAAAGTGCACGCAAACAACAAACAAGCTCAGACGCCAGGGTGAATATACCATTCCTAGCAGCAGTGGTCGTGGGATACCGCAGGAGGAGGAGGAGGATAGTCAGGCCCAGAATTTTTACACCCAGAACCAGCCTTTTTGGGATGCCTGATGACCAGGTGTATGGGAGGTACAGGTTTCCACCTCATATAATACTCAACCTGGTCAGTGAGTGGGAGGATGACCTCACATCACCCACCCTGTGCTCCCAAGCACTCAGCCCCTTGGAGAAGGTCCTCAATGTACTGCACTTCTTGGCCACTGGATCATTTCAGCGGACAACTGCTATAGTGGGGGGGTGTCACAGGCCACGCAGTCACGCTGCCTACACCAGGTGTTGGACCTCATGACTGCACGCCCATCAGTCCGCAGGCACATGTACCTGCCTAGAACACCTGCAGAAAGGCAGGCTGCCGTCCAGGATTTTTACTTGGTGGCACAATTCCCCAAAGTGCTAGGTGCCATTGATTGCACCCATGTGGCTCTACGTCCCCCCAGGGCATCAGAGCACATCTAGAGAAACCGCAAGCACTGGCATTCCATCAACGTCCAGGTAGTATGTGATGCCAAGGGAATCATCACCTGAGTATATGCAGGATCCCCCTACAACAGTTTAATTTACAGAATTTCAACCCTAAACAGGGACCTAGAAGCTGGGCGGCCTGGTGATACATGGCTGCTCGGTGAGTATAAATGCCTCTGCACATGCATGCATGTCAGATACTGAGTAATGTCACAACCCCACTAATGATACCCATCATCACCTCCCCAGGGGACAGTGCCTACCCTCTGAGCACCCACATGATGACGCCAATTCGCAACCCCACCACGCCACCCGAGGTAAGATACAACACAGCCCATATTGCAACCCGGGGCATAGTGGAGCGCACATTCGGAGTGCTCAAGTCACACTTTCGCTCCCTTGACCATTCTGGTGGGCAGCTACTATACACTCCCCTAGTAGTGTGCAGGATCATAGTGGCAGCAAGTGTCCTGCAAAACGTTGCAACATGCCGGGGCCTGCCGGTGGACATGGTGGTGCCCCCATATCCCCAACCACATGCACGCGTGCTGCGCATGGGAGGGGAAAGGGTACGTGGTGAGGCAGCCCGTATGCAGCTGGTGGCTAATTACTTCACCTAAAATCACACCCCTGTGGAGTGCACACAGCCCTGGCACATACCAGCTGACAATCAATGATGATGACGTAAGGGACAGTCAACTGTCACTACCATACCAGCCTGAGATTGGTCATCTGGAAGTGCTACATTGTGTGCATCCCTACCTACTTAAAGACAACCAATGATGTGTGATAAAAAGACACACATTCATGCTGCATGAATGACTACCCCCTTGCAAAATACAACATGAAAATAGCCATGTCACCCAACCCCTCCCCATCTCAGCTACCCAACACACCATGGCATGTCATGCAATGTGAAAGCAACCAAATGAATGTACAACACATGACACAACAACACAAAGTGCACTGTCTGAAATGGAAACAGGCCACAGACAATATGCTCCCAGTAATCAATAAGAAACAGCACACATGAACAAATGCTTACCAGCAACACAATACAGAAACACAGGATGAAACAGTGGCAAAATATGACAGTACAAATTCAAAGTAGTGCAAGTCTTACAACCTGAATACGCCAGCACATTGAGCCCTTCCAACTGTACAGTGTTACTGCCCCGCAAATGTCTTAGTGTACTGCATACAACATGAACTCCATCTGAAAATTAGAGGGCCTTGTGAAGACATGAGGAAGGAACCTGCAAATAAGGAGGAAGACATGGATGCACAAGCATATATCAATACACCATGCAGTGTAGAAAACAACAACAATATCCACTAGGAGTGTCTACACAGTATTGACTACAGACTGCCCACACAGCTCATGGGAGCCCAACATCACTGTGTAATTCACTGTCACTTGGTTACACCCTTTGCAAGCCCATGGTAATGGGAAGCAGGAGGGGTGTGTGTCTCATGAACCCAAGCATCTAACCCAAACTCAGGACAAGCCTGCATGTGCCCAGCCGGAATACAGTGGATGCCCACGGGAGCCACACAAGGCAACACACTGTGAAAAAAAAGAAAAAAAAAATCAAAAATGGCCATGTGGGGGCCAGGGGGTGTGGGGGAGGCCACCCAGGAGGTTCGAGGACAGGGTGCACACCAACACCCACCTGCGTGGATGTCGCTCTCCTCACCCTCTGCTGCTGCATCAGGAGGTGGTGGCACTATGGGAGGCAGCCCACACAAAGCCCGGGTATGGTCCTCCATGGCAGCAAGCATGCGGGTCTGGAAGGTCTGATTCTGGAGGATTAATGTGCAGAGATCCCCATGCAGCACCTTATGGGTTGCCTGCATTTCTGCATGCATGGCCTCGCGTGATGCCCGGATCTCCTCACGTGTTGCCTGCATCTCAGCTGAGAGCGAACGTGTGAGCTGCTCCAGCTGCTGTTCTGCCCTAAGATTAGTGGAAGCCCCAAGGTCAACCAGAGTCTGCTTGAGGGTATGTAGTTCTTCCCTCGGGGCTTCCCTGTGGGCCTGGGACTCTATTGATATCGATTGGCGCAGAGTCTCCAGTGCCGCCCGTCGGTCCCTGTTGGACGCCAACATGTCTTCCCTGTGTGATTGGCAAATGGAGTCTGTTGCCTGCTGTTGTTGCTCCATCTGCCTTTCAGGGGGCATAATGGAAGTAGCCACCCTCTCCATTGCCTGTGCCATCGTTTCTACTGATGCTGCCTGTTGGGTTGCAATACCGTACATGGAGTTTTCCCATACAGTAGTGCCTGGTGGCGCACGGCTACTGCATCGACGGGCACCACACCTGTTTGGGGCAAGACGATCTGTACCTTGCTGTGCTGGCACTGCCTGAGGCTGCAGGACTGCATTCCCCCTCTGATCTGCTGGCCCAGGAACAGGATCAGATGCTGTGGAGTGTGACCCTGCATCCGTAACTGCCAAAAGGTGGACCTACCAACACTGACATCCCCATAGAGGGTTCTCCCTCTGGTGCAGGTGGGTTGGACAGAATAGAATCCCTGCCAGAAACACTTACCTGCGACAGCATATAAGTCTCACCATCCGATTCAGCACCCAAATAGAGGTCTGGGGAGGTGCACCCAGAGACACCCCTGGAGAGTATGGCCTGCAGTAACATTGGGTTCTCACCCACCACCACACCACATCCCCCACGGGTGCCCGGTCGTGCCAGAGATTCCTCCTGGGTCTGCACCATCTCCTCAACCTCAACAGCATCAAGTGCGTCATCACCTGCAAAAACATGAAAGACAACAAATGGAAACAGGCATGAGCACCATAGCACACACATAGGCCATGACAAGCCACAGATCCAGTACATGATCAACACATGTCCCACATGACTATAACCCTGCCATGCGTGCACTGTCAAAGAGTTGGAAGTGGAGTCAAAAAGGCAGACACTGGGGAGAGCAAGATGGAAAAGCAACACATTTGTAGCATGTTGGGTAGCACAGGCATCACACATCAGGCTGTGAGTGGCATGTCCAATACACATACATGACACATGCCACCACACAGATGTCATGTAGCATATCCACGGTAAAGTACAAAACTACAGCAGTATGTCCGTGATTGAGTACTGTCACACATCCATGTGACATCGACATGATGAGAAGATTAATGCTGAATAGTGTTTAAAAATATGCATGTGCCACACACTGAAACACATCCAGTGTCCAAAAATACTGTCATTGTGGGCTGATCAATGGTTGGTCACTTTGACACAGGAAACATCTGTCATGTTCCACATGCAAGCAGCCCCTTATAATAATTTTTATGCAGGCCAATACTCCATCAGCCTGAATGGTGTAATCATTAACATAACCATGTAATAATAGTGCCCCAGTGTGGCCTGTAAACAATGACCGAAGCATATCACATATGTCGCAATAGGGCATAAAATTGTCTAGCAAAAAGGGGAAAGTGCAAACAATTAGCATGAATGAAGACTTACTAAATCAGACCAATGTAGTTGCAAGACAACAGTTCAAGGTAAAGTGCACAAATGTGGGCTCAATAGGCAACTGTGGTTCGAAGGGATACAGTCATACCCAAATCCAAGGCACGTGAATGTATGGGAGGAAGCACATGGGTGACCCATACCACTCAGGTGCACACAACCTCACCTGGCACTCAATCTGTACCCGTCACCCAAACAACATACACATGGATTACACACACATGCATGGGCACTCACCGGACAATGCATCGTAATCAGGTAGTTCTCCCACGCCTTGGATCTGTTCCTCTATGAAGAAGGCCCCAGCAACAGACTCATGTTCAGTGAGTTCATTGTCCTCTGGTGGAGACCCACCGCCAGTCACCATGATTTGAGGCCAGCTTGTTCTTTGCTCTGCATTTCAGGTCATTCCACCGCTTGTAGCAATCATCAGCTGTGCGCCTCACAAATCCAAGGGCACTTATGCGGTTGGCGATGATCTGCCAGTGTGCCTTACGTTGACCAGTTGTGGTCTTGGACCCTGCAGTCACCAGCATTTCGTGGCTATGTGCCGACACATAGGACACAAGTGCATCAAGTTCTGCGTCATTAAAGCCAGGCTTCCTTGTTGTGCCGGAGTGTGTAGTCGTGTCTGGGGTCTCAGCCTGGCGTGCCAGAGCACCCTTCTTCCTCTTCTTTAAAGGTGGAGCGGAGCCAGAGTGGCTTACGCCGCTCTGGTCAGTAGGTGCAGAAGCACCGGTGGACTGGGTGGTAGGAGTGTGGGAATGCACAATGACCATAGGTCTTGTTGCAGGCATTGGTTGCAGGGTAATGTTGGCAGGGGGAACGTCAGTTTGATGGACCTGGACCGACACTGTCCTGGCTGGGAGAGTCAGAGCTGGGGCGGATGGAGCTGCATCTGCCCCTGCAGCCTCCCCACCCTGCCTACTCGGGGCAGCAGATGACATAGCTGCCCCAGATCCACGTGGCTTGGTGACAACAACTTGCACTGCCACACGTGGCCTAGACTTGCTGACCTGGAAGTCCGCCTGGGAGTCATCCTGTGCCAGGTCAGGTGCCACAATGGGCTGGTCCAACAAGGGCTGAGCTGGGATGGTGTCAGCCATGTTTCCCTCAACCATGGGGGGGGCATGGGTGTCCCTGATTGGCCCTCCACACATGGGGGTACAGGGGCACCCTGCAAATCCCGGCCATGTCCCCTACCGCGCCCACCATGGCCACCTTTTGAAGGTCGGCCACCTTTGCCTCCCTTACCACTTTGTCGCCTCCCAACCATGGCACTGATGTTGTTGTGCGTATGGGAGTTGCAGTAAACAATTGTCCTGGGCAATTGGGGGTCAAAGGGGTAGGGTACTAGATTGAATTCGTACCCTAGTGCTCTAACAATGCTCTCTGTGACCCCTGGGGAAGATGACGGGTCATGCAACGCACAGGCAGCCCAAAATCAAAAAATAACGTGCATGCAACCCCTCGTAGACCACGTGCGTGAAAAAATGTACCCGCACTATGCTGTGGCACCCAGAAATACAAAAATAAGCATACGTGTAATACACGCAGCCTACAATGACCTCTAAAGGGGTACGCGACACACGGGGCAAGCACAGTTGGTAAATACGTGCGCGACTCACCATCTGCCTGGAAAAAGAACGTGAAAAATACGTGCATGTGCGCGTTGGCAACACCCCCGCCAAAAGAAGAATTGTACGCTGTCTGAGGAGACAGGACAAAAGAAGAAGTGAATGCTGTTTGAGGAAACAGGCCCAACAAAAAATCAGAAAAAAGCTGTCAGATGTAACAGGGAGTACGAACTTGAAACACTGTGAAGTAATCGCGTGTGAACCGACAAGAAGTACAGAATTCACCCACTCGCTCTCCATGAAAAGCACATACAAGGAAATGGCGTCCGACACGTAGCTTTTAAACCGGCCCACACATACACGTCACATACGCGTGTACGCGCTAAGGCCCTTTCCTTCAATTACATGCGATGACACTCGGACATGCAGTTTTTCCACGTGTACTCTGTCATCACGTGCTATGAGGGAAACGCCCGCGTGCGTAATGTAACTTACGCGCTTACCCGCAAAGGGCCTTTGGTCCAATGAAATCGCGCATACATGTGCAGACGCGCTTACGCGGTAAGGCCCATGGAAGACCATGCTCCGGCCCAGAAGGCTGAATTACTGCCCCCAGAGCCCGGAGCACGCTCCCACCTGCAATCTGCTGCTGCCTGACTGCCTGCTGCCCACGTGCCCTGCTATTTGGTGCCTGCACGTCAGCCAGGCTTCCAGTTGCTGTGTCCACCCCTGCTGGAACAGAAGGCTCCTGACTGGGATACCATCGCTCAACAGCCCAGCCCCAGGACCCAGTTGCCCACCCACGCCTGCCTCGGGGGTCGCCATGTCGGGGCAAACACCATCTGAGACCACTGGCGACTCCCAGCCAGAGAGACAGAGGGCCACCAGCTTCAGTGTGAAGGAAGTTGGTGTCCTGGTGGAGCATGTCCTGGGGCATTATGATGCCCTCTTCGGAACATCACGCGCCAACAAGGAAGGACAGGAGAGGATCTGGTACGACGTAGTGGTTGCCATCAATGTGGAGGGGGTGGCAACCCACGACATCATGCACGTCAAGAAGCGCTGGGAGGACTTCAGGCCCAGGACCCTCCACAAGGCCCGGTGCCTCGCAGAAGGGGGCCAGGTCAGCATGAGTGACATCCAGATGAGGGTCCTGGAACAAGTATGCCCAGCGCTCCACGCCCAGATCCTTCAGAGGAAGTCCCGTCTGGAGTTGAGCAGTAAGTGGCCAAGCATTGATGTGTGAGACAGGTCATGTTGCAGTGTGCTGGTAGTCTGATACTTGCCTGTATGTGTGACATGGGCCATGTATGGATGTGATTGTGCAGGGACATCATGGTCAAGCATGTGAGACCAGTAATGTGCGAACCACATGGTTGGTACTTGAGTTCCAATGCTACATGGGGAGCTGTATGGCAAATGCACACATGAAAGCATGCCAGTGTCTGTTCTTGAACATGGTGGGGGTGTGAGGAATGGGTGCTGCTGTCATGTACATGTATGGTGCACATGTGTGTGTGTCTGAGAAGTGTGTCTGTGACTTCGATACACCATGGATTCATGACACATGTCCGTGATGATGTGTAGATTCACTCATGCAGTGCGGTCACCGTTGTATGCACTGTGTCTATCCACTGTGTCTGTGGTGTACAAGGCATGATGCAATACCCACCGGTGATGTGTGTGCATGGGATCAGTGTGAGCCAGGATGCATGTGAGTTTGATGGCAATATTTTGATTAATAGAGGCCCTTGTAAATGGATGCTGATGTTGATTGCAGGCGCCATGCCTGTTTATGCATGTGTGTTGCGTGCATTCACCCATGTGTTGTGGAGGGACAGGATGGAATTGACGTTAGACACTGCCACTCATGTGTTAAGGGGAATATTGTACTGTACCATGATGCTTGTGTTCTATGTCTCCCTCTACGCAGCGTCAAGTGAAGAAGAGGACGGTGACGGCGCTGTGTAGCCAAGTGGCGGGGATGCCTCCACTGGGCGGCCACGAGAGGCCCAGCCACCCTCCCAGGACTTGCCATCATCCGGGAGCGAGGGGGCTGGTGCAGCGTCTGCCACTACGGCTGTGGCGGAAGGGCCGGGTGAGCCCCCACAGGGGCTTGCAATGGCGGAAGACGGTACAGAGACATCCATGTTCGTGGCCTCCACAGAGGAGGGGGGGCCCGCTACTGAGCCACACATGGGGCCTGGTGGGGTAGTACCACTGGTGCAAGTGGTGCAGTCCAGGGCCACGGTCAGGAGGCATCACAGGTCACCACAGAGGGGCCTGTGCATGTCCCTGTCCTTGACCATGTGACTGCACCACCATGCACCAGCAGGGAGGCCCCGTCCCAGGCCCGTCCGCAGGTAGGGGAGAGTGCCATGTCTTCTGCCTCTCCACTACCTGCGGACGAGGGGTCTCATGAACGTATGGGCGCGTCCTGATTGGTGTCGCGTTGCGCAAGCGTGACATTTGTGATGACGTGCGTTCTTCCAGGGCAGAGAACACATGCCATCACGAAGAGCAGCGTCGCAACGTGGCACTGTTGGGAGGGTCCCTGGTTGGTGGGTTCCTACATGTGATGCGCACTCTGGCAGACCTCTCCTCCTCTGTGGAGACTATGCACCAGTCGTTCTCCCTGCCGTCTTCCGGCCCAGATTCCACCAGGGCCCCCTGTGGACCTGGCCTGACCAACACAGCCAGCTTGATGGAGATCCCATCCCTGCCACAGTCGGGAGTCAGTGGTCCAGTAGGGGTGGACACCACAACTGGAGACCAGCTGATGGAGGATGTGCAGGCATCATCGGACAGGGCACATGGACAGCAGCAGCAGCATCAGCAGCAGCAGGAGCAGGCTCTAGGTGGGAGCAATGATGGCTCGGGGCCATCGACATCAGGGGGGCAGGCATCGGCCAGAGGGCAGGAGGACCCTGGAATGGATGTGTCTTCCGTGTGGCTGCGGTTGGGCCAGCGTATAGGTGCGGAGCGGCGGCGGTCGGAAGAGGCGCGGCTCACCATGGTCAGGGCGGAGTTCTCCATGCGTCGGGCGTTGAGGCGGGAGGAGTGCCTCGAGGTGACTCGCAGGGAGTTGGAACAGGCCATGAGTGCCTCCCTGCAAGACCTCGGGGCCAGGACAGAGGCCCGCCTCCAGCAAATAGACATGGAGTTCGATGATGCCCTGGCCGAAAACATCAATGAGTGAGCCGCAGGACTTGCCCGTCGCCATTGTAAATAGTTTATAGTGTTAGGTTTTCTTTTATTTTATTTTATTTTGTGGCTTTTGGACTATGCCCCCACTTTTGTAAATAGTTTTTTTGTTAGGTAGGTTATTAGATAGGTTTCAATTTTTTCGTTGGGCTCATGGACCCTTGAAAATTGTATTGTACATAGTTGGACGTTGGATTTATTTGGACATTTTAATTTCATTTCAACATGGATCAATGGATTTACCTTTTGCATTTCATTTGGATTTGGTTTGGTGGACAGAGAGGTTTGGCCATTTTTCTTTTGGACTTTTTTGAGGATTTTTTTATTTTTATTTGGATATGCATTTCATTTCATGTTTGCCATTATTTTATGCTTTAAGTACTTTCAATTGGTTTTCATGTTAATACATTTTGATCTTGTACTTCAATGTGTGGGATTCACTCATTGGGTTCATGCATGTTGACATGTGGGTTTACTCAATCAACGTGTGTGTGTGTGTGTGTGTGTGTGTGTGTGTGTGTGACGGACATGTGTTGATGTACATAGTTGACTTTTGGTTTGTGTCATGAGATGGGCATGTCACTGCTGGGTGGGTGACTGGGTGGGGGGACATGAGTGGGACATGAATGGGGGCCTGCTGGCAAGTGCCCCTCACTGCTGGGGTGTGGGGGTGCAGGGGGACATGAGTGGGGACCTGCTGGCAGGAGACCCTCACTGCTGGGGGGTGGGGGTGCTGGGGGACATGTGTGGGACATCAGTGGCGGCCTGCTGGTAGGTGCCCCTCACTGCTGGGGGATGGGGGTGCTGGGGGACCGAGTGGGACATGAGTGGGGGCCTGCTGGTAGGTGCCCCTCACTGCTGGGGGGTGAGGGTGCAGGGGGACATGTGTGGGACATGAGTGGGGGCCTGCTGGCAGGTGCCCCTCACTGCTGGGGGGTGGGGGTGCAGGGGGACATGAGTGGGGGCCTGCTGGCAGGTGCCCCTCACTGCTGAGGGGTGGGGGTGCTGGGGGACATGAGTGGGGGCCTGCTGGCAGGTGCCCCTCACTGCTGAGGGGTGGGGGTGCTGGGGGACATGAGTGGGGGCCTGCTGGCAGGTGCCCCTCACTGCTGGGGTGTGGGGTGCTGGGGGAGATGAGTGGGGGCCTGCTGGCAGGTGCCCCTCACTGCTGGGGGCGTGGGGGTGCAGGGGGACATGAGTTGGTGATCACTAGTGGAAGGTGACATGTGTGCTGGCTGGGGGGCATGGCCAGGGGTGCAGGGTTGTCCCCTGTGTTGTGGGTTGCCTGCAGGGGCCGTGGATGGGGTGGAGGGCACACCTGGGAGCACCCACACTGCCAATTCACGTGTGGGACTCCCCGTGCACCCCACTAGATACACGTACCCGCTCTGACAGCGGAATCGTATGTAAAACTTCCCGCGAACCCCAGTAATACATGTACCTCAC
This sequence comes from Ambystoma mexicanum, assembly GCF_040938575.1. NCBI lineage: Eukaryota > Metazoa > Chordata > Amphibia > Caudata > Ambystomatidae > Ambystoma > Ambystoma mexicanum. The sequence goes on along the minus strand of NC_090933.1, from coordinate 457,673,301 downwards.
TCGCACAGGTCTCTTTCGCGTGTGAAACTTCCCGCGAACCCCAGTTATACACGTACCCCACTCGCACTGGGCCAATCGCGTATGAAACTTCACGCGAACACCCGTAATACATGTACCCCACTCACACAGGGCCCTTGGCGTGTGAAACTTCCCGCGAACCCCAGTAACACACGTACCCCACTCGCAAAGGGCCAATCGTGTGTGAAACTTCCCACGAACCCCAGTAATACATGTACCCACTGGCACAGGGCAAATTGCGTGTGAAACTTCCTGCGCACCCTTGAAATACACGTATCCTGCTCAAGTCGGGTGTGAGACTTCACGCGAACCCCAGTAATACACGTACCCCACTCACACAGGGGCGATCGCGTGTGAAACTTCCTGTGCACCCCAGTAATACACGTACCCCACTTGTACAGGGCCAATCGCGTGTGGAAGTTCCCGCACACCCTCAAAATACATGTACCCTGTTCTAGTCACGTGTGGGACTTCATGCGAACCCCAGTTATACACGTAGCCCACTCGCACTGGGCCAATCGCGTGAGAAACTTCCTGCGCACCCCAGTTATACACGTACCCCACTCGCACTGGGCCAATCGCGTGTGAAACTTCATGCGAACCCCAGTAATACACGTACCCCACTCGCACAGGGCCCTTCGCGTGTGAAACTTCCCACGAACCCCAGTAATACATGTACTCCACTCGCACAGGGCCAATCGCGTGTGAAACTTCCCGGGAACCCCAGTAATACATGTACCCCACTCGCACGGGGCCCTTTCGCGTGTAAAACTTCCCGCGAACCCCAGTAATACACGTAACCCACTCGCACAGGGCCCTTTCACGTATAAAACTTCCCGTGAACCCCAGTAATACACGTACTCCACTCGCACAGGGCCATTTCACATGTAAAACTTCCTGCAAACCCCAGTAATACACGTTCCCTACTCGCACAGGGCCAATCGCGTGTAAAACTTCCCGCGAACCCCAGTAATACACGTACCCCACTCGCACAGGGCCAATCGCGTGTGAAACTTCCCATGCACCCCAGTAATGCATGTACCGCACTCGCACAGGGCCCTTCGCTTGGGAAACTTCCCGTGAAACCCAGTAATACACGTACCCCACTCGCACAGGGCCCTTCGTGTGTGAAACTTCCCGTGAACCCCAGTAATACACGTACCCCACTCGCACAGGGCCCTTTCGCGTGTAAAACTTCCCGCGAACCCCAGTAATACATGTATCCACTCGGACAGGGCCAATCGCGTGTGAAACTTCCTGCGCACCCCCGAAATACACGTACCCTGCTCAAGTCGCGTGTGGGACTTCATGCGAACCCCAGTTATACATGTACCCCACTCGCACTGGTCTAATCACGTGTGAAACTTCACGCAAACCCCAGTAATACACGTACCCCACTCGCACAGGGCCCTTCGCATGTACAACTTCCCGCGAACTCCAGTAATACACGTACCCCACTCGAACAGGGCCAATCATGTGTGAAACTTCCCGCGCACCCCAGTAATACACGTACCCCACTCGCACAGGGCCAATCGCATGTGGAAGTTCCCGCGCACCCCCGAAATACACGTACCCCGCTCAAGTCGCGTGTGGGACTTCACGCGAACCCCAGTTATACATGTACCCCACTCGCACTGGTCCAATCACGTGTGAAACTTCACGCAAACCCCAGTAATACACGTACCCCACTCGCACAGGGCCCTTCACGTGTACAACTTCCTGTGAACCCCAGTAATACACGTACCCCACTCGCACAGGGCCAATCGCGTCTGAAACTTCCCACGAACGCCAGTAATACACGTACCCCACTCACACAGGGCCCTTTCGCGTGTACAACTTCCCGTGAACCCTAGTAATACACATACCCTACTCGCCCAGGGCCAATCGCATGTAAAACTTCCAGCGAACCTCAGTAATACACGTACCCCACTCGCACAGGGCCAATCACGTGTGAAACTTCCTGCGCACCCCTGAAATACACATACCCTGCTCAAGTCGCATGTGAGACTTCACGCGAACCCCAGTAATACACATACCCCACTCGCACAGGGGCAATCGCGTGTGAAACTTCCCATGCACCCCAGTAATACACGTACCCCACTCGCTCAGGGCCAATGGCGTGTGGAAGTTCTCGCGTACCCCCGAAATACACATACCCTTCTCAAGTCGCGTGTGGGACTTCACGCGAACCCCAGTTATACACGTACCCCACTCGCACTGGGCCAATCGCGTGTGAAACTTCCCGCGCACCCCAGTTATACACGTACCCCACTCGCACAGGGCCCTTTGCGTGTCAAACTTCCCGCCAACCCCAATAATACACGTACCCCACTCGCACAGGGACAATCGCGTGTGAAACTTCCCACAAACCCCAGTAATACACGTACCCCATTCGCACAGGGCCCTTTCGCGTGTACAACTTCCCGCGAACCTCAGTAATACACGTGCCCCACTCGCACAGGGCCAATCGCATGTGAAACTGCCTGCGCACCCCTGAAATACACGTGCCCTGCTCAAGTCGCATGTGAGACTTCACGCGAACCCCAGTAATACACGTGCCCCACTCGCACAGGGGAAATCGCGTGTGAATCTTCCCACGCACCCCAGTAATACACGTAACCCACTCGCACAGGGCCAATCGTGTGTGGAAGTTCCCGCGCACCCCCAAAATACACATACCCTGCTCAAGTCGCATGTGGGACTTCACGCGAACCCCAGTTATAAACGTACCCCACTCGCACTGGGCCAATCGCGTGTGAAACTGCCTGCGCACCCCTGAAATACATGTGCCCTGCTCAAGTCGCATGTGAGACTTCACGCGAACCCCAGTAATACACGTGCCCCACTCGCACAGGGGCAATCGCGTGTGAAACTTCCCACGCACCCCAGTAATACACGTAACCCACTCGCACAGGGCCAATCGCGTGTGGAAGTTCCCGCGCACCCCCGAAATACACATACCCTGCTCAAGTTGCATGTGGGACTTCACGCGAACCCCAGTTATAAACGTACCCCACTCGCACTGGGCCAATCGCGTGTGAAACTTCCTGCGCACCCCAGTTATACACGTACCTCACTTGCACTGGGCCAATCGCGTGTGAAACTTCCCGCGAACCCCAGTAATACACGTACCCCACTCGCACAGGGCCCTTTCGCGTGTAAAACTTCCCGCGAACCCCAGTAATACACGTACCCAACTCGCACAGGGCCAATCGCGTGTAAAACTTCCCGCGAACCCCAGTAATACACATACCCCACTCGCACAGGGCCAATCGCGTGTGAAACTTCATGCGAACCCCAGTAATACACGTACCCCACTCGCACAGGGCCCTTCGCGTGTGAAACTTCCCACGAACCCCAGTAATACATGTACTCCACTCGCACAGGGCCAATCGCGTGTGAAACTTCCCGGGAACCCCAGTAATACATGTACCCCACTCGCACGGGGCCCTTTCGCGTGTAAAACTTCCCGCGAACCCCAGTAATACACGTACTCCACTCGCACAGGGCCATTTCACATGTAAAACTTCCTGCAAACCCCAGTAATACACGTTCCCTACTCGCACAGGGCCAATCGCGTGTAAAACTTCCCGCGAACCCCAGTAATACACGTACCCCACTCGCACAGGGCCAATCGCGTGTAAAACTTCCCGCAAACCCTAGTAATACACGTACCCCACTCGCACAGGGCCCTTTCACGTGTAAAACGTCCCGCGGACCCCAGTAATACATGTTCCCCACTCGCACAGGGCCAATCGCGTGTGAAACTTCCCACGAACCCCAGTAATACACGTACCCCACTCACACAGGGCCCTTTCGCGTGTACAACTTCCCGTGAACCCCAGTAATACACGTACCCTACTCGCACAGGGCCAATCGCATGTAAAACTTCCCGCGAACCTCAGTAATACACGTACCCCACTGGCACAGGGCCAATTTATTTATTTTATTTTATTTATTTATATTTATATAGCACGCAAGAAGCCCAGGGGCATTGGGCGCTGTTACTTGCAATAACTTAGTTACATGGTACAGGCATGAAAGCGATTGATAGCACATTATGAATACTACAAGATATCATACTGTTGTTACAGATATTGCATTGGGACGTATATTACAACATATATGATAAGTATTCGTGCTGGTGTGTCGGGTCTTATGTGAAGAGGGTAGTTTTCAGAGTTTTGCGGAAGGTGGTGAGGGAGGCCTCCCCTCGGATAGTGGGAGGTAGGGCATTCCAGTGAGTGGGCGCTAGATAGGGGAAGCTGGATCCGCCCGCTTTTACTCTTTTTACTAGTGGCACCGAGAGCATGTTGGTGTACGGTGATCTGGTTGGCCTGGTAGTGGAGACGGGGTGGATCCTTTGAGAGAGGAATGCTGGAGCAGTGAGGTGAATGCACTTGTGGGTCAGTGTCAGGGCTTTGAATACGATCCTTTCCTTTATTGGGAGCCAGTGGGCTAGTTTTCTGGCTTCAGAGATGTGTTCTCTTTTAGCAATGCCTTGGGCTGCCCGGAGAGCATTGTTCTGTATTACTTGTAGTCTCTCTAAGTTTTTGTTGGAGGTTCCTAAAAAGAGTACGTTGTAGTAGTCTAGCCTAGAGCCGGTGATGGCTCTGGCTATGTTGGTGCAGTTCTCTTTGGAGAGAAAGGGTCTGACTGCGTTGATAAGTTTTGCATGATATGCAGCTGCTGAGGCTATTGCGCTGACTTGTCTATCCATGGATAGGCTGGAGTCCAGGTAGACTCCCAGAGTTTTGACAGAGTCGGAGACCGGAATTTTAATGGAGTCAATGGTGAAGTGGCTGAATTGGGCATCTAGATTTTTTAGTGTGTCGGGGGAACCTACCAGGAGGAGTTCTGTCTTGTCAGAGTTGAGGCATAGACCGTTGTCTGCCATCCAGGCTTGGATGGTGTTGTAGAGGTTGTTGAGGGTCAGGGAGTCAGTGTCATAGTTCCCTGTGAGAGTGAGGAGGATCTGCGTGTCGTCGGCGTAGTTGGTGTAGGATATACCCATAGCGTCGAGGATGAGGAAGAGGGGTCGTGTGAAGATGTTGTATAGGGTGGGGGAGAGACAGGAGCCTTGGGGTACACCACAAAGTATAATGGTTGGTGATGCGGCGGCTCGGTCAGAGAATACTTGCATGGTTCTGTCTTGTAAGAAAGAGGTGATCTAGGCTGTGGCCTCTGGGGAGAATTTGGCAGTGAAGGAAAGGTGGTGGCATAAGACACTATGATCCACGAGGTCGAAGGCCGCGGATAGGTCAAGGAGTAGGAGAAGTGCTGGTTTACCCAAGTCTCTAGCATCGTCCATCTGGTTTTTTAGGTCAAGTAGGGCGGTTTCGGTCCCGTGTCTGGGGCGGAAGCCAGATTGGCGGAGTCCAAGGAGTTTGTTCTCTTCAATGAAGTGCTGGACCTGCAGGTAGGCTGCTTTGTCAAATATTTTGAGGAGGAATGGGACAGTGGTGATGGGTCTGTAATTGTTGGGTGAGGTGGGATCGAGAGTTGGCTTTTTCAAAAGAGGGCGTACCCAAGCTTCCTTGAGGGAGGCGGGGACTTTCCCTGTGGTCAAGGAGGCATTCACAAAGGCTGTTAGGAAGGGAGCTAGCGCTTCCGTGCAGTCTTTGATAATGGAGGCTGGCCATGCATCGCCTTTGCAGTTAGAGGGTTTGATGTTCCTCATTATGTTGATGATGTCTTTTTCCTGAATGGGTTTGAAGGAGAAGGGTAGGGGGGGATCCGGGGCAGGTGGTGGGAAGGGGATATGCTTATTGGGTAAGGCTTGTTTAGTGGCTAGTATTTTCTTTTTGAGGAGGCTTAATTTGGTTAGCATGGCCGTTTGTATTTCATCACACCAGTCTTTGTCTTTGATGAAATTCTGGGGGGCGGGAGTGGGTGTCTCGAGCTCCCTGAAAATGGCGAAGATTTCTTTTGTGCTAGATAGGGCTTCTGAGATTCTGTATTCAAAGGATTTGGCCTTTGCTTGGGTGATTGCCTTTTTGTATTTGGTGGATAGGGCTTTAAAGATCATCTTGTCTTTTTCAGAGTGGGACGTTTGCAACTGTGTGAGTGCGGCTTTTTTCTCATTTCGGAGTGTGAGGAGGTCAGCGGTGAACCAATCACGTGTGAAACTTCCTGCGCACTCCTGAAATACACATACCCTGCTCAAGTCCCATGTGAGACTTCACGTGAGCCCCAGTAATACACGTACCCCACTCGCACAGGGGCAATCGCGTGTGAAACTTCCCATGCACCCCAGTAATACACGTACCCCACTCGCACAGGGCCAATGGCGTGTGGAAGTTCTCGCATACCCCCGAAATACACGTACCCTTCTCAAGTCCCATGTGGGACTTCACGCGAACCCCAGTTATACACGTACCCCACTCGCACCGGGCCAATCGCGTGTGAAACTTCACGCGAACCCCAGTAATACATGTACCCCACTCGCACAGGGCCCTTTGCGTGTAAAACTTCCCGCGAACCCCAGTAATACACGTACCCCACTCGCACAGGGCCCTTTGCGTGTGAAACTTCCCGCCAACCCCAATAATACACGTACCCCACTCGCACAGGGCCAATCGTGTGTGAAACTTCCCACGAACCCCAGTAATACACGTACCCCATTCGCACAGGGCCCTTTCGCGTGTACAACTTCCCGTGAACCCCAGTAATACACGTACCCCACTCGCACCAGGCCAATCGCATGTAAAACTTCCCGCGAACCTCAGTAATACACGTGCCCCACTCGCACAGGGCCAATCGCATGTGAAACTGCCTGCGCACCCCTGAAATACACGTGCCCTGCTCAAGTCGCATGTGAGACTTCACGCGAACCCCAGTAATACACGTGCCCCACTCGCACAGGGCCAATCGCATGTGAAACTGCCTGCGCACCCCTGAAATACACGTGCCCTGCTCAAGTCGCGTGTGAAACTTCCCACGCACCCCAGTAATACACCTGACCCACTCGCACAGGGCCTATCGCGTGTGGAAGTTCCCGCGCACCCCCGAAATACACATACCCTGCTCAAGTCGCATGTGGGACTTCACGGGAACCCCACTTATAAACGTACCCCACTCGCACTGGGCCAATCGCGTGTGAAACTTCCTGCGCACCCCAGTTATACACGTACCTCACTTGCACTGGGCCAATCGCGTGTGAAACTTCCCGCGAACCCAGTAATACATGTACCCCACTCGCACAGGGCCCTTTCGCGTGTAAAACTTCCCGCGAACCCCAGTAATACACGTACCCCACTCGCAAAGGGCCCTTTCGCATGTAAAACTTCCCGCGAACCCCAGTAATACACGTACCCAACTCGCAGAGGGCCAATCGCGTGTAAAACTTCCCGCGAACCCCAGTAATACACGTACCCCACTCGCACAGGGCCCTTTCGCGTGTAAAACTTCCCGCGAATCCCAGTAATACACGTACCCCACTCGCACAGGGCCAATCGCGTATGAAACTTCCCGCGAACCCCAGTAATACACGTACCCCACTCGCACAGGGCCAATCGCGTGTAAAACGTCCCGCGAACCCCAGTAATACACGTACCCCACTCGCACAGGGCCAATCGCGTGTGAAACTTCCTGCACACCCCAGTAATACACGTACCCCACTAGCACAGGGCTCTTTGCGTGTGAAACTTCCCATGAACCCCAGTAATACACGTACCCCACTCGCACAGGGCCCTTCGTGTGGGAAACTTCCCGTGAACCCCAGTAATACACGTACCCCACTCGCACAGGGCCCTTTTGCGTGTAAAACTTCCCGCAAACCCCAGTAATACACGTACCCCACTCGCACAGGGCCAATAGTGTGTGAAACTTCCTGCGCACCCCAGTAATACACGTACCCCACTCACACAGGGGCAATCGCGTGTGAAACTTCCCGCGAACCCAGTAATACATGTACCCCACTCGCACAGGGCCCTTTCGCGTGTAAAACTTCCCGCGAACCCCAGTAATACACGTAGCCCACTCGCACAGGGCCAATAGTGTGTGAAACTTCCTGCGCACCCCAGTTATACACGTACCTCACTTGCACTGGGCCAATCGCGTGTGAAACTTCCCGCGAACCCAGTAATACATGTACCCCACTCGCACAGGGCCCTTTCGCCTGTAAAACTTCCCGCGAACCCCAGTAATACACGTACCGCACTCGCAAAGGGCCCTTTCGCATGTAAAACTTCCCGCGAACCCCAGTAATACACGTACCCAACTCGCAGAGGGCCAATCGCGTGTGAAACTTCCCGCGAACCCAGTAATACATGTACCCCACTCGCACAGGGCCCTTTCGCGTGTAAAACTTCCCGCGAACCCCAGTAATACAAGTACCCCACTCGCAAAGGGCCCTTTCGCATGTAAAACTTCCCGCGAACCCCAGTAATACACGTACCCAACTCGCAGAGGGCCAATCGCGTGTAAAACTTCCCGCGAACCCCAGTAATACACGTACCCCACTCGCACAGGGCCCTTTCGCGTGTAAAACTTCCCGCGAATCCCAGTAATACACGTACCCCACTCGCACAGGGCCAATCGCGTATGAAACTTCCCGCGAACCCCAGTAATACACGTACCCCACTCGCACAGGGCCAATCGCGTGTAAAACGTCCCGCGAACCCCAGTAATACACGTACCCCACTCGCACAGGGCCAATCGCGTGTGAAACTTCCTGCACACCCCAGTAATACACGTACCCCACTCGCACAGGGCTCTTCGCGTGTGAAACTTCCCATGAACCCCAGTAATACACGTACCCCACTCGCACAGGGCCCTTCGTGTGGGAAACTTCCCGTGAACCCCAGTAATACACGTACCCCACTCGCACAGGGCCCTTTTGCGTGTAAAACTTCCCGCAAACCCCAGTAATACACGTACCCCACTCGCACAGGGCCAATAGTGTGTGAAACTTCCCGCGCACCCCAGTAATACACGTACCCCACTCACACAGGGGCAATCGCGTGTGAAACATCCCGCGCACCCCAGTAATACACGTACCCCACTTGCACAGGGCCAATCGCGTGTGGAAGTTCCTGCGCACTCCCGAAATACACGTACCTTGCTCAAGTCGCGTGTGGGACTTCACGCTACCCCAGTTATACACGTACCCTGCTCGCACTGGGCCAATCGCGTGTGAAACTTCCCGCGCACCCCAGTTATACACGTACCCCACTCGCACTGGGCCAATCGCGTGTGAAACTTCATGCTAACCCCAGTAATACACGTGCCCCACTCGCACAGGGCCCTTCGCGTGTGAAACTTCCCGCGAACCCTAGTAATATACGTACCCCACTCGCACAGGGCCAATCGCGTGTGAAAATTCCTGCGAACCCCAGTCATACACGTACCCCACTCGCACGGGGCCCTTTCGCGTGTAAAACTTCCCGCAAACCCTAGTAATACATGTACCCCACTCGCACAGGGCCCTTTCACGTATAAAACTTCCCGCGAACCCCAGTAATACACGTACCCCACTCGCACAGGGCCAATCGCGTGTGAAACTTCCCGCGCACCCCAGTAATACATGTACCCCACTCTCACAGCGCCCTTCGCATGTGAAACCTCCCGTGAACCCCAGTAATACACGTACCCCACTCGCACAGGGCCCTTCGTGTTTGAAACTTCCTGCGAACCCCAGTAATACACCTACCCACTCGCACAGGGCCAATCGTGTGTGAGACTTCCCGCGCACCCCCGAAATACATGTACCCCTCTCAAGTCACGTGTGAGACTTCACGCGAACCCCAGTAATACACGTACCCCACTCGCACAGGGCCAATCGCGTGTGGAAGTTCCCGCGCATCCCCGAAATATACGTACCCCTCTCAAGTCGCGTGTTGGACTCCACGCAAACCCCAGTTATACATGTACCCCACTCGCACTGGGCGGATCGCGTGTGAAACTTCACACAAACCCCAGTAATGCACGTATCCCACTCGCACAGGTCCCTTCGCGTGTGAAACTTCCCGCAAACCCCAATAATACATGTACCCCACTCGCACAGGGCCAATCGCGTATGAAACTTCCCACGAACCCCAGTAATACACGTACCCCACTCACACAGGGCCCTTTCGCGTGTATAACTTCCCATGAACCCCAGTAATGCACGTACCCCACTCACACAGGGCCAATCGCATGTAAAACTTCCCGCGAACCTCAGAAAATACACGTAACCCACTCGCACAGCGCCAATCGCGTGTGAAACTTCCTGCGCACCCCTGAAATACACGTACCCTGCTCAAGTCGCATGTGAGACTTCACGCGAACCCCAGTAATACACGTACCCCACTCGCACAGGGGCAATCGTGTGTGAAACTTCCCGCGCACCCCAGTAATACACGTACCCCACTCGCACCGGGCCAATCGCTTGTGTAAGTTCCCGCGCACCCCCGAAATACACGTACCCTGCTCAAGTCACGTGTGGGACTTCACGCGAACCCTAGTTATACACGTACCCCACTCACATGGGCCAATCGCGTGTGAAACTTCCCGCGCACCCCAGTTATACACGTGCCCCACTCGCACTGGGCCAATCGCGTGTGAAACTTCCCGCGCACCCCAGTTATACACGTACCCCACTCGCACTGGGCCAATCGCGTGTGAAACTTCACGCGAACCCCAGTAATACATGTACCCCATTCACACAGGGCCCTTTGCGTGTAAAACTTCCCGTGAACCCCAGTAATACACGTACCCCACTCGCACAGGGCCAATCGCGTGTGAAACTTCATGCGAACCCCAGTAATACATGTACCCCATTCACACAGGGCCCTTTGCGTGTAAAACTTCCCGTGAACCCCAGTAATACACGTACCCCACTCGCACAGCGCCAATCGCGTGTGAAACTTCCTGCGCACCCCTGAAATACACGTACCCTGCTCAAGTCGCATGTGAGACTTCACGCGAACCCCAGTAATACACGTACCCCACTCGCACAGGGGCAATCGCGTGTGAAACTTCCCGCGCACCCCAGTAATACACGTACCCCACTCGCACAGGGCCAATCGCTTGTGTAAGTTCCCGCGCACCCCTGAAATACACGTACCCTGCTCAAGTCACGTGTGGGACTTCACGCGAACCCTAGTTATACACGTACCCCACTCACACGGGCCAATCGCGTGTGAAACTTCCCGCGCACCCCAGTTATACACGTGCCCCACTCGCACTGGGCCAATCGTGTGTGAAACTTCCAGCGCACCCCAGTTATAAACGTACCCCACTCGCACTGGGCCAATCGCGTGTGAAACTTCACGCGAACCCCAGTAATACATGTACCCCATTCACACAGGGCCCTTAGCGTGTAAAACTTCCCGTGAACCCCAGTAATACACGTACCCCACTCGCAAAGGGCCAATCGCATGTGAAACTTCCCGCGCACCCCAGTAATACATGTACCCCACTCGCACATGGTCCTTCGCGTGTGAAAATTCCCGTGAACCCCAGTAATTAACTTACCCCACTCGCACAGGGCCCTTCGTGTGTAAAACTTCCCGCGAACCCCAGTAATACACGTACCCCACTCGCACAGGGCCAATAGTGTGTGAAACTTCCCACGCACCCCCGAAATACACATACCCTGCTCAAGTCGCGTGTGAGACTTCACGCGAACCCCAGTAATACACGTACCCCACTCGCACAGGGCCAATCGCATGTGGAAGTTCCCGCACACCCCCGAAATACATGTACCCTGCTCAAGTCGCGTGTGGGACTTCACGCGAACCCCAGTTATACACGTACCCCACTCGCGCTGGGCCAATCGCGTGTGAAACTTCCTGCGAACCCCAGTAATACACATACCCACTCGCACAGGGCCCTTTCGCGTGTAAAACTTCCCGCGAACCCCAGTAATACACGTACCCCACTCGCACAGGGTCAATCGCGTGTGAAACTTCCCGCGCACCCCAGCAATACACGTACCCCACTCGCACAGGGCCCTTCGCGTGTGAAACTTCCCATGAACCCCAGTAATACACGTACCCCACTCGCACAGGGCCCTTCGTGTGTAAAACTTCCTGCGAACCCCAGTAAAACACGTACCCCACTCGCACAGGGCCAATAGTGTGTGAAACTTCCGCGCACCCCCGAAATACACATACCCTGCTGAAGTCGCGTGTGAGACTTCACGCGAACCCCAGTAATACACGTACCCCACTCGCACAGGGCCAATCGCGTGTGAAATGGCTGCCGCCAAAATCAGTCCGGGTTCCCAGATTGGGGAATACTGGGCCATTCCGAGTTCGGAGGGCCCGGTAATTCCTCCCTTCAGGAACCCGGGCCCGGACCTTCCCCATTTCCATTTCAGCCCCCACAGGGCTGAATGGGAATGGGGGAGGGAGCAAACAACGGGCCGATTACGAGCGGACCGTTGTTTGCTCCCTCTTCCCCTCGCGGTACCGGGTAAGCACTCCTGGTGTGATCAGGCGTTACTTAGCGGGTCCCGCAAGGGGAGCTTGTAATGAGGCGGAACGGGTTTAGCAGGTCCGCCTCCTTTAGAGGGTCCCGTTAACCCGTTCCGCCTCACTTGTAATGAGGCCCACGGTATCAGTCTGGGATCACAGCCCTACACACAATTCCAGTCTGCTATAGACCTACAAAGACACACACACACAAGCTAAGGATGCGATTGTACCATGAACACTATTCAGTGTGCCAGAAATGACAGCAATCTCATCTATATCACAAGACGAGGCAGCCCACATTGCCATCGAAGCCTGGCAATCCCAATTCCCTTTGCAGAATAAATTCCATTATTCAATACTACTAATGCGTGGTGTTCCCCTCTCAATGCAATGTTATTCTGCTATTGCTCCATAGCACAATACAATACTGTAAGCCCCTGCATTGATTGATTGATAGTTTATTGTAAATTTCGTGGCAGAGAAATTAGCCACGAGGTATTTGGAGAGAAGGGCATGATCCAATTCAATGGCAGGCATGACAACTAAACCGTTAGACCGCCACACAGAAAAGTGCAGTTTCTAAATATATTATAGTACACCTGCCTCATGGAGTTATTTGCGTGTAAAAACAGGATTTCATGGTATTCTGCAGGGATTTGAGGGCAGACTGGAACGCAAATCTCCGTTTTACACACAAATAATTCCATGAATCAGGGATCTCGACTCATCTAATAAGGCATAATAATCTTAACAATATATTGTCTAACAAGCATGTTAACATTTCGAACACCAACACTGACATGTTGTTGGTGTCAAATAGATGTATCACCATCTAAAACAAATACACATTATACACACATCAATAACATCTGAACATGAAGTAATAGTTCCAGTATGAACACACAACAATGTATCCACTTTGTCCATGAATGCAGATTATAAAATTCAATCTTGCATAACAACAATATCTACCACATCCAAACGTAGGTGGGGAAAATGATTAGATATACTCCCTCTCTAACAGAGAAAACAAATCCGCAGCTGCGCTCTCTTGCCCCTTGACATGCATGCAGGTGCTGGCAGTGAAATTAGGGAGTAGTTTAACAAAGAACAGGCTCTGCTCCTGGTGTTCTTACTCTTGGGGCCACACCCACACAGATGGCCTGACAGTGCTCATGCAATGTGGAATACTCCCAATGTGGTTTGAAGAGATCCTTTCTTTTGGCTCAGGACACGCCTACTGACAGTAGCTAGGGTCAAGGACAGGCCATCCATTAAAAGGTGTATGTAGGATTGCAGACAATCTGATCCACAACATTGCCGAGCTTTGCCCTAATCAGCTGCACGGTGCTGAGGCCATGGTCACAAAGGGTTTGCTGAACAATGCCCTGAAAGCTGGAATATGATGTTATTCCACCACCATTTGTGTGGGTGAATAATCATAGCAAAGTTGACATCCCCCAGGTTTGGGATGCTCACAGGTGCTTGGATTGTTGGCAGCATGTGCCACTTTTGAAAGGCTATCCTAGTTGATATGCTACTAAAATTGCCTGGCGAAATGAAGGCTTTCTCTCACACATATTACACAGTGCAATGCCATCACCGATTAATGTAACATTCACAGCAGAGCTCTGGGTGGAATATTTTTAACACTGTGTTAGTTGCAGCTTCTTTCTAGCGTCTTCTCAACAGAATGAGCTTCCAAGGAAACCAGTAGCATGTTGGCTACCACAATGCATGCCTGAATGAGGTTCTTCCTCTGGTGTACATACATGATCAACATTGAGAAGGCCCATGCCTCATCAAGTGATGCCAATGCAGCATAGCTGGTGCGAGGCCTGCTATAATGAAATGGGGCCGCTGTTCTTCTGCATGTTTCTGGTTAGGAGCACTTGCAGCAAGCATCACAAGGAGATACTTTGTAAATGTGCAAAGATCCTTTGCTACCACACTTGCAGCTTCAAACAGAGAAAGATCACAGGCATCAGAAAGAATACCAACCACCCCAAATTTGACTAAGTACATCAGATATGTAAAGCTCAATACTGGACAGCATCAACAGGCAAAACATCACTGACACATGTTGAAAACTTTATCAGCAGCGGGGTGCATTTCCGAAGGTTATCCAGCTCTCCAAGAAGCTGCTGTCACTCTCATCATACGTAGTCTCCTGTGAGGCCTTTCCTTCCCCTATTACTGTCACATTCCTTTACCCCTGTTCAACACCCACATGTTCAAACTCCAGCTCCCCATCGTACCGACTGGCTGCAACAAAGGCACTAGGTGCATCCATGCCTTGTGATGTAGTCAAAAGTGTTCTGCAAAATACAGGTCCTGCCGTTGTGCATCACTTTTAGCTACTTGTCGGGACCTCACAATTGTCAGCACCAAAACCATGTGCAGGAGTTTTGGAATGGCATGCCCTATGTTGCATCTTTCATATAGGCGCGTTGTGAATGCCATATCATATCATATCATATCATACACTCTGTTCCTGAGAAGTCCTAGGAATCTCTCCCTTTTTTTAATTGAATTTTGAATTTTTTGTATGTCATACAGTTAAACAAATAGCTTTTAACACAGACATAATAAAACAGAGTTAATACATCTCTCTGATTAGTTCAAATCCTCTTCCACCAAAAAAGGAGAATAGATGAAATCACTACCATCAGTCTGTAAAAATTCGAAATATTCCATATAGATCTCTCCACAAGTTAGATTGAACGACAATCAATCCCTCATGAAAACCAGATATAAAGGGTCCCCATGGGGCAGCAGGTGGATAGTAAGAATCCAAACCAGATGCCATAAGGCACCTTCTACGCAGCACAACAACGTGCATCACAATTTCTCAAGAGATTTTGTACAGTTTCCTCCTCACCATTACCACAGAGTCTGCAACATCTGTCCCCCCTCAGAATTTTGGACCATGGGCCGACAAATTCAAAGCTGCGTAATGGATTGGATTTAATGCAGAGGTAATCCCACACAATGGAATTCCCCACAAAATGGCAGATGTAGATGGGTGCCATTTGTCTTTCAAGTATGTACGGGGAAAAAGCCGGCTACAGTAGATTTGGCAGCAAGAGCCACAACCATTTGCTCTCATTAGACCTGTTTCCCTCTCATTGCAGTTTTAAATTGGAGAGCACTTGACATTTGCATACCATCCCAATTGCTCCCAACCCATTGATCAACCAAGCTCAATATCTACCTCTTCATATAAATAGCTTTTGAAACAAGAGCATTAAACAGAATCCCCTCAGGGTATTGGCCTGAGCATGTGCAAGTTTCCAAAACAACATCAGTCAGCTGAGCACAATGGGTTCAGGGGTCATAATAAGATCAAATTCCAAAGTGATCATGTTGGCTGGAACAAAAGAGGGTAATCTTAACAAACATTTTAGAAGGCTGATCTGAAGCTTAGCAATTAGATCCACAATGCCCGAACCTCAAATTTCACCTGCATAACACAGGATTGGCAGAACCTTGGCAGAAAACAGCTTGAGCAATATCCCCACTGAGTAGCCTCCGCCTCGAGATGCAAAGGAGCAAATGGCCCCCACAATTTGGGTTGTGTGAACCTTGAGACCACACAGGTGGGAAAAATCTTTGGGACTTGCTTCAAAAACAACACCAAAATAAACATATTGTGACACAACATCAATTGCCATACCATTCATATTCCACCCCACTATAACCGCAGGTCTGTGAGATGGTTCAAAAACCACAATCTTGGTTTTATTGATGTTAACCCTTAGGGAATTCAGATCCAAGTAGGAGTTGAGGTTGTGCAGGGAACATTGAAGGCCCCCGGCGTTAGGTCCAGGACAACAATGTCATCTGCATAACCCATCCATAGTATGACCATATCACCTAGATTTGTCGGGAGAGCTCTGGGGTACACCAGTGCGAGGCCCATGTCCAAGAGATAGAGATTAAAAAGAATTGGGGGCAAAAGACAGCCCTGCTCCAGACCCACTTCCAATGGAATCCAGGCAGAGGTTTCACCCTATCCTTCAAGCCTTATTTTAACACATGTATTGGTATGGAGCAATATAATCATCCTAGGTAGACCTGGTGAAATCTCGGAGCCCTCCAGCTTCGCCCACAGCCTGGCTTAATCCACTGTGTCAGCGCTGTAATCCACAAACCCTGCATATATTGGTTGTTTGCAGATCAAACAACCGTGCCTGTTTGACTATAGTGGAGAGTGCTAAGATGTTAACCGAAGTAGAGCATCTTTTCCTAAAGCCAGTCTGATTCCAAGGTATGATGTTATTCTCTTCTGCCCACGCAGTCAGCTCATCCAATAGAATCTGTGCGAATGTCTTGGATGAAAAATCCAACAAGGCGAGATCAGTTTGATCACCACTTTTGTGCACAGGGACTAAGATTCTGTCCTGCCAGGAACAGGGGACCACCCGAGTAACAGCAATACAGCTGAAAAGCTGATGCAGAACCCTGGCCCAAAGGGCAACATCAGCCTTGAGAAAATGATTACAGAGTCCCCCCGCTCGGGGGCTCTAGAATATGTGCCATGATAACCCCTGCAACCTCCTGTATACTTTTCTCAAAAGTCCAGTGCCCTATATTTCTAGGGACATTAGGCAAATTCTGGTTACAATGTCCCAGAGTTATTGAAAGATAGGCTATCCATTCAGGTTATTGTACTCCATTGAGATCAAAATTAGGAGTGCCTTGACCATTTACTTGCTCCCAAAATGTATTAGTTTTAGTTACGAATGGTGATCAAAACCGGTTCACGACACTTTTGACATTCTTTTGTGATCTTATGCAATCAGAGCCACTTAGTATAAGCAGTTTTAAGCTCCCTCTTTCTGAGTGAAAAAACTACAGGGTCAACCACTTCTTTCTTTCAGTAGTGTCCGCAATTCTTTGTGCACAGATCTTTTTTTATCACAGATGGCCTTATCATAAGAATGTCTATGCAATAAGGAGGAGCCAATTGCTCTCCGATTGAGCCCCTTGTTGGCTGTTGGAACACTCGCCAGGACCGCAATAAATTCTCCAAATTGTTTGATTGCCATCAGACCTGCCACCTCATCAACCCCCCGAGTGGCGGTGGGAAACTTTGAAAAAACCCTTTCGGTAGAGACAAGTGTAGCTTCAATTGATGTAGAATTCCAGCTAACCCTAGTCCCATCTCTGTGAACCCTGGTGAACCCAGTCTTATGAGTACCATACCCTTTTCCTCCCCACCACTGGTGGAGCAGTTGTGGCAGCCAGGATGCTAGATGTCTCTGTAGAGGCAAAGGACCTATTCAACAGGGGTGTTTTCTTCTGCCACTAGCAAACTCATGGCTGTCATCCCAAAGGTGAGGCAATGAACTTGTCATATCTGTCCTTACATCATCCTCTTCCTACAGCCCTTTATCATACAGAAGACCTCAGATTCTTGCCCATGAGAGTCCTGTATGTTGGCAGTGCAAAGTATTCTAACACCCAGACAATGTCGTATATGTTGACAATTCAAAGGTCACCACTCTCGGAGGATCCTGCTGTGTATGGTTTGCCTTCTCCACTGCCGCCATTGACCTCCTCCACTGCGCAGCCCCTCTACCTGTCCTCTTCGTTCCCCTCAGGTAGGTCCAAAACCTGCTGCAGCAGTTGCACATGCTGGTCCTCCCTTGATCCTGCTCCTTATCCACCAGCACTTCATCCTCAGCAGCACCCTCACACTGCAAGGTTTAGAACACTTCCTCCTAATGAGCCCCCACCAGACAGAAGTCGTCCCATAATCCTCCTATAGGGTGCATTGTGCAGCTGCCCCCTCCTTCCAGATCACTTACATGCCCTCCTCCTGCTCCTACAATGGCCCTACCTCTGTGGGAGGGAACAGAAAACGTTCCACCTCCTCTGCCGTGTATCCACCATAGGTTGTGCCACCCCTGCTCAAGCCCTGCTTCTGTTGTACTAGTCAGGGCCTCTTCTGATGGCGCTAGCTGCTCCCTCTCTTTCGGTTGAGGTCTCCGCCACCTCCACTGCCTCTCCTGATTAATTGGCAGATTGGCTATGCCACATGGCCTGTGGTTGCATTCCCTCACCAACAAGCAGCTCAAATCCTCTTCCTCTATAATAGGGGAATCCAACTTCTCCCATGAAGAGAAAGGCTGATCCTCATTCACCTCCTCAGCAATCTTCTTCCCCTCCCATCCATTCTATGAGAACCACAAATGGGAATTGGCAAAGTTGAAAGTCGGGTATGAGCACACTCTGAGAACACAAAATGTGAAACATCAAGCCAATCCCACGAACAAAAGCACAACCTGAAGATTACGAACAAATCCTAATAACTACTATACTAATAAAAAACACTAATCAACAACCTGGTGAAAAAGCCATCAGGGGAACTTTGCTTGTGTATAGCTCTTCAAGAGTTAAATAAATGCATAGTGGTAGAGAGGCACCCTTTTCCACACATGACTGAAAGGCTTGCTCTGGTTGCGAGCAGAGGGGTGTTTTCGGAATTCGATACAGCATCAGCATACCATCAAATAGAGCTAGAAGAGGAATCTAGAAAAGGAACTGTATTCATAACTCACAAAGGGGAAATTCCAGTTTGTGAGGAAGCCATTCGGTCGTGTCTGCATCATCAGTTTTTCAGAAAGTAATGGACAAATTGCTCAAGGGCATGAACAGAGTATTCTGTTTTCAGTATTGTGTGTTGATATGCAGAGAATCAGAAAATAAACACAAAGTAATTTTAGAGACAGTTCTGAGAATACTCGAACAGAGGTGTGTGACATTGATGGAGGAGATGTGTGTATTCAGGTGAGACAAGTTAGAATATTTCAGACACACGGTCTCAGCATCTAGGGTGAGACTAAAGAGTGATATGGTGGACAGAGTAAAGAGGGTAGCTGTACCAAAATACAAAGGAGAGTTGCAATCCTTTTTGGGGGTGATCAGGTTTTAACAGAAATCCATTCAGAACTTTGCTGACAAAGTGATAGAAAGGATAGAATTACAAAAAAAGAGGTGTGGAGTTCATGTGGAACAACTTTAGCAAAAAGGAGTTGTGTAGCATAAAAGATTTGATGAAAAACTTAAAACAGTTTGACACACAGAGAAGGACTGTGATCATGGTAGATGCCAGCAATGTTGGTATTTGAGCAGTTTATCACAATTAAATGATGATGGCAGTGAGGACATTGTAGTACATGCTTCTAGGGTGTTGAAATGTCCAGAAAATAATTACTCTGTCTTGGAGAAAGAGCACTAGCACGCCACTGGGCCATGGAGAAATACTGGAATTTTGCATGCGGTGCAGAAATTATTACACAAACAGACCATAAACCTCTTAAAAGTATTTTTGAATCTGAAGGTTTGAGTAAGGTGTCAAGATGTGCAGCTAGCTGAGTGAGAAGAATGCAGAGTCACAAGATTAGCATGAAGTTTATTCTGGGGTGTGAAAATCTGCTGGGTCACCAATTGTCAAGGTTAGGTAGTCAAGGAGAACATGAATATGTTGAGGAGATCTCAGAAATGGTTTTTGTTAACCATGTTGGAATATTGAGGTGGGAAGAGTGGATGGAAGCCATTAATGTAGATGAGGTATTACTACAAGTAATTAGCTATGTGAACTGAACGTGACCTGAGAATTGGAGGTCATCTAAAGAAGGTCTCCTGAACATCAGTGAAGACCTGCTCTCCAACCTTGACTCTAACATCCCTTGCATCCTCATCTTGCTAGATCTCTCCTATGTCTTTGACACTTTCAACCATGTCATCCTGCTCAACCGTCTCCGTGATAACCTAGGTATCACTGGTCAGGCTCTGGCATGGCTGACCTCCTTCCTCTCCGACAGACCCTCCCAGGTCCAACTTGGGTCCTTCCTCTCTGCTATCTTTTTCTCTACCTGTGGTGTCCCCCAGGGGTCTAACCTCTCTCCCTGGTTGCTCAACCAATACCTTGCACTCCCTGCACACCACATTGCCGCTCTCTGCCCCAACTATCAGTGCTATGCCGATGACACCCAGCTCATTTTCAGGCTACCCTCTGCCTCCTCCTCTCCCTCCCTCATCTCCGACTGTCTGTCTGTTATCCAGGAGTGGTGTGCCGCCAACTACCTCTGCCTTAATGCCAATAAGACTGATATTCTCCTCATAGGCACACCCGCTCCCTCCTTTCCTGTAACTCTCTGGCCGGCCTCTCTTGGCCCTCTTCCGGCTCCCACCTGCAAGGCTAAAAACCTTGGGGTCATCTTCGATTCCACACTCTCCTTCTCTCCTCACATCTCGGACGTCTCTAAGAAGTCACACTACCAGCTGCACCTCCTCAGAGGTAGTCTTCCTTTCCTCACCTTCCCCCAGAAGCTCACGTCTCCAGAGCTCTGGTCCTCTCTAGGTTGGACTATTGTAACAGCCTCTTTCTAAATCTGCCTGCTTCTACTCTCCGCCCTCTGCAACTTATCCAGAACAGGACTGCCAGACTTGTCCTTGGCCTCAAGCCCAGGGATTGTATCTCTCCAGGACTGAAATCTCTGTACCGGCTCCCAGTAGCTGTGAGGATTAAGTTCAAAACCCTCTGCATCGTTCACAAGGCCTTCTGGGGCCTGGGGCCTCAATACTTTCAACTATCTCTTCCTAAATATCTTCCCTCTCGAGCTCGTCGCTCAGCCGCCTCCAACTCCCTCAGGGTCAGTCGCTTCTCTAAGCAACGAGTTGGTGGTAGATCTCTTTGTTCGGCATGTACCTCCCTCTGGAACAGCCTCCCTGCCTCCCTCAACCTTGAGGAGAACCATCTCCGGTTCCGGAAACACCTCAAAACCTTTCTCTTTGCTTCTGCTTTTTCTCCTCCTGTCCTCTGCTGACCTCCTGTCTGTAACCTGAACTTCATTGGCAACCTGGATACCCTCAGACCCAGGTCCTTCCCCTGCCAGCGTCACACACCCGCACTGCCCACCTGGCACCCCCAGACTTGAGACTGTTTCTGTATCCCTACAGTCCCCCTTCCAAACCTTGACACCTAATGTCCGCACTTACCCTGCACTTGCCACTTGCTGGCCGTTACTTACTTATTGTTATCGGTTCTAAGTCAAAGTTTCGAATGCATAGGATCGAATGACCAAAGGGTCGAATCAAAAGGACCGAAAACCAAAGGGTTGAATTTTTTTTTATTTATCTATTTCTTTATTTATTTTTGGGGCAGACCCCCGAACCCCCTTTTTTTTTGGTAAAAACCACTTTTTTTTTTCCAAAACGGAAACCCAAAAAAATATATATTAAAAAAAAGAAAAAACGACCCTTTTGTTTTAGGTCAAATTGATTCGACCCTTTGGCATTCCATCCTTTTGTATTCGGTACTTTAACTGGACACCATTGTTATCATCCTCCCATGTACAGCTCTGTCCCTTCCCCCTTCCCACGCACTTGCGTGATCTGAATGACAACTGGCCTAGAAGGATCGTTGTCCGTCCTCCCTCTGTTCCCCTCCCTTGCCTCATTGCGCCTCGAAACACTTGTGTATGGGCGCATTATAAATGCCATATCATATCATATATCATATCATATCAAGAGGATCTTTCTGGGAGGTACATGATGAGCTGAGCTGAACTGTGATGGTGGGCTGTTGTATCAGTAGGAATGGATTGTTCTTCCCCTATTTGTATGAGGGAAGCATGTTGATATTGCTCACCAAGGACACATGGGAGTAAGAAGAACTAAATTGGTTCTGAGGAGTGAATATTGGTGGCCAGGATTTGATTGAAAGGAGGCTGGCTGAGTGTGGAAGAGCAGGAAATGGGGAGTTTGCATGTGCTCAAACCTTGGTGAAGGTCAATTTGCCAAAGAAGGTGTCGGATGAATTGGCTATGGACATTCTAGGTCCTATGGATAAGGAAAGTGGGTGAGGAAGATTCATCATTGTAAGGGTGGACTTATTTTCTAGATGGACGAAATGCAAAGTAGTGAGAGAAACCAGTGGTGGTATCGTGGTTGAGTTTTAACAAGAGTTTTTTGATGGAGGGTGTGCATGCAGCATCCTTATGGATAATGGGACACAATTTGTTGGAGGTTATTTTCGGGACTACTTAAATAGATGTGGTATACGTCACAAGAGACAGCATTATACCAACCACATAGTGATGGCATGGTGTAAAAGACAAATAGATGTATCATGGAGGCCATCCGTAGCGTGTGAGTATGTTGACAAGACAGTAAGGTAACAGTGAAGGAAAAAATGTATGCTTTGGGCATGTCTCTGCATGCTGTTACAAGGGTGAATCCATTCAGAATAATGAGAGGCTGGAAAGTGAATACTAGAGTGACGCCCCTTCGCTGGGAAGAGCAAGGGAATAAGATTGTGTGGTGGAGGATCTATGAAGCAGGTTGAGTACGGTAAAAGAGATCTGGGTGATAAATTAAAATGAGAAGAGAGGGCGGTAGAGTTTGGTGGTTTAGTGTGGTGAGTGGGTGTGAATTGAGAAAGGTCTAGTGAGAAATAAAGGAGATTTAATGTATTCAGAACCTGTCCAGGAGGAGAATATATTGAATGGTGCTGTGAGAGTGAGAGGAGGTCAGGTGTGTAACATCATGAATAGGGTAGCAACTGGTGAAAAAAAGGATGTGTTGAGGAAAGGAATGGAAATGTGTTATGAAGAGACTTGGAAGATAGAACCTTGTTGGTGGAATGTATATGGAGGAACTGTGTTCTATGTTCCTGGGGAACGTCAATTGAAGGAGTGGAGCTAGAGCAGGTAGGTTGTGCTGGGGGTCGTTGATAAGATACTTGAAGCAATAAAGAGAATATACATTTATTTATATATGCAGAGTCTTCTTCATAATAATATACTCATGTGATGGACACATAAAGACAGTGGCGAAGGTGAGATAGCATTTGAGGTGTTCAGATATGTGATGAGGTAAATGAAGGGTGATGTGCACCAGGTCAGTATGAGAGCAAATGCTGTTCCAGTTGTGCACAAAGTGAGAAATGTGTGGATCTCTATGAGAGATGTAGTGAAGGCTGAATTAGAAGAGATGGAGAGACAATGGGTAATAGAAAGAGTGGAATCATCAGAATGGGTGTCACATTTAGTGGTGATGGTAAACCCAATGGAAGTTTGAGATTATGTATCGACCTAAGATCTTTGAACAAATGTTTAGTGCCAGACAGACCAGACAGACATCCTCTACCAAATATGAATGAGATGTTAGGAACTATAAGCAAGTGGAATGTTTTCTCCATTTTAGATTTGTAGTCTGCATATCACCAGATAAGACTACATCCCTCTTCCAAGAACCAATCAGCGTTCATAACACCTGAAGGGTTATTTCAATATGTTAGGATGCTGTTTGGCCGAGTTTCTGCGGCAGCAGTTTTTGCAGTGAATCATGTATCAGATGTTTCACAATGAGAATGGGGTTCTATGTTTCCAGGATGATCTGCTGACATATGGGAAGGATGTAGATGAGCATGACAAGAGATTACGTAGTGTGTAAGACATTTTGCAATTTGCTGGGATGACTCTGAGTAAAAAGAAATGTAAGTTTTGCAAGGAGAGTGTATAACATCAACGACATGAGATTTCAAAAAAGGAACAAGGCCTAAAGAAGACTTGGCGAACAGCATAGTGAGTTTACCCAGTCCTAGCAACAAGGACCAATTGGCCTTGATTTTTTTTGGATGGTGGAATATTACTCCAAATCTGTTCTGTGGTTTGCCAGAAAGACCCACAATATGAGGGTGTTGATTACAAAGGGGGTTCACTTTCAATGGGACCCAAATTGTGAAACAGAATTCTAAGATGCCAGGTTAGCACTGTGCAGGACTGCTGTTTTGAGAAATGTTGATGTTACAAAAAGACTGTGGTAACCACTGATGCAAGTAATAATGGGTTAGGAGTGGTTTTATCACAAATTGATGACAAAGGGAAAGAATGCACCATTGCATTTGCCTCTAGAGTGCTTAAGGTAGCAGACTTCAATTACTCCACCATAGAGAGGGAGTTACTAGCAGAAAGGCGGGCAATTGAAAAGTTCAGACCGTTTGTGTGGGGGCTGCAATTCATACTACATTTTGAACAAAAAACACTTAAGGAGATACTGACAACAAAAGGATAAGACAAAGTATCTTTCAGAATAAGGAAGTGGGTCAATGGATTACAGGAGTAGACATATGATATGGAATATGTGCCTGGAGTTAAAAATAAGGCAGCAGATTGTCTCTCAAGTAGGACAGATATCATCGGAGAGGGGGTTGAGAATGACAAGCAAGTACTAAGTATTAGTCAAGAAGTAGTATTCAAGAAAGAATGGAGTACAGTCATGATGACTGATGTCACATTAATGGGCATGAAGGAGAGGTTGGAAAACAGAACGAGCATTGAAGCAATTCGAAAATAATATGTGAAGTTTTTAAGATGGTTGGTGATGAGTTGAATGTGGAAGACAGATTGGTGTTGAGAGGAGAGAAGATTGTTCCGTCTGAAGGTGTGAGGAGTACCATTTTGCAAGTAGGATATGAATGGCATCAAGGGAAGTCTAAGACAAAGCAATAAGTAATTTTTTATGGCCATAGTACGTTGCTTGCTATAGCCATAATTAAGGTATGACAAGTGGCAGAGAGAAAGCTATGTGCTTTTGAGAATATGAAGAAGAGGATGGTATGCTCTTTGGCATGTATTACCTAACAAATGTGGTGGTGTGTCAAATTGAGTGTATGTTTATACAAAGTGGACTATATGTTTATGTTTTATTTACGTTTTGAGATAGTCTTTACTTTTGATCTATTCATTCTATTCTATATTGTAAATTTGATGGTTTTAACTTTTGTTTGTGTAATTGTTTGTGTAATTGTGTGAAAAGTACATTTTTGACTAGAACACATAAATAAAATTAGTAAGAAAAGATTATTAGGGGCCAGGTATGGATGTGCATGTGGAGAGGATGATTAGAGAATGCAAAGCATGTGCGGAATCGGGGACGGGGTATGTTAGTAGGACTGAACCCATGACTTTAATGACTATTCCTATTATACTGTGGGAGTGTGTAGGGTTGGATATAGTAGGCCAAGTGAAACGTCAAGGAGCTTTGAAGTTTTGTATTGTACTGGTGGATATGTTATCCATGTGGGTAGAAATAGATTGGGTTCACATTGTATGTATCAGAGACATTATTAGATTTTTGGAGATGATTTTTCAAAGAGATGGATATCCATCTTTGACAGACACAGGAGTCAAATTAGTGTCAGAAATAAATTAAAGTCTTTTTTTTAGAAAGATTAGCATAGAACACTGCCCCAGTCCTATATGATATTTGGAAAATAATGCTATAGTAAAAAGGTTCAATCAAGTGATCAAGAACAGTATACTGTAGCCATAAAGGAATATCGGAGGGTGGAGATTGGAAGAGAGCTATTGAGAAGACTCTGCTAGCGCATAGGTTTACGCCTCATACCAGCACTGGTGTGTCACCATTCAAGATGCTCAGGGGGGGGGACCCACAATTAGGGTAGGTCCGCCCTGGTTTGGAAGAGCTGATTGAAGTAAGTTAAATATGGATGTTGTGTGAGAAAGGATAAAAGGGAGGCAGGAAGGGAATCAAGTTAGATTTTACATGCGCAAGGTGACTAAAGAGAACAGATTTGAAGAAGGTGAGTGGGTGCATGCCAAGCTGCCATTAGGAAAAAAAGAGAAAGGACAGAACTGGTCCATACCAGTTATATTAATGAAGAGTTTGCATGGAGTAGTCAAGACATCTGATGGGAGAGTGTAAAATTTGAATAAAGTTAGTAAAGGTTCCTGTGTGGAAAGAGGTTGCCGGGAGAAAGTGAGAGAGAGTAAGAGGAATATAAGGCTGGAAGGAAGTTAAGAGACAGACCCAGAAGACAATGTTACATGCCTAGGTATTTGAGCAAGTATGTAAATTGACTATTTGTATGCACTAATGTGGTTCGGGCGTCGACGAATCACATTGGTCACTTTTGGGCAACCTGGACTCGATGACTGGAGTGGACCTCAGACCCTCACCAAGTCTGGACTCTCTGAGGTTCACTCCAGTGGTCGAGTCCAGGCCCCCAGAAGCCATCCAGAGGTCCATGCTGCGGCTGCAGTACCGAAGAACTGAAATTCGGATAACCGCGTAAATCCAAAAACCGACATATTGAGGTATAGGGGTGTCTCTTTATAGATAGAGCGGTGCACGATAGACAAAGTTTTAAAATCCACACATGATGGGGAGCCAGTGAGTCGTGTATGGTTGCTGTGCTGCAATCCAATCGCTTTTGTCCCAGGGCAGCACACAGTGCTTTATTCTGTAGTAGACGGAGTTTGGACATGTTGGCAACAGTGATGACATTGCAACAATCCAATTTTGTGAGAATGAGTGCTTGTGCGAGTGTGAGGCAGCTGCTTGGTGATAAGAATTGCCTACTCAGAGAGATGAGCCTGGCCGTGCAGGCTGTAGGCAACGATAGTGCATTGACATGTCCAGTCATGGATAAGTCTGCTTCGAAGTGGACACCCAAGGTGTTCATTTGTTTCAGAATGGAGATGGTTGCTCCGTTGAAGGCAAAAGATGGAGAAGAAGGCATCCAGGTGTTTGAGATGGTGTGAGGATCCAACTATGAGGAGCCCGGTTTTGTCATCATTCAAGCTCAAAATGTGGGTGGCCTTCCAATTTTGGTTTGAACTGTACACTGATTTGATTGTGGCAGTGTTATGGGCGTGATCACCTGTGATGGGGATGAGTGAGTATCATTTGCAAAGTTCGTGTAAATGGTCTTTTGTGTGTCAAGGAGATAAAATAGAGGCTTTGTGTATGTGGTGTACACCTAGCGGAGCAGTGATGGGGTTGGCTGCTGATTCACTGATGAATACTCTGGTGGAGTGCCCACTGAGGAAAGATTTGACCCAAGAGGTGGCTTCAGGGAAGAAATTGGAGTATTGGCTGAGGTGATGACAGAGGATGTTATGGTCTACTAGGTCAAATGCTGCTGAGAATTCTAGTAGGAGGATGGCTAGGTTGCCAGAGTCCCGGATCTTATCCATTAGGATTTCTAGACATAAAAAAGCTGTTTCTGCGCTGTGCTTAGGGCGGAAGCCAGATTGCCTTTTACCAAGTAGGTGGTTTTGCTCCAGGAACTTTTGGAGTTGCACATAGGCTAGGCGGTCAAGAAAGTTGAGCAACAAAGACAAGAATAAATGTGCTCGGAAAAGGTCCTACACCTTCACTTTTTGGGACCATAGTGAATTTTAGGCTGCTCTACTCTAGCTTCTTCTTCAAAGACATATCCGTGAACAGTGACATTTGTTGCCAATTTATTCCCTGACGACCCCTGTTCGTCTATCCATAACATCCTTTCTCAAAGGTCTGCATTCTATGTGTTTCATTTACAGGGGTAGATTGTTCTAGTGCATTCTAATTAATGGACAGTGCTGCAGTCATTACATTACAGTGATGGTTATTATTGCTAGTTTCATTTTCATTAAATTAACATTCAAAGTTACAAGTTATTTTTCAGTGCTCACATCATTCCATACAATAAAAACACTTTCCTCTATTTTTCGAAGTTTTATTTGTTAATAGCTTTATGGCCCCCATTATGGCCAATTATTGCTTGATGTAAGTGCCAGAGGTGCATAGTGATCTAGAGGGAGTGTATTTAGTGAGATAACATTGAAGATAGTGTGGTCCCTGGGCCCAGACAGCCTTGTGAATGATGCAGAGGAATTTGAATTTAATCTGTGCAGTAACCAGGAGCCAGTGAATACTTTTTAGGGCAGGAGAGATGCGGTCCGTGGGCTTAAGGCCAAGGAGACATCTTGCTAACCTATTTTGGATTAGCTGGAGGGGTCACAGAGTGGAAGATGGTAGATTCAGGAGGAGGCTATTGCAATAGTCAAGCCTAGACAGAACCACGGCTCAGGTAACATTAGGCCTCTGGGGGAAAGCGACAAAAGGGAAAATTCCTTCTTGCCAATATCCTGAGTGTGAGGGAGGAAGGAGAGAGAGGAGTCAAAGATGTCTTCAAGGTTTCTGGCTTCAGAAGAAGAAGCAGGGAGAGAGCCCAAGGAAGAAGGCAAGAGTGAAGGTACGAAGGAGGGGGCAGGGGTCCCAATGGGAAGGATCTCCATTTTACAGGCATTGAGGAAGTGATTGCCGGAGGTGCACCAGGACTGAATGACAGATAGGCAGTCAGGGATAGTGGAAGAGGGTTAGCAGGAAGTTTGAAAAGAGCTGTGTGTCGTCAGCGTAACTCTGGAAGTTGGATGAGAAGGAAGAGATGAGGCGTGCAAGCAGAGCAAGGAAGATGTTAAAGAGCCAAGGGGAGAGGATAGAACCCTGGGGGACACCACAGGCAGAGAAGAAAGTAGGAGAGGAGAAGGTGCCCAGGATGACTTGGAAGGAGCGGTTAGTAAGGTTTGATGTTAGCCAGTCCAATGCTCGTTCTGAGATACCAAGGGTTAGGCTGATAATTACAAATATTTTGATTCTAGTATCGCACAGTGAGCTAAAGAGAGGTTGTAGACCCTACTGAGTAGGCAACATGCCAAAGGGTATTAAGCTTTCCCTTTCATTAAATTGACTCCCACACATTTGGGGGGGAAATATTTCAAGTGCATGACCTTACTAATGTGAACATGTTTGACATATGTGCTAAAGAGGTCCTTATTTTCTACTTTAATCTTTTTTAAGTGAAAACACTCTTTGACAGTTGTTTTTGTATGGCCACACTACCTCTTCTGCACCTTTTCTGGTGGCATTGATTAAACTAGCATCACTAACATCACACATACTGGATTATTAATTTCCTGCAAAGATTAATGGACACATTTATTGGCTAATATATGCTATGATGATGCTTTTGAATCTGCAAAGTGAATTCCGAATCCTACAGGCATGTATTTCAATTGAAATACAACATCAGTGCTATATCGATTACTAAAAGATGTCATACTTTCTTTCTCGAACTTTAAAACTTGAAAAAATGTCACACTATGTATTCCCAAACACAAATATGAAAGAATAGACAGAATGTCTTTTTCAGTAATACAGCTTAGCTTGTGAAACATCCCTTACACTGGCTGAAATAGTGCTGGCAGTATTAGCCCATGTGGTGCATTGCCACACCCCAATGTAGACCTATGGTACATACAATGGGAAATAATTAAAACCCATAATTAGGCAGTGAATGCCTATAACCAATGGGTGTAAAGGTAATTCAATTTGGTGGTATTAGCAATTCTCACACCACCGAATGCGTAATGTCTTTGATATGTATTTGTTATTTGTTTATATACATTGAGGTACAATGCTCTTTTGATCACAAAAGAACCATACAATAGATAAGAAATCAGATTGCATGGGTCTGCCCCAGGTGGCCTGCTAGTAACTGCGCTGCGCACCGTACTGAAGCATTCATACATTGATTGGTAAAGTATAGTGCACGGAACGCTTAACATTGTGCTTTTTTTTTGTCAACTGCAACTGCACTAGAATAAAAGCTCAGTCCCATAAGGATTTATGCACTAGACTTGATTTACTAAGTTGTTTTCTTTAAACATTTGTATTGCAAGTTAAATATCTGAAACCTAAATGTAAGCCAGCACTACTGTGGACAAATTGACAGATTGAAAGGTTCTTTTCTCTGTTCACCCGCTTTGTCTTTGCTTACTTACCTTAAGAAACAAGCACCTCGCGTGCTTCCAGGCTTCTCTGCCGACGCAGATACAAGCCCTGACACTGGGAACTACCTTTCCCAGAATCCCCGAACGTCACCTTAAGGAAACGTCAGGTGCTTCAGTGCTGGCGCTTCCGCGACAAAGCCGGTCTACGCCGGTCCCCGGCGTCCCACGGCACACGGCAGGAATCGCTGCCGAATTTCGAACACAGGCATTTGACAGCTAATATACAGGTATGGGCTACCCTAATGTTAACGACCTACTATCTCAAGCCACTATTCTACAACAGCAAGGCCTGGTCCAAGAATTCCTTAGATACAGACCTGAGCCTCCCAAACAAAGTGTAACACAGACCAAAAGTATACCACCCAAAGCTGATATTCACACTGAAACAATTCATGAGATAGCGGCCAATAATGCCAATCTTAAAATTGCATTACTAAACACCAGGTCAATGACCAAACATGCACAAGAAATTCACGACTATATTATTGATGAGAAATTAGACATTTTATGTCTAACGGAAACATGGTTACAAGAACCTGTTGGACCTACTATAGACATTGCTATTCCACCTGACTACACCATCTACCTTAAAAACAGAGAATCCGGAAAGGGTGGAGGAGTGGCGATCATCGCAAAAATCTCAATTAAGCTCTTTGCCACCCCGATTCAGTGCTCAGGATGTGAGGTTATTCACCTCAAACTGACCCCCACCCAAAACAACTGTATAAACATCATAACTATATACAGACCTCCATCTCTAACATCAGAATTTAACGATGAAATTGTGAGCATCTTAAATAACCTCAAATCCACCAATACAGAAACTATATTGATGGGTGACATAAATAGATGGAGAGGAAATCAATATGACCAACAAGCCCTAACCCTAGAAGAGGACCTACAAAATAGTGATTTTACCATCATTAACAAAGGCCCTACGGCTATCACAGGGAACCAGCTGGACTGGATTGTCACAAACAGTTCAAAAGTAACCATGCTTGGCACTTATCCATGCATCTGGTCAGATCATTTCAAAATTGAAATTTCCCTGACTCTGAACTTTAAAAAGGAAAAACCATCTAACATACCGAAATCAGTTTTTGACCGGAACTTAAAAAAATTACGAGTAGCATGCTATCAAAAGAAATGCTGAAAATTATGAACATCACTAATGATGAAGACTTGTGTGAACATTTAATATCAACATACAATCATGGCATGACAAAATTATTAGACCTCCACGCCCTCCTAAAAAACAAGAAAGTCCGACCCAACTCTAATCACCAAAAATGGTTTAATGCAGAAGCTATTGAACTCAAAAAGGACAAAAGGAATCTTGAGAGGAAATGGCTTAAAGAACCTTCAGAAACTAATAAAGCAAATTGGAAGAATGCAGACCGCATTTACAAATCCAAAATTATAGATTTGAAGAAAAATCACTATAATAACATCATTAGTAATGCGGCAAACTCCACTGGAAAGCTCTTCCAGATCCTAAAATCTTTGGACAAACCCACCACTCTCACTCCACCATTCCAACCCACCGATATGGATTGCGAGAAAGTTCAAACCGCATTTCATAATAAAATTGTCAAAGCTAGAGAAAATATCATAAATTGCCAGACCACAAATACCTCAATTGACACCAATCTTTTAGAGAATAAGACCAAATCAGAAAACCCCAAATTTCATTTGAGGTCTATCACTCTTGATGACATGAAAAAAACACTTTCCAGCATGAGATGCACATCGTGTTTGGAAAATGTATTATCCCCAAAATTTATCTTGGACAACATAGCCATCTCCGCCCCCTTCTTTAGAAGAATGGTTAACGTTTCTTTTAGAGACTTAACAGTACCCAACATCATCAAAATAGTCACGGTCACTCCCCTTCCAAAGAAACCGGACCTTAACCAGCAAGACCCAGTCAACCTTAGACCCATAACCAACTGTAATTTTCTGTTGAAAATTCTGGATAAGGTGGCCACAGAACAACTACAAAGCTACGTGGACAAAAACAACTTATTACACCCACAGCAGTCCGGATTTAGATCCAGCCATAGTACAGAATCTGCTCTGCTAGACCTTCAGACAGAAATGCTGTCAATATTAGATAAAGGCAAATCAGGCCTATTGGTATTGTTGGATCTCTCGGCAGCATTCGATTTGCTGGATCACACAAAACTCCGAGAAGCCCTGGAAAAATCAGGAAATTGCTCACCAGGGGCAACCAAATGGATAGCTTCATTCCTTCAAAACAGGCAATCGAGGATTGTCTGGGGAAATAAAACATCCAATACCAAACCTGTGGATTGTGGCGTCCCACAAGGAGCCAGTTTCTCCCCACTTCTTTTTAATCTTTACATGCACTGCCTTTGTATCATGCTTTCCCAAATGGGTATATTCTTTACGAACTTTGCTGATGATACCCAGCTAGTCTTCGAACTCAGTGGGGGTTACAACAAGGACAGTGACAAGTTCTCATCTTTATACAACACCATAGAATGCTGGATGAAAGCAAATTGGATGTGTTTAAACGGCTCTAAAACCGAGCTCATGATATTCGGTTCTACACAGGCCAGAAAAAAATTGAGCCCACTCTACTCCTCATTCTCCATTAAAAACACCCAAATTCCGATTTCAGGAAAAGTGAAGACTTTAGGAGTATACCTTCAAGCTTCATTAGCTGCTGAAGCACACACAGCTTACCTAAAGAAAAATTGTCAATATCACCAAATACTACTAAAAAAAATCAGACCATTGTTATACCAAAAGAATAGCACGACCATCGCTAGGGCTACAATACTATCCAGACTAGATCATGGTAATGCCCTACTTCTAGGAGCAAACAGCAACTATGTGAAGAAATGTCATATAATCCAAAATAACGCCATCAGGACCATCACAGGAAGAACTTGGAGGGAGCACATCACTGGCGAAAGGAAGGCCCTCCACTGGTTAGCTATGAAAGAAAGAATTACGTTCAAATCTCTCACTATGATTCACCGCTGCTTATACGGCAATGCACCAGCTTACCTCAAGAAACATTTCAAGTGGTATGCGCCAACTAGGCGGCTCAGATCCTCTAATACAGGCCATCTGCAAACCACCACAACAAAAAAGCAGCACGGACTTGGAAAAGCCTTTCTGACTCTAAGCATAAAAAAATGGAACAAACTTCCCACCTCACTGAAGCTCGAGTCCAACTACATGTTCCTCCGAAAAAAATTGAAACATTACTTTTCAATTAACTTCACGAAACAGGCTAAATCATTCTTGAGGAAATCGGTCAATTCACACTGTGTCCTGTTTTTCACCATTTGTTGTCCTGTCTTTTTGTCAGCGCTCTGATGCCCGTGGGCTTTCAGTGCTTTACAAACAAATAAATAAATAAATTAAATAAAATAAACACTGAGCTTCTCACAATGGGGTGAGTTTGAGTGACATTCTGACCAGGTTGTGGAGGGGAGTAAATTGATCAGTCACTGTAGACAATATATTGGTGAACTTACATAGATAGCATGCAATCAACATTAGATGTGTTTAAGTGCAGGTAGGCAGTACGACCAGCTGTGTTAGTGACGTGACCCTAGTCGACGAAGTGCTTGACATGATTGGCTTGCAGGAAACAAGGGACCTGAGGATCATTCACTTGGATGGATTCTATGTAATTTCAGCATTTGCAACTAGAGAAGCAAAAGTAAAGACCCCAAATGTTAAGTGATGTGCTACAAATCATTTAGTAAATATTGCTCTCCTGCAGTGTTCAATAAATTTTAATGGATGATCATAGTCTCGCAAGGCTGTTTTCTCCTTGAATTGTATCATTAGTGATTAGTACCCAGCAAGAGGGTGTGGCGGTCTCCCAGCCAATCAGGAGGCTCAGAACAGGGTCTTTACCACACGGCCACCATCTTCCCTTGCCAGGAATCTGCTAAGTGTGCGCCTGCACCCTTTTACCCTACTTCCCCTCTTCCCCCAGCCCCAATTTCCAACTCCTGAAGCCAAACCCAGTCCCTCCCCACTTACCATGCACTCCTCCGTCCCTTGCCAGCGCCGGGAACAAAGTGCCCGGGGAACTAATAACAATATAACCTGAGAATGGGGGGCATTACCGGTCAGATAATGCCCCGGGTCAAACATTAAAGCCCTCGGTTTGTAAGTGCTTCTAACATATTCCTCTGGGCATTACCTCACCGTAATGCCCTCCCTGCTCAGGTTATATTGCTTAAATATATGGGTCCAGAATGATGCAGATTCTTTAAGGCCCAGTGGATTGGTACATCTCACAGAGGACTGGAAATGTTATACCCTAGACTACACAATATGTGTGATTTGAGTCTTCAATGACAGATGTCTCACTGCCATGGAAGGTTCCCTGGAAATAACATTTCCAAAACAACGATTTTCCTAAAGCCTGCTTTCTGAACTCCCAATAGAATATAAAATATAACACCTGTGTGCAAACTCTTGAGACATTGAATTTTGTGATGGTCATTTTGTGCTCTTTATCAGACGTCCCAGGTGTAGTGCTCACTAAGGCATTAAGCCTTCTGATTGCATGATTATGTTAGTTATCTGTCCTGTGCTCAGGTTATTACCCAAACCCACTTCTTTAAAGTGATACCCCTATATGAAATGTTTCCCTTCTAGCTTTCTATTGAATGGATTAACTTGGTTAAGGCAAAAAGATCTATCGTATGACATATATGGCTGACCACTGGCATACATGACTGAGTCACCACATACAATGCATTTAGCATCACCTTGCAGCCCCTGTGTGTGCAAGTCTAAATTGTATTATACACGAATGAATCTGGACTTATGTAGCTAGATAAAATAGTTTGAAATTGGCCTTTGATGTACTAGGTAGGTCGCAATATTAGAGTCTGTCCCAGGGCCTATGCACTTGACTCTGGCCCTATGAGACAGACCCTGAGTATATGCTGATATGAACATGTGAAGATGAACTTGGCCACATGAAACTATACCAGATATATGCCCAGGACATGAGCAAAGTCTGGTTGAAACTGTCCATGTGTGGTAGTGCAGGAGGCTTCACCAAGAAACATTGCATACCTTTATTCTAGCATATGAAGGCCTGAATCAGTATGTCAAGCTATCATGAGCCATCACCAGTAACTTCATGACAGACGTAAAAGAGGCCGTTTAATAAAACATGTTTTTGGGGAACAAAACGTATTTTTTTTTTACTATAAAGAGCTGGATTTTGTGGATACAATTATTTTTTTTTCTTCAGAAAATGAAAAGCTGTGTGAGGAAGGATCAACAGAACACACACTGCAAACACAGTCCAGCACATGTATATTCACACAACAAGACTGGATGGGATACATTCTTATAGGGCCTATGGTTTTAACTAGAACTCAAGAAGAATAACTATGTTAATGGGTCATGATGGATTCCGTGCAAAATGGTGCAGGGTGTACCCACCTTATCAGCATCCCCTAATATATTACACAATCTGAGTATATAGTACAACTTTTTACAACGGTAGAACTGCGTATTGGCTGATTGATTTGTTACTTGTGTGACTGAGGACCAAGGAGACTGTGGTGGTTGCGGGGCTTTGCCCCTTGAAGTGAATTTGGATCCACCTACAACTGCAATCAGCTGAGGCATTAAAGGAGAACTCTCATGCTGAAGTGGCGCATACAACTGCATACTGGCTGACTGCTCCATTACCAGTGCAGTTGAGTACCAACGAGCCTGCAATGGCTGCAGGCCCTTGCCCTTTGAACTGTGCTTGCCAGCACCTAAAACTGCATTCATCTGAGGCATAAAAGGAGAGGTTGCACACTGAAGCGGCCGGTCAGTGGCACAACAGCAATGCACGCATCATATGCCAAGCATGCAATGCGTGTCGCCCTCATGCCATCACCGGATCGCATGTT
Organism: Ambystoma mexicanum; assembly: GCF_040938575.1. Taxonomy (NCBI): domain Eukaryota; kingdom Metazoa; phylum Chordata; class Amphibia; order Caudata; family Ambystomatidae; genus Ambystoma; species Ambystoma mexicanum. The sequence continues at coordinate 457,637,313 of NC_090933.1, read as the reverse complement.
GACTGGTGCAATGGAAACCTCAATGAAATCTGACGGAGCCCCTGCTTCTGTAAAAAAAGTATCTGATGGATATGTACACTGAGCCATCGTATCTAGATAGAGTGGGTTCCCCTATTTAGAACGATTGTAAACATATGGCGATGCCTTATCATTTATGCAACAAGAATGATAATATGAATACACGTCTCCAAAACAAAAGCTCTCAATGTTCATCCACTAAAATTAAATCGTATTTCTCTTCAGAAAAAGGCAACAATAGCCCATTCCATTTAGAGAGAGATTAAAAATAGCATGGCCTGTTTGGGATCCTTCATGACAGATTCCTTGACAGAATCATGTGTTCCAGGCACTGGCTGCGTTCCTAATATGGGAACCATGGAACCACATGAGGAACTTTCCACATGGGCGTCCATCAACACCATTGATATGGTTTCTGGTAATTCATAATTTAATGATAACAATAATCTTCCTGACTCCAATGGTGTTCTAAACAGCCAAAAGGTTCTAAGGCTGCTCACGTGGCCACTGGGTTAACTATCAGAACATTGACAGAGGCTGTGGATCCCAGTACTGGTTGTGCCTCGTATATGCCATTCGAGGAGGTGCAAGCCAGCTCTGATTGGCCTTGAGCAAACCTTTGATTGTTGCTGCTCATGACCACACTGTCACGATATAACCATTCATTATTACAAAGGATATACAAGATAAAAGCCTCATTAAACTCCCTAAACTGCCACCTATGAATTCTGCATATTCAGACATAGGTAATGTAACAGGGACATATCCTGGCTGAATGTTGAGAGCACACACGTATGCCTGCTAGATAATAACGGACATATGAATCCGACTGTGACACCAGTGAGACACACAGGATAGCTGATGCTTAATTGCAAGCATTTGTCTATTTACTTACATATTTGGTAAGTTTATGTGAATCAATCTACACTGAAACAGCAGTCTAAATAAAAATAGAGGAACTATTTATGCATTGTGCTGGCATAGAAACGAACCTGGATACTAATCTTGGGGTTGAGCCCAACATTAGCACAGCCTTACCTTCAAAGATTGTTAACACCAATGGGATGACTCACAAATGTAATGGTGATGTCTCACACTGCAAGACAGTTGTGAAATTAAAGAACAGTTAGGCTTTGTAAAACGGCCAGGAAAAGGAAAGGACACAAACAAGAAGAAGCAACTGAATAAAGGTGCCAAACATTAACACACCATAATAGATACTAGCTCTGAAAATAAATAACTCAGGATAGAAGGGAATGGGATGCATGTAATGAAAGGGGGAAACAGAGGCAATTGGAGAAAAAAAAATAGTAAATAATGAAAAGCAAGTTCACAAAAGAATGTAGCCTGCCGATCCTTTGACATTAGGTTTTGTATGCATACATTTATAAGCATTGACTCCGACAATGGTATACATAATCTTTGTACTAACAATTTACAATCAGCCTGCCATAATGACACATTGGAACTCGAGGGGCTTCAAGATTTATTTATGGAGCAAGACCACAACCCTGATGTTGGAGAGAGAGGTGTGAGAGATAACAGTTTACAAGATCTTGAAGCTATCACATCACTAGGAGAAGGGCTTAGAATTAAAAAAGGGGTAAAAAACACATGGGGCCTCCTTACGGATCCGGCTGTAGCCATGCTGGTAAAACCGGCAAGTAGCCATCGGGCCCGTAATGAATTACCGGTGCCTAGCTTCCCGGCGCCACCAAGCTATTCCAAGTCCGGTGGCCGGGAAGTCAGGAGACGGTAATTTTGTTAGTCCCATGGGAATCGGGACACGGGAGCACCGGCACCGTTAACAACGGACGGTGGCGGTGCTCCCGTGAGAATTCTGCAATCGGGTGCCATTCCGTCCAGCAGGTCTGACCTTGGCGGGTGGGACGGCACCCGCCCGCCGATTTGTACTGTTCCAGTCCGGTAACAACAGTGCCGGTATGACCATTAGCACCATGGCTACCCCCTTACCGCATGCTGGGTCAGGGTTCCCTGAATGGTGATTTACCGGGTCATTCCAACCTTGGAGGACCCGGTATTTCCCCATTCAGGGAAGCCATCCCCATTCCCATTAGATCCCCCATAGGGCTCAATAGGAATGGGGAGGGAGCTAATAACGGGCCCGTTAATAATGGGCCCCTTATTAGCTCCCTGGTCCTTTAGCGGGTCCCGCTAAGGGCGGCTGGTTTTACCAGCCGCCCTTAGCGGGACCCGCTAAAGGACCTTGGAATGCGGCGGTAAGGGGTTAATGGCACCGGCATCCTTCCCGGCACTGTTAACCCCTTACCGCCACACTCGGAATGAGGCCCATTGACATTGTGGACATACTAGAGGAAGTTGATCTAAGTACTTCTATTGTATATTGTGACATTTTTGGTAATGGTTTGCCCTGGTTTTTGTATTCCAACTTGGTTACTGGTGTAACGTATACCAAAATATTAGTGATCCCCGGGCGGGCAAGTCAATAGGTAGTCAGAATAATACTTTGAACAACTGGGCTAGAAAAGACAAAAAAATGGCTATTCTATAAATATCACCTCTGAGGGCCCTAGGAAAGTGCAGATCTTACCTTCTGAAATAATCAATTCTTGTGAACTTGAAAAGGCGCAGTGGTACTGGCTGCCTACAGCCCTTCCCAATAATGTCAAACTTTAGTCCAACCCCTATGATGCCATCAAAGTCCGAACTTGCAACAAGAGAGAATGCTCCAACTACACAAACAGAGGGAGCCTGACAGAAAACGCTTGTCTTTTTGACATTATCTCCCTACAAGAGACATATTGGCACATTTACATTGAATGGTTGTAACACAATACAGAGGTTGGCCATTAAGGGAGATAAGGGAAGACCTTTCAGATCAACTCTTTTTTTCAAGAAATGATTAAGACCACTGTACCAATAATGTCCTTGCGGGATTAATCACTTGTCTTAGGTTGACTGGAAACCAAACTCAAACATTGATAATCAACATTTATGTTCCACCGGGCATAAGATATACCACAAGAACAGATTTGCAGTTCAACACGTTACACATTTGCAGGGGATTGACTAGGAGACCACTGCCTTGTTCATAGTTAAAGATTGTAATGCCAAAACACCAATACTTTGAATTGTTGTGGTATTGGTCTGATAGTGCCCAAGTGGCAGATCCCTCTGAGTGCCCCTGGCTGTACACATGCTGAATCTTCACATTTTAAATGTTTTGGGCAATGCTGCATGGGCATCCCACAAGCGAGGCAGGGTAACTGCTGTTACCATCGGCAGCTGGGAGAGGGGCAGCCCCAACCCCCCGCGCCTGCTCCTCTCCTTCCCCCCAGCTACGGAGACACGCAGTCTCGGCAGCACAAAAGCCACAGAAGGGTAAGGTGCGAACAGTCATTGCACCCTTCCTCCAAACAGCAAGGTGCTAAGCGCCATAAGGAAACAACCACCAGGCAGGGTCCAGGTTCAAAGATCTGCCCCCACCACGGGGTCAGACAGTCGGCTATCCGGCCGGGGGCTGCGACAACAGCAGCCCCCACCACATACCCGCCTCCCTGGGTCCTATAAATGAGAGCAGCATGCTCAGAGTAAACACAATCTGTTTGTGGAACCTGAACGGGGACCCAAGCAAACAGGACGTTCACTGTTTACTCAGTGTCTTCCAAATCTTCTTGCTTCTTTAGCAATTCTTGAAGTTCGCTGTACATCGCAGTGTCTTTTTCCTTCCTGAACATTGTACTGTTCAAAGCAATTGCAATGCAGCTTTAACGAAGGAAGAAGTGGCAACCGAACGGCCAGCGCGGACACTGTCAACTTCAACATTTTCTGCATAGAACGAAAAGCGAGCGGCGAGCGTGTCCAAAACACAACAAACAAAGAGGCGTGCTGCGGAATCATCCCCAAAACCAGTGCGAATGAAGGAGAAGCGGCACTCGAACAGCACGGCGCAGACGGCTTCCGATTCAACACTTTACAGGTGAACCACAGCGCTGGGGCTACGAGGGAGGAAAAATAGACATTTATGTCCAGGAGAGATACATTTTATTACAGTGAACCGGAACCCCCGCATTATAAGGGAGACGGGGCAGGATAACACAAGCCAATTTTAAACTGGGCAGTGTCACAAACCAGCTTGGGAGCTCGTCTTTGCTTGACAGCCACGCAGAGCTGGCGAACACAGTTCCATGCTCGGCGGGCCCAAAGACTGCAGATTTAAAATAGTTTCTGCAATATTGCAGGGCGACCTCACAGTGAAACCAATTATTTAAATCCAGTAAATCAAGCCTGAGGGCTGCCCAATTTTCTGAAGCCCGGGCAAAAAGGCACCAGTCAACAGTTACCCAGCACGGGCAACAAATAGAAGACGCACAGAACTCGCCGATAACAAACGGTTTAACTCCGTGATAAAACCCCTTTTTCTTTTCCAATAGCAGGCATAGAAAAACATGGGGCCCAAACGGAAAACACGGGCACCCCCAACACTGGCGCAGAAGCCCAAATCACCACAATGGCTAGCAGCCATTGAAGCGGCAGAGCACTACGGGTGGGCATGGGTTAGAGAAAACATGTACAGCCTACCCAGAGAAGGAATTACCAGCCCACCCAGCCAGGAGGAGGTTTCTGCACCATTAAAAAGGATAAAAATATCTGAAGACGCCAGAAAAGGTAGCAAAAAATTATGCGAGAATATAGCGGAATTACAGCAACTAATGGTAGAAATAAGGGGGAAACAGACGCTGCCCACAAGGGAACCTGGGGCCTCAAACCCCTTCATCGCAATAGAACCTACTATAACGGTTGTCAACCCACCTGTAACACTACCGATAGCAATCCCGCCACAACAAGTACAGCAGTTGCCAATAGCGCCCACAGCTATAAATACAACAGCTTCCACAACTCCAGCAACTGATCCAACAGGTGCCCTAAAAGCATGTACAACGCCAGGCACAGACAACACGGGCGCGACAGGGGCACCCGGCAGCAATACAACTGACATTGTAACAATCTGTAATGCACAATTAGAACAAAAAACGAAATCTTTCCAAACAGAGATATTAAATAGATACAAAAGATGCCTCGCATGGAACATTGATACCACAATCAAAGACCCCATATGGGCCAAAGAATTTATAGAAACCTTTTCCCTAATAGAAGCACAGCGCAAAGGGAAAGACGCTTTCAGAGACCGCAAACAAAATAGAAGAAAAAGCTATTGCCAGAAACACCCAGGTCGAACAAAACTGGGACAACTGGTTACAGGCTTTTGCCATCTTAGCAACAATATATGAAGAAAAATTCCCCATGAATGGTAGGAAGATCTGGGCATACGTTGATAAAATAAGGGAAGTAAAAGTAACACAGAGGGGGAAGACATGGCTTGCATACGACATCAGATTTAGGAGGATCATTTCAGAAAGGCCTGCCATTGAGTGGGATGAAGTCCAGAACGATTTATACACCCAACGACGAACCCCCCCAGGAAGAAGATACCATGCGTTCTTCTTCCAAAAATAGCAAAAATTTGCAAGTAAGCAAAACCCATGATAATGATAAATCCAAAAAAGGGGAGCAGCCCTTTCGGAGGAACCAGCCTTGGGCAGCGAAAAATAATGCCCACAGACAGAACAAACAGCAGGCTGTCAAATCCATCATCCCATGCAGACATTTTGGGAAAAACCAGTGTACATGGGGCAAAGAATGCTGGTACAAACACGCCTGCACAAACTGCAACGGCGAACATGCAGCAAGCAACTGCATCAGACTACCAGCCAAGAAAGAATGATATCCCAGTTTTAGAACCAGGACTAACGCCCATCAACCCAGGCAATTTTAGGGACGCCCTAAACAGCTACCCCGACAAGGAAACCAGCAGGATAATATCGCAGGGTTTCACCAAAGGGTTTTTTCATCCCATTTAAGGGCACTGGGTCACAACACAACACATCCCGATGAACCTAAAGTAGGCCAGGGACAACCCCCAGATAGTAGAAACCAAAATCAAGAGAGAACTGCAACTGGGCAGGGTACCAGGTCCCTGGGACACCATGCCCCTAAAGGACTATTTAATATCTCCACTAGGCCTGGTCCCCAAAAAAGAACCCGGAAAAATGAGACTAATCCACCACCTATCCTACCCAAAAGGCCAGTCTTTAAATGACAGCATCCCACACACAGAATCTGCTGTATCTTACACGCATTTCCAAGAAGCGGTAAGGCTCATACAAGAGTGCGGCAGTAACACCTTGATGGCTAAGCTGGACATCGAATCTGCTTTTAGACTCTTGCCAGTCCACCCAGGATCTCAGCAGATGCTAGGTTTCACTTTTAACAACACATTCTACGTAGATAGATGCCTCCCCATGGGGTGCGCAGTATCCTGTGCATTATTTGAGCAATTCAGTTCCTTTTTTCAATGGGCTTTCCGAAAGCAGAGACCAGGGACAAAAATAGTGCATTACCTAGACTATTTCATGGTCATAGGGCCACCAAACTCCGAGGAATGCGGCCAGGCTTTAGTAAAACTGGAGCACATGGCCGTGCAGTGGGGAATTCCCCTAGCGAAGGAAAAAAACACCAAACCAGACACAAACATATTTTTTCTGGGCATCGAAATAGACTCAGCAAAGGGGCTCTGCAGAATCCCTAAAAAAAATATCAGAACTCCTGGCTAAAATACAAAACTTGAGAATGAGAGAAAAGGGGACTGTAAAGGAAATACAATCCTCAGCAGGCAGCCACAATTTCACATCCAAAATAATACCTCAAGGGAGTATATTTTCCAGAAGCCTGGAGTTCAAAATCAAATCACTCACCAAACCACACTTGCACTAGGAAACATGGGGAAAATTCCTCAGAGATTTCAACGGGTTTTTACTTTGGCGAACGCCTTTAAATACCCAGTCAAACAGGGTCCTATACACCGACGCAGCTGGGAGCAAGGGGTTTGGAGCCATACTAGACTCTGAATGGGTGGCAGGACACTGGCCCAACTCATGGCAAGCAGCAGGGTGGACAAGAAACATCACCCTACTAGAAATATTCCCCATCTGGCTAACAGTACACATCTGGGGCAGGCGACTAGCGAATACGGAACTTTTGATCTGGTGCGATAACATGGCTGTAGTGGGCTCCATAAACAGAAGGTCTACAAAGTGCCCTCTAGTACTAAAAGTATTACGAGCCATTACAACAGTCACACTACAAATAAACGTTGTATTCAAAGCCAAGCACATTTCAGGGCAGATAATAACATTGCTGATGCCTTATCTCGTTTCCAGTGGACAAGATTCCGAGAGCTAGCGCCGCATGCCCAAGAACAAATGACGCCAATACCAGCAGAATGCTGGGCAATAATGGGAAGACAAGAATAACGGCATCAACGCCAATGCCAAAGAGCACAGGCCGGGATGCCCAATGAAAACCAGGCATCTCTAAAACGGGTGCCAACAACACGTCGGCATCAACGCCAGCACCAGAGAGTGCAGGCCGGGATGACCAATACAAAGCAGGCACCTCAAAAACGGGTGCCAACAACACATTGGCATCAACGCCAGCACCAGAGAGTGCAGGCCGGGATGACCAACACAAAGCAGGTACCTCTAAAAGGGGTACCAGCAACACATTGGCATCAATGCTAGCGCCAGAGAGCCCAGGCCGGGATGCCCAACAAAAATCAGGCACAACAACAATGGGTGCCAATAACCTCACAGGCTTCCTAACAGAGATGGCAGAGAGGGCGATGGCAAGCACCACTGCAGCACAATACAGTAGTGTTTGCAAACAGTATTTAAGGCCACAGGTGTAGACCACATAGAACTTATAAACGATTAAAGATATAGAAGTATTTTTAAAATGGGTCCGGGAACAAGGTTTCAAAAGGGATTGGGCAAAAAGACACCTGGTGGCAATTGCATACTTTACAAAAATACGGGGCGATTCAGACCCCACCCAGAACGCCCTCATCTCTTACGCAATGAAGGGATGGGGCAGAATAGAGGGTCCAAAAGTGGACACCCGCTGACCCCTTGATTTCAGCAAACTGGTGCAGATAGCAAGCCATTTAGAAGCCATATGTTGGCACCCATATGAGATTATTTAAAACAGCTTTTTTCCTAGCCTCATTCGGGGCTTTCCGGGTAGGAGAACTCGTCGCTTCCAGCACCAAGGCCACAAACGGCCTGGGCGTCATGGAAATCAGGGTGAGGCAGGAGAGTGTTAACATAGAAATGCAACAGTCGAAAACGGGTGCAAAAAGAACCATCAATATTTGTTGCATCGATGAGGCAACAAACTGCCCGGTTTGCATCACCAACCTCTATTACGCGCAACGATCCAAAGTAGGGGGAATTTTTTTAATCCACAAGGATGCATCGGCCGTAGGCCGCTACCAATTTAATGGAGTGCTGATAAAAGCAATCAGCAGAGCAGGGTGGGATCCCAAACAATTCGGCACTCATTCATTCAGGATAGGTGCCGCCACTGCAGCATGGCAAGGAGGTTTAGCACCGCAACTACTAAAAAACATAGGGGGATGGAAGTCAGACTGTTATAAAAGATATATCAGATCAAAATTGATATAGCCTTCTACCCTAAAAATGTTCTTTCTTTTCCCCACCTCCCACCACCACAGAAACAACAGGCGAATCGAGGACCACACTACGATCAGCATGGATAGTTGGCCACTCATATGTTTTCAGGACAGGCAGATGGACAGAAGAGACCAAAGAAGGGCCACCTTTCAGAAACACCATCACTTCATGGTGGGGATACAGAGGCCTACGCTAGCAGAACTCGTGGCATACAGGGACCCCCCAGAATTCCTGATCATCCATCTAGGGAGCAACAACCTAGTTAACACAGCTAGACGCATCCTATGCAAAGAAATCTGCTCCTCCCTAGCCGGCATCTCGCACAACTGGAGGGGGACGGAGATATACTTCTCAGCCATCTTACCAAGAAAGAAATGGCTAGGGGCCAACTGCTACAAATCTATAGACATATCCAGAAGAAAACTGAACAGGACGATAGAGAGATTCTGTATGACAAGAGGACTGGGTTTCATAAAACACCCAGCCATTACACTAGGCAACCCAGACCTTTTTCTCCATGACGGCATCCATCTGTCTAGCCAGGACATGGAGCATTTCTTTCGGGAAATCAATACAACTCTTGCTCACAGGGGCTGTCTCTAGGGCATACTCTTGGGGTAACACGGTCAGCGGGGAACCTGCCCGTGTGTGGCGGCACGGGTCCGAGGGGGTAACCTCACGGCCCGGTGCCCAAAAGTATGTTACCATCATGATATGTGATATTGTTATTGTCATAACCCATATCTGTACAATAAAATCCTACGGCCTTTTATTGCCAACACTTGAAACAAGTTGTGAGCCTATCATTATGGGTGAGGGTTTGGGGTTCGGCCATTACTAATGCATGCACATGGGCAATGCTGCATGGGCATCCCACAAGCGAGGCAAGGTAACTGCTGTTACCATCGGCAGCTGGGAGAGGGGCAGCCCCAACCCCCCCGCCTGCTCCTCTCCTTCCCCCAGCTACGGAGACACGCAGTCTCTGCAGCACAAAAGCCACGGAAGGGTAAGGTGCGAACAGTCATTGCACCCTTCCTCCAAACAGCAAGGTGCTAAGCGCCATAAGGAAACAACCATCAGGCAGGGCCCAGGTTCAAAGATCTGCCCCCAAAACGGGGTCAGACAGTCGGCTATCCGGCCGGGGGCTGCGACAACAGCAGCCCCCACCACATACCCGCCTCCCTGGGTCCTATAAATGAGAGCAGCATGCTCAGAGTAAACACAATCTGTTTGTGGACCCTGAACGGGGACCCAAGCAAACAGGACGTTCACTGTTTACTCAGTGTCTTCCAAATCTTCTTGCTTCTTTAGCAATTCTTGAAGTTCGCTGTACATCGCAGTGTCTTTTTCCTTCCTGAACATTGTACTGTTCAAAGCAATTGCAATGCAGCTTTAACGAAGGAAGAAGTGGCAACCGAACGGCCAGCGCGGACACTGTCAACTTCAACATTTTCGGCATAGAACGAAAAGTGAACGGCGAGCGTGTCCAAAACACAACAAACAAAGAGGCGTGCTGCGGAATCATCCCCAAAACCAGTGCGAATGAAGGAGAAGCGGCACTCGAACAGCCCGGCGCAGACAGCTTCCGATTCAACACTTTACAGGTGAACCACAGCGCTGGGGCTACGAGGGAGGAAAAATAGACATTTATGTCCAGAAGAGATACATTTTATTACAGTGGACCGGAACCCCCGCATTATAAGGGAGACGGGGCAGGATAACACAAGCCAATTTTAAACTGGGCAGTGTCACAAACCAGCTTGGGAGCTCGTCTTTGCTTGACAGCCACGCAGAGCTGACGAACACAGATCCATGCTCAGCGGGCCCAAAAACTGCAGATTTAAAATAGTTTCTGCAATATTGCAGGGCGACCTCACAGTGAAACCAATTATTTAAATCCAGTAAATCAAGCCTGAGGGCTGCCCAATTTTCTGAAGCCCGGGCAAAAAGGCACCAGTCAACAGTTACCCAGCACGGGCAACAGATAGAACAGGCGCACAGAACTCGCCGATAACAAATGGTTTAACTCCATGATAAAACCCCTTTTTCTTTTCCAATAGCAGGCATAGAAAAACATGGGGCCCAAACGGAAAACACGGGCACCCCCAACACTGGCGCAGAAGCCCAAATCACCACAATGGCTAGCAGCCATTGAAGTGGCAGAGCACTACGGGTGGGCATGGGTTAGAGAAAACATGTACAGCCTACCCAGAGAAGGAATGACCAGCCCACCCAGCCAGGAGGAGGTTTCTGCACCATTAAAAAGGATAAAAATATCTGAAGACGCCAGAAAAGGTAGCAAAAAATTATGCGAGAATATAGCGGAATTACAGCAACTAATGGTAGAAATAAGGGGGAAACAGACGCTGCCCACAAGGGAACCTGGGGCCTCAAACCCCTTCATCGCAATAGAACCTACTATAACGGTTGTCAACCCACCTGTAACACTACCGATAGCAATCCCGCCACAACAAGTACAGCAGTTGCCAATAGCGCCCACAGCTATAAATACAACAGCTTCCACAACTCCAGCAACTGATCCAACAGGTGCCCTAAAAGCATGTACAACGCCAGGCACAGACAACACGGGCGCGACAGGGGCACCCGGCAGCAATACAACTGACATTGTAACAATCTGTAATGCACAATTAGAACAAAAAATGAAATCTTTCCAAACAGAGATATTAAATAGATACAAAAGATGCCTCGCATGGAACATTGATACCACAATCAAAGACCCCATATGGGCCAAAGAATTTATAGAAACCTTTTCCCTAATAGAAGCACAGCGCAAAGGGAAAGACGCTTTCAGAGACCGCAAACAAAATAGAAGAAAAAGCTATTGCCAGAAACACCCAGGTCGAACAAAACTGGGACAACTGGTTACAGGCTTTTGCCATCTTAGCAACAATATATGAAGAAAAATTCCCCATGAATGGTAGGAAGATCTGGGCATACGTTGATAAAATAAGGGAAGTAAAAGTAACACAGAGGGGGAAGACATGGCTTGCATACGACATCAGATTTAGGAGGATCATTTCAGAAAGGCCGGCCATTGAGTGGGATGAAGTCCAGAACGATTTATACACCCAACGACGAACCCCCCCAGGAAGAAGATACCATGCATTCTTCTTCCAAAAATAGCAAAAATTTGCAAGTAAGCAAAACCCATGATAATGATAAATCCAAAAAAGGGGAGCAGCCCTTTCGGAGGAACCAGCCTTGGGCGGCGAAAAATAATGCCCACAGACAGAACAAACAGCAGGCTGTCAAATCCAACATCCCATGCAGAAATTTTGGGAAAAACCAGTGTACATGGGGCAAAGAATGCTGGTACAAACACGCCTGCACAAACTGCAACGGCGACCATGCAGCAAGCAACTGCATCAGACTACCAGCCAAGAAAGAATGATATCCCAGTTTTAGAACCAGGACTAACGCCCATCAACCCGGGCAATTTTAGGGACGCCCTAAACAGCTACCCCGACAAGGAAACCAGCAGGATAATATCGCAGGGTTTCACCAAAGGGTTTTTTCATCCCATTTAAGGGCACTGGGTCACAACACAACACATCCCGATGAACCTAAAGTAAGCCAGGGACAACCCCCCGATAGTAGAAACCAAAATCAAGAGAGAACTGCAACTGGGCAGGGTAGCAGGTCCCTGGGACACCATGCCCCTAAAGGACTATTTAATATCTCCACTAGGCCTTGTCCCCAAAAAAGAACCCGGAAAAATTAGACTAATCCACCACCTATCCTACCCAAAAGGCCAGTCTTTAAATGACAGCATCCCACACACAGAATCTGCTGTATCTTACACGCATTTCCAAGAAGCGGTAAGGCTCATACAAAAGTGCGGCAGTAACACCTTGATGGCTAAGCTGGACATCTAATCTGCTTTTAGACTCTTGCCAGTCCACCCAGAGTCTCAGCAGTGGCTAGGTTTCACTTTTAACAACAGATTCTACGTAGATAGATGCCTCCCCATGGGGTGCGCAGTATCCTGTGCATTATTTGAGCAATTCAGTTCCTTTTTTCAATGGGCTTTCCGAAAGCAGAGACCAGGGACAAAAATAGTGCATTACCTAGACTATTTCATGGTCATAGGGCCACCAAACTCTGAGGAATGCGGCCAGGCTTTAGTAAAACTGGAGCACATGGCCGTGCAGTGGGGAATTCCCCTAGCGAAGGAAAAAAACACCAAACCAGACACAAACATAGTTTTTCTGGGCATCGAAATAGACTCAGCAAAGGGGCTCTGCAGAATCCCTAAAACAAAAATATCAGAACTCCTGGCTAAAATACAAAACTTGAGAATGAGAGAAAAGGGGACTGTAAAGGAAATACAATCCTCAGCAGGCAGCCACAATTTCACATCCAAAATAATACCTCAAGGGAGGATATTTTCCAGAAGCCTGGAGTTCAAAATCAAATCACTCACCAAACCACACTTGCATATCCGGCTAGGAAACATGGGGAAAATTCCTCAGAGATTTCAACGGGTTTTTACTTTGGCGAACGCCTTTAAATACCCAGTCAAACAGGGTCCTATACACCGACGCAGCTGGGAGCAAGGGGTTTGGAGCCATACTAGACTCTGAATGGGTGGCAGGACACTGGCCCAACTCATGGCAAGCAGCAGGGTGGACAAGAAACATCACCCTACTAGAAATATTCCCAATCTGGCTAACAGTACACATCTGGGGCAGGCGACTAGCGAATACGGAACTTTTGATCTGGTGCGATAACATGGCTGTAGTGGGCTCCATAAACAGAAGGTCTACAAAGTGCCCTCTAGTACTAAAAGTATTACGAGCCATTACAACAGTCACACTACAAATAAACGTTGTATTCAAAGCCAAGCACATTTCAGGGCAGATAATAACATTGCTGATGCCTTATCTCGTTTCCAGTGGACAAGATTCCGAGAGCTAGCGCCGCATGCCCAAGAACAAATGACGCCAATACCAGCAGAATGCTGGGCAATAATGGGAAGACAAGAATAACGGCATCAACGCCAATGCCAAAGAGCACAGGCCGGGATGCCCAATGAAAACCAGGCATCTCTAAAACGGGTGCCAACAACACATCGGCATCAACGCCAGCACCAGAGAGTGCAGGCCGGGATGACCAATACAAAGCAGGCACCTCAAAAACGGGTGCCAACAACACATTGGCATCAACGCCAGCACCAGAGAGTGCAGGCCGGGATGACCAACACAAAGCAGGCACCTCTAAAAGGGGTGCCAGCAACACATTGGCATCAATGCTAGCGCCAGAGAGCCCAGGCCGGGATGCCCAACAAAAATCAGGCACAACAACAATGGGTGCCAATAACCTCACAGGCTTCCTAACAGAGATGGCAGAGAGGGCGATGGCAAGCACCACTGCAGCACAATACAGTAAGTGTTTGCAAACAGTATTTAAGGCCACAGGTGTAGACCACGTAGAACTTATAAATGATTAAAGATATAGAAGTATTTTTAAAATGGGTCCGGGAACAAGGTTTCAAAAGGGATTGGGCAAAAGACACCTGGTGACAATTGCATACTTTACAAAAATACGGGGCGATTCAGACCCCACCCAGAACGCCCTCATCTCTTACGCAATGAAGGGATGGGGCAGAATAGAGGGTCCACAAGTGGACACCCGCTGACCCCTTGATTTCAGCAAACTGGTGCAGATAGCAAGCCATTTAGAATCCATATGTTGGCACCCATATGAGATTATTTAAAACAGCTTTTTTCCTAGCCTATTTCGGGGCTTTCCGGGTAGGAGAACTCGTCGCTTCCAGCACCAAGGCCACAAACGGCCTGGGCATCATGGAAATCAGGGTGAGGCAGGAGAGTGTTAACATAGAAATGCAACAGTCGAAAACGGGTGCAAAAAGAACCATCAATATTTGTTGCATCGATGAGGCAACAAACTGCCCGGTTTGCATCACCAACCTCTATTACGCGCAACGATCCAAAGTAGGGGGAATTTTTTTAATCCACAAGGATGCATCGGCCCTAGGCCGCTACCAATTTAATGGAGTGCTGATAAAAGCAATCAGCAGAGCAGGGTGGGATCCCAAACAATTCGGCACTCATTCATTCAGGATAGGTGCCGCCACTGCAGCATGGCAAGGAGGTTTAGCACCGCAACTACTAAAAAACATAGGGGGATGGAAGTCAGACTGTTATAAAAGATATATCAGATCAAAATTGATATAGCCTTCTACCCTAAAAATGTTCTTTCTTTTCCCCACCTCCCACCACCACAGAAACAACAGGCGAATCGAGGACCACACTACGATCAGCATGGATAGTTGGCCACTCATTTGTTTTCAGGACAGGCAGATGGACAGAAGAGACCAAAGAAGGGCCACCTTTCAGAAACACCATCACTTCATGGTGGGGATACAGAGGCCTACGCTAGCAGAACTCGTGGCATACAGGGACCCCCCAGAATTCCTGATCATCCATATAGGGAGCAACAACCTAGTTAACACAGCTAGACGCATCCTATGCAAAGAAATCTGCTAATCCCTAGCCGGCATCTCGCACAACTGGAGGGGGACGGAGATATACTTCTCAGCCATCTTACCAAGAAAGAAATGGCTAGGGGCCAACTGCTACAAATCTATAGACATATCCAGAAGAAAAGTGAACAGGACGATAGAGAGATTCTGTATGACAAGAGGACTGGTTTTCATAAAACACCCAGCCATTACACTAGGCAACCCAGACCTTTTTCTCCATGACGGCATCCATCTGTCTAGCCAGGACATGGAGCATTTCTTTCGGGAAATCAATACAACTCTTGCTCACAGGGGCTGTCTCTAGGGCATACTCTTGGGGGAACACGGTCAGCGGGGAACCTGCCCGTGTGTGGCGGCACGGGTCCGAGGGGGTAACCTCACGGCCCGGTGCCCAAAAGTATGGTACCATCATGATATGTGATATTGTTATTGTCATAACCCATATCTGTACAATAAAATCCTACGGCCTTTTATTGCCAACACTTGAAACAAGTTGTGAGCCTATCATTATGGGTGAGGGTTTGGGGTTCGGCCATTACTAATGCATGCATATGGGCAATGCTGCATGGGCATCCCACAAGCGAGGCAAGGTAACTGCTGTTACCATCGGCAGCTGGGAGAGGGGCAGCCCCAACCCCCCGCCTGCTCCTCTCCTTCCCCCAGCTACGGAGACACGCAGTCTCTGCAGCACAAAAGCCACGGAAGGGTAAGGTGCGAACAGTCATTGCACCCTTCCTCCAAACAGCAAGGTGCTAAGCGCCATAAGGAAACAACCATCAGGCAGGGCCCAGGTTCAAAGATCTGCCCCCACCAGGGGGTCAGACAGTCGGCTATCCGGCCGGGCGCTGCGACAACAGCAGCCCCCACCACATACACAACAAAGACCCAGGGCCTCCCTGGGTCCTATAAATGAGAGCCGCATGCTCAGAGTAAACACAATCTGTTTGTGGACCCTGAACGGGGACCCAAGCAAACAGGAGGTTCACTGTTTACTCAGTGTCTTCCAAATCTTCTTGCTTCTTTACCACAGAACCCACCCACCCTAAAAAAAGGAGAGAAGAACAAAAAGAAGTACAAGGCACTGTACGGTGCCCACAACAAGTCGTGGGACACAAGAAGGCAGCACGGGTCCGAGGGGGTAACCTCAGGACCCGGTGCCCAAAAGTATGATACCATCATGATATGTGATATTGTTATTGTCATAACCCATACCTGTACAATAAAATCCTACGGCCTTTTATTGCCAACACTTGAAACAAGTTGTGAGCCTATCATTATGGGTGAGGGTTTGGGGTTCGGCCATTACTAATGCATGCATATGGGTTCAGCAGTTATATATTTATTGGACATTTGTATGGCACCTATATGCAAGTATTTCCAGGATCCGCAAGACAAAATGCGAAGAGGGGGAACAAGGGAATAACAACAAACAAAAGACGGTTATATTGACCTTGTCACAATCCTACCGTTCAAGTGCTTGAGTAGGTTGTAAGTGCAGGATTTGAGGGGGCAGAGGGAGAAGTGCAGGAGTGGGGCACCTTCAGGGAAGGGGGCAGGGAAGTGCTGGGGGGCCAAGAAGGCAAGTTCCAAGGGAAAAACTGGGCATGGGAGGATGAGCATGGTGGGCAGGGTGGACCAGGCGGGGTTAGTCTGGGAAATGGAGCCTGAGGTCAAGTGTTGGCAAAGGATGCAGTGGGGGACTTTTGGCGGATGGTATGGCCTCTGTATCACTCTGAAGGGACCAGTCCCCAGTTATAGCAGCAGAGGGAGAGTTTGCACGGGAGGGTGAGAAGGAAGTTAAAGATGATATCCCGGTAATTATACGAGGGTCACTAGTTCAACTGCATCCACCATCGATTATATATTTCTTAGTGGCCCTGATGTTAAATATATGCATGATATGAAGGTTGTGGTAAAGTAGAAATAGATGACTACCCTATTATTTTTGATAATATTGTCTGCATACACAAGCCACTAGATCTTAAAAGAACGTATTTTTGCTGAATAAGCAGTTCCTATTTTCAACGCAGTTGCCATATCAGCTAGATAGAGGTTAAATAAAGTAGCAGTGGGAACGTGTCATTTTTTAATCCTGTTTTTTAATCCTGTATGTGTATTTATGTTATCTGAACACTCAGGAGTCCCTTATGATTTAATCGGACTGATACAGTAGTGTCATCATGAAGATCAATGAGCATCTTGAGCAGTACACTAAGAACGCCCCAACAGTGCAGTTTACACAACAGTATTCTAGTTAACAGCATTGAATGTTGTACTTAGGTCATAGGTCAATGTATGCAACATACACTGGGATATAGGTATTTGTGGCTTTTTCTATAACAAATACCAATGTCTAAAGCCCTTTCTAACACCAGTTTCTTGGGCAGGCAGTATCTGGTTGATATGCATACAATTACTGAGCTCCTTTACAAGCCTTTCAGAGAAAGCCTTTGCAGGTTCCTATAACAGCCAGCATCCTGTAGCTTGCAGGGTCTGATTTGTCACAATGTTTATACATCATTATAAAAATACTGTGACTTGAGCTATCTGGGTCTGTCCCCGTATGGCAAATAGAGGTAAAAAGCTGATACAGTATACGGCCCCAGACAGTACAGCCCTTTTCCATAGTACAATACAAAGGCCATCTGGGCTGGTAGAAGTGGACTTAAAAGTTTAATAAGATTATGATTAGCTCCTCTACACTCCCCTGCTATTGCTATTAAACTGTAGGATTAGCAGTAAATGTGGTAGTAGATCTTACACCAAGTGTATCCCTAATATGCTGTCTCCAGCATTGATTGCAAGCCCCACCTGTCAGGGGTGTATCCTTCCTTTCAATATATCTTCTATTTCAAAATAGTCAAGAATTATTATCATTGCTAATACCTACCATTTCTTGCTAATCCTTAGTTCTTAGGTGGCTTTTGTTAAAAATAAGCACTTTCTTAAATGCTATGATGTGTCAAAGGTCTATGCATAATGATCTTTAGCCTTTCAGATTTTGAATGTTTATTTTAATTTCAGAAAAGTTGATTTTGGAAAAAAGTTATTTCCATAAAAACATGCATTCATAAAACGAACAATGTAAAACAATGCCAGGATACATTGCAGACACTGATTACTAAAAAATGCACAAAGTAAAGCAAGAAGATCCTGTCCTCAGGTGGCCCCAAAGAATATGCAACGATGTCTTATGTATTAACAATTAGGATATCATTAGAAATCTTCTTTAATGCAATGCACTGTACACCTTAGAGATGATAGGAGTGCCCATGCCACTGTGGGCGTGTCTGCCCACAAATAATACACAATAAATACAATATTGTTGGACGAAATTGAGCAAACCGTGCTTTGCACAGTAGAGGCTTAATAGTCACAGATCTAATTTCCTGGTATGGATGGTAAAACACCAACATATTGCCCAAATTCTCAGATGTCACATTAAATATTGGGCATGTCTTATTGGCACTATCACCCATACCTTCGAAGATGACGTAATGGCTCTTAAAGGGAGATAGTTGAAACATGCCCTGTTCAGCAAAATTGTCTGTGTGGGAGCAACACCCCAAATTATATATTTGTGTGCACCAGGTGCAGTTATGATCACATGCCTCTGTTAAAATGGTTTTGGTAACTCGAATGATTACCTTTTTTCCTGCAGATAGGATATAGATCTAGTTTTAAGAGCCATAGCAACCCGAAATGTTGAAGTGTCTGATACAGTAAAATAAGTTAGGTTAGGATAATGTGATAAGGGCATTACATTTAGTCAGGTTTCTTGTTTCAAGGTCATTCAGTGTGGCCATTAGGGCCTTCTTTAGTTGTGCATAGTTGTGATCAGTTGTCACCTTTTATTAATGCATAGGGTTGTTTCATTATATGTGTAGTATGTTGAATTTGTTAGATGATGATATTATGATATATTTATTCTATGTGAATGTCCATGATTAAAAAGTATTATCATTTTTGTAATAGGTTCATTCTGTGGGTATTGCTTCTCTTGACAACTTTTCCCTAGCATTATTCATTTAGTGAACCCCACCCAGGTTGCTCCACCTTTTTTGCATGGTATGATCTATTGCCCCCAAGCAGTGGTTTTCCTGAGATCCCCCCCTCTCAGGCAACTGGCGTCGTGCTCATGTTGAATGTACAGTAAATTAAGCAACAGATTCGATTTCCATGAGCTTAACTTTTATATATTTTAGCAATGGTATTGTGACGTTAGCATTTTTTTGGACAAAAAACCTAATTAAATCAAGCATCAAAATAGCTTTGTCATTTTTACAAAGTCATAACCAATGAGGTACGGTTGAGTTGAATGTGTTTAATTGCTAAAGGCAGAAGCCAGTTCCATGTGAACCCTGTAATTAGACAAAGAGGGTGGGGACCCCAAATATTGTTTAAAATAATTATTTCCTGTTACTAATATCAGATTTGTCTCCTTATACCCCCACAAAGTTGTTGCATAACAAGCGACCGAAGCAGCTTTTCTATGGTATACTTTTAGAATTAGATCTACAGGTTTTGCCTTGAACATTGACCTAGAATGAAGTACTCCAGCTAGGGCCTGTCTTAACCTCAAAGCTTGCTTTTTGATGTGAACGTCAGGTGAAAAATGTGATGTGAACTTACCCCCAGATATTCCCTAACAGTTGGGATGGTAATACCATTGCTGCACATTTGTGAGCATGTGGTAGATGGTCTTCCCCAAAAACATGCTATAACATCTGATTTTTGGGCATTCACCTTAAGATCCAGCCCGTCAATGAAGTCGGTAAAATCACTGATGAGTTTTTGGAGCGCACAATCAGTACGGTGTGATCTGCATACGCCAAAAGTGACAATACTCTATTCCCCAGTCTCATTACAACCGGGTTAGAGTACAGCAGAAACTCATAGAGGCCTTTAATATAGAAACTAAAGAGTAGGGGTGCCAGAACACAGCCTTGGCATAATCCTGCCTCTACTTGAAAAACATCAGTGCAACAGCCATATTTATCACTTCATATACAGTTTTATTTTTGCTTGATGGGGTTTTATTAAAAGATTGAGAATTCCTGCAGGGCACTTCATGGACTTGAGCACCTGCCATAACTTGGTTCAATTTACTTTATCAAAGGCATTGCTAAGGTCTGTGAAGGCCAGGTAGATTGGCTCCTTTTTCACATATAGAGAGTGGGCGAATACCTGGTATACATTAAGTGACTGTTCACATGTGCCCAACCCTGGTCTAAAAGACAGTTGTACTGGGGACAAAATATTGTTCTGCACCACCCAACTCTTCATCCTGGCCAAAAGGAGACATCCCAAAATTGTAAATAGGTAATCCAGAAGCGAGATTCGTCTATTAGAGCTCAATTTATCCTTTGGCCCATTCTTGAAAATTGTTGAGTTATAGCTAAGAATCATGAAGGGGGTATTACTCAACTGGTAGCAATGGCGCTGAAGACAATTGTTAAGATAGTTGCCCATAGATCTATTTTTGCTGAAAATAGATCAGCCAGAATGCTATCTGGACCCAGAGCCCTGTTAGCATTTATGCATTTTGTCACCAAAATTACTTCATCAACTGAAAATACTAGCTCCATCTCTGATATCTCCCCTAAACTAAAATGGGCCCCTTGGGCATCCAGTGATGGGAGTGTAACACTCTCACCCGGTACATATCCAGAACTATAGGGGCTGGTAAAATGGTCCAACGCATGCTTATAAGTCATGTTCAATTTTAAGAGACAGGTTTAGTGTTCCTAGAACCAGCAGATTTAGTCAATAAACTCAATATATTGAGGTGGTATGCCCTGAGGTTGCCAGCCCACCCTGTGTGTTACTGCCTGCCACCCAAGTTAAGGGCCTGAGCAAAGCGAGGGTCTCTTAACGAGGTTTGCCGGTCATTACCCACAGGGTGGGCCCAGCCACTTATGGACATATTGCCATTAGCACCCATGTAGTGCGCTACATGGGTGCTAAATGTTTTTTTTTTAAAAACTGTTTTCTCTCCCTGATTTCAAAGACTGTGATTTATCAAACACATTGGCTCCCCAGTGAGCACTCTCTTATAGTTATCAATTTAGAAAAGTGCCTTTTGGTATCTAGTTTAGCTGCCCATGACACTTTTCCTGGAGGCAGACCCAGTGACCCCATTTGAAAACCTCAAAATGAAATAATTAGAACCTCCAAGATGATTTATGGAATCTGGGAGAAATACTCATGGCTTTGCAAGAGCACAGTAAGAATGCACTAAGGAGGCCATCTAACAACACTGTGGCACCATTGTATAAACTAGTACAGTTGATCATGGTTTGTGTGGTGCTTCTGACCATTTTATTTTTACATTTTATAGTACAATTTATCCAAGGAATTGTCTAAAGGTAAATAGGTGCCGCAGTGCTTCAAAATAAACAGTGGATACAATTTGCACGGACTATAATTTATACATTTCTAGTTACATTTAACAACCACTTACTTTTATTTTCCATCATACCCCAAACATAATCTGACTGAGACTCTACATGAATGGGCAGGCTAAATAAAGCATAAGTATCATAATAATTTGGATTACATCACGTCAACGCAACATGTACACGTTTTATAAATGCATAAATTGAATGTTAATTGTAGCAAGAGATAGCAATATGAATGTCCATTGAAGTGCACAATAGACATCCGGTATGCATATCTGATTTTTCTGCAACTGTAGAAGATCATACTGTAAAAGTAACCAGTTTAAATGATACATAATGACTGAAATGTTGGGAGGATAGCTCAGGAGAAGCATGTTTGTCTTGGAAGCATGACAAAGCAGAGCAACCAAGGTTTGAATCCCAGTCCTGCACCTGTAGACTGGGCTGAGGTGTTAAGCACACTGTAAAAGATTAATGAATGCACATGTTGATATTTAAATATATCTGTATGATAATGTTTTGGAATTGAAACACACTGAGTTGAATTGTCAATTATGTTACAAAAAATATTGTTTGAGATTTAAGTAAAAAGATATAAGCATGTTAACACACCGTATGATGCTTGATGTCTATTTTTGATAAACTATTATTGAATTACATTTTCCATTGTGATGATCAGTAGAGACACTTTTAATATTGATTAACAGTAATTAGTTATACATAGTTGGAATTCACTTTTAAACCTGAACCAATTTTGATAGACAAATGCAGTTTACATTAAGTTTAGGCTATTAAAAGATGGACCTTCGCTAAGCGGAAAACACAACGTGTTAATGAGGGGTATGCTCAAACGAAAAGATGCAGTATTTCTCCTGGACTAGCTTTAATAAAACGTGCAAAGAACATTTGAGAAATGCCACACTCATGTACAGGTAAACATATAGCCTTATATAGTGCACTGAAACTGCATACGTTGTTCCTGCTCTGGTTAAATTCTGGATTTAACAAAGAGAATGTTTGCTTTAAATGCTGTTATGAACTTATGAAGAAATAATGTATTGGAAATTGATGGTCATGAAGCAATTATTTTCTGTTCATAGCTAAAAAGTGGCAAATGACTTACACAATTGAGTAAACATGCATTTTGGAAAACCTAAGTTCGTAGCTCAAAATGGTGAGAAAATATTATTACATTTTGTGTTCTTTAAATTACCAAAAGCTGGCTTTAAAATACGTTTTGTTTAACTTTGCATTTCATGGCAAGATTAGGCTCTTCCTTTGCTTTGAGTGGTCACTGATTTTTATCATTACTTAAATTGGTTGTAATTATGTGGACCACAGTAAACGCATCGGATACTTAAAGGAACTTGTCTCTATTATTCTTGTGGGAGGACAGAAAGTTTATCGCCTGGAGTATTCTACAAGGACCTGAATTACACTAAATTCATAGTTTATGCATTTGAATTTGAACACTGAAACAGGCTTAATTCAGCCCCCAAAATACAGAAGTGCCAATGTTAGGCCCAGAAGCATATTTACTATGCTACTGTAAACACATTAGAAACCTTCATTTGCACACGTCTCTCTTCAAGAACATACACCACATTCACACTCTCAAAACCCATATTAGGAGCCACAAGGAAAGCAAGACTCTCCTCCTGCACAGATAATCTTCTCTTAATCACCAAGATTCATATCATCCCTCCATCCACTAGCAACCTAATAATGCACACATCTCCCAGTACCCACACGCCCCACCATCACCACTCCACCACATCTCAATCCTATGAACATACTTTAAAAATCACAGTGTGATACCATAGCTCTGCACAGGCCCCACAGGCCCCACCAGCTCAAACCCCCTGTTTGCCTCCATCTAAAGTACCCTTAAAAGGTGCCCAATTGAATGTAAGATCCCTGTGCGCTCACGCCATGGCCCTGCACAACCTCATTCCAATTGGACTCTTTAGTAATGACTGAAACATGGCTCAACCCAGCCTCAGGCCCACTGCTTACGCTAGCCATCCCACCTGAGCATATCATACTCAAAGCCGACCGTCATGATGCCACCGGAGGAGGCGTTGCCATCATCTCCAAAACCACTCTCCAGTTCAGAGAATGTAAAATGGAAACCTTAACAGGATACAAACTTCTATCCCTCAAGCTAGCTAACAATCACAAAACCATCATCAATGTCCTAGTAGTGTACAGAGCCCCAGCCCAACCAATAACCCTGACTTACCACTACTCATTACCCCTCTCCTCAAACCCAAAATGAAATTCATTCTCCTAGCAGATATTCATCTGGGCTATAACAACATATCAGACTACAAAGCCACTGCCTTTCATAACGCATTCCTAAAAATGCAATTCATGCAAATTGTCAACGCTGCAACCCACTCAAAAGGTAGAATCCAAGATTGGATTCTAACATTGAGGACTACAGTCACCCTAGAAGACATCCTAGAGATATCCTGGACTGATCACCTTCTAATTAGGTTCAACATAATCATGACCAATGACCCAATATCATCTAATACCCCTCCACACCCATCCTGGTGAGAATCACATGGAAACTCACCCTGAAAACCTGACACCCATTCAGAATAAATTACTCAATGCACAACCCTCAGCCAAAGCCAACCCTGACAGTATCTCACTGCACTACCACACTTGCTTGAAAACAGCCATCGAGGAAGTAGCCCCTCTCAGATCTAAACTTCCAAAGCCTAAACGCAGCAACCCTTGCTTCAAGGATGTACTCATTGAACTTAAAAGGAAAAAAAGAGCTCTACAACACCTATCCAGAATAAACCCCACCAGTGAATCCAAAAAAGAACTCCAGCCAATAATCAAAACCTACAAACTCAAAGTGATTACCCACAAAGCAAACTCCCTGAACCTACGCATCACCAATGCTGCCTCAAATGGCAAAGAGTTATTCTCTATCATCAGAGAACTTGCAACACCCATCCCACCACCTAGCCTAGACACTGTGAGCAAAGCGTGGTGTACCACCATCCAGGACGCATTAGCTTCCAAAGTAAACACTCTTCAAAACAAAATTGCTTTGCAAAGAAAGCTTGTAGAACACACCACAGAGCTCACCCCCGCCAGTGACAGACACTATAGCGAACTTACCTGAATTTCACTTCACTTTAGTGACCACTGCCCAAGTTCTTAAAACCATAGACTCTCTTAAACACTCCACTTGCAAAGGAGACAGCTTTCCTGCTAAATTAGTTAAGGACTGTGCCCCCACTCTAGCACCTATCATCACTAACTTTGTGAACGCCTCCTTCTGTTCCAACGCCATTCCAGCAAATATCAAAGAAGCCTGGGTTACACCCCTTTTTAAAAAATCCACCTTAGAACCCACTTCTCCCACTAACTACAGAACGATCACCACAGTCCCCTTTCTTCTTAAAATCATAGACAAAATTGCCTATCCCAAGTTCAGTCCCTCCTTGAGAACAACCAGTTACTAGGGGACAGACAATCAGGTTTCCATCCCAGATATAGCATGGAGACATCCCTGCAGGATTTAAAAAAACATATGGACACCATCACGGATTCAGGGAACTTAAGCATCCTGTTACTACTTGATTTGTCTGCAGCATTTTAATAAATTATGCCAACACTAGCAAATAACTTTCACTTCTCAAAGGAAGCTACCACCTGGATCGAATCGTTCCTATCAGACCACACCTCTAGAGTAGCCATCATCGTTGAAGCAGAGATCCCATACAAGTCCAACTGGGCATCCCACAAGGATCCTGCCTCTCCCACAAGCTCCAAAATGTGTACACTAAACTCCTCTTCGCGGCCCTTGAGGCAATGGGAGCAATATACACCAATTTTGCAGATGATACACAAATACTCCATCCAATCACAGGTAATCTTGAACAGCACACCATTTGTGTAAACAAAATCTACTCACTTCTAGAACTGGATGGCGAATAACGGAGAAAATACAGAGATCCTCATAGTAGGTTCCCCCGCCCGCATAAGCAAGCTCCACCCAGAGTACACATCCATAGTTATAGATGGCACCCCATTCACCATTTCGAAACAAGTCAAAACTTATGTGTTTATCTTGACTGCAGCCTCACCATGTGTAAACACATCAGTGCACTTGCTTCCTCCACAGCTTACACAGCCAAACTTATTGCATTGAGCCGACCTCCTCCTCACACCCCAAAATTGCATCACTCTTGCAAGAGCCCTCATTTTGACCAAGATTGACTACTGCAACTTACTCTTACTAGAGACTTATAAGAAAAATATGAACAAAATGCAATTATTACAGAACAATGCCCTGAGAGCAGCGCTAGGTATGGCTGCCAGAATACTTCACAAAACACTTACCATCACACACAGTTGTGTCACCGATAATGCCCCATCTATCTGAACCAAAGCCTCACACGCAAAACTGCAGCCAGAACACTCAGATTCAACGCCAACATACACCTACTCATTACCCGCTTTAAGAATGCAAGAACCTGTAACAGCCCCCAGAATCTGGAACTCACTCCCAGCTAACATTTGCAATGAGACGTACTACCCGAAATTTAAGAAACAACAAAAAACCTGGCTCTTTAATAAATTCTAATCCTACGTTAGACACTGTGTATGGCATTTACTGGTCCTCCTAACCCCCAGCGTTGAACCCTTGTACATTTTTAGCAACTGTTTCTATTACCCATGCTTCAACCATGTCTGCTGTGCATATTTGGCATTTTGTAAATATCCTAGTAACTAGTCCTAATCAGCTCCACCATGTAACCAAGTATCGCGTAAGCCTTCTTTTTGTTGTTTCTATTGTGTAACCATCAAGACTGTAAGTATGCTCATAACCTATGCCGTGATACCCCTGGGTTTGGGCGTGTTACCAAATGCAAAAAATAAAATAAATAAAATAATAAAATAAATAAAATAAATAAAATAAATAAAATAAATAAATAACATTAGTTGATTCTTCTTACCAAAGTCTGTCAGGAATCTGTTAAACTACTTTGTTTGTTCTTCCTCCCAGCTCTACCCCACATTAAATCACCAGCATATCTCTCTAGATCTGTGTGCTAGCTATCCTCCAGGACTTGGTTTATAGTCTGATGAGAAGTTTATCTAAATCCCACCTATTTTCTTGCCTGTCTATCCTGATTTGTGGGCGTTAGGGCCTTAATCTCTAGTTTTGGTCTTTGAAACCTGCCAGGAGGTCTGCTTTCCATTAATTGTGCATTGTTTTCACTAATTAACAGTGAAGAAGCTAATGATGTTCTTTAATCTTGGCCTACTCCTAAAAACTGTAATCTTCCTTCCAGAATTGAACCATCCCATGGAAAAAGCTCAGACTGCCCACAATTTAAATCTAAAAACATCTGTGAACGTATGTTTCCCATTGACTGGCAAAATTGAAAAGTACATATGTCAATCATGATGTTATGATGACTCTAATTTGGCTTTTCCCCATTGAGAACTCCAACAATAATCATAGCCAGTTAGCTGTCTGCTTCAAAGGATTAACAGTTATGAATCAGTCTGTTTTATTTCTCTGCAGAGTTGAATTTCTAAAAATGGTCAAAATTCAAACAAAGTCTTCAGGTGAATACTGCAAAATGGAAAAATTCCAACTGAGTTTTAGAATGTATTCTGTACTTTGTTCAAGGCCATATAGTTTTAAGAAACATAAACAATGATTTTGCATCCTATTGAATCTGAATCTGCATCATGCAGTTCATTCTTTTCTATTTATAATTACTCCACATAAAATGATCTTTTCTTTTGCAAATGGAGCATTCTATAAATGGTCTATGCATTTGCTAATGAAAAGTACAACTTAATTGAAATAAATAACATTTCCAAAATATATCAGACAATGTGACACAATGTTTAAATACCTATCATGCCGTATGTGAAAACCAGGGCCCAGTTCTGTTTAGATTCTGTGAAAACTTAATTTAAAAAAAGAAATATTAATACAGGTAGATTATATAGTTGAGCTCACATTTCTGCTGGCAGAAAGCAATTTGCTTCTCAGATATATACATTGCAATGAGAGAGCGTTGTGTAAATGGAACTTTCAATTCTATGTACAGAATCAATGTTCTGTCAAATAAATGTATCCTGAAATTAATAGACATTTTCAGTAGTTATGCTGTGTGCGTTGTGCATTTGTGTACATATTGCAAAATGTGAAACTCAACAGTGTTCAATGCAATGGCAAGTGGATTACATAGATGCAGGCTTAACAGCTAATATGTGACAGTCCTTCTAACAACCGTGTAAGTAAGACTGCAAAACACCTTGGATATCTTGGAAAGATACTGCAACCGATAGACCAAACAAATATTTTTAAAAAAATCCAGTAGGCAATGATTTTCAAAACCAATTAGGAAACAAAAGTAAGCAGCTACATGTTTACTTCAATAAAAGAGCCCTAGCACAAACCATAGCATATATGTACATGGGAATTGGATTTAGTGTCTTGGGACATTACTCACAAGCCTCAAAAACACCACATGAGAAAGAACTATGTGAATACTATTCCAAATAACACAATCTTTTAAAACTGAACCCATCTATAGGTCTCTGGATTACATTTGATTCCATAACTAAGCCAATATATGGGAGTGAACTCTGGCGACCAACTTGAAGGACAAGACTCACAAAGAAAACATGCATCTGCTCTTTTGCAAAAAGATACTTATGGACCATAGCAACCTGCCTGTCAGTGCCCAAAGAACAGAACTGGAGCGTTTCCCCCCACTATTAGCCATACATATATCAATCGATGATTTTCTGAGAACATATCAAAGAAAGACATGCACGATCCTATGACGTTAAACCAAATAATGATGCAAACACCAGGCAAAACAAAAGTGACACAAACCAAGAACACAAACTGAGTCCAAACACTGTGTAATATACTGGGAAGCCATGTTAGGAACACAGAAAAGTGTGTTACAGACTACTGAAGAAAGACCACTATCTTGAATTATATTTACTAACAGTTGAAACATGAAACACAGACAAATAATGATGATATACCAGGTGCGTGACAGCAGACTGGAGATTTAAACCGTCATGCTCAGACACACATAGAAACCTGACAATGACCAAATCTGTTAACAGTGCATCATGAAACTTATCAAAAACGGAGCCCGGGGGGTGTGGCCAGCAACGGAACGATGAGGACGTGAGTTCCTGGTGCTCCGGCGGCCGCAGCAAACAGCCTGAAAAAATAGCCTGCTACGAGTGGCAAATCTGCCCAAAACGCATATCCTTCTGAATGTAAGCGCCCCTGGGGCACATGGAGAAAATTCCAGGCCAAAACGCATCGTTCTGAGCGAGTTCGGAGCTGCAGGAAGGAGGCGACGAGATCGCAGCATCGCACGATCAAAATGGCCGCGCTCGGAGTGAAGCAGGACAGCGGGAAGTCGCGTTGAGGGAGATCTGCGACTGTCCCCCCACGGACCGCAAAGCGAATGATCCGTCCGCTGTGCCTGCATAAATCAACAGAGCTGTCGGGCGGCCATGACCATGGCACGGGTGACCCAAGACACTTGCGGCAGGTACACATTTATTACAGGAACACTATGGAACCAGACGATAGCCCTGCTCGGGATCTACTCGCCACCGACACTGATCACCACACTGCTACAGGACATTACACCTCTGATCTCGGGAGATAACTCAGACCTACTGATAATTGGGGGTAACTTCAACAAAGTCATGGAGGTGTGGATGGACCCCTCACACTTATGAGGAAGAAACCCCACTGTCCGAACAAAACTAGCGGTGTTCACCACAGCAATGGGACTGCGGGATGTGCAGCGTGACCTGCACCCGGACACGAGAGAATACTCCTTCCACTCAGGGGTACATGCCTCTTTATCGCGATTAGATTACTTCTTTCTGCCGGGGCCAGAGATTCACAGGGCCGCAAAGGCAACTCTACTGCCGCGCGGCATATCAGATCACTCCCCCCTGCTAATCGAGCTCAACATGGCTAGACCACGTCTGCCCCGCTCCTGGCGCTTAAATAACTACTACTTAGGCCTCCCAGACTTTCTAGAGCAAATACAACAAACGACAAAAACATACTTTGAGTTAAACACAGGATCGGTGGATGATCCGGGGATCCTGTGGGAGGCACTCAAACCGGTGCTGAGAGGCGAGATTTTGTCATGGTCTGCTGCACACCGAAAGAAACACCAACAGAAATTAGTAGAAGCCGAAGAGAAAGTGACCCAGGCTGAACTAAACCACCTGGCACTAGACCAACCGGAAACAAATCGAGCATTAACACTTGTCCAAAAATGCTTACAGAACGTTGCGCTAGACAATGCTAGGCAGGCGCATAAGATGATGAGAGCCAGAATATATGAGACCGGTGATAAAGCCGGCAAAATGCTGGCATGGTTAGAAAAACGCGAAATAGGCAGCGGCCAGGTCAGATTGATAAGATCAGAAGGAGCTGAACCCTTACTGACTGACCGAGACATATCCAAGGGCTTCACAGCTTACTATACAGAGCTTTACAGGTCACCCACATCGCCTATCAATAGTTCGGTACTAAACGACATAACCCTCCCCACTTTCAACACAGAACAGCAGGCTCTATTTGAGAAAGATATCACAGAGGAGAAACTGATAGCGGCCATGTCGGAACTCCAGAAGGGAAAGACACCAGGGCCAAACGGCTTCCCAATTGAGATGTGGCGTAAACTTGGTACGAATGAAATTGCCCCCCACCTACTGCGAATTTTCCTACAATCCAAGGAGCGAGGATGCCTACCGGCAGACCTCTGGAAAGCCACGATAATAGTGATCCCCAAAGCAGACAAACCTCCAGACCTCTGTAGTTCATATCGACCAATTTCACTTATCAATAGTGAGACCAAAATACTAGCAAAAGTACTGGCCAACCGCTTACAACAGGTCAGCACAACATTAATTCACCCCGACTAGTGCGGATTTATGCCGAAACGGTCGACCCGCATGAACATTTATAGGCTGCATACTGTAATAGAGAATGCGCCCACCACCCGAGGCCCCCTGGCTGTACTGGCGATTGACTTTGAAAAGGCTTTTGACTAATTGTACTGGGAGGCAGTTTGGGAAATAATGCGTCGGAATGGGGTTTGGTCCCCAGTTCCTGAGCTGGGTGCAACTCTTATATGAATCCCCTGAGGCACAAATGAGGGTGAATGGGTGGCCATCACAAACCTTTAAGCTTGGGAAGGGAACCAGACAGGGGTGCCTACTATCCGCCATGATATTTGCCCTGGCTGTGGAACCGTTGGCAGAGGCATTGAGAACGTCACCGGCCTGGTGTCGTATTCAGTGGGAAGACGGGCGAGAGGATAGAGTCCCCCTGTACGTGGATGACTTGCTTCTTTACCTAAAAGACCCACACCACGCCTGCTCCACAATTGTAGACATACTAGACAGCTACGGTACTTTCAGCGGGCTAAGAGTAAACTGGCCCAAATCAACAGTGTTCCCAATAGGCACCACATCTTTTATACCGCCAGCCAACTGTCCCTTTCGCTTAGAAACTGAGCAGTTTAAATACCTTGGCATTCAAATTACTAACGACTTAAGCAAATATGTGACCAATAATCTCCACCCGATAACAACCAGATTCACAGAAGATATCAGGCACTGGGTCTCTCTCCCATTGACCCTACTAGGAAAGGCAGTATTATTCAAAATGATGGCTCTCCCACGTTTCTTATATGTACTGCAAAATGCCCCACTACACATCCCAGCGAAAGAATTCAAAAAGATATACAACGCACTAAGGAAACTCCTCTCGAACAACAGACATCCACGTATTGCGCTGGGCACTCTGCAGCGCTCCATTTGGGAGGGAGGAATAGGGCTCCCCCGCCTACAGTCCTACTATTGGGCTAGCCAAATGGCAGTGGTCAGCGACTTACTGCACGGGTACACCACATTGCCACACAATAGACTGGGGAGCGCCAGAGGACGTGCTAGACCTCAAACTGAACTCCTTTACAAAGCGATTCGTAACTCAACCCCACAGTCTATGCTATTGCACATTACCCGAGTATGGAAAGACACACACAAGTTCCTGAGATGGGAAGGGAAAATCACCCCACTACAACCACGTTGGAACAACAGGAATCTACCTGAGGTAAACAAGCTTCCGAGATGGCGTACATGGTTACAATATGATATCAGTACAGTGGGCGATATCGTAGAGGGGGGCAGACTGGTATCCTTTGAAACCCTAGAAGCCAGATTTCACCTCCCAGGCACTGAACGGTTCCAATATGTGCAGATGCAGCATGCCCTACAAGCCCACCTCCCGGCACTTGAAGACATGGCCGAAAGCACTCCCCTCGAAAGAAACATAGTTGAGGCAAACATTGCGACTAAAGTAACATCCACCATGTGTAATGTAATCACTTCCTTTGCCGTCACCGAACTAAACAGCCTAAAAAGCAAATGGGAAAGAGACATAGGACTTATACATCCGGAAGACTGGGTGGGGGCCCTCATGTACCCTCGGGAGGTGGCCATTTTGACCAGACTTATACCTATCCAGCTCAAAATACTACACAGGATTTACTACGCAAGGGTGGCATTATATCGCTGGGGGAAAACAACTGACCCACACTGTCTACGGTGCAAGGAGGAGGGAACCTTCTTCAACATACTCTAGGACTGCAACCATATACAACAGTACTGGCAAACATATTGCGATGAACTCTCACGGGTACTAGGGAGAACGATACACAGAGACCTGAAGCTACTCCTGCTTGGGGTGGAGGAGGAGGGAGAAGCATCTAAATACGAGAAGTTGCTCCTATCGACGACCTCAGCAATAATCAAAAGGAATATTGCACAATTATGGGGTTCAGAAATAACACTGCAGTATGAACATTGGATGACGGACGTCAACATATGCATTGCAATGGAACGGAGAGTATATACAGCCAGGGGGTATCCGAGGAAAGCAGACAAAACATGGAATAAATGGGAGGAAGCCCAATGACTGTACCAACCTGAACAATGGATGATAAGGCACAGTGTACAAAAGTAATCCAATCTGGCATATAGCGTGAGATACAACGGACTTTGCAACACCCTTTTCTTTCCATTCCATGAATGTTTACATGAAGAATGTATGTTTTGCGATGTTAAGATGGAAAAAACAATAAAATGTGCTATAAAAATAAAAATGGAGCCCACTTCCTCCTTCATTGCACTAAATCTGAAGACACAATTAGAGCTGTCATGCAGATATTGACAAGAAGTTCACAACATTCACAAAACTAACACTGTAATTGTCATGGCTACCCAGTCAGGTGCACCAACGGCCATCCGCCCCTATTCAGGGTACTCCTTGGGAGAATACAGGATTCCCCATGGGATGCATCAAGGAGCATGGTGGGTGTTTTTCCTGGCGCCTCTGTGGTGCCAGGCTAATGAGAAGGGCCAGAACCATGTGGAGCATTAAGCCTGTTTAACTGCCAGGCTCATTCTGCACGTGCATCGTGCATTAGGTGTGGCAGAGTGTGCCCAGCATCTTCCATCAGGTGTGGCTGGGTGTGTATAACCAGACTACCTAAGGGTGGGGTTAAGCAGATCAAGGCTATTTAAACCCCGCCCTCACATGGATCCGTGCTTCGTGTTACTTTGCTTTGCAACGTAACGCTCACCGTGATCCAGTCTGCAGATGAAACATCCTCATCCACGCGAGAATCCGGCAAAACAGCAATTTACCCTTTGATGCAGAGTTGACCTCACCTGTAAGAGAGGAGAATAAACCTGGAAACCTGCAAATACTTACCATTGGACCTGACCCCTCACCACGATGGCAGCGCTGCAAAGAGACGAGAGGAGAAAGGTTAGCACATCGCAGACACGTGCAGCACCGAAGTAATTTGCGCTCACGATTGAGCTTAGAAACCTGTTACTCGTGCCTGCTGCATATCGCAGCATTCACATCTACATACGGCAGTTCCCCTTCTTCTTATCGGCTGCCCTTGCATACCGTGCTATGATCTCTGAGCCGCATCAACACCTGGGGGAATAAAGAAACAGCGTTAATGCAAGGACAATAAGCATTTTAACGAATAACACAAAAGCGACCGCAGCACCAAAAGAAGGAAAAGGGACAACGGCAACACACGGACAGTAAGAACTAGCAACAAACAACACAGAGGAAGGAAAAGAGGACATAAGGGACAAAGACAGACAACGAACTGCTGAAGAAAAGATAAGCAGCAATAGACAGGAGTACCACGCAGGCCTGGGTCAGTCCTCATCGGGAACCAGTAGAGTAACTGGTCCTAGGAAGAATAGCGCCCCTACAAGAACGGCAGGACGGAGAGCCCATCATTATAAAATATCAGGTGAGCCATCTGGCCTAAACATCCATACGGGCGGTACGAACTGGAGAGGGTGGAAGGGGTGCCACGATCCAAGGGACGCCCACCACTCATCACCCCTTCACTATTTCTATAGGAGCAGATCCCAAGGAGGTTGTTCAGAGCTATCCCGACTAGTGGACCAGGGGAAGATTGTCTATCGCCCAACAGCGCCCGATGCCCCCGCAGAGACCAGGTGAGCGTAACAGTAATAGAAAGTGCACATTTTCCTTGTTTAAAATGTTCAGATAATAGAAAAAGCAACAGACTACCTATCAGCATGTTATAAAATAAGATAAGTAAATTATTTAATACATCCTGGAGGAGCTCACACAAAGCATTTGTTTAGACATTAAATAAATATTTTGACACACTATAACCAAATCAGATTTGACCCTTCTTTATATGTCAAATATTAATCAAATATATAATAAATGTGTTTCAATTTGGTGTTGGCAATACGTGCTCTGTTGAGCCATGTCAATAAATGTCAATAAGCAAAAACAAAAGAGGTATCCCCTGAGCAAAACATGTTTTTAAAAAAAAATCTTTAAGGGGCCAGGACCATAGGGGTACATGCAGGGACGTCATTTAGGATTTACCAGGGGTCGGAACTGTGACCCCTGAGGTCTCCCTTACTACCCCTGAGGTCACCCGTGCTACCCTGACAAAAGTTTTTTCTTTTTTAAATTCAAGCTCCTGGGCTGTGGCCAGCACCATGGGGCTCTTTGCTTCTGCAGTGGCTGGCTTTCTTGTTCAGGCCTCTTATAAAAAAAAAAGACAAAAAAGAACAGGCGTTCCACAAGTCTAACACTTTCAGCAGTGACCCTAAATAAGAAAGAATGGGAATACCAAATCATTTGCCTTTCTGGAATTCTATACAATAATTGCTAGACTCATTAAAGGTTTATTTCAGGCACACTTCAGGGGTGAGTCACTAATGTAGTCTGTTTCTAAATACCTCAACTCAGCCTTTCATCCTTCTGAGGTTGATAAATGAGTACCAACACAGGTTGGGTGATATTGTATGCATATTTGTTCTATATGAAGCGCTTAACCGTTAGTGCTATATAATAACACATCATTATCATTTGGCCATGGACATCTGCTTGCATTCACAGTAATTTGGTAATATGGGCCTATACACACTGATCTTAATGATACATATAGCGAGCCATTCTTGTATGAAATGTATATCACACCTTATTTTTCGTACTGTACTTAGGAACAATGCTATGTGATGCCACTTCCTGTTTTGCCAAGGGGTGAAAGGTCGTGTTCCATCGCTTTCCGTGATATCACTTTGGCGTGAGGTCAAATGACATCACTTCCTGTGATATCATCAGAGGTCAAGAGTCATATTATGTCACTTCTGCTACCCCTGGCATTTTGGTGAAATGACGTCCCTGGGTACATGATAAATATACCAAAACGTGATCCTGTCATGACAGTAGAATATGTCAATAAAACATGATTGTATTATTTAAAAAAAAAGTCAATTGAGGCCTCTTCTGCGACGGACAGGGCGTGTTGAGGCAGTTGGTGACAACTAGTTAGTAGTTTCTGCAAGAAAATGCCCTCTCCATCTGCTGATTTGACACTTTGTGCCACCCATTGAATTCCATTTTGTCAAGGTGGGCTTAAGTGCCAAGGACGAGTATGGTCGTCCTTTTTGCATAGACTTGCATAATATCCTGGTACTTAAGGTGTTATGGGCAGTTAAGTACGTGCTGTTTACGAACTTCAGTACGGGCATCTACGCAGTCCATTTTTGTTTTTATTGCACATAAATGCTTGCAATCTTTTCATCATTAGAATTGCAAACCGTAGGTTGCACTTCAGATATGTTTTCCATTGAAGATCTCACGGAAAATGATTTATCCATCTTTTTATATCAGATGCCAATGAACATGTCAATGCTGAGTGTGGCCACGTTTTTGAAGTGTGTGATATTTTACCAATGTATTCTCTACTTATTGTCTATCTTGATGAAAAATGTGGAATGCCACAGGTTGCTCTTTTACCACACACATTCAAAAAAAGCTGGAAGACCAACAACAGATCCACCACCTGTAACCTGTGAGCTTTTCACAAACTATATGCTGCAGTTACAGTCTGTGGTATCTTTGTTTACAATCTTCGTATCCTTCCTGCAACTAAGGTGTTATTTTGAGGTATGCCATTCTAAATGAGATTCCGTGTGGTGAGAAGAGTTTGGTGACCTACAGTTCATTGACAACTGGTTCCTCCATCATAGTGCAATGTTATCAGTTTGTGAGTAACTATTCACTTGCCAAACTGGTTTTAAAAACAATTTTATTGGTTTTTGCAACAAACAAAACATAATAATCACACCCAACATTTTCGGTTGCAAGCTTCTTAGCGTACAGTTGCGTGTTATTTGTTACTGTCTTCCCCTCTCCCCACTTAAACTCGAGCTTCCACCTTAGTTCTTCGGCCTTCATTTCTCCGGGGGTCAATCCCCATCGCCGTTCTTGGGCGTGTCACTTTCACTGGAATTGGCATGGGAGAGTCCCGACAATGTGGTTACCATTTGTCTCCATGCTATCAGAGGTCCCACTTCAGCATCCTCTCCTTTGCTGGCTGCCTCATGCCATGCTACTGTCTCAGCATCTGCCTATTTCAGGAGATCGTTCCACCATACCTCTAATCTGGGTCTATGGGCTGCTTTCCAGCTCATGGCTATTCTCCTTTTGGCCAGGATGTAGGCTATGTCCTTGAGTTTGCATACATGCTTCAGGTTGCATGGTCTGGTAAATCCCCCCCATCATGCACGCCCATATGGATTCCACATCTAGCTTGATTCCCTTTCTAGATAGTCGTAGCTTGATTTCGTCCGAGGATTTCCCCACCTCCGGGCACTCCCAGAACATATGGATCATCCCGGCCTCCACCTCCCCACACTTGGGGCACTTGCATAGGTTTCTCCTGCTTCCTCCTTCCAGACCCGTCTCAATTGGAGCAGCTCCTTACCCATTCTGGACATTACCAGTTCATAAATCCGGGATATTTCATGCCCCCCCTCCGAGATATCATACATCGTTTCTATGGCGGTATCAGGCGGTTCTGCTAGTGCCATTTCGGACCACGTTTCCTTCACCGTTTAACTATTCTAGTGTATGTGATATATTGCCCTGTGTGTACCTCATTTGCATCCACTATTGTTTTGAAGTCAAGTGCCTTCCCCTCTTGCCATATATCTCCCAAAATCGCTAGGCCTAACGGCTCCCAGTGTTTGCAGATCTCTTTCCTCAGTTACTCATCCACCCCGTGTAGCGCCACAAGTGGCGCCTCCAGGGAGCATGGGGTCGGGTTTCCCATAGCTTGACACACTTCGTGCCATGTCTTCCAGCCCAGTTCCAGCAATCTCGATCGCCCATGCATCAACGATTTGGGTAACCATATCAGTTCTTTTAAGAAGTAAGGGTCACATTCCCCCCTCAGCAATCTAGATTCTGCTGTCTCGTCTTCCGACAGCCACCTAGAGACATATTGTAACTGCCCTGCCAAGTGGTATATCTCAAAATTAGGCAGGTTTATACCCCCTTTGTCATATGTATTCTGCAATTTCCATAGGGCCACTCTGTTTCTGGAGTTGTGCCACAGGAAACCTCTGCATAAGCTCTGGAGTTTACTAAAAAAGCGTTTGGGTAACATTTGTGGGATATTTGTGAAAAAATGTAGCAGCCTCGGCAGGACCATCATGTTGAGCAAAGCCGCCCTCCCGCACATGGCTAGGGGAGGCTTCGCCCAGATGCCTTCTACTGCCCTTTCTGTGTTATATTTATGCTCGTCTTCGATCGTGTGATATATGTTAATCCCCAGGTATCTAAATGTTCTGGTGTGCCAGGTTATCTGCCGGATAGTGTCAAGACTCTAAATTCCAGATGCAGGAGTGGCGCGAACCAACTACCCCCACTACGGTCTGGGTACCTGCAAGACTAAGCTTACACAGGCCACCGAGACCCCAGCAGGGAAAGAGGGTTAGGGTCTCGTTGGATGGATAGGTCTCGAACAGAGGATAACCGGATTGAGGGTTAGGAGAGGGGAAGTGGACAGGCAAGGGAACATATGGGGAAAAACAACAATCACAATAATATATATGCACTATTCCCACACATACACACAGTGCTGTACAATAACTTTTGATGCAAAAGGCACTTAGCTCTGTGGTTGAGTGCTGGCCTCCTGCCTGCGCACTCTCAGGTCCGGAAGTCAGAGCAGTTCAAATGCTGCAATAGAGTTTAGTATTAGTGGCCTGTGTTAACTCACAAAGGCGAAATACAAACCACCACAAACCTACATTAATGACGCATGCCACCTTGAGTTTGGTTAGTGCTAGCACATGCACATTACACTTAGAAGGTTAATCTGCTCACTGAGCTTGATGGTGGCCAACTAAAAGAGTTGTTCAGAACATGTGGCCCGAGTTCGCCGCACGTGGCTTAAAGGGAATAAGATCCTTTGTGCCGCCAAAGTTTTGCCGCACATGGCTTAATATCTAAGCACTACGTGCTGCCAAAGTTTGCCACAAGTGGCTGTGATTCGGAATGGCTCCCCGTGCTGCCAAAGTTTGCTGCACGTGGCTGAAGACAGGTTGGTAAACAAATGCTGCGCGTGTTAGTCAGTGAAGTATGCAAGCTAAAATCGGCGTCGGTTAAATGCTATGGAGCGCTGATAGGCACTTAGCTTTTCCCCTTAGCAGGGAACGTAATATGGGTGGGTGGTGCCCCCTGCGCGTGCCCCTCAATGGATTGGAAGTTCCAATGCGTCCCTGCTTCTTCCACACTTTCCCCCGTAGTTGCGCTTCTAATTCGCAAGTGGGGTTGGATCGCTAGGGCTTTGCTGTACTTATCTTGTATATGCAAGGGGCCGGAATGGTGATTCCTTGGGGCGTGGCCCCTCGTGTGATCCCGTCGGCAGGAGCTCTGGAGGATGTGTCCGTTCCGGTCGGGAGCTTTAGCACAAGCCCTGTGTCTTCGTTCTTCGCACGAGCGCGTGCGCGAGCCCCTCCCGACTTGGGAGTGATAAAGTAGTTCCCAGCCCGGAGGCTGCTGGGAGTTGTGGTCCGGAGAGCCTTTTGCCTGCAAAAGGGACAGAGACGTCTCCTATAAGGCTGGAGGCTGTTCCTTTGGGTTTGTCTTGTTTTGTGGTTGGTTTTTCTATGTCTGGGGCCCCTCACTGAGCCCTGGTTCCCCCTTACAATGCTCTGCACCCTGACAGTTAGGTAGGTTCTCGTGTGGGACTCCTCTGTACCTCCCCAGGGGGAACATGCATGATGTTTTGGGATTCATCGCTATGCCCGATAGAGTTGCGTAGTGCTCCATCACCTCTCAGTCCTCTCTCTAATTCAGCATCCTCTCCAATGCTGCACTCCGATCATGCTGGGCCTGCCTTTCTCCCACTTCACTCTAGTAGTGCCTTGGGTCCTCCCATTCTGTGCCAGGATAGGTCTGTGATGAGGCATCCATATCGATGCACCCCTCAGTTACTGACTGCTATTGGCCCTGGGGACAGTGTTAAGGCCCTTGCTTGGCTAGGGCCTGAAACTAGGTCTCCAAGATGACAATCCCTCTGCCTCAGGATAACTGCTGAAGGACACTTTCCCTTTCCCCTTCAGAAGATGCTGCACCCACCACTGGAGTCAATACTACAATAGTGTGACCACACGGGTAAATAATTTCCTGTCTCTGGATATTGAAAGTTGAATTCACTGCCACTATTCTCATTATTAAACACACTTTTAATAATGTTTACTCGAATGCTTAGTTTGAATGCAAGCATGTGATTGCTGGAATTCGAATGAACATCCTAGAAGGACGTTCTTGAATTTGGAATTCCTAGAAAGCATATGATAATTGTTGGGGCTGCAGTTGTTACCTTTCTCGTAGCTGCTGTGATTGGATGCACATGGTCAGGCGTGCTTAAATTGGCAGCTTCCACCAGTTTCATCATTAATGCCTATATGGAGGCCTGTACTGAAAGAGGTTATAATTATGGACCAAATACTGAGCAACCTGGCGGGCCAAAGATTCAACTTTTACATGTTTAACTCAATGCTCAGAAGCACACATTGATTGCTGAGTCTGTGTATTGCGTATTGAAGCAGATTTCCACGTGTGTTCCTTTGCAGGACTATGCAATGATTTCATATAGTTTCCATCGTGACCAGCATAGTTGTTCTTGCCTCCGAGGGCTGCTAGTAATTATAGCCATGGTCATTCTGACCAACCAAGGGAACATCACGGACGTCACTATTAATATTTAACAACTGCATACAGAAACGTGAAGCGACCAGTTTAGAGCCTTCTTTCTGAGAGAAGATAATTGGATGAGATGAGCAGAAGTGAACTGTTGCGGTTTCATGTCTGCCATTAGGTGGGCAACCACCAAAATGAGGTCTGGCAGCGGATGTTATATTTAGCCCGCGAAAAGGCATTCAGAAATGATGTGTCTGTCTTTGATATAGCAGATTAGTAAGCAGTTTAACAGACCCATCTGGCATGGAGAATCGTCATGTGGTTCGCCTGTGTTATCTTTTCTAACTCACTTGGCGGAAGCTAAATTGCTCACATTATGGCACCACTGTTGCACAGACATTTAAACCTACACATTAGATATATGTAAATCGTCGTGCTCCAATCTCTGCGAGATTTACATTGTAATGGGAACCTGCGCATCTTTTCAAATTAGAACAAAACATGTGCATTAGGACCTAACTGGGACGGCTAAGTTGGGGGTTTTAGAGATAATGACAGTCAATTTCCTCAGAGCGTGTGCTGCTTTTCTTGGAAAAGTCAAGTTAACTTTCTCCATCATTAAGTGCGCGGTGCTGGAAAGTGACTGGGATGTGGACTTGTCTGTGATCACAGGTTCTGTGGCAGAAATACAAGCAAGTTGGATAATGAAGCAGTGTAAAAGGGATCTAGAATAGGAGCCCGCTGGTACTGTCTGCGATTTCACAGTAATGACTGCCCATACACATGAATGACCATCGTAGATCGCCCCCACAATCACTGACCATGAAGGAACACGTCGGTCCCCGTGGAAGTCCTTTGATTGTAGGGCTGTAAGAGCAGTTGGTGTAAAATCATACGATGACAATATAGGCAGAAGGGGCCGATGTCAGTGCCCAAAGCTGCATGACGGGCATTATTGGGGCCAGATTACAGAAACTGTGCAATGGTGCAAATGCAAAGTTTGTATGGTATAAACACTGGGACACATTATGAAACCATCGCACCTCGACAAGTGCAGTTTGGAATATTAAATGCCCCAGGGCTAAAATGGCCCTAGTGCAAAAAAGATGCATTTTCACTGCATTTTTGCACCAGGGCAATGATTGCCCTAGTGCTAATACGGAATGTTGTTAGCACTAGGACAGACTTGGCCCTGATGCAGACATGAATCAAAAACGTATCTTTTTAGCACTAGGGCAAGTTCAGCCCTGTTACTTTTATTATGCCAAACTGCACTTGTCGAGGTGCCATGTTTTTTTAATGTGTCCCAGTGTTTTGAAAAATAGGGCAAACTTTGCCCTAGTGCTCATACCGTGCACACTTTGCACTTGCACCAGTGCAAAGCTTCTGTAATCTGGCCCCTGGGAACACTAATACACAGCACTATTAAGAGGAATGTGAGGTTTGAAGGATTCCCACCTAGGTGCATTGCTCTGGTCAATATTCAAACCATTGGTTTTCATCCTTTATTATTATCAATATTGTTATTATTATTATTATTATTATTATTATTATTATTATTATTATTATTATTATTATTATCAGGGTATTTATTGAGTGTGAACCTATCTTCAGGAATCGACAGAGCGTGTTACAAATCATAGGGGGAAGGACATGGTGAAGGAGTAGAGATACAAGGGAGCGGGGAGCTAACAATGGGAGGGGGAGGGCAGGGACTTTGGGAGCAAAGGATCTACAAGAAATCAGGGAAGGCAACAGTGGGGAGCAGATCACCCGG
Source organism: Ambystoma mexicanum (assembly GCF_040938575.1). NCBI lineage: Eukaryota > Metazoa > Chordata > Amphibia > Caudata > Ambystomatidae > Ambystoma > Ambystoma mexicanum. The sequence goes on along the minus strand of NC_090933.1, from coordinate 457,595,390 downwards.
TCTCATGTTGAGGGGCGTGAAAGGTGGCTGGGCTGCAAGAGAATTTATGCTGAAATAGAGAAGCTACGTCACAGGTGTGTTAACATTAGCACGATTTGAATAAGTGGAAGAGTAGAGTAGAGTTAGATTTGACTAATGCTTGCTAGCGTAATCGTAGGTGCGTGAACACAGCAGGGCTTGCTTAAGAAGTGAAAATTAAACTTGAAAAGAAAAAGGAAAATAAAATTGCTGTGCATCGTGAAGATACATTGATAGCATTTTAGCGGAATGTTGCATGAGCTAGATAAACTTTGAGAGAATCAAGCCAGTTCTATAACAAGAGAGAGCTCCATTCTTCGTATGAACAGGACAGAGGGCAAATATGGGGAAATGTAGCCATTGCAGTCAGTGAGAGGTGGTTTCCAAATGCAATTCTGTGCAAAAGTCACCTTTGAGTGAGGGTGTGGGGGGAAAGCTATGCCAAATTAGCACAAGACATTGTGGGAGGTGACATCACATAGAAAGGGTGGGCCTAAGGCAAACAATAATGTTAGAGCAGGGCAGATAGAGGGGTGAGAGAGTTGAAATACAAGGGAGGAGAGACCAAATAGAAAGGGTGGCGAGAGGTGCAAGAGGTGGAATGTTTTTGGGCCCTCTGCTGCGGCTGAGAACCTCAAAGGCTGCCACTTGGGGGTTGGGTTTGATGAAAGACAGTTGGAGGCCTATCCTGGGGAGAGCAGTTTCTGAAAAAGCCTGGCCTGACAATGAAAGTGGTGGAGGCAAAAGTCTAAACTGGAGAGGAAGAATCCATTGACAGATAGTCGAGGTTGGGAAAGAGCCGTCACAGACTAGGCCAAGGACATAAAATATAGGGAGGCAAAGAATCATTTTAAATGGTGAGTTGTAAAAAATAAATAAATAAAGTGCCTCCCATGGCTAACTTGCCAAGTGTCAAAATGTCTACAAAACAGCTTGTTATTGAACTTCTGGCACCAAAGAGTGATGGAAAGTCTGTTTGAAATGTAGTGCAAATGTTCCTTCGAATGCAGCAGCGTTAAAATATAACTTGCCATCAAATTAGATGTGGAGTTGTGAATGAGGGCAATAAGAGACAGAGCTTTGAAAGAAGAATATATTTTCCACAGATTGTCTAAGTAGACACATTAACTCATGAATGCAGTAAATATGACAAATTGTTCACGTTGTGATTTCAGCCATAGATTAAATATTCATGCATGTGCGTAGGTCAGAATAACTGTTTCATATATGGTGTAGACTGTGTGTAACATACTGTACATCAAAGATAACTGTTTCAGGTTGATGCCATTTCAAAGTCATACCAAGAAATCAAAGTGACAAAGTGGGAGAGAAGCAAATCTTCCTACATATTATTTGGGTGAAGAACGTAGGCATAGCTAATCTAGTTTACATTAGGCAGGGTTGATAAAGTTACTTTATGAGAAGAGTGCTGTGTTTCAGAATTGTACTTTATTTTAAACTGCAGTGTGCTTTATATTGCAAGCTGTAACAGTCTCGGTTGTTATTGTTTTGAGAAAATGAAATCGTGGAAAATGAAATAGTATAAGTGTTTGGTATGCAAGTGTGAAATATGGCTGAGATTAGCATATTTTAGCTCTCTGTACCTTTCGGAAAGAAGAAATATCAATTTGCATATCAGTTTGGTCCCACCCACTTAGGCAGTCCAGCAGCAAAAATTTGAGGCAATTATCCTCTGAACAAGAGTACCAACAACCACCCCAAACGCATGTTTCAGCCGTGTCGGGCCTCATCAGTAAGGTGAAGCTGTGCCTCTCTAAACACAGCGAGCAGGGTCCACATCTGGATTACCCTTGGTAACTGAAGGTCAAACCCCAAGTTCCTAAACTTGAATGTGACTTTTATACCCATACAGGGACAACTGTGCATGCACAATAAGTGTGACTCGGCCAAGGACCATAAACAAGTTGCTGTTTAGTTCAATGTTGTTTATGAGTGAGCGTGTCACTCTATTCCCAGTTAGAAAGCTCTTCTTCATATGAATTTGAGATGTGACAAAGTCATCTTTTTATCAGTAGAAGGATTTATTTTTTGAGTTTCAAAAACCATTGAAGCCTAAACCGAGACGTGTTTTGTAAGGCTTAATGAATATCATTGCAACAAGATTAACTTGAATTGATAACATCAAATCCCATTACCACAATAAAATATGAATGGCAAAATTATAAAATCACCATACCACATACAAATAAATGTCATGTGAGAGTCGAGTTGGACGAAGAACGGGCAAGAAAAGACAAAACAAGAGAAATATAAACAGAAGATAGAGAAGATGAAAATAAAAAATGGGGAAACAGACAATGATATAATTAGTTTTCTCTTCTGTATTATTTAGTAGACGTGTGGTTGAAAAAATTTGAGGCTAGTAAACTATTTTACCTATGAAACTTGTGGTATTGAAGGTCTCGTGGACTCACCAAATAGTTCTCATCAAAGGACCACAAGAGCTATGTTAGCTCTGGGTTAGATTATGCATTGACAGGGATTCCTGTGTTATGCTTCAAGTCTCATAGTAAGCCTTCTGTGAACTATCAGATATATTATATATACTGCTATTACATAAATCATTGCGGGAGGTCAAGCTATCGTCAATATACCCTGTAAAGTAAGGAAGTGCTGATACCAGTAAGTGAAAACATTCCTTGAGTGCTGGCCCTAAATATTGCATCAGTCAAACTGCTATCTTACTTGATCCACAAACAGCTTATACAAATTTTGAGTGGATATATATACTTTGCCTGGAGTGATAGATATCACAAGTTGTGCACTTTTGAGATCGCTAACCTCCTGAGTTTAAATATGTTGTTTGCTAGTTTTGGCAGCAGTATTCCATCTGTACACCATTTTGAATTGTGCTTGTATTCAAAATATGATGTCATATGCCATGCTTGTGACATCATTGTACTAAGGATTGTGCTGTGCTACAAATGTATGTATGTCTGTTTGCCAATCTATTATTGATACCATGTCGATATTCATGGCTATCATCTCTTAATACAGTGTAAGTTCACTAAAAGAATGATCTAGTGGTAGTTATTTTCGTTTATATAAATGTTTACAGACTGTGTAATATAAATGTGTATTATCCTCTATTTCTTATACAGCAATGCCTGTTGGTGTACATCTACATGTCAGTGTGTGTTGAGAGCGATTCCACTAAGATTTATGTCCTTATATAAGTACATGTGCATAGGGGCCCTGCAGTTGTAAATATACCCCATGCTTGTGGCAGTTTTATCACGCCCCGTTTAAAGGGTTAGTTAGTAAGTAATGTATCCATCAAAGACAAAACATACATAGTGTGTAAAAAGTGATATTAATGTGTTCCCTTTAAATTAACTTACCTTTATCTTTATCTCTGTCTATCTCTGTACTTGTTGGGGATGAGGCTGGTATACTTTCATGTGAGTTGTATTTTGACGGTTTATCATATTTTGGCTGGAAATTGCAAACCCTGTCCTCTCTGTAGTCTTTATCATCACAAAAGAATTTGCACAATTTCCTAAATTTGATTTCGTCTTGATCTGTTTTCAATATATCAAGCATTGTTTTGTAATACTTTTGTTTGGTTGTTTCTGGTTCTGGTATTTCCCCTAATCTCTGTTTTGTTTGCCTTAATTTATTTTTCCATTCTGGCATGCTCTTAATTTTGCATGCTCTGTGAATAATCCTATCATTAGTTTGGGGCTGTGATTTAAGTTTCCCTCCCATTTATGCGAAATGTCAGAATCCTCTTTATTAGTGAAATCTGGCAGTATAGATATGCTCAGACCTCTTGGAATCCTTTCTTGTTACAAATAATTCCTCATGGTTACCTTTACCCAAAATGTAATTATTTCTTTCTTAGATAGTCGTTCTAGTTTGTAAAATGTTTGCCTTAAAGTTTCTTGAGATATTTGTGTACTTCAGGATGCATTGTTGGTGCTGCCTCTCGGCGCAAAGAGCGCTTTTGTGTCCTCCTCCCTAATTAGTTGATGCTCCACAATCATTCTGTAAATGTGTTTCCAACTGCAGGATTGTGCGTCCCAATCGAGAATTGTCCATATGTGTGTCAGTATGTACACGCACTTGTCATATGAACAGGAAGGCTCTAACAGAGTATAGGAAGGCCAAGAAAGATTTCAGAGTTTAGAGACACAAGTGAGGATGCATGCTGAGCAGGTAGGGAGACAGTGTGCTAGCCAAAGAAATCATCAACAAAGGACAACCCAGAGTGATGAGCATCACAGTGATGCTGGAAAGGTACGAGTAAGTGACCAGTCATACGGACACCCAAACCTGGGGATCAGATGCAAAGTGACACACTGTCAGATAGACATACGTGAATGCACAGCAAACTTAAAACCTGAAAACAAGGAGAATAACAACATTGGAAAGCATATACACAAAAGCAAGAGGTGTGGTTCAACCTGGTGTGAAACTATTGATTCCATTGAAGAATGTGAGAACAGTGAAAGACAAGGAAAAAATAAACATGGCGACACCAGCATTGGGGTTCAACCCAAAGAACAGCAGAAAGGAAAACAAATGAAAGGGAAACATGTTGCAAATGATACTAATGAGGATACAAAGAAATGCAGAATAGTGGTACGGATCCAGGATGAGGCACTCCCAGTATGGGTGGTGAAAGAGATGGCATTCTCCTAGATGATGAGGCTAAATGCCCTAAAATCCATATTTCATTAGGTGATGCATTTTAAAAGAGAGAACACATTTCATAGCAGAAATAAAGGAAACAGGAATTAATCAAAAGACTGGTGAGGAAAATGTGGACAAAAATAATCTAACATCGTTCATATTTCCACAAATTTAGAAGCCAATCAAAGTGTGCACACATATGATCCACCGGAGGAATATTTTGTACCAAATATGTTTAATACAGTGTAGATAACAGGTGAAGTACTAGTGCAAGATAAGTTACGAACACAAAATGCTCCTGCAATACAGCGTCAAGAAATGCTTCCCAGAAGAGTAGAGGGATCAGGTAAGATGAGAATATAAATAAAGGCGCTGATAACAGTGAGGTGAAACCAGGTAAGGAATTTGGTATGGCCATGATATCTTCTTCAGAGATACTAGTATATACCAAAGCTTCAGGTTCACTTTCAGGGTATACAAATAAATAAATAAATAAGACAGAAAAATCTGATGTGTGATGATAAAAGAGGGGGTAGTGTATAATTGTACATGCCTGTGTGTTTGGAAACACGTCAAGCAGTCCTAAGGAGAGTCAGTCCTGAGACCAGTAAAAAGTAATATTTGTATGCATTCTAGTGGGATGTGTTAATCGATATTATGCTACTATCACAGTGGAAGGACAGTGCAATGTGTTCTCAATGGTGGACACAGGAGCAGAGGCTACTGCAGATTTGAGAGAACTCTACTTGTGTCATTCGTTACATTACGTTTAACTTTATTTTGACTCAAAGCCATAAAGGTTTTCACATCACAAATTATGTTAATTTCAAACACACCTAAAACATTGTCGCAAATCATTAGCATGGAACGCAGGTATCCGAGAGACCAGCAGCATGCTAAACTCCTTCAGGTATTGCCATAGAAACTTGGTGTCCGATGGTCGAGAAAAACACACATGTCTCGCCCCCAGGGGAACCGCATTTGCCCCCGTCAGGACAGTCACTATGGGTAGATTTCCACAGAGAGTGCGGCTCATAACAATGGCACTGTTTTTCAGAGGATTACGTGGCCATCGAGAGCTCAGTATGTCCCTGGCTATTTCTGGAGTTCTTAGAGATATATTCACTATGGGTAGATTTCCACAGAGAGTGCGGCTCATAACAATGGCACTGTTTTTCAGAGGATTACGTGGCCATCGAGAGCTCAGTATGTCCCTGGCTATTTCTGGAGTTCTTAGAGATATATTGACAGAGTCAGTGTCATCCTCCCCAGTCTTGGGTATCTTAGCATAGTCTACAATATGGTCTATGGTTAAGAAAAGACACCCACTCACCGCCAGTGCAGTCATTTGTTTGGGAGTGCTTCCTTTGCTTCTTTTCATTTAGGGGACGGATTCGGTACTCCATTCAGGAATATTGAGCTGGGGCAATGGGGCATAGTGGGTTTATAGGAAGAATTAGACAACTCTTTGGCTGCTATTCCCTGCTATCTTAGTTTTGTACAAGGGCATAAATGGGAGGTCCTACTGGTTTGGTTGCATTGCACATGACCCGAGTCCCATTCTCACTCCCCAGTAGAACCAGTCCAGTAGCTGCTTTCTATCCGACCAATTCCACGAGGGACAAGAGCACATTATTCAATGACGAGAGTGCAGCCAGCACCGCGCTACAACTCAAGCAGCACTCGCATCTCGCTGGACTCCCCTCCACTTTAGCCGCAAAGATGGCATGACTGGCACTAGGTACTTCTTTCGTGTCGGGCTCCCCGCTGACTCACCACCCATGCATACAGGTAGGGGGAAGGGTAGTTGGCAAGTCGTGTCATCAGTGGTCGCTATTGGCAGTGTCTTGGCCACCTGCCCAGTTGTAGGCAGGGTGGTGGAAAGGGAAACAATAGGAAATTCCTTCTGGATAGGGTCAGAGCTGGTAGGAATCTTGGTTGGAGCTTGGTCCATCAGACCCTGAATGTTTCGGGGGGCCATGCGCACAAATGTTGATCTAAATGGTGTGGGCAATCCAGAAGGTCCAATTGGGCATGAGACAGCAGATGCCAGACCGGAAGATGTACCAAAAATGTTTGCGGTCAGTGCTGGGTAATGGGTTTCACTAAAAGTATCAATAGTGGTAACAATGTCAACAGTTGCCCCCCCCCCTCCTTGGAGCAAACTGTTAATGGCATTGGGGTGCCCAAAAATGGTTGAATTTCAGAAATTAATAAATGGGAATTAACAAAAGTACCAGCAGCATAGGATCTAGTGGTGGCTACAAAATCAGCATCGCCCCCTGGGGGTGGGGGGGGCACAGGGCAAGGTTTTTCGGTTTGTTCTTCTTAAGGGCCATCATTTTCATTTTAGTCCCCAAACCCAGGCCAGATCCCAGGCCAGGCCCAGGTACGAACCCAGGGAGGGGGCTAGGTGTCTCCACGAATCCTGTATCTGTTCCAGAGTCATAGATATATTAGTGTGGGTGGGTGAAACCTAGGGCCGAAGGATAGCAAATAGAAGTTTGGAAAATAAATATAAAGAGACTGTTCCCAGTGTTTGCGATGTTCCTGATGCCTCTGGTGTCAGCGTCAGTGTCAATACATTTCCAGGGATTCCCGAATTATAAAAAAGGATTTTCTACAGCAAAATTCCTGTTTTATGAGTTCACAATAAGCTGGCAATGCAAAGCAAGAGATAGTCTCAGAGTTTAGGCACCAATATGCTCAGTCAATCGGCAACAGCAAGCACAGGTCCTCAGGGCTCGGCATAGAACTCGATAGCTGGAGTTTCAAAGAAGTTGTGCATGCAACCCCACCGGATGCAAACACCCTGCACTCTTGACTTCCCACGGGCTTCACCCCCAGGGGGAAGCTGTGGTAGATTTAGCAGTTTCACGGGCAGGTGGGAGGGGCCAGCAGAACAGCAACAGCAGTAGAAAGAGGCTCCAGCTTCCAGGAGACACCCCATGCCCTTGACTCCCCACAGGCCTCACCCTCACAGGGATGCCGGGGGAGATTTAGCAGTTTCAGGGGTGGGTGGGAGGGGCCAGCAGAATGACAGCAGCAGCAGAAAGAGGCTCTAGCCTTGAGGAGACATCCCACACCCTTGACAACCCACAGGCTTACCAAGGCCTTGCACAGATACAAGTGTCAAAGGTCTTCTCCATGTTGGATTCAATGGCTGCATACTGATGCATATCATTATGAAAGGGCATCCAAAACATATTCTCATTCACCTTCCATGTGGCAAAGGGTTCCCTTCAGGTATATCAATAGCATGAGAAAACTTGAAATGTTTCTGAATAAGGCAATGCTGGGCGCAGAATAATGGGGAACTGCAGTTTATGTGGATGAAATCCTGATAAAAATGAGGGCATTTAAGACTATTTCAATTAAATAAGTCATGTGCTCAGTTAGTTAGAAATTTCTAGGGCACAAATATCATTACAGAAGCCCCAATGGTGCAGAAAAAAGATCAATTTCTTATGACATAAGATCACAGAAGAGTGTTTGAACCCGCAGAAGAAAAGGGTGGAGACTATTTAGAAAATGAAGGATCACACAAGGTGAAGAATTTGAAATGTCTATTAGGTATGCCAAGTTACAATAGAAAGGGGAACAGATACATGCTCACAGTGATATGTCTGATGACAAAATGCTTAGACTGTATACCTTCTCCTGATTGAAGTGCATAAACCATCGCTACAATAATGTGGAATCACATATTTTCAATTTTTGGTTTCAAATAATTCATTGTAACAGGTAATTATGAATGCTTGGGGGCATAGAAGAATGGATGACCTTTTTAGTACATTACCCAATACGAAGAAAAGAAGGAAACATTAGATGTCATTTTATTGTTGATTACTTAACCTGTTTCTTCTGTTCTAGAATTGAGTAACTTGCTTTCCTCCACAAAGATTTCCTGGGCTCCGATGTCTACAATGGAGCCTGAAAAGAATGCAGAGTCACAGGGACTAGAAAAGGCTGATGGACGCAGATAGGAAAACCAGATGAGGAGATGGCAGTCCACATTTCGATGAAGAAAGATCAGACATATAGACATAAGAACAATCATTAAAAATACTTTAAATATAGGGTTAATTGGGTGCAATCCACACCAGCAGAAGAGTGAGTTGTGAATAATTGGGGCCATCATCTGAGATTGTATTTGTAGTTGGAACCATCCATTATTGTTATTCATTTAATTTTCAGTGCTAAACGCTACGACTATAAAGAGAAATATATTATTATTATTCACACCAGAGTGCAATAAGAAGATTGTGACATGCAATTTAGAATATCTCCAGGTTTCGTTTCCTGTTCTGAACGAATCCATGTGTTATTATGAGAGCCCGTCTTCGGATAATCTCCTGATTTGGAGAAGGACTGGAAGGTTCAAAATGTGGATCCTAATGTTGATAATTGTTGGAACATGCCTATTTATTATGACATGGTTAGTGGCACTTACAGTAAGAGTACATTACAATGCAGCTAGAGTGACAGCCATTGACACAAAGAAAGTGCATGTAAATGTGGCTCGTGATTTGTCTGTAGAATCCTTATGTTCAATCAGTGCCCTCTGCCGAAAAGGGGAAGATCTTAGAAGATGTACAGTGAAATACCGAATCTGTGCTGCAGGTATGTTAACATTTGGAAAATTAGAATTAGTGGAAGAGTATAGTAGAGTAAGATTTACATAGGCCACACAAATGCTAGCATAGCGGTAGGTGCATGAACACAGCTCATCTTGCGCAGATTCCAGTGAAAACTAAACATGAACAGAAAAGGGAAAGGCACATTGCAGGGATTCTTGAAGGTAGATTCATAGCGTGTTGGAGGCTGTTCGGTACCAAGGGAGAACTCAATTGTTCATATAAATAAGACAGAGGTGAGACAAAGGGGAATGTATCGAAGCGTTCACTGGTCAGTAAGAGGTTGTTGACAAATTGAATTCTGTGCACAGCCATCAGAGAGGGGGGGAGATACAGAAAGCTACGCTACGCCAGCAGTGCCCCATGATGGGCAGTGGCATCACATAGAAAGGGTCGGTGGATAGGGGGAGAGAGAGTTGAAATACAAGGGAAGAAAGAACAGAAGAATGGGAGACAGAGCAGAGGTGCTGGAGGCGGAGAGTTTTTTGGGCCCTGTGACTGCTGAAGCTGGGAAATTCAGAGACCAGCTCTTGGGTATTAGATTTGCAAAAAGAAGGTTGGAAGCCTATCCTGGTAAGAGCAGTTTCTGAAAAAGCCTGACCTGGCAGTGAAAGTGAGAAGAATCCAGTCGAGGTTGGGAAAGAGATGTCCCAAACTGTTCACGTTGTGATTTCAGTGTTGGATTGAATATTGTGTATGTGTCGGTCAGAATAACTGTTTCATGTATTGTGGACTGTGTGTAACATACTGCATATATGATATGATATGGCATTTATAATGCGCCTATACACAAGTGTTTCAAGGCGCAAATATATATAAAAATATAATTTTTTCTGGATGAGGTGATTTCATAGTCTACTATAAAATGTGTAATGGTAAGAGTGAGTGGAAGTTTGTGCTTGTGTCATGCAGTGACTAAAAGAAAAAAATGCATATTGCCATATCACAATGTGAAGTCTGATAATGCCTAGTTGTGGCCCTATACATGAGAAATTAAGGTGACAACGTGGGAGAAACAAGTACATCTTCTTACAGGACCTGGGTGTTATGGAGGAGCCATTCTTTGAAGAGCAGGGTTTTGAGCTCCAGCTTGCCATGCTATTACAGACTGGTAAATACATATGCAAATTAAGCTTGGTCACACAGGGGAAGTCCAGCCTTAACGGCCCCTTCAAGATGTGACCACAAGTAAGCCCAAATATGTTTTAACGTCATTAGGAATCAGCAAAGTGCTGCTCCTTGGTTGTCATCGGCGAGAAAGAAGAGGGTCCACGCCTGGGAATGACTGTCCCACTTAGGGTGATTAATGCAAGACTGAAGAGTGTTGAATGAAAGATTTAGAATGCAAGGGATTATGATTTATTAAAAGCATTACATCCATCACTTAAAGTATATGTGAATGTCAAATAGAGAAGTGCTTTTTCAGAAGTTATATGTACTGGTAAAGATGGGCTAATTCAAATGAATGGGATAGAGTATTTATATAATATCTGACTTGCAATGGACCCTTGCTGCAATATGAGACCATTGTCGGCGTGCAGGTTCAGGCATATTTATTGCTTCGATTCCCATTACCAATATGACTAGAGAGAAACTAACTGCACCTCGTGCCTCTCTGCAGCGGGTGACACTAGCCACAAATTGCATTGCATTGCACATGAACATGATTTTGGCTGAGCAAATGGTCACATATGATGATGTGCTGTATTTGCCCATATGCACGATTGTACGGCCTCTGTTGCCATGATACTTGTTTTGTGGCTCAGAGATGTGAGATTTATTTTGCTAACAATGTAGCAGCCTTGGGGCTGCCTTCGAATCTCGGTTTAATTTCTGTTCTTTTTCATGGCCTAAAATGTGTAGTTTAAAATAAAAATTAGGAATACATACGTGGAATTAACATCATTGAATGTTTTACTTATTTCTGGGATCAATTAGTCTCACAGAGTGCTATACAGGGGGATCTATCTGCCTGAGCCCTTCAGTGTTTCAAAACACTATTACACCTCTTCGTTACTACAATAAAAAAAAGCTCAGTGTTTTATTCGGATGTGCACTCATTTTGAAAGCCCAGGATACTGGGTGACATATGGTGACATTCCAATGTGTGTCCATTCTTATATATGACTCTTTTAGTTTCATAGTCAAGGCATTGATAATCGGTTTGTGGTAGTCCTTACATGCTGTCCAACATAAGTCTGTGGAGGTAATTCATGGAATAAATGAGCGCCCGAAATTTGTGGCACAAGCTGGCGGAAGCGTGAAAAAGCTAGCGCACGCATGCGAATCGCATGCGTGCGATTCATCGAAGGCCCTGCGTGTCTTTTTCCCTGGATGTGCAGCAAAATTGCACATGGCGCACACGGGTGCAAACGTCACTGCGACATCCTGAACGCCGTGCGCGACGCGCACACGAAAGCGCACAACGTGTAGCACACACATCAAAAAGAGAGCGGAAGACGGGGCGGAACATGCGGAATGGGGAACAACGCATGCATATAAGGGCGTAACATGGGAAGCACTGCTGGGAAATACACAGAACACCCACACTCACGCGAACTACATGTATTCATGGAATCGAATAGGGGAAACCCGCGCACGCCAAAAGACACGCACAGTCCTAAACACGTCCGCCACACGAAGGCAGGCGGAAGCGTTCCCTCGCAGTATAAAAGTTCACGCAAACAACAAACACGTATATACAGCTACGATGAATGTCCCATTTCTCGCAGCACTGATCATGGGACACCGCAGGAGGAGGAGAATAGCCAGGCCTGCATTTTCTTGCCCAGGACCAGAATTTTTGGTATGCTTGATGACCAGGTCTTGGACAGGTATAGGTTTCCACCTCATATCATCCTAGACCTGGTCCAGGAGTGGGAGGATGACCTCACATCATCCAAAGTACTGAGCCCCTTGCAAAGCGTGCCCAATGTACTGCATATCTTGGCCACTGGGTCATTTCAGCGGACCACTGCCATAGTGGGGGGTCTCACAGCCCACACAGTCACGCTGCCTACACCAGGTATTGGCAATCATGACTGCGCAACCCTGAGTCCACAGGCACATATACCTGCCCCGAACACCCCCAGAAAGGAAGGCCATGGTCCAGGACATTTACACGGTGGCACACCTCCCGAAAGTGGTGGGTGCCCTAGATTGCACCCATGTGGCACTACGTCCACCTACGGCCACAGAGAATAACCACCACAACCGCAAGCACTGGCATATCATCAACGTGCAGCTTGTATGCGATGCACAGGGGATCATCACCTCTGTCCATGCTAACTATCTACGGTCCACCCAGGACAGTGTCATATACAGAATGTCCACCTTGAGCTGGGACCTGGACACTGTGAAGCATAGCGACACTAGGCTCATTGGTGAGTATAAATTCCTCTGCACATGCATGCATGTCACACACAGACAAATACACAAACCAAACTAATGACAACCATTATCACCTCCCCAGGGGACAGTGCCTACCACCTGAGCAACCACATGATGACGCCAATACGGAACCCCACCAGCCCACCCCAGGTAAGATACAACTCAGCCCATATTGCAACCTGGGCCATAATGGAGCACACATATGGAGTGCTCAAGTCACGCTTCTGCTCCCTTGACCACTCTGGTGGGCAGCTACTCTATGCACCCCCAGTAGTATGCAGGATCATTGTGTCAGCATGTGTCCTGCACAATGTTGCAACACGGTGGGGCGTACAGGTGGACATGGTGGTGCCCCCACATCCCCAACCACACGCACAGGTGCTGCACATGGGAGCGGAAAGGGCACATGGAGGCTGCCCAACTGAGGCGCCCCTCATCTTTTGTGGCCTCCCAACCATGGCACAGATGTACTAGTACCAATGGGAGGTGCACACAACAATTGTCCTGGGCAACTTGGGTGAGGGGGGCAAGGTACGTGATGCAAACAGCACCCCTGTGCCCCTGCAAGCTGCCTGTAGCCCCTTAGGATAAATGACGGGTCACGCAACTCTCAGGCATCCCAAAAAAGCAAGAAAAAGAGATACACGACCCCCGTATCCCACGTGCGTGTAAAACAACACACGCAGTACGCTATGGCAGCCAGGAACACAAGAAATGCATATGTGATCAATACGCGGGCTAGTATGACCGAAAAAAAGGAGTAGGTGACAAACAGGGACACCCGCAGTGGGAAAAATAGCATGCGCAACTCCCCATCGCCCTTGGGTGTAGAAGAAGCACGCATAGGCAACACCCCTGCCAAAAGAAGACGTACGCACTGTAGCCGCTGTGAAGTAATTGCGTGTGAACCCCAACATCTGGAAAACACACGCACCGCTGTCCACGAAAAGCACGTACAGAGCGATGGAAACCCATGTGGGACCTTTGACCCGTGCTGAGGGAAATGCCCGCGTGCACGTTATATCACCTATGTGCTTACGCAATAAAGGCCTTTCCTCGGAATTCACGCAAACGTGCTGTTTTTCACGTGCCAAATCACTCCGTATCAAGCTGGCCACGCGACAACACACTGAAGACCACGCTCCTGCCCAGAAGGCCAAATTACTGCCCCCCAGAGCCTCAAGCAGCCTCCCACAAGCCATCTGCTGCTGTCTGCCTGCCTGCTGGCACCATGCCCTGCCATTTGGTGCCTGCACATCTGCCATCTGCAGTCGTCAAATTGCTGTGACCACCCCTGCTGGAACCGAAGACTCCCAACTGGTGCTCCATCACTCCACAGCCCAGCCCCAGGACCCAGTTGCCCACCCACACCTGCCTCGGGGGTTGCCATTTCTGACGCAACATCATCTGGCACCAGTGGCAACCCCCCAGCAGAGAGGCAGAGGGCTACCAGCTTCAGTGAAAAGGAAGAGCATTATGATGCCCTCTTCAAACCAATGTGCGCCAACAAGGAAGGCAGAAGAGGATCTGGAAGGACATAGTGGGTGCCATCAACGTGGAAGGGATGGCACCCCACGACATCAAACACGACCTGAAGAGCTGGGAGGACTACAAGTCAAGGACCCATAAGAAGGCCCTGCGCCTGTTGGACACAGCGGATACAGTGGGGGGCCGGGTTCCAGTTTACCACCCAGCAGATGAGGGTCCTGGAGTGCATTCGCCCTGTGCATCACCACCAGATCATGATGCAGGCCCGTCTAGAGTTGAGCTGTGGGTGCCCATGCATCACATGTAAAACAGTGCATGTTGCAGTGTGGTGATAGTTAGCTACTTGGCTGCATGTTTGACATGGGTCATGTATGGATGTGTGTGTGCAGGGACATGCTAGTGCTGCATGTGAGTCCAGTCAGGCGTGACCCACATGGATAGTGTATGTGTTACAATGCATCATGCGGAGCAGCATGCAGAATGCACAAATGTATACATGCCTGTGTGTCATGATCTCTGCTTCCAAAAGATCAGGACTTGCCCGACTCCCTTGGAAGCAGACCCATAACCCCGGTTCCGAGTGCCAGCCAGTCCCAATTGGGACCTTTTGGACCCTGTCCTGGCGCCAGTGGCACCAGGCTCATAAAGATGCCCAGTCCCAGCGCTGGAAGCGACGGGCTCATAATGCTTGGGCGGATTTACCTGCAGCAGACCATGCTGCTTACTTACCTGCCAGTTGAACCCCGGATCCTCTTCTGTTTGGGACTACTTTTCCTGTTGGGTGGGGCAGGAGCCACTCCCTAGGTTCAGAACACTGAAACTCTTCTGGAAAGCAGGAACTCTTTTCTTACCTAGGCGTGGCTGTGGAAGGAGACACCTAAGCACTACAGGAGGCTATTTAAACCACACCCGATGGATGAATCTTGCTTTGTGTTATTCTGCATTCTCTGCAGCAGAACGCTCATCGTGTCTTCTGCTTCTGATCCTGGGCCTAAGGAAACAAAGGCTTACCATCCTGGAATCCAGTCTTCAGCAGCACCTGTAAAGACAAAGAAAGAACAGGTTAGCACTACGGTCTTCAGTGGCAGCGCATCTCTTACCTGGTCCACCGGCTGTCACCAACGCCTCACGCTGCATTCCGGCATCTGAAAGACAAAGGCTTACCTACTCGTCGCATGTTCCGGAGGTCTTCGCACTGCATTCCGGCATCTGAAAGACAAAAGCTTACCAGCTCTTCGCACGCTCCGGAGGCCTTCGGCGCTGCATCCCGCATCTGAAAGACAAAAGAAGGTGCGTTTAAAGACATTGGGCAACTTTATTACTCACGTGCCATTACTCCTTCCCACGCCGAATCCAGTGGGTATTCCAGCACCCTTCAGCTTCTCTAAAGCTCCGAACTTGTACCTGCAAGATAAAAGGGACAGTTAGTGCGCATCGTGAAGCAGGCTACAAGCGCTTACCTACGTGCTTCCAGGCGCTTCTATTCCTCACGCGGGTTCGATCCTCAACTCTCATCAGCCCGCCATCCGCCATCGCCGGAACTCTGCAAAACAAGAGATATCATTACAAAAGACTTTTAAGACATTTGAAGCGCCCAGAACTTACCGTTCGTGCAGTTAACGACGGACAGCAGTCCTCTGAGGTCAAGAGGCCTGCACTCTTATCCAGTGAAGGAACTGGTTACGGCACCCTGCCCCGAGGCAGATGGAGAGCTCGGCGTTCACTTACCTAAGGTGAGGGCGTTAACCTTTGGGGTTCTACAGGAGAAGAGAAAGGGAAGAGGAGAGAGGCACCCAATAACCCCAGTTCATTAATCCCATATTTTCTATCTGCAGACATCTTACTCTTCGAGTCAGACATACAGTGCACAGAGGTCCAGCCCAAAGAGCCAACCGTGTGTTACACATCACCTTTGAAGATACGGCATTCACCCAGTCAAGACCGGCGCCTCTGCGGGAATCAGGTGAGCGTTACAGAACACAAAGCCTACCGCAAAACTCCCACCCAGGCGCTATGGAAACCTCGGATACCGACCAACTAGCCCAGTTACTTGGGGAACTAAGAGCAGAAGTGCATGCAGCCCGTCAGGAAACGAATGCTCTAAGAAGGGAACTGATTATTTCCAAGGAGCGAACAGACGATCTCGCTAGACAATTGCTACAGTCACAAGACGGACAAACTCCGTTACCCGCATCAGGGGCAAATCTTCCTTCAACATCCTCTACGAACCCAGTGCAGATCAACCTACCTGGGAATGTACCTCTGGCTCCGCCCGAACGATTTTCTGGTGACCCAAAGAGGTTTGCAGTATTCATTAATCAGTGCCGGTTGCACTTCTTATGCCGGCCAACAGCCTTTCCAACTGATCAAGCTAAGGTAGCTTTCGTGCTTTCGTACCTTAGTGGCAATGCGGCAGACTGGTCGATCCCTCTAGTTAATCAAGATGATCCGGTTCTCCATGATTTTCAAGCTTTTCAGCTCAGTATGGAAAAACTGTTTGCAAGACATTCACAGGGGCAGGCCTTGGACAATGAGCTCCTTTCATTGCGACAGGGTAATCAAGACCTTTTGGCTTATATTGCGTCTTTCAACAGACTGATAGTGGAAACTCGATGGCCTGAGGACAAAAGGATTACGCTGTTTTATAGAGGTCTACGTGGAGAGCTCAAAGATGTGTTAGCCCAAGTAGTGAATCCCCCGCAAGACTGTTCGGACTATATTGACTTAGTCGTTCAAATTGACCACAGACTGCAGAACAGGAAGGCCGATCGTTCCAAGTTTGATGCTCGAGTATTTTCCAAACCACCAACTCCTACCAAAGGAGTAGACTCCGGGGAACCCATGCAAATAGGGGGCCTGAAAGGACCACTAACACAAAAGGAGCGGGAAAGGAGAAAACAGCTGCAATTATGCCTCTATTGCGGAAACTCGGGGCACTTTCTTCGAGACTGTCCAGTGAAACCAGCCAAGAAGGCAGTAGGAGCTGCAGTTACCAGGGTCACAAACTCTGAGCAGGGAAACGACCTCGCTCGACAAGAATAGAGGTCCTCTTGCCGAGCGTTAAAACCAGTTCCGTGACCTCGCATTTCGTGATACCTATGGTCCTCATTAGCCCTGAACATCCGGATCGATTACATGCGATTGAAGCTTACGTCGACAGCGGTGCCATCGGCAATTATGTGGATCATGAAATGGTTTTGAGGATGAATCTGACTCTTTGTCCAAAGGCTGTAAAGGACGTCATTACTACAGTGGATGGTACGGAGATAGCCTCCGGACCAGTAACGCATACCACCCAAGAAGTGACGCTAGTAAGTCAAGATGGACACCATGAGAAGATCGTGTTCGATGTGATCAAGGCCCCTCAGTTCCAGATTATTCTAGGAATTCCTTGGTTAGAGAAGCACAATCCTCAGATCGATTGGCGAGCAAGAACGGTTCAGTTTCCAGAATGTGTCTCTACTTGTCACCCTCGACCTGGTGTTGCACTGGCAGCAATTTCTCGGAGGCTCCCCAGTTACCTCCTGAATACCTAGAATTCCAAGATGTTTTCCGGAAGGATCAGGCTAACTCTCTACCTCCTCATAGGTCTTATGACTGCCAGATAGACCTGATACCTGGATCTACTCCTCCTTGTAGTAGAATTTATGCCCTCACCAAGCCTGAGAATCTTCACCTCCGACAATACCTGGATCAATACCTAGCGAATGGGTTTATTCGTCCTTCCAAGTCCCCTGCTTCCTCAGCTTTGTTCTTCGTTCCAAAAAAAGAAGGGGACCTTAGAACTTGTATAGATTATCGCGCCCTGAACCAGATCACCGTTAAGAATAGATATCCGTTACCTTTGATCCCTGAACTCCTGGACCAAGTCAGAAAAGCATGCATATATACAAAGCTGGATCTTAGAGGAGCCTACCACTTGGTACGAGTAAAAGAGGGCGATGAATGGAAGACGGCCTTCCGCACCAAGTATGGGCTATTTGAATATCAGGTCATGCCCTTCGGACTTTGCAATGCCCCGGCCGCCTTTCAATATTTTATGAACGATGTCCTCAGAGAGCTCATAGATGTGTGTGTTGTTGTTTACATTGACGACATCCTCGTTTATTCTTCATCGGAAACTGAACATCGGAAACACGTGAAAATGGTCCTCGAGAGATTGCGTCAACACAAACTTTTCGCTAAGTTGGAAAAATGTGTTTTCAACGTGACTGAAGTTGAATTCTTGGGATTCATATTATCACCTAGCGGAGTGCGTATGGATTCAAAGAAGGTCGATGCAATTCTCAAATGGCCATCGCCATCCTCCGTAAAAGGTGTTCAAAGCATGTTAGGCTTCGCTAACTTTTACCGCAGGTTTATCCCCGAATTCTCTCGAATAGTCCAGCCCATCACCACCTTGTTAAAGAAAAACAAACGTTTTGAATGGTCTACCGAGGCGGAACAAGCTTTCCAGAATTTGAAGACTAGATTTATCTCTGCACCGATCTTAAAACATCCTCGCCCAGAACTCCCCTACATCATTGAAACTGATGCTTCGAGCCTTGCCATGGGGGCAGTTCTATCACAAAAGGACCCAGTAACCAATCAGTTGCATCCCGTGGCATTTTGGTCCCGCAAATTCTCGCCTCCTGAAATCAATTACACTATTACTGATAAGGAACTTCTAGCTATTAAGTCCGCCTTTAAGGCTTGGCGGCATTATCTTCTGGGGGCCCGACACACCGTTACTGTGATTACAGATCACCGAAACCTGCAATATTTGAAAACCGCAAAAGCTCAATCCTCTAGGCAACTCCGTTGGGCACTATTCTTTGCCGAGTTTGACTTCATAATTACCTATCGACCTGGTACAAAAAACGGTAAAGCTGATGCCCTTTCTCGGATGGGAGTGGAAGAACATTTGATCAATCCTAAACCTGTACCTATCATTCCCGAACAAAGAATTCTAGGTGTAATCGCGACACAATCCATAGAGGAAGTTAAGGATAAAGCCAGGCTACTGGTAACTCCAGCAGACATACAGAATTGGCATCTGCAGGGAAAGGACTTTACGGTGAAGGACAACCTATTATATTTCCAAGAACGGTTATACCTGCCCAGCACAGATTTACAGAAAAAGGTAATCTCTTGTTATCACGATTCTTTAATGGAAGGACATCCCGGTATGACCAAGACCTCCGAAAAGATCAAGCGCTACTTCTGGTGGCCGTCTTGGAAAAAAGATATCAGAGACTTTATAATGTCCTGTGGAGTATGCGCCCAAAACAAGAGTCAAAAGGAAAAACCAGCCGGCCTC
Source organism: Ambystoma mexicanum (assembly GCF_040938575.1). Taxonomy (NCBI): domain Eukaryota; kingdom Metazoa; phylum Chordata; class Amphibia; order Caudata; family Ambystomatidae; genus Ambystoma; species Ambystoma mexicanum. Next base: position 457,575,902 of record NC_090933.1, on the reverse strand, counting down.
TTATGCCCTATTGACATCCCGCCTCGCCCTTGGCATACGCTTTCTATGGACTTCATCACCGATCTACCTCCATGCTCCGGATACAATACGATCCTAGTAATCGTGGACCTATTCTCCAAGATGGCGCATTTCATTCCACTCAAAGGCTTACCAACAGCAGCAACTCTGGCCCGAGAATTTCTCGAAAACATCGTCCGACTGCACGGTTTTCCTTCAGTTCTAATTTCGGATCGAGGTAGTCAATTTATTTCTCATTTTTGGGGAAGTTGCTGTCGGTCGGCTCAAATTGATGTGAGACTTTCGACCAGCCACCACCCTCAAACCGACGGACAAACCGAGAGGACCAATCAAACTCTGGAACAGTATTTGCGCTGCATGCTACAACAAACTGAAAAAACTTGGAAAGATATCCTTTGGATAGCCGAATATGCCTACAATAACTCTGTCCACTCGGGAACTGGGAAGACCCCATTTTTTCTTTTATACGGTAGTCACCCTCGAACCTCGGAGTTGGATCCACTCCAAGATCTTGGAACACCAGCAGTAGACCACCTGCATTCTAAAATCACCCAAGCCTTTAAGGAAGCCGTTTCTCACCTTCAAAGGGCTAAAGAACAATACAAGAAAGGAGCAGACCAACATCGGAAGGAAGCCCCCCAATATCAAGTAGGAGATCAAGTCTGGTTATCCACCAAATATCTACCTCTAAAAGGACCACGCACATTCAACCCAAGATACCTTGGTCCCTATTCCATCACTACCATAGTAAATCCAGTAGCGGTCAAGTTGGACTTGCCCCCTCACATGAAGATACATCCGGTCTTCCACGTCTCTCTATTAAAACCTGTGCAACCTCAAACCCGACTAACTACATCTCCAAAACCTATTCTAGTTGATGGAGAACTCGAGTTTAAAGTCAAAAGCATCCTGGATTCCAAGATCTCCAAATCTAAACTATTTTACCTGATTGACTGGAAAGGCTACGGTCCCCAAGAAAGATCCTGGGAACCTGCAGAATATGTCCACGCGCCTCGTCTAATCAAAAGATTTCATCGAACATTTCCTAACAAGCCCAAACCCCCGGAGAAGCCCGGTTTGGGAGGGGCCTTGAAGGGGGGTGCTGTCATGATCTCTGCTTCCAAAAGATCAGGACTTGCTCGACTCCCTTGGAAGCAGACCCATAACCCCGGTTCCGAGTGCCAGCCAGTCCCAATTGGGACCTTTTGGACCCTGTCCTGGCGCCAGTGGCACCAGGCTCATAAAGATGCCCAGTCCCAGCGCTGGAAAAGCCGGGCTCATAATGCTTGGGTGGACTTAACTGCAGCAGACCATGCTGCTTACTTACCTGCCAGTTGAACCCCGCATCCTCTTCTGTTTGGGACTACTTTTCCTGTTGGGTGGGGCAGGAGCCACTCCCTAGGTTCAGAACACTGGAACTCTTCTGGAAAGCAGGAACTCTTTTCTTACCTAGGCGTGGCTGTGGAAGGAGACACCTAAGCACTACAGGAGGCTATTTAAACCACACCCGATGGATGAATCTTGCTTTGTGTTATTCTGCATTCTCTGCAGCAGAACGCTCATCGTGTCTTCTGCTTCTGATCCTGGGCCTAAGGAAACAAAGGCTTACCATCCTGGAATCCAGTCTTCAGCAGCACCTGTAAAGACAAAGAAAGAACAGGTTAGCACTACGGTCTTCAGTGGCAGCGCATCTCTTACCTGGTCCATCGGCTGTCACCAACGCCTCGCGCTGCATTCCGGCATCTGAAAGACAAAGGCTTACCTACTCTTCGCATGTTCCGGAGGTCTTCGCACTGCATTCCGGCATCTGAAAGACAAAAGCTTACCAGCTCTTCGCACGCTCCGGAGGCCTTCGGCGCTGCATCCCGCATCTGAAAGACAAAAGAAGGTGCGTTTAAAGACATTGGGCAACTTTATTACTCACGTGCCATTACTCCTTCCCACGCCGAATCCAGTGGGTATTCCAGCACCCTTCAGCTTCTCTAAAGCTCCGAACTTGTACCTGCAAGATAAAAGGGACAGTTAGTGCGCATCGTGAAGCAGGCTACAAGCGCTTACCTACGTGCTTCCAGGCGCTTCTATTCCTCACGCGGGTTCGATCCTCAACTCTCATCAGCCCGCCATCCGCCATCGCCGGAACTCTGCAAAACAAGAGATATCATTACAAAAGACTTTTAAGGCATTTGAAGCGCCCAGAACTTACCGTTCGTGCAGTTAACGACGGACAGCAGTCCTCTGAGGTCAAGAGGCCTGCACCCTTATCCAGTGAAGGAACTGGTTACGGCACCCTGCCCCGAGGCAGATGGAGAGCTCGGCGTTCACTTACCTAAGGTGAGGGCGTTAACCTTTGGGGTTCTACAGGAGAAGAGAAAGGGAAGAGGAGAGAGGCACCCAATAACCCCAGTTCATTAATCCCATATTTTCTATCTGCAGACATCTTACTCTTCGAGTCAGACATACAGTGCACAGAGGTCCAGCCCAAAGAGCCAGTGCTGGACTGACCCACCGGGACACCGGGACGTTCCCCGCTAGGCCTCAGGGGCATAGGGCCTCTTTTGTTGTTTGGGGAAGGATATCATTATATGATAAACATACAGGCCTGCCTGGGTGGTTCGCCATCACTGTGGCCACTGGCTGGTGCATTTCTTGTGGCCGGGGCTGCTGCGAAGCACTCGTGCGTGCCTGCCCATTTGTGATGGGCACCAACCGCCCCGGGGAACAATCCGCACGTGCCCTGCAGCCTTTCCCTAGACACTGTCTGCTGTGCGCAGGTGCACTGCAGTGCAGGCTCAGCCCAGGCAGGGACCTCAGTGGGGCTGACTCTGCTGCTGAGTGACGAGGCAAGCAGCGTGTTCAGGGCCAGGCCGCCCGACTCGCCATTTGATTTCAGGTGAGTTGAGGGGTGCGTTGATCGTGCAAATGCAATTGTTGAGACACATCCGCAGTGTTTTACGTGTGTGTTTATATTTTGGGCTTGTTTGGATGGACGTGAGCTGTTTTCGGTCCGATCTGGCAGTACTGGGCTTTTGGTGCAGCACCTGCCTTCCTTGCAGTCCTAAACCGGACTGCAGCTATTTTACAACCAAAGGGTATTGGTGTATTGTGAAGAAGCGTGCTGCAAATGAAAGCAAGTGAGCCAAGAAATTACTGCAATTGCGGAACGAAAGGGCTAGGTCGGATAGAAACAGGGTAGAGGGAAGGAATGGGTCCGCAAGGTGCTCCCAGCCCTAGGGCCAGACTCCTGGGGTGTTTATGTGGGATAAGGACCCGGGGCACGTCTTGGCTCCTATGTAGAATAATTTCTGTGTCTCCAAAGGGTCTCTGGAGAAACTGCATGCTTATAAAAACCAGAAAAGCGCGTGAGGGTAGAAACGGTCGGCTCTACATCAGGAAAGTGCAGACGCACAGAAATCCAGCATTATGTTCTCTTTTATTTGTTCGATTAGTCCCTTGGGCCATCAAATGTTGTGATCGGGTACTAATGTGTCCTTATTTTCCTGCCATTTTACCCTAACGCCATTCCTCGTCAGCTCCCTCTTCGTTTCACGATTTGCTAACGCAAATCTCCCCGTGTGCGGTGCATGGCTGTTTATAAATCGCCAGGAAAGGCCATATCATCCAGCTTTTTATGATGAAGTGTTTTGCTTGCTAAATGTAGGTTTTGGGCTTTAATCTACATTCAGAGCGGGAGCGACTCCGCTCCACAGTATGAAGTGCTAGAGAATGTTTGCTGCTGCCCGTCTCGAGCAACTCAGCACCCTCTTAACCACCAGGCCCAGTCTCCAGGGCCTTAGTCAGAATGACGCAGGCGAAATGCACTGCACTGCACCTTGGAAAAGCTACAGCACTGATTGCTAGCTATTAAGAAAGTCTCACTAACGACCGACAGCGACGTGCTAGTTCCTTTTCCGAAGGAGAATTGAATTTGAGTTTCAGGGCCTGAAGTGCTCAGAGTCAGACTCTGGAGGTGTATGGAATCTGGCACTGTTTTTGGCTGTTTTCGGGTTCCTCTGTAATCCGCGCTCCAGGTATTTTGCTTCACTTACATGCATTTTCTCTATGTGTATGTTTTAAAAAAACGAATGGAGCCTCTTGAATCTTGGATGCCCGTGCACCATTTATTTAAATGCCTTGGCTTCCCTCGACATGCGGGCAGTGGTCTGTCTTCACGTTCCGGGTGTGTTTGGCTGCCTCGGGCCTAAACAGTTCATCATGGCTGTGCTTTTACTGGATCTGTGCACTTCTGGGAGAATCTTTTCGAAAAACACAAAAATGCCTATTCCCACCTCGAAATAATACCGGAATCTATGGGAAATGTGAGATGACATCATGACAGTGTTTAGTTTGGGTCCAAATATTTTTGTGGGATAATCTTGTATGAAGTACGCACAAAATGTCCCTAGTATTCGGGCATAGGTTGCTGCTGAAATACTCTAGTAGTTTCAGAGGAGCGAATTGAAAGCTCATAGCTTGAGTGCCAAGGAGAATCGTCTCAAAGCGCTTTTCTATGTTTGGGAGGCGGAGACGCTGAAGAGCATACACAAGATGCATTTTTATTTTATTTTAAAGGGTGGGGTGGTTGCATTCTCTGTGGAGTTTTAAAAAGAGAACCTTCTATAGTCCAAGACCTCTACCACAAAGCATTTGAGGATGATCTATGACTACATTAATGAATGATTGGACTTGTATAGTGCAGCAGTGCAAACCGAATTGTCTCAATGCACTTCCTTTTAAGAGACGTGGTACAGCGGAAGATCAAAAGCTCTAAATGTTTAATTCTTTCTAAGTGGGCGATGGCTGGTTTTGATGTGGATTGTTATAAGGTGCACCTTCCACAGACCGTGGCTGGTACTGCAAATCATCTGCCTCCTTTTGATTTGCAGTTAATATGTGGGCTCTTGTGTGGGATCTGCAGGAGGCTGTTGTCAGGGGTCCATATGAAGCATTCAGGAGGCCACGTCTCTACAATGGCAACTGGTTGTGGAGGTCACATCATGAGTACTTTGCTCAGTCCTGGAGGCCAGGTCTGTGGTCTTGTGTCCAGTATTGGGGTCATATCTCTTATTACAACATGACTTTTAAATCCATATGTGTTTAAAACATGCATTTAATGGCATCATTTTGACTAATTTTATTCAACAATTTCTCGGGGGATATTCCCAATCCCCTCATAGGAGGGTTGGGCTAACGCGCTGTGCTCACTCCTTCTGCGAAATATGGGGCCACTTTGACAAAAATGTCCAGGGCCACTTTTGGTTCCCAGTCCAGCCCTGCCTAGCCCTTTCGTTCCGCAATTGCAATAATTTCTTGGCTCACTTGCTTTCATTTGCAGCACGCTTCTTCACAATACACCAATACCCTCTGGTTGTAAAATAGCTGCAGTCCGGTTTAGGACTGCAGGGAAGGCAGGTGCTGCACCAAAAGCCCAGTACTGCCAGATCGGACCGAAAACAGCTCACGTCCATCCAAACAAGCCCAAAAAATAAACACACATGTAAAACACTGCGGATGTGTCTCAACAATTGCATTTGCACGATCAACGCACCCCTCACCTCACCTGAAATCAAATGGCGAGTCGGGCGGCCTGGCCCTGAACACGCTGCTTGCCTCGTCACTCAGCAGCAGAGTCAGCCCCACTGAGGTCCCTGCCTGGGCTGAGCCTGCGCTGCAGTGCACCTGCGCACAGCAGACAGTGTCTAGGGAAAGGCTGCAGGGCACGTGCGGCTTGTTCCCCGGGGCGGTTGGTGCCCATCACAAATGGGCAGGCACGCACGAGCGCGTCACAGCAGCCCCGGCCACAAGAAATGCACCAGCCAGTGGCCACAGTGATGGCGAACCACCCAGGCTGGCCTTTATTTTTATCATATAATGATATCCTTCCCCAAACAACAAAAGAGGCCCTATGCCCCTGAGGCCTAGCGGGGTACGTCCCGGTGTCCCGGTGGGTCAGTCCAGCACTGAATAGGGCGCTGATTCAAGCATCAGCACCCTATTCTAATGAAATCTGCCCACTCCTGCATCACAGCCGGGTGGACATTATCTCAATAGGGTGTCAGCAAGCATCCTATTGTTGTTAAATGCTCCCGCAAGTGCATTTAATTTCAAAGGACACTAATCCTACCTGCCCTAAAGGCCGGCCCTGGAGGAGAGCAAGAGAGTAAATCAGTGTTTCATTGCAGATCTTAAACAATTAGCCCCCTTGACTTGAATTACATCAGTAAAGGATAAACTGAGCATATGCACAACATATAGTGGCAAAGGAAATGGACTCTTTCACAGCAAACACTATCTAGCCAATTATATATCTATGCACAGTTATTGGGGGCAGAACTATTTGAGGAGGCATTAAAAGAGACTTACCAAAGAAAGTGTTTAATGTTGGTATAACTGTTTATTTTTTTATTTGTAATATTTATCTATAGTTTTTACATAGCACAAACTAGACAAACAAGTTATATCACAGCGCTGTACACAAGTTTGAATGATAGCATATAATCAATTTCTCAAACTTTAATAACACCAATTAGATAAGCATATTTCTTACTCTAAAATCCTCACTACTAAAACAGTCATAAAACCTCAATAAAATATACAATTATGAAATCCTAAAAAAGAGAAAATATTGGTCTTCACAATCAGTTACAAGCTTTTTTTTTCCACAACCGTGCTTACGCTAGTTTACGGAATTTGAAATAGTCATATGTCAATCTTAATTCATTCAGATGCTCCTGAGAATGAGCGATTCAGTGTACTTCGCCTTGTAAACTAAGGCACTTCAGACCTTGGCTCCTCGTCCCTCTCCAGAAATGATCACCGTTTCTGCTAGATAGTGGGGTGTCTTAGAATGAAGTGCTATGTGTGTAATATTGGGGAATTTAAATATAATCCTCTGATTAATAGGCAGCCAATGTAGATGTTTCAAGACTGGTGTTACATGATGGTATCTTCAAGCACCTCCAATCGTTCGGCCTGTAGCATTAAATAGTGCTTTCAAAGGGGAAAACGATGTTTTGGTAAACCCATTAACAAAGGAATGCTCTGCTGCACTTGTCACTATCATTGTTATAGGAATAGAAGAAAGAATACTTCCGGTATAATCTGGATTGAAGAGTTGTACTATGTGTGAAAGGGCCAGCATTGTGGGCCAGTCAGGAGGAGGGCTGGGGGAAGGGAGCCCACCCCAACCCGACAACGGTGTCCGAGTGTGGGCAGGCCCCCTTCCCACCCCACCTTTCCTGCATCCATGGCGAGGAGCTGCTGCAGAGAAGACGCAGTGCAGCCTGCATTGAGATGCCGCGGGAAGATATGTTTGTGACAACATTGGCAGCTGGAGGACGCAGCAAGGGTATACGTGGCGCCAGGGGGTGCTGCATCAGTCACATCACTGGTCACAATCTGGAGAAAGATTCAGCGGCTGGATTGTAAACTGCAGCGGCATCCCTCATGAAATTTTAATTTGTTTAAAAAAAAGGCTTCAATCAAGGGGCCACTAGTCCACCAGGGTTGTGATTAGCAATAGATCTCTTGGCAGGTCTGGGAACAGTAGTTTCCCACGGGCCCTTACATGGACCAGGTGACAATGAGGTAAGGCTACCTGGAGGTATGGTGTGGGTTTTATAATCCCTTTTGAAGCCTCTTTGCCCTTTCCATGCCACCCTCTGGAGACAGGTGAGCTACTGTTTAAGATAAGTGGCCAATCCTGGGAGAGGGAAGGTTTTCTAAGGAGATGTATGAGAATGGTAGGGTGTGGGTTAATTGGGAGAGCAAAAGGAGTGCAGAAGCAATTATAAGGAGGGGCTCTGTGGAGTGTTTGTGTTTGAGAGTGGAGAGTTTGAGGAGTATAGGTAGAGTAGGAGTAGGGTAGTGGTAGCAGTGCAGAGGCAGAAGTAGTTGGGAGTAGAGACAGTAGGTTGTAGGAGTAGTGGAGAAGCAGGAGTTCAATAGGTAGTTGGTAGCAGAGGGCGATAGTGTGCACCAGTGAGTAGAAAGAAACACAGATTGACAGTCGAAGTAGCAGGAGGTCAAGGAAGTAAAGGGATAGTGTTAGTGATGGAGTAAGAACAGTAGTAGAGGAAGTGTAATTGGAACAACATGGGGTGGGAGAATCGGAGTAGTTGGTAGTAATAGCAGAGAGAGAGAAAATAGCAGAAGAATAGCAAGAGGCAAGGAAGTAGAGTGGGCGGAAAGGAACAATGGAGTTAGCAACAGTAAGAAGCGACAGTTGAAGTGAGAGGAGAAGTCAGATCAAAGGGTGGAGGTGGAAATGCAGAGTGAGAGATCAGTTGGACAGTAGTACAGTGGGAGGAGAACATCTGTAGAGACTAATATAAGCAAATGGTCAGGTATGAGCAGGGGTGAGAGCAGTAAGAGTGACACTGGGTGAAAGAAGGCACCATCCTTATGTCCTAAGACTGCTAAGTGGGATAGGGCAAGGAAAATTGGAAGACCCCAAGGGACATAGTTAGCCCATGTCTTAAGGAAGTCATACTTCACCCCAGAAAGAGCAAAGACAACAGGTGGCACTGATAAATAGTGCTAACACCCGTTAAGGACGTCTGAATTAGGGAGGAGGGTAATGGCCAGAGTATGTGTGAGAAAAAGAGAGAAAGAAAGTGAGAGAGAGAGAGAGAGAGAGAGAGAGAGAGAGAGAGAGAGAGAGAGAGAGAGAGAGAGAGAGGGATTGCCCTAGCACCAATTCCCCAAGAACCTGCTCAGCCCTGAGAACAACCCACAAACCCCTGGCCCAATCCATTTATACAAATTCCAATGCAAACCCTTGTACTTACTACAAGAGTGAGAGTCAGAGTGGTTATTTGTGGTGTGCCGCCCTCTCATATATGCCATTTTTAGAGGGAACAAATCCCTCTGAGGCTTTAGGTAGTGGCTCTGAAGTTTGTCTGAATTTAATCCCCACCTCTCTCTGTTGGTCATATCCTCGGGACAGGAGTTCCCTGCTCTCAGTGAAGGGTTGGTCCTTCCGAGTTCAGGTTTATGCCTCGGATTAGCTTACAGTAGGCTTCCTCCAGAGGCCTTCTCAATTGCCTTCTGCTGATTCCACCATTACAGTCTATAGCCATCCCAGAGGAACTTGGTATTTTCTTGCCATGGGTCACCCCTCTCTAAACCTAGCTTTAGCTTCATTGTAGATCCCAAATCCTCATCCATTTCCACCTACTGGAGCAGGGTCCTCTTGCATACTAGATGGTTGATGATATGGCCATGCCTGATCAGGAAGGTGTTGTTCCCCAAGGTGAATAGGAAAACCTTGAAATTGTCACAGTAATTCCTCTCTATGTTTTTGGGTTGACTCTCCTGTAGATTCCTACAGGGAACTTAAGACTGTGTGCAGTCCTGACCAGTGTGTTCCCCCCCTTGGTGGAAGACATATCGGCAAGAGCCTACTGCTGTGGATGTGCACCTGATTTGCAACGTTGCTATCTGGGTAATGTGTACCACTTTTAGCATTTTCCTGAATAGTGGGTAGCTTTGTATCATAGCCTTGATCAATGTTCCTACAATGACACCACATGTAACAGACAGCCATAATAATCCACAGAAACTGGGAGATGATTCAAGGGTTTTTATTAAACAGATGCAAATCACTTGTTTGGTGCGTCACTCTTAGGTTCTTCCGTCCCTTTCTCTCTCCTCTACCATGGGCTCCCTCCACCCTAACCCAGGATTGCCTAACCCCACGCTGATTTCAGCTACAGGATGGTAGCCTCTACACTCTACATCTAATCTGACTATATGTGAAGGCCTAAAAGCAGAAGCCTTGATGATCTCACTCCCCCTGGTACTTCCTAAGGGATTCCAACCTTTCCCAACAGGTTCCAAATGTTGGTGGCAGGTTGGTGCCAATAGCAGGCACCCTGGTCCACTTAATCTATCACTTGCTCCTTTGTCTCTCCTCTCCCTCATCTTACTATTCCCTCTATTCCAGTCTCTCTGTCTCTATCTCTCACTCCCTACTGTCCTGTCTCACCCCCTTTGATCATATACCAACACTCTCTTTTCTGTCCCGTCGATGCTGAAAGTGAGCGCCCCCCAAATAGGCATTGGACTCATAGAGTCAATAATGGACACACCCCAGCAGGGAATGAGACCAGAACCAAGTGCGGGTGAAGTTAAAAAGTTTTATCCAAACCAATATAGGGCAAGCAGAGAACTCTGCAAACTCTGAGAGCGCTCTGCCAAACATTAGAAAACATCTACATTTTGTTACAAATCCATATCATCTATGACATGGGAACTAGGGATTGGAATCTTTAGGGTCAGCGCTCCTGATTGGTGAGACTCTGCATGGTGTTGTGATGATGCTTGTGGGTCAGCTGGGCTCATCGGGGTGGAGTACCAGGTCAGGAGCTGTCCGAGTTGATACATCTTGGCTGCACTAACATTTGCCATTGTGGCCACACATACCCATTCAGTAGACATTATAGTTTATGCTGCCCTGTAAAAAATATGGGTTGTTAATCTAACATCACACAAGAGATATCACATGAATCTAAGTGCACTCAAGTCACCATTATAAAGACATTATTCTAAAAAGGCAGCTTTTATGAGTCCAGGTGCCTTATCAGGAGGCATGTATCAGGATACGTTTATCCTTCTGCTGTGTTAGATTTAGTAGGAGACCTCAATATAGTATGTTAGTACAAGAGTGAATAAACTGCCACCATGGCCAGTTAAGGTTGAGGTGAACTAGAATACCATTGGGTCAGGGGGGCACATAGCTGGTACATCAAAAGATGGCGGGATGTGGGGCCTTGTTGCCCATAATTCTTTTAACCAGAGCATGGAGGTAGACAGTGGTTTTATGGTGGCATTGTGTGTCAGGGGGCATGCGTGGGGGCAAATACCTTGCGCGGGTTCCGCAGGGAGGCAAGGAGGTGTATCTGTGTTATTCTAATGTCAATAAACCAAGGGCCTTCAATCACTAGCCCAGCCTTGGAGGGAGGAACGTGGGGGCTGAATACACAGCTCTGCAGAGGAAGGGTGAGATGGCCTTGTGGCTTCTCGCGCGGTTGCATTACAGGGTTGCATGCACATCATCATGAAAGAAAAAATAGAATTATGCCAGTATAATTGCATATATATATATTCATTGAAAAAATGTTGTTAAAGGGACGTTATGGTGAAGTTGCGCTACTAAAAACCTATGAAATTCAGTGAAAAAACGTTGTTAAAGGGACGTTATGGTTAAGTAGCGCTACTAAAAACCTATGAAATTCAGTGAAAAAACTTTGTCAAAGGGACGTTATGGTTCCAAGTAAAACCGAAAAACCCTTGAAATTCGCCAGTTATGGTAAGCTAAGCAACCATAACTCGCGCCACCACCGTGCACTGCTAAGACTAACACCCAGGACATCAAAGATGACATCACAAATGTCATTGATGACATCACTGATGACATCACATGTGTATGTACTTTTCATGAAATATGTGTACAAGGGATTCTTATTATAATGTTGCGAAACAAGTGTCAAGGATCATTGCAATAAATATCATACCCTAATTAGTGCATTTAACGATGCATTGATATAAATAGCATTCTATTATGGGGTTCTATCTAGTATACTAAGCTACTCATACAGAAACATAGCATTGTGTGCAGCGTACAAGATGAAAGTATAATATTCGTAATGTTAATATGTTGAATAATTAAATGATAATTTTTTTCTTAATAGATTTTTGTGTACTGTTAAATATGTAATACGTAGCTAATAAAACACATGTATTACATAATTGCATTACTATAGACAAAACACAAAGACACAAGAACACATACCAATATAGGTATATACAGGGAAAGTGAAGTTAGCAAAAAAGCACAAGTAGTAGCAGAAACAATACATAACTTACTGATTATTTTCATGCAAATAAATGATTGCTCTGTTTCAAAGCTGCTTTTTACCCTATGTATATGTATCACTTGATGTGATTGGACCCACAGGGAAAGTACAACCATAAAAAAAAAAAACAGAACTATCAGAAAGTGCTCATAAGTCTATTGATTATCTTTATGCACAAAAAGGATTGCTGTCTTTCAAGCTTGTGTCTTCCCGTATGTATATGTTTCATATGATGTGACTGGACTCTAAGGGAATTACTGTAAGAACCTACTTGAAGGATAAGTCTACAAATAAAATAAAATGTTTAGTTTCTGACTGTTACTGAAGAAAACCATGTGGCCTAGATATGTCAGCAAAAGAAAAAAGAGTGAGCCAGACATGTGATGTCATCAGTGATGTCATCAATGACATTTATGATGTCTTCTTTGATGTCCTGGGTGTTAGTCTTAGCAGTGCACGGTGGTGGCGCGAGTTATGGTTGCTTAGCTTACCATAACTGGCGAATTTCAAGGGTTTTTCGGTTTTACTTCGAACCACAACGTCCCTTTGACAAAGTTTTTTCACTGAATTTCATAGGTTTTTAGTAGCGCAACTTAACCATAACGTCCCTTTAACAACGTTTTTCACTGAATTTCATAGGTTTTTAGTAGCGCAACTTAACCATAACATCCCTTTAACAACGTTTTTTCATTGAATTTCATAGGTTTTTATTAATGCAACTTAACCTTAACGTCCCTGTAACATTTCTTTTTACTAAATTTGAAAGGTTTTTATCAGTGCAACATCACCATAACATCCTTTCAATAGCTGAAGACCACTAACATCTTATGTCCTCAAAGTGGGAACACCGGGTGGTAAAAAAAACAAAAACATTTTCCTTCCTACACCGGGACGCCTGTGGCGTCCCGGTGTACGAAGGAAAATCTTTTACCAAGATGGCCACCATGGAAAGGGAAGGCGGGGTGTATAAAGAACACAACAGGGCATGAGCGGGGGGTCGGGGGGAACAGGAGAGACACATGGGAATGAGCGGGGGGTGAGAGGGAACAGGGTACAAACGGGGCATGAGCAGGGGGTGGGAAGGAACATGAGGGAGACACGGGGTATGAGCGGGGGGTGGGGGGAACACGAGGGAGACACGGGGCATGAGCGGGGGGTGGGGGGTAACACAAGGAAAACACGGGGCATGAGCGGGGGTGGGGGGAACACGAGGGAGACATGGGGCATGAGCGGGGGATGGGGGGCAACAGGAGACAGACACGGGGCATGACCGGGGGGTGGAGCCAACAGGAGGGAGACACGGGGCATGAGCGGGGGGGATGGGGAGAACAGGAGACAGACATGGGGGATGGGGGAACAGGAGACAGATACGGGGCATGAGCAGGGGGGTGGGGGGCAACAGGAGAGAGACACGGGGCATGAGCGCAGAGTGGGGGGGTACAGGAGACAGACACAGGGCATGGGTGGGGACAACAGGAGACAGACACGGGGCATGAGCGGGGGGTGGGGGGAACAGGAGACAAACACGGGGCATGAGCGGGGAGTGGGGGGCAACAGGAGAGAGACACGGGGCATGAGCGGTAGGGTGGGGGGGTACAGGAGACAGACACGGGGCATGAGCAGGGGGTGGGGGGCAACAGGAGAGAGACACAGGGCATGAGCGGGAGGGTGGGGGGTACAGAAGACAGACACGGGGCATGAGCGGGGGGTGGGGGGCAACAGGAGAGAGACACGGCACATGAGCGGGTGGGGGAAACAGGAGACAGACACGGGGCATGAGCAGGGGGGCAACAGGAGACAGACACGGGGCATGAGCGGGGGTGGGGGGTACAGGAGACAGACACGGGGCTTCAGCAGGGGGCAGGGGGGTACAGGAGACAGACACGGGGCATGAGCGGGGGGTGGGGGGCAACAGGAGAGAGACACGGGGCATGAGCGGGGGGTGGGGGAACAGGAGACAGAGACGGGGCATGAGCAGGGGGTGGGGGGAACAACATAGACAGACACAGGGCATGAGCGGGGGGTGGGGGGAACAACAGAGACAGACACGGGGCATGAGCAGGGAGTGGGGGGCAACAGGAGACAGACACGGGGCATGAGCGGGGGGTGGGGGGCAACAGGAGAAAGACACGGGGCATGAGCAGGGGGTGGGGGGCAACAGGAGACAGACACGGGGCATGAGCAGGGGGGTGGGGGGCAACAGGAGACAGACACGGGGCATGAGCGGGGGGTGGGAGGGAGCAGGAGACAGACACGGAGCATGAGCGGGGGGTGGGGAGAACAGGAGACAGACAAGGGGCATGAGCGGGGGTGGGTGCAACAGGAGACAGACACGGGGCATGAGCGGGGGGTGGGGGGCAACAGGAGAGACATGGGGCATGGACAGGGGGTGGGGGTCAACAGGAGAGACACGGGGCATGAGCGGGGGTGGGGGAACAGGAGACAGACACGGGGCATGAGCGAGGGGTGGAGGGAACAGGAGAGACAGACACGGGGCATGAGCGGGGGTTGGGGGAACAACAGACACGGGGCATGAGTGGGGGGTGGGAGGAACAGGAGACAGACACGGGGCATGAGCGGGGGGTGGGGAGAACAGGAGAAAGACACGGGGCATGAGCAGGGGGTGGGGGGCAACAGGAGACAGACACGGGGCATGAGCAGGGGGTGGGGGGCAACAGGAGACAGACACGGGGCATGAGCGGGGGGTGGGTGGGAGCAGGAGACAGACACGGAGCATGAGCGGGGGTGGGGAGAACAGGAGACAGACAAGGGGCATGAGCGGGGGGTGGGGGCAACAGGAGACAGACACGGGGCATGAGCGGGTGTGGGGGGCAACAGGAGAGACATGGGGCATGGACGGGGGGTGGGGGGCAACAGGAGAGACACAGGGCATGAGCGGGGGTGGGGGAACAGGAGACAGACACGGGGCATGAGCGAGGGGTGGAGGGAACAGGAGAGACAGACACGGGGCATGAGCGGGGGTTGGGGGAACAACAGACACGGGGCATGAGTGGGGGGTGGGAGGAACAGGAGACAGACACAGGGCATGAGCGGGGGTGGGGGAACAGGAGACAGACACGGGGCATGAGCGAGGGGTGGAGGGAACAGGAGAGACAGACACGGGGCATGAGCGGGGGTTGGGGGAACAACAGACACGGGGCATGAGTGGGGGGTGGGAGGAACAGGAGACAGACACGGGGCATGAGTGGGGGGTGGGAGGAACAGGAGACAGACACGGGGCATGAGCGGGGGGTGGGGAGAACAGGAGACAGACACGGGGCATGAGCAAGGGTGTGGGGGGCAACAAGAGAGAGACACGGGGCATGAGCGGGTGGGGGGAACAGGAGACAGACACGGGGCATGAGCGGGTGGGGGGAACAGGAGACAGACACGGGGCATGAGCGGGGGGTGGGTGGGAGCAGGAGACAGACACGGAGCATGAGCGGGGGGTGGGGAGAACAGGAGACAGACAAGGGGCATGAGCGGGGGGTGGGGGCAACAGGAGACAGACACGGGGCATGAGCGGGTGTGGGGGGCAACAGGAGAGACATGGGGCATGGACGGGGGGTGGGGGGCAACAGGAGAGACACGGGGCATGAGCGGGGGTGGGGGAACAGGAGACAGAGACGGGGCATGAGCGAGGGGTGGAGGGAACAGGAGAGACAGACACGGGGCATGAGCGGGGGTTGGGGGAACAACAGACACGGGGCATGAGTGGGGGGTGGGAGGAACAGGAGACAGACACGGGGCATGAGCGGGGGTGGGGAGAACAGGAGACAGACACGTGGCATGAGCGGGGGGCTGGGAGGGCAACAAGAGAGAGACACGGGGCATGAGCGGGGGTTGGGGGAACAACAGACACGGGGCATGAGTGGGGGGTGGGAGGAACAGGAGACAGACACGGGGCATGAGCGGGGGGTGGGGAGAACAGGAGACAGACACGGGGCATGAGCAAGGGTGTGGGGGGCAACAAGAGAGAGACACGGGGCATGAGCGGGTGGGGGGAACAGGAGACAGACACTGGGCATGAGCGGGTGGGGGGAACAGGAGACAGACACGGGGCATGAGCGGGGGGTTGGGGGGCAACAGGAGATAGACACGGGGCATGAGCGGGGGGTGGGGGGGAACAGGACACAGACACAGGGCATGAGCGGGGGGTGGGGAGAACAGGAAACAGACACGGGGCATGAGCGGGGGCGTGGGTGGCAACAGGAGACAGACACGGCACATGAGGGGAACAGGAGACAGATACGGGGCAGGGGGTGGGGAGAACAGGAGACAGACAAGGGGCATGAGCGGGGGAACAGAAGACAGACACGGGGCATGAGCGGGGGGTGGAGGGAACAGGAGAGACAGACACGGGGCATGAGCGGGGGTTGGGGAACAACAGACACGGGGCATAGTGGGGGGTGGGAGGAACAGGAGACAGACACGGGGCATGAGCGGGGGGTGGGGAGAAAGACACGGGGCATGAGCAGGGGGTGGGGGGCAACAGGAGACAGACACGGGGCATGAGCGGGGGGTGGGGGGCAACAGGAGACAGACACGGGGCATGAGCGGGGGGTGGGTGGGAGCAGGAGACAGACACGGAGCATGAGCGGGGGGTGGGGAGAACAGGAGACAGACAAGGGGCATGAGCGGGGGGTGGGGGCAACAGGAGACAGACACGGGGCATGAGCGGGGGGTGGGGGGCAACAGGAGAGACATGGGGCATGAGCGGGGGTGGGGAACAGGAGACATACACGGGGCATGAGCAAGGGGTGGAGGGAACAGGAGAGACAGACACGGGGCATGAGCGGGGGTTGGGGGAACAACAGACACGGGGCATGAGTGGGGGGTGGGAGGAACAGGAGACAGACACGGGGCATGAGCGGGGGGTGGGGAGAACAGGAGACAGACATGGGGCATGAGCGGGGGGGTGGGAGGGCAACAAGAGAGAGACACGGGGCATGAGCGGGGGTTGGGGGAACAGACACGGGGCATGAGTGGGGGGTGGGAGGAACAGGAGACAGACACGGGGCATGAGCGGGGGGTGGGGAGAACAGGAGACAGACACGGGGCATGAGCAAGGGTGTGGGGGGCAACAAGAGAGAGACACGGGGCATGAGCGGGTGGGGGGAACAGGAGACAGACACGGGGCATGAGCGGGGGTGTGGGGGGCAACAAGAGAGAGACACGGGGCATGAGCGGGTGGGGGGAACAGGAGACAGACACGGGGCATGAGCGGGTGGGGGGAACAGGAGACAGACACGGGGCATGAGCGGGGGTAACAGGAGACAGACACGGGGCATGAGCGGGGGGTTGGGGGGCAACAGGAGACAGACACGGCACATGAGGGGAACAGTAGACAGATACGGGGCAGGGGGTGGGGAGAACAGGAGACAGACAAGGGGCATGAGCGGGGGAACAGAAGACAGACACGGGGCATGAGCGGGGGGTGGGGGGAAGGGGAGAGAGACACACGGGGCATGAGCGGGGGTGGGGGGAGGGAGTTAGACACACGGGCATGAGCGGGGGGTGGGGGGAGGAGAGAGACACACGGGGCATGAGCGGGGGGTGGGTGGGAGGGAGAGAGACACACGGGGCATGAGCAGGGGGTGGGCAGAAGGGAGAGAGACACACGGGGCATGAGAGGGTCATGGGCGGGAGGGAGAGAGACACACGTGGCATGAGTGGGGGGTGGGGGGAAGGGGAGAGAGACACACAGGGCATGAGCAGGGGGTGGGGGGAGGGAGAGAGACACACAGGGCATGAGCAAGGGGTGGGGGGAGGGAGAGAGACACACGGGGCACGAGCGGGGGATGGGGGGAGGGAGAGAGACACACGGGGCATGAGCGGGAGGGGGAGAGACACACGGGACATGAGCGGGGAGTGGGCGGGAGGGGGAGAGACACACGGGGCGAGAGCAGGGGTGGGCGGGAGGGGGAAAGAGACACGGGGCAAGAGCGGGGGTGGGCGGGAGGGGGAAAGAGACACGGGGCAAGAGCTGGGGTGGGCGGGAGGGGGAAAAAGACACGGGGCAAGAGCGGGGGTGGGCGGGAGGGGGAAAGAGACATGGGGCAAGAGCGGGGGTGGGCGGGAGGGGGAAAGAGACACGGGGCAAGAGCAGGGGTGGGCGGGAGGAGGAAAGAGACACGGGTCAAGAGTGGGGGTGGGCGGGAGGGGGAAAGAGACACGGGGCAAGAGCGGGGGTGGGCGGGAGGGGGAAAGACACACAGGGCAAGAGCGGGGTGGGGGGAGGGAGACAGACACACGGGGCAAGAGTGGGGGTGGGGGGTAGGGAGAGAGACACACGAGGCATGAGCGGGGGGTGGGGGGAAGGGGAGAGAGACATGGGGCATGAGCTGGGGTGGAGGGGAGGGAGAGAGACACATGGGGCATGAGCGGGGGTGGGGGGAGGGAGAGAGACACACAGGGCATGAGCGGGGGGTGGGCGGGAGGGGGAGAGACACACGGGGCATGAGCGGGGGGTGGGCGGGAGGGGGAGAGACACACGGGGCATGAGCGGGGGTGGAGGGGAGGGAGAGAGGCACACGGGGCATGAGCGGGGGGTGGGGGGAAGGGGAGAGAGACACACGGGGCATGAGCCGGGGGTGGGCGGGAGGGGGAGAGACACACGGGGCATGAGCGGGGGGTGGGCGGGAGGGGGAGAGACACACGGGGCATGAGCGGGGGTGGAGGGGAGGGAGAGAGACACACGGGGCATGAGCGGGGGGTGGGGGGAAGGGGAGAGAGACACACAGGGCATGAGCCGGGGGTGGGCGGGAGGGGGAGAGACAAACGGGGCATGAGCGGGGGTGGGCAGCGGGTGGGGAGAGACACACGGACATGAGCGGGGGGTGGGCGTCAGGTGGGGAGAGACACACAGACATGAGTGGGGGGTGGGCAGCGGGTGGGGAGAGACACACGGGACATGAGCGGGGGGTGGGCGGCAGGTGGGGAGAGACACACGGACATGAGCGGGGGGTGGGCGGCGTTTGGGGAGAGACACACGGACATGAGCGGGGGGGGCAGCGGGTGGGGAGAGACACACGGACATGAGTGGGGGGTGGGCAGCGGGTGGGGAGAGACACACGGACATGAGCGGGGGGTGGGCGGCCGGTGGGGAGAGACACACGGACATGAGCAGGGGGTGGGCGGCGGGTGGGGAGAGACACACGGACATGAGAGGCATTGGGGCAAGTATTTGGGTCACTCTGATTTTTTGCAAAGTTTGGTGAGGATTCGTCCAGGGGGGGCAAAGTTATAGGGGGGGTCCCAAAACTTTTTTTTTCCCATAGACATAATGGGAAAAAACTTTGCTCACGCCTACAGCCCAAACCGCTGGACGGATTTACACCAAATTTGTGGCAGGAGCGGCAGCTTGGTCCCAAAAGCTTTGCTTTATTTGGTGTAAATACGTCCAGTAGTTTTTAAAAAAATGACAAAAATGTAAGTGAAAAAAATTAGTGATATCTGTGTTCGCTTCGCGGACACACTTCCCTGTTTGCAATGCGGACAGGACGGTGATTGGGCAAGCAGCTTGCGTGATGTCCACGGACATCTGACGTGCTCTCTCATTGGATGCGGTGAAAGCGTGCAGTGCGTCTGGCTTCAGAGACGCTTGCCACCTTTGTTCCTCGCATGAGAGGCTTTGTATCCCACCTGCACAGTAAGTCCCCCACCCCCGCTAATGCCCATGTCTGTCTCCTGTTCCTCCCGCCACTCCCCCGCTCATGCCCCGTGTGTCCTTCTTGTCACCCCAACTCATGCTCCGTGTCTTCCCTTTTCCTCCAGCCCCGCGCTCACGCCATCGGCACACGGTGGCCAGCGGAGGGCCGAGGAGCGGGATCTGCCGCCTGCACACACCGTCTTTCTCCCTCCCGCCCACCCCCCGCTCAAGTCCGTGTGTCTTTCTCCCTCCCGCCCACCCCCCGCTCATGTCCGTGTGTCTTTCTTCCTCCCGACCACCCCCCGCTCATGTCTGTGTGTCTTTCTCCATCCCGCCCACCCCCCCGCTCATGTCCGTGTGTCTTTCTCCCTCCCGTCCACCCCCCGCACGGGGCATGAGCGGGGGGTGGGCGAGAGGGAGAGAGACACACGGGGCATGAGCGGGGGTCAGGGGGAGGGAGAGAGACACACGTGGCATGAGCGGGGGTGGGGGGAAGGGGAGAGAGACACACAGGGCATGAGCGGGGGGTGGGGGGAGGGAGAGAGACACACGGGGCATGAGCAGGGGGTGGGGAGGGAGAGAGACACACGGGGCATGAGCGGGGGGTGGGGGGGAGGGAGAGAGACACGCGGGGCATGAGCGGGAGGGGGAGAGACACACAGGACATGAGCGGGGAGTGGGCAGGAGGAGGAGAGACACACGGGGCAAGAGCGGGGGTGGGCGGGAAGGGGAAAGAGACACGGGGCAAGAGCGGGGGTGGGCGGGAGGGGGAAAGAGACACGGGGGAAGAGCTGGGGTGGGCGGGAGGGGGAAAAAGACACGGGGCAAGAGCGGTGGTGGGCGGGAGGGGGAAAGAGACACTGGGCAAGAGCAGGGGTAGGCGGGAGGAGGAAAGAGACACGGGGCAAGAGCGGGGGTGGGTGGGAGGGGGAAAGAGACACGGGGCAAGAGTGGGGGTGGGCAGGAGGGGGAAAGAGACACGGGCCAAGAGCGGGGAGGGGGAGGGAGACAGACACACGGGGCAAGAGTGGGGGTGGGGGGTAGGGAGAGAGACACACGCGGCATGAGCGGGGGGTGGGGGGAAGGGGAGAGAGACATGGGGCATGAGCGGGGGTGGAGGGGAGGGAGAGAGACACACGGGGCATGAGCGGGGGTGGGGGGAGGGAGAGAGACATACAGGGCATGAGCGGGGGGTGGCCGGGAGGGGGAGAGACACATGGGGCATGAGCGGGGGGTGGGCGGGAGGGGGAGAGACACACGGGGCATGAGCGTGGGTGGGGTGGAGGCAGAGAGACACACGGGGCATGAGCGGGGGATGGGGGAAGGGGAGAGAGACACACGGGGCATGAGCGGGGGGTGGGCGGGAGGGGGAGAGACAAACGTGGCATGCGTGGGGGTGGGCGGTGGGTGGGGAGAGACACACGGACATGAGCGGGGGTGGGCGGCGGGTGGGAAGAGACACACAGACATGAGCGGGGGGTGGGCGGCTTGTGGGGAGAGACACACAGGACATGAGCGGGGGGTGGGCGGCAGGTGGGGAGAGAAACACGGACATGAGCGGGGGGTGGGCCGCAGGTGGGGAGAGATACACGGACATGAGCGGGGGTGGGCGGCAGGTGGGGAGAGACACACGGACATGAGCGGGGGGTGGGCAGCGCGTGGGGAGAGACACACGGACATGAGAGGGGGGTAGGCAGGAGGGGAGAGACACATGGGGGCTGGGAGAGACACGAGGCATGAGCGGGGGGTGGGCCGGTGGGAGAGATGAGCGGGGCATGAGCGGGCGGTGGGCAGGAGGCAGAAAGACACACGGACATGAGCGGGGGGTGGGCGGGAGGGTGAAAGACACACGGACATGAGCGGGGGTTGGGTGGGAGGGAGAAAGACACACGGACATGAGCAGGGGGTGGGCGGGAGGAAGAAAGACACACGGACATGAGCGGGGGATGGGCGGGAGGGAGAAAGACACACGGACTTGAGCGGCGGGTGGGCGGGAGGGAGGGAGAAAGACACACGGCGTGTGCAGGTGGCAGATCCCGCTCCTCCGCCCTCCGCTGGCCACCGTGTGCCGATGGCATGAGCGGGGGGCTGGAGGAAAAGGGAAGACACGGAGCATGAGTGGGGGTGACAAGAAGGACACACGGGGCATGAGCGGGGGAGTGGCGGGAGGAACAGGCGACAGACACGGGCATTAGCGGGGGTGTGGGACTTACTGTGCAGGCGGGATACAAAGCCTCTCATGCGAGGAACAAAGATGGCGGGCGTCTCTGAAGCCAGACGCACTGCACGCTTTCACCGCATCCAATGAGAGAGCACGTCAGATGTCCGCGGACATCACGCAAGCTGCTTGCCCAATAACCGTCCTGTCCGCGTTGCGAACAGGGAAGTGTGTCCGCGAAGCGAAAACAGATATCACAAATTTTTTTCACTTACATTTTTGTCATTTTTTTTAAAAACTACTGGACGGATTTACACCAAATAAAGCAAAGCTTTTGGGACCAAGCTGCCACTCCTGCCGCGAATGTGGTGTAAATCCGTCCAGCGGTTTGGGCTGTAGGCGTGAGCAAAGTTTTTTCCCATTATGTCTATGGGAAAAAAAAAAGTTTTGGGACCCCCCCTATAACTTTTCCCCCCCTGGACGAATCCTCACCAAACTTTGCAAAACAATTCAGGGTGACGCAAATACTTTTTTTGCAAAGTTTGGTGAGGATTCGTCCAGGGGGGGCAAAGTTATAGGGGGGGTCCCAAAACTTTTTTTTTTCCCATAGACTGAATGGGAAAAAATGTTTACTCGCGCCTACAGCCCAAACCGCTGGACGGATTTCCACCAAATTTGGACCAGGAGCAGCGGCTTGGCCCCGAAAGCGAGCTTTTGCAAATTTGGTGAAAATCCGTCCAGCAGTTTTTTTTAAAATGAACAAAAAGTAGGTCCAAAAAGATTAGTGATATCTGTGTTCGGATCGCGGACACACTTCCCTGTTCACTCCGCGGACAGTGTCCTGATTGGCCAATCGTCTTGCGTGATGTTCGCGGACATGCAACGTGTTCGCTGATTGGACGGCGTGGAGCGTGAAGCGCGTCAGATTTTTCGGTAGCGCCCGCCATCTTGGATTCGCGGACGTCCGCGGACAGCGCGGTGAAACTTTGTTCAAAATGTGTATTTTGTAGAGTGTGTTGGTGTGTAGGAGTGTTTGGGGAGGGTGGGAGCGTATGAGATAGGATGAAAGTTATGTTTTTTATGTGTTAGACGTTCTTTTTGTGTTCAATTTGTTTGCGGATATCACGGGTGTTCTGAAATGTTCTAAATAAACTGACTGGGGGGTGTTCTAAGGACTCAATATGTGTCCATTTTGTTCGCAAGCAAAGTGAAACTGTTCTAAGAACACTCGCGGTCTCTGGGGAGTGTTCGTAGGGGGTGTCCTGAGGACGCTGTCCGTATTGTTCTCTGTCAAGTTGAATGTGTCCTAAGAACACTCGCGGTGTCCTGAAATGTTCGCAAATAAACAAAATGGGGGTGTTCTGAAGACGCTTCTAAGAACACTCGCGGTGTCCGGGGAGTGTTCGTATGGGGTGTCCTGAGGACGCTGTCCATATTGTTCTCTGTCAAGTTGAATGTGTCCTAAGAACACTTGCGGTGTCCTGAAATGTTCGCAAATAAACAAGATGGTGGTGTTCTGAAGACGCTTCTAAGAACACTCGCGGTGTCCGGGGAGTGTTCGTAGGGGGTGTCCTGAGGACGCTGTCCGTATTGTTCTCTGTCAAGTTGAATGTGTCCTAAGAACACTCGCGGTGTCCTGAAATGTTCGCAAATAAACAAAATGGGGGTGTTCTGAAGACACTTCTAAGAACACTCGCGGTGTCCGGGGAGTGTTCGTAGGGGGTGTCCTGAGGACGCTGTCTGTATTGTTCTGTGTCAAGCTGAATGTGTCCTAAGAACACTCGCGGTGTCCTGAAATGTTAGCAAATAAACAAGATGGTGGTGTTCTGAAGACGCTTCTAAGAACACTCGCGGTGTCCGGGGAGTGTTCGTAGGGGGTGTCCTGAGGACGCTGTCCGTATTGTTCTCTGTCAAGTTGAATGTGTCCTAAGAACACTCGCGGTGTCCTGAAATGTTCGCAAATAAACAAGATGGTGGTGTTCTGAAGACGCTTCTAAGAACACTCCCGGTGTCCTGGAATGTTCGTAGGGGGTGTCCTGAGGACCCTGTCCGTATTGTTCTCTGTCAAGTTGAATGTGTCCTAAGAACACTCGCAGTGTCCTGAAATGTTCGCAAATAAACAAGATGGTGGTGTTCTGAAGACGCTTCTAAGAACACTCGCGGTGTCCGGGGAGTGTTCGTAGGGGGTGTCCTGAGGACGCTGTCCGTATTGTTCTCTGTCAAGTTGAATGTGTCCTAAGAACACTCGCGGTGTCCTGAAATGTTCGCAAATAAACAAGATGGTGGTGTTCTGAAGACGCTTCTAAGAACACTCGCGGTGTCCGGGGAGTGTTCGTAGGGGGTGTCCTTAGGACGCTGTCCGTATTGTTCGTTGTTAAGTTGAAAGTGTTCTAAGAACTATCGCGTTGTTCTGAAATGTTCGTAGGGGGTGTCCTGAAAACGGTGTCCGTATTGTTCGCTGGCAAGTTCAAAGTGTTCTAAGAACACTCACATTGTTCGCGGTCATTAAAAGTTTCCCATAGATCATAGTTGAAATGTTTGACTCTATGGATGTGATATGCTGCGGTGGTTGTTGCCAGGGCATAGAGTCTTGGGTGCATGGCCATTTGGCCATGCACCCAAGACTCTATGCCCTGGCAACAACCACCGCAGCATATCACATTCATATTTGCTTATAACTTTGGGTGAAAAACAAATGTATAAGGAACAAAGGTATTAGATACTATGGATGTGATATGCTGCTATGGTTGTCCTTATTATTGTATACTTACTGTTTGGTCTAGTAATGGGAGTCCATGTTTTTCTTCTTCATTTCTGTGATAAAAGAAAATAGCATGTTAATATTAGTATTTTGTAATGACTTATTACATTGTATAAGCAATATACTTTTATTTTTTTTCGACCCTCATATTTAGTAGAGTACAAATCAGAGTACAGTGCAATTTGCTCAGTTTCTGTATTTGTTGCTAAAATCATTGGGTCTGTGGGAGAAAAAAAAAATCCATGTTGGATTAAAAAAAAACCCTTTTTCTGTTATGCTACAGTTTATTTGTTTGTTTGTTTTCAATGTTCACTTTTTGTTTCTGGCTAATGCTTTATACTTTGCTTTGTTGTATTTTTTTTGGAGCAGTAACAGATTCTTCATTTGTTTTGATATTATAAAATTTTGGAGCAGTTAGATACCAATTGGCGTATTCTAACTGTCTATTTTTTTAATATATTTTAGTGGTTTTGATTTATCTATTTGGATATTGTTAAATTTTGGGACAGTTAGATACCAATTGGCGTATTCTAACTGTGTATTTTTTGGCCTAATTTAGTGGTATTCATTTATCTGATTAGTTGTTGTAGAATCTTTGAGCTGTTAGATAGCTTTTGGAGTATTCTAACAGTTTATATTATTTTAACACAAATTTATAATTTTGGGAGTTAGATACCAATTGGCGTATTCTAACTGTGTATTTTTTGGTCTAATTTAGTGGTATTCATTTATCTGATTAGTTGTTGTAGAATCTTTGAGCAGTTAGATAGCTTTTGGAGTATTCTAACAGTTTATATTTTTTTAACACAAATTTACTTAAAGGTTTAAATACAGTTTATTTATCAAATTTTGGTTTTAAGAACATCAAATAAGCGTTTGTAAGATTTGCTGGTAATCTCTGCTTTAGAGTAATGGTACTATCATTACATTCAAACATCCACATTTCTTTTTTATATATGCAGTGTAGTGCCCTGAATTGGTTGTGGCTCCTGCGTGGTAGATTATACCTATTGTTGTGAAGGTTTTCTTACCAAGTGATATTTGACCATGTGTGAATCCAGTCAGCTTGCAGTTGTTTTTGGTACCATCTGCATTGTAACGTAGAATCATTAGTATTACGTATTTACTATGTGTTTGTATTACTAACGTGGAGCGATTATCTGAATTGCAGGTAGAGCATAATCTACCATGGTTTGCATTTTGTACAAGTTGCTGAAATGGAATGGATTCACAATTTGGTATTGATATATATATGAAGCGTTCATTGGGGATTTCTTCTCGTGTCACATTGTTGCAGAGAGTGCATGTATGTTTCCACATGTATGAAATCTGAAAATTTCATTTATAGGTATGTTTTTGTTTTCCAGTACTTGTAGTAAGTACATTAGAAATTCTTGTGGATCTTCCTGTGAGTTTATAGTGAATTTCACCATTCCAGCACAGTAGTCCAATTGTCGTCTTATTCCAAAAACACTATTTGTGTTGTCAGGATTGTTTGCTGCATTTCTGTGAAGTACTAACATTTGCAAACACAATGGGTCTGTACTGTGTAAGTAAATGTTGTCAACAATTGGTGGTAATTGAAATAGAATATTCATTGCTACATTTGCATAGCAATTTACACCAACTATATTTGAGAATTTAAATGGTCCAGGTAGTTCTGTATCTAACTGCTTTTTTTGGAGTTTGTCTTCCTTCTTTAAAGAAGTACCTGGTTTACTTTCTCTAATTGATTCTTTTTGTTTGTGGTACTTGATGAAGTATTAGTTTCTTTTACTCTCTTTGGAGGATTTGCAGTGACGTCCTGTTGCATTTCTGTTTGATTTAGTTTTCTTTTACAACGTTTTAGTTTTTGTGGAACAGAATATGTGTTAAGATGGGGAGTGTATAGTGAGCGAAGTCTATTATATTCTAAAATGCAAGGAATATCAGCGTTTACTTTACTTGCATCAAAGTTGATTAGAAATAGACCGTCAAGTGTACGTAAGCGTGATAGTGCTACGTAGCTCATGCCTTCTTTAAAGACTGTGTTACCAATATCTATCATTGCTTTGTCTAGGGTAAGAACTTGTGATTTATGAATCGTGACTGCGTATGCCAGAGTTAGAGAAAATTGTTCTCTGCCTACATACATATCTTTGAAGAGAAGGAATCTGGCTGTTGAGCGTCCTATCCGTTTTACTTCTGAAAGTTTGTCAAAGAGTATATTGACAAACTGAATTTTGTTGTCACGTGGGTATGTTTGAAAGCCAACAACTGTACCCAGTGCTCCATTAACTAGTCCTTGGTCCACGTCAAGGTTACGTTTAAGCATTACTCTGCAATTTAAGGATACTTTTAACATCTTTTCTAAGCCTGCTGTGTTTGAGATTGATTTTTCTAAATTATTTAGTCTTGTTGTGGCTTGGTCACACATGGGTAGTGTCATACCATGTACATCTAGTTTGTCTGTGGCGCTAATTTCCATTATTGGTTGCATTTCTTTACTTAACATTATTTCATTGAATTTGAGACAGCTTGCAAGAGTTGGCATTAAGGCCATACAATTGACATTTTTGTGGGCTAATTGTTCCATAACATCTGTAGCACATGCATTATCGCCATAAAGTGCATTAATGTGCCGGGTTTTCAATGTTGCTTCTGCTTCTTTAGAAAGTATACCAACTCTCAAACTTTTTAAAATGTTGGCATAAATTAGATCTGCAGATTGGCGCATGTTTTCTGTTAATTCTCTGTATTGGAAATGTTGCCAAAGGTTGACATTTCCAATGCTGCCAACAGTTTTACGGCTGAGTTTGTGACCTAATGTTTTAAAAATAGGTTCACCTTTTACTGGTGTTAATTGAAGCAGATCTCCAAAAACAATAATGTGTTTTCCTGCAAAGAGCTCTTCATAGTCTGTTTTGAGTACTTCTTGTAATCTGAGGTGAATCAAAGCTAACATCAGGTTGGAGACCATGCTCACTTCATCTATTAGTAGCATTTTCATTTGTTTCAATACTCTGCGTAATTCCATTGCAGCTTCTGCAGAAAGTTTGTAATAGTCTAATTTGTTCTGGTGTTCTACTGGTAATAGTAGTAATCGGTGTAATGTAACACCACCTATGTTGTAGGCAGCTAAACCTGTGGGGGCAGTGACAACAGCTGTCAGTTTGTTGTTTGTCAATTGTTGAAGGAACTTACTAATGATTTTGATTAGGAATGTTTTGCCAGAACCAGCTTCACCACTGACGTACAGTAGTATAGGTTTATAATTATGGCAGGAACATTCTTTATTTTCATGTTTTACACCATGTGCAATTTGTTTTGTTACTTCTTGAAAAATGCTACTTTGCTCATTGTTTAGTTTTGTTTGTAGTATAGTTAAGTCTTCCTTATCTTCATACTGACACATGGTGTTTTCTACTTCTATCATAGCTAATTCTGCCTCATTTGTTATTAGTGGTTTTCCCAGTGGTTCTTGGCTTCCTGTTACAGAATGTTGACTACTGTCAGGAGTATCCTTATCTAGTTGGGCTTGGAGTTCTTCTTCATGTTGCTGTTCATTGTGCAACATTGTTTTGTACTGTGTAAAGTTTACATCAGTTATAGTGCTTTCATTTGCTTTGAAAGCATCCTCATATGAGTCATAGTTATCTAGTAATTGTTCTTCTTTTCTCCATGGTTTGAAGAGTTGTAGCAGGGACATGTAATATACTTCTTTATGTTGAGGAGTCTTTAATGACAATTTGATATGATTAATTAAATTTGGTTTAGTGAGTTTAACTAAGCTGCCTTCACAGTCTGTCACTCTATATTTACCTTTTTTTTCATCAGGTTTCATATTATTTTTGTATGTGTAGTTTTGGGCTATTTGGTATAGACACATGTTTTCCAAAGTATTAATTCTGTTTGGGTAGTATGTGTCCAATAAATTGTTTTTTCAAATGTCTTGGCTGTTGGGATCATGTTTGGCTATTGTTTCTAAATCTTCATATGATTTTAGAACTCTTTTTCTAGATTTAGCTGGACCAAGACTTAGCCATACTATATTTTCAGATTTACCATACAATGAAGTACCAGTTAAACAATCAGCTGCTTCATAAGATCCACATTCTCTATGGGTGAGCATTTTTATGCCCAAGCTGTATAATTTCTGAGATATTGTTTTATCTGATGACAGGTCATTCCAGAGGTCTTGGAGCTCTGTGTTTTCTGCTTTAGTTAAGTATGCTGTGACATATCGTGCAACTGCAGTAGAATTGTCTGCAATGTACTGCACATCTATGTTTGCATTCCATAAGTGGGCAATGATTGCATTATAATCATAGATATATTTTTCTTCTTCTTTTCTTTTTATGTAATATGTATTTTTAGGTGACTTACCTTTAACACTATGTCTAACTGAAGACATGAGGTTGTTCACTTGACCTGTATTTGTAACTGGTCTAGGGAAACCAAATCGGCATTTGGTGTAGTATTTGCCTTTGCTTTTGTATTTGCGACGACAATATTTTCCACATTTGTGTCTTTGAAATTGTAAAATTTGTGCATGAAGATCACTATTTGTGGCTTCTGATGGAATTTCACAAGTGACATATTTTTCAATAAACTGTAAAACAGTGGCATCGCTGTCTTGACCAAATTTAGGAGCATCTTTAATCCATAAAAGCATGTGGATATGTGGTGCTCCTCTGGCTTGGTATTCTTTTCTCCAGAAGAAGTGTTGTACTTCTCCAAGGGGAGGAACAGTTTTATTACAAATAAAATGTAGCATAGCAATGAAGCGATGGTGAAAATATCTTGAAACATTAACAGGATCCAAAGATCAAAGTTCTCCAGGTGTTAGAATATCTATGTTTGTTTTGTTTTTATTTGATATGCGTAGGAAATCATGTAAATCTTCCCATGCATATTCTGCACAACTTAATGTAACAAACCAAGTGGGTGGGCCAAGGTTTCTGATCATACAACGTACATCTCCATGACGTCGAAACCAGTACTCTTTAGTACCACGAATATTTGCTAATAGATTTGTAATATTTGATTGTAAAACCTCATCTCTTTGTTGCACTTTCTCTAATAATTGTGTAGCTGTCATATTTTGAAAGTGTGATCCTGATTTTAATATGTGTGCAACTCCGTAACATAAAGTTGCTAGTTCACTTTCAAAGAGTAGGTGGAATATGTATTCCACATTTTGTCTAAATCTGGGATCTTCAGAATACATCCGTAATGAGCGGGATTCTGAAGCTGATATTTGAATAGGTCTATCATCATACCTTCCTCCTTTGCCAGTAGGAAAGAGTAGAGGAAAAGCACGTGCTTCTATACTTTTTTCCCATATACTGATTGGCGATCCTTTTGTTTGACGCATTTGGTAAGTGTCCAGTACATCTTTTACGGTGTCATTACAGTGCAAAGGATGATTTGTATAATGGTCTAAAGTATTTGATATTGTAGCAGGATCTAGTAGCTCAAATCGACCAGCTTCTTGTATTTCTTGAATTATTTCAGTTGTATCTTTCAAGTTTTCTTCAATATTAATTTCTTTGTAATATTCATTATTCTCTTTAAGATATTGGAAGGCTTGTCTAACTTTATATAAATCTTCCAGCTGTTGCCATATTTTTCTGTCTTTTGTAGGTACTCCATTTACTAATATAATTAAAGATTGCTGCATTGGACGTTGCACTCCTAGAGTATGCACATTTTCTTTTAGATATAATGGTAAATAAACTACTTTTCCACAAATGCCTTTTACCAATTCAGAGGGAGGTAATTTTGCTGTTTTTGGTTGAAGGCGTATTATTGCTTGAAATGGGTGTACTGTTTAAATTATGATGCTCTCATATAAATTAAGTTGTTGTAGAGGTTTTGGTACTGGGTATAATTCCAAATTATTTGTGATAGAACGTGAAGGAGTTTGGTTGTTGTCAAGTTTTGTAGTGCAATAACTGCAAAGTATTAAGGTCTCAGTTATTTCATATTTGTTTTCTGCTACAAGGTAGAGAGCTAATTCAAACCATTTAGAATCTTCATTGTCTTCTATTTTGTATGATAGGTCCACAGTTTTTGTGTTACTTTTATAAAAAATTCTACGGCAACATACACATACATGGTTTGATACTTCAGCTGATGTACTTTTAAATTTTAGTATTTCTTTTTTGTATGTGTTTAGCAAAAGGTTGCCATGTGTAGAATTGTTGCTTAATTGGTTTAAAGCTATTTCATTCTGTAAATGGCTTTCACTTCCAAAATATTTTTTCTGGATATAGTGAATTTCTTCAAGTAGGTCTTTTCCTGGACCATGTAGAAGGATGTTATTTAACTTTGCTAGTGCTAAAGCAGGACTTTTAGCATAGTACAGTTTATAGACTAGATTTCTTATAGTTGAATGATGTGTTGATATCCTTTTGATATCATGGAAAGTGGTTTTACAAGTAGGTCCTGTAATGCAGGCCAATGAATGTCCTTGTAGTCCTGTGTACTTGCGCACTGGACAGGTATCTATATTTTGCAGTAATTTTATTTTGATTTTGTCTTTGCTTTTTAGATATTTATTGAGGAATTGGTGTAAAGATTTGAAACATTGTTTGGGAATGTTACACATTGACGTGCATGGCCATTTGTACACTAGACGTTCTGATTCAGTTGAATGGAGGGGTAATTCGAAGTTTTCAGGGCATATTTTTGTAAGAAGTACTTCTTGTTCCATTATGGTATTATTCACTTTTTCATAACCTCGACCACTGCTATGTATGGCAATTGTATTAGTTTGCTTTTGTTTGTACGCTTCTTCATTAAAATATGGTTCTGTGCTTGTAGTGTGATTCCATTCACCTCCGCTGATACTTAAGAAGTTCTTTCTGTTGATATTTCGCTTATTGAGAAGTCTTTTTTGTAATTTAGTTATTAGTTTTGTTAGTGGTTTCATTTTGTTTAACAGTAAAATAAATACATTTCTTTTGAGAAGAATTGCACTGTCCATCAATGCTTCTAAGATTAATTTCCTACGATAGGTTTTAAGCTTTGAACGTGATTTCTCTCCTGTTTTTATAAGATTTTGAAGGACTTTGTGACGGTATATTTTGGCTAAAATACTTTTCTTGGTATGCTTACTTTGCACTATATTAAAATTTGAAGAAGTAGTTTTATCTGTGCTGATAGCTGATTTTCTGTTAATTGTTTTTTGGTTTGTTTTACATTTTGATAGAGGAAGCGAAGTTGTTGTACTTGAAACTTCTTGTGTTTCACTAAATGATTGTATTAGCTGTTTTGTTTCAACTTTTTTTACAAATTCTGCTAGAGATGGATGCTTATGTTGGACACCTTTATTTTCATTTGCTCTACTTTTGCGTTGCTTTCTACGGATTTGACTTTTGGTAGGCATTCTTTAGGGTCTGTTGAAAAAAATAAAGAAGATATGGGTTGGGGTGTTCTGGAATGTATGTGTGCTGTGTGCATGAGTGTTTGAGTAAGATGATAAAGATGTATGTAATGGTGTGTGATTGTGCATTGGGAACTAAAACTAGTAGGGATAGGTATTCTTGAATTTATGTGTTACTAAACTGGGGTTCAGATGACAAAAAAAAGTAAGCTAGTGGTGTGGAAAAGCACAAATAGTAAATCTAATGTATACCATTAAAACAGTTGTTTGTTCTATAATATGAAAATTGTAGTGGTTCAGTTGGGTAAATTGTGTGTCCAAAAATAGAAATTTGTGGGCCATTCTGGCTGTAAATCGCTGTTTAAGACATGACATTTTTTGGACAAAATGGTACAAAATCTCTATTTTTAGAAACCGAAATAGCTTGTATTAACGTTATAGTATATTTCATTAATAATACAAATATTATGGTGATATTTTACTTACTTTTTTTTAAATTAACAGGTAACTTCTTAGTTTTTCTTTCTTCTTCGAATTCGGCTGCTTCTTTTCAGGAAACTGGTCTTCACTGCAATTGTAAAAGCTTCAAATTAGTAACTTTGTTTGTATATAGCACTGTTTTTAATTTAGATATTGATTTTTTTAATTGAAATCCTCAGTGCCTTCTGTAAAACCATTAAACTAATTTATTTACATAAGATACATTGTATCAGTTCAGTACATATGATATGTTCTTAATGAACAAATTGTATTGAATGACTAACTGTAGCAAAAAAAAATATCTTTACTATGTCTTGTGAAATTTATAATGTATTAGTGAATACCACTATTTCTGTAAGTACACTGTTCTAGGTATTAGCGCCTCAATGTCATGTCTAATTTAAAGTAATGAAGTAAATAAAGAAATAAAAACAAAAAATATTAAATTGTATAAGTATTTTTATAAAGGTTTAAACATAGATTGTGTTTGCATGCAATTTTGTTTGAATATATGTAGTCTATATATTTCATTTAAAAAATGTTAGTTTAACATGATTTGAGTGTGTGTGTATAAAGAAAGTAAATAGTATAAGGGTTTATAAGTGATAGTTGATTTTAGGAAATTGAAAAAAGTACAGTAAATTCATTTTACAGATTTTACAAGGTAAAAGTCTGTTTGAAAATGTGTTCATCTACTATACAGAAAATATGCATACCTGAAGTTTGTGTTCATGCATATGGATATGCATGGAGCTGCAAGTAGAAATCTTGAAGACTTGTACAGTATTTCTGGTAGATGCTGCTTGCCAATGATATGACACTTGTACTCAGAGAGATTCAGAGTACATTTGCAGTGCTGATCTATGATGATGCAGTTAGATGTAGAGGTCTTGAATGTGATTGGTGCATGGTCATGTGATTTGTGAGGTACATCCAATGAGGGAATGGCAGAGAGAGTGTAGTGGAAATGGTAGAAGGGCTGTTCATGTTACGATATGTCCACGGACATGGCGGTAGTTCGCGGACATCAGGAGTTACATCCGGGGATTTTTGGGTTCAGAAGTCATGCAAATGAGAATAAGCACTGAAAGGGATTGGTCAGGAAAGTTTGGTGGGTTTGGTGTGCCAGGAGAGATTTTCTCAGATTCTCTTTTTGCTGAGAGAACAAAAGATAGCTATGGCTGCGTGTTTCAGAAAACAGATTGTTTGGATTGTAGGAGATTCGTGGATACATTGGTTGAAGATGCATGCAGAAAGCTGTGGAGTAGCTGTAGATCTTGGATTCCCACATGTGGAAGTACACTGGCATGGAGTACGTGGAATGAAGTGGTTGGACTTGCTACCTCTCTGTGCTACTTTGGAGACAGAGCAACATCCAGACATAATTGTAATTCATTGTGGAGGGAACAGTTTAGGACATGTGACTGGAATTTTTTTGCAATTTGCTATGAAAGAAGGACTTAGGAAGGTTATGGACATGTTTCCTAATTCTCAAGTGATATTTTCACGGATTGCGCAGAGACAAATGAGGCTTCGTTCTTCTTCATTTGGTCCACAAAT
Organism: Ambystoma mexicanum; assembly: GCF_040938575.1. Classification (NCBI taxonomy): domain Eukaryota; kingdom Metazoa; phylum Chordata; class Amphibia; order Caudata; family Ambystomatidae; genus Ambystoma; species Ambystoma mexicanum. The sequence continues at coordinate 457,542,050 of NC_090933.1, read as the reverse complement.
GGAAAAAGCAAGGCGCAATGTTAATAAGTCTGTCTGTGCCTTTCTAAGAGATTTTGGCATGTCTTCTTTTCACAATGAAAATATTATGTTTTGTAATACATATATTTTTCGCAGAGATGGAGTCCATCTTACTTATGCTGGCAATCAGATTTTTCTGAGAAATGTACAAAATGCATTGCAACCTTTTTTGGAATTACAACAACGATTTTGAAGTAGATGTTAAGCATTTATAATTTTTGACTTACAAACACCACCCAAAGGCTCTTTTCAGAGCCACCACTTCTTTCCAGAGAAAATTACAATGTTTGTGATGGAGTAGCAACCCAATTTTTTTAATGTTCGCGAACTGTCCGCGGACTTCTAAAAAATACAAAGAGCCCTGCTTCATTTATTTTCACTTCTATTTTTTAACTGGGAAAGGCGGCTCTGAAAAGAGCCTTATTTTTTTGGATTTTTGTAATTTTGTATTTTTTTTGGTTTTTCAGACACGACACACTAGGAGAGGAGGGTAAAGGAGGGTAAAGGGGGGGACACCAACCACAGGGATAAGAAAGGGCGAGCTGAGAGAGGAAGATGTAGAGTGGGTTTTATTTGGGTAGTGAGCAGGTCTTCTCGTGCTCTGAGACGATAGTCTCAAAAGCACTCCGAAGTCGCTCCCCCCTGCAGAGTACTGTGTCACAGTACATACATACAACTGTGACCCTCGAAAGGTAAGGGTCATCAGCATTCTGTATGGCCTGTAAGGCAGCTTGAGGAAGACGCTGTCCCACAGAGGTGGTCCTTGTGGTGACAGGATCAGAAACAGAGGATGAAGTAGAGGAAATCAACTTGCTACGTTCTTCGCAAGGTACAACCCTGCGAATAGCCCCAGAGTGAAATGACCTCAGGTGTCGCTTCATAGTAGTGGTCCCAAAGCTGTACTTACCGTGCTTCCAGCGACTGAGTATCATTTTGCACTCATTGCAGGTAACACGGATCGCACGAGCCTTAGGAACATTACCATGAATGGTAAATAACCGCCACACCCAAGACTCACGCCTCGTGCGGGTAGTAGGGTTTTCCTCTACCTCATTCTCATCATCCTCTTCTTCCTCCTCCGCATCCTCACTCCTGTTACCCTCTTCAGGCCCTTGGGGAGGTGGTGGTGGTGGAGGGGGCGGGGGTGGTGCTGAAGCAGGTGCAGCACTAAGTGGCAGTTCAGCAGCCAAGGATGCCATCTCGATGATGGTGTAGTCTGCAGGTGGCAGCAAAAATCACTGTGTTCTGAAGAATAGCCAGAAACACAATGGGAATAAGCTCTTGGGCGTGGTCTTTTATAGGGGTGCTTGTGCGCGGTTCGCGGACATGCGCACTGTCCGCGGACAGATCGAACACAAAAAAAGGATCAGAAAGTTTCAAAAGGTATATAGAAACTCAAGATTGCTATGTGGAACTTGTGCCATGGTGAGATTTTATTGAAAAATATTATGGATTAACTGAAAATGTACTTTTAAATTGTTCGGGGACACGAACAGTGTCCGCATTTCAGGACACACGATGAGCGTGGGCGCGGTCATATGATCCGTTCGCGAACTAGTCCGCGAAGGAAGCGCCTGTCCGCAGGACACCAAGTGCACGGAGATTGGTTAGCGCATGCGCATTGATGTCCTACGGACACTGTTCGGGTTCTGAAGTAATTAAAAGTGCATCACACGTGAAACGAACATTTCAGGACACCGCGTGTGTTCTTAGAACAGTTTAAACTTGGTAGCGAACAGTAAGGACAGATATAGAGTTCTTCAGGACACGTGTAATTTTGTTTATGTACGAACATTTCAGGACACCAATTGTGTTCTTAGAACAGTTTCAACTTGCTAGCGAACACTACAAACAGGTATAGTGTTCTTCAGGAAACCTCCATTTTCGTTTACGTACGATCATTTCAGGACACCAATAGCATTCTTAGAACAGTTTGAACTTGCTAGCGAACAGTACCGGACAGGTATAGTGTTCTTTAGGACACTTTAATTTTTGTTTGTTTACGAACAATTCAGGACACCGCGTGTGTTCTTAGTACAGTTTCATGTTGCTAGCGAACACTACGAACAGTTGTACTGTTGTTCAGGATGCATCATTTTCGTTTATTTACGAACATTTCAGGACACCAATTGTGTTCTTAGGACAATTTTAAGTTGATAGCGAACATTACGGACAGATATAGTGTTCTTTAGAACACTTTAATTTTTGTTTCTTTACGAACATTTCAGGACACCACGTGTGTTCTTAGAACAGTTTCAACTTGCTAGCGAACAGCACAAACAGGTGTGGTGTTCTTCAGGACACCTCCATTTTCGTTTATGTACGAACATTTCAGTACACTCGCACTGTCCGCGGACACTTTTATTGTTTTTTTTAAAAAAAACGGAAACTATTCACAATACAATATAAAAATTAAACTTTATTTAACATATATTAATAATTTATGACAGAGAAGGTGAGGCAGAAACAGAAACAAAAACAGGAGAATTTGGGGTTTCAACATGATTGGTATTAGGTGAAGAAGGGATGGAAGTCTCATCAAAATGTTTTGGATTATGGAGAGGGTTTGGGGATAATTGACTGGGATATGGTGAGGAGGGACAAGTACATGTGGGGCAATGGTACGAGGTTTTTGGTTTGAAATGATTTTCTACAAAAGTTTTTAAATTATTAAAATTAGCCAACAATACATCCATTTTTTCTTCTATATTGTGAAGACTGTTATCCATAACAGGGTTTTCTGAAGTTTTTTCTATTTTGGTATGCTCTGTACAAAAAAATAATATATATGTTAAATGTATATAAAAAAATAATAAATAAATGGTTTATATTATAAAGTGTTTACCATTAGTTTCACTATCTTGTGACATTTCTTCATGTGGGAAATTGTCCTCTAGCCATTCCAGAGTACGAGACATTTCTGTGAGAAAAAAAAAAAAGATAATATATTTTTTAATCTAATACAGAAAGTTTATAAATATATGAGTAAAATGAAGTACACTTACTATTTCTGTTAAGATAAGTCCTATGTATTTAGTGGGTCTGGTCTTGTTCTCAGTTCTGTTGTGTCTGTGAGGTAATTATGTTGGAAGCCAATTTATCTTCTTGTGGTATATTCCATTTCAGAACATATTGTATTTAAATGAATGGTTAGTGTGTTACATATATGGGTTACATTTCTTATGTATTACTATATATAATGTGTTTGTGTGCTGCTTTTTGAATTTGTTAAATGTTCCTATATTATGATATAACAATCAAACATACCCCCCCACCCCCCCCACAGTTTTTAGGTAGTGGTACTGTTCTCCGAACATGTCCGCGAACATTAAATAAGTTCGCGGACATCAAGTTCATAAGAAGAGATCTAGTCAGTTCCATATGACATGTATATAAAGTTAAAGTCATATACGTACCTGAATGCATTCTGTTACTGTATTATGAATATCATGCCTCACCTGCAACTATGCCTGCAATTTTGTATCCATAAGACCTCTGGTCTCATGCATATCTGCTGAATTAAGAATCCAACACTTACTTGTAACAGCGCCTCGATGTCCATGGGCTGCAAGTGTGCTATACAAATGCGAATAAATAAATAAATTAAGTTGTGCTACTAAAAAACTATGAAATTCACAGGCGTCCCGGTGTAGGAAGGAAAATGTTTTTGTTTTTTTTACCACCCGGTGTTCCCACTTTGAGGACATAAGATGTTAGTGGTCTTCAGCTATTGAAAGGATGTTATGGTGATGTTGCACTAATAAAAACCTTTCAAATTTAGTAAAAAGAAATGTTACAGGGACGTTAAGGTTAAGTTGCATTAATAAAAACCTATGAAATTCAATGAAAAAACGTTGTTAAAGGGATGTTATGGTTAAGTTGCGCTACTAAAAACCTATGAAATTCAGTGAAAAACGTTGTTAAAGGGACGTTATGGTTAAGTTGCGCTACTAAAAACCTATGAAATTCAGTGAAAAAACTTTGTTAAAGGGACGTTATGGTTCCAAGTAAAACCGAAAAACCCTTGAAATTCGCCAGTTATGGTAAGCTAAGCAACCATAACTCGCGCCACCACCGTGCACTGCTAAGACTAACACCCAGGACATCAAAGATGACATCACAAATGTCATTGATGACATCACTGATGACATCACATGTGTATGTACTTCTCATGAAATATGTGTAGAAGGGATTCTTATTATGTTGCGAAAAAAGTGTCAAGAATCATTGCAAGAAATATACCCTAATAAGTGCATTGAATGATGCATTGATATAAATAGCATCCTATTATGGGGTTCTATCTAGTTTACTAAGCTACTCATACAGAAACATAACATTGTGTGCAGCGTACAAGATGAAGGTATGATATTGGTAATGTTAATATGTTGAATAATGAAATGATAATTGTTTTCTTAACAGATTTTTGTGTACTGCGAAATATGTAATAAGTAGCTAATAAAACCCATGTATTACATAATTGCATTACTATAGACAAAACACAAAGACACAAGAACACATACCAATATGGGTATATACAGGGAAAGTGAAGTTAGCAAAAAAGCACAAGTAGTAGCAGAAACAATTCATAACTTAACTGATTAGTTTCATGCAAATTAATGATTGCTCTGTTTCAAAGCTGCTATTTACCCTATGTATAGGTATCACTTGATGTGATTGGACCCTAAGGAAAGTAGTGTGAGTACAATGTATACAAATATGACCATATACAGGGAAAGTACAGCCATAAAAGAAAACAACAGAACTATCAGAAAGTGCTCATAAGTCTAGTGATTATCTTCATGCACAAAAAGGATTGCTGTCTTTCAAGCTTGTGTTTTCCCATATGTATATGTTTCATATGATGTGACTGTACTCTAAGGGAATTACTGTAAGAACCTACTAGAAGGATACGTCTACAAATAAAATAAAATTCTTAGTTTCTGACTGTTACTGAAGAAAACCATGTGGCCTAGATATGTCAGCAAAAGAAAAAATAGTGAGCCAGACATGTGATGTCATCAATGATGTCATCAATGACATTTGTGATGTCATCTTTGATGTCCTGGGTGTTAGTCTTAGCAGTGCACCGTGGTGGCGAGAGTTATGGTTGCTTAGCTTATCATAACTGGCGAATTTCAAGGGTTTTTCGGTTTTACTTGGAACCATAACGTCCCTTTAACAAAGTTTTTTTCACTGAATATATATATATATATATATATATATATATATATATATATATATATATATATATATATATATATATATATATATATATATATATTACACAGCCACGGTAGTGGCCGTTTAGTTATGGTTAAGTTGCTGTTTCCATAGGAAGAGCACTTTTTGGGCGTCTTATAACTCTGCTCTCCCTGGACGAATCCTTACCAAACTTTGCAAAAAAACGTATATATCCCACTCTGAATTTTTTAGCAAAGTTTGGTGAGGTTTGGTCCAGGGGGGGCAAAGTTATAGTGGGGGTCCCAAAATGTCTTTTTTTCCCATAGACTGAATGGGGAAAAAAATTTGCTCACGCCTACAGCCCAAACCGCTGGACGGATTTTCATCAAATTTGGACCAGGAGCAGTGGCTTAGTCCCGAAAGCGTGCTTTTGCAAAATTGGTGAAAGTCTGTCTAGTAGTTTTTTCTAAAAATGACCAAAAGATAGGTCACAAAAAATGTGTGATATCTATGTTCGGTCCGTGGACACACTTCCCTGTTCGGTCCGCGGACAGTGTCCTGATTGGCTAATCGGCTTACGTCATGTCCGTGGACATTTGACGTGTTTGCTGATTGGATGGTGAAGAGCGTGAAGTGCGTCAGATTTTTGGAAACGCCCGCCATTTTGGATTCGCAGACTTCGCCGGTTTCCGCGGACATCGCGGTAAAAACATGTTAAAACACACAACATTGCAGTTGTCAAACTTATGAAATAATCAATGGGGAGGTGAGGGGTGATGCGGATGGGATGGGATATGGCTGCAAGAAGCAAAAAATCGGGTGTTTTTTGCCACGAAAGTCCGCGAACAGTTCGGATGTTCGCGAACAGTCCTGTGAAAGTTTGCGGACACCTCAGCAGTACAGGTTGGTGCAATGCAGTTCTTGGATGGCTTATAACTTTGGCGCCACCTAATGGAACTACATGAAATTTTGCATGTATATTCCTGACATGAATCTGAGTGAGTATGCAAAGATTGGTGGGATTCTGTCATGAGGGGGCAAAATTGGAGGGGGGTCCCAAAATAATGTAAAGGCTTATAAATGACGTGCCATTTGACGAATCTACACTACATTTGGCAAACCTATAATAGATATAAATATATATGTTTTTGGGAAGTTTGGTGGGATTCTGTCAAGAGGGAGCAAAATTAGAGGGGGGGTCCCAAAATATTATAAAGGCTTATAAATGTGGTGTCATTTGACAAATCTACACAAAGGTTTGCAAAACGATTATAGATCTAAATATAGATGTCTGAATGGATTTTGTCAAGTGGGGGCTAGGTTATATGACGATTGTATGTGCATACATTTGACACTTTTGAAAAAATAAAACATGGGTGGATTTCGATCGAACGTACGTAAGGGGCATTGGCAAGGACCTACAAGCATGGTTTTGCAAATGTGCCAGTGTTTTATTATTTGCCAAGTGTCATAATATAGCTACAAAAATAGCTGTATACCTTTAGTGACTGATGGGTAGCCTGTGGCCGTGGGCAGTGGCCAGATTGTCCGGATCATGGAATAAGGTCATGATCCAGACAATCTGGCTACTGGCCATGACCACAAGGGACAGAACATAGGATTCAAGTTGCCATGTCCACCTGGGACTGGCTTTGTGGTAAAGTTATTAAAAATTAGGATAGATCTGAAAGGGAAGAAAAATGTGCTTGTGGTAATATGGTCATGGGGTTCTCAAGGGACAGAACATCGGATTCAAGTGGCCATGTCCACCTGGGACTGGCTTTGTGGTAAAGTTATTCAAAATTAGGATAGATCTGAAAGGGAAGAAAAATGTGCTTGTGGTAATATGGTCATAGGGTTCTCTTTTTGCCTTCTGCAGGCTGCAATGGAAAGCGAAGAGGGGCCTGTATGGAACCCTCGCCTTCCCTTTCTATGGTGGACATCTTGGAAAAGGATTTGCCTTCCTACACCGGGATGCCACAGGCGTCCCGGTGTAGGAAGAAAAATACTCTTTTTTAGCACCCCGGGTTCCCGCTTTGGGAACCTGGGGTGCTAATGGCCTTCATCCCCCATTTCAGGGGCTGGAATGGGGGATAATGGTCCAGAGACTTTGTTATCCACCCTCGCTTCGCTTGGGCTGATAACTTGGGTTCCTGGGCCGGTATCCACCAATCCAGTCCCTGGAACGGAGGATGAACACCACAATATTCCCATTAGCATAACACAAAATGTAAATGGAAATGTTGGAAAATCTTATTTAGTCTATGTACTTTACTGAGAAATATAAAGTAGATGGAGTCTATACATTTTTTTTAGTTCTATTTTTTAACTGTGAAAGGTGGTTCTCAAAGGAATATGTGGTTTGTTGTTTTTGGATGTATTTTTTTGGCCAGGAGAGGTGAGAACGGAAGGTGGGGAGGGAAATGATGCAAGAGCAATCAAACACTAATGTGGAGGGGTAGGTGGACAAGGGAAAATGTTGCACGCGTGTTATTTCTAAGTTAGGGGGCACTCTTTCTCATGCTCCTTGATTACAGCAGTGGTGGTGGCTCTTGGGGAGGCGGCATGGCATTAGCTGATGCCATTTTAGGATAAATAGCAGTTTTGCTAAAGGTATGTACTGTGTACTAGATTGTTAATGGATAATGAGTAGGAATAGGTGTTGGAGCTGTGCAAGGGAAATTCTGAAGTTGAAAGTTCCTAGATCAGTAGAAAATGTAGTTCCGAACTGTCCGACAAGCAGAGATCTTATTGTGAAGTGCAGACAGGTTCTCAGACACGTCATGCCGCGCGCCAGCGCATGGTCATGTGGCACTGTCCGGAAGTCAGATCTTCGTAGACGTTTACGGATGCAAAATTAGTTGAATTAGTTGAAAAAAGTGTATAGAAGAGTTAAAAATGATTCCGGAAGGTGGGAAATGACAGAGTTTTAAGGTGACACTTTGTAAATGGGACACAAATATTGCTATATTGGGTAAGTGTGATTTTACTAAGTTGTAGGAAAATAGCATGCACTGGTAAAAACCCATGAAATTCACTGAAAAAAACATTGTTAAAAGGACGTTATGGTTAAGTTGTACTAATAAAAACCTATGAAATTCAATTAAAAAACTTTGTTAAGGGTACGTTATGGTTAAGTTGCACTAATAAAAACCTATGAAATTCAAAGAAAAAACTTTGTTAAAGGAACGTTATGGTTAAGTTGCACTAATAAAAACCTATGAAATTCAATGAAAAAACTTTGTTAAGGGGACGTTATGGTTAAGTTGCACTAATAAAAACCTATGAAATTCAATGATGTCATCTTTGATGTCCTGGGTGTTATTCTTAGCAGTGCGCCATGGTGGCGTGGGTTATGGTTGCTTAGCTTACCATAACTGGCGAATTTCAGGGGGTTTTCGGTTTTATTTGGAACCATAACTTCCCTTTAACAACGTTTTTTCACTGAATTTCATAGGTTTTTAGTAGCGCAACTTAACCATAACGTCCCTTTAACAAAGTTTTTTCATTGAATATATATATATATATATATATATATATATATATATATATATATATATAGTTATGGTTAAGTTGCTAATCCCATAGGATGAGCACTTTTTGGGTGGCTTATAACTTCGCTCTCCCTGCAAAATACGTATATGGCCCTCAAAGTGTGGTGAGGTTTGGTCTAGGGGGAGGCAAAGTTATAGGCGGGGGTCCCAAAATTTCTTTTTTTCGCATGGACTGAATGGGGAAAAAACTTTGCGCATGCCTACAGTCCAAACCGCTGGACAGATTTTCACCAAATTTGCGGCAGAAGAAGCGGCTTGGTCCTGAAAGCGTGCTTTTGTAAATTTTTTTTAAATTTGGTGAAAATCCGTACAGTAGTTTTTTAAAAAACGATCAAAAAATCGGTCTAAAAAAATGTGTGATATCTATGTCCGCTCAACGGACACACATTCCTGTTTGCTCCGCGGGCAGGACACCGATTGGCTAATCGGCTCACGTCATGTCCGCAGACATGTGACATGTTCTCTGATTGGATGGTGAAGTGCGTCAAATAGGTTCCGATGCGCCCGCCATCTTGGATCCACCGACAGAGGCAAAATGTCGTTTTGGGGAGTGTTTTGGTGTGCAAGAGTGCTTGGGGAGGTTTGGGAAGTAAGAGATGGGTCAAATACTGTATTTGTTTAGGTGGCAGGTGCTACTGATGTATTTGCCATGCCCGCGCTGTCCGGGATGTCCGTAATTAGTAAAAATGAGGGGTGTCCTAAGGACAGTATTCTCGTCCGTGCTGTCCGCAGGCAAGTTGAAACTGTTCTAAGGTCACGCACGGTGTACATGGACATAAAAATTGCCCATATCCACAGTTAAAATGTTTGATTCTATGTGTGTGCTATGTTGCGGTGGTTGTGGCCAGGGCTTAAAGTCCGGCCATGCACCCAAGACCGATGTTATAAGCACTGAAGTTATAAGCCACCATGGGTGTGATATGTTGCGGTGGTTGTGGCCAGGGCCTAGAGTCTTGGGTCCATGGCCGAAGGCCATGCACCCAAGACCGAAGTTATATGCCCGAAGTTATAAATTCACTGTCCCTGGATTAATTTTCACTAAACTTTGCAAAAAGTGTGATATGGGTGGGCCCATATAGACAGTTAAAATATTTGACCATACACCCAAGATTCTAGGCCTTGGCCACAACCACCGCAGCATATCACACCCATAGATCACACCCATAGAATCAAATATCTATCAAATATTTGCAAATCTACAGTTTGTGTACTTGTTTGATTTGTATAGTTTGTGTGTGAAGTTTTGGCTACGTCATGTCATTAAGATTGTAAAGTTTGGTAACAAGCACTGCAGTATAACATATCCATGGAGCATGTTAGTGTATGTATTTTATAAAGACTTATTACATTGCATAATGGACATTTCAGCTTTTTTTTACCTTCACATTTAGTAGTTTACAAACCAGTGTACTGTGCAATTTGCTCAGTTTCAGTGTTTGTTTTTCAAATCATTGGGTATGTGGGAAAAAAAATCCATGTCGGATTTAAAAAAAAAACTTTTTTTATTATGCTACAGTCAATTTGTTTGTTTGTTTTCAGTGTTCACTTGTTGTTTCTGGCTAATGTTCTATCTGTTGGCTTGTTGCAGATTTTTGGAGCAGTTAGATACCTGTTGGCGTATTCTAACTGTCTATATTTTTTTAATTGAAGTTTTGTTAATGTTTAAGTACAGATTAGTTGTTAAATTTTGGTTTTAAGAAGATTAAGTAAACGTTTTTAAGATTTGCTGGTAATGTCTGCTTTACAGTAATGGTACTATCATTACGTTCGAACCATCCACATTTCTTTTTTATATATGCAGTGTAGTGACCTGCATTGGTTGTGACTCCTGCGTGGTAGATTATACCTATTGTTGTGACGGTTTTCTTACCAAGTGATACTTCACCATGTGTGAATCCAGTCAGCTTGCAGTTGTTTCTGGTGGCACCATCTGCATTGTAACGTAGAAGCATTAGTATTACGTATTTACTATGTGTTTGTATTAGTAAGGTGGAGCGATTATCTGAATTGCAGGTAGTACATAATCTAACATGGTTTGCATTTTGTACAAGTTGCTGAAATGGATCGGATTCACAATTAGGTATGGATACATACACAAAGCGCTCATTAGGGATTTGTTCCTGTGCCACATTGTTGCAGAGAGTGCATGTATGTTTCCACGTGTATGAAATCTGGAAGATTTCATTTATAGGTATGTTTTTGTTTTCCAGTACTTATAGTAAGTACATTAGAAATTCTTGTGGATCTTCTTGTGAGTTTATAGTGAATTTCACCATTCCAGCACAGTAGTCCAATTCTTGTCTTATTCCATGAGCACTATACGTGTTTTCAGGATTATTTGTTGTGTTTCTATGAAGGACTACAATTTGCAAACACAATTGGTCTGTACTGTGTAAGTAAATGTTGTCAACAATTGGTGGCAATTGAAATAGAATATTCATTGATACATTTGCGTAGCAACTTACACCAGTTAAATTTGAAAATTTGAATGGACCAGATAGTTCTGTGTCCAAGTAATTTTTTCGGGGTGTGTGTTGCTTCGTTGAAGAAGTCCCTGAGTTACTTTGAGTAATAGGTTGTTCTTTGGTTGTGGTAATTGATGAAGTATTAGCTTCTTTTACTCTCATTTGAGGATTTGCAGTGAAATCCTGTTGCATTTCTGTTTGAATGAGTTTTCTTTTACAACGTTTTCCTTTTTGTGGAACAGGATTTGTTTTTAGATGGGGGTGTATAACGAACGTAGTCTATTGTATTCTAAAATGCAAGGAATATCAGAGTTTACTTTACTTGCATCAAAGTTGATTAGAAATAGACTGTCAAGTGTAAGCATGATAGTGCTACATAGCTCATGCCTTCTTTAAAGACTGTGTTCCCAATATCTATCAATGCTTTGTCTAGGGTAAGACCTTGGCCCTCATTACGACCCTGGCGGAAAGTGACTGACCGGACCGCCACAGCGTAAATAGCGTTTCCGCCATTGCACGAAGGAGCAAAGTGCGGCCCATTCCGACCCATCGGGCACGAGCACCACGGCATGGCGGAAGTGCAAAGTCCGCGATGGCGGAAATGACCCCAAAACGGCCCACACCGCCGCCGTACGGCGCCCTAGGTGCAATACCGCCACCCATCACAGCGGACACCGCAGTGTGCGCCTACCGGAAAGTACGGTGACCGTAAATATACGGAAACGGAAGTAAAAACATGGGCCCGGAACGGGAAACATCCCGCCGTACACCTATAAAACCACTAAAACCACACAACCACCAAAAACACTACCCTGAGACACACCCCAACCCGTCATCCACCCTAGCGAAACCAAGAAAAATGGGAAAAGTAGCGAAGAAAGCGTGCGACCGCAAGCAGCAGGTCCACTTCTCCCGTGAGGAACTCACCGTGCTAACAGAGACCCTCCAGGAGAATGCTGCCGTCGTCTTCTCCACGCAAATGACCAGGACGGCACTTGCAAACAAGAAGGCCATATGGGCTCTGGTGGCACAGCGGGTAAGTGCGGTGGGGACCGCACCCCGCAACCCACAGCAATGCCGAAAGCGATGGGACGACCTGCGGATACGCGTCCGCAGCATACTCTCTGCCAACCGCAACATTGCCACAGCCACCGGGGGAGGTCCTGAATCACCCATCAAGTTGACCCCCTGGGAAGAAATCTGTGCCTCCACCATCGGAATGGAGAGCATAGAGGGAGTCGGAGGGATGGAGAAAGGAGTGCAGACATCCGAAGATTCAGGTAGGTGGGCCAGATAAAACAATGCCAAATCCACAAAGTCCATCCATGTGAAGTACCATGTGTCCACATAGTGCAACAGAAACACATGTCCAGGAGAACGTCCACACACATCGGCCTGATAGCGCACGTTAAAACCCACAATAAATACATCAATAATTAAAAACCCCTAAAACACGCACTACACGTGCAGCAGGCACACCCTAACTGCAGGCTGCCAAACAACTGCACCCTCACTCCACACACAAATGAAAGCACCTCCAAGGCCCCGACCCAAATCACCCTCAGGTACCACCCCAATGCATGTGATACAATGCCATTCCAATTCCCACAGACCCATCAATAACCCTCGCCCTCCTTTACTCCACCACAGGGTCCGATCCAAACGACGAGCATCAGGACACCCCTACCAGCACACCTGCAAAGAGGGCCAAGACCAACGGCCAAAGACCCTCCACCTCAGCTGCACGCATCAAGACACGGCAGCAGCACAAATCAGGTGGCAGCACAGAGGAGGGAACATCAACAGGCACCCCAGCAGCCAGCATGCCCACAACACCACCACCACAGGTCCCCCCAACGGATGCCACAGAAGGCACTGCCTCTGGTGGCAGCAGCACCATAGGTGACACCCCATTGATGGCAGCATGCTCCGACACAGAAGACGGGGATGTCGAAGTCAGATCCATCCATGACCTGTCCCAATCCCCCTGTCTGTCCCATCCCGTACAACATGAGGATGCCACGCAGGGGCACCCACAAGACGACGACTGGCCATCCCCCACAAGCCCTGTGGCAAGGCAACATGAGGTCCACAGCCCCTCTGTGACACCCCCGCAAATGGCCATGGCCCAGCAGAGGCAACAGTCCCTCGACCAGTTAATCGTGCAACAGCAGCAACTGGCCACGCTCCTCAAGGACCATGCCGATGAATGTGGGGGCACTAAGGCAGACATAGAAACATCAACTGAGACACTTAGGGCAGAAATGGAGAGAGGTACAGAGACACTAAGGGCACAAATGGAGAGTAGCACCGAGAGCCTGAGAGTCCAAATGGAGAGAAGCACCGAGAGCCTGAGGGGGGAACTGCATGCGACGTCCAAGGACGTATGTGCCGAACTTGCCGCAGTGCGCCGTGTGCTCACTGAGCTCTCGCAAACCCTTAGGGACATGCATGGACGTGAGCAGGCAGAGACATCATCCGTTGCAAGTTCCGTCCAGGGCAGCCCCCAACGTAGATCTGGGAGGAACCTGCGCTCCACAGGCAGGGGTGCCCCTGATACCCGCAGAGGGGGCTTGCAATAGCGACTGCCCACTGACAATGAGCAACTTTGGACACTGGTGTTCGGGGGGGAGGTAGGAGGGTGGAGGGGGTGTGTTGGGCTCACTTGGGTGGCGGGTCGATAGGGTGTACAACATGATATCACATATGCCATAAACAGTGCACGATCAACCAATGAGATGTGTGGACATTGATCTTTGTGTACTAGGCCATCATAGGCGTACAGTCCATATTGTGCATGTCCCAGACACACACAGTGCCACGAGTCCCGTGTCCATGTATCAGCCACCAGGCGTGAGTGCTAGAAGCATACATCAATGAGATGCTGACGAATGTCACGGCCCTCCGGTGCCTCGCAGACTCCTTGAGGTGCTGCCACATCCCCACCCTCATCATGACCATCATCAGGTGCTTGCAGTTCTGCGTCAGGGGGCATGGGCACATTTCTACGTACGCACATGTTGTGGAGCATGACACATGCCATCACCATCTTTGCAACCTTCTCATGGCGGTACAGGAGTGCCCCGCCAGACCTGCTGAGGCAGCGGAAACGACCCTTCAGTAGGCTGAATGCCTGTTCAATGACTACACGGGTACGTGAGTGGGCATGGTTGTAGTCCTCCTCATGCTGGTCCCGTGGGTTCCGGACTGGTGTGAGGAGCCATCTCTTCAGTGGATATCCAGCATCACCTGTATGTGGACGAGAAACGTATGATGTGGAATGCCATTGCTACGTACGCACACCCCCCCCCCTTCCTGCCAGGTCATTGCCGAATCACATACCCCACATTATCATGCATGTAATGAGACTCACCGAGTAGCCAGGATCTGTTCCCTGCGTGTCGCTCCATGTAGCGTGGTATTGTAGAGTTCCTCAAGACCATAGAATCATGGGTTGATCCAGGGAATCGGGCACAACAATGTGTAATGATCCTGTTGGAGTCACACACCATTTGTACATTCAGGGAATGAAATTGTTTTCGGTTGCGGTACTGGGCCTCCATGGCATGTGGGACGACCAATTCCACATGGGTGCAGTCGATGGCACCAATGCAACCCGGTATGCCGGCAAGTGCATGGAATCCCACTTTTGTGTTGGTAATTTCCTGCTCCGAGCGTGGTAGAGAGATGTAGTCGTCTGCGTGCTGCAGGAGGGCATCGAGCACTTGCAATAGTGTCCGTGAGAACAGTGGCTGAGAAATGCCATGCAACTGTCCGACTGTGTGCTGGTAGGTGCCTGTGGCCAGGAAGTGTAGTACAGACACCACCTTCAGTAGGGGTGGGATGGCGGTTGGGCTATCTATCATGCTGACAAGGTCAGCCTGTGTCATGTCCACAATGGCGGCTATGGTGTCCCGGTCCAGACGGTAGAGGGTGTGGATCTGCTCATCAGTGAGGTTGAACGGATGTGCTCGGAGGCGTGGGATTGCGGGCTGCCTGCGTGGTGGTGGTGGCTGTGCTGGCGGCCCTTGCTGGCCCTGCCTTGGCCTCCTCCTCCTCCTGCGTCTCCTCCGTGCGGCCGGTTGTAGTTGGTGTTCGTCTTCTTCTTGGAGTTGGAGTACTTGCAGTGCTATCAGGTCCCCCAGGGCCAACATCGCGAGTCCTGCCGGTAGCATTTCGGAGTGGGTGTGGTTGTGGGAGGAGACTGGGTGTGCAATTTATGTGTTTTCAGGCTGTATGGCCTCCACCTGTGGTGATTCATTCCACCTGTGCAAACTGCTCTCCCCTTTGGCCGAGCACGTCCCGCACACAACGCTGCAATTCGAGGAATGGCATCTTGCTATTGCAATCATGTATTTGTACCCGATGGCCGTGTAACATTGGTTGATATGTTCATTCTGCTGTGGTCCCATTGTTTCACGTACTATCTGTGCAGTCGCGAACAGACTTGTGAAGGGTCAGTGGTACGTAGTACTCGAGTAACGGTGGGCCCTCATGCATCACTGTACCGAGTTGCAACGACGGGCGGGGCGTCCCATTTGTGGGTGAAGGCAGTTGCCATTTTCACACACAGCCGCACTAGATGGATTAATTAGTGATTTCAAACGGCCACAGATGCCTCTTCGACGTGATGTTGCAAATGAGGAATTCGAAGGGCGGCGCTTTCGGTTTTCAGCTAGCGGCGAGGAAATGCCCACAGGTCTGACTGCAAATATAACGTTCTATTGTTCAATGTCCTTGAGACAGGGGCCATGGCGAGGATGCAATGATTGATATGAATGGTTTGGGATGCGCAATAGCGACGTGGGCGATGAGGCCGGACGTTACCAAATACATGTTACTTCACTACACTGGAATTACGGGCTGGGGCACTGTGGATTTTGCAGGCTGCATAACGCACAGACTCAATGGATATTTCTAATGTTATGTGAGTAAATATTCAGGCGTTTTAATCCCGGGATGAGGGAATGATGAATGGATGCATGGGCAGGTGATTTGATACAGAGTTTGCCATGTACAGGGCTTCTTGGAATCTATCCGCCTCCCCTGCGCTATGTGATGCAGGGCTGCCATAGTGGGACCATCGTCTATCTGGCCTTGTTGAGCCCTCCCTGTCTCGACGCGCCCTCAGACACTTGTGTCCATGCACGTTACCAATCCCATCTGATGGATTCTGTTTTGACAGACGCATGCACAGGTACACTCGTTTGTGATGGTGTTTACACCTCGATATAGATAGTTATGAGTCGCAAGTGGTTTTTGGGTGGTGATGATCCTTTGGAGTGGGCTAGCATGCATATGGCTGTGGATTTAGTGTGATCGTTGGAGTGAGTTGTTGGAATGTAGTTCTGATGGACATTCTGTTCTTTTTCTTTTCTTTTGGTTGACAGGTATCTCCTCCCCTTTTGCCACTGCCATCTGTATGCCACTCCTGCAGATGGCTTTTACTCCCGACACCTGCTGCTTCGTGTTAATCAGTGGAGCAGCATTACGATCTTATGGGACGATCGCCAATGGGCCACATGCCCTTACGCAGTACTAGTGGCTCGGAGCAACATTTCGGCCTTTCAGCTGGACTAGTGCCTCCCCATTGGGACGGCCCTGCGGTTCTGTGCGCTTCCATGTTGCCTTTTCGTACGTGAATGTGGCTCTGTGTACCATGATGGAACAGGGCGTCACACAAGTAGTGGCTGGTCATTTCTTGCGGATGCAGCCCAC
This sequence comes from Ambystoma mexicanum, assembly GCF_040938575.1. Taxonomy (NCBI): domain Eukaryota; kingdom Metazoa; phylum Chordata; class Amphibia; order Caudata; family Ambystomatidae; genus Ambystoma; species Ambystoma mexicanum. The sequence continues at coordinate 457,525,114 of NC_090933.1, read as the reverse complement.
GATGGTGAAATGTGTTTTGGAGTTCATGGCCTAATGGCTGTATGGGCTTGGTGATTTTGTTGTGCATTAAATTTCTATTCTGATTTGGCCCGTGTAGCGTTCTTCTTTGCAAGTGATGTGGCATATTCCTATTTGGGGAGCGATGTATTGTGAGGAGATCTGCATTGGGTTCCAGCTTCGGAGTTTAGTTGCGTGGTACTGTACTGGGCGCGTTTGCCTACGAAGCCCAGTGAGGTCTGGGATGGGGGCTGCCAATATGACTGTTTGATTGTTGTCATGCTCAGGGGCGGGGGATTGGGTTTTGTGTAACAGATGCCGGTCAGCCAGGTGGACTGGTGGAATGATGTGATTTTCGGAATGTTGCTGGTCACAGGTGCCTGTGTTTGCGTGCGTTTCGGGGGGGGGACTGTGGTCATGTCCATTGGATTGGCTTCTGTATTCGTGCCATCTGTGCCCTGCAGCTCCCATTGGCCCCTCTTGTGTTTCTTTTGTTCGTTGGCCTGCATGGGTGACTTGTACATTTCACTGGTTGCATTGTGACTTCATTGCACCTACGGGGAGTTGTACTTTGTGGGCAGGGAGCGGTGTACAGGCACTCAGTGGGGCCGTTTACGGTTGATTCGCGATGCCGTACTTCTCACCATGGCGGAATGGTACATTCCGCCATGCTTGATGGCGTTAGGTACATGTCCGCTAGGGTCGGAATTGGCGTACCCTTGCGCCATGGTGGTGTTTACGGTTTGGCATGGCGCGCGCGCGCGTGCTTGGTGCAGTTAGCGTTGGCGTTCACTACGGTGTCGCTAATGGCTTCGTACTTTGCGGTGACGGGTCATAGTCGCACCGAGTGCTATTCGATGGCGGTATTGCATTTCCGCCATCGTTTTCCGAATTCCGCCAGGGTCGTAATGAGGGCCCTTGTGATTTGTGAATGGTGACTGCGTATGCTAGAGTTAGAGAAAATTGTTCTCTGCGTACATACATGTGTTTGAAGAGAAGGATTGAGTTGTTGAGCGCCCTATCCTTTTACTTCTGAAAGTTTGTCAAAGAGAATATTGACAAACTGAATGTTGTTGTCACGTGGGTATGTTTGAAAGCCAACAACTGTACCCAGTGCTCTATAAACTAGTCCTTGTTCCATGTCAATGTTACGTTTAATCATTACTCTACAGTTTAAGGATACTTTTAAACCAGCTGTGTTGGAGATAGAATTTTCTAAGGTATTGAATCTTGTTGTGGCTTGTTGACACATGGGTAGTGCCATACCATGTACGTCCAGTTTGTCTGCGGGGCAAATTTCAATTATTGGTTTCATTTCTTTTTTTAACATTGTTTCATTGAATTTGGAACAGCTTGCAAGAGTTGGCATTAAGGACATACAATTGACATTTTTGTGTGCTAATTGTTTCATGACATCAGTAGTACATGAATTATGGCCATAAAGTGCTTGGATGTGCCAGGTTTTTAATATTGCTTGTGCTTCTTGAGATTACACCAATTGTAATACTTTTTAAAATGTTGGCGTAAGTGAGGTCTGCAGATTGGCGCATGTTTTCTGTTAATTCTCTGTATTGGAAATGTTGCTAAAGGTTGACATTTCCTATGCTGCCAACAGTTTTATGGCAGAGTTTGTGTCCTAAGGTTTTAAAAATAGGTTCACCTTTCACTGGTGTCTGTTGAAGAAGATCTACAAAAACAATAATGTGTTTTCCTCCAAAGAGCACTTTGTAGTTTGTTTTAAGTACTTCTTGCAATCTGAGGTGAATCAAAGCTAACATTAGGTTGGAGACCATGCTCACTTCATCTATTAGTAGCATTTTCATTTGTTTTAACACTATGTGTAGTTCCAGTGCAGCTTCTGTAGAAAAATTGTAATATTCTAATGTGTTTTGGTGTTCTACTGGAAGGAGTAATAATCAGTGTAAATTGACACTGCCTATGTTGCAGGCAGCCAAACCTGTGGGGGCAGTTACAACAACTGACAGTTTGTTGTTTGTCAATGGTTGAAGGAACTGGCTGATGATTTTGACTAAGAATGTTTTGCCTGAACCAGTTTCACCACTGACGTATAGTAGTATAGGTTTGTAATTTTGGCAGGTACATTCTTTATTTTCATGTTTTACACCATGTGCAACTTCTTTTGTTACTTCTTGAAAAATGGTATGCTGGTCTTTGTTCAGTTTTGATTGTAGTACAGTTAAGTCTTCTGTATCTTCTTCATAGTGACATATGGTGTTCTCTACTTCTTTCATAGCTAATTCTGCCTCATTTGCTCTTAGTGGCAGTCCCAGTGGTTCTTGACTTCCTGTTACAGAAGGTTGACTACTGTCAGGAGTGTCCTTATCTTGTTGGGCCTGGAATTCTTCTTCGTGTTGCTATTCATTGTGCAACATTGTTTTGTACTGCGTAAAGTTTATATCGGTGATAGTATTTTCATTGGCTTTGAAAGCGTCTTCATAGGAGTCACAGTTTTCTAGTATCTCTTCTTCTTTTCTATATGGTTTCAAAGTTGTAGCAGGGATATGTAATATAGTTCTTCATGTTGCGGAGTTTTTAATGACAATTTGATATGATTAATTAAGCTTCATTTGGTAAGTTTCACTAAGCTGCCTTCACAATCTGTCACTCTATATCTACCTTTTTTTTCATTGGGTTTTATATTATTTTTGTATGTGAAGTTTTGGGCTATGTGGTATAGACACATTGTTTCCAAAGTGGTACTTCTGTTCGGGTAGTATGTGTCTAGTAAATTGTTTTTCAAAATGTCTTGGCTGTTTGGATCATTTTTGGCTATTGTTTCTATGTTGTTGTATGATTTGAGAACTTTTTTTCTAGATTTAGCAGGACCAAGATTTAGCCATACTATATTTTCAGATTTTCCACACAAAGCAGTACCGGTTAAACGATAATGCAGCTTCATAGCGCCACAATCTCTGTGAGAGAGCATTTTTATGCCTAAGCTGTACAATTTCTGAGATAGTGTTTTGTCCGATGGTAGGTCATTCCAGAGGTCTTGAAGCTCTGTTTTTCTGCTTTTGTTAAGTAGGCTGTAACATATCATGCAAATGCAGTGGAATTGTCTGCAATGTACTGCAAATCTATGTTTGCATTCCATAAGAGGGCAATGATTGGATTGTAATCATTGATATATTTTGATTCTTCTGTCCTTTTTATGTAATATGTGTTCTTAGATGATTTACCTTTAACACTTTGGGCCTCATTACACGGTAGGCGGTAAGGGTTTACCGGTACCGGTATTTTACCGGTACTGGTAAATCCTTACCACCTTACTATGAGGTCCCTTTTCGGGTTGGGGAATTTAACGCCTGCTTTTTGCAGGCGTTAAAAACCAACCCGCAAAGGGACCAGTGGAGCTAATTACGGTACCGCAATTTGCGGTACCGTAATAAGCGCATTCCCATAGAGCCCTATGGGGCAAAAATGGGAATGGGGAAGGGCAATGGTGGAAGGGAGAATTACCGCCCCGCCAACCTTGGAATGGGGCGGTAATTCCCCTTTCCACCAAGGCGGTGCCGGTATTTTACCGGTATGAACCATGGCGCTAATAGCGCCATGGTTCTGCGCCATGGTTCTCCGCCTACCGTGTAATGAGGCTCTATGTCTAACTGAAGACATGAAGTTGTTCACTTCAACTGTTTCTGTAACTGGTCTAGGGAAACCAAAGCGGCATTTGGTGTAGTATTTCCCTTTGTTTTTGAATTTGCAACGACAATATTTGCCACATTTGTGTCTTTGAAATTGCACAATTTGTGCATGAAGACCAGACATATTTTTCGATAAACTTCAAAACAGTGGCATCATTGTCTTGACCAAATTTAGGAGCATCTTTAATTCATAAAAGCATGTGGATATGTGGTGCTCCTCTGGCTTGGTATTCTTTTCTCCAAAAGAAGTGTTGCACTTCTCCGTGGGGAGAAACAGTTTTATTACAAATAAAGTGTAGCATAGCAATGAAACGATGATGTTGTTTGTTTGTTGTTTGTTGAGCAATCTCTTTCTCCCTTTCCTTTATTCTTTTGCAGTGGTGTACTATTATGCTTTGTATTTCCGGCCACCCTTTTGCTTCGATCCCTGCTATTTTGTCGAGTGCTTTTTGCACCTCCTTTGGAAGCCCTCTCTTTATTATGAAGTAAAATAAGGATGTTGACTGATACCAGGGTGTGCCTGTTTCGGCTCTCCACATCTCCTGCACCCGGAAAATGTAATCCATAACATCCTCCCCATCATTCATTGTGCCCTGCATTACTGATTGTAAATCTGGTGTGTCTGGAAATGTTTCTCTTAATGCATCCCGTACCCTCGCGCGCACTGTGTTAAAAGATGCTCCATCATGGTGATCACAATCCAGTGTCACTCCCGGGAAGCCAGCCTTTGTCCACACTCTATCTGCTTGGTCACCCACTGCCGATACTAGTAGACTTTTGACATCTCCTACTACTAATGGCACTCCTGCCGTGTGCTTTTTCGAATGCATATATCCATTTACTTGCCCCTCCTGATAGCGGGGGCAATGATTTTAAGAAATTGGCTTTGTCCATCTGAGCCCAGGGTATATAATTTGGTCTCCCACCTCCCCTATGTATCAATGGGAGTTGTAGTCTGCCCTTTGTCGTTTTGCCAGTACTCACCTTCAATCCTTTCCTTCCTAACGTTGCCATTCTTCCCATTCTATTCCTTAACCTTCCTGTCCATTCCTCTTCCATTGTTCTTCCCAGAGATGTTCCTTCTCCTCTACCGGACACTCCTCCCATTGCCACACACAATCTCCCACTTTCCTGTTCCTCATCCTCAATATCGCACCACATTTCTTCCATGCCCCCGGTAGCCATTCCCTCATCACCTGTATTTTCATCCATCTCCTGTGGCCCCAGTTCTATTATTCGAGTTGGCTCTTCCTGAATTCTGAACAGTATTTCCCCTTTCTTCCATCCTTCTTCAGATGACTTGTCAAGTGCCTGTGCCCTAGGTGTTTGCTCACCTCTAACAACATTAGCTCCATTCTACTCACATATATTTCTTATTCTAGATAACTCATCTCTTGCCGCAGAGAGCCTGGAATCTAGGTCTTCCGTCAATTTTTCTATATCTACTGCAGGTGTGCTTACCTGTCTGCGCTGTCTGGGGCACTCATATGGTGGTGGTGCAGTTGGTCGTGGGGTGGCTGTAGGTACTGCAGGGGGTACATATGTGGGGTCACTATAACCATCTGCTGGCACTGGTTTGTTTAGGAGGGGGTACAATCGTGTTACCTCAATCGATCCCTCTGTTCCTACCTCTTCCTTTCCAACTTAAGGTATGAGTAAGGGACTATCAACTTTGGAGGGCAGGTTAGACACCGACTCCTTCCTTCTGAGGGGAGGTACTTCCTCAAATAACCTCCACAAGTCTAGTATTTCTCTTCTATTATGAAATTGTTTTCCTTTGTACTTCATAAATATGCATGTGGCTACCATATCTAGGACACTCTTATCAAACGATCCCCCTTCTGGCCATACTTGGGGTAGTCCTTATCCCTTCAGTTCTGTGACCCACTGATTGTGGTATTTTCTTATACGTTCAGCATAACCAGGTAGACTTTTACAGATTTGGGCCAGGGGTGTTTCCGCCCCCATATTGTGTTTTCAGCTTTTTTTTAAACTTTTTTTTATCCTCTTGTTCTAAGTGTATCTAACACTGTGTAGTGTAGGTGTGTGCGTGGCTTCTATCTTAGACAATTCTTGGGCATATGCAAAAGAAACACTTACTCACACTATTACTACCTTCAGATCAAAAACATTTGCTTACAATATTATTAGCTTTAGATCTTACCGGGTCACAGTTACGATGACCATACCATAGAACTATACAATGTCATCAATTCAACATCATTTCTTTGCAATTCATTAACACATTGTTAACATAACATATGCAACATGGGACAGACACTTAACAGACTTTTGACATCCAACACATAACATTTACCCCTCTCTTATCTACTTGCCCTGTGCTTCTCTCCTTGGTAAGGTCCTCTTTCCCTAGATTATCAATTGTCCCTACACCTTTTAAACCTTGTATCTTTTGCTCAATACTAAGGTACTCTGACTAGAGTGGAAAGAGAAAGAAAAAGAAAGTAGAAGTTTCTAATGTATTCACTGTGTCTCCCTATTATCAGACACTTTTATTTTATTCTCCACTTTTTTACTTATTCCCAGTACTAGTTGAGATAGCACTACGCGGCGCCGCCTTCTACCCCCTTGCAGAGCTAGGTTCCCGTCTCTTATCTGCTCTTATTTCACCTTTATTGTCCTAATGGCCATATGCAGAGAAAGTAAAGTAAATACAAATAGCATTAATAGTTAAAAGTATCCCTCTAAATGACCTCGTGTACCCTGACTCCCTTCCCCTTTACCCTTTACAATCATTCGCACTTAATACTCACGTGCCTGTCTTGAATCGAGATTCTCCGGACTGGGTCCGTCCAGGCAGCGCTGCCACACACTCAATAGCCGCCCCCGGGCTCCGGCGAGCGGTACTTAAAGGTTTTTTTTGGAACGGGATCCCGTACCCTTTGTTTTATTCTGTGCGCACGTCTAAGCGTAGCAGTTGCCGTAGGCGGGCAGCTCTCTTGAGCAGGTGCACCGTGCGTCTCCACTGCCGCCCAGAATTTCTCATGTCAGAGGGGACGATGAACACATTTAAAAATGTAATCATGCTTTCGCGGTCACCACTGAAGGCAAGCATCCCCAAAAGGCATTACCCTCCCCGCAATGAGAGGCAGTAACGGACACACCCCAAGAGGGAATGAGGCCAAGACCAAGTGCGGGTAAACGTAAAAGGTTCTTTATCTAATCAAATAGGGCATGCAAAGGACTCTGCAAGCTCTGCGAGTGCTCTGTCTGACAATAGCAAAGACAGTCTTATTTATTACAAAATGTGGTCATAAAAAACCTACACACTATAGGAGGCACATAGTCTTGGGGATTGGGTGGCGTCGACTAACTATAGGTGCCGTAGTGACAAGCAGCTCCATGATTGGTGAACATCAGTGTGGTGCCAACGTGGGCGGATAGGTCAGCTGGGCTCATCGTGGTGGGGCTGCCAGGCCAGGTGCGGTCAGTGTCATTGATGGACGATTTGCCCTGACATTCTGCCCTTGTGGCCACACACACAAACATTCATCCGTTTAGATAATTCCGGTTGTCCTGTAAATCCTGCAATATGCTACTCTAAGGGTTAATAGGACACAGGAGGAATACATATGATGTGAAGCTTTACCAATACATCAAGACACTGTTACTTCTGACCTGTTGACCGGGTGTCATAAACCTGGGTGTCTGGTCTGAGGGCATGAGGTGAGCTGCACTGTCATTCTGGTCTCGTTAGATGTAGTGAAGAATTACTTTATGATGTGTTAGTACAGGGTTGAATATCTGCTCTCCAAGGCCCATTAACTTGGGGTGAACCAGAGTACCACTAGATCAGCAAGGGTGTACCTCTGGCCCCTTGGGGTTTTTAGGACCGGGTTGTAAATAATTCATTTGGCTGTCCATGGCGGTCTCGGACATGGGGGGAGGTGAATACTTGAAGCGGCTCCAGCAGGATGGGGGGAGGTGAGGCTGTATTGCTCGCACACCAGCTTGTCCTGGCGTGCCTTGGTGGGAGGGGAGGGGAGATGGCCTTGGGTGTATGTGTGCGTGAGCAATTCTCTGTGCTTGGGCTGCACACTATGTAAAACAAAGAAATTATTATTAAAGTTAGTGATATTGAAGCGATCACACATTTCTACTGTCTATACATTTGTGTGTTATTTTATATTTGTCTACAATAATTTGGTAGTGTCTCATACATCACTAAACATCGGACGACTATATTTTAGCAATTTCACATGGTGGTATCTGAATAACACATGAGGTAGCATTAGGTTTGGTGGTCGTACTCAGGAGCATAGACGCAATACATTCAGAGGCGATATGCACCCAAGACTCTATGCCCTGGCAACAACCACCGCAGCATATCACATTCATATTTGTTTATAAGTTTGGGTGAAAAACAAATGTATAAGGAACAAAGGTATTAGATACTATGGATGTGATGTGCTGCTATGGTTGTCCTTATTATTGTATACTTACTGTTTGGTCTAGTAATGGGAGTCCATGTTTTTTTTCTTCATTTCTGTGATAAAAGAAAATAGCATGTTAGTATTAGTATTTTGTAATGACTTATTACATTGTATAAGCAATATACTTTTATTTTTTTTCGACCCTCATATTTAGTAGAGTACAAATCAGAGTACTGTGCAATTTGCTCAGTTTCTGTATTTGTTGCTAAAATCATTGGGTCTGTGGGAGAAAAAAAAATCCATGTTGGATTTAAAAAAAAACCTTTTTCTGTTATGCTACAGTTTATTTGTTTGTTTGTTTTCAGTGTTTACTTGTTGTTTCTGGCTAATGCATTATACTTTGCTTTGTTGTATTTCTTTTGGAACAGTAACAGATTCTTCATTTGTTTTGATATTATAAAATTTTGGAGCAGTTAGATACCAATTGGCGTATTCTAACTGTCTATTTTTTTAATATATAGTAGTGGTTTTCATTTACCTATTTGGATATTGTTAAATTTTGGGACAGTTAGATACCAATTGGCGTATTCTAACTGTGTATTTTTTGGCCTAATTTAGTGGTATTCATTTATCTGATTAGTTGTTGTAGAATCTTTGAGTGTTAGATAGCTTTTGAAGTATTCTAACAGTGTATATTACTTTAACACACATTTATAATTTTGGGACAGTTAGATACCAATTGGCGTATTCTAACTGTGTATTTTTTGGTCTAATTTAGTGGTATTCATTTATCTGATTAGTTGTTGTAGAATCTTTGAGCAGTTAGATAGGTTTTGGAGTATTCTAACAGTTTATATTTTTGTAACACAAATATACTGAAAGGTTTAAATACAGTTTATTTATCAAATTTTGGTTTTAAGAACATCAAATAAGCGTTTGTAAGAGTTGCTGCTAATCTCTGCTTTAAAGTAATGGCACTATCATTACATTCAAACCATCCACATTTCTTTTTTATGTATGCAGTGTAGTGCCCTGAATTGGTTGTGGCTCCTGCGTGGTAGATTATACCTATTGTTGTGAAGGTTTTCTTACCAAGTGATATTTGAGCATGTGTGAATCCAGTCAGCTTGCAGTTGTTTTTGGTACCATCTGCATTGTAACGTAGAAGCATTAGTATTACGTATTTACTATGTGTTTGTATTAGTAACGTGGAGCGATTATCTGAATTGCAGGTAGAGCATAATCTACCATGGTTTGCATTTTGTACAAGTTGCTGAAATGGAATGGATTCACAATTTGGTATTGATATATATATGAAGCATTCATTGGGGATTTCTTCTTGTGTCACATTGTTGCCGAGAGTGCATGTATGTTTCCACATGTATGAAATCTGAAAGATTTCATTTATAGGTATGTTTTTGTTTTCCAGTACTTGTAGTAAGTACATTAGAAATTCTTGTGGGTCTTCCTGTGAGTTTATAGTGAATTTCACCATTCCAGCACAGTAGTCCAATTGACGTCTTATTCCAAAAACACTATGGGGCCGATTCATGGAACAAACGTGCGCCGAAAATCTTCGCGCAAGCAGGCGCAAGCGGAAAAAAACAGGCGCACGCGCATGCGTGTGATTCATGGAAGTCCCTGCGCGTGTTTACCACGGGATGTGCGCCAAACCCGTGCATGGCGCACACGTCACTGCAACATCCCAAAAGACGTGCGCGATGCGCACAGTGAAAGCGCACAACCTCGGCGCATACACCAGAAAGTGGGCAGAACATGGGGCGTAAGCGCGGAATGGGGAACAACTCGCGAAAACAAGGGCGTAACTGGGGATGTACTGCAGGGAAGCAGACGGAACGCCCACACGCACCCGAACCACACGTATTCATGGAATCGAATAGGGCAAAGCCACGCACAGAGAAAGACACGCACAAGCCGATACACGTCCGCCACAGGAAGGCAGGCGGTATCGTCCCTGCGCATCACAAAAGTGGCAACATACAGCAATTGTGCGAGCGGGGCACGTGTATTTTGGGGTTGCGCGGGAAGTTGCACACGCGATTGAGCGGGATACGTGTATTCCGGGGGTTCCCGGGAAGTCACACACGCGATCTGGCCTGGGGGAGCGTGCTACGTGTATTTCAGGGGTTCGCGTGAACTTTCTCACGCGATCGGGCCTGGGGGAGCGGGCTACGTGTATTTCAGGGGTTCGCGTGAACTTTCTCACGCGATCGGGCCTGGGGGAGTGGGCTACGTGGATTTCAGGGGTTCGCGTGAAGTTTCTCACGCGATCGGGCCTGGGGGAGCGGGCTACGTGTATTTCAGGGGTTCGCGTGAACTTTCTCACGCGATCGGGCCTGGGGGAGCGGGCTACGTGTATTTCAGGGGTTCGCGTGAACTTTCTCACGCGATCGGGCCTGGGGGAGCGGGCTACGTGTATTTCAGGGGTTCGCGTGAACTTTCTCACGCGATCGGGCCTGGGGGAGCGGGCTACGTGTATTTCAGGGGTTTGCGTGAACTTTCTCACGCGATCGGGCCTGGGGGAGCGGGGTACGTGTATTTCAGGGGTTCGCGTGAAGTTCTTCACGCGATCGGGCCTGGGGGAGCGGGCTACGTGTATTTCAGGGGTTCGCGTGAACTTTCTCACGCGATCGGGCCTGGGGGAGCGGGCTACGTGTATTTCAGGGGTTCGCGTGAACTTTCTCACGTGATCGGGCCTGGGGGAGCGGGGTACCACTCACCGTCTGCCTTGCGTGTAGAAGAACGCGTAGCCAACACCCGCTGTGAAGTAATAGCGTGTGAACCCCAACGGATGGAAAACACACGCACCGCACAAAAGCACGTACAGAACATAAATGCACGCGGGATCACCAAGCCCTGCCAGGGCAACGCCTGTGCGCAAAACGTCACAGACGCGCTTACGCTGCAAGGGCCTTTGGTCCAATGAAATCGCGTATGCGTGCTGACGCGCTTACGCGCTAAGGGCCTTTCCTCGATTTTCACGCTGACGTGCAGGATTTTCACGTGCCAAATCACTCCGTATCAAGCTGGCCACGCGAAAACACACGGAAGACCACGCTCCTGCCCAGAAGGCCGAATCACTGCCCCCCAGTGCCCCGAGCAGCCTCCCACGTGCCATCTGCTGCTGCCTGCCTGCCTGCCTGCCTGCTGCCACCGTGCCCTGCCATTTGGTGCCTGCACATCAGCCATCTGCAGGGGTCCAGTTGCTGTGTCCACCCCTGCTGGTACAGAAGACTCCCGACTCGAATAACATCGCTCCACAGCCCAGCCCCAGGACCCAGTTGCCCACCCACTCCTGCCCCTGGGGTTGCCATGTCGGGCACATCCACATCTGACCCCAGTGGCAACCCCCGGCCAGAGGGGCAGAGGGGCACCAGCTTCACTGCCACCGAAGTTGGTGTCCTGGAGGAGCAAGTCCTGGGGCAGTATGATGCCCTCTTCGGATCGTCCCGCGCCAACAGGGTAGGACGGGAGAGGATCTGGGCCGACTGTGTGGTTGCCATCAACGCGGAGGGGGTGGCAACCCGCACCATCCAGAAGGTCAAGAAGCGCTGGGCGGACTTGAGGTCCAGGACCCTCATGAAGGCCCTGCGCCTCGTGGAGGGGGGCCGGGGCCGCATGAGTACCATCCAGTTGAAGGTCCTGGAACGCGCACACCCAGCACTCCACGCCCAGGTCCTTGAGAGGGAGACCCGTCTGGAGTTGAGCGGTAAGTGGCCAAGCATTGCTGTGTGAGACAGGGCATGTTGCAGTGTGCTGGTTGTCTGATACTTGCCTGCATGTGTGACATAGGCCATGTACGCATGTATGTGTGCAGGGACATCATGGGAATGCATGTGCGACCTGTAATGTGTGAACCGCACGGTTGTTTCATGTGTTTGAATGCGACATGGGGAGCCCTGTGCAGATTGCACACATGAGAGCATGGCAGTCTCTGTTCCTGGACATGGGTGGGGGCGAGGGATGGGTGCTGATGCCAGATACATATGTGGTATCCATGTGTGTGTGCCTGACCTGCGTGTCTGTGACTTGTGAGTGCCATGGATGCATGACACATGTCTGTGACAATGTACAGATTCACTGATGCAGCCTAGTCATCCTTGTATGCACTGTGATTGGGGTGTACGGGGCCAGATGGATGTGACTGAGGTGAAGTGTGTGCATGTGATAGGCATGACCCATGATGCATGTGAGTCCCATTACATTGTATGATTCGAGAGTCCATTGGACATGCATTGAAATGTCCATGGCACGCACCATGACTGTCACTGTGTGTGTTTTGCCTGGACTGACACATGTGTTGTGGTGTGACATGATGGAAGTGTACTTTGACAGTGGCACTCATCTGCTATTGCTTCCTGTCTAGGGGACCATTGTACAGTACCCTGATGCTTGTGTTCTATGTCTCCCTCTACGCAGCGGATAGTGAAGGAGAGGGCGGAGACGGCGCTGTGGAGCAAGGCGGCGGGGATGCCCCCACGGCTGCAGCGGAAGGGGTGGGTGAGCCCCCACAGGGGCCTGCTACGGCGGTAGACGGCGAGGAGCCATCCAGGTTGGTGGTTTCCACAGAGGAGGAGGAGGCCGCCACTGAGGCGCACATGGGGCCTGGTGGGGGCATCCCTGCTGGTGCAAGTGGTGCAGTCCAGGGGCAGGGGCAGGAGGCAGCACAGGTCACCGTGGAGGGGCCTGTGCATGTCGCTGTCCCTGAACCTGTGGGTGCACCACCTTGCACCAGCAGGGATGCCCCGTCCCAGGCCCGTCCGCAGGTAGAGGGGATGTCCATGTCATCTGACTCCCCTCCACCTGCGGACGAGGGGACCCCTGGCCGTGTGGAGAAGGTCCTGATTGGGGTCGCGATGCGCACGGCTGTGATTCGTGATGCCGTGCGTGCTTCCCAGGAGGAGCACGCACGTCATCACGAAGAGCACCGTGCCGACGTGGCCCAATTGGGATCGGCCATGTTCGGGGGTTTCCTGCATGTGTCGGCCAATCTGGCGGCCCTCTCCTCCTCTGTGGAGACTATACGCCAGTCGTTCTCCTTGCCGTCTTCCGGCCCAGATGCCACCAGGGCCCCCTGTGGACCTGCCCTGACCAATGCAGCCAGCTCGGTGGGGATCCCATCCCTGCCACAGTCGGGAGTCAGAGGTCCAGCAGGGGTGGACAACACAGCAACTGGACCCCAGCAGATGGAGGATGTGACGGCATCATCGGGCAGGGCACGTGCACGACGGCGTCGGTGGTTTCCATCATCCTGGATGCCGTCGTGCTGGCAGAGGCAGTGGCGTCGGAGGCAGCAGCAGGCTCGACGTGGGAGGCATCATGGCTCGGGGCCATCAAGATCAGAGGGGCAGGCATCGGCCGTAGGGCAGGAGAACCCTGGGATGGTAGTGTCTTCCGTGTGGGAGCAGTTGGTCCAGCGGATAGGTGCGGAGCGGCAGCGGGCGGAAGAGGAGCGGCTCACCATGGTCAGGGCGGAGTTCTCCATGCGTCGGGCGTTGAGGCGGGCTGAGTGCCTCGAGGAAGCTCGCAGGGAGTTTGAGGTGAACATGGGGTTATCCCTGCGAGACCTCGGGGCCAGGACAGAGTCCCGCCTCCAGGACATCGACATGGAGTTCGATGATGCCCTGGCCGGCAACATCACAGAGTGGCCGCAGGACTTGCCCGCTGCCATTGTATATAGTTATATAGATAGTGGTAGGTTTCCTTTAAATTATTTTTTTTTTATTTGGTTGCGATTGGACAATGCGCCACTTTTTTGTATATAGTTCAGTTTTTAGTTAGTTGACATAGTTAGGTTTCATTTGGTTGGGCTCATGGACCCGGGATTGTCTTGTAAATAGTTCTTCTATGGATTTTTTGATTTTTTGGATTTTTTTCATGGACATTCATCTTCTTTTTGTTGTTTTGCTTTGTGGTTTTTCTAATTTCATTTCCATTCTAGTTGATTTTCAATACATTTTTATTTTCATCCTTCAATGTGTCGTATCATCTCATTACTTTCATGCATGTCATGTTGGGTGTTTTAACATTCACTTGCAGCCATTGTGTGTGACAGACATGTGTTCATTTGCATTATTTACATTGGGTGTGTAACATGTAATTGCCTTTGATATGTGGGTGGATGTGATAGTTGGTTGGGCCTTTTGGCAGGGGAGGATGGCCATTACGGACATGATTGGGGATTGTTGGGACCCAGGTGCAGGGGGGCATAGATGGGACATGGGCGAGGGCCTGGTGGAGGGTGCCCCGCAATGCTGGGGGGTGGGGGTGGTGGGGGACATGAGTTGGACATGGGTGGGGGCCTGCTGGCAGGTGCCCCACAGTGCTGGGGCGTGGGGGTGGTGGGGGACATGAGTTGGACATGGGTGGGGGCCTGCTGGCAGGTGCCCCACAGTGCTGGGGGGTGGGGGGGTGGGGGACATGAGTTGGACATGGGTGGGGGCCTGCTGGCAGGTCCCCCTCAGTGCTGGGGGGTGGGGGTGGGGGGGGACATGAGTTGGACATGGGTGGGGGCCTGCTGGCAGGTGCCCCACAGTGCTGGGGGGTGGGGGTGGTGGGGGACATGAGTTGGACATGGGTGGGGGCCTGCTGGCAGGTGCCCCACAGTGCTGGGGGGTGGGGGTGGTGGGGGACATGAGTTGGTGTTCATTAGTTCAAGGAGACATGTGCCTTTGCTGGGGGGCATGCCCATGTTGGGTGGGCTGCCTGCGGGACATGACCAGGGATGCAGGGTAGTCCCCTGTGGTGTGGGCTGCCTGCAGGGGCCGTGGAGGGTGTACAGGGAACACCTGGGAGGACCCACACTGTCAAATCACATGTAGGACTCCCCGGCACCCCTGAAATACACGTACCCTGCTGAAATCGCGTGTAAAACTTCCCGCGCACCCCTGAAATACACGCGCCCAGGCTATTTGCGTGTAAAACTTCCCGCGCACCCCTGAAATACACGCGCCCAGGCTATTCGCGTGTGGAACTTCCCGCGCACCCCTGAAATACACGTACCCTGCTGTAATCGCGTGTAAAACTTCCCGCGCACCCCTGAAATACACGCGCCCAGGCTATTCACGTGTGGAACTTCCCGCGCACCCCTGAAATTCACGCGCCCAGGCTATTCGCGTGTGGAACTTCCCGCGCACCCCTGAAATACACGCGCCCAGGCTATTCGCGTGTGGAACTTCCCGCTCACCCCTGAAATACACGCGCCCAGGCTATTCGCGTGTGGAACTTCCCGCGCACCCCTGAAATACACGCGCCCAGGCCAATCGCATGTGGAACTTCTCACGCACCCCTGGAATACACGAAGCCCGCTCCCCCAGGCCCGATCGCGTTAGAAACTTCACGCGAACCCCTGAAATACACGTAGCCCGCTCCCCCAGGCCCGATCGCGTGAGAAACTTCACGCGAACCCCTGAAATACACATAGCCCGCTCCCCCAGGCCCGATCGCGTGAGAAACTTCACGCGAACCCCTGAAATACATTTAGCCCGCTTGCCGTGCTGGTACAGGGTTAGCGCAGCCCTTTGCGCTGGATTGGGGATTTTGATGGCTTTTCCCTGCGCGGAAGGCGTTCTTGGGGGCGTAACTGGCGCTGCTGCAAGGTCGCTGCGCCACTGTGCGCCACGGCTGGTTTTGGTGGCTGGAATCCATGAATACGCTGTGCGCGGAAATGGGTTTTGGCGCACGCGGCTGGCGCAGGGATTCGCACGCGCACACTGTGCGCCAGCCGCGTGCGCCACTTGTGCGCTGAATTCTATGAATTACCCCCTAAATGTGTTGTCAGGATTGTTTGCTGCATTTCTGTGAACTACTAACATTTGCAAACACAATGGGTTTGTACTGTGTAAGTAAATGTTGTCAACAATTGGTGGTAATTGAAATAGAATATTCATTGCTACATTTGCATAGCAACTTACACCAACTATATTTGAGAATTTAAATGGTCCAGGTAGTTCTGTATCTAACTGCTTTTTTTGGAGTTTGTCTTTCTTCTTTAAAGAAGTACCTGGTTTACTTTCTCTAATTGATTCTTTTTTGTTTGTGGTACTTGACGGAGTATTAGTTTCTTTTACTCTCTTTGGAGGATTTCCAGTGACATCCTGTTGCATTTCAGTTTGATTTAGTTTTCTTTTACAACGTTTTAGTTTTTGTGGAACAAAATATGTGTTTAGATGGGGAGTGTATAGTGAGCGAAGTCTATTATATTCTAAAATGCAAGGAATATCAGCGTTTACTTTTCTTGCATCAAAGTTGATTAGAAATAGACCGTCAAGTGTACGTAAGCGTGATAGTGCTACGTAGCTCATGCCTTCTTTAAAGACTGTGTTACCAATATCTATCATTGCTTTGTCTAGGGTAAGACCTTTTGATTTATGAATCGTGAATGCGTATGCAAGAGTTAGAGAAAATTGTTCTCTGCGTACATACATATCTTTGAAGAGAAGGAATCTAGCTGTTGAGCGTCCTATCCGTTTTACTTCTGAAAGTTTGTCAAAGAGTATATTGACAAACTGAATTTTGTTGTCACGTGGGTATGTTTGAAAGCCAACAACTGTACCCAGTGCTCCATTAACTAGTCCTTGGTCCACGTCAAGGTTACGTTTAAGCATTACTCTGCAATTTAAGGATAATTTTAACATCTTTTCTAAGCCTGCTGTGTTTGAGATTGATTTTTCTAAATTATTTAGTCTTGTTGTGGCTTGGTCACACATGGGTAGTGTCCTACCATGTACATCTAGTTTGTCTGTGGCGCTAATTTCCATTATTGGTTGCATTTCTTTACTTAGCATGATTTAATTGAATTTGAAACAGCTTGCAAGAGTTGGCATTAAGGCCATACAATTGACATTTTTGTGGGCTAATTGTTCCATAACATCTGTAGCACATGCATTATCGCCATAAAGTGCATTAATGTGCCGGGTTTTCAATGTTGCTTCTGCTTCTTTAGAAAGTATACCAACTCTCAAACTTTTTAAAATGTTGGCTTAAGTGAGATCTGTAGATTAGCGCATGTTTTCTGTTAATTCTCTGTATTGGAAATGTTGCCGAAGGTTGACATTTCCAATGCTGCCAACAGTTTTACGGCAGAGTTTGTGCCCTAATGTTTTAAAAATAGGTTCACCTTTTACTGGTGTTAATTGAAGCAGATCTCCAAAAACAATAATGTGTTTTCCTGCAAAGAGCTCTTCATAGTCTGTTTTGAGTACTTCTTGTAATCTGAGGTGAATCAAAGCTAACATCAGG
Source organism: Ambystoma mexicanum (assembly GCF_040938575.1). NCBI lineage: Eukaryota > Metazoa > Chordata > Amphibia > Caudata > Ambystomatidae > Ambystoma > Ambystoma mexicanum. The sequence goes on along the minus strand of NC_090933.1, from coordinate 457,507,797 downwards.
TTGGAGACCATGCTCACTTCATCTATTAGTAGCATTTTCATTTGTTTCAATACTCTGCATAATTCCATTGCAGCTTCTGCAGAAAGTTTGTAATAGTCTAATTTGTTCTGGTGTTCTACTGGTAATAGTAGTAATCGGTGTAATGTAACACCACCTATGTTGTAGGCAGCTAAACCTGTGGGGGCAGTGACAACAGCTGACAGTTTGTTGTTTGTCAATTGTTGAAGGAACTTACTAATGATTTTGATTAGGAATGTTTTGCCAGAACCAGCTTCACCACTGACGTACAGTAGTATAGGTTTATAATTATGGCAGGAACATTCTTTATTTTCATGTTTTACACCATGTGCAATTTGTTTTGTTATTTCTTGAAAAATGCTACTTTGCTCATTGTTTAGTTTTGATTGTAGTATAGTTAAGTCTTCCTTATCTTCATACTGACACATGGTGTTTTCTACTTCTATCATAGCTAATTCTGCCTCATTTGTTATTAGTGGTTCTCCCAGTGGTTCTTGGCTTCCTGTTACAGAAGGTTGACTACTGTCAGGAGTATACTTATCTAGTTGGGCTTGGAGTTCTTCTTCGTGTTGCTGTTCATTGTGCAACATTGTTTTGTACTGTGTAAAGTTTACATCAGTTATAGTGCTTTCATTTGCTTTGAAAGCATCCTCATATGAGTCATAGTTATCTAGTAATTGTTCTTCTTTTCTCCATGGTTTGAAGAGTTGTAGCAGGGACATGTAATATACTTCTTTATGTTGAGGAGTCTTCAATGACAATTTGATATGATTAATTAAATTTGGTTTAGTGAGTTTAACTAAGCTGCCTTCACAGTTTGTCACTCTATATTTACCTTTTTTTTCATCGGGTTTCATATTATTTTTGTATGTGTAATTTTGGGCTATTTGGTATAGACACATGTTTTCCAAAGTATTACTTCTGTTTGGGTAGTATGTGTCCAATAAATTGTTTTTTAAAATGTCTTGGCTGTTGGGATCATGTTTGGCTATTGTTTCTATATCTTCATATGATTTTAGAACTCTTTTTCTAGATTTAGCTGGACCAAGACTTAGCCATACTATATTTTCAGATTTACCATACAATGAAGTACCAGTTAAACGATCAGCTGCTTCATAAGATCCACATTCTCTATGGGTGAGCATTTTTATGCCCAAGCTGTATAATTTCTGAGATACTGTTTTATCTGATGACAGGTCATTCCAGAGGTCTTGGAGCTCTGATTTTTCTGTTTTAGTTAAGTATGCTGTGACATATCGTGCAACTGCAGTAGAATTGTCTGCAATGTACTGCACATCTATGTTTGCATTCCATAAGTGGGCAATGATTGCATTATAATCATTGATATATTTTTCTTCTTCTTTTCTTTTTATGTAATATGTATTTTTAGGTGACTTTCCTTTAACAGTATGTCTAACTGAAAACATGAGGTTGTTTACTTGACCTGTATTTGTAACTGGTCTAGGGAAACCAAATCGGCATTTGGTGTAGTATTTGCCTTTGTTTTTGTATTTGTGACGACAATATTTTCCACATTTGTGTCTTTGAAATTGTAAAATTTGTGCACAAAGATCACTATTTGTGGCTTCTGATGGAATTTGACAAGTGACATATTTTTCAATAAACTGTAAAACAGTGGCATCACTGTCTTGACCAAATTTAGGAGCATCTTTAATCCATAAAAGCATGTGGATATGTGGTGCTCCTCTGGCTTGGTATTCTTTTCTCCAAAAGAAGTGTTGCACTTCTCCAAGGGGAGGAACAGTTTTATTACAAATAAAATGTAGCATAGCAATGAAGCGATGGTGAAAATATCTTGAAACATTAACAGGATCCAAAGAACAAAGTTCTCCAGGTGTTAGAATATCTATTTTTTTTTGTTTTTATTTGATATGCGTAGGAAATCATGTAAATCTTCCCACGCATAATCTGCACAACTTAATGTAACAAACCAAGTGGGTGGGCCAAGGTTTCTGATCATACAACGTACATCTCCATGACGTCGAAACCAGTACTCTTTAGTACCACGCATATTTGCTAATAGATTAGTAATATTTGATTGTAAAACCTCATCCTTTTGTTGCACTTTCTCTAATAATTGTGTAGCTGTCATATTTTGAAAGTGTGATCCTGATTTTAATATGTGTGCAACTCTGTAACATAAAGTTGCTAGTTCACTTTCAAAGAGTAGGTGGAATATGTATTCCACATTTTGTCTAAATCTGGGATCTTCAGAATACATCCGTAATGAGCGGTATTCTGAAGCTGATATTTGAATAGGTCTATCATCATACCTTCCTCCTTTGCCGGTAGGAAAGAGTAGAGGAAAAGCACGTGCTTCTATACTTTTTTCCCATATACTGATTGGCGATCCTTTTGTTTGATGCATTTGGTAAGTTTCCAGTACATCTTGTACGGTGTCATTACAGTGCAAAGGATGAATTGTATACTGGTCTAAAGTATTTGATATTGTAGCAGGATCTAGTAGCTCAAATTGACCAGCTTCTTGTGTTTCTTGAATTATTTCAGTTGTATCTTTCAAGTTTTCTTCAATATTAATTTCTTTGTAATATTCATTATTCTCTTTGAGATATTGGAAGGCTTGTCTAACTTTATATAAATCTACCAGCTGTTGCCATATTTTTTGGTCTTTTGTAGGTACTCCATTTACTAATATAATTAAAGATTGGTGCATTGGACGTTGCAGTCCTAGAGTATGCACATTTTCTTTTAGATTTAATGGTAAATAAACTACTTTTCCACGAATGCCTTTTACCAATTCAGAGGGAGGTAATTTTGCTGTTTTTGGTTTAAGGCGTATTATTGCTTGAAACGGGTGTACTGTTTGAATTATGATGCTCTCATATAAATTAAGTTGTTGTAGAGGTTTTGGTACTGGGTATAATTCCAAATTATTTGTGATAGAACGTGAAGGAGTTTGGTTGTTGTCAAGTTTTGTGGTGCAATAACTGCAAAGTATTAAGGGCTCAGTTATTTCATATTTGTTTTCTGCTAGAAGGTAGAGAGCTAATTCAAACCATTTAGAATCTTCATTGTCTTCTATTTTGTATGATAGGTCCACAGTTTTTGTGTTACTTTTATAAAAAATTCTACGGCAACATACACATACATGGTTTGGTACTTCAGCTGATGTACTTTTAAATTTTAGTATTTCTTTTTTGTATGTGTTTAGCAAAAGGTTGCCATGTGTAGAATTGTTGTTTAATTGGTTTAAAGCTATTTCATTCTGTAAATGGCTTTCACTTCCAAAATATTTTTTCTGGGTATAGTGAATTTCTTCAAGTAGGTCTTTTGCTGTACCATGTAGAAGGATGCTATTTAACTTTGCTAGTGCTAAAGCAGGACTTTTAGCATAGTACAGTTTATAGACTAGATTTCTTATAGTTGAATGATGTGTTGATATCCTTTTGATATCATGGAAAGTGGTTTTACAAGTAGGTCCTGTAATGCAGGCCAATGAATGTCCTTGTAGTCCTGTGTACTTGCGCACTGGACAGGTATCTATATTTTGCAGTAATTTAATTTTGATGTTGTCTTTGCTTTTTACATATTTATTGAGGAATTAGTGTAAAGATTTGAAACATTGTTTGGGAATGTTACACATTGACCTGCATGGCCATTTGTACACTAGACGTTCTGATTCAGTTGAATGGAGGGGTAATTCTAAGTTTTCAGGGCATATTTTTGTAAGGAGTACTTCTTGTTCCATTATGGTATTATTCACTTTTTCATAACCTCGACCACTGCTATTTATGGCAATTGTATTACTTTGCTTTTGTTTGTACGCTTCTTCATTAAAATTTGGTTCTGTGCTCGTAGTGTGATTCCATTCACCTCTGCAGATACTTAAGAAGTTCTTTCTGTTGACATTTCGCTTATTGAGAAGTTTTTTTTGTAATTTCGTTATTAGTTTTGTTAGTGGTTTCATTTTGTTTAACAGTAAAATAAATAAATTTCTTTTGAGAAGAATTGCACTGTCCATCAATGCTTCTAAGATTAATTTCCTACGATAGGTTTTAAGCTTTGAACCTGATTTCTCTCCTGTTTTTATAAGATTTTGAAGGACTTTGTGACGGTATATTTTGGCTAAAATACTTTTCTTGGTATGCTTACTTTGCACTATATTAAAATTTGAAGAAGTAGTTTTATCTGTACTGATAGCTGATTTTCTGTTAATTGTTTTTTGGTTTGTTTTACATTTTGATAGAGGAAGCGAAGTTGTTGTACTTGAAACTTCTTGTGTTTCATTAAATGATTGTATTAGCTGTTTTGTTTCAACTTTTTTTACAAATTCTGCTAGAGATGGATGCTTATGTTGGACTCCTTTATTTTCATTTGCTCTAATTTTGCGTTGCTTTCTACGGAGTTGTCTTTTGGTAGGCATTCTTTAGGGTCTATTGAAAAAAATAAAGAAGATATGGGTTGGGGTGTTCTGGAATGTATGTGTGCTGTGTGCATGAGTGTTTGAGTAAGATGAAAAAGATGTATGTAATGGTGTGTGATTGTGTATTGGGAACTAAAACTAGTAGGGATAGGTATTCTTGAATTTATGTGTCACTAAACTGGGGTTCAGATGACAAAAAAAAAGTAAGCTAGTGGTGTGGAAAAGTACAAATAGTAAATCTAATGTATACAATTAAAACAGTTGTTTGTTCTATAATATGAAAATTGTAGTGGTTCAGTTGGCTAATTTGTGTGTCCAAAAATAGAAATTTGTGGGCCATTCTGGTTGTAAATCGCTGTTTACGACATGGAAATTTTTGGACAAAATGGTACTAAATCTCTATTTTAAGAAACCAAAATAGCTGGTATTAATGTTATAGTATATTCGATTAGTAATATAAATATTATGGTGATATTTTACTTACTTTTTTTTTTAAATTAACAGGTAACTTCTTAGTTTTTCTTTCTTCTTCGAATTCGGCTGCTTCTTTTCAGGAAACTGGTCTTCACTGCAACTGTAAAAGCTTCAAATTAGTAACTTTGTTTGTATATAGCACTGTTTTTAATTTAGATATTGATTTTTTTAATTGAAATCCTCAGTGCCTTCTGTAAAACCATTAAACTAATTTATTTACATAAGATACATTTCATTAGTTCAGTGTATATGATATGTACTTAATGAACAAATTGTATTGAATGACTAACTGTAGCAAAAATAAAATATCTTTACTATGTCTTGTGAAATTTATAATATATTAGTGAATACCACTATTTCTGTTAGTAAACTGTTCTAGGTAATAGCGCCTCAATGTCATGTCTAATTTAAAGTAATTAAGTCAATAAATAAATAAAAACAAAAAATATGAAATTGTATAAGTATTTTTATAAAGGTTTAAACATAGATTGTGTTTGCATGCAATTTTCTTTGAATATATGTAGTCTATATATTTCATTTAAAAAATGTTAGTTTAACATGATTTGAGTGTGTGTGTTTAAAGAAAGTAAAAAGTATAAACGTGTATAAGTGGTAGTTGATTTTAGGAAATTGAAAAAAAAGTACAGTAAATTCATTTAACAGATTTTACAAGGTAAAAGTCTGTTTGAAAATGTGGTCATCTACCATAGCTCTCAAGTCACACGCTTTTGGCGGGTGTCACACGCCTTGTAAAGGGCAGACTCACCCGCCAAGCCTCCTGGACGCCCATTCATTCCAATGGGCGTCTCACCCGCTAAAAACAAAATCGGGTGATTTCACCCGCCTGTAAAACAAAAATGGTTGAGAGCTATGTCATGTACTATACAGAAAATATGCATACCTGAAGTTTGTGTTCATGCATATGGATATGCGTGGAGCTGCAAGTAGAAATCTTGAAGACTTGTACAGTATTTGTGGTAGATGCTGCTTGCCAATGATATGACACTTGTACTCAGAGAGATTCAGAGTACATTTGCAGTGCTGATCTATGATGATGCAGTTAGATGTAGAGGTCTTGAATGTGATTGGTGCATGGTCATGTGATTTTTGAGGTACATCCAATGAGGGAATGGCAGAGAGAGTGTAGTGGAAATGGTAGAAGGGTTGTTCATGTTACGATATGTCCGCGGACATGGCGGTAGTTCCAGGACATCGGGAGTTACATCCGGGGATTTTTGGGTTCAGAAGTCATGCAAATGAGAATAAGCACTGAAAGGGATTGGTCAGGAAAGTTTGGTGGGTGTGTTGTGCCAGGAGAGATTTTTTGAGATACTCTTTTTGCTGAGAGAACAAAAGATAGCTATGGCTGTGTGTTTCAGATTTTAGGAGATTCGTGGATACATTGGTTGAAGGTGCATGCAGAAAGCTGTGGAGTAGCTGTAGATCTTGGATTCCCACATGTGGAAGTACACTAGCATGGAGTACGTGGAATGAAGTGGTTGGACTTGCTACCTCTCTGTGCTACTTTGGAGACAGAGCAACATCCAGACATAATTGTAATTCATTGTGGAGGGAACAGTTTAGGGCATGTGACTGGAATTTGTTTGCAATTTGCTATGAAAGAAGGACTGAGGAAGGTTATGGACATGTTTCCTAATTCGCAAGTGATATTTTCACGGATTGCGCAGAGACAAATGTGGCTTCGTTCTTCTTCATTTGGTCCACAAATGGAAAAAGCAAGGCGCAATGTTAATAAGGCTGTTTGTGGCTTTCTAAGAGATTTTGGCATGTCTTCTTTTCACAATGAAAATATTATGTTTTGTAGTACATACATTTTTCGCAGAGATGGAGTCCATCTTACTTATGCTGGCAATCAGATTTTTCTGAGAAATGTACAAAATGCATTGCGACCTTTTTTGGAATTACAACAACGATTTTGAAGTAGATGTTAAGCATTTACAATTTTTGACTTACAAACACCACCCAAAGGCTCTTTTCAGAGCCACCACTTCTTTCCAGAGAAAATTACAATGTTTGTGATGGAGTAGTAACCCAATTTTTTTAATGTTTGCGAACTGTTCGCGGACTTCTAAAAAATACAAAGAGCCCTGCTTCATTTATTTTCACTTCTATTTTTTAACTGGGAAAGGCGGCTCTGAAAAGAGCCTTTTTTTTTTTGATTTTTGTAATTTTGTATTTTTTTTGGTTTTTCAGACACGACACAGTAGGAGAGGAGGGTAAAGGAGGGTAAAGGGGGGGACACCAACCACAGGGATAAGAAAGGGCGAGCTGAGAGAGGAAGATGTAGAGTGGGTTTTATTTCGGTAGTGAGCAGGTCTTCTCGTGCTCTGAGACGATAGTCTCGAAAGCACTCCGAAGTCGCTCCCCCCTGCAGAGTACTGTGTCACAGTACATACACACAACTGTGACCCTCGAAAGGTAAGGGTCATCAGCATTCTGTATGGCCTGTGAGGCAGCTTCAGAAAGACGCTGTCCCACAGAGGTGGCCTTTGTGGTGACAGGATCAGAAACAGAGGATGAAGTAGAGGAAATCAACCTGCTACGTTCTTCGCAAGGTACAACCCTGCGAATAGCCCCAGAGTGAAATGACCTCAGGTGTCGCTTCATAGTAGTGGTCCCAAAGCTGTAGTTACCGTGCTTCCCACGACTGAGTATCATTTTGCACTCATTGCAGGTAACATGGTTTGCACGAGCCTTAGGACCATTCCCATGAATGGTAAATAACCGCCACACCCAAGACTCACGCCTAGTGCGGGTAGTAGGGATTTCCTCTACCTCATTCTCATCATCCTCTTCTTGCTCCTCCGCATCCTCACTCCTGTTCCCCTCTTCAGGCTCTTGGGGAGGTGGTGGTGGTGGAGGGGGTGGTGGTGGTGCTGAAGCAGGTGCAGCACCAAGTGGCAGTTCAGCAGCCAAGGATGCCATGTCGATGATGGTGTAGTCTGCAGGTGGCAGCAAAAATCACTGTGTTCTGAAGAATAGCCAGAAACACAATGGGAATAAGCTCTTGGGCGTGGTCTTTTATAGGGGTGCTTGTGCGCGGTCCGCGGACATGCGCACTGTGCGCGGACAGATCGAACCCAAAAAAAGGATCGGAAAGTTTCAAAACGTATATAGAAAGTCAAGATTGCTATGTGGGACTTGTGGCATGGTGAGATTTTATTGAAAAATATTATGGATTAACTGAAAATGTACTTTTAAATTGTTCGGGGACACGAACAGTGTCCGCATTTCAGGACACACGATGAGCGTGGGCGCGGTCATATGATCTGTTTGCGAACTAGTCCGCGAAGGAAGCGCCTGTCCGCAGGACACCACGTGCACGGAGATTGGTTAGCGCATGCGCATTGATGTCCTACGGACACTGTTCGGGTTCTGAAGTAATTAAAAGTGCCTCACACGTGAAACGAATATTTCAGGACACCGCGTGTGTTCTTAGAACAGTTTAAACTTGGTAGCGAACAGTAAGGACAGATATAGGGCCTCATTACACGGAAGTCGGTGATCCAGGGTGCTATTAGCACCCTGGACCATGCCGGTAAATTACCGGCACCGCCTTGGCGGAAAGGGGATTTACCGCCCCATTCCAAGGTTGGTGGGGCGGTAAATCCCCCTTCCGCCATTGCCCTTCCCCATTCCCATTTCTGCCACATAGGGCTCTATGGGAATGGGGAAGGCGCTAATTACGGCACCGCAATTTTGCGGTGCCGTAATTAGCTCCGAGGTCCCTTAGCGGGTTGGTTTTTAACGCCTGCAAAAAGCAGGCGTTAAAGCACCAACCCGCTAAGGGACCTCGTGGTAAGGCGGTAATGGTTAACGGTCACCGTTACCATTAACGGTGGCCGTTAACCATTACCGCCTTCCCTGTAATGAGGCCCATAGTGTTCTTCAGGACACGTGTAATTTAGTTTATGTAGGAACATTTCAGGACACCAATTGTGTTCTTAGAACACTTTCAATTGGGTAGCGAACACTACGAACAGTTGTACTGTTGTTCATGACACATCATTTTCGTGTATTTAGGAACATTTCAGGACAGCAATTGTGTTCTTAGGACAGTTTTAAGTTGATAGCGAACATTAAGGACAGATATAGTGTTCTTTAGAACACTTTAATTTTTGTTTCTTTACGAACATTTCAGGACACCACGTGTGTTCTTAGAACAGTTTCAACTTGCTAGCGAACAGTACGAACAGGTGTGGTGTTCTTAAGGACACCTCCATTTTCGTTTATGTACGAACATTTCAGAACACTCGCACTGTCCGCGGACACTTTTATTGTTTTTTAAAAAAAAAACGGAAACTGTTCACAATACAATATAAAAATTAAACTTTATTTAACATATATTAATAATTTATGACAGAGAAGGTGAGGCAGAAACAGAAACAAAAACAGGAGAATTTGGGGTTTCAACATGATTGGTATTAGGTGAGGAAGGGATGGAAATCTCATCAAAACGTTTTGGATTATGGAAAGGGTTTGGGGATAATTGACTGGGATATGGTGAGGAGGGACAAGTACATGTGGGGCAATGGTATGACATTTTTGTTTTAAAATGATCTTCAAGAAAAGTTTTTAAATTATTAATATTGGTCAACAGTAAATCAATTTTTTCTTTTATATTGTCAAGCATGTTTTCCATAACAGCTTCTTCAGAGGTAGTTTCTATTTTGTTATGCTCTGTATAAAAAAAATATATATATGTTAAATGTATACAAAATAATAATATTTAAATGGTTTATATTATAAAGTGTTTACCATAAGTTTCTCTATCTTGTGACATTTCTTCATGTGGGAAATTGTTCTCTAGCCATTCCAGAGTACTAGACATTTCTGTGAGAAAAAAAAAGAAAAGATAATATATTTTTTAATCTAATACAGAAAGTTTATAAATATATGAGTAACATGAAGTACACTTACTATTTCTGGTAAGATAAATCCTATGTATTCAGTGGGTCTGGTCTTGTTCTCAGTTCTGTTGTGTCTGTGAGGTAATTATGTTGGAAGCCAATTTATGTTCTTGTGGTATATTCCATTTCAGAACATATTGCATTTAATTGAATGGTTAGTGTGTTACATATATGGGTTAGATTTCTTATGTATTACTAATTATAATGTGTTTGTATGCTGCTTTTTGAATTTGTTAAATGTTCTTATATTATGATATAACAATCAAACATACCCCCCCAAAGTTTTTAGTTAGTGGTACTGTTCTCCGAACATGTCCGCGAACATTAAATAATTTCGCGGACATCAAGTTCATAAGAAGAGATCTAGTCAGTTCCATATGACATGTGTATAAAGTGAAAGTCATTATTGTTAAGTTTTGCTACTAAAAACCTATGAAATTCCGTGAAAAAACTTTGTTAAAGGGACGTTATGGTTAAGTTGCGCTACTAAAAACCTATGAAATTCAGTGAAAAAAACTTTGTTAAAGGGACATTATGGTTAAGTTGCGCTACTAAAAACCTATGAAATTCAGTGAAAAAAACTTTGTTAAAGGGACGTTATGGTTAAGTTGCGGTACTAAAAACCTATGAAATTCAGTGAAAAAAACTTTGTTAAAGGGACTTTATGGTTAAGTTGTGCTACTAAAAACCTATGAAATTCAGTGAAAAAAACTTTGTTAAAGGGACGTTATGGTTAAGTTGTGCTACTAAAAACCTATGAAATTCAGTGAAAAAACTTTGTTAAAGGGACGTTATGGTTCCAAGTAAAACCGAAAAACCCTTGAAATTCGCCAGTTATGGTAAGCTAAGCAACCATAACTCGCGCCACCACCGTGCACTGCTAAGACTAACACCCAGGACATCAAAGATGACATCACAAATGTCATTGATGACATATATATATATACACATATCAATGATATGTATGTATTGCACCTTTTCGTATTTCATGGGTACCATATTTACAGAATCAATAAAGGTTTTGTTAGCATCACATCATTCACTGGGCTAAGGTTTTACATCTGGGTGTGGGGACACATGGGAAAAGGCTAGCATTTAAAACGTAAGGTAGAACCAGGTTGGTGTATACATTAGCATAGACAAGAGTCTGCAGCATTCTACTTATAATCAGACTTGTGCACATGCTTAAAGGTTAAACAATTACTTCAAACAAGATTTCATTAATAAGGGTAGTACTTATTACCTTAAAAGACCCGTACATATTGCAACACTTAATTGTCTACTTATGTATTTATCGGAAGTCATATTGTACATAGGGATATCACACATTGCTTTTAAATATTGTGCAGCAACAATAACCCTTGAGTAGCAATGGCAAGTTCGAATATACATATATTTGATAACTTCACATGTGGGTGTTCTGAGATGGGTGAGGGTCGTCACATTTTAATATGAACAATCAACCTTTTGGACTTGTGGCTATTTTATCGTTCTTACAGATGGCTTTGCAGCATGGGTAAGACTGGGTGGCACACGGGCTTAACATATATGCCTGGAACTTCAAACGGGGAACAGGGTTGGGGTTATTCACAACATATATTATGGATGCATGGGTCTGTGAGAAGACAGGGCATGTTTTATAGAGGCAGTTTTGTTTCTCTCAGACCCCAGCTTTTGGTCCGGTCAACATTAGGTCAATGTTGTACTGCGGAAGGTGAAAGATACAATGTTTGTAATGTAGCTTCTTCACGCCTATTCTCCCGTGAGAACAGGCCGTCAGCTGAGCGGCCATGTGGAGGAGGGTGGGGGAAGTGCTGGCTCGCTGTGTGCAGTCGGGGGGGGGAAAGCTGTAGCCCTGCAGGCCGTTTGTGCTACTGAGGCCTACATTGTTATGTTCAAAATGGAGTCTAGGTGTATGATAAAATGGAGTCTGTATCACGCTACAGAGTGAGCCGTGCAGTCCCATGCGTCGGCCCACAGCCATCCCACATCCTGGGCCCAGGTGCATAGATGGCTGTCAGCGAGTCATAAGCCCCATGCAGATGAGAAATGTAGGGGTAGGGTGGTCTTATAGACCTTTCCTACCATACAATGTCTACACTCTCTCTCAGCCCCCATTCCCATATGTAGAACTACTGCTAAGAACACAATACACTGAAGTGAGGATGAGGCCAGAGGGAGCAGATTGATTAATATTCCTGGAAGTGGGAACTACATAAATAGAAAGATCAAATCCAGGGCTATGGAAGGGTGCTGTGAGTCTAGAGAGAGGAGGCTTCACCAGAACTTGCATGTGTTTGTATTTATTTGTATTTATTTGAAGAATAAAAAGGACTCTTGTACATTAAGATACATATGAGAACAAGAAGTAAGCCAGTTCATGATGGTGTAAACATATTAGGACATATTCCAGGGACTAAACTAAACAACTGTATATTTAAAAATAGGTCACTTACAAAGGTAACATTAACCCAAAGAAGAGTGCGGGGGGGGGGGGGGCTTCAAAGTAAACAGCAGTACTTATGAAATATACACAATTACATTATTATGGAATGTTTCTCTTTAAAACCGAAGTGTTAGGGAGTTGTACACAAGTTGTTGTCTGTGTGATCTTGGATAAGCCCACCTTAGGTGACAGGGCTGTACCCCTTAGGTTTAGACTGAACAACTCAAAGGTTTGTTCGCAATATTTGAGCAGCCAGGCTTGGTATAGGAGGGAGATGGGCTGTAGTGAGGCACACAGTACCTAGAGCATATAATTGGTTAAATGAAACACTGACACACTAGCAGTTATATAAAAAATAGTCCTTTATTTTATCTATACTAAGTCTTTAGAGATAAGTCAGGTAAGTACTATTCACACAGTAATATCATGGTAGAATTAAAGGAAGCACACTTTAAATCAAATGTAAAGCAAAACATCCAGCGTGCGCATGGTATCGGCCCCACCGTGGGCTCTCAGGCTGCACGTTCAATGCCATATACATTGATTTTCTTATTGATGGAATATACTCAGCTGCTACTCACCATCACTGAAGCCAGAGAAAGGAAGAATCTCATGTGGATGGGCAACAGAATGTGTGTATCTCTAGAGGTGGCCAAAAAAACAGTGCAATGTAGAACGGAATTCCAATCATTTCGTCTGGTTCTTAAGCAACTTAATGTTGGATATGGCCTTATCACCCGTGCTCCTTCAAGGTCACCTTCAATGGTAAAACATCTGTGTTTGATGATCTGGCGTACCTCAAAATGTTTATACAATAGCTTAAATCTGATCGCATAGATACATCACACCATCAATCCTACCAGCATATGTCTACTGAAACTGAAGTTATTTTTTCCTCTTTTTCCTGCACGCTTGAGTTTTGCAGGGTTTAATCATTTGTTCTTTAACGATTCTATATAGGTGGACAGTGGCTTTGGTACCGGCTCATCCCCTTGGCCTAAAAAATGAATGGAGCAAGCCTCTGGAGTAATCGTGAAATATAAATATTTTGCACCCTATCTTAAAGCAAAAAAGTACAGAGCCTTCATCTCCCATATAAAAAATTATAGTGGTACTATTGTCAATGATACTGATGCGATTCTTGAAGTCTTTAAAACAGTTCATGGCAATCCCTATCCATCTGGCTTAGTTTACCCTTCTACTGAACTTAAATCCGTCTTTGACAACACCAGCAGATACTCTTACCCTGATGTGTATCTTCAACCTTTAGAAAATAAAATCACTACAGATGAGATTACTCAAGCTATCAAACACGTAAAGAGAAGGCTCCAGGTCCCAACGGGTTATCCATTGAATTTTTTAATCACTTTTATCAGGTCTTAAAACCAAAGCTTGTATTTCTCTGATAGGGGATCTTCATCTGGCTCCTTTGCAGAGGCACTATTAATTCTCTTCCCAAAATCTCAGAAAGACAGCGATCTCCCCAAAAACTATAGACCCATCTCCCGTATTAATGTTGATTGTAAAATCTTTGCCAAAATTCTCGCCACAGCAGGATTGAAGCTTCCTTCCTAGGTTAATCAAATCTGATCAGGTAGGGTTTATTAAGGGGAGGAATATTGCATTCAATGTTAGAGTGTTATTTAAAAAGGACAGAGATGGTTATGCTGCTGTTGCGTTGGATACTGAGAAGGCCTCTGATAAACTTGACTGGAAATATCTTTTCCATGCACTTCAATGGCTTGGATTTGGCGACGGCGTTATTTCACTTGTCAGGCTTATGTATTCAAATCCTTGTGCTTTTTCTCTCTTAAGAGGGGAGCTAGACAAGTGTGCCCTTTATCCCCTATATTATATGTCCTCTCTCGTAAACCCATAGTAGAATTTATAAGAAAGGATTTACATACTCTGGGTATCAAAAGTGTCAATCATGAAACCAAGGTCCCAGCATATGCTGATGATAGACTTATATTTCCTAAAAATCCCCAAATTACTATCCCTAACTTACTTAATAAGTTAGACCTGTTGTCTTCTGTATCGGGATATAAACATAACAAGGAGAAGTGTGAGGTTCTATCCCTTAACTCTTTTTGTCTTAAACAAAAGATCAATCCTCTGCGTCTTAAGTAGTGTAACAACTCTCTCAAATATTTTCAATTACAATTTACATCATTGGTTAGTAGTAAAATTAAATGCAACACAGAGATCTTGCTTGGTCGGATGAATGATCTGACGTTAAGTTAGTCCCCTTTATACTTGTCCTGGTGCGGTCGCCTATTAAAATGATACTATCTCATATTATTCAGTATTATCTACAGTTGCTCACAGTTCCCCTACCCTCCTCCCTTTTCAAATCCAGTAACTCTACCTTGATCACTTTTGTAATCTAAGAAGAATAAAACAAATTCTCTTTTTAAACTTACAGTATCTTCTGAAAATGGTGTGGTGAGTTTTCCAGAATTCAAATGTTATCATAGTGCATTTTCACTGAAACAAGTGCACATGTGGTTCTCTCCTATTAACAATAGTGATGTCCCTACTTGGTTCACCCTAGAAAAGCACATGGTTTCCACAAATAGTTTAGATGATGGGATGTACATCTTGGGTCACTTTTTATCCAGACGTTTGGGCCCCATCAAAGCTTCCTGCAATGCCCTATGTGCATTTCTCCTCCTTTGCACATTTACCTCCCATTATTTCTCACCATATCTGTGGCATAATAAGTCAATTACTAATGCTGGTAGAACTATGTGTTGGAGGCTATGGCTAAACAGGGTTATCAGGTGTATCCACAACATTTTTCAGGGACTTAATTTGACCTCCTTTCATGATCTCAAAGATCCATTTTCTCACCCGATGGCAGACTTTCACTTCTACAATAAAGTAATGAATGCTTGCCTTGATACTTTTAATTTACATATTAACTAATGTAAGAGCCTGTGTGAACGTGCCAAAGCGCAGGATTGCATTAACACAGTAGGACCACTATGTATCCTAAGGTAACAGCTCCCTCTAGTGGTGACAACAGGTGAAGCTACTTCATCGGAGAAAAATAACATACATCTCGCCTTTTATTATATTGTTGAACTAATCCTGATCCCCTGACATTGCATTCTTTGACAATGGCTTACTATACAAATGCTGCTAAATTGTATAAACTATTAGCACCCTGGGTGGGGGAGTCTCTGATCAGGTGGCTAGGAATGCAGACTGACACTACCAGTGAAAGCCTGCGTTCCAAGCCACCTGATGGCTTGCTCCCCTTCCCGCCAACTTCTCCTGCCAACCCTTTTTTTTTGTTGTTCCCCGATGCCACTTTCCTGATTGCGGTGGTGGATATCTGCTGCTGCATGTCCTTTCTCTGTGTGACCGCCATGGAAATGGAAGAGGCCTCTGTACGAAGCCCAGCCTTCCAATTCCCCGGTGGCCATATTGGTATAGTATTTTCTCTCCGAGAACGGGACGGCATGAGGCATTCCGTTCACAGAGAGAAAATATATATTTTTTTAACCAATTAGCACCCGTGTAGCGCACTACGTGGGTGGTAATGGCAATATGGGTAACAGCCTGCCACCCTCGTTAAGGGACCACATGTTGGGCCTGCCACCTAGGTGCATATCGCCTCATTATTACAGAGTAGACTGCCAATCATGAAGTGGGCTTTTGAAACCCAATCGGATGATGACTCTGGGGTAGTGTTTGATGATGAAACTTGGATCCGAATTTGGTCTTAAGTGAAACATACATCCACCTTGCCAATAGCTCTCAGAATATCTTCGTTTTCATACACAGAACATTTCTCACTCCAATGAAAATATATAAGTCTGACCGAACTGTTGATGGGATGTGTTGGTCATGTAAGACTTTAGACAGTACCTTTAAGCACATGTTCTTTGAATGCTCCTATGTTCATAAATTCTGGTCAGATGTCTGGTTGCAGCTAAGAAAACATTTTTTTAAATCAACACACCTCAATTTATTGGATAAACATGACTGTAAATGGTTGTAGTTCTCTAACTACCTATATCATCACAACATGTCTGCACATAGTTCATGCATTTATTTGGGACATACAACCCCGGCGTTAACCAATGGCGCTATTAGGTGAAATGGGGAATTACCACCCCATTCCAAGGTTGGCAGGGCGGTAATTCCCCATTTACCATTGGCCCTTCCCCATTCCCATTTTTGCCCCATAGGGCTCAATGGGAAAGCGGAAGGCGGTAATTACGGTACCGCAAATTGCGATAGCGTAATTACCTTCAAGGTCCCTTTGTGGGTCCCTACCTTAACGGCTGGTCCAGACCAGCCGTTAAGGTTGGGAGCCGCAAAGGGACGGCTGGTCCAGACCAGCCGTTAAGGTCGGGAGCCGCAAAGGGACCTCGTAGTAAGGCATTAAGGGGTTAACGGCGCCGCAACCTTTTACGGCGCCGTTAACCCCTTAACCCCTGGGTCGTAATGACCCCCAAAGTCTGTTCCCTAAAATGTATTTTGTTTACCATATGCTTAGCTCATTGAATGCGATTGGTTCACCATGCTTTATACAGTACTCTCTTCTACCATTTCCCCGCCTGTCTGTCTGCCTTGTCTGTTTTTCCCCGCCTGTGTTTCAAATTGTGTGTCAATATTTTAGTTCAGTATGGAGTTTCATTTAGCTATGCCTCTTTTAGTATAGTTCATTGGTATAGTCCGATGTTGTTTTTCTATTTCATTATTCTCTTAACTCAGTTTTAAAACCATGTTTTTCTATGAATGTCCACTCCAGGTTATGTACAAATCCTTATATTACTGCAAGTTATAGTATACAGTGGGCCTCATTACGAGGTTGGAGGTAGCCTTGCCGGTAAGAGCGGCAAGGCTACCTCCATACTGGCATGAAAGTCTGGCACCCGCGAATGGGCAATTACTGGGGTATTCCAAACCCGCCAGACCTGGTAATTGCCCTTTCGCGGGTGCCGGTGCCGTTAGATCCCCATTCACATTTCAGCCACATAGGGCTCAATGGGAATGGGGATGCCTGTAGCACCGGCACCATTCACAACGAAGCCTGTGCTACAGGCATGCTGTGCTCGCGGGTGCCTTTCATTCCGCCAGGGCAGACCTGGCTGAATGAAAGGCACCCACGGCACAACTCAGAGTTTGCCTGTCCGGTAACAACTGGACCGGCAAGCATACCAGTACCGTTGTTACCAGACCGGCAACATCGTAATGAGGCCCACAGTGTCTTCAATCCAAACAATTTAAATACAAATATATTTTAGACGAAAACAATAATAAAGGAGGTATATTGCCATAAGTATAAAAAACGCTCCATAATGAATGAGTACGTATCATAGGAATAACTATGCCTACAAATGCAAAGAAAAATATCTGGAAACCAACATATCTACGTGACTATAAGAAATATAATGCAAGATAATGCCATAGATGAAATACTATTATAACTAAAAAGAGGTCATCTTAACAATAAGACTCTGGGCCATTTTACCTCCAGTATGCAAGATTGCTAATTGGAGCAGCAAGCATTCACATTTGAGGGTGGGTACTGACTTGCGTCTCATAGTGAGCAAAGCCCTGGGCGGGCCAGCTGAATGGTCCTTGGCCTTTAATGGAGTTTCATTGGGTTAACTATAGTGGGATGGCGTAAACCAGCCTCTTTCAACTGTCTCTGCTTCAGCTGCAGTTACATCCTCCAGTTATCAGTGAACAGCGGGGTTACCTTCGGTCCCTTTGTAAAGTTAGCATACAAGAGGGGGCAAAGAGGGGGTGCTTAATTCTCATCAACTGCTGGATAGAGAGGTATGACACTTCTAATGCATGTTCTGATCTAATTTTGGTGGATTTGGTGGTGATCAGGGGTAAATAACTAATTGTAACCATTTCTGTACATGGATTAGTTGTCTAATCAACAACAAATACACTGCCTTTGATGTTACATTTGAGAAAGGTAGGTACCTGTACTTTTGAGGTTAGGTGCAAGATGTACTAATTTTACAAATAAATAAATAAGAATGTAATAATCAATCGGTGTATTAATTTCTTATTTTAAGTTTGTCGAAATGTTCAGATCATTTCGAATTATTAAATAGTGGTTTGAAATTAACAATGAGGCATGCTTTTTCACAGACTATGGCGCTAAGAATCACACTTCTTGTGGGCCTGTTCACAGAAAAATGTGTCAATACAGAATTGGCATCAGCAACAAACACACGTTGTCGCAGAGTTGAAATGAAGCTTACTAGAAGAAACAATTAATGCAGATAAGCAAAATTTGTCCAAACTCCGAAAGAGCCCCACCAGTTTGGTGAAATTCATTGTTGCAAACCCGAGATTTTAAATAAACCACTTTAAAAAAAAAAAATATGTCCGATCAAAATATGCATTTTGAAGGATTAACGCTCAATCAGTGAGAATTTTACACATGAACTGCAGTCATTCTACAATGGTTTTGTCTGGCAATTAGATGTGTGCATGTTGTGAACAATGCTACAACATGGTCAGAAGTTAGTAGGAATAAATATTAAGACATACATTAATAGTTAGCTTGCATAGGAAGGGTATTACGAATTGCAATTTCATAAATTATTTTTACCGCATTGTTTGCCACTTTTTATTTTTACCACAAACATATAGATGGTAAGTTGGGGTAAGGTAAATAATAAGGTAGGGCATAGTGGAGAAGAATGCAGAGCGCAGGGAGTCTGCCGCTGCTGTTTGTGGAAAATAAAGTGGCAAAATCAGGCAAAAGAAATTCAGCGAACTTGCCTTTCATCAAAAGAATAACCAGTAAACGTTTATAGCGCCGCAGGAAGGATGCCAAGAAGTAAAGCTGATTATGTACAGATTTTAATGTGTGTAAAATGTGATTAATTGTGAGAATATATTTCGAGATGTCATTTATATTGACATTTCTGTACCTTGGCTTTAAGCAGAAGCAAGTTTGAGCACCGGCACCGTTCATACCATGCCGCTGAATTACGAGTTCTGCTTGCGGGTGTCTGACAGCCCGCCAGGTCTGACCTAGCGGAGTTCTGCTTGAGGGTGACTGACAGCCCGCCAGGTCTGACCTAGCGGGCTGTGCGGCACCTTATAGTCAAAAGTTCCCAAATATGATTAGAGTGGAAGGGAAAAGATGTGTACATATGCATTCAGCCACATAACATCATATGGAATTGCATAGCAAAGCCTAACAACATCATTCAAGATTATGTAGCAATGTAGAATAACAAAAGAGACTGCAGCATCATTTCTTACTATGCATAGCAGCAATTCTATATAGTAGCATGGTTCAAGGTCATATTTCAACCATGTGTATCCTACTGGAAACTAATGCCAGTGGTGGCAATCCCTCTCCCTCCTCCCACCATATAAAACCTCGCTTCTTGCATTTGTGTGTAAGGATTTAAAGGAAATTCTGCCCGTTGCGTTTTTACTAGTGTCAGTCACATGGTGCCAAGGTGAGCTTACACGATATAGCATGTAATACTGCTAATTTTATTTGTCATGTGTTAGCATGTGCCACACAGTTCGAGCATAAATTCAACCCCTCGGATTTTAGAGAGTTCAAGCAAGTTGTTCTTTTCAGGCTTATCCTGAGGTTTGAGCTAAGTGGTTCATCCTTTCCTGCCCTCGTGTCTATATAAATGAGAATGTGGGGAACTCGGGACATTCGCCAGTCGGCCTTTTGAAGGGAAAAAAGCAAATCTACAAAAATCTAGTTCGGATCTAGTGCAATATAATAGCACAAATCAGGGAGTTTGCATGGTGTAAATATGTATGAATTTCAGCTGAAAAATATGAACATATTTACCATACGGTGTCATTGTAACGAGTAAGGGCAGCAGAGATTGCGGGGGTGTCCCCAGGCTCTTATTCGCTACAATGGCATCAGGGTTTGCAGTGGTGTCCCCTGCTTACCCATGAATATATTAAAACATTAAAAAAATCAAAGAAGGACACTACAGCACCTGTTCACGTCAGAGAACCTGTGTCGCAGGAGAGGAGACGGAGGGCAGCTTCCAAGTGTTGCGCATTAAACATTGAAAGTGGGGAGGAGGTACAGGTGGGCGATGGGGTTTTAGGGGTGTCATGACAGATAAGTTAGTGCCAGAAATGATCGTAAAGAAAATGTTTACTTTCGGTCAAAAACGCTAACGGTCATTTTGGCCGCGAA
Source organism: Ambystoma mexicanum (assembly GCF_040938575.1). Classification (NCBI taxonomy): domain Eukaryota; kingdom Metazoa; phylum Chordata; class Amphibia; order Caudata; family Ambystomatidae; genus Ambystoma; species Ambystoma mexicanum. Next base: position 457,487,350 of record NC_090933.1, on the reverse strand, counting down.
CATATCCGTCACGGTTAAACCACCCAAATCAGGCTAGAGAAGTTTGCATTAAAATATAGAGCCCAGCTTTAGCTTTGGAAATAGGCTAGGATTATTTTTTGAGGGGGTTGGATGATTGGAGTGCATGTTTAATGGTTGGCGGGAGAGCTCACCAAAGCATACATAGGCAGATGTTCATTTTGTAGGTGGGGTGAACATGCCAAAAGCGTTCTTAAGCACATTTTATTTTTATAGGTATGAAGAGAGCATTCAAGCAAATTTGTAGGCATACTTTGTTTTTGAAAGTGGGAAAAGAGCACATCAAGACATTCGTAAACACACCTTTATTTTATAGGCAGAGGAGATAACAGCAAAACCTTCTTAGGCATACATCATGTTTTATGTGGGAATAGATCACTCATTCAATAGGCAGAGGAGAATACGCTAAACCATTCAAGGCACCTGTCATTTTGTAGGCCAAGGTGGAGAGCACACCAAAGCATTCTTAGTCACGCGTCATTTTATAGGTGTAGAAGAGCACACCTAACCATTCTTAGGCACATATCAATTTTGTAGGTGGAGGACAGAGAACACCATAGCATTCATAGGCCCACATGTTGTTTTTAGGTCGGAAGGGTAACGTCCAAAAAGCCTGAGAATAAAAGACAGAATGGGAGATTTGGCCGAATTTCGTCCGTTCAAAAATTCTAAATGGCCAAAAAGTTCAACCAAATCCCCCCATTCGGTGGAAAGGTCTGCAGGGGTGTCCCCTGCACACTTGCTCACTATACTGTGGGTGGGGGTTGTGGGGGAGTCCCCCAAAGCTGGTCCTGAAAAATGTTTTAAAAAAAGAAAAAGGAAATGACCCAACGGCACTGACTCATGATCACAGAAGTGAAATGGAACAGGCGTCGCAGGGACAGAGCGGGTTGGTGACACACATCGAAGGGTGCCGCCGCAATGTAAGTAGGTGGGTGGGTGAGGCTGGAAGCCTGCGGCTGAAATTCTTAATGGAGAAAAGACCAAAAGTTATTTTCAGAAAAATAACTTTCGGTCTTTTCTCCCTTGAACATTTCAGCCATGGGCTTCCAAGCCGCGGGCTTCCAACCCCAATCCTGTGGGAAGAGAAAAGTCCAAAGCATTCTCAGTCAACCATCATTTTATAGGTGTTGAGAATGTCAAAACATGCATAAGCACATGCCATTTTTAGGTGGGAGCAAATCAAAGCATCCTTTGTCACACATTTCTTTTATAGGCAGAGAAAAGAGAACATCAAACCATTCTTATGCACACAGAACTTGTGTATATGGGTTGAGAGCACACCAAAGCATTCTTAGTCATATGTTCATTTTATAGAGAGTGGCGAGAGCATGCCAAAGCCTTCTTAGGCACATGTACATTTTTGCATAGAGCACAATTAGCCATCTGTTAATTTCATAGTTGGAGGAGTCAGAGCGTGCCAAAATTGTTGTGTAGTGTACTTATTGTACAACAGTTATGTTACATTTATATCATGTCTGAATCTGATGCAAACCAAACACAGTAGGAAATGGGCTAGGGTCAGGAGGAAGGATGTATTCATAGTGCATTTTTAGCCTGCTACACCTGTGGCAGCAGTATGCTTTGGAGAAGCCCAGATAGTATGTGGGTCTATCTGCTGGCCACTCTGAACAAGAACAGTGAAATTGTCTTCAAGGGCATGAAGAGCATTTGTAAGACCTTCAATCATGCAATAACCTTTGTCACACTTATAATCAAAAAAGCAGGAAGAATTCCAGGATGAAGATGTTGAGCCTCCAGTATCTCAGTCAAAAAGGTGACAAGGAATGTCATAACCTCAGGAAGAAAGAAAGCAACCGACAGTTGATGAACACAAGGTATCCCTGTAGATTTATCAGCTCTGATTTCCTTGAAAGCAGGTGATTATGCAGAATGTTTCAAGGATTTTGCTTGCTACCTAATTCTTGATTGAGACTAGGATACCTTTTATAGCACAGGAAACAATGATACAGAGCAATAGGTAGCATGCACTAATAAATGCGTAGAATTGACAAGTTCAAGACATTTTCACAAGGAACAAGCTGCTGATCATCCTGTGTACAGTCTTCTTCAAAGATGGTCAGAAAAACCCATGATAGCAGCCGTTCATTTTTTTCAGACTGTCTCATTGACACAAAAAAGAGGTAATTAGGTTAATGTCTGTCTCATCTCTGAAAGTAAATCTGGTGCATGGAGTTATTTCATAGATGAAAAGCAACAACCACAAATTGCCTTCTGCCGTATTTGCACTAAAAGGTTTGCTAAGTGTCAGGACTGATTGTCTATACTCTGGCCTGGAGGACAGATGTATAGACGGTCAACCTATATTGTAACAGGGCAAACTCTGGGGAGCTCTAGCCAAACTAGTTCAAGGTAGCATGGCGAGTTGTCTAGGCTAAATCTCAAGAGGTGGTGAGCTTGTGAGGGGTCCACAGTGAGCACACAGAGCAAAATAGTTAATGAACACATTTAGACAAACAGGTATACAAATACGTCTTCACTTATGGCATCAATAACACAGTGAAAAATTACTACTAACAGGTAATATTATCACACAACACTAAAATTAGATACATATATACAATTACTGGTGCAGGGCAAAATGCATATCAAACCCGTGAAAAAAAACTTTCCAGATTAGTATTAGCATTCCAAGTCCACATAGAATCAACCCTAACTTCAAAGGCCGAAACCTAAGTTGCCTGGGGCTTTGTGCCCAAATGTTCAGCAATGTTCCACACAGTTTGTGAGGCAGTAAAAAACATGTGTCAGGAGACGACCTAAACTGACTAACAAATGTGGTCCCAACTTTTGGAGTCCTTGTGTGAGTGAGCAATGGCAAAGCCAAAGTGTTAGAAAAGTTTAATAAAAGTTAGCAAACCTTGAAAAGGAGTTAGGGGAGCAGGTAAGTATCACTATAACTCACCCCCATACTCAGATTTGTGATGAGACTTGGCAGGTCTGTTCAAGAAGGGCCGAGATCGGTTTTCCTGCCATCCTGCAGGTTTGATCCGATTTCCGGTCGGTGTCTGATGCTGGTGCAAGGACTCTCAGTGAAAGACTGCAGCAAAACTTGATGCAGGGCCCCTCTCAGGACAATAATGGACACAGGTAAGCAATTTTGGATGATGGTCACCGATGCACGGTGACGCAAAGGGATTCACTTGCTGTGGTCAGACTTTCCCTCCTAGCCCGGGTTACCTTGATGCTAGGACCACACAATTTCCACAGAGGTAAGTCTTATAGGACAAGCTGAGGATCCCCCAAGTTCCAGGGCTCAACTCGGAATGGTTACATTTGCAGCATTGCAGCCCAAACTCACAGCTGGTAAGCAACAGGGCTTTCCTGGGGCAATTCTGAAGGCTCTTCTTCATAGGACTTCAAGCTGACATCGAGAGTAGATGTTCCCTCCACTTCAAGGCTCGCAGCTCCTTTGCAGGACTGCTGGAGATCTTCCACAGGACAGGGCTCTACCAGGGCAGCAGCAGCAGTTGGTCACCAAGCCTTCTTCCGACCAGTTCACAGTCTCCTAGCAAGTCCTGTAACTGAACAGGAGTCTTGGCTCCTTCAGTTTCTTCCAGGATCTCTCCATAGTGGGTGCATGCGTCCTCTTCTTCTCCAAAAATTCAGTTAAGAGCAGCAGCTCCCAATAGCCAATGCCAGATCTGCCCCACATGCACACCCCAGCAGTGTTCCAATCAGGACCACTGATGGCCAAACTCATTCCTTACACCCAGACACACTGGCACCAGTATGTGGATTGGGACCAGACAGTCCCAGACCACTTCCTGGCAACAAACACACATAGCTCACCAGTAGCCAGCCAGAAGCCTCTTCTTTCCCGGGCACTGGAATTCCATATACAGATTTTCATGGCCTCATAGGCCAGGAAGAAGGCTAAAAAACAAGATGGCCATAGGACAAGTGAAACATTTTGTGGCATGGCCATGTTTAACCAATAGCCACAGTTAGTAGCCAAATGCTGTACAAATCCTAAAAAGTCACTGCTGCCACCAGCTTGTTAATTTACCACACCTAGAGTAACCAAAAATCCTCTGAGTGTGAGTCTAGGGCAAACAAACAATTTACCTCATTGTATTTCATTTAAAGACGTATGGTGCAATGATAAAAAGTGACCACAAGTAATAACAAGTTACTAAACGTAGTAACCAAGTAACACTAAGGGAAACAATGTTTCCCAGTACTTACAGCCTGAAGGACTTGTCCGTTTCCCCATAACAGATTAGCAAAAGCCAGTGTAGTGAAGGTTAAGGCGTCACTGCACTGTAAAAAGATCAGGTCAGATACAAAAATAAAAGAAAAACGTTTGGGGGTCCATAAAAATGGAACGAAAGATACATTAAAGAGGAATCCTTTCTAACATTAGGAAATAATAAAAAACATGTTGGGTAGCTCTGCCTTGTGGGCTCACATGAGATGGCATCATACACGTGTCTAGTAAAAGGAAATGGAACAGGTCAGACTCCCACCCCTCTACACCAGAGAATCTGGCAAATACGCAGCTAAAGCCTTTTTTAACACCATCTTTGCCTGCTGCTCATTTGGCATGCAGACAACCCTTTTTCCACCTCATTGGACCAGCTCGCTTCCTGAGTCTTTTGAACATCTTATAAAATATCACAAAAAACACGAATAGCTTTGTCACTTCTATGAAACACTTACAATATTGTTCTCAATAGAAATGCTGCCCTACTTCTTTGCAGAAACCTGTAGCTACAGATGGTTTCTTGGAATCATTGATGCCTGCTTGGAAATAGTTTTTACGTGTACTGCAGCCCAAAACATTTCCAAGCAAACTCTAGGTTGGAAAGTCCAAGTGACAATGGACATGTGAACCAGTGTTCAAGGCCTGGACTTCATGGCCATCACTGTTCACCTTGTCACTTCCCTCCCATACATCTTGGCCGCAGAGACCAGAAGTGCAGCCACCCAATGCCATTTGCCAGCAGACCACCTTGTGTATGGAGGGTTTCACAGCAATTCCCACAGGTGAGTTAAACTCTGGGAAAATGTGAATGAGGACACCAGACACTGGGTCTAATGATGTTGATGCCCTGAGGATAAGTGAATGATTCTGCAGCTCTGAGTTCTGTCACTTGTTTAGAGCAAGGCTCACAAGTGCAGAACAGAATATGCCCATTGACCTAATTGTAGGTCACTCAAACCACTCAGTCACAAAAACATTTTTATACATATGCAGTGTTTAGCCCTGAAGACGGGTATGAGTTCCGAAATGCATTGGCCCTAGGACACTTTTGGGGATAATCACTGCCTGTTTTGATAAAATAAAATAACTAAGTGACTAAACATTTGAAATGGAGAACATGATTTAAGAAGATGATTTAAGGATTTGAACAACTTCATTGAAATAATTGAAACTGGTCATGAACTTTGAATTAACTATTTATTAGGGAACAATGAGAGCACGTGGTTGTTCCAGGAGTAACCCTGACCCTTTACTTATGTATTTGATATCCTTGTGCCCGGGAATTTTTTACTGATGTGTTCGAAAGAACTATATTGAGTTTTATATTGATTATTAGAGTAAAGAGATGGAATTTTCTCATTTCTGAGTATAAGGGAAACATGCAAGGGCCCTGGCTTGTCCATGTCCAACATCTTGTATTCACCCACAATATGGACTATTGCCCTTCACTAGATGAGTTGATTAGTATGGCCCAGAAAATCTGTTTACTTCTTGAGCACTCTTACAGTGCCCAAAATGTGTTTGTAAAGCTACGGTCATGCCACCACCTACCTTAAAACCAGCTGAAAAATAGCAGTATAGTCTCAGTGAAATTCAACTTTCCATATGCTGGAACATCTGCAAAAACAGTGAGCGACTACAGCAACAGCCATAGTCGGCAACAGTTGTGGGTCTACTAACACCTACACAGTAGCAAATGCTGCAGAATTGTTTTTCAATTCAGATTTTATAAGAGTCAATCCATCAAGATTCACCTATATAGTACATTACTCTGTGAGGTGCTGGTGTATCTGTTGGAATTATAAATATCCAATACAATAAAGGAACATAACATGTCTGACGACTCAAAAGCTTGGAAAATGGCCATAGAACTGTTCTCATTCTTGTAACAGGGTCCATGCATTTTTGGCATGAAGGGCAATATGGAGTATGGCCTTTCATTTTTCCTTGCCCGACAGCTTTAAGTCAAGGTGGCAACGTTTATACAAAATGTACTTGAATGAGGATAGATGAGGGGTTGTTATTCACAAGAGGAGGATATGCTAAACATATGCAATGATGCACTAAAGAGACATCTAAACGCCTGGATGGAGGAAGAGTGAGATGAATGTCAGAAAACAACAAACCATTATGGTATCCCTCCCCTGCAAAAAATATGAATGGACTGTGCACACTCATTATCCTCAACTTCCGACAGGAGACTGGAGCAGTGGAAAAGCATAAAAGGCTATGTGACACGCACAGTCCCACATCAGCCTTGATGAATGCATCACATTCCCGAGAATTCTGCAGCCCTGCTGCAGACCAGATGGTTGTTGTATATGTAACCAACCCATGTCAACTGATCAGTGGTGACAGTCAACTGATATTCTGTCTTGGTAAGCAGTCCATGTAGCCATCTTTTCTTGCTAACCTGCTTGTGGAAACCCTTATGTGCCCCCTCACGCGTGTGCATTGTAAATAGTTATTTAGCACTGCGGGGGTTATTGTTACAGATCACAGGCGACGCCTCAAGGGACACATGTCAGAGAGCTTACTTTCATACGAATGAATAAGCATCTTATTTCTGAAGATTATGGCAAGAGGGCAGGATGTGGACTTTGGAGACCATAAAACATAATCATCAGATTAAGTAAATTTGAGTTCCTTCAGTTAAAGTTTAATTTTTCTCTCATTGAAATGTTTGTTTCTCATAAAGTAGAAATGTAGTTGCATTTCATTTCTCCTTCCTTCAAAGTTTAGTTAGGTTTACTTTGCTCATTGTTTGTATTCATCTTTATTGAGTATGTAAGCATCCACATTGTACTCAGCGGAGGTTCTGACTCAATCAGGTGGCTGCCCACACAAAGGCCAGTATGGCTATATTACTCACAAACATTCAGGTCCTAGCCCAGCCCAAAGGTTCTACATCCCGGGGGGAGCTTCCTCAGTCTGTTTGACTCTACCCAACAGTGGTGAACAATTCCTGGCTTGTTCATTTAACTCTGTTAGCACTGACAAATTATTCAGTGGAGACTTTAGCACAACCAAAGGGCGAGCCACCACCAGGACTACTGTGGTTAGATTCACCCCAAAACTCCAGGGCTCTGCCCAACCCAAAGATTATACATCCCTGGTGGTTCAGTCTATTTGGCTCTATCTTTCATTGATCCACAATCACTGTCTTCTTCTTTATTAAGCATGATTAATAATGACATTGCAGTCCCTGGTGTATCTGTCTCAGTCTATGTGGCTCTACCTTGCTGTGTGGCTATGAATTTGTACTGCACTCATAAACTGCCAGTCCTTTCTGGTGGATGATTTAATAGTGTGACATCTAATTTGGGCAATTGTCCACCCATCTGTGAAGGCTTCATGAAGAAGGACACAGACAACACACTCCAAAATCCAGAATCCAGAATCAAAATAATCAACTTTATTAACTTAAATGTCATGATGCAGAAAGGCCTAACTTGCCCTATGCTAAGGTGGGATTGCCCTACCTAAATAAAACTAGGAAAAGTCTGAGTCAAAGAGTTCAATTTAGGAAAATGTCTATGTCCAAAACCTATGCTTGCCCTCATAACTATAACCACACAATGTGTAGGGATGTCAGCAACAGTGTTTAACACAAAGTCCTGAGCTTCTTCCAGCTCACATCTTTCTTTCAGCTCCCTTGCCCAAGTATAAAACAGTTAAAAAAAGTAAAGTCTCAGAATTCTCTAGCTTAGAGTTATAAAGCAATGGTATTTTCGGGTCTTGGGGTCTCCTTACCCAATGTTAGGACTTGGGGTACCCTTTCCCAAGTTCCAAGACACATAATTCAAAAGAATTTGAAGTTAAATGTTCCTTGTTAGAACTCTGGGTTCCCTTGCCCAACCTCCAAGTGCCACACTTCAAAAGAAACAAGTAACACAAAATGTTCTTATCTTCCACAGTTTAGTTAAAGGCAGTTGTCAAATACACAGTTTGGATAATTTTGTAGCTTTCACATATGTAGAAAATGTCACTGTAAGTAAGGTTTCAGTATCCTTTGGTTGCCTCTTCCTTTCAAATCATATTATATTTCAGCATACTGTGGTTGGTGTAGAATTATATTCATTTGAGCACTTCAATGTATTATGGTTTGCATGGATTTCAGTTTAGGGTTCATTTCCCCTTCACCTAAGGGTTCAATAATTGTTCTTTTCACTTTTAACTGAATAGTTCAATATGCAGAGACCTTCAAAAACCAAAAACATGTTTCTTGCCACACATGACCACTCAAATGCAAAACATTCCGCTTTGTTTAATAATTGACAAATAAAACTGTTCATTTCACTTTAATTGATTTGTTCAACATTCAGAGACTTTCGAAAATGTGTTCTTCACCACACGTGACCACTCCGATACAAAGCATTTCCCTCTGTTACATAAAGAACAAATATAGTTGTACGTTTCACTTTAATGGAGCAAGTTAATGTTCGGAGACCTTGGAGAACAGCCTTCTTAGGCACATGTACATTTTTGCATAGAGCACAATTAGCCATCTGTTAATTTCATAGTTGGAGGAGTCAGAGCGTGCCAAAATTGTTGTGTAGTGTACTTATTGTACAACAGTTATGTTACATTTATATCATGTCTGAATCTGATGCAAACCAAACACAGTAGGAAATGGGCTAGGGTCAGGAGGAAGGATGTATTCATAGTGCATTTTTAGCCTGCTACACCTGTGGCAGCAGTATGCTTTGGAGAAGCCCAGATAGTATGTGGGTCTATCTGCTGGCCACTCTGAACAAGAACAGTGAAATTGTCTTCAAGGGCATGAAGAGCATTTGTAAGACCTTCAATCATGCAATAACCTTTGTCACACTTATAATCAAAAAAGCAGGAAGAATTCCAGGTTGAAGATGTTGAGCCTCCAGTATCTCAGTCAAAAAGGTGACAAGGAATGTCATAACCTCAGGAAGAAAGAAAGCAACCGACAGTTGATGAACACAAGGTATCCCTGTAGATTTATCAGCTCTGATTTCCTTGAAAGCAGGTGATTATGCAGAATGTTTCAAGGATTTTGCTTGCTACCTAATTCTTGATTGAGACTAGGATACCTTTTATAGCACAGGAAACAATGATACAGAGCAATAGGTAGCATGCACTAATAAATGCGTAGAATTGACAAGTTCAAGACATTTTCACAAGGAACAAGCTGCTGATCATCCTGTGTACAGTCTTCTTCAAAGATGGTCAGAAAAACCCATGATAGCAGCCGTTCATTTTTTTCAGACTGTCTCATTGACACAAAAAAGAGGTAATTAGGTTAATGTCTGTCTCATCTCTGAAAGTAAATCTGGTGCATGGAGTTATTTCATAGATGAAAAGCAACAACCACAAATTGCCTTCTGCCGTATTTGCACTAAAAGGTTTGCTAAGTGTCAGGACTGATTGTCTATACTCTGGCCTGGAGGACAGATGTATAGACGGTCAACCTATATTGTAACAGGGCAAACTCTGGGGAGCTCTAGCCAAACTAGTTCAAGGTAGCATGGCGAGTTGTCTAGGCTAAATCTCAAGAGGTGGTGAGCTTGTGAGGGGTCCACAGTGAGCACACAGAGCAAAATAGTTAATGAACACATTTAGACAAACAGGTATACAAATACGTCTTCACTTATGGCATCAATAACACAGTGAAAAATTACTACTAACAGGTAATATTATCACACAACACTAAAATTAGATACATATATACAATTACTGGTGCAGGGCAAAATGCATATCAAACCCGTGAAAAAAAACTTTCCAGATTAGTATTAGCATTCCAAGTCCACATAGAATCAACCCTAACTTCAAAGGCCGAAACCTAAGTTGCCTGGGGCTTTGTGCCCAAATGTTCAGCAATGTTCCACACAGTTTGTGAGGCAGTAAAAAACATGTGTCAGGAGACGACCTAAACTGACTAACAAATGTGGTCCCAACTTTTGGAGTCCTTGTGTGAGTGAGCAATGGCAAAGCCAAAGTGTTAGAAAAGTTTAATAAAAGTTAGCAAACCTTGAAAAGGAGTTAGGGGAGCAGGTAAGTATCACTATAACTCACCCCCATACTCAGATTTGTGATGAGACTTGGCAGGTCTGTTCAAGAAGGGCCGAGATCGGTTTTCCTGCCATCCTGCAGGTTTGATCCGATTTCCGGTCGGTGTCTGATGCTGGTGCAAGGACTCTCAGTGAAAGACTGCAGCAAAACTTGATGCAGGGCCCCTCTCAGGACAATAATGGACACAGGTAAGCAATTTTGGATGATGGTCACCGATGCACGGTGACGCAAAGGGATTCACTTGCTGTGGTCAGACTTTCCCTCCTAGCCCGGGTTACCTTGATGCTAGGACCACACAATTTCCACAGAGGTAAGTCTTATAGGACAAGCTGAGGATCCCCCAAGTTCCAGGGCTCAACTCGGAATGGTTACATTTGCAGCATTGCAGCCCAAACTCACAGCTGGTAAGCAACAGGGCTTTCCTGGGGCAATTCTGAAGGCTCTTCTTCATAGGACTTCAAGCTGACATCGAGAGTAGATGTTCCCTCCACTTCAAGGCTCGCAGCTCCTTTGCAGGACTGCTGGAGATCTTCCACAGGACAGGGCTCTACCAGGGCAGCAGCAGCAGTTGGTCACCAAGCCTTCTTCCGACCAGTTCACAGTCTCCTAGCAAGTCCTGTAACTGAACAGGAGTCTTGGCTCCTTCAGTTTCTTCCAGGATCTCTCCATAGTGGGTGCATGCGTCCTCTTCTTCTCCAAAAATTCAGTTAAGAGCAGCAGCTCCCAATAGCCAATGCCAGATCTGCCCCACATGCACACCCCAGCAGTGTTCCAATCAGGACCACTGATGGCCAAACTCATTCCTTACACCCAGACACACTGGCACCAGTATGTGGATTGGGACCAGACAGTCCCAGACCACTTCCTGGCAACAAACACACATAGCTCACCAGTAGCCAGCCAGAAGCCTCTTCTTTCCCGGGCACTGGAATTCCATATACAGATTTTCATGGCCTCATAGGCCAGGAAGAAGGCTAAAAAACAAGATGGCCATAGGACAAGTGAAACATTTTGTGGCATGGCCATGTTTAACCAATAGCCACAGTTAGTAGCCAAATGCTGTACAAATCCTAAAAAGTCACTGCTGCCACCAGCTTGTTAATTTACCACACCTAGAGTAACCAAAAATCCTCTGAGTGTGAGTCTAGGGCAAACAAACAATTTACCTCATTGTATTTCATTTAAAGACGTATGGTGCAATGATAAAAAGTGACCACAAGTAATAACAAGTTACTAAACGTAGTAACCAAGTAACACTAAGGGAAACAATGTTTCCCAGTACTTACAGCCTGAAGGACTTGTCCGTTTCCCCATAACAGATTAGCAAAAGCCAGTGTAGTGAAGGTTAAGGCGTCACTGCACTGTAAAAAGATCAGGTCAGATACAAAAATAAAAGAAAAACGTTTGGGGGTCCATAAAAATGGAACGAAAGATGCATTAAAGAGGAATCCTTTCTAACATTAGGAAATAATAAAAAACATGTTGGGTAGCTCTGCCTTGTGGGCTCACATGAGATGGCATCATACACGTGTCTAGTAAAAGGAAATGGAACAGGTCAGACTCCCACCCCTCTACACCAGAGAATCTGGCAAATACGCAGCTAAAGCCTTTTTTAACACCATCTTTGCCTGCTGCTCATTTGGCATGCAGACAACCCTTTTTCCACCTCATTGGACCAGCTCGCTTCCTGAGTCTTTTGAACATCTTATAAAATATCACAAAAAACACGAATAGCTTTGTCACTTCTATGAAACACTTACAATATTGTTCTCAATAGAAATGCTGCCCTACTTCTTTGCAGAAACCTGTAGCTACAGATGGTTTCTTGGAATCATTGATGCCTGCTTGGAAATAGTTTTTACGTGTACTGCAGCCCAAAACATTTCCAAGCAAACTCTAGGTTGGAAAGTCCAAGTGACAATGGACATGTGAACCAGTGTTCAAGGCCTGGACTTCATGGCCATCACTGTTCACCTTTTCACTTCCCTCCCATACATCTTGGCCGCAGAGACCAGAAGTGCAGCCACCCAATGCCATTTGCCAGCAGACCACCTTGTGTATGGAGGGTTTCACAGCAATTCCCACAGGTGAGTTAAACTCTGGGAAAATGTGAATGAGGACACCAGACACTGGGTCTAATGATGTTGATGCCCTGAGGATAAGTGAATGATTCTGCAGCTCTGAGTTCTGTCACTTGTTTAGAGCAAGGCTCACAAGTGCAGAACAGAATATGCCCATTGACCTAATTGTAGGTCACTCAAACCACTCAGTCACAAAAACATTTTTATACATATGCAGTGTTTAGCCCTGAAGACGGGTATGAGTTCCGAAATGCATTGGCCCTAGGACACTTTTGGGGATAATCACTGCCTGTTTTGATAAAATAAAATAACTAAGTGACTAAACATTTGAAATGGAGAACATGATTTAAGAAGATGATTTAAGGATTTGAACAACTTCATTGAAATAATTGAAACTGGTCATGAACTTTGAATTAACTATTTATTAGGGAACAATGAGAGCACGTGGTTGTTCCAGGGGTAACCCTGACCCTTTACTTATGTATTTGATATCCTTGTGCCCGGGAATTTTTTACTGATGTGTTCGAAAGAACTATATTGAGTTTTATATTGATTATTAGAGTAAAGAGATGGAATTTTCTCATTTCTGAGTATAAGGGAAACATGCAAGGGCCCTGGCTTGTCCATGTCCAACATCTTGTATTCACCCACAATATGGACTATTGCCCTTCACTAGATGAGTTGATTAGTATGGCCCAGAAAATCTGTTTACTTCTTGAGCACTCTTACAGTGCCCAAAATGTGTTTGTAAAGCTACGGTCATGCCACCACCTACCTTAAAACCAGCTGAAAAATAGCAGTATAGTCTCAGTGAAATTCAACTTTCCATATGCTGGAACATCTGCAAAAACAGTGAGCGACTACAGCAACAGCCATAGTCGGCAACAGTTGTGGGTCTACTAACACCTACACAGTAGCAAATGCTGCAGAATTGTTTTTCAATTCAGATTTTATAAGAGTCAATCCATCAAGATTCACCTATATAGTACATTACTCTGTGAGGTGCTGGTGTATCTGTTGGAATTATAAATATCCAATACAATAAAGGAACATAACATGTCTGACGACTCAAAAGCTTGGAAAATGGCCATAGAACTGTTCTCATTCTTGTAACAGGGTCCATGCATTTTTGGCATGAAGGGCAATATGGAGTATGGCCTTTCATTTTTCCTTGCCCGACAGCTTTAAGTCAAGGTGGCAACGTTTATACAAAATGTACTTGAATGAGGATAGATGAGGGGTTGTTATTCACAAGAGGAGGATATGCTAAACATATGCAATGATGCACTAAAGAGACATCTAAACGCCTGGATGGAGGAAGAGTGAGATGAATGTCAGAAAACAACAAACCATTATGGTATCCCTCCCCTGCAAAAAATATGAATGGACTGTGCACACTCATTATCCTCAACTTCCGACAGGAGACTGGAGCAGTGGAAAAGCATAAAAGGCTATGTGACACGCACAGTCCCACATCAGCCTTGATGAATGCATCACATTCCCGAGAATTCTGCAGCCCTGCTGCAGACCAGATGGTTGTTGTATATGTAACCAACCCATGTCAACTGATCAGTGGTGACAGTCAACTGATATTCTGTCTTGGTAAGCAGTCCATGTAGCCATCTTTTCTTGCTAACCTGCTTGTGGAAACCCTTATGTGCCCCCTCACGCGTGTGCATTGTAAATAGTTATTTAGCACTGCGGGGGTTATTGTTACAGATCACAGGCGACGCCTCAAGGGACACATGTCAGAGAGCTTACTTTCATACGAATGAATAAGCATCTTATTTCTGAAGATTATGGCAAGAGGGCAGGATGTGGACTTTGGAGACCATAAAACATAATCATCAGATTAAGTAAATTTGAGTTCCTTCAGTTAAAGTTTAATTTTTCTCTCATTGAAATGTTTGTTTCTCATAAAGTAGAAATGTAGTTGCATTTCATTTCTCCTTCCTTCAAAGTTTAGTTAGGTTTACTTTGCTCATTGTTTGTATTCATCTTTATTGAGTATGTAAGCATCCACATTGTACTCAGCGGAGGTTCTGACTCAATCAGGTGGCTGCCCACACAAAGGCCAGTATGGCTATATTACTCACAAACATTCAGGTCCTAGCCCAGCCCAAAGGTTCTACATCCCGGGGGGAGCTTCCTCAGTCTGTTTGACTCTACCCAACAGTGGTGAACAATTCCTGGCTTGTTCATTTAACTCTGTTAGCACTGACAAATTATTCAGTGGAGACTTTAGCACAACCAAAGGGCGAGCCACCACCAGGACTACTGTGGTTAGATTCACCCCAAAACTCCAGGGCTCTGCCCAACCCAAAGATTATACATCCCTGGTGGTTCAGTCTATTTGGCTCTATCTTTCATTGATCCACAATCACTGTCTTCTTCTTTATTAAGCATGATTAATAATGACATTGCAGTCCCTGGTGTATCTGTCTCAGTCTATGTGGCTCTACCTTGCTGTGTGGCTATGAATTTGTACTGCACTCATAAACTGCCAGTCCTTTCTGGTGGATGATTTAATAGTGTGACATCTAATTTGGGCAATTGTCCACCCATCTGTGAAGGCTTCATGAAGAAGGACACAGACAACACACTCCAAAATCCAGAATCCAGAATCAAAATAATCAACTTTATTAACTTAAATGTCATGATGCAGAAAGGCCTAACTTGCCCTATGCTAAGGTGGGATTGCCCTACCTAAATAAAACTAGGAAAAGTCTGAGTCAAAGAGTTCAATTTAGGAAAATGTCTATGTCCAAAACCTATGCTTGCCCTCATAACTATAACCACACAATGTGTAGGGATGTCAGCAACAGTGTTTAACACAAAGTCCTGAGCTTCTTCCAGCTCACATCTTTCTTTCAGCTCCCTTGCCCAAGTATAAAACAGTTAAAAAAAGTAAAGTCTCAGAATTCTCTAGCTTAGAGTTATAAAGCAATGGTATTTTCGGGTCTTGGGGTCTCCTTACCCAATGTTAGGACTTGGGGTACCCTTTCCCAAGTTCCAAGACACATAATTCAAAAGAATTTGAAGTTAAATGTTCCTTGTTAGAACTCTGGGTTCCCTTGCCCAACCTCCAAGTGCCACACTTCAAAAGAAACAAGTAACACAAAATGTTCTTATCTTCCACAGTTTAGTTAAAGGCAGTTGTCAAATACACAGTTTGGATAATTTTGTAGCTTTCACATATGTAGAAAATGTCACTGTAAGTAAGGTTTCAGTATCCTTTGGTTGCCTCTTCCTTTCAAATCATATTATATTTCAGCATACTGTGGTTGGTGTAGAATTATATTCATTTGAGCACTTCAATGTATTATGGTTTGCATGGATTTCAGTTTAGGGTTCATTTCCCCTTCACCTAAGGGTTCAATAATTGTTCTTTTCACTTTTAACTGAATAGTTCAATATGCAGAGACCTTCAAAAACCAAAAACATGTTTCTTGCCACACATGACCACTCAAATGCAAAACATTCCGCTTTGTTTAATAATTGACAAATAAAACTGTTCATTTCACTTTAATTGATTTGTTCAACATTCAGAGACTTTCGAAAATGTGTTCTTCACCACACGTGACCACTCCGATACAAAGCATTTCCCTCTGTTACATAAAGAACAAATATAGTTGTACGTTTCACTTTAATGGAGCAAGTTAATGTTCGGAGACCTTGGAGAACATCTATCTCGCCATACGCGACCACTTCGATAAAAAGTATTTCAGGAAATGCTTAAATGCTTAAGTTCACACATACGCAGCGGGTTTCTCAATCACCAGAAACTCAATGGTCACTTTGAATGTTGGTGCTATAGCGTACCTCACACATCTTTCTTCCTTCTGTGTGGGGGCTCCAGTTCCTGCCCCTCAGACACTCCATCACAGGGAAATGAGCACGAAGGAAAGGGGCAGCCTTCCAGCACAGCTTCCTTCATCTTTCCCACTCTGCTCCGGGGTGTCATCACTCCCCCGCCATTTGGATATTCCTCTTCTTCCTGCACCAACCTCCTGTTCCTTCTCCTGTCATTCCCCCTTGCCACTGGCATCCACCCAGGTGATCCTCCCTCACTTCTCCTCCCCCAGGGTCAGGATCCAATACCGATGGCCTTTCCCTGGCCACCCACGTAGAGGATCCAAGGGATCGAGGAGTGAGAATACCCTCAGGTTTCTCATTCATCCCAAATCAGGCACGCACAATTTTTGTTTAGTGAACAAAGTTCTTTACACACCATGTTAACAGTATTTATTCCCTAAGCCCTCGCTCCCCTTTCTGGACAAGAAATATGCAGGGTTGCAGACAAGGTCTATTTATTAATATAGAAATAATCAAACCAATTTAAAATATAAACACATTATACATCTTTATTATTTTCTATGAAATCGTGATGTCAGTGATCATAAATGAATGATCTATTCATTATACAAATCTGTATATAAATTGGATATAGACTGTTTTAAAGCACACATGTCAACATATGTACATTTAGTTACCCTCAGCGCACATTCACCATGGTTTGAAAAATAAATGAGGCAGAGCAAAGCTTTCAATTAATAGAAAACAAAATTAAATCAGAACATCCCTGCTATCTAAATTGTTCTACTTTTCAACCATTGAGAAATAAATTAATCTTAGTTTCTCAATAGATATGCCAGTGTTTCAAATAGCACTTTAAAAAAAACTATTTAAAGACAGGCTACTCCACATTCCTATGTGTAAATCATTTGCAAAAATAAAAAAAATTCTAATGTGTATGTTGTCTCAGGAGGATAGCTCAGGGGCAAGATGCTCGCCTTGGAAGCAAGACGACACAGAGCAACACAAGTTCGATCCCTGGGGCGGCACTTAGAAATCTGGGTATTAAGCATGTTATAAATAACCAATTATATCATATAATTTGTTGGCTAGATTCCCTTCAGTGTTTTTTCTAATTAATGACCATGTAGAAAATTGCACATTTGCCATTTTCCAATGGGCAATTTAAAGTGGACAAACCATATCCCTATTAGTTACAGGCATTGGGAACACATGGGTGAATAATCTTCCCAAACCATCTGCTCGTTACAAAATAGATCCCCAAAATAAATCAGCACCCCACAGAACTGGTGATTATCATTGATTCTTATTATATGTGAAATGGGTTTGTGGAGGTAGTTGAGCTGAACAAAATGCTTCCTCAAGATTGTTAAAAACTAAGAGTTACCCCCAACTCCAGAAGAAAACCTTATTAGTAATACAATTCAAATAATTACAAAAGGATGGAGAATCTTACTTGCCAGAAAAAAATCAAAAGTGACATCTCTAATGATCCGAAAATAATGGTCAATTGTTGTATCACCCATTGAGATGTTTAATGTTCACATGCTAGGCAGTACATCTTATACATTTTGCAAACCAGAAATTGTTCACAAAGTAAACAGGATGTTCCTTCTGAAGCCATTACGATCACCTGTTGTTTCTGATATTGCTGCCCAATTTTGACCTCCATATCCGCAATCCCATTGACATTAATATCCTTTCCATCAGCAGTTTGGGGTTCTCCTTGAAGAGTGCTGAGAGGGATTGTATGACTCACCCTGCTTCTTAGAGTTAGTCGCTGAAAAGCTGATACATTGCATTGGCTTTGTATACTTGTTTCCACACATTCTTTGCTGCCTTCCTTTTTCAGAGTGCAATCTTCCAAATCCTTTAGGTGGGAAGGTACATCTACTGTTTCTGAACTTTATTTTTTATAATTTATCTTTTATCAGATTAGCATTTGTATGTAGGGGTTGCTTTGCACTTCTTGGTCTTGGTTTCTACACTATCAGATACAGGGTCTTCTATTTTGACCTACTTTTTTTGGAGTGTCGCACCATCTCTGAAAGATCACTTCACAAAAGTCCATATATATTTACCACCACAAGCAACACAACTATAAAAATCATAAGAAAACAATAGAAAAACAGTGATAGGTTCCCCTGTCTCTCAACTGTGATTATATTATTTTTATTTTCTTGGAATGGTACTATTGTTCTCTGTTATTTTGGTTCTTGTTCCCAGTGGGAAGATTTGTCACTGCTAGTTTCTAGCATTTCTTAATTAATTCTGATGTCTTTCTATGGGTCAGAAAGGAGCCTTCCTCAGAGGCTTGCTATATCCTTTGGTCCATATGCCCTTTTTTCTCTTCCACTAGGATGCTGTTATTAGAGTTATTTGTCTTGTGTCATTGTACTCCCCTGTATCACCTTTCACAGGTTTTGGGGCATTTTATTAAATGCTGGCAGTCTGAGGATTCTGTTGGGCCCTCAACAACTGTTGTACATTCTCAGTCAATAGCTTGAGATGTTAATCATGTTGAGAGATCTTTTCTCCCCCACTCAGAAATGTAAGGAGATCTTTGGTCATACCTTTGTTGTTCCCTTGAAGGGTGTTGTTGGAAATGACTGGTGTAACCCTCCTATCTGGGTCTCCACTCCCATTGATGCTGGAATCTATGAGGATGAGGACATTTCTTTTGGAAATTTGAATTTGGAGGGTACGTATTTTGGAATTTTTTATTTGGAGGGTGATTGTATTTCTTTCCCATGAGATATTCTGTTTAAGAGTACCAGGGGGAACTGTTCCCTAATACTGAATCTGTTGTCGCTAATGTGTTACCTTGCACTCTCAGTTTGAAATGAGGTAGGACAATGCCTTATTCTGTCCATGCTGCCGATTGAACTACAATCCCCAACAGCATTATAGTTCTCTGGGCATACGTATTTGCATTTCAAGCACGAGAGGGACCAGACGGCTTGTGGCTGTCCATGGTACTCTGTGGGATAAAACTGCGAGTAACCAGTTTCATACAACTACAGGAGGTTCCAAAGTCATTCATCATGCATGCACTCACACTGATTAAGGCTGCTAAATCAAAGTCAGCTGCTCGAGACTTGAAGGGGTATCAAATATTGTGTAGTCTTCCGCTATAGTAAAGAGCTATCTTGATGAGGCTTCAATGATCTTAAGACATTCTGCTGATATTATGAACAATATCACTAGTAACAGAGAAAACTATTCTGCAATATAATAATGTAAATAATGTGCAAGTAGTTATAAAATCTATAAAACATAACAGCACTATGCTGAGCAAGGAGGATCACAGGGTTAATAACCCGCCTCAGACTACATCACCAGAGAACAATACCCAACAACAACAAATGATTTGAAATTCTCGCCTAAAAAAATTACTACTCAATACAAGGTCCCTGTTGACACATGCTCTGAATGTAGCCACTTACTTGCTCTTCATGATATTGATGTCTGTGCACTTACAGAAACATCAGGTCACATCAAGTCACTCCTCAGCAGGCGCCACACTAGCACTTGCCACTCCTCTTGGCTACGATATTTTAGTCAGGATAGAGTGGAATGAAAAGGAGGTGGGGTATTTCTTTTTTTTTTTAAATCACTCTTGATGTACAGTGAACAAAGATCCCAGATATTAAGGACAGTGAACGATTACATGGAAAAAAAAGAACCAATGCTGAAATGATATACAACTTGATCCTGGCTAATAGACCACCATCTTCTATGCCAGGATTTCAAACTCAACTTTGAAACTCCCTACTCCCTATCCTCAAACCTAATACCAAGTCTTTAGTCTTTGGTTGACCTACTGACTCCAGAGGCTTTGGGACCATTGCTCAAATCATTGGCTGAGAAAGTTAATGATTTGGTATTGGCTGATGACATTGTTGATGCCTTCCAGCAAACCATGTAGGTGGCCACGAATACTCTAGCACCACTGAGAACTAAGATGGTGTTGGAGAGACAGGCTAATGCTTCGTTAACTCCGGACCAACAAACCCTTCAGAGCACTAAGATTAAGAGCCTTCATACACAGACGTCCTCACAGGATGAGTGTGATAAGGAGGCTTATAAGAAAGCAGCTAGACAATTTAAAGAAGCATCCATAACAGCAAAAAAACTGTCTTTAATGATAGGATTGATAAAGCTCAATCAGAACCCAGAGAACTTTTCAAAATTCAGAAAGAATTAGAGCATCCGTGTCAGAAATGATTAGACACCATTATTATAGATGCTGCCTAGAGCACATCTATACATGAAGCAATGTTTGGAAAGCTCAGCTAAAACTTAACATTGACATTGCTAAGAAAGCCATTAATCCCATTATGGAGGATCAACGGCTGCAATAGACATAGCTCTGGCACTGGAAAAACTGTTCTATTGGAAACATATTTTGGAACGCAAATTGGCTCTGATTATAACAAATCTTAAAACTACATCGTGCAAAGGGGATATTTGCCATGCAATGGTGATAAAAACCTGCTCTCCCCTACTGATAGGTATGTTGTGTAAATTTGTAAATGCATTGTTTAGTGAAAACCATGCTCCTATGTGTATCAAGAATGCCTGGATTAATCCACTGCTTAAAAACCTAGTTTATGCCAATTGACACCCTTGAACTATCAGCCTATTAGCAACACACCTTTTATTCTGAAAATCCTAGATTGTGTAGCATACATGCAGATTCTGACACACTTGAAGGCTAACAGGGTTCTGAATAAGTGGCAATCGGCTTCAGGGAAAATCATGCCATGGAAACTGCTTTGCTTGATCTGTAGTCCAGACTGTTACAGTTCATGGACAAGGGGCAGACGGATATGTTGAAGCTGCTGAACCTTTCTGCCACCTTTGGCCTGGTGGACCACACCTTGTTGGTTTCCAGGTTGAGGAGGGTGGCTGGTTTCTCAAATAATGCTGACCTCTGGATAGAGTCCTCTCTGAGTAACCACTGGTTTACAGTCAGCAGTAAATCCACAGAAGCTGAATCAGTCATTTTGACTCACGGTGTGCCTCAGGAGGCGTGTTTATCACCCTCTCTGTACTAATATTTTTACTGTGCCCTTCCTCACCTTATTGGAAGAAAATAAGTTGGATTTCACAAATTATGCGGATAAGACGAAAACGTGTCATGCCTTTGACTGGGAACTACGAAGAGGATGTAAAAACCTTCAATAAGATCTATTGACTGATCCATTCTTGGATGGCCAACAATGGTCTGGCACTCAACGTGGATAACACAGAGCTAATGGTGATTGGCACAGAGGCAAAACTACGTAAAATGGGAACAGAGTACTCCCATTTGAATGTTGCTGGATGCAAAATTAAAACTAAAGACAAAGTCAAAACATTGGCTGTATACTTTGATCAAAAATTAAATATGCAGCCCTATGTGAGTAGCCTAGTCTCATTCACCACATATTATATCAAGCTACTGGTACAGTTACGTCCCTACATCTCCAATTATAATTGCCAGACTATAGAAAAAGTTATAATTGGTTCTAAAATCTACTACTGCAGCAGTTTGCTGGTGGGCATAGCGGAATTGGAGTGAAATAGGTTTCAGGCCATACAGAATAGTGTTGTGAGAGTGACTACTGGTCTCAAAAGGAGAGGTCTTGTTTCTGACTCCTTATAGAGGTGAGAATTGAGTTTTGGCTCTTGCTTATTGTACATAAATGTTTGATGGGATCCAGTCCATTACACTTGAGTGAAGCACTGGTGAACAAATCAAGTACTTGTACTCACAGAACAAACAACACAGAGCAACTTAAAATTCCCACCTATAAGCTGATACAGGTGAAGAATTGTGCCTTCTCAGTGGCTGCCTCTCAGGGAGCTAAGAGCCACAGTAATATTTAGAAAGAAGCTGAAGACCAAGCTGAAGACCATGCTGTTTAGATAACGTGCCCCCTATGTGTGTTATTAAGTACTGGTCCCTTTCTATTTTTGTTTTGATGTTGCTGTCCCCTTGCTTAGTTTCCGGGGCTTTGCTCCTATTGGCTCTTAATGTTTTGTTTATGTATGTGCCCTTAAATCCCCAGGTCAGTGGTGCGGTATATGAATACGTAAAGGAAAGGAAAGGTAAGGAAAGGAAAGGGAAGGGAAGGGAAGGAAAGGAAAGGGAAGGAAAGGAAAGGAAAGGAAAGGAAAGGAAAGGAAAGGAAAGGAAAGGAAAGGAAAGGAAAGGATATCAGTAGCCCATATTGGCCCAGGAACCATGGACTTACATATGTACTGGGGACAGGTGGATTTGTATGTTGGAACATGGGATGAGCACTGCTCAGCTGAGACTGGGCAGAGGGAATCCTCTGTTGGTACTTCTTTTTGGTAGCAGGAGGGGTATTTTTACCCCCTCTTGCCTTAAGAGTAGTAAGAGGAGCACTCTTCACTGCATCCACTTCTGCAATGGAAAGTGTTGTAAGCGGTCTAAGTGGTCTAAGAGTTTTGGGATTATTTTTATTTTCTGTAGGCTTTTGGACCTCATTAATCATTATATTTTCAGAAATCACCCACTCGAGACTTCACAAATTATCAAAGGCCCTCACTAATTGGGTGCCCATGTTTTCTGGAAGCGGGTGAAAAAATGTAAAAATATATAATTAACTAACTCCTGTTGATGTTTACCTGCCAAGAAGTCTGTGTGAATGCATGCTCCAACTCTTGGGCAAGGTCCTCACCACACAACGGCTTTATGGCCATCTTTGGGAATTTTGTATGTAGAATTATTTTTAAAACAGTCACCTTATAATTTGATCATTTATTGTGGGTCTGGTTCTCGAGCCCTGCAACGAAGTTCAAACACACATACTTCCAGTTACTGACATCATTCCATATTCCAAATGACAACATAATTTGTTCATACAAATCTTTATGTTAGTTACTACACAGAAAATTTCACGTTTATTTGTGATAAGGTGGAATAAAACATTTGTTTTATGGTATCATTAATTAAACTCTTTTGTGAGACTCTCTATTTCTTACAACCTCAGTCCATTCACCATCAAACAAAGAGCTACTCCTGGAACCTCATTCCCTGCTGTCATCTGTGCCCTGCTTTTAGTGCTGATTTTGGGAATGCCTTCTAGTTGCTTGGGACACAGGCTCCACTCTTTGACCTTTTCTCTGGGACTTCTCAGGGTTATTTCCCCAGGATCCCTTTATTAGAGGTCAGAACATAGAGAGTGCCTTCCTCTGAGGGTTTAAAATAAACACGGTCTCCTCTCCTTAATGACCTAAAAGACTCATCCCAGTTTCCCTATTTTGAAGTGATTTTTAAAATGCCCTTCTTGGGCTAAAAATGTTGTCTTTCTATCTCAGCCAAATGGGTTAGATGATTTCCTGGCAGAATCATTTTCTGCAGTTGTAGGTCTCTCAATCCTTCTTTATATTTATCCTCATGCCCAGATGTAATTTCATTTCCACTCTGGTCATCCTGGCATGCTGAATGGGGCACCCTCCCCCTTCTTACTGCTAAAGGTGAAAGGTCATCTATGTATGATGAGTGTTTCTATTCCTGAATAGAAATATTTAATAGAGGGGACGTTATACACCTCTCCACTTGTTCTCTAAAGTCATATTACGGCCATCAGCATGCACATAGTAGGTTTTTGGTAGATGGATTGAGGCCTTTGTTAGAAGGGACTCATACCCCACCTCTAAATCAATTGTCTCTTTAGCTGTCGGTTGTGTGGTTGTAAGGACAATACTTCCTGGCACACCTTTTCACTTTTCTTTTGAATCTCAATAATCATTGTCTGCTTAAAGTGAACTAGTTGTTCTCTCAAATCACACATGCTGGCCTGATTAACTTCCATGGTTTTGCAATGGATGAGTAACAAGTCACTTATGGTTTGAAGTTCCTGTTGTTAAAAATCATTTACACGCTGGCAAGTTTGAATTACGCTAGACTTTTCATGATTCTTTCCTTGCCAGTGCAGTGTTTCTTTTTCTAAGGACTATTTTCGTTGGACTGCCTGTTTCAGGTCAGTCTATATTTGCATCAATTGGTCTTTTAGGAGCACATTTTCATTTTTCACATTGGCTAGTTCTTGGAGATAGAATAAGCTCAAATCCTCCTTTTCATGTGAAGAGAGGGTCCCTGGAATGCCCTTCTTGAGCCCTATAATCATGACAGCTCGAAGAATCAGAGATGCAAGATGCCAGTCACTGTTCGGACAGCCCCCAGTAGGGCCAGTGACAAACAGATATTCTCCAGGCAGCCATTCAAGCCTTATCCAGCTAACATCATCATGGATTTAGGTGCCCCAACACCTCGATGGACATAATAGGTATAGGTGCTTCGATGGACATGATTGACTAATGACAATTATTTGACTGTGCTGATGTCATTAGAGACACCACAACAAAGCAACATTAGCCATGAAGCAAACTCACATCCCTGCACAAAGTTACATGGACACACATGTGCCCACAGGAAGAACATGCTTGCGCAGTTCTGTAGATAAAGGACAGATATATATACATACCGTCAAAAGCCTTTATTATTTTCTCTCATTAGCCAAATGCAGAAACGCAAGAAAACAAGAGATGCAGAGCATGCTTGCAGATGCTTACTGCAACTAACCATATGGAACTACAGGATCACATAATGAATCTGGAAGAACCAAAATACTACTAACCTATAAGAGGAATAGTACACTATAGGCACTAAGCACTTTAGTGTTAGCACTTTTACATTATTTCCTTTGCACTGTCTCAGAACTATATATGGATACCTTGTTATTGTGACTACCAATATGTATGTATTTGAGGTCTCACAGTTTCTCTAAGTAGAGAGATGTATAAGCCATCAGATTTATGATAAACAGACACAGTGATAGGACAGTTTTTCTGAAGTCCAATTATGGGCTTAGTTAAACCATTCAACTGAGGCAGTACAAGACTCCACTCTTAGTATAAGGCTGTACCACCTGAGTTCATGGTAGCATAGACAGAGCAGCCAGTCTTATTTTAGGAGGGAGAGATGGCTGTAGAATCAGTACAAATGAAATTGTAATACAAATAGTCCAGAGAAACACTGAAACACTTTGTGCCTCATTACGACCTCAGCGGTAGCCATGCCGCTATTGGCGGCATGGCTGCACCCGAAATCGGGTCCGGGTCCACAGAATGAGGAATTACCGGGCCATTCCGAGTTTGGAAGGCCCGGTAATTCCTCCCTCCAAGGACCCGGACCCGGTACTTCCCCATTCCCATTTCAGCCCCTATAGGGCTGAATGGGAATGGGAGAGGGAGCAAACAACGGGCCATTACGAGTTGGCCCGTTGTTTGCTCCCTCTTCCCCTTGCGAGACCCGGTAACCACGCCTGGCTTGACCAGGCGTTACTTCCTGGGTCCCGCGAGGGGACCTCGTAATGAGGCGGTAAGGGGTAAACGGCGCCGGCACATTTTACGGTGCCGTTAACCCCGTACCGCCAGGGTCGTAATGAGGCCCTTTGTATTGTAAAAATAAAGGATGCATTTAAATACAGGTAGGCCCAGATAAATCTAGGGGTTAAGTAAGTACTAACACATTATATGAAATCACAATATAAAAACACAACACTATACTTGAAATTACACAGACCGAAGTATAGACCTTATTTGAAATTACCTAACAGTAGTTCTAGGGAAGTCAAAACCTTTTCATACACATTCAGTATAGGCCAAGCCTATTCTTTGGGAGTAAAAACAAATGGTTACTTGTTAGAATTACATTCACTAATGTAAGGGCAGTAGACCCTTCCAGTTTTATAATGATTCTCAGTACAAATTACTTAATCAATCAACTGGACAATATTCTGTTGGTGAATAGTGGAACGCTTATTCTAGTTGCAGTAAAAACCTATAACTACTTTTGTGATAACACACAATTAAACTAGGTGAGTAAAACCTAAGGATGTCATATACAATTACAAGTGCTTTTGAAATCAGGGAACCCCAGATTGAGGTAAGCAGTAACTCTTGTAACTTGTTTTTGGGTGGCATACAGCTAACACAAGCTAAGTAAAACCCAAATACTTTTTTAACCTCACAATTAAGGGGAAAGTAAAACCCAATGTTACACTTTTTCTGAATGACTCAAAGTTATTCTAGGTAGGCAACAACCTTATGCAGACTTATTCTGGACAGGCTAGCAGCAAGTCAGGCGAAACAAGATCCAGTTAGGGGACACTCATACAATTATCCTAACAGGACTAATCTGGGGATATCAACACTTTGCTTTTGGGAAGAGGCACAACCTAATCACAGGAGAGTAAAATACCTTCACATCTGCTTTCTATTAGACTGGCAAAACAGTTGCTAAGGAAGAGAAGATGTTAACGATAATTTTAAGAATAGTGTTTCACACATTCCAGATCAGTAGGAACTTTTGTAACTGTTCACTCTTAGAATTACAGTTATCAACCAACTCTTTACAAGTAAGTAACTTTAAAACACTTATTTTGTTTTCTAGGCAGAAATCCCAATCCCTTGAAAGTTTTTCCCTTATTCTTGGAGCATGATTGTTCTCAATGGCAGAAGGTGGGTCGCTAGGACTAGTTACCAACAGGCAGTGTCAGAATAGGTTCTTTAGTAGCAAAAGTCAGCGTTCATTAGGAAAACTGGGCAAACAGGTGAGTTCTTTACTTTTGAGTTAGAAGAGGGTCCTGTCACAATCTCATCCCCACCGAGGGTTCACAGGGCCCTAAAGACATTATTCGGCTCCCCTCGGATTCCTTGGAGCCAGTCCTGGCGCTGTTGGCATCGGAGACACATGCTGGGACAGGGTTTCAATGGGCAATGGACAAGCATGGCAGCCCCCATAAGGAATACTGGGAAACTGTATTCAGCGGTCTAGCATCCAGGGCGGGGCATGCCCCAAAGGCACCTGGGATACCACCTGGCTATTTAAACCACGCCCGATTAGAGGCACGCACTTCATGTTATTCTGCTCTAGCAGCGTGACGTTCACCGGGTCCTGCTCTGCATCCTGACCTTCTGGGACGAGAAGAGGCAAGAACCATCGCCATCCTTGCCTGCTCTGCAGCATCTTCCGGCAATCGAAGTCGTCCAACTCTCGTTGTCCTCCTACGGCTCCACCACTGGAAGGTAAAGTGGGAACGGAACATCTTGGGAGCTACTTACCAATTCATCAGGAAGACCATCACCTCCAATACATCTTTCGTCCTTTTGGATTCGTGAGAACCATTCATCTTCAGTTCTACTCGACCTGCAAGACAACAATAGCACAGGTTAGCCATTTGCAAGGACGCTCTCAGCGCCGCTTGGCGTTCCATCATACCTTCTCGAACTCGGCTCCGGCTTCCACCACAGCTTCCAACACCTGCAAGAGGAAGGGAGAAGGTAATTAGTGCAAATCTCAACAAGGACATTACTTTCACCTCAAAAGACTTACCTGAAAAGAAGGAGTTGCAGCCGGTCTGGACCCCGGCCCTCGCCAGTGAAGAAACTCGGTGGTACAGTGCAATTAACGACGCGTCCCTGCCCAGTGCGGCAGGCCGGAGAGCACATCCTTATAGAAATCATCGTGAGAGATGTTCACTGGGGAACTGCAAAGGGGAACCCGGGAGGTGGGTCGCAAGGGAAGGAACAGCAGTTAAACTTCACCTCCTGTCTTCTAGAGCCGATCCTCGACATCCTGAACTCCAGGAAAAGTGAGAAGTCCCGAAGAGCATCCCGGCTTATCGTGAGGCGTCCCCGTGGAAACAAGGTGAACGTTACAGAATGCAAAGCCCATAACTTAATTATCCACCTTTGCGCCTAGTATGGAAATTTCGGAAACAGATCAGTTAGCCCAGTTGTTGGGGCAGTTACGCTCGGATGTCCATTCTGCGCGGCAGGAAACTAATGCGTTGCGAAGGGAGCTAATTGTGGCCAAGGAGAGGACGGATGACCTCAGGAGGCAACTCCTCCAGTCATAAGCGGGACAAGCCCCATTGCCCGGAATTAGTCAGTCCACCTCAGCCACCGCAAGCAATCCAGTTCAGATCAACCTCCCTGGGGCAGTGCCACTGGCCCCTCCGGAATGGTTTTCGGGAGATTCTCGTCGATATGCTACTTTCATTAACCAATGTCACCTTCACTTTCTGTGCGGGCCTGGGGCGTTTCCCATGGACCAATCACTTGTGGCCTTCGTGCTATCTTACCTTAGTGGGAGTGCTGCAGACTGGTCAGTACCGTTCATTAGCCGAAACAACCCTCTGTTACAAGACTTTGATGGGTTTCAACGGGAACTGGAAAAACTCTTCGCCCAACACTACCATGGGCAGGCTCTAGACACCAAACTCTAGTCCCTTCGTCAAGTGAGCCAGGATCTTCTGACTTACATCGTAACCTTCAATAGACTGTTGGTCGAGGCAGACTGGCCTGAGGACAAATGGACTACATTGTTTCACCGGGGTCTTCGTGGGGAGCTAAAGGACGTTTTGGCCCAAGTGGTGGACCCACCCCGGGATTGTGCCGAGTTCATTAGTTTGGTGGTCCAGTTGGATCGCCGACTGCAAGATAGGAAGAAGGATTGTGGGAAACCGGATTTGCGCCCCTTATTCATACGATCCAAAGATCAAACTCAGCGGGGCCCCGACGGGACCAGTGAACCCATGCAGATAGAAGGAGTCAGGCCCCCTCTAACCAAAGCTGAATGAGATAAAAAGGAGGGAGTTGCAATTGTGCCTGTATTGTGGAAAAGCAGGCCATTTCCTAAAGGTATGCCGGTTAAACCACCCAGAAGAACCGTCAGAGCCACGGATAAAGAAACCCCTAATGAGGAATCGGGAAACGACCAAGCCCGGCAATTGTAGGGGTCCAATTTTCGAGCGAAGAAATCCAGTTCCAGACCTCCCATTTTGCACTACCTGTGATCTTAATTCCCCATCAACAGCCGTCCGACATGCATTCGTTGGAAGCCTACATCGACAGCGGAGCGGTGGGGAATTACATCGATCAAGACCTTGCAGCAAAGATGGGGCTAGTCCTTTGCCCCAAGCCAACCGCAGAGACGGTAACCACTGTTGATGGTACTGAAATTGCCTCGGGCCCTGTATCGGAGTGCACCACCAAACTCACCCTCCTGTGCGAAGATGGGCACTGCGAAATCATAGCCTTTGATCTAATTAAAGCCCCCCAATTTTGGCTGATCCTGGAAATGCCATGGCTGGTCGCTCATAATCCACGAATCAACTAGCGAGCTCGCAAATTGGTTTTTACCCACAGCTGCACGCACACCTGTTACCCGAATGGGCGAAAAGCAAAACACGCAAGTTCTCCGGTTCGGGAGGGAATTTCTCATGCCCTCGGAGGGATTGTGACCCTGCCGGTTCATTACCAAGATTTCCAAGACATTTTCCAGAAGGAGCAAGCAAACACGTTGCCCCCCCACAGACCCTACGACTGCCAAATCGATCTGCTACCAGGAGCTCAAATTCCATGTGGGCACATTTTCGCACTCAATGAGCCCGAAAACCAGCACCTGAAAACGTACCTGAAGCAGTACCTGGCCAACGGTTTGATCTGCCCGTCCAAGTCATCGGCCGCGGCGCCGTTATTCTTCGTACCAAAAAAGGAAGGCGATTTGAGAACGTGCATTGACTATCGTGCATTAAACCAAGTAACCATTAAAAATTGCTATCCACTGCCTTTGATCCCGGAGTTACTGGACCAGGTTAAAGAAGCCCAGATCTATACAAAAATGGATCTGAGAGGGGCCTATCATCTGGTGCGCATCAAAGAAGGTGATGAGTGGAAGACGGCATTCCGTACTAATTACGGCCTGTTCGAGTACCAAGTAATGCCGTTCGGCCTATGCAACGCTCCCGCTGCGTTCTAGTATTTTATGAACAACGTCCTTCTAGAACTCATCGACGTCTGTGCTCTTGTATACATCAACGACATCCTGGTATATTCAACATCTGAGCAAGAGTACATTGGGCACGTACGGGCAGTCCTGACTAAACTTTGAGAACACCATCTCTACGCCAAGCTGGAAAAGTGCTTGTTCCATGTTACGGAAGTGGAGTTTCTGGGCTTTATCCTTTTCCCCAAAGGCATACGAATGGACGCTCATAAGGTGGACGCAGTCCTTATTTGGCCAGTACCCACCTCCATTAAAGGAGTCCAGAGCATGTTGGGGTTTGCAAATTTCTACCATCGATTCATCCCTGGATTCTCCCAAGTCGTACACCCGATTACTTTATTGCTCAGAAAATGCAACAAGACATTTAACTGGACTGGAGAAGCTGAAAAGGCCTTTCAAGAACTCAAGACAAGGTTCACCACCGCCCCCATTTTGCGACACCCACGTCCAGACCTTCCTTACATTGTGGAAACTGATGCGTCCAGTCTGGCAATGGGGGCGGTTTTGTCCCAAAAAGACCCATTAACAGGCTAACTGCATCCAGTGGCCTTTTGGTCACCAAAATTCACGCCAGCAGAACTCAATTACGTCATCACAGATAAAGAGTTATTGGCCATTAAAGCTGCCTTCAAGTCCTGGTGACACTACCTGCTGGGGGCCAGGCACACCGTCACCGTGATAACGGACCACAGAAACCTCCAGTATCTAAAGGGAGCGAAGGCTCAATCGTCACGGCAGCTATGCTGGGCCCTTTTCTTCGCAGAATATGATTTTGTGATTACGTACCGACCCAGGGTTAAAAACGGCAAAGCTGACACACTCTCCCGCATGGGAACAGACAAAATGGCACACATGCCGCCAGATCTGGTGGCCATTATTCCAGAGAACATAGTCCTAGGCATCACAACCACCATGACCCAGAGTGAGCTTCTATACGAAATTCGACAAGTTTTCACCCAGGAGCAGCTACAAGAGTGGGGCTCCAGAGGGGACCGTTACTGTATCAAGAATCAACTGCCATATTACCGAAACCGGCTATTCATACCAGTGAAGGAATTGCAGGGACAGGTCATCTCCGAGCACCATGACT
This sequence comes from Ambystoma mexicanum, assembly GCF_040938575.1. Classification (NCBI taxonomy): domain Eukaryota; kingdom Metazoa; phylum Chordata; class Amphibia; order Caudata; family Ambystomatidae; genus Ambystoma; species Ambystoma mexicanum. Next base: position 457,456,202 of record NC_090933.1, on the reverse strand, counting down.
CCCTCATTGAAGACCATCCAGGAATTGCCAAAACCTTGGCTAAGATAAAAAGGAACTATTGGTGGCCAACTTGGCGTAAGGATGTAATCGAATTCGTGTTATCTTGCGGTATCTGTGCCAAAAATAAATCTGTCAAGCAAAGACCCGCTGGGATCCTACAGCCGTTGGACATTCCGCCAGCCCCATGGCACACCCTGTCTCTAGATTTCATAACTCCATGTCAAGGCTACAATACCACCCTGGTGATCATGGACCTATTTTCGAAAATGGCTCATTTCTTCCCATTCAAGGGTCTACCGACTGCATCTGGCCTCGCCAAAGTCTTCCTGGAACACGTAGTGCGCTTGCATGGATTCCCTTCAGTTCTAATATCAGACCGTGGGACGCAATTTCTATCCAGCTTCTGGAAGAAATGCTGCTCATTGGCCCAGATAGACGTCCATCTGTCCACTAGTCACCGCCCTCAGACCGACGGCCAAACGGAGAGAACAAATCAAACTCTCGAGCAGTACCTATGCTGCATGCTTCATCAGGGTGAAGGAAATTGGAAAGAACTTCTATGGATTGCCTAGTACGCTTATAATAATTCGCTGCATAGCAGTACAGGACTAACGCCATTTTTTACGTGTATGGAAGACACCCGCGCACTTCTGAATTAGACGTCCCCACAACCCTGGAAATGCCGGCTGTTGAGACCCTGCACACAACCATCACTCAGACCTTCACAAAAGCTCAAGAACACCTGCAACAAGCTAAAGCACACCAGAAAAGATGCGCGGATCAGCTTAGCTCCAAAGCCCCTGTCTACCAGGTGGGAGATATGGTGTGGCTTGCCTCCAAGCATATACCAATAAAAGGAATGAAAACATTTCGCTCACGGTTCTTGGGACCATACCCAGTGGAAACCATAATTAACCCAGCAGCTGTGAAACTGACACTACCAGCCCACATGCTAATTCACCCAGTATTCCATGTATCTCTCCTGAAACCAGTCAAGCCGGGAACCCGGGTAACTACCCCACCTGAGCCGATCATCGATCAAGGAGAACCAGAATACGAGGTAAAGGACATTCTTGACTCTAAATATGTGAGGTCTAGACTCTATTACCTAGTAGATTGGAAAGGATACCGACCCCAGGATCGAACGTGGGAACCCAGCGAGTACATCCATGCCCCAGGCTTAGTCCAACGTTTCCATCGAGCGTTTCCCTCCAAACCAGGACCAGGTCGGAGAACCACTTTGAGAGGGGCCTTAGGGGGGAGTGCTGTCACGATCTCATCCCCACCGAGGGTTCACAGGGCCCTAAAGACATTATTCTGCTCCCCTTGGATTCCTTGGAGCCAGTCCTGGCGCTGGTGGCATCAGAGACACATGCTGGGACGGGGTTTCAATGGGCAATGGACAAGCATGGCCGCCCCCAGGAGGAATACTGGGAAACTGCATTCAGCGGTCTAGCATCCAGGGCAGGCCCGCCCCGAAGGCACCTGAGATACCACCTGGCTATTTAAACCACGCCCGATTAGAGGCACGCGCTTCACGTTATTCTGCTCTAGCAGCGTGGCATTCACCAGGTCCTGCTCTGCACCCTGACCTTCTGGGACGAGAAGAGGCAAGATCCATCGCCATCCTTACCTGCTCTGCAGCATCTTCCAGCAATCGAAGTCGTCTAACTCTCATTGTCCTCCTACGGATCCACCACTGGAAGGTAACGTGGGAACGGAACATCTTGGGAACTACGTACCAATTTGTCAGGAAGACCATCACCTCCAAGACATCTTTCGTCCTTTTGGATTCCTGAGAACCATTCATCTTCAGTTCTACTTGACCTGCAAGACAAACAATAGCACAGGTTAAGCATTTGCAAGGACGCTCTCAGCGCCGCTTGGCATTCCATCATACCTTCTCAAACTCCACTCTTGCTTCCACCGCAGCTTTCATCACTTGCAAGAAGAAGGGAGAAGGTACTTAGTGCAAATCTCAACAAGGACATTGCTTTCACCTTAAAAGACTTACCTGAAAAGAAGGAGTTGCAGCCGGTCTGGACTCCGGCCCTTGCCAGTGAAGAAACTCGGCAGTATGGTGCCATTAGCAACGCGCCCCTGCCCAGTGCGGCAGGACGGAGAGCCCCTCCTTACAGAAATCAAGGTGAGAGACATTCCCTGGGGAACTGCAAAGGGGAACCCGGGAGGTGGGTCGCAAGGGAAGGAACAGCACTTAAACTTCACCTCCTGTCTTCTAGATCTGATCCTTGACAGCCCGAACTCCAGGAAATGTGAGAGGTCCCGAAGAGCATCCCGGCTTCTCGTGAGGCGTCTCTGTGGAAACAAGGTGAGCGTTACAGGTCCAAGGGCTTCTAAGAAGACACCCTAGCAGGATTCTATCAGTGGGACTGGGTGCACTGGATGAGAGACCTCCCCATCAAAGAAAAAAACCACAGCTACACAGAAATCCTAACAGGCTTAAGGTAAGTACATACCCAAGCCAACACAGTACCTCAGCATTGAAGTCGATTTTGCAGCAGGAGAACTTCAGCATCTGCAGCCAAATACCCGGTCAATGGATTCCTTGTCGTGGTGGCTGAAAACAAGAAAACAAGACCTTGGAAGGAGCTTTGCAGCAGGGATCGATGAACAAGACTCTACGCAAGGTTTCCCTCATGGCTGAATGTGTTTCTGTGGATTTGGTGCCTTTTCAAGGAGCACAGAAGAAGACAGAAAATCGTGGTTGAATTCTCGTCATTAGAAAGTCCAGCACTCTGGTGAGGGGACTTTTTTGGACTCAGCTTGTGTCTCTGGAGATCCACCAGGATGCCCACAAAGTTTCAGCGAGATTCGGAATTCGGATGACCATGCAACACACAATGGCTTGAGGTACCAGGCTATTGGGGTATTGCAACAATGCCAGGTTGCAGTAATGCGTGGGATGACTCAAAATGGAGGTCTTCTTGAGTCTAGTGGGTCTCACCAGGCTCTGGGTGAGGGTCATCATTTTCGGCGTCCAAGGTTTGATTGGAAGGAAGGGCTACAGCAGGCTTCGGTTACACAGCAGGTTCTCCGGGTGCTGGAAATTATTTCAGCCGCATTTCCTTCATCTTCCTCTTCGTTTTTTTGGTTCCAGTGTTCAAATTTTCTTCAGCTTCCAGGTTCCTAGTATTTATCAGGAACTACTGCACACCTTCTGCATTCTCTCCCCACATTTTACCAGAAGGGGCAGTCTGGTTGTCCAATCAGGACAGCCAGCCCCCCTCTGGGATTTGTCCCCATTCAAGCAAGGCCTAAGACAAAGGGCTGGGGAGTTTAGGACTCCTCCTTCACTTCCTGCTCTCACGGACAGACTGGAGTCTGGGCGGTGAGTCCAGGGGACACCCGCCGAAGATAAAAATCACACAAAGGAATTTCTCACCCTGCATGTCAGGGAAAGGAACAAGAAACAACAAGAAACACTAAAATCGCAAAAAAAGAAGACAGGGGTCGTTTTGGAAAAATGAGCACCGTTAGGCGTCTTTACTGCAGCTGTGAACACAGCATGCAGTTAAGATGTACTAAATTAAAACAAGGTATCACTGCCACCAGTCATCTAAGGTAAGCTTGTCCCTGTAACAGACTTGTTACAGTTTTAGTGTGAAAGGGGATACATTGTATCTCCCCAGCACTCCGCATAAGGTGGGGTGTGCTGGCTTCACAGAATAAAATGTAAAAGGGACACAAAGATCCTTTCTACCCTTGGGAACTGTAGTTCTTTCATGGTTAGCAATAGAAAGTTAAAAGGGCAACCCAGCAACAACAGGTACTTATTGCCAATATGTTGTTAAAGAGGATAACTTTAAAAAGACAATATGGAGAGTCAAAAAAATGACACCCATAAAAAGAGTTAAAGATAATGTGAGTGTGGAAAAAGGTTCCCACTCACTGAGGTAATAAGGAAAAATATCCCACTAGGAAAACAAAAAGATCTGGGGTAGATCAGGAAGATTTACCATTTCTGTGGAAATCTTACCTAACACACAGTATAGCTGGTTAGCCACCTACTAAGTTTAATACTCAATACTTACCTCTTTAAGACTATGGGCCTCATTATGACTCTGGCGGAATGGGTTTAATGGCGCCGGTAAAGGTGCCGGCGCCATTAAACCGATTCCGCCCTATTACGAGGTCCCCTTGCGGGACCCGCTCTGGACATCTGGTCAGAACAGTGAGGGGACTAGCATGTTAACAACAGGCCTGTCATTAACGGGCTCGTTGTTAACATGCCCCCCATTCCTATTGAGCCCTATGGGGGCTCAAATGGGAATGGGGATTGTCCGGGTCCAGGTTCCCTGAATGGGGAAATACCGGGCCCTCCAAAGTCAGAATGGCCCGGTATTTCCCCATTCAGGGACCACGGACCCAGACCCAAGTTTGGAGGTATCTCAATTCTTTTACAAACTGGGCATATATTAGGTCCTGAAGTGCATAATAGGATTGTTTTTACAATTGTGCATGTTCATATACATTTTATGATGATATTGTGTTTACTATTTGTATTCTATTGTATTTTTGATACTAATAAAATCTGACTATATATTGTTAATTACTGACTGAGCTTACCCTCCCTTTCACTAACCAGAATCGATTTAACTTACAGCTAAATGAATTAATGTTCCATGTGACCACCTCTCCCTATTTTTTTATTAGTAAAATATAGACATATAGAAAGTATAGCACACCTATAGTAGAATTGAATAAACCCACAGGCCTCAGAACGAGAGACAAAGAAAAGCAGAGTTAGGCTGCATGAAGCACCAGGCAAGGACTTGCAGCCAAGGTCAGAGATGAGCAGAACATTCCTAAGCCTCAGATACAAGGAGCCACCTGCAAAATAACAGAATAGATCCTCACTAATTGCAGACCAGAAAGATCAATGTTGTGGTCTTCACCCACGTGGTGCGGCCAAGCCGAACAATGGCCATTTCCTCATGGTGGAAAAAGGAGCAGTTCCCACCAAAACAGACATGATGTGATACCTGTATTGCTTTACAACGTTGCAAACCTGCAGGCACTCTGTAAGGCAAAGTGGTAATACTGATTGCAACAATGGGGACACATAATCTTTCTCATCACCTTGAGAAGGTGCACAGAGTGCTGAGCACAGTGCTGGGTCCAAAGCCTGGGGAGATCAGCTCCAGCCAATGAGGTAATACAAATCCAGGGGTTGATGGCAGAGGGCAAGGGCCAATGGTTATCCTGTGACCCTGCAAAAATGTAATAGCTCATTTCTGGGGAAGGTTCTGTAGGGTATTTTGTGAAGATTTGGGTCCTGACGGTATTTTCTTACCGCCGAAAAATAACTTAGCAACAATCACTCCTTGTATTCAGATTGGGCCATGTACAACAATAATACAGTGGACATGCATTATTTCAGCACACAGACATGCGTATTTGGTATGCATGGTTGGTATGCGTGGTTGGTGGTATTTTGGTGAGCATAATTCCCTTGTTTTATTTGTGGCCCCAATATCCAGAACCCCTTATTTTTGTTTAGATTTTTCATGTAATCACTAGAGAGACCTCAGGCTTGCATTTCAGGAACAGCACATTTTCATTTTTAGTGTGCCACCATGGGCAATTTCTCTCTGTCTTATCTACGGCAGCGAGCTATCATGTGGTATTTTCACTATCTTATATACGGTAGTGAACTATGTCCCGGGCCTCCCTTTTTGCTGACTCATAGACCTCCGACACACTACAACACACACAGTTAGTTATAATTGCTCATACTTAATTACATTGTGCACACGGCTGCAGCAAATTTGACGTTTAGCTACCTTGAAATTGACACTTGCACTGTCTAAACATCTCCCCACATCATCAGCACTGTATTGGTAAATATAAAACACACCACCCATCTGCTTTCAAATATTTCTGTGTATTATAAAAGTTGCATTTAAACACAATCTCACTCTTTACAGAAATAAATAAAACAGCACAGTAACAGCATTGTCTGTGATACACTGAAAAGAGAGTGGCGGAGACAAGAACTCAATTTGCAACATTAAACATGTGAGTAAGGCACAGGAATCTCCTTTCCTACACTGACTGAATATTCTCGTACACACTCAGCCCCCACACTTCTGTAATTACCTTATCTATTCAGCATGAGTTTTCTTCAGCTGTTCTCTTTCTGAATTTGGCTCCCTTGAAGATTAACCCCAGTGAAAACAAGCGTCTTTCGTTCTCAAACCGGGGTTATTGCCTGGAATTCTCCGTTTTTGCAGCAGGAATGCTTCAGCCAGGAAACAGGTCCTTCTCCCAGCTCTGCCAAATCTCGATTGTTCTCCCCCTCTCCTCAAGCTCCCCCAACAAAACTCTAATCACTGCCTCTAGCATGATACTTGCTATGACGCTGCTCCAATCAGAATCAATCATGCCATCTCCTCCCTCACTACACAATGGCTCATTTCTACAGTAACCATTTGTAACCAACTGATTTCCTGTTCCTTCGAGCCCTTTGCTTCTGTAGTTATGTGGACAGAGCAGCAGAGAAAAAGAAAAAAATGAATGTGCGTTTAAAAGTTCACTTTCAGAGTAGGCCTAATTCTGCAGTGGAGACACATTTTTATTAGTGGGTTATGTTAAATGCAGTTTTATTAGTCAGGTTAGTTATTAATAATGTTAGTTATTAATTTTCAAATGTGTCTCTTGCACCATAGGCATTTCAGGTGAAAAATAGTGTGCATTTTTGAATGTGCACGTGTGCTTTTAACTGTAAAAATAGATTTGCATCTTATATGTTGAAATCGTTTTTGACTGAATAGCCTGTCTTTACTTATATGTCCATGTTAATCTGGCAACACATATAGCAATGCACCACACCCATGTGGTGGTGCTGCATCAAAAATAAAATTGCTACCTGTGCAGTAGTGCTGTACTCTGTGCTGTAACACGCCAAATATCCTTACATATACCCTCCTTTTGTTTTTAGAACTTGGCTACGATCCAAGCCAATTCCTAAAAACAACTTGTTCTTTTTTTTCATTTAAAATGCATGTGTATTGGGATATCTTTCTCTTCCTGACGTAGCTAGTAAAATCAGTAACATTTTCATTTTTACTGATAGCACAATCAACCATCCACCCATGATTAGCACCAGGACAGCCAAACCCACGATTGAGCGTTCCCCCCAGGTTCCCCAATTAAATCTTTCCACTTCTATTATCCCCAGATTACTAATTGTAATATTGTTTTTTCTCAAATTCATTTTTATAACATGTCTTTCTTTGTGATTCAATAAATATTCCACATCCGGATCTATTGGAAAAGTATCCCTTTGAAAAAATCGATATTTTCCACTTGACTTTCCCAAACATCATTTGTTACATGAAACAATGTTAACCCCCCAATTGACACAATTGTATCCTTTGGAACCTGTAAATAAAAAACATTATATTTCACCTGTTTAACCACGTATGTTCCATGGTTTAAATGTACTACCGTCATGTTCTTTAAACAGGTGCTGACCAACCATTTACCTCTGACCATCTTAGCCTGTGCCATTTCTTCACTCCCCATATTGCTAATAATCACTTCACATCCCTCTGATATACTTGGGTCAGATTTCAAACCACAAATAGCATCTGTGGCATCAGGAACAAACGGTTTACCTGGACACATATAATTTTGTTCTTTAAATTTTACACATGTTTCCAGGTTTGGTATTAAATAAACTTCAGGTTCCCATGACTGAAATGCCACCACTTCTGGAGTCTTAATCTTAATAAATTTGTCCTCTTGCCAAAATCCCACGTTGTGTACCCACTTCGTTTGGTAAATAAGTTCAGGGGCTACATATGGGATGCATAGCAAAAATCCGATCTCTAGTCTTTCCAAGTCCACATATAACGGCATTGCATTACCCATTTCAAATGCAATTTTTACCTGTATTATATCAATTTCCCTCCTGGTCAATCTTTCTATCATTTGACGAATAATATCCTGCGAAACAAAATACAAGGGGATATGTCCTTGAATCAATTGTGAAACTGCCGTTTGAACTTCTCTCATATAATTCGTTAATAGTCTATCAACAGGACTCATTATGCTCAATATTTCATTTAAAGTTCTGTTATGCGTAAGTATTATTTTAGTTGCCCGTTGCATTACATCCGCTTGTTCATTTAGAATGATTGCAGTTTCGTTTATGAATCTTACTTGTTCATCCAGTCCCCCTCTAATTCCATCTAATGTTTTTTTGTATTATTTCTAGGTCAATACTCAGTTGTTGCGCTTTAGTACTCAGTGTTCCTACCGAAATAGAATTGGCTGTTGATATTGTGGTACCTATTATGGCTCCAACTATAGACATTACCAATGATATCGCGAGCATCACCGCACCTCTCTTTCCTCTCTTCTTCTTAATGTCTGCTGAATTCACGAATGTTTTTTCCAATTGCATTAGTATATCTCTTATTGACTGCTTAGTGTCCTCTTTTCTTATTTCCAGCCACTCTTTAGTCTGTTCAATCTTAATTCCGGTATTGTTCAAGTGTTTTTCAATCAAAATCTCAGGATTCAATGGTATGTATATATTTTGGAAAATCATCCTTCTATCACTCATGATGAATCCTGGTGCCTCTTCCACCGCGATACCAGATGCTGGTCCAGGTTCAATGACAACCTGTGCTTCTGAATTCTTGAAGATCCCTCCAAATATCATCATCATTAACCATATCATCGGTATCATCTTCAATGCTGATCGCTATGCAGCCTTGGTCTTCACCCCTCTTTGGGGCTTTCCCGGAATCCGTCCACGTGGGCTCCAGGACTCCATCGTCTCACGTGGGCTCTGATCCGGGAACCTCCGACCAAATAATGTTAATTTTCTAAATCAAATAGAAAATAAACAAATTAAGTACATAGCACAATACTAACTTCACCCTTTTGCCAAAAATAAAACATGCTTGGTAAAAATATTTCGTTTTTTTTTTTCTTTTTTTTTTCTGAAATTAAACACAAGTTAAAAAGAAAACAAGCACATATAAAACAGCATTCAATATTTAATACATTTTCTCTCTGCACACCAACCATGAGCTTCCATTATATAAATTTATTTATTTATTTATTTATTTATTTATTTATTTATTATATATTTTTACATATATTACAGTGTTTATGTGCCATTATAACAATCAACTTTTTAACTTCTTTGTCACTGCCTCCTGATTGTACCCATTTATTTTCTCTTTTTGTGTTCAAGGGACTTTATCTGTTTCTACATGCTCAAGCTGCCTGATCTCATGTCTGGGATGGCATGGTTTGATTTGATTTACATGGACAAACTGCTCTATTGCTGTTTCACCTTCATTTTTCAAAATTTTATAAACTACAGGAGAGACCTTATCTATAATTCGAAATGGCCCCTGCCAGGCTGCTAGAAATTTAGAATTTTTCTGTTTACTTTTTCCAAAATGAAACTTGTACACCTGATCCCCTACACTGTATTCCTTTACTGATGTCTTTTTGTCATAATAAGACTTTGCACTGTCAGCAGCTCTTTCCAGATTTCTCTGCACAAAAGCAAATGCATGTTGCAAATGCCTCCTCAGTTCATCAATATATCCATGAACTGTGGATGCATGCACAAGTGTCTGCTCATGTGTTCTGTATAGTAGGTGTTGTGGTAACACCATTTTCCTACCTGTCAAGACCTCATGGGGGCTAACACCTGTTGCTTTGGCAGGAGTTGATCTGATTGCCATCAAAACCAATTGTAAACGTAAATCCCAGCTGGAACCTGCTTCTGCCACAAATTTCTTTAGAATATCCACAACAGACCTATTGCTTCTTTCAACTGTACCTGAAGACGCTGCCCGATATGCGATATGTAGTTTCCTTTTCACACCTAGTATTTGCCATACCTTACTCATTAGAGTACTTGTGAAATGACTTCCTCTGTCTGACTCAATTCTTTGTGGCAACCCAAACCTTGAGAACACATGGTTCACCAGCAATGTGGCTGCTGTTTGCGCACTGCAATCTGGTGCAGGAATGCATTCAATCCACTTCGACATCAAACATACCACACTCAAAATATAACGGTTTCCCCTGCTCGACCTTTTTAAAGGACCTACATAGTCTATTTGCAAATCTGACCATGGGAGAGTTAGGCCTCTTTTCATCAATGGTGCTCTATGCATTGGTGAAGCAGGTTTAAATTGGGCGCATACTAGACATCCTCTAGTATATAATTCCACATCTTGGGACATATGTGGCCAGTAAGCATAATCTTTTAGTATTTCTAGTGTTTTTTGTGAACCTCTATGGCCTGCAGTTATGGCATCATGTGCATGGTGTAGCATTAGCCCTCTGAATGAAAGGGGTACTACCCACTGTATTTGTCCTGTTATGGACTTTCTAATCATGAGTCCATCCTGTAATCTAATTTGTGTTTTGTTCTTTAATAGCACCCTCAACTCTTCTTTTCCCATACAATCATTTTCTGTTAAAGAATGTTGTTCGGGATCTATCAAATGATTATAATAGATTCCCAAAATTCGATCATTCTTTTGTGCCTCAATCAAATCTTGGTCTGGCGTGTCATGGCTCCACTGCACCACCGTTTGATCTACCTCCTTTGGTGCTTTAGAACGTGTCACTGCATCAATTTGTATTTCACCCATTAAATAATCAATAGGTAGCAATTCTCCCATCACAGCCCCAATCTTAGCCAGGTGGTCTGCCTTATCATTTCCCTCCTTATCCTCTCCTGGTGTTTTTAAATGCCCACGAATTTTTCTCCAGTAAATTGTTAAATTATTCTCTGACACCAATTTGTCTATGGCTTGTATAATTTTTCCATGTTTAAGTGGCTTTTTGTTGTATGTAACCATGCCTCTTGCTTTCCAACCAGGCAAATACTCCACAACGCTATTCCATGCATAGTCAGAATCAGTCACCAGGACAATTTCACTGAACTTTTTATCAACTGCAGTAGCAATTGCTTTATAAATGGCTGCCAATTCCGCCACCTGACTGCTCCTATCTCCAATCCTCATCCCTATACTGGGGACGCCTTCACATTTCAACCAGACATTTCCTATTCCTGCCACTAACTGTTTATTACTGTCATTTTCAATGTGAAAAGCACAACCATCCACAAATACAGTTGGCAAATCCTTGCATGTTTTTTCATCAAAAGCTTTGTGTGGTGATTGTTCAAATTCCTGCAAACTAGTTTCCACTTCCATTTCATTTGGTATTTGTTCAGCTGCACAGTCATGTAAGTCAGCTAACCCTTGAGCAATTGGGTTCTTTTTATTTTGTCCATATCTCACTTCTACGGGAAAACCTTGTAATGCCAGCGTCCATGAAGTGATTCTGGATTGCGCTAGATTACCTGATCTAATTCTTTTACTCTCTAAAAATTGCAAAGGTTGATGATTTGTTTCAATAATCACCTTTTCTCCCTGAACAATGGGGCGGAAATGTTGTAGCGCCCACACAGTGGTTAACAGGGCCTTTTCACATTCATTAAATTTCATTTCAACTTGGGAAAATGCCTTACTTGCATATGCAATGGTTTTGTGATTCAAATCGTGTTTTTGTGATAACACTGCTGACATACAATGTTCAGAAAAACCTATTTCTATAAAGAAATCCCTGTCCTTTATGGGGTATGCTAAACATGGTGCCTTTACAAGACATTCCTTTAATTTAGCCACTGCCTCAGACTGCTCTTTTTCCCATTTCCAGGGAGTATTCATTTTAAGCAGTTTAGTCAATGGTTGAGTGATTTCTGAATAATTTTCAATGAACTTTCTGTTATAGCCTGTCATCCCTAATAAACATTTTACTCCTTTCACATTTTTAGGATCTTTTAATCGTTGTATGGCCTCTATTTTCTTCTTTTGTGGATTTAGCCCATGTTCAGTCACTTCATGCCCTAGAAAGTTCACTTTTTTCTTGCACCATTGTGCTTTTTGCAAAGATACTTTGGCGCCTGCTTTCTGCAATTGGCCAAGTACATGTCTTATTTCATCAAAATGGCTTTTCAGGCTTTCATTTTTTATCAGGACATCGTCCACATAAACTATTGTTCCTCTTTCCGCTGCATCCGGCATGGCCTTTCTCAAAAATATGCCAAATTCACTCCCACTATTGATGTACCCGAACAGAGCTCTAAGCCAGGCATATTGAGTCCTGTCAAATGTAAAGGAAAATAAATTTTGTATCTCCTCTGCCAATGGCACGCACCAATATCCAGAGGTGAGATCTAATGTGGTAAATACATTTGAACTATGTACCTGAGCTAGGCCCTGATCAATGAATGGCAGTGGCCATCTAGATACTGGTACTCTTTTATTTAACTCTCTCAAGTCTGCACACAGCCGCCATTGACCATTTGGCTTTAACACACCTAAAATAGGTGTATTGGATGTGCTATGAATGGGCCTGATGATTCCCCGCGATTCCAAATTTTTAATAATCTCTGCCAATGATTCTAAACATGCCAGCGGTAGTCTATACTGGCGTACAAACACTGGATTTCTGCTACACCCTTCTGGTAGTGTGGCCACATGTAAATCAGTTAAACCACAATCATAAGCATCTTTTGCAAATACATCCTTAAACTCCATAAATATCTCCCTCAGATTGTCCCTATCCTCATTGCTTTCACACGCATCCGCTAAGGAGATCTGCTCTTCTACCATTTTGGAAAATTCTGGAAAATCTTCTGGTAAGGGAATCTCGGCGCTTTCCTCTAACTGTGTGGCTGTGTCTTTTTGTAAAGCTGCCACTCTTAAATATTTTGGCATATCAGCTTCCACTTCAATGGGCTGATTTTCTGTTTCATTTTCATTTAAATTAAATATTATGCAATTCTCTTGATGGCAGCACACTGTCTCATTTGAATCATAAGGATACACAGAATGAATTTTAAATATTCCTTTGGGCTGAGAGTCCAGGTGTTCTGGCAACTCACCCTTGGCATCTACATACTTTTCAGGAATATTTCCAATCACCATGTTATTTAAATCTGCCGTATAATGTGATTTTTGTATGGCCATTCCTAATGGGGAGTTTTCCTCTAAATGAATATCCTGACAACCTTTATTATTTACCATAATTTTTACAGATCCTTCACCAATATCTACCAATGGAATGTATTCATAATCCAGGCCTTGCTGTTTTATGGATTCATTCAGGCATACAAATGCATCAGAGCCTTTCATCTGCTGTCCATTTTTGCATTTCAGTGTTATTGCAAACTGTTTTGTAAATGCAGGAATAATAGTATCTTTCCTCATTTGTAATTTGATTGCATAAGGAACCAGTTGTGCACAATGATAAGCCCTTCTTTTGTCTTCAAATTCAGGTGCCGGACCACCTAGGCGTGACCATATTTTTTGATTAAGGAAATCTAACACCATACACATTCTGTGCATGATGTCATTGCCCATGTAAAATTCATTTTGTGCTCCACTCACTATCCATACATTATGGTAAATTGTTTTCTGCCCAATGCTAATTTTAAGCATGCATCTGCCTGCAATTCGGTTTTCAAAGTCTGGACTGTCCAACCCAGAAACATATTGGTTTTTAATCCTAAATCTCGGGATTTCTTCCGTCTCCATTATTTTTTGCAACAATTTCTCATTAATGAAACTCCTTTCATGTCCAAGCGCTAAAGTGGCTTTTATTGTTTTAAAATAGTCATTTATACCAACATGAACCCATGGTTGCTCATCTTCCATGTGTATTTCTGCCAGAGTGGTAATGTGTTTTTCTGAATCTGTTTTAGGAGCAATATTCTGTTTGCATGTTTTCTCTTTTAAATAAAAACGTATTGTGTGCTCATCTATGGCAGCCTGCCAATTTTTCCTTGGGTCCAAGTATATTTGTACAGGTAGTTTTTCATTGTCGCTCTGCATTTTGTCTTGACACATTAATATAACAGTGACACTAGGTATGCAGCTATTCTGGAGATATACCTCCACAGCATCATTTGTTTTGGCAACGGTGTGACATTCATTTATATTGCTGTTTTGTGATTTTAGTTTCTTAGGCCTCAATGGTTTTCTGGTTAAGGACCACAGCACTCCATTCACCCCATCTATGAGAGGAGACAATCTTTTCAGGCAATCTGTCCCCATCAGAAATGGAATTTCACAAATAGATGTGATCAATACCTCTTGTTTCATTCTGTGCTTTCCTATTTTTATGTCAACCTCAGTTACACCTATGATGGGTACCTCCTCCCCATTAAAGTTATGCACTGGGACTTGATTTTCCTTCACTGTGATCTGACTCTGTGGAGGTCTCCCTTCATTGATACTCTTTACCAGCTCCTTGAACATAAGTGTGGCCTGTGCGCCAGTGTCAATCATAGCAAAGGTGTGGCATTTTTCTTCTACAGTGATCGGTGCATAATATCTGTCCTCAACTTCCTCTAATACACATAAGAAATGTGAATTCTTACTGATTTCAGGGCTCACCTTTCTCAGGTCTTTTTCACTTTTGGCTAAACACATTGGTAAATGGAAAGACATTTTTCACTCCTTTGTACCCATTTCTGCGCGAGAGACTTTATTCATTTCTCCATGATCAGAGGTTTTTTGGAGTGTGGCCACTGTTCGCCCATCCATCTGGGTAACATCAGAGACCACCTTACAACCTTCCAACTGAACATGTGTAACAACATCATTCAGCAATTTGTCATTTTTTAATTCTGTGCATTTGTGATCATTCAGTGTGATACCAGCCCTTTCAGCCTCTTCAAAAATATGTGGCTCAAAGAATTCTTCAGGTGATTGACTTGTACCCTCCTTTTGAGTATTTCCTTTTTCTGTCTGTGTTTGGTCATTGTTTTGCTTGCCCAGGGAAGGAGCTATAGTATCCCCACTTACTCCCTGTTCACTGGTATTCACCATGCATGAGTCATTTTTCTTAAATCTGTCCCTTTGTTCTTTTGGAATTCCTAATGTTTCTTTTTCATTTGTACAAATCTTTACTGTTTTATTTTGCTCTAGGTTAAACCGTACCTCTTTTTTAGAAGTATTTGCACTTTCTGTCACAAGTTCATTTACTGGCACTTTCATATTTAATCCATTAGGCATCTCAGAGTCGTTATGCAAAATTATATCAGAGCAATCTGTCATTTTGGCACTGCAGTTATCATGAGTACTTAGTCACTTTTCGGAAGCCCCCCGGTCATTGCTATGGCTATCAGCCCCCTTTTTTGGAAGGTTGTTTTTGCGCTGTACAGAGCTTTCCTATTTGCTCAGCTAACATTTTCACTTGGGCCTCAAGGCACTGGAACCTTTCCATCTCTCTAGGATCCTCTTTCTGTGGCCTAGGTCGATATTGGTTGTTTTCCCCCTGATTGGATCTATTCTGATATCTCTCAGGTGATTGATGTTGGTTGGGATGGTTTCTGAACTCTTGATTCATTTGTGGAGGGGGGCGGGTTGCACCCATCCTTTGATTATAGTCCCGTGGCGGGGAATCATTGTATTGACGTGGATTGTAGTTCACGTTTTGCCTCATGTCCTGTCTCTCAGATTGTGGGTACTGGCCCCTAGGTTGATTTCCATTATCAGTAAATCGATCCACATATCGGGGCCTATCCTGATTACCATATATCATGGTGTTGGGATCAAATCTGCTCTGTGTCCCCAATGTCTGGTAGGGACCACCATTTCTTTGATCTTGATTTTGTCTCTGGTTATTATTCATACCTGACATATCAGGCCGATATCCTACCCGGGGTCTATCCCCTAAGTACCTAGGGCTGAAGTAGCTCTCCCTATTACTAGGATCATGTGATTGGAACATTGGTACAGGAAATGGCGATCTTTGTTGATTACCCCTTTGTTCAGATGTCACATTATTTTTACCTTGGCTTTGAGCAGACTCAAGGGACATTTTGACTGACCTGATTTCCATTACTGTGGCTGAGGGTTCTTTAGATTTAGGTCTAGTAACTTTCATTTTATCACTTTCTCTACCCTGACAATAGAGTACCTCATATAGTTTTGTGCTTTGATGTACAATCCATTCAAGGGACTTGTCACGGTCAAATTCACGGACCAATTAGGATATGATGTCTTTCTGTAGCCCATAGAAGTATGCAGTTTTAAACTCATTGGAATTTGAGTCAAAAGATACATCAAAGCGAAAAAATGCTCTTTTTAAGTCTTGTAAAAATTGGCGAGGGGATGTATTAGGTCCAGCAGTAATTGTGTAAGCGACTTTCTTTGCCTCCTGCAATGACTGAAAAGGAGAAAAATTACGCCTAATTTCTTTTTCAAACTCCAACCAGGTCATATTCTGCTGTTCATTTATTCCCCTTATGATGCTGGCCGTCGGGGCATCTAAAGTTAAATGAAAATATTGTCTGTACTGTTCCTTAGGTATCTGGAGTGCTTTAAAAATGTCATGCACCACTTCTAAGTGATCCTCAATGCAGCATTCACCTCCCTTTTTAAATGGTTTGATCAGGGCTTTAATGGATTTCATTATTTTTATGGGGCTACTTGTTGCAATGCATGGAATTGCACTATTTTGTGATTCAATCCTGTTTTCAGGTGTAAGAGATTGGTGGCTGCCCCCAAGGGGAGTATCAAATCCCCCAAGGGCGCTGCAACCAAGTTCAGTCACCGGCCCAGTCACTGGAGCACTAGCTCTTTGGGCAGAGCTAGAATTCACCGCCACTCCATTGAATGTGGTACCCTGCCGCCTCTCCTGGGACCTGGGAATGCACATTTGCTGTTCTAAGTCCTTACACTTTTTAAGGAGTCTGTTTGCTTCATTTTGCAAATAGTTGTTTTCATCACTCATCTTATTAATCACCTCCTGCATGTCGCACATTTGCATTTGGCATTCATTGAACTCTTTATTTCTCTTGTCTCTTTCTTGAATCATTTTAATCATTTCTTGTTCTGCACTCTGGAGATCACATTCTTTTTCACAATGTTCTTTTCGTAAAATCTGCATTTCTGAAACAACCTCATCTTTATCTTGTCTAATGTGGTCCACTAAGGCTTTTAAGTGTACCAATTCTTGCTCACTATCCTCAAATTGTTTCTTGCTTTTGGATAACTGAGCATCAAAGTCTCTGCATTTTAATTGCATGTCTTTTTGGCATACATCCAATTCTGCTCTTAACATTTCCTGATTTTTACTTGCCCCATCTAATTCAGTCTTTAACCTGTTAATTAGCTGAGTATCATTCTCCTGCATTCGCAGGGACTTATTCAAAATAAACCATATTCTGCTGCACAGCCGTATTAAACAGTCTTTCTCTGCACTTTTATCGGCTGCATTCACTAATCTTGTAAGGCAGACCTGAATTATGCTGCCTTCTGCAAAAATATTGTCTAGTTTTTCTTTCTGCACCTCACCCTGAATGCGTTCACGCCATTCTAACGTGCTATTCGACGACCAAGTCCCATGTGCAAACAACTTTGCCTCTAAATATTGCACTAGGTCTCAGAATGTGGTTTCCCTTTGTGACATTCTGAAATTCGTTTTAGTGGCACACTGCTATTATGAAATGGGTTCCCTTTAATGTGCAAATGGCAGTGTGAGACACGCTTGCCACACCCAGTAGGTACTCTATGATCACTTTCCCGGCCTGCAACGCACCATAAATATGTAGGGTATTTTGTGAAGATTTGGGGCCTGACGGTATTTTCTTACCGCCGAAAAATAACTTAGCAACAATCACTCCTTGTATTCAGATTGGGCCATGTACAACAATAATACAGTGGACATGCATTATTTCAGCACACAGACATGCGTATTTGGTATGCGTGGTTGGTATGCGTGGTTGGTGGTATTTTGGTGAGCATAATTCCCTTGTTTTATTTGTGGCCCCAATATCCAGAACCCCTTATTTTTGTTTAGATTTTTCGTGTAATCACTAGAGAGACCTCAGGCTTGCATTTCAGGAACACCACATTTTCATTTTTAGTGTGCCACCATGGGCAATTTCTCTCTGTTTTATCTACGGCAGCGAGCTATCATGTGGTATTTTCACTATCTTATATACGGTAGTGAACTATGTCCCGGGCCTCCCTTTTTGCCGACTCATAGACCTCCGACAAACTACAACACACACAGTTAGTTATAATTGCTCATACTGAATTACATTGTGCACACGGCTGCAGCAAATTTGACGTTTAGCTACCTTGAAATTGACAATTGCACTGTCTAAACATCTCCCCACATCATCAGCACTGTATTGGTAAATATAAAACACACCACCCGTCTGCTTTCAAATATTTTTGTGTATTATAAAAGTTGCATTTAAACACGATCTCACTCTTTACAGAAATAAATAAAATAGCACAGCAACAGCATTGTCTTTGATACACTGGAAAGAGCGTGGCGGAGACAAGAACTCAATTTGCAACATTAAACATGTGAGTAAAGCACAGGAATCTCCTTTCCTACACTGACTGAATATTCTCGTACACACTCAGCCCCCACACTTCTGTAATTACCTTATCTGCTCAGCATGAGTTTTCTTCAGCTGTTCTCTTTCTGAATTTGGCTCCCTTGAAGATTAACCCCAGTGAAAACAAGCGTCTTTCGTTCTCAAACCGGGGTTATTGCCTGGAATTCTCAGCTTTTGCAGCAGGAATGCTTCATCCAGGAAACAGGTCCTTCTCCCAGCTCTGCCAAATCTCGATTGTTCTCCCCCTGTCCTCAAGCTCCCCCAGCAAAACTCTAATCACTGCCTCTAGCATGATACTTGCTATGACGCTGCTCCAATCAGAATCAATCATGCCATCTCCTCCCTCACTACACAATGGCTCATTTCTACAGTAACCATTTGTAACCAAATGATTTCCTGTTGCTTCGAGACCTTTGCTTCTGTAGTTATGTGGACAGAGCAGCAGAGAAAAAGAAAAAAATGAATGTTCGTTTAAAAGTTCACTTTCAGAGTAGGCCTAATTCTGCAGTGGACACACATTTTTATTAGTGGGTTATGTTAATGCAGTTTTATTAGTCAGGTTAGTTATTAATAATGTTAGTTATTAATTTTCAAATGTGTCTCTTGCACCATAGGCATTTCAGGTGAAAAATAGTGTGCATTTTTGAATGTGCACGTGTGCTTTTAACTGTAAAAATAGATTTGCATCTTATATGTTAAAATCGTTTTTGACTGAATAGCCTGTCTTTACTTATATGTCCATGTTAATCTGGCAACACATATAGCAATGCACCACACCCATGTGGTGGTGCTGCATCAAAAAAAAAATTGCTACCTGTGCAGTAGTGCTGTACTCTGTGCTGTAACACGCCAAATATCCTTACAGTTCAGGCAAACCTACCTGACAAGCAAAAGCCAGTCAGATAACCTCTATATGGGCCGGCTATAGGTAATACCACTGCAACCACCCATTATGCATGATTTTAGGTTTTTGGGGAAGAGCCCTGATTTGTGACATCAGACTTCAACAAAAGGCCTGGACACGGGCTCGGGATCTGTGATTGCTGGAGAATTCAGTTTTTCCTGTATGATCCCTGTCTGTTATGGAAAACAAAGGACAGATCTAACTTGCCCTTGGTTGAGTCCTGCATTGGTATGCTGGGGGAGGGTTTGTTGGGCCCTGGGTGCTCTGAATGGTGACTGCATAGTGTGAACCCTCGTACTTTCTGGCATACCTAGCATATCAATTACACCTAACCCAGCAGCAGAGTCACACACAGGGGTGACGATAAGTGGCAAAATGTTCTCCTTTCTTGTAGATACAGGGGCGATTAGATCCTGCATCTAAGAAAGGAAGTATAGAATGTCAGGATATGCCATGAATGCGCAAGGATTCTTTGGGACAACAGAATTGTTTCCATTTACAGACGATATTGCACTTTCTATAGGAGAGAACGACCTAGCTCCACCCTTACTATATTCATGACAGGCACCAGTAAACATAATGGGGAGAGACATCATGAGCAAACTTAACATGACCATTTCATTCACTGACAAGGAGATAGTGTGTTCCACACCTGGGATACACCTTCTAAGCGTGAGGGAGATTATTCAAGTTTATTGTGGACGCAAGGTGCCAGCAGATGAGGAGTTATTTAGATATGGGAGAGAAATTATAATGGCATGGCTCCCTGCGATTCAGGGAAAAATGTGCCTCATTCAAAATGAGTACTTATTCAGATCAGAAATATCATTAGATGAGAAGGAAGGGACAATAGTTTTGCTAGAATTAGAAGCAGTAATAGTGGGGGATGACTGGATAGCAGTCCATGGGACAGATGACACAGGACAAACATGGCGATCTTTAATGGCTGTGGCAGAAGGGTGCAGATTGAATACAGTCACAGACGAAAAATTATTGAAAGAAAATCGATCAGATCATGTGGTAGTGTTTGAAATTAGCATCACATACTGGATAGAAATACATTACAGAGTGGTACGAAAGGGAATGGCCATAATGCTAAAAGCAATACCGACATATGTCAAGGAAGATTTGGCAAAGGTCCCCAGCATCTTATGGACCACAAGTCTCTATGATATGGGGCTTCTGAAGCGGATAGGAACAGTGAAAATAAAACTGAAGCCAGGAGCCTTTTTACCATGTGCTAGGCAATATCCCCTGTCGAGGGTGACAGACTAGAGTATTTATGAGACACACACAGCACTAGTGAAGCAGGGCATCCTAGTACCATCAGAATCACAGTGCAACACTGCTGTGTACCCTGTCAGAAAGGAGACAGGGGGGTCATGGTATTTTATACAGGACTTGCACCCTCTGACCCATATTGTAGAAGCAGAATTTCCTTTAGTTCTGAATCCAGCAACAATTTTCTGTAGCATTCCCATGGAAGCTACCTACTTTGCGATCATAGATTTGAACAATGCTTTCTTCTCTACACCATTACACCCAGACTCACAAGACTTAACTTCATTTCTATATGAAAATAAGAAGTGGAAACATACAAGACTTCCTCAGGGGTACTGCAAATCGCCGTCTATATTCAACAGAGTACTTCAAATGGATTTAGGAAATGTAAAATTAGAAAGCACATTTACACATTCCAATTTACAAGGAATTGTCCCGTGAGTGATGAAGCCTGTGCATCCAGGATATGTGTGCATCATTTGAATGAAGTGTTAGGATTGTCTGGTACTTATGCCTGCATTTGCATGACTGCCATGGGTGAACCATGTCATGGTGGACTGACACATGCTTGTTGTCCTGCAGACTGCATACAAACAATGTGCTGCACACCGTGACAATCCTCATCAGCTCACCTGCTCTCTCCTTTCCTGCCATGCTCAGGCCAGCCTTTCTTGGCCCTGTTCCTTCTCCAACCTGTGATGCTGGATAGCCTGTTATAATCTTCCACTCCACACCCGCCTTCTCTCCTCACATCTGTGCTGTCTCAGAGAGGTCACCCAACCAGCTGCACC
Source organism: Ambystoma mexicanum (assembly GCF_040938575.1). NCBI lineage: Eukaryota > Metazoa > Chordata > Amphibia > Caudata > Ambystomatidae > Ambystoma > Ambystoma mexicanum. Next base: position 457,434,790 of record NC_090933.1, on the reverse strand, counting down.
TGTTCAGAGGTATTCTTCCTTTCCGCTCCTTCCCTCAGCAGCTCACTGTCTCCAGAGGGCTGGGAATTCCTATGCAGGAATACTGCAACAGACTCTTCCATGATTTGAGTGCCTCTACCCTTTTCCCTCTGCAGCTCATCCAGAATAGGACTGTGAGAATTGTTCTTTTGTCTTTGCCAGATATCGTATCCCCCCAGGACTGTGATCATGGAACTGGCTCCCAGTGGCTAGGACTGTTCAGTTCAAAACCCTGTGCATTGTCCACAAGGCCTTATGGGTACTGGGAGTGCAATTCCTTCAACTCTATCTTCCAAATGAGCTGCCTTCTCATGGTCTTAAATCATCCCTCTCGTCTAGCAGAGAGTTGGTGGTTGATGTTTATCTTCAGCTGGGGCCTCCGTCTGGTACAGCCTCTCTGCCTCAAAGGAACTGGAGATGAACATTCTCCAGGTCTGGAGGCACATCTGATGCTACCTCATGTGTTGTACTTTTTCTCCTCCTATCCCCTGCTGAAGTCCTGGATGAATTCGAGAATGCACTGATCACCTGGCCGCACTCTGATCTCTGACATGGGCCTCTGAGCCACCAGTTGAACCCATGCACTGGCTCCCTGGCACCCCCCGCACCTGGGGGATGTTTACTGTATCCCTACAACCCACTACCAGCACTTGACACCTGATGTCTGCACTTACACTTCGACTGCCACTAGCCCGCTGCATTTCAATTACTGGTTATGTTGTTATATTTAAATGGGATGCCATTCCCATGTACTGCACTGCCCCCTCTCACTTCCACCCCTAGGTGTCCCTTTCACCCTGCCTCTTCACTTAAGTGATCTCAATGTCACCTGCCCTAATGTGATTGCTGTGTCTGGCTTCAATCTATTTCACCACCATTGCATTGTCGCACCTTTTGACACTTGTGTGTTTGCACTTTGTGAATTACATGTCATGCCATGTCACATCTATTGAACATGGCTCTGGGACAGTAGTTAGCAAGTACCATTGCATGCTATTTGACAGGTGCTTGTGTGTGAAGCGGGTGCTATGCACCATGCATTCCATGTGGTGTTAAGCCCCTCCACACACGTCCAGGGCTGGCTTCATGCTACCCATGCCTTCCATTTACACCCCCAACGTACAGAACATTGTGCCATGAGTGTCATGTTTATGTGTTGCAGGACAACATTGTGATACCTATGTGTGTGGGCTATACTATTTGCATGGCTCTTCATTTTTTTAATGTCCATGTGCAGGTGATGAGGCAGTGGATGCAGAGGAGGAGGTTGAGGAGAAAATTATACAGATCCACCACAGAGCAGCAGTGGAGGACATGGTGTGGCAGCCCATGATAATCCACTGGTGCAACAGTACATCCCGGGTCTGACTTAGTATGAGTCCACCTCTGATGACACCTGTAGCGCTGGTGGTGAACCGGATTTGGATTCCTCTGTGCTGTCACAGGTGAGTGCATCAACTGTTGGTACTGTTGTAGCCGAAACGTCTGCAGGGGGTCATGTCCCCTCACAGGGCCATTCAGTGTTGTCACGTCCAACTGTGGTGGTTACGGCTTCAGGTTCACACTCCACATTATTGGCTCCTGGTCCTTGGACAGCTGAACAAGGAAGGGATGCAGTCCTGCAGACACAGACAACAACATCACATCGAGGGCCATGTTCCCTTGGGTCAGGCAGGCATGGGGTCTGCCAACGCGGTGGACGTGTAGCAGCTGGCGATACTGAGTGGGAGCAGTCTATGTATACTGTTGCACAACAACAGGTTGCTTCATATGAAATGTTGCCTCAGGGCATGGATAGGGTGGCCAATTCCATGATCCACCCCAGAGAGACAGCTGGAGCACCAGCTGCAGGCATTGTGCTCCACATGCCGCTCACACAGGTTGAACTGGCAGACCAGCAAAAGGAGCAGACAGGCAGACCTGAGGGTCAGGCCCACAGGTACGCCCTGAGGCAGGGTTTGAGGCCCTCAGAGCTACATAGAAAGTGCTAGAGGCAGCCCACAGTAGACATTTTGAACAGCAGATGCAACTGTTGACTAGTACCACCTCAGAGCCATCATGCTGCAGATTCATCCATCTTAGTCCTGCATGGCCGCTGCCATGGAGGACCAGGCCAGGGCTATGTGTGGTGAACCTCCCTCACCACTACCACCTTCTACACCACCTTCTACTGCTACACCAGAAGGTGGCAACAGCAGTGACAGCTCTCCCGATCCATGCTAGCCGTGCGGCCCATGGAGTTTTTATTTTTCTTCTCAACATCCACACATGTGGGTGTTGACATGCACCCTCCCCCTCCACCCTCCCGGGTGCCCCACCCGTCCACCATGAGCTTTTTTGATTTTTGTTTACTTGGTTTTCCCCTTATGAACCTTGTTGACTTTACTGCCTATTTTACCCTGTTAAATTTAGTTGCCATTCTTGTGTCCTCACTTGTGCATATGTTGGTCCTTACTTGCGAGTTATACTGCTAGGGTTCCCAGCAGGCAATCTCTTCACCTTCCCTTCCCTTGTTCTGCCTGTGGTGTACTGTGAATTTATGTGACAGTGTGTTGCTTTGTGTCATCCGAGGGCATCCACTGTAGGTTCCAGCTGGACCCATACCGGCTTGTCTCGTGTTGGTACACTCCTTGTTTGTGCCTTAGGGTCCAGACACATATGCCACTCCTGCTTCCCCTTTCCATGGGCTTGCAAGGAGTGCATTGTGTAAATGTAACTTACACAGAGGCATTGGGCTTCCATTATATCTGTGGGCAGTCTCAAGTCCAACCTGTGTATTCACCCCTATTGCAATTCATCATCGTTTGTCCAGTGCATGGTTACCACCCTTTTTTTTAAACATTGAGATCCATCCTGTGTTCCTGTTCCATCTTCATGTATTACCTTGCCTATCTCCAGTATTGTTTGCCTTCCTGCTGTATGCACTTACCTGCCCCCTTTAGTTAGCAGAGCCACACAATAAAATACAAGTGTGCCCTGTGCAGGTTACGACACATTGAGGCACGTGTGCTAATATGATGGGTCACTGTCAGACAGATTCACTCTTGGTTCCTCTGTTTCCTGTATGTTGTACTGGGCAATTGATGTTACTGTGTACATTATTATTTTGATGTGTTAGAGTGTGTTATTTCTAAAGTTGTTCCATTGATCGTTGAGTGCTTTGTGACAGAAGTGTCATGTGTTGACCATTTCTTTATCTCTTTTGACATTGCATGCCATGGCATGGTATGGCAACCAGGATACATGAAGTGTGGGAGGGTTTAGATGACATACCGGCATTTTGATGTGTACTTTTTCATGGTGTTAGTGGCATACTTCATCTTCCATCTGTTCCTTTTGTGCACAACTGATTGAATAAGTTTAAGTTCTAAGAGATGCACACAATGTAGCACTTCCAAGAATACATTCTCAGGGTGGTAAGGTTGGGACAGATGATTGTCCCTTTGTCATCATTGAATGTCACCTGGAATGTGCCAGGGCTGTGCGCCCTCCGCAGGGGTTGGATTTTAGGTGAAAAATGGTGCCACAAGCTGGGCATGGGCAGCCTCGCAACATGTTCTTCCCCTCCCATGCGCAGCTGGCGTACATGTGGTTGGGGGTGTGGGGGCACAACCATGTCCACCATTATGCCACGCCGTGTTGCAACGTTGTGCAGGACACAGGCTGCCGCAATGATCCTGCACACTACTGGTGGTGCATAGAGTAGCTCACCACCAGTGGTCAAGGAGGAGAAGCGTGACTTGAGCACTCAGAATGTGCGCTCCACTATGGCCCTAGTTGCAATATGGGCTGCCTTGTATGTTACCTGGGGTGGTGTGGCGGGGTTCCATATTAGCGTCATCATGTAGGTGCTCAGAGGGGAGGCACTGTCCCATGTAGGGGTGCCCTTCCCTGTAGAGGTGACATGGTTTGTCAGTGGTGTGGTTTTGTCTGTGTGTGACATGCATGCATTTGCAGGGCCACTTGTACTCATCAATGAGCCGTGTGTTTCCATGCCTTCCAACTTCCAGAGCCCAGTGCATGGGTGACATTCTGAATATGAATCCATCATGGGTGGACCCTGGATAGTTTGCATATGCAGAGGTAATGATTCCCTTGGATTCACATACAACCTGCACGTTGATGGAATGCCAGTGCTTGTAATTGCGATAGATGTGGTCTGTAGCCCTAGGTGGACGTAGGGACACATGGGTGCAATCAATGGCACCAAGCACTTTAGGGAAGTGTGCCACCCCGTAAAAGTCTTGGACCATGGCCTGCCTTTCTGCGGGTGTTCTAGGCATGTATATGTGCCTTCAGACTGAGGGGTGTGCAGTCATGATTGCCAACACCTGGTGTAGGCAGCGTGACTGTGTGAGCTGTGAAATGCCCCCAACTATGGCAGTGGCCCGCTGAAATGACCCAGTGGCCAAAAAATGCAGTACATTGAGCACCTTTTCCAAGGGGCTCAGTGCTTGGGAGCACAGGGTGGGTGATGTGAGGTCATCTTCCTACTCCATGACCAGGTCTAATATAATATGAGGTGTAAATCTATACCTGCCATAGACCTGGTCAGCAGGTACCCCAACAAGGCTGATCCTGGGTAGAAAAATGTGGGCCCTGGCCATCTTCCTCCTCCTGCGGTGTCCCACGATCACTGCTGCGAGAAGTGGTACATTCATCGTAGCTGTATACGCGCGTTGGTTATTCATGCAGCCTTTTATGCATTGGTTTTCATGTGCGGTGACGCTTATGCCTGCTTTGGCGTGGCGGACGTGTTTCCGGATTTGGGTGTCTTTTTCTGCATGCCGGAGAGCCCTGTTCGATTCCATCAATACGTGTTATTAGCGCGTGTATGAGCGTTGCAAGGATTTTACTGCGATGCTTCCCACGTTACGCCTACATTTTCACTTTTTGTTCCCCATTCCACATGTTCCATCCCCTTTTTATATGACTGTGAAAGATGATACGGCCCTTTGCTGGAAGTCTTGCTCAAGGTGTTCGTGGTGTCGCAGTGACGTGTTGGACCAACAGGGATTCAGCACAAGTCTCGGGTAAGCCCTGCGTATTGTGTTCCATGAATTGACAAAAGTGCGTTTGCGCTCGTTTTCACACGCAAGTCCACATTTTTCGGCGCAAATAATTCCATGAATCGGGGCCTATGTCTCTGCAAGAGTGAATGGCCTTCGTAATGGAAGGCCTGACTGATGAACGTTGCTGATCATTTGAGAAAGTCCACTGTGAGCCCACGATTCAAGATACATGTCTATCATAATGTTTATGGTCCTGTCTCAAGGCCTTAGTTTCTTTTCTCGTGGGAAAACTTCTCCCCACCAGCTGCTGCTGGGTCAGGTAAAATGGTATTGGTTTTCAGACAATGTTGCTGGCTTCATGTACAAATGTACCATCTGGAGTCACTTTCTTTTCCAAATCATGTTTGTTCTTTAAACAGGGGCATTCTAAACGTGTTTCAATCAGGCTCCTCAAAATAACGGTTTACACTTCAAATCTCTGTAGGTTTCTAATATAAGGGTGATTCTCAGTACTCTAAAAAAGAAAACAGTACAAATGTAGGCCTCAATTCGATGTTCACATTTCTATAAAATGTTGCGTGTTTTCATCCCAGACTGACTGGTCTCCATTTAATATAGATTGCTCTATACTTCCATTTAACTGAAAATATTTATTTTTATGTCTTGTCATTGAATGTGAACAAGTGCACTTTTGCTCTTACTGGTCTGCTGACATCACAGCATTTCCTCAAATGTGTTTCTTTCAAATGCTTTGCTTGGAATGCAGTTCATGTATATATATTTTTTAATGTGGAATTTTCGTTTGCTCCTTTTCTTTTGTATAGATTTTGCTGCATGTTCCAATTTATTTGGGTATTCATACAAGCAGAGCCACTCCTTTTTGTTTGGCCCATCGCCATGTTTTCCTGGACTCTCCCAGAGCAACCACTCTCCCTTTTTTCTACCTTCTTCAACATGAGGGTAGGATGGAATTTAGCCTGTGCCTCAATATGGCATCATCTCTTGCTATGTTGTCCAGCTCCCCATGATTTACAGATGTGCCGCAATAGAGGCAGTAGGTGCCTTATATGCGTCATTATTCAGCATCTCCTCCCAGGCACAAGTGGCGCCATACCCTGAAGTCCACCAACTGGTGGCCACACTGCTAATGGTGGTAAAGCTGAGGCTCTGCTAGTCAAATGTGCCATTAAGTAAGACTGTGCTGGGCCAGGCACTGGGAGTCCATCAGCCATTTGTTCTGTCTGAGGGTGTGGGGGCGATGGAAGTCACTTCTGGCAATGAGGTGGAGTGACAGGCAACACCTCTGTGTTTCTGTCATCATGGCTTGATAAGGTTGCTACACTAGCAGTATCTATGGCATGTTGTGGAGGCTGATCCTTAGACACATCTTTTTTCCCACGTGTGGTAGTGCTTGTTCATTGAGTTGAGGAGGTGCCCAAGGCACTAAACATGGGTCACCATATTTTGTAGAGGTTGCAAATCACATTCTCTGCCTCCCCCAGACAGTGTTATATTGTGACTCTCAAGCAAGCTGAAGTACGACCACACTCAAGATCAAACTAGGAGGGATGTCATGGATGGTTATGATGCCTGACCCACTCACGCCCAATCCTCAGTGGCTAAAGTCTCCTCTACTGAGCCATCTGTCATTCTCGTGCTCCTATAGCACCACCACCTCCTCCTCTCCCTTCTGCACATCATCTTCTTGAACCTCTGGTGCTGCTCCCCTAAGGTACCACCACTTCTGCACAATGTTCAGGGTCAAAGTGATGGTCTGTGTTCACTCTGAACTCCTGCCACAACTTTGTGCCTAAACCTACTCCCCCTGATTTTTGGTAACCTCCCTTCAGCTGCTTTAGCATCCACCACATCCTCTGGCATCTCCACCACAGCCACTGCTGCCTCACACTCAGCTGTCGCCTCCTCAAACTACATATCTGCTCTTGGCTGTTGCTGACAACCTCCCATGACATTCAGTTTGAGGGGTAGTTCAGTTTCTCCTTTTCTCCATCCGGATTTCCCCCAGCACAATCTCTTCAAGAAACAACATGTTGCGCTATGTGGCCTATGGTGTTAATATGCAATAAACACACATTGACAAAGACAAACACATGGATTCATGCAAGACTCACACAAATGTGAAGTGTTGTCAAAGAGCACAAACAGTAAGGATAAAACTGTGAATGTGCAAAGGAAGACTGCTCGCACACACAAAACAACACAAGAAAGGAAAAGCGTTATTAAACTTTTTTTCATCTATTTATTTTATTTATTCGGGTGACCCAAAGGAAGAAACAAACTAGGAAGAGTACAACAGGATTTTTTTTCTGCCTTTTTAAACATGTGTTGAAAGTAGTTAAGTTAAAAAGAGAAGTTAAGAGTTTGGCCTAACAAGCACGCTAAACAGACAAGGGATTAAAAGGGGAACAAGCAAACACCAAAACAGCCCAAATAACATACACAAGTCCTGCAAAACTCTCCTAAACCCATCAAAAACATTTCAAAATGTCTCAAATACGCCGGCCAATCCCAAAAAGCAAGCATGGAGTGAACTGGGCCTTTTACATTTCCTCAATCCTTTTTTAGATGGCTTAAGGTCACTGATTTGCTGGTCACATTTTTATATCAAGGTGCGAGCCTCTCGAATGGTCCTTGGGATTCAAAGTCTGCCTCGAGAGCAAAGGCTAAATTTGACACATAGAGCATCCCATCCAGAAAAACTTGACTTTCCTGTGGGGGGAGTTCAAACACTGCAAATCATTTGTGATGAAAGCAATATCTGACACATGGTGTGATTTTTAGCACATCTAGTGGCAAAAGAATCCCTGGAGATATGATAGCTATTGTATTGTGTTTAGGTTTAAAACAAACCTTTCACTTGAAAACATGTATTATAATATACAATATACAAAAGGAAGACCACTTATGTGAGAAACTAAAAAAAAAAATTATACCATCTAAACAGCATGCATCATTAAAATGAAAGTTAACATCAAATAGTGGATCTTAATTTACAACATATACTCCTACAATTACATTTTAAATCGATTCTCCCAAAAGAGAGAAAATGAACTCAAGGCTCAATGAATTTAAAGACCCGGATAATTAATGAGATCTGTGGACCCAACAATCATAATATTTTGTAAGCAAATGGTAAGAGTCTGAGGTCATATGATGCCAATGCCTGACAAAATCCATTGCAATACCAAAACATCAGCTAAAAATATTGGCTGTCATAATCAACAAACCATTAATAATTAGTTTTCAATAGCCCACATAGAGGGTAGCAAAATATTGGGAACATCTTTTGTCACGGTCCATTAACATCTTAATAATACTAATAACATCTACCTCAATACATGTGCGAGTAGAATTGGTGCATTGCAGTGATGTCAACAATGTTGCACTACTCTGGTGTTATGTATTGTTTAGTGCGTTAACATGAAAAACAAAAGTTCTAATGTCTCGGTGATCTGTCACTGTTGTGTTATTTGCTTCTTGAATATCGAAGCCTAATGAAGAACATGTGTTTCAATTGCCCAAATAACAATAGCTCTTCCTGTATGTTAGCTTAACACAAGTTGTGGGTTAATCTTAGCCTTCCCCGCCACATGTGTGTTTTCTGTTTTCACTTTACTCAACATTCAAGAATGTACATCATTCTTAGAACAGTCATAGCACTTCCCCTTCAAAGATTTTTCAAGATTTTACCCACCTCAAACGAACTTGAAACATACATACATAAATAATAGGTGTTAACTGGTAGGAGGCAAATTAATAAGTCGACCTTATATTTTGTTAGAATACAATGAATTCTCCCTTTCAGCTTCTAGGATTTCTCTGAAAGTCGAGCCCAATGAATTATATGACTGATGTTTCATCAAATTGGCTCTGTGTCAAAACGGCAACTGTGTCATTTGACAAAGTGACAGATTTGTCTCCTTTTGGTAAACATCATTCTTATAATGAATTTGCGATTTAATTTCTTAAATGGGGGTTCCATTTCCAAACCCTCACCCCACCAATAGCATATTTCTTTGTTCTTTTTTTTTTTTAAAGGACGCATCCACTTTGTCTGTTTTCCCTATTTTTGCATTTCTTCTCATCATACCTGTAACCTTATCGATGTGTGATTGGCATTCCAACTCGTCATAACAGTGTTGTTGAAAATACACTGGGTAGATGTGGGGATGAGCTGTCGCTGCCCATCATTCCATCCCAGAGTCCAGGAGAACTGCGCAGTTGTGCGCACACCAAAATAATCGGCTGACCTGCCACCCACCAGTGCAAGCGTGCTGGGTCAGAAGAGCCATGGGTGAAATGGGGTGCCAAAGAGAAAAACAGCAGTGCCGGTTAGCTAAAAATCACTTTAAAAATCACCCTTTGTTTCTCTGAATGCAAGCTCAAATTGCCCATTTCAAACATTGCGAGATATCCAAAAATCTCACTGAACAGCAGCAGACATGTGGCAGAATGAATTCTTGCGTGCATACTAAATCTGGAAAGATGAAGAGCCCAAAACAATGTTTATAACAAAACTGGCTGAGCTGTGGATGTCAGCAGCTTAATTGAAATTGGATTTAAAAACACTAAAATCGAAATGTTTAAATTAAATGAGTGACCTGCTTTTGAGTGTCACATAGTTTGCAACTGTTAAATGTCATGGTTTTGAATTTAGAATCAGCATTCTAGCTGCATGGGTAAAAATTGTAAGTTTGATTTAAACTGGGAACAAACAGGACATTTAGCTGAAGCTTGGCTTAAAGAAATTGAATTCTGCCTGACAACTACCCCCGACAGGAGTTGAACTGGCTCAACAACTCTTCCCAGCCCTGGCTGCATCTTGCTGCCCCCACCAAAAGGAGATCACACCTCTCTGATTGAATTAAGGGAGGGGTACCTGCAGACTGCAGGAAATTGAACAAAGCCCTGACCTGGACTCAGGCAAATGTTATATTGGGGGGGTCGTAAATGGCTTCCTCTTGGGAGAAATTGGAAGGGGCAGTGCCTGTGAGAGCAAACTGAGCTTGGGGGAAGTGGACAAACCAGAAAATCCACCATGTGCTTGGGGGAAACCACACCCCTTTGGGCCACAGCATAATTTTAAAAAAAAGATGGATAATTCCTAGTACGGACTTGTCAGAATTATATAAGTAATATCATTATTCTTGTGATTTTTCTGTGCACGTTTTAAGAGGTGTTAGGACCCTGTGGTGTATTCTGGGGGGTTGCTAGCGGAAAATAGGGTCTTACTCCAAATGTCTGCATGTTAAAAATCTGACACTTCATCAATTAATGTCCATACTCCTTGCGCACATTTGTGTAGTTTTTGGTAAATGTCCGATATTGGTAAACCGACCAAAAAGCGCAAAATGTTGTCATTTCTGAATCCCAGCTCGCATGAACATGGGGCTTGAACAGAGACCTGTCTTAATTCATCTGTAATATGTACATGTAATGTCAACCACTTGTGTATCGGGGAAATATGTATTTGAATCAAATATAGATTTGTGGGAAAATTGACCAGGGGAGGATCCTCTGACCCATAAACAGACCTCATCATGATGACAATCCATTTCCTTCCCCTTATCATGAGTGAGGGGAGAATTGGGCCAATGACAAGTAGAGAGGGGCAGGCTCAGTTATGCCATGCACACACCCACTTTCTAAAATTCATAAAAGCAGACAGTGCAGGACAGGTGGGGAGATTCACTTTCCACTTTCTTGCGGGACGCTTTGCTGGGAGACTTCAGACTTCACATCCAGAGATCCAGACTTCAAATCCATCAATCTCCAGAACCTGTAGCAGAAATTAACTCCAGAATTTGTAGCAGAGAGGGCTGAATCCACAAGCTGAATCCTCTTCAGCAGGCCTCAAAACCAACCAAACTATTCAACAGCCAGGCGAGCTGTTTGAATTTTTTTGCCAAGAACTTCTGCAAGAACCTGTAGCAGTATCCAGAAAGCAGTGCTGTATCCGGAACCAGAGAGAACCACAAACCAGACCGTTGTGAGCAGAACCGGTGCTGACAGACCCAGAGAGCAGAGCTGACCCAGATAGCCGGGACTTCAGAACCACCCGCCGGAAGTCCCGTCCAACCTGACCAGACCGTGACGGCTTATTTCAAAAATATAGTGTGAGTACTCACTGTGCCAAAACCAATCTCTTAGTTTAAAATAATCTAATCCAAACTATTTTAGCCTATTAGAACTGCTTCCTAGAATCGTGTCATTCTGTCATCTTTAAAACTGAAAACTGTCATCTGTCATTCTGAGCTTTAAAATTTCAAATCCGAAAAACTACCTTGACTAAATCGTCCGTATCTCCGGAGGGGCGAGTTTTAACTGTCATCTTAAAGCTAAGATTCTAGGCTTTCCAACAAACCTAGAACCAACTTGCTACTCCTTATAGGGCCTCCGTAATTACGCTCGACGCACGCGATTAAATTTGCTGCGATTTGACATTTTGCACAATTTCAGCCACGTGTAAAAATCAGCAGCTCCTTGCTTTCCTTTGCTAAAATCCGTTTTAACCTGCTAGTTACTCATAGAGCATTGCTAAAGTGAGCCTGAACTAATATAACTAGATATCACCCACCCAGAACCTCTAGAGGGAATTAAAAGCATTTTTAGCACATTTCTCACTTCATTGTCATCACATTCAAAAAATTTTGGGCCTGTGTTTCAAACTTCTACCTGTTTTCCTCTAAGCTTGCTAGGGGGGAACTGAATTATATTGTTTGCATTCCTGAGAACTGTATGCTCTCCTTTTCATCTCCTTACATTGCATAGGGGGGGAGTGAATTGTTCAAGAAAAAATGATCATATTATCTTTTGGTTGAAATCATCTCAAGGTTATTTCTGTGTTGTATTCTGTCTCACCTTGCCTTTCCTTGAACCATATAAAGCATTCTCTGCCACCTTATTCTTCTTTTCCTATTCATAAGTAACCAAGAACTGTGCTACTGTAGGATTACCTATTGCTGATTACTGCTCATATTCACAAGTGTGCTATCCATTATCAATTTTTTTTATAGAAGTGTGATATATATATATTGTTTAATTTTTCAAATAAACCTTTTAAATTTGCAAAACAAATCTACTTCTTGGCTCAGTGGGGCCAGGGGGATTCTAAGCGAGGGGTGTTATACAAGGGTCATCATCCAGATTATAACCTGCCATAAAAATATATAAACAAGGGCTTCCCTTGGGCATCCCAGACAAGGCACTGACTTAGTGGGATTGCTTGATTGGAGTCACTTACATACATCAGAGCCATTTTGTGCTAATTACTCTGTTCCATCATATAAAACGTACGCCTGGTCTTGTGTGTCATGCACAAACGCCCAAAAGAGGACATTCCTAGCACTCCCATGTGGGGAAACATTCAATTTCAACATAAACGTGTAAGGTGTGTACGCTAAATTGAATTTCTATTCAGTTGGTACACTGTCATTAAAATGGCATCTCTTACTTCTAATATGCCCTCTTCTGGGAGCAATTCTAATATCTATTTAACTTGCCCCGGGACCTCTGATGAGTTGTGACGAAATCCATGAATCTTCACACAAATGAAACTTCTCTGGCATGACATCTCACAAATCTGTATCGGGCATTACATTATTTGCATCCGCCAATTAGTCGTAATGGTAGAGACTTGTCAATTAGTACCCTTTGGTGAATGAATCTACACCTGAGTGATGATTAGTCTTTGATTATGAAATGATCTATTTCACTCTAAATTCTATAATGAAAGTATTCTCAATGTGATATTCAGTGTACCTCACATTTCCGTGTAGGTGTGCCTACTGGGCAAGTCAGGGCTGGTGGTACTTGACAGAGACAACATTCAATCTGGGTGGCCACCAGTACGAGAAGAGATAGGGCCTCATTACGACGCTGGCGCTAATGGGTTAACGGCGCCGTAAAAGGCTGCGGTGCCTTTAACCCATTAGCGCCTGATTACGAGGTCCCTTTGCGGGACCCGACCTTAACGGCTGGTCTACACTAGCCGTTAAAGTAGGGACCCGCAAAGGGACCTTGGTGCTAAGTACGGTACCGCAATTTGCGGTACCTTACTTAGTGCCTTCCCCATACCCATTGAGCCCTATGGGGCAAAAATGGGAATGGGGAAGGGCCATGGAGGAAGGGGGAATTACCGCCGTGCCAACCTTGTAATGGGGTGGTAACTCCCCCTTTCTCCATGGCGGAGTCGGTAAGTTACCGGCATGGACCATGGTGCCATTAGCACCATGGTTTTCCGCCTGGGTCGTAATGAGGCCCGTAGTCATCGTATTATGTACCTATAGGGTGAAATTGTTGGGTAGATTTCACACTACCTGGTCTGTGTGTGGGCATTTTAATCTGCAGCTGAAAACTGGCATTAATGTGCTATTACAATAATCAGTGATCATTTCCTCACTGAGCTAATCCAAACGTATATTTCATATAACAGTGTGCTACTCTTCATTGATATGTTTCCTGGGCCATGGACATCAATTTATGTGTATCAAAAAAACAAGAACTGTGATTACTTATAAGGATGAGTTGCTCAGTTAGGGCCATAATGATTCCCAAATGACAAGGATATGTCTCAATAAAGATGTCTCGGTAACAGAAAAGGAAATGACCGCATATTTCATGTGAGTTATTTTGGATATTTATGGAGTGTGAGCCTGCCTCCGGGAAGGTAACAGAGAGGCGTGCATCGGCAGGGGCTGCAGGCATGGATGTGATGGTTGCACCGGCGAACAGCCCTTGCAACATAGCGTCTGCTACCAGCGTCACAAAAGGAATACTTAACACATGTATTTAGTGGGAACAGTAGGAAAAAGTCTTCTTCAGTAGCGGCATTGCAGAAACGGTGCACACGTGTAAGTGCAATTAGCAATATGGCAAAGGAAATGCCCTAGTACAAAAAGGTTTTCTCTTGACAGGTTCTTGCTCCAGGGCAATGCCCTGGGGGTGGTATTGCAGAATGTTGCACCGGTGCAAATACAATTATAACTAGGTTAAATGTTGCACACATGCAAAACAAATATATATTTATCGTATCACACTTTTGCGTCAGGGCAATGTTTTCCCTAGGGAAAACACTAGTATGAAGTACGAAAAAAATGCATTGAAAACTTATGTTAGGAAATGTTTCCCCCTAGTGCTAACTGTACTTCCACCAATGCAACTCTCTCTCCTGTAATATGGCCTCTTGTCCTTCAGAGAGTAGAAAAAATGCATTGACAGAGTACGATGACTGCGCAATGGCAATTGTGGCCCTCGTGCTAATATCATTTGAACGTATCCAAAGTTTTGGCGATGCAGCAATTGTTTAGGTTTTCTGAAAAGCATCTGCATTACCTTCTTCCATTGCCCATTTGCAGACATCTGAAGCACCATGGTCTTTTAGCCCCCGCAGCCATCTCACCCCACACTGACAAGGTGTTGGAATATGTGAGTGCGCGTTTCTTGCGCTACTACGGTCGCCTCCACTGTCAGCACCCGGGAGAAGCATCAGTTGCGGGAGGGAGTGTGCGGAAAGGCAGCGAGGTGCGTAATCTCTATTATTAGAGTTAAGACTGCGCTGACACTAATTGTTGTTTATGGATTGTGATTTGCAGAAATGAACGTCCTTTGTGTCTGCAGAGTAAGTTGCCTGGGTAAAGTGTGCGTGTCTGAATGCTAATCTGCCTTTGTGATAGTTGCAGTCTGCATTTCTAAGCACTGCCATTCGGCTCAGAAATGCTGGTTGCAAGACAGAGCCCTGAGGCAACTCGTGGCCTTCGAGAATAAACACCCCTTCCCCAGCCTCTTTTCGGGAACTATAACGTAGCATGTGCTCATCTCGCCGGCTTGTATGGGGATGCGTTTTGTGGATTACAATGTTTGCTCTTCAGTGATTACATATACATACCGTTGTCTATGTATACACATCATTTTCCCGGCATTCCACCCATCTGCATTGTGTATTTGCTTCGCTCTCTAACCACAGGCCTCCGCTGGTCCCCGCTTAGCAGGACCCATCATTATGCTGCAAATGATACTTCCTGGAGGCGTGCACGATTTCTCTGAATACAATGGCGTGCAGCAATTCATCGTGCAGTAACCCTCTCTTTTCGAGAGGTCTATTTCTCCAGCAAATGTAACATTGTGCTTAAAATATCAATGAAAGCATTCATCCTTTGTAAATATGCAAACAGTTGTAGGTGGTATTACACTTTCCGCCGCTGCAATTGCAATTAGCACCATGTCAGATTGCTGTAGTGCAAACATCATATTTTTTGTCAATGCCTTTTTGCATCAGGGCAGAGGACTAGGACTAAAACAAACATTGCCTGGTGTAAACATGCATTGAAAGTTTATGCTTTTTGCATTACGGGAATATTTGCCTTAGTGCTCATTCCACTCGGACAGGCACACATTTTCTGTAGGACAACCGCTGGGGTTTCCACTAGGGTCCCGGATGTATAGGCGCTTGATGTTCAAGGGTGCAAAACGTGAGATGCCCTGAACAATTCCAGATCTGCATCTGCGTGGAATATCTCTGCTCATGGGCAAATGCGCTTCACAAAGAAATGTCAAATGCATCTCATAGCAGCTCCGGCTAGCCCTGGCTTGGCTATAGTTTTAGACTTTGTGGAACAGGTATGAGGTAGCTGGAACACATCTTAGATGCTCAAGGCATCCGCTGATTTGCTGTAGCAACAATTTTGGTAAATTTGCCCCTATAGATCCATCCTTCAAGTCATATTATAACTGTTAGTAGGACTCCTTACATAACCCAGAGTGGTGAAATTTCAATGTACGCTAGTAATAGCATACTCTCTTAAATATAAACAATGTTTGTGGTATGAAAGTGGTTTAATTAAACATTCAATCAACACAATTTCGCAAACGGGGGACATTGTTAGTATGATGAGCAGTGGTGTACAGTGTAGCAAGATGCAGGGGTAACATAAATGGTTGCTAGGTTAAGGGAGAACGAAAGCCTTTTGGAAGTGGAAGAAATCATGGGAAAGGAGCAAATGATAACAATGGGATAGACACTTTGGGGTATGTGCATGGAAGGTGGATGACATGATCTGTGATAGGGAGAGGGATGAAAGCATCACCTTAAACGGAGAGCTTATGTAACTGTAATGCGAAAAATACATTGATGGTCGTAGCACATTTGAACTATAAACAAAAACACTTGCAATTACTATTAATCACGTTTCTTTGGTCTGTTTATTTCCAATGAAGTCTGGTTTAGACTGTCCTCCAGAGGCTTTCTGCATGGTCACAATCAGAATGAATACAGAATCCAGTCTGAATTGCTTTGGTAAACTTCCACATACAGTATATGGATTCCTGGCCACAGGTTCGATGGCCAAACCGAAATTAAAGGTAGAATCACTACACTGAATATTGCATTCAGCAAGGGATTTACCCCGGGGATTAGTCAAGTACAGGATGAGGTGCCCAGCCCTAATCCACATGGAGTAGAATGTCAATAGTGGAACATGATGGCAACTTGCTGCCCTTGGGTATGGGAGGGGCATACCATAGAGCTCTAACTACTAACATTTTCATTTTGAGTGTGCCCTACTTGATACTTGTCTGACCGGCTTATTCTCTTGTTGACCTTGACTTCTCCATCCACATTCCTAGACCCGTTAGGCGTGTGTAGTTTGTTTGTTTGTTTTCGCACCAAACCCTTAGGTAACTGGGCACAAAAGTTACAAGTTTACTCTAAGCTTAAGGTACAGAATACAGAATAAAAGTATAAGGGAAAAAAGACTAGGACTACAGTAGAGGACAAAGTGATACATACATAAGTGGTGAATACAAAGAGGCATCGGGAAGTCGCTATCAGCAAAGTAATAGCCATATTACATGATCCAGTATTCAGGAGTGGAATGCATCAGCGGTCACTTGTCATTAGTTCTCAGCCAGTTTAAGGTATTGTGTCTAAAGCTAAGGAAGGATTGTTTCACTCTTAGGGAGAGTGGGAGAGCATTCCAAGTCTGTGCAGCCTTGACAGGGAAATTACTTGCTCCAGATTTACTTAACTTGAATCTGGGTATGATGAGGCAGAAGGAGTTAGCAGTTCTGGTAGGGCGAGAAGTGGGTTTCAAGACTATTCTCGCAGATAGAATGGTGCAGCATTGTTGAGGCATTTGAATGTGAGGGAAACAGTTTTGAGTAGGATTCTGTCATTGATGGACAGCCAGTGATTTTGTCTCCTTAGCTCTGAGATATGCCCTCTGTTTGTTATACTTAGTGCAGTTCTGAATGCATTATTCTGTAAAATTGGAATTTTATTCAGAATGTACTTGCTTGCACCTATGTAAAGGGCATTACAATAATCCAATTTCGAGAGAATGAGGGCGTTAACTAAGATGATGCAACTTGCTTTGGATAGGAATAACCTGCAGGCCCTGATTAACTTGCAGGTATACGCTGTTGCTGATGCCATAGTATTGACTTGTTTAGTCTAGGTTACTGCAGAATCAAGGTAAAAAAGTAAGATTTTTTTTCTTTTTACAAACTTTATTTTTTATTTTTTTCTCTTTTCTTCCCTTACAACCTTGATTATGTTACCGACAATATTAAAGGCGGTGTAGTTAGGGCAACGTTTTTTTGAAGTTGGTGACAATTCCAAGAATCAGGTGCTCCATTTTATCATCATTCAGGCATAGGCCATGTGCTGCCATCCATGCCTGAATGAGTATGTACATTTTATTCACAAGGGCCGTGTCCTTATTGTAATTGCCCGAAAGGGGAATGAGGATATAGGTGTCATCTGCATAATTAGTGTAGGTGACACCCAGACTGTCCAATTTGTCAAACAAGGGCTTTGTGAATATATTGTACATTGTTGGCGCGACACAGGAGACTTGCGGTACACCACAAGATATTGGTATAAGGTCTGCGTACGCTGACGGCGAGAAGACTCTCACGGCCCTGTTATTTAAGAAGGATTGGACCCAAGCTATCGTGTCCTTAGAAAAGTGAACCGCAGAGGCAAGGTTTTTGCATAAAACTTCATGGTCCACCGAGTCAAAAGCAGCAGACAAGTCAAGGAGGAGTAGCAAGGCAGTTTTCCTTAAGCTCATAAACTTGTGTTTTTGCGTCGATTAGTGCCGTTTCTGTGCCATGTTGTGGCCTGAAGCCTGATTGGCGGACACCTAAAAGATGGTTAGTTTCAATATACTTCTGTATTTGAAGATACGCTACTTTATTGAGTATTTTAAGTAGGAAAGGCACTGTTGTAATCAGCCTGCACTTAGTCGGGATTGTAGGGTCCAGAGTTTGCTTTTTTAGCAAGGGTAAGACCCATGACTCTTTTATGTTACTTGGAACAATATTTGACGAGAAGGAGGCATTGATTAGTTTGGATATGAATGGTGTCAGGTCTCTGGCTGCATGTTTCATTATCTGGGCAGAGCAACTGTCTCCCTGGCACCTTGAGGGTTTCAAGGAGGAGATAATTTTTTCGACTTCAAGAATGGATACTTTAGAGAATCTGAATTGTTCTGCTGTATTAGTCAAATGATTTGGCATTCTGAATTGTGTGTCACAGTTGGGCGGGGTGGCTTTCTTATCAGCAATCTTGTTTTGAAGTAAGGCAATTTTATTTGTTAGGGCGTTCTGTATGTTCGAACACCAGAGTGTGTCCGTTACAACGTTGTCTGTAGATGGGATAGGAGCTTCCATTTTTCGTAGAATCACAAATAATTCCTTGGTATTGGAACTTGCTTTTGTAATCCTTTCATTATACGTATCTTTTTTTTTGTACGGATTATTTCTTTTTTATAGTTGTCAGCAAAGTTAATCAAGTTTGTCTTACTATCCAAACCACAATGGTATCTCCTCTCAGTCCCACAGTACCAACATGGATGTTCTGTTTACCCACTGCAGCGGTCTAGTCTATCCTGCCATGGAGCTTTCACTGGTGCCACGCCCCCTTCCTCTCCAGCATATCCGGGTAGACGACCGATGACTCCCTGCATTGCTACTCTCTATAGAGTCTGCCTGCTCTTCCTAAGTTTGCTTAGGACCTTGTCTTGTCTGTCAAGTATCTTTACTCCCATTTCCTTCATAATCTTTACCCCCTCTTAGCAGACCTCATACGTCTTGAACACCGTGAACAATGCCCGACATGGAAATCAACTCATCGTACCTGACGAGTCCCGTTTCCTTCCCGCACGGGGGGTGTAGAGAACAGAGAGCTCTAGCACCATCTCTTTGTTCCCTAGTGCTGTGCCTTATATTTCTTCCGCTTTCTCATCACATGATTTCATACGAGTGGCTAGCCAGACCTCCTGTCACTACCTTTCTCGAAAGCCGGAATCCTCCAGAGGTTTTGTCACAGTCAGCCTACGGTAGGATTCCATTTTGCTTTGCTGCCGTATTATTGCACACAAACATTCCATCGGGCACACTAACGGATGTCACATATTCTCTCTCTCTCTCTCTCTCTCTCTATCTCTCTCTCTCTCTCTCTCTCTCTCTTTCTCTCTCTCTTTCTCTCTCTCCAGCTCTCCGGCAACTCCCCCCCCCCTCCAATTTGGTACCATGTCTTTTTTACTGAAAGGAGGCTCTGTTCCCACCTGCCAGGGGTAAGAAACCAAACATACTCTTGGGGGAGTATTACCTGGGGAACAGATCCCTGAAATCTAACCTCTACTTTTCCTGTTCCACTTAGATGACATCCAGAAGGACCCTGTTCCAACCTACACTATAACCATTGATCCAGGACCTCCTCGCCACCAGTCCTGTTACACGGGAGACTGCACATAGGAGACTACGCACCCAAGCAGGTCTCCACAGGATTTTTTCCCCTTGTCCCCCTTGAGGGGTTCCTTGGGATCTTCTCCATGTCCTAGCCTTGGAGCTGGGTCACGGAGGAGTTTTTAGGTAGATTCCTATAGTCAGCTACCTCCGGTAGAAGCCCTTTCTATACAGGTAGGTGGTCTTTCGGATCTTACCAAAGCTCAGTGTGTGTGATGAATACTGTGGCATAACACCAGTTTTCTTTTTTCTAATCTAAGGGCTTTTAATTGTGGTGTAAACCAGGCGTTCAAATGATTCCTCAGTTTACTTTTGCACATTTTGAGAGGTGTGACCATGTCTAGAGCTTTAGACATAGTACTTTTGTAGGCATCGACTACAGTATCAGGGTCAGAGGCACTTGAGAGTGAGTTAAGGGAGGGGAGGATACAGCGTAATATCTTATCCACCGTGATATTTGTTTTATTCCTCGAAGGGAGAGGTGGTGGTATAGCCTTGTCTTTGGACACTCGACTATTTATTGCTAGAGTGAATGCGACCAGGAGTTGATCTGTCCATGGTTGAGGAGTTATAGGGGTGATGGACGTTTCACAGTTCACGTCAGCCAACCAGTCTATTGTTCTGACTTTGACGTGGGTGGGCCGAGTAAGTCTTTGGGTGAGTCCCTGTTCTGAGAGTATGTTGGATACTGTGTGAGCATGTTTCTCAATGGGATCATTGAATCCAAGATTAAAGTTCCACAACAGTAAAACTCATGAGAAATCTTTGGTATTGTCCGATAGAATGCTAGAAATATCCTACTCAAAGGTACCAATGGGTCCCAGAGGTCCGTATACTAGGTAGATGGTTAACGTTCATGCGTTGGAGATAGGTATTTTGGCTGTAAGTATTTTGCAGGATTTAACTAATGGCAAAGGGGCTATTTTATGGCCATGTTTGATTTGGCGATGAGGGCAATGCCTCCTCCTCTGGCTTCAACTCTGTCCGCTCTGAGAATTTGGTAATGGTCAGGGACTGCTAAAGAGAGGGCCGGACACGCTGCTGCATGTAGCCATGACTCTGTGACCGCTAGGAAGTCAATGTCGTCCATTGAAATCAGATCTGCTATTTCAGTGGCATGTGCCACTAGGGATCTGGCATTTATTAAGGCGCCTGTCATATTAGTGGAGTTTTTAGGTTCCTGGAGGTCCACGTGTTTAGTGGTAGGGGTACTTGGCCTTATCCACAGTCTATTGTTGGAGGTGATTGGGGCTATTCTCACTAGTATAGGGGCTCTCCTATGTTGCATCTGCATGAATTTTCTAAGAGTAGTTTTCATTCTCTATTCTTTTTCTACATGAGATTTTTCATTTCAATTCAAAATTTATGAGTACACTATGTCTATTGATTATCTTACCTACCTGGGGACAGGCCATTCAAAGATGAATAGGTTACTTTTCAGACAGTAGGGGTTCTTTTTCAGCAAATGGTACTGTGAAAGTTGACCAAGAAGGGTCAGCTACTCTTCATGTGGTCTGTGGTTTCTCTCATTTCTGTTTAGTTCACCACTCATTTTTCTCTTTCAGTTTGGCTGAAAAGATTCTTGGTCCATAAATAATCTATGGTGTTTGAAATCTCTATGATCTCCCTTCAAGGCAAGAATGTTGCCTTGATATTGAATGAGAAGTGACTAGATAAATACTTTCACAATGTTAACTAATGTTTTCTATATCTTGTGCCTATTGAAAAACATTAATGGATTACTGCTTGTCTTCTCCGATTGTAGTGTCTCAATGATATCTCATTTCATCCTTTTTTCCATCACAGGAGTGATGTTATTGCAATAGGTTTGAGGAAGGTTCTTGCCACTTACAAGGAATAAGGTCATTACATTGTAGCTGGCATTCAGATGTGGAATCTGGCTTAGATTTTCTAATTGCTGTGCAGCTTTCTCAACTGTTGGTAGAAGCCAAACTATGATGCTTTTGCTTCCAGCTGGCTCTAGGTATCAGGTGAGGGTATGTCTGGTCGTTCCCTACCTGTGCTGGCGTTGCAGTTGCTGGAGGGAAGGGCCTATGTGTTTTAATCAAATTTTACTTGTCAAATGTTTATTTTCTTCACATTGTATTTGTAGTAGTTGTTACAGAATGGAGGGAGACCCCCACCCGCATCACCTCTCCCAACCCCCCAAGACCACCACAAACCAATAATGCCTGAAACCTTTTGGTAGTGAAAAAAAACAGTAAAATACATTTGGGGAAAAAATTAGACCAGTTGGGGGGTCAACCAAAACACATAAACCCATGTTCGTGTTGCTGGTGTTAATTATTAGTGTTATATACCCTTAAGCCGATTCCTGCTACAACTTGCTAATGGATTCTAATGTTTGAAATAGCAGTTGTCTTTCAATTAGTTTCATCCTCTTCCAAGGTCAGCATCAATGTATTCCTTATGTGATGGCTTCATATGTCATGTCCTGGATTATTTGACTGCATAACAGTGGCTCTAACTTAGTACATTCCTTGTTGTGTTCTATTTTTCCCTACAACTACTCTCTCTTGGGGATCAGTCTGTTGTGTCAGTGGAGTGCTTATACCACTTGGTATGTCCTTATTTAGATAGTGCTGGGAACCTGAGGAAGGACCAAAGGTAATGTTCAATTAAGTATGGTAATTCCGTTATTCTAGTTCTCCCGAATCATCGCAGCATTACTGTCCCTCCCTCTCTCCCAGATCACTATACTTGGCCTTTTTGGCTGACATATCTCTATGTACGAAATGCTTAGGTATGTTTCTGTACTCAGCTGACACAATTCATCAGTGTTAGATTGCCCTCGCTGTCCAAACGGCAGCGTGCACCTCTGTGTGCCCTTCCACTTCAACCACAACTATCACAACAGAACGAGCATGGTTCTACGGAGTAACCTTCACCTTCCACTATTGCAAACATTCAGAATCATTTCAAGTTAGTTCTTTCCACCCCCACTTCTCTCCACACAAAGGGCATGGAGCAGTTTCAGCGTCAATTAACCATTAATTACTGGCTCAATGTTGCAGTCTCCAAAGAGCAAAACACTGTAGGACGAATGCCTCCTCACTAGCTAAAACTGAAAGTAGGTGCTGTTATTATGCAGCTACACAATCTTATGCCATCACGGGGACTCTGCAATGGAACAAGTTTGACAATTACACATCTACAAAGAAACATCACAGAGGCCCGTGTAAACGGTGGAACTTAGATACAGTTTCTTTAATGTGTATACCTCTCATTCCATCTGATACAAATTTGCCTTTTACATTCAAAAGAAGACAGTTACCCATACTTTTAGCTTTTTCAATGTCCATTAATATGTCACAGGGAACTATGCCCCCCTCCTGGAAGTGATCAGTGGTTATTCTGATATTTAAGAAGGGGGACAGAAGTGACCCTATGAATTACTGGCCGATATTGACCTTTATGATCTGCTACAACGGCATATGTTATGCCCGGAATGACTAGTGTACAGAACGTTGCTTGGGAGAGGCAGGGATTTATGCCCCAGGGATCACAAGGGACCGGGGTAAAATGCATGTATTGTACTAGCTGCATAGTGACTGCCTTTTTGAGGAAGGGAAGTTACTACTGTGAAGAGTCAGGAGGACTAGAGTAATGGAATGGCCATACGTAACTGAACATAAATCATAATCAACTATAGGAACTATGCTCATGGACAGGAAGGAAGTGGAGCATGAAAGGAATTAGACAAAGAAGCATTTGCAGAATGAGCAGGATGCTTTTAGATAAAAATATGAACTAAATATCAAGGCTAGTATGCCACATATTATTAAGGATCCATACAGATACAACAATTATACATATTTATTTTTATTTATTTGAAGTACAGAGGTGTCAACTTAAACAAAAAAAATGAGCTACAATAACACATTTACAAATGGTGGAGGCATTACAACAAAAGGTTCCTGTTCAATAACACAAAGATGAAAACAAGTGGTGAGCCAGTTTATGAAGGTGTAAAAAAGTGGGACATATACCACGGACAAAACAAATATAGGTTTGGTTAAGTTGCTGAACCCATAGGAAGAACACCTTTTGGGCAGCGTATCACTTTGCCCGTGGACAAATCCTCACAAAACTTTGCAAAAAGTATATGAGCCCACAAGGTTTGGTGAGGTTTCGTGCAGGGGGGGCAAAGTTATAGGGGATCTCAAAATGTGATGTTTTCCCATAGATGCAATGGAAAAACATGTTTGTTCACACCTACAGCCCTATGCATTTTCTGTAAATCCGTCCAGTAGTTTTTTCAAAAAGTGACAAAAAGTTGGTAAAAATAGTGATATCTGTTTTCCATCCGGGCACTCACTTCCCTGTTTGGTCTGCAGACAGGCCTCTGATTGGTCCAGAGGGCAGCGTGAGGTCCGCAGACATCGAATACGCCCACTGATTGGGTGGTGAAAAGCATGAGGTGTGTCAGAATTTTGGACACTCCTGCCATGTTGGATTTGCGGACAACCATGGCTGTCTGCGAACAGTGCAGTGGAAACATATTATAAAACACAACATTGCACTTGTCAAAATAATGAAACAATCTCTGGAGAGGTGATGAGGTTGTTGGGATATGGCCTTGAAAAGCCCAGAAAACAGGTGCTTTTTTTTCAATTCTGAGGTCCGCGAACAGTCCGGATGTCCGGGGCAGGACATCAGAGATGTTCAGGACATCAATGCTTATTTGTGCATTAAAGGGTTGATGAAAACCCGTTATTTGATGTCTTATAACTTTGGCGCCACTCAATGCAACTGCATGAAATTTTGGAATTTCATTCCAGACCCGATTCTGAATGGTTCTGCAAAGAGAGGTGCTGTTCTGTCAAGAGGGAAACAAATTTGAGGGGGATCCCAAAATATTTTAAAGGCTTACAAATGTGGTACAAAAAGATTGTAGACCTAGATATGAATGTTTTTGCAAAGATTGGTGGGATTTTGTCAAGAGGGGGTAAAATTAGATTGGGGGGTCTTAATATTTTTAGACGGCTTATAACTTCATTGCCATTTGACAAATGTAGACAGTTTTCAGAAAGATTATGGATCCAACCTTGAATGTTTGTAAAAAGTCTGAGTGGATTTTGTCAAGTGGGTCTAAGTTATATGACTATTGAATGTACATACATTTTGACACTTGGGAAAAAATTAAACATGGGTGGATTTGCAGCAAACTCGTGTAAGGAGCATTGGCAAGGACCTGAAAGCATGAGTTTGCAAATTTGTCTGTGTTTTCTTTTTTGAAAATTGTCATAATGTCGGTACAAAAGGTAGCAATATAACTTTGGTGATTGAGGTATAGCCTATGGACATGGGCACTGGTCAGATTGTCTGGGGCATGGCCTTAGACCATGACCCGGATAATTTGGCTACTGGCCAGTACCATGAGCGACCAGCAATGGGTTTAAAGTGAGCGTGGCCAGCAGTTCTATGTCATATCATCGACAGTCATTTTTTCGACAGGTGTTTTTACAAAAGCATTTTACCGAAAAAACTAATTCAAATGTATTTATTTTTATTTTTGAGCGGTTTCCCCCTGAACCTCCCTCCGTCACCTATTTTTACTGTTACCAACCCCCCAACCTTTTATCTGCCCTTTCCAACCACACCCAAAAAATATTTGATGAATGTAAGTACCCAACAGAGTGATGTAACATTGGTGTCTGGGCAAATGGCCTGGTCGTTAGCAAGGAGAAATGTGTACTGTAGTTTGCTTATTAGGGCATACGGCATGGCCAAAGTGGTAGGTTTGAATGGGAAATAATATTCAGCTTGAAGTGGTAGACTAGATTACAACAAACCTGCACAACAAGCATTTGCAAGGTCCTGAAAGCATGTTTTATTAAATATGCCTTATGTTTTATTTTTCAAAAGTGTAAGAATGCAAGTAGAAAAACTAGTGATATACATTTGGTGTGTGGGTAGTGGGAATGGCCCTCAGCAAACACAAATGTGTGCTCTGATTTGCTTATTGGGGAATGTGGCATGGCTGAAACATATGCCACATTATTTTGGAGAGTGGCCATGGCTACAAGACATGAGCACTGGCCTTGGTGACATATTAAGGGATAGTGGGCACTGATCTAGGATACATGTAAGGTGCAGGGAATAATAGAGGTGGTTTGGTTTGGCTGGGGTTACGGTGGAGCCTTATGCTGTAGGCAATTGAAAGATTATTTCCATCCCCAGCATGCACTGCTGATAACGACAGACAAGTATGTGTTGCAAAAAATATGTTTCTTAAAGGAGGTGTATTGTTCTTTTATATATGTGAAAAGAGGAATTATTTATAACTTATATACAGTGATGTAACACCATGAAACATTTTGACTTATAAATCCCTATTAAATTGACAGAAAAAAAACTTTGTTAAAGGGATGCTACCATTAGGATGCATCCCACCCTTGGCACTCCTCTGCTCCAGTAGTTAGCCAGTAGTGTCCCACCTTAACATCCTTTAGCGTTTCCCTGCTGGATTTTCATGAGCACTTGCCCATTCATACTGCCCCTTCCATTATGCATTTCTCTCACTGCACAATCCATGTGCGTATTTATAAGACCATTGTGTACAATTCTTTGTATAAGTAAGGGAAATGCAGATGCAAACAATGTGTAGAAGATTGGTAAGTGGCAGTTGGTGTGTGGACGCTTAGTATGGTCATAGGGTTATAAGTGTAGTGTTCGGAAGTGATTGGTGGATGGATGTGTGACTATTTGAAAGCAGGCATTGAGGGAGTGTTACAAATATAAAATTAAAAAGGGTAGAAGAGCTGCACTGTGCGATGGTGTGCACGTGCCATTTTGGTCTTTTAATGATCCGTGGCCTGGAAAGGGTACTGCGGAGACCGTTGATAGTTATAAAAGGTTCATCGATTATGGTCCTCGTTGTTTGCTAGAGAAATGTATTTGGGACAGAAAATAGATGTTGTTCTTTTTTATTTTTCTCTAGTATACAATTGTCCTTTAGGACTCTGGTTGAGGGAGCCAGCCAATGAGGTGGCTAGGAATGTGGGCTCTCCGCACTGCCATCTTCCCCCGCACCCACCCCTACGTACCTTATTTCAGCGGCAGTGGGTGCTGCTGCCACATTCACTCCTTCTCTTTGCCTCCTGCAGGCTTCCATGGAAAGGGAAGAGGGGCTCCATACAGAGCCCCATCTTCCCTTTTCATGGTGGCCATCTGTTGTAGGGGCTAGAACAGGGGATAATCGCCCGGAGCCTTTGTTATCTGCCCTCGCTTCGCTTCGGCCGATAACTTGGGCTGCTGGGTGGTTATCCCCCATTCCAGCCCCAGGAATGTGGATGAAAGGCACATTATAGAGAAATGTTAAGTAGATGGAGTCTATAAAATCATTTTTAGTTCTATTTTTTTTACTGTGAAAGGTGGTTCCTGAAGGAACCTTTTTTTTTTTTTTTTGCAGGAGAGATCAGAAAGTAAAGTGGGGAGGGAAATGAGGGAAGAGGAACCAACTACTAAATTGATGGGGCAGGTGGACAGGGGAAGATGTTGCGTGTGTGTTAAATCTAAGGTAACACAGTGTTTCTCATGCTCTTTGATTACAGCTTCAAAAACACTTCAAATTTGCTCCACACTGCAGTGTGGTGTGTTGCAACCTATACAGAGGACTGTTGCCTTTGAAAGATATGGGTCAACAGCCTGTTTTATAGCTTGCAAGGTAGCTCGTGGGATTTTGTTTCCCAAATAAGTATGCTGTGTGGTTACAGTATTGGTTGGGGAAGATGAGGTGGATGAAGACAGCCTACTACTTGCTAAGAAAGGAACAACCTCTCTCAGAGCATTGCAGTGGTTGGATTAGGTGTGGCGGCGCATGGAGGTGATTCCTTAGGAATAATGTTGAGGTAGTACACAAATGAGTTGCACTCAGTGCATTTTACTTTGGTTGCTTTAGCCTCTGGTACATTTCCAACAGTGATAAAGAACTTTCACAACCATGATTCTCTCTGGGTGTTTGAGGTAGGCACTTACTCTACCTCATCTTCTTGGTCCTCTTCATTTGATTTGGAAGTACTGTGCTTTTTAGGTCCTCCAGCTTCTGGTGGTGGTGGTGGCTCTTAGGGAGGAGGGATGGCAAAAGCGATGCCATTTATAAGATTAATAGCAGTTTTGCTAAATTTCTTCCAAGTGTGTGCTCTGTACTAGATTGTTAGTGAATAGTGAGTAAGAATAGGTGTAGGATCTGTGAAAGGGTACATTTTGAGTTTGAAAGTTTCTAGATCAGCATAAAATACAGTTCATAACTGTCCGCGAAGCACCAACCCGAACGCAAAGGGTAGACACCTTTGCAAACGCTTTACCATGGCACGGATGAGCACAAGGTCATGTGGCACTGTCCGGAAAGTCTGCGATGATGTCAGACGTGGATGTCGACAAATGCTAAAACAGTGGAAATAGTTGGAAAAAGTGCATAAAAGTGTTAAAAATGATGCTAGAAGGTGGTAAATGGCAGAGTTATAAGGTGAACAGTTGTAAATTGGCCAACAATGTAGCTATATTGGGGTAAGTATGATATTAGTATGTTTTAGGAAATTGGAATGTACTGGTGAAATCCTATGAAATTCTCTGAAAAACGTTGTTAAAGGGATGTTATGGTTAAGCTTAACTAATAAAAACCTATGAAAACATCCTTTCAGGTCCTTGCTGAGCCTCCTCACACACCTTTGCTGCAAGCCCATCCAGCACTCCGGACTGCAGCCGCTAGCAGATTTTTTCCCATCTAAACCTAGAGCTTCGGCCATGCCACATGCCCCAATAAATAAATCAAAGTAGGCATTTATCCTTGCCAAAGTCCAGACCCATTGTCTATGCACCAATTTTATATCACTATTTCTTGTGCCACTGCCCACAGCAGAACGGTTCTATCACCATTTGTAGTACTTGCATTTCCAAACTTTCAAAAGAATAAAACACAGGACAGATTTGCAAAAGCATCCTTTCAGGTCCTTACTGATACTCCTCATGCAGGTTTCCTGTCATTCAGTACAGCGCTTCAGGCTGTAGCTGCAAGCAAAATATTTCTTCCCAATCAAACCTAGGGTTCGGCCATGCTGCATGCCCCAATAATAAAATCAGAGTACATGATTATCAAGTAATTGTAGGGTGGTAGAATGGGTAGATCACTGCACTTCATCTAGTACTTTAAACAGATTACCCTGCTGCTGGTGATGTGCTTCTTTTGTAAAGGTGCCCTTTTTTCTTCAAGTATTAGGTTTGAAATAGGAGAATGAACGCTGTTCACCTCAGCACTGAGTTATTCAATAAGTAACTGTTGTCGTAATGAAGCAGTCTTCCAAACCATTCTTGATGCTATATTTATTTTTAGAACTCAGCCGGCACGTAATTCAATTCTCTAGAGTCTTTCTCAAGGCATTTGGATTGTGGGCCTGTCATTGCTGTGAAGTTGTGGAAATGAATCCAGCATCCAATCCCAATATCCTATCCCACTATGTTCGCAAATAACGGGGGGTAATGATTTCAAGAGTTGGCCTGTGACCAGGTGGGCACCTGGTTCGGCGTGATTGTTAATTATCTGCCGATTAGCATTATCTCGCAGTCCATAAAGCAATAGTCACGGTGATCTGTTGA
This sequence comes from Ambystoma mexicanum, assembly GCF_040938575.1. Lineage (NCBI taxonomy): Eukaryota > Metazoa > Chordata > Amphibia > Caudata > Ambystomatidae > Ambystoma > Ambystoma mexicanum. The sequence continues at coordinate 457,405,373 of NC_090933.1, read as the reverse complement.
TGCTGTCATGTGCAGCACTATCGGGCTGCAGCTACAGACACAATATTAGCTATGGGCAGAATTTATTTTCCCAATCAAACGTATCCTGATTTTGAAAAACTTCGCCACATAGCCAATCCCTGGTGGCCATGCCCACTTTATCCCCATTGCTAGTCTCTTGTGGTCATGGCCAGTAGCCAGATTATTCCAGTCATGGCCTTATGCCATGACTTAGACTATCTGGCCACTGCCCACATGATTCGTACAATCTGGCCGTTGCTCATGACCAACGGCTATATCTCAATCACCAATGGTATATCACTATTTTTTGTACCTATATTATGACACTTTTCAAAAAATAAGACATGGACACATTTGCAAAACCATGCTTTCAAGTCCTTGCCAATGCTCCTTTCCTGTAAATCCATCCATGTTTTAGTTTATGAAAAGTGTCAAAATGTACATACAAAAAATAGTCATTCAGACTTTGCAGAACAGTTTGAGGTCCTGCCTATAATCTTTTTTAAATCTTTTGGACAAACGGCAACAAAGTTGTAACCCATCTAGCAAATTTAAACCCTGCCTCTAATTTTGCCTCCTCTTCACAAAATCCCACCAGACTTTGCAAAAACATTCAAATCTGGATCTTAAATCGTTTTCCAAACTGTTGTCCAGATTTGTGAAACGATACCAAATCTATGAGCATTTCAAATAATTTGGGACACCCCCTCTACTTTAGTTCCCTCTTGGCAAAGCAGAACAATTCAAGGTCATGTCTAGAATGATATCACAACATTTCATACAGTTTCTTTGAGTGACTCCAAATGTATATGCCATCCAAAAACTGCTTTTCACCAACCCTGTAATGCAAAAATATGTATGGATGCCCACAAACATCTGAGATGTTTGTGAACATTACAGGGATGTCCACGAACCATTAACGGAAATCAGAGATGAAAAACCACCAGATATTTAGCATTTTATGCCGATTTCCATCCCATAGTCATCATCCCTCACCTCCCCCGAGATTGTTTCATTAGTTTGACAAGTGCAATGTTGTGGTTTTGACAAGTGCAATGTTCGCAGACTACGGGTGCAGTCCACAAATCCAACATGGTTGGCGTTTCCATAAATCTGACGCACCTCACACCTTTCACCATCCAATCAGCGGGTGTGTCCGATGTCTGAGGACATCCCATTGGCCCCTGGACAGATGAAAGGACTGTCTACAGAGCGAATAGGGAAGTGAGTCTGCGGACCAAACTCAGACATAACAATTTAGATTTTTTTACGTACTGTTTGGTCATTTAAAAAAAGAAATACTGGACAGATTTACGCCAAATTTACGAAAGCATGTTTTCGGGACCAAGCCGCCACTCCTGGCAAAAATTTGGTGAAAGTAGTCCCAGCAGTTTGTGCTGTAGGTGTGACAAATTTAATTCCATTGCGTTTACAGGAAAAAACACACATTTTGGGACCACCCCTATAACTTTGCCTCCCATGCACAAAACCTCCAATAGTGTATTTAAAACAACCAAAAATTAGGTTAAAAAAATGTGTGATCTCTGGGTTTGGTCCACAGACTCACTTCCCTGTTCGGTCCGTAGACCCACCTCCAGTTGGTTGAGCGAGTGGCATGAGGTCCGCGGAAATCGGGCGCGCCCGCTGATTGGACGGCGAAAAGCTTGAAGTGTGTCAGAAGTTTGGGCACACCCGTCATGTTGGATTTGTGGACCTCCACCGCTGTCCGCGAGCATTGCCATAAAAACATATAAAAAAACACAACACACCACACTTGTCAAAGTAATTGAACAATGTCTGGGGAGGGGAGTGGTGATGAGGATGGGATAGGATATGAACTTAAAATAAAAAAAAACAGACATGTTTCTTCTCTGAGGTTCGCGAACAGCCCGGGCCAGTCCAGTGGTATCTGCAAACATCTCCCAGACACCATGTCAATTATATGGGGGTGGGGGTGAGTTTCATTAGTTTAAATACATGATATGTACTTGTTATGCAGTTAATTGTGTTGTGGTCAGTGTCTAGGTTCTGGGGTGCATGCACTGGGCACAATGACTATAGTAGTAGTATGTGTAGTGTAATTATAGTTAATGTAGTAGGGGTAATGCCAGAATGATCATAGTAGCAATATGTGTAAAGTATTTGTCCATAATGTAGTGGGTGTATAAAGTTTTTGTAGTATGAGGTATTATGAAATTGAGTCATTGAGGGAAAAAAAGTAACGGATAATAAAAAAAGAAATAAAAATATTACAAATAGTTGCAGGTAAACATTTGTGAGACACTTCTGTAAGTGCACTACACGTTGAAACATATATGTGTATTATTACATATTGGTGTGCAATAGCACTTGCATTGGTCTATGGCACTCACCTTACCCTTACATACCCCCAGTCCAGTATCAATGGCATTTGGCACCTGTGATGGTGTGCTGACAAGGGGGCAGGGTGGATGGAGACGCTGAAGGTGTGGTACACCATGTGCACCAGAACGGTATCTTATACACTTTGACTATTGTGGTAATGAACACTGCAGTGGTGGTGTCTGCAGACTCTCCTTTGAAGACCTTGTTCCTGCAATGAACATATGTATGAGTCAAAGGAATGTTGTCTCAGGCCTATTGCGCTAACCCCATAAACTGAGGAGCAGTGATGGAATCCTGGGCCTTTTTTGTTATTACCCCTTACTCCCAACCTTGTTGGGTTGTTTGTCCAAGGATTACTGACACATTGTAGGTAGTGTTGGCAATAAAAGGCAGTGGATTTTACTGCACATTTACATATATCATAATACAATTTTATTCATAACATTTTACAGAAAAAATCTCAAAAAGTCCTTTTGGGCACGAGGGCCAGTGGTTGTCCCCCTGGCCTGTGCCGCCTTCTTTTCCCATGACTGTGTGACAATGTTCATTGTACTGTCATTCTTTTTTGTGTCCGTCTTTTGTTTTTTTTAATTCTTATTTTTCCGGGTGGGTGGATTGGGTGAAAAAGTACAAGTCTTCTGCGGTCACAGAGTGGCTCCTTTGCGCTCCATTCAGAGTGATGTGCGAATTGGAGACCATTGCTGGCAGGGCTCCATTTATTCACTTTTTGTGGCCTTTGGCCATTGGTTTGGTGGTGGGCTTGCTGCCCTTGCTGGGCGCCTGGCGCAGAACATTTTGCAGATGCATGTGTTATCCTCCCGTCCTCCTATGCTGCACTTCTTTCTCTTCGTTTCTTGCTCTGCAGAGTGACACCTTGGTCTTTTTAGCACCATGGTGTGAGATTGTAACTTGCCCTTTGGTTCGCCCGGTACTCCACATTTTGTAGTGTGGTGGCTAACGGAAAAGGGGAGGACAAGAAAATGAGAATTTAGGTGGGAAAGGGGGGATAACAACCACTGTTGGTGTTCTGTTTTTATTGTGCTGTACTAATATTGTACAGCTTCAGTGCTGCTGTACTCGCCCTATGGGTCCCCGCAGCCCCCACTTATGTTCCCACGCCTTCTAGCTACATCTGGTGCCCATATTTCGCAGCGCTGGCCCTTGTAATAGACCTCCTCCTACTTTGACCTAGAAGCTCAGTGTGTGTAGAGCAATGATACTTTGCAGGCGGCCTTGCTGGTTGCTTTAAGGATGAAATTGAAGATCCTTTTGTTATCGACAAGGCTCTCTGGCCCATGGAAACACACAATGTGCAGCTCTTTCTGACAAACTACTTTTCTTCACAATACATTTGATGATGCTGCTACAACTTTGTGCTAGAGAAATGCTTATAGCTCAGAGCAGGGGGCACATTGATATTGATTTATAGGAACATTTGTGCCTGTGTGCAATGTGGATAAGGTTATTTTGGAAAGAAAAATGTAATTGTATTGTAAACAAGCACATTGATACCAGTAAAAAGGAAGTAAATATTGTGATATGGTGTTAACTTGAAATATGTGGTTGTTTTACAGTACACTGTTTGCAAGTAACAGTGTTAAATTATGTGGCATGTGTTTCCAGAAAGAAAACTGACTCAGGCACGCTGTGAATGCTACATGAATATTGGTATTGTTATGTGTCCTTAAAAACAGTGGACTAAGAATTTGTGGGAGTAAATGTGTCGACAATCTGCAAAGAAATTATAAGTTTCACTGTATTAAAAGCAGACAACGGAAAGTAAATTTTTATTTCAGAAAACTGTTGTGAAGAAGTTGGTCCTGTAGAATATTGGAAAAATGGATTTGCAAAACTCAATGTAGGCAACATTGTACGTGGCAGCTATTGAAGTGTGTTAAGTGTATTGTCTGCCATATAATCAACGTTATGACATATGAATGTTGAATTTGCTGCAAAGAGTAAATGACAAAACTTTAATTTATAGCCAAAATATTAAAGTATTTGTATTTTGAAATGTAAAGTTCTTACTGAAATATGTTTTTCTGTTATTTATTTAAATAGTTATATACTCACGCTCTGTGCATGTCATGGGTTTAGTCTACTGGCTGACGGCTTTTTCCACAGTATTTTCACAATAATTATCAACAACGACTCTCTTATAAATATTTTGGGGGATGATCACCAGACAACAATTTGTCCTTTTGCCATTGCAGTAACAAGAAGCAACATGGTCGCATATAGGTTATAGAAAAGTACGGATGTGAAAGTGTATTTCAATTTTAAACAAGTAATTTGTCCTGCATAATGGAGCTGCATGTGCACAGATTATTCGTTGCTTATGGATAATAATATTGGTAAAGAACGCAAAGACTTGCATTGATGGATCGATGATCAGATTTGGCAGTGGAAGATTACAATTGTGGGTTTGAGTGAAAATCTGAACGTGGGACATTCGATAGACTTAAGTGAAGTTTTTCATCATTGTGTCAAAATGAAAAGTATTTCTTACGAAGCATTCTACTGTTGTTTTCTTCAAAATAAAAAGTTTCTATCATTTCTGTAAAAAAAGACCAAAGTTTTGCATTTGTTGTGGATGTTTGTGTTTAAGTTCCTTGTTCTGCACAACATAACTTTATGACACTGGTGCTGACCATGTACTTTTGGCTACGCTGCCCACTAATGTTATTGAAGTAGGGTGAGCTCATTCTGAGTGTATAGTGATGTTAGCATAAGGGGTAGGTGAATATAATCAGTGCTGCACGGCTCTTTGAAGTTCGGCCAAAAGAATCTTATTGAGTTTATCCACTTTACTGAACATGCAAAGTAGATGACTTCTATAAGATTAGTTTTTCAGTTCTATTTTTTAACTGTGAGAGGGGGATGTTACCGTAACGTTTCTTTAAAAAATATATATATTTTAAGGAAAGGACAGTGTATGGTGGGGCGGAAATGAGGGAATGGGCACCAAGCAGTAATATGGAGGGACAGGTGGACAGGGGAAGATGCTGCACATGATTTACATCTAAGGTAGGGGGCAGTGTTTTTCATGCTCTTTTATTACAACTTCAAAACTACTTCGAAATTGCTCCCCCTTGTAGAGTGCTGTGTTGCAGTATATACAGAGTGCTGTTGTCTTAGAAAGATATGGATCAACAGCCTCTTTTATTGCTGGTGAAATGTTGTGTCCCACAGAACTAGGCTGTGTGGTTATAGTACTGTTTGATGAAGATGAGGTGGAGGAAGACAGCCTACTACTTGCTAAGAAAGGAACAGCCTTTCTGGCAGCATTATGGTGGTTGGACTGGGTGTGGTGGTGCATTGATGCTGTCCCGTATAAGTACTGTGCAGGTAGACCACAAATGCACTCAGAGCATTTCACTTTTGTAACTTTAGCCTTTGGTACATTCCTAACAGTGGTAAAGAACTGATTGTCTCTTGGTGCTAGAGGTAGGCACTCATTCTACCTCCTGTTCATGGTCTTTTTCTTTATCTTTGGAACTGCTGTGTTTTTTTTGTTGTAGTCGTCCTGCAGCTGGTAGTGATGATGGTGGCTCTTGGGGAAGAGGGATCACAGTAGATGATTCAATTTTTTGGATAAGTAGCAGTTTAGCTAATATTCTTACAATTATGGGCTGTATGCTAGATTGTTAGTTGATAATGAGTAAGAATAGGTGTAGAAGCTGTACAAAGGTATATTTTGAGCTTGAAAGTTGCTAGATCGGTAGAAAGTGCAGTTCAGAACTGTATGCGAAGCAAAGACCCGATCGTGAAGTGCAAACGCGTTCGCAAACACGTCATCATTCTACGTACGCAAGGTTGCGTGACACAGTGTGGAAAGTCTGTCATAGGGTGAGACATTTGCAACCATTGACGGACGCAAAAACAGTGGAAAAAGTTGCAAAAAGTATATAGAAGTGTTTGAAATTATGCTAGAAGGTGGAAAATGGCAGAGTTGTAAGGTGAAACTTTGTAAATTGGACAGAAATGTTGCTATATTGGGTTAAGTTTGATATTGATAAGTTGTATGAAGTTAGTATGCGCAGGTAAAATCTTTGTTTAAGGGACGTTATGGTTAAGTTGCACTAACAAAAACCTATGAAACTCAATGGAAACATTTTGTTAAAGGGACGTTATGGTTATATGTAAAACCAGAAAACCTCTGAAATTCACCAGTTATGGTAAACTATGCAACCATAACTTGCACCACCACCGTGGACTGCTAAGACTAACACCCAGGAAATCAAAGATAACATCCCAAATGTCATTGATGACATCACTGATGACATCCCATATCTGGGCCACTTGTTTCTGTTCATTAACATATCTATGTCAGGCGCTTTTATAAACTGACAGTCAGAATATAACATTGAAAATATGTTATATATCTTGACATTACCCATCTTGTAGCCAGTCAGATAGCACAGCGAGTAGAGTCCTCCCTTGGATATCCATGCAGAGCCTGCTGCCTCAGGTTTGAATCCCCACAGGGCCAAACTCAGCCTTTCATCCTTATGAGAATGATAAATGAGCATCACACACAGTCTGTAATAATAAGCAGCACTCAGATACGTGAGGGTTTGTAGCGCTATATAAATGCACATTATTATTATTATTATTATTATTATTATTATTATTATTATTATTATTATTATTATTATTATGTGTTCTAAAAGTACTTTCCTTAGGGTTTGGTCTCAGCGCATGGTGCACATATATGGGGCAATAAGCAGGCCTCAAACACACAAATCATTTGTATACATGATGATGAGCTTTAATGTTATTGTCATTTTCTTGTGATGTTGTTTATTTTCTCCTTACTTTTGTTTACCTATATGTCTCTCACATTTGTATGCATTGTGGGTGTTCATATGTATTGTCTGTACTAACAAGAGTATGTAGTACGTCTTGAATTATTAGCTATTTATTCCGTGTTTAACATTAGTGAAAACTCTGACAATGTACTATTCATTATTCTACTATCCAAAATGGCCAGATTGGAAATATTGTACTTCTATGGTGCATGCTGCAGCCATTGCCTATGTGTGTGTAGGATTAGGTTCCTGTATTAACAACAACACTCCAATATAATGTTTTGATTTAATACATTAAGTAGTTCAGAATAGGTCTCCCGCTCACTCCTGACATCTTGTTACCATCATTAAAAACACAACCCCTTCTAGAGACTTTTCATTAAAATTCTTTGTATAGGTGATGTCATCAGTAATGTCATCAATTTCAACTGTGATGTCATCTTTGATGTCCTGGTTGTTAGTCTTAACAGTGCACGGTGGAGGGGCGAGTTATGGTTGCTTAGCTAACCATAACTGGGGAATTTCTGAGGTTTTTCTGTTTTACTTGTAACCATACCGTCCATTTAAAAACATTTTTTCATTGAATTTCATAGGTTTGTGTTAGTGCTACTTAACCATAACGTCCCTTTAACAACGTTTTTTCAGTGTGTGTATATATATATATATTACAGAGTCTGTGGTAGCTGTCCTGTAGTTATGGTTAAATTGCATTGCTCAAATCATGGAAAGAACACTTTTCGGGTGGCTTATAACTTCACTCCCCCTGGACGGATCCTGAGGTAACTTTGAGAAAAAAATAAGTATATGGCTCCCATGGAATGATTTTGCAAAGTTTGGTGCAGTTTCATGAAGGGGGGAAAGTTATAGGGGGTCCCAAAATGTGTGGAAACCCTCATAGACGCAATGGCAAGAACATTTTGCTCATGCATACAGCCTAAAGCGATGGATGGATTTTCACCAAAATAGCAGCAGGACTGGTGACAGTCTTTTGTAAATTTGGTGTCAATCTGTCCAGTAGCTTCTAAAAAAAACAGGCAAAACATTGGTAAAATAAATGTCTGATATCTGGGTCCCGTCCACGGACTCACTTCCGTGGACACCTCACTGGACCAATCAGAGAGCAGATTGATACCCGTAGTCATTGGATGAACCCACTGATTGGAAGTGCGTCATATTTTTTAAACGGTCACCATGTTTGATCCACGGACAGCCGCTGTTGTCCGCGGATAGCACAGTGGGAAAAACATCTGGAAAACACATTTGGGGACATTTGGTGGTCAAAAGAGGGCCTGGAAAGGGTGGGGGGTGGAATAAAGATGATATGGAGCTAGTTTTGTAGGTGAAAAAGGTGGGTGCCGCCTTGTCCACGGACACTATGTTAGTCCACGTACTGCGCTTTGAGCAAACATTTTGAAAACACATGTGGGGTTATTTGATGGCTGGAAGAGGGCATGGATAGGGTAGGGAAGTGAAATAAAGATGATATGGAGTTGTTTCTATAGGTGAAAAAAAGATTTGCATATGCCGCAGAGTCCCCATTCAATATTGGTGTCCACTGATATAATTTCAGTTGCAGGGGGTCAGGGTGAGATTTGTTATTTCAAGGTGTATTGTACGTACTTGTTATATGGTTTAATTGTAATGTGGAGGTTCTGGCCACTGGTCACACAGACTTTAGTAATACATGTATAGTAATTATAGGTACTTTAGGGGAGTACACAGTGTTTGTAATATGGTGGAATGATATAATTGAAGTGTGTATGGTATTTATGATTGTAGTATCATTGAAGACAGTTCTTATGGAATATGTATTTGCTTATACTTGGTATGGTTACTTAGTTGCACACAGTAATGCAGGTGGAATATCTGGTTCTTTTTCTGTGAAAAAAGAAAACAGTATAATTTGTTAAGCGGGATAGATTTAATCACATATAATTTTACACACACATTTACTTTTTTGACCCTCAGAAACATTAAGTTCTATGTACTATGTTTGGTACAATATTAGTGTGTGCTACACTGTTGTTGTATTGACATGAATTAATCATTGGGTCATTGGAAATAAAATCCATAGAGGATTAAAAACAAAACTTTTATAATTATGTGAGTGTAAGTGTGATAGTATGTTTGTTTGGAGTGTGTTGTTATTAACAGAATGTGTACAGTAGTTCGATACCAGTTGGAGTATTTTAAGTACATTAGACTTTACAAGACGTTTAGTAGCAACAAGAAATGTGATGGTGTATTTGAAGTGTATTGCTATGAAGGGTACTTTTGAAGTAGGTAGATACGTGTTGGCAAATTCTAACTATCTTGACTTTTAAAAGTAGTATTGTATTAATATGGATATAGTTAGATACTCTTTGATGTATTCTAACTGTTAATTGTGCTAAGGTTTAGAAAGTAAATTTGGTTTGAAGGAAGAGTAAGTAGGCATTTGTTAGATTATCTGGTAACATATATTTTGGAGTAACAGAGGTGTTGTTACATTCAAACCATCACCTTATTTTTTGACATATGCAGTATAGTGCGCTGAAGTGGTACCAGTGGTATATTATACCTACTGTTGGGAAGGATATCTTGCCAAGAAATACTTGTCCTTGTGTAAAGCTACTGAGTTTACAGTTATTTTTGGTACCATCTGCATTGTACCTTAGAAGCATTTTCATGCCATATTGGCTATGTAAGTTTATTTGTATGCTGGAACGATTGTCTAAATTGCAAAAAGGGCATAATATGCCATGTTTCACATTTTGCAGAAGCTGGTGAAATGCAATGGATTCACAATTTGGTCTGGATACATATACAAATTGTACATTAGGAATGTGCTCTTATGAAACATGGTTGGACTTGTATGGAATCTGGAAAATTTTATTTATAGGGATGTTTTTGGTTTGCAGTACTTACAAATTTGTGTGGATCTTCCTGTTTGTTAATGGTAAATGTTACCATTCTGGTACATTAGTCCAATTCTTACCTTATACCTGAGACACTGTAAGTGGTGTCAGGAGTATTTGTGACATTTCTATAAAAGATGAGCATTTGCAAACACAACTGGTATGAGCCATTTAAGTAAATTTCTAGAACAATGGGTGGCATTTGGAAGATAAGATTGATTGCTACATTTGCATAGCAATTTACTCCAGCTGTGTTACTGAATTTAAATGGACCAGAGTGTTGTGTCTCTGCATCGTTTGATGGGTCTGCAGGTTTTCTTTGAGAAGAGATATTTTTCTTTTTGTCTTGTGATGAATGTGCAGTTGAGTTGTAATAGACAGTTTTGCGGTGATATATATGATGGAGTAGTAGTTGATAGTTGTTTCTTTAGCGGTATTTTTAGAGATGTGTTATAGGTTCTGTTTGTATTTGTTTTCTTTTTAAAGGTATTATTTGAGGTACAGGGTACATTGCCAGACGAATGGTGTACAGTGGACGTAGCCTGTTGTATTCTAGGATGCAAGGAATGTCAGCGTTGATGTTGCTCAAAGTTAACTAGGAATAGATTACTAAGTGTACAGAGACATGAATGTGCATACCCTCTTTAAAGACTCTGCTGCCAATGTAGATCAATGCATGATCTTGCAATTTGTGAATAGTGACAGCATATCCGGGAGGATAGCTCAGCAGCAACGTGCTCGCCTTGGAAGCAAGACAACACAGAGCAACACAGGTTCGATCCCTGGGTCCACGCTTAAAAACCTCTGGGTATTAAGCACATTATAAATAACCTATTATATTATCATATTATCATATGCAAGAGATAGGGAGAATGGTTCTCTGGGTACGTACATTTCTTTGAAAAGAAGGAAATGTGCTATTGCGTGGCCATTTATTTTAAATTCTGCAAGTTTGTCAAAGTGGATGTTCACAAAATGAATGTTGTTGTCATGTGGATATGTTTGAAAGCCAACAAATGTACCAATTGCTCCATTGACTAAACCTTTTTACATAAAGTTTACGTTTTAGTATTACTCTGCAGTTTAGACACAAAGTTAATATTTTCTCCAATCCATCTGTGTTGGAGACACAGATTCTAAGCTATTTAGTCATGCTGTTGCTTGTAGACACATAAAGAGTGTCATGTCGTGCACTTCTAGTTTGCCTCTGGAGTGGATATGCAGTATGGATTGCATTTCTTTTTTTACATTGTCTCATTTAATTGGCTACAGCTTGCAAGGGTTTGCATTAAGGAAATGCATTTTATATTTTGTTAAGTTAATTGTTCCATGACATCAGGAGCATATGTTGTTTGCCCATAAAGCTCATGGATTAGTCTAGTATTTAAGATGTATTAAGATGTATTTTGCATTTTTAGTAAGCAGACCAGTTCTGATGCTTTTAAAAATGATAGCACATGTTTTGAGTTAGTTTTCTTTAGTGAAAATGTTGCCAGAGATGTACATTTCCAATGCTTCTGAGTGTGTTGAGGCATTATTTGTGTGCTTATGTTTTGAAAATAGGTTGACTTTTACTGCTGTTAACTGTAGGAGGTATCTGAAAACAATAATGTGTTTTCCTCAAAGCAGTTGTTTGTATTTGGTTTTTAGGACTTCTTGCATTCTGAGGTGAATTAAAGCCAACATGAGGTTGGAACCCATGCTTACTGCATCTGTTAGGAGCACTTTCATTTCTTTCAGAATTCTGCGTACTTCAGTAGGAGCTTTTGCTGATAATTTGCAGCATTCTAATTTGTTTTGGTGTCCTAATGGAAGAAGCAGTAGTTGGTGTAAAGTTATACTTCCTGTATTGTAGGCAGCTAAACCTCGGGGGCTGTTACAACAGCCTAAAGGTTGTTTTGTGTTAAGTTTTGTATACATTTGATAATGATTTTAATCATGAACGTTTTACCAGAACCAGCATTACCACTTACATACAGGAGCAGAGATGTATCATTTTTACAGCTACAAGTTTTAGTTTCATGTTTAAAACCATGTTCAATTTCTTCAGTGACTTCTAGATAAATGGTCAGTTGTTCATCATTTAGCTGTGATTTCAGCACTGATAAGTCTTCTTCAGATTTTTTCGACTGATATATGGTATTTTCTACCTGAGTCATGCCTATTTCTGCTTCAGTTAAAATGAGTGTTTCGCCAAGAGTTTCTTGGCTTCGTGAAAGGGAAGGTTGACAGCCCTAAGGAGTGTCTTTATATAGCTGAGCTTCAATTTCTTCCTCTTGTTGGTGTTCAATGTCCAACATTTGTTTGTATTGTTTGAAACTGACATTTACTATACTGCTTTCATTTGCTTTGAATGCAGTTTGAAATTAGTCATAGTGACCTAATACTCCTTTGACTTTTCTCCAAGGTTTGAAAAGTTGCATTACAGCCATGTAATAAAGTTATCTATGTTGCAGAGATTTTAATGATAACTTTATATGAGTAATTAGGCTGGGTGTGTTAAGATTCACTAGGCTTCATTCACAAATTGAGGCAGAATATTTGCCAGTTGTCCCATCTGGTGTGACATTGTTTTTGTAGGAGTAGTTTTGGGCTATGTTGTACAAGCACATTTTTCCCAAACCAGTACTTCTGTTTGGGTAATATGTGTCAATTATTTTTTTTATTAAATGAGCTGGCTTTTGGGATCATTTGTGGCTATTGTTTCTACCTCTTGGTAGGAGTCTGGTGCTCTTTTTTGGGATGAAGCTGGACCAAGGTGTATCTAGACAATGTGTTCAGATTTGCCATGTAAGGTTGTACCTGTGAAACAGTCTGCAGCTTCTTAGAACTCACATTTTCTATGGCAGAGCATTTTTATACCAAAGCTGTACAATTTTTGTGGCAGTGGTTTGACAGATGATAGGTCATCTCAGAGGGCTTGTAGCTCTGTTTTCTCAGCGTTGGTGAGGCTGTGGCATATTGCAACTGCAGTGGAATTGTCTGCAAGGTATTCTATGTTTATGTATGCATTCCACAAGAGGGCAATTATTTCATCGTAATCATTGATGAACTTGAATGCTTTGTCCCTTTTAATGTTATATGTGTTTCTAAGATATTTGCCTTTTGCACTGTGTCTTACAGAAGACATGAAGCTATTCACTTGTCCTTTTTTGGAAAATGGTCTAGGGAAGCCAAAGCACATTTGGTATAGTATTTACTTTTTTTGCATATCTACGTCAGCAGTATTTGCCAGACTTGTGTTTTTGGAAGGGTAAGATTTGTGTATGTAGGTCAGGATCTGTGGTTTCTAGAGGGATATTGCATTTAATATATTTTTCAATAAACTGTAAAACTGTGGTATCACTGTCATGGCCAAATTTGGGAGCATATTTTATCCACAAACGCATGCAGATGATTGGGACTCCTCTGATTTGATATTCTTTTCTGCAAAAGAAGTGTTGCACTTCTCCTAGTGGCGGGGTAGTTTTATTGAAGATGAAGTGTAGCATGGCAATAAAATTATGGTGAAAGTACCTTGATAAATTGCCAGATACAAGAGAGCAGAGCTCTACTGGTGTTTTTATATCTATTTCATCTTTATTTTGGTTTGCAGTGCGTAAAAAGTTGTGCAAGTCATCCCATGCGTACTCTGCACAAATTAAAGTAACAAACCATGTAGGTGGGCCTAGGATCCTTAGCATACAACGTACATCAGCGTGACATCGGAACCAGTATTCTTTTGTACCACTCATGTTTGTCAAGAGATTTGTGATATTTGACTACAAAACTTCATCTTTGTCTTTTATTTTTTGAAGTCTGTTTTTAATGTGTGTGCAACTCTATAACTCTATAACATAGAGTTGTTGGTTCACATTCGAACAGGAGGTGCCAAATGCATTCCCCATTTTGTCTGAATCTGGGTTCTTCAGAATACTTAAATAAAGAACGATAATCTGATGCAGTAATTTGTAGGGACCTTTCATCATTTCTTCCTCCTTTTCCTTTAGGAAAGAGTAGAGGAAAAGAATGTGCTTCCACACTTTTTTCGCACATGCTCTTTGGGGATCCTTTGGCTTGATGCTTTTGACATGGTTCTTATGCATCCTCAATGTTATCTTTGGAGTGCAGTGGGTGAATTGTATACTGGACTAAAATGTTGGATGCAGTAACAGGATCTACACATTCAAATTGGCCAGTTGCAGGTAAATCTTGAATTATTTGGGTGGTTTCTCTTAGGTTTTCCTCTATGTTTATATCTTTATAGTATTAATTGTTTTCTTTCACATATTGTAGGTGTTGTCTAACCTTGATTAAGTTGACTAGTTGTTGCCATATTTGTTTTGTCGTTTGTTGGTCCACATTTAACTAGTACAATCAAAGATTGAGATATTGGCTGTTGTACCCCTATAGATTCTACATGTTCTTTAAGACATAAGGGCAAACATACTACTTTGCCATGCATGCCCTTTAGTAACTCAGATGGAGGCAATTTGGCTGTTTTCTGTTGAAGGTGTATTATAGCTTGAAATTGGTGTACTCTTTCGATTTGAATGCTCTCATACAATTTCAGTTGATGGAAATCCTTTGGAAGTGGGAATGTTTCTAAAATATTAGATGGCATTTGGTTATTGTCAAGTTTTGTGTGGCAGTATGTGCAAACCTTTGAGAGGTCAGTTATTTTGTATTTATTTTCTGCTGTTAGAGGGATTCCTCATTGTCCTCTATTTTGTAGGCGATATCCACTATTATTGCGTTCTTTTTATAAAAGAAATTCACCGACAACAGAGACATACTTGGTCTGGTATTACAGCGATGTGTTGTGAAACTTAGCTATTTCTTTTTTGTATGTGTTTGTTATGAGGTGTTATGTATGTGAGGTGTTCGGTAATGTTTTCTGAAGTTGCTGAATTTTCTTAGTCAAATTCAGTCCTAAAGTATTTACTTTGGCTGTGATCCATGTTCCATGTAGGAGAATGTTATTTAAATGTTGCAGTTCTAGAGCAGGATTATTTGCATAGTACAGTCTATTGTGAGAAACCTGAAAGTGTCCCACCCGCTATTCCTTAGAGATCTGTCATTCAGGTGGCCACAACATGGCCATCTCTATTGTATCCAGTTTCTGGCAGTGTGGGAGGATCACCTGGATGGGTGGAAATGGGGCACCGATTGGCACGACGTTGTACACCTCTTCCCTAAACCACCTTTAAACCACATTTTCTCCATTTTACCCAATATGATATTTAGAAGCTCTACCCCCCTGTTCCAACACAAACATGTTCTTACACAGTGAAAAACAACAGACTAACACCAGGGTCATTTACCTGATATGTCCCAACACAATAGTCAGGTAGAGTCATGCAATTGACAATAACTACACACACTTGACAGCCCTTTCCCTTTCCCACAGGCGGAGCACAAGAGCACACTTTGAGCAAGGACAAATGCACAAAAATGCAGCTATTCCAGGATGCCAATTCAAAGTTAGAAGAAAGGCGGTGAGACTGGAAAGAACAACAAGGAGGGAAGTTACCTTGCACTTTTCATCCCAAACCTGCAAAGCCTCTGGCAAAGGAATCATGAGATCTGGAACTGCAGCTGGCGAGTGGTGTAACATATGCCTACAGTGCACAGGAACCTCCTGCACTGATAACGTAGGTGGGAGGTGTGCTTGCTACCGTATACCATCCTTGACTCCAGAGACAAGAAACAAGGAGGTCAGCACAGCTGGAGGGAGAACTGATTGTAAACCAGACGGTGTTGAACAAAGGTTGCAAATGGCAAAGAACTTGTGTGCTAAGCAAACCTTTAAAGCCTAGCTGGAGACCAGCTGCACAGTGGACCAGCACCATGTGGGCATCTATTAAAAAGACTCTGGCTTGTCCCCTTTTCTTATGAACATTAAAGTCACAAGAAGTGGTATGAAAGGCCTGAATAAAATTAAGGTAGTCATACGAGGGTTGAGACAAAACCCGTTGTAAAATCTGAAGTCCTTAACCCATTCCCAATGTCTTGACATTGTAAAACAGGTGTGTGCAGGGAAATGCTGTATGAACGATAAATGTGTAAAGCCACACTGGGGGCTTAAGGGAAAGCCTGACTAGGGGCTAGAAAAGTTAAGGGGTGTGAATACCACAAGACATTATGGATAAGTGTGCTATGTGAAACTGGCAAATGTGAATCGGACTGTGGGAAGCCAATGGTACAACAAGGATCGGAGCCTGGCTGAGGGGGATCAACGGGTGAAGGGAAATCATCCAACGTGAAGATTACTGAAAGGAACATTTTGTTTGTTGTTTACAGTACATCAGGCCATCTGATGCAAGAGACTTAGTGTAAAAGAGACTTGGCCAAAGAAGGTCCGGATCATTTGGAAATAAACTGTAAACTGCTGCCGGAGAAGCCCAGGAGTGTGGTGTGCTGTGCTTGAGAGTCCCGCCTTGTCCCGTGCTTAAAACTGGGGAGAAGCGAGACTTATCATTTTGTGAACACTTCAATATTTTTGGTGAACATTATCCCACACTATTTTGTAACTTAGCGGGAAGGTTTGTCAATTATTACTTTCTTTTAGCATGAGCTCTTTTTATTTGACAAGTCGCCACTAGGACTGCCATATTATTATTTAATGGTTGTAACTTGCTCCCATCTTATCGATTTAGGTTTAGATCAGGAGTTTTTCTCACCCATTAATACAGTTCAATAAACACTCTAGAACTGTGATCACTTGTGTCTGTCTTTACTGTGCCACCATGAGTTCCTTACACGATGCACAAGATTTCTTGTAGCAGAATTGTGCGCTGCTATCACTTGGATGTGGAGGAAGGTGCTTTTGCAAGCATTTCCTAAAATGCAGGCTAATGAGTATCCTTGAAGTCCAGTGTGGCTGTACACTGGACAAGAGTATATGGTTTGTAAAGTTTTCATTTGACCTTTGTCTTTTAGCTTCACATAGGTATTGAGGAATTGTGGTAAAGATTTAAATGATTGTTGGCGTATGTTACACATTGAGCTGCATGTCCATTTGTACACTGGACGGTTTGTTTGGGCGAAAGAAACATTTGATTCAAAATGTGTTGGTGATGCTTTTTCTATAATGGTTTCTTTTGCAATAATGGTGTTGTCTACTATTTCATACCATTCGGGCATTACTATCTATGGCAATAGGTTGTTTTTGTTCTTGCTTATAGTGCTCTCCATTGGAATATGGCTCTGCGCTGTTTGTCTGAATCCATTCACCTTAACAGAATTTGAAAAAGGTATCTATATTGACATTGTGCATGTTTACATGTTATTTTTGTAATTATTTGATTAATTTAGGTAGTGGTTTAATTCTGTTTAAAATCAATATAAGCAAGTTTCTCCTTAGTAGAAATGCGCTGTTAATTAGAGCTTTGAGGATTAGTTTCCTGTGGTAGTTTTTAAGGGTAGATTATGACTTTTCAGCTGTTTTCATAAGCTTGAGAAGAACTCTAGTATTAAACATTTTTTGTAAAATATTTTTTTTTGACTGCATTACAGTGGCTACGCCAACATTTATAGATATAGTGTTAGGTTCATTAGTAGGCGTGATTTTATTTGTACATCTTTTTTTATTTTTTGTTTTTGCAAGAGGGACCTTACCTCTTTTAGTGATGGCTGGTTTCTTTTTTTGAGTGAGGTTACTAGCTCTTTTGTTTTTATGTGTTCTATACATTGTTTTAGAGGAGGATGACTATATGGCTTGCTTTTATTCTTATCTGCTCCATTTCTCCTTTCTTTTCTATGAGTTGCTTTTTAGTATGCATTGTGTTGTGTCTGTTGCAAAAAAAAGAAAGTTTGGGTTTGAAAGCTGTGGAATGTATATGCATGTATTGTGCATGGGTATGTGGGTGTGATTGTACAGATGAATATAGTGCTTTTTGATTATGAAGTGGCATAATAGGTGTAGTTGTGAAGGTTACAAGAGTAAGATTCTGTAGAGATGTGTTGGGCTTAGGTTAGTGAGGAAGGGACTGTTGGTGTGATTGAATAATTAGGGACATTAAGATGTTTTGAGGAAAACGGTGGGTGTTATAATGGTGGTGTTAAGCTGGAATAGAAAGTGTGTGAATGGTGTAATATAATGAGAAAGAGTGATGTAAATGTTGGTTCTTAAAGATACTCTAGCCTAATATATAGTGGAAGTATATTGTTACAATTAGAAAGATACACATGGTACATTAATGTACTTACTTTGTAGGGTGTGAAGGGTATTCTTTTTTCAGTAGCTGTCATCTGCAATCCTTCTTATTTCCTGTAAATGTAGAAAGTTAGTGGGTATATGTTGTCATGGTCAAGTACTTTTAGTAAGTATGGTTGTTATTTAAGAAGGTAGTATGAGTTGTTGAGAAAAAGAGTTAATGAAGTTGTGGCATGGGTGGTGTACTAAAGTTTGATAACTATGTTGTTGGAAGAAAAGGAGTATATGTAGTTCTGTTTCATACCTTAGAAAGAACAGGGAAAATATGGGTATGAGGAAAAGGTTATTTCTGTGCTGGTGGTTTTAATAAAAGAAGTGACCTGTTTGTGGTGTAATGCATTTGTATTGTGTTGCAGTGTTTTTAAAGAATAGTCGAACCGTGGCCTAGTGGTAATGTAATTGCGGATTGGTGTTGCAGCAGTGTTTGGTATTTTATAGTAGAGGTTGGAAAAGACGAGTACTTTATGATACTTTATATGTAAGGTGAAGTGTTATATATAGATACTTTGGCGGTGTACAGATATGTGTGAGCAGATGGAGAATTTTGGCAGTGTAAGGACATAATGAGTGAGGTTGGAAGGTGTGACATTTATATTGAATACAAAATTGAAATTGCTGACTGTTTAAAAATGCTTGTTTTTAGGAGCTGTTTGATGAAAGTCAAGAAATGCATATGTGCATTTATAGGAGCTCTGTAACTTTTCTGTAAAAGAAAATAAAAGCAGATGGAAAAGATGTGTAGACCATTTTTAAGTGGCACTTGGTGTATGTAAGTTTAATATGTTGGCAGTTCATGCATGCTTGCCAACATGATCCATTCTAATCTGTAGGTGCTTATGTAGTCCTAGTTTTTTTGTTTGCATTCTGGGACTTGTAATTCCACTTTTCCCATTATAAAACTTGGACTACAAGTTCTAGATTGCAGAGAAAAAAACAGGACTGGATCAGCACCGATAGATTGGAAAGTGTTTTGTTAGCAAATATGCATGTACTGGCAACATATTGTACATCCACATACCAAGTGCCACTTAAAAATGTTCCACACATATTTTGCATCTGATTTTTCATTTGTTTTAGAAAAAGTTACACACAGTGCTGATATAAATGCACATATGCATTTTTTAACTTTTATAAAAATGCTTATAAATAGGAACATTTTTAAATTCACAGCATTGTAAGTATGTGCTGCTTGATGTGAGTAGGTGCTGAATGCTGCAATGCATGGTATTTGATAGAGTGGTTAAAAAATAGAATATGCTTATATAGAAGCTGATTGTAGGGTAAATAGCAGGAACCCTTCATATATATATATATATATATATGTTTTAAAAGGGCTGAAGAAAATACTTAAACAAATATAAGCATACCTGTACTATGTCTTGTTAGATGCAGATGTTGTTGCATCTGCAAATAGACATCTTGGAGAGTTTCACTCTAGTTTTTGATGCAGATGGCTTTGAATAACATGAGATATGTACTCTAAAGTGTTGAACTGTGATGAGAAGGTTGAATGTAGAGGTTTTGGTGGATAGATGTGTGGCTGTTTGAAAACAGCCAATGAGGGGGTGTTAGAAACAAGAAAATGGAAAGGATAAAAGGGCTGCCCTGTGTTATGGTGTCTGTGTCCACTGCAGTAGTATGAGGACACTACATGTGCTATCTGGGTCCTTTAAGGATGACAAGAAGGGAAAGGGGACTGCAGAAACCGTGGACATCAGGGATCAGCCAACCAGATTTTCTGGGGGTGGTGTACAGTATCAGAGGGTAACAGGAGTTTTGTTTGGAGAGTGCACTGAAGATGGCTATGTCTTTGAGGAAGCAAAGTGTATGGATTCTGGATGACTCTTGGATTCTTTTGCTGAAATTGTATTACAGTTTGCAATGAAGGATACATTTGTGATGTTGATAGAACTGTTTCCACATTTGAAAAGTATTGTTTCTCGAAGAATCTTTGTGAGGTTAGTACATAAAACAAGATAATATGAATATAAAAGTCAAAAAGACAAAAAAAAGGCTCTTCTAAAAGCCGCCATTTTCATACAAAAAACTATTTAAATGATTTTTATTCCCGCACCACACGCTTGGAATTTTCCTGGTGTCCAAGGACTGCTGCACTATCCATGGACTATTCAAGCTGCAGTCACAGAAACCCCCATTTTGTGGATGGGCACCCAGACAGTCGCAGTGTCCGTGGACTATTAATTGGGGTTTTAAAAAATAAATTATGACAGAACAATATACAAGATATTTATAGTATAAAAATACATGTATTTATGAATGGGGTAGGGTATCGGAATGGGATACATAAATGGGAGGATTTGGAATTTCTGCACAATAATGATCAGGGAAGGAAGGGAGTGAAGTTTCATCAAAGCGTCTTTCATTTAAATTTTGGGAATTTGATGGGGATGATTGCTGGGGAAAAGTGGGACAGGTTCAAGTAGGACAGTGATAATGAACATTTGTAATAACATGATTAACAACATAATTTAAAAGTTCCTTAAAGTCATTAGTAAGTTTATCCAATGTGGCAGACAACGTCATGATTTCATTATGTATAGTTGGGGATAGTGCTTATATTTGTGATTCTTGGGATTCTCCATAATTAAATTGGGGTGTTGTTTCTTCATTTAAACTATGTTCTATAAGAGCAAAATAAATGAATATTTCTCTGAGGTGTGTCCAAATTACATTATATGTTTATATTAAAAGAAGTATTGTTTACCATCACTAATTTCTTCTGTTGGAAATGTTTCTTTCATCCACTCAAGTGTGTGGGCCATTTCTGTTAAAAACGAATATTAGTCATATTTTTACATAAGAAATCTCTGCATAATGAATGGTAATAATGAAGAAATAAATACAATGTACTTACTGTTTTGTGAGAGAGTGCTTTTCAATAAGTGTTTGGTGTATATGAGTCTCTATGAAGAGTTGTATTGAAGTTATAATACGAGGTATACAGTTATGGTTTATGCTTGGTGCATTCCATTATATTGTGTAATACATTTAATATGGGATACATTTGACATCTTCACAGGTCCTGCGATATGTAACAAAAGAGTCCGTCCTACGGCTGGCCTCCGGATAGGTATTAAGAAATCTATGAATTTTGAGAGTAGTGCTTACATCTCCACTACTCCTTACATTCAGAAGATTAAACTTCAAAGAAACAAGTTGACTATCATTATTATAAATATATATTGGGGTCAAGCCCATCTATCATCGAAAGGTTTCTTTGAACATTTTAGCTTAACGCTAGATGAAACTTCTGCTGATTCGACTATCAATCATACCTTAATCATGGGAGATTTAAATCTTCATCTAATGTTGTCGGACAAAACCCAAATAACAGCAGATGAGCTTCAATGCAAGCTGTTAATGACAAGCAGGAACTATGTGATGTTAAATGGTGCCATAAAGGGCAACATACCCCTGATTACAACCTGGCTAAAGGGCCTGCAAGAAGCTAATCTTGATTATATTTATAGTGATTCTAAATTTATGAATATAACAACATCATTATCGATTAAAACTTCTGACCATAGTGATCACAAACCACTGTACCTATCGTGGATATGGCCCCCAGGTCAATCAACGATTTCTAAGAATATAAATCTTATAAATATTACGTCTAACAACTCAAGATCCCGTATAATATGGACAGAGTATAATTTATCTAAATTTGCACAAATACACATTGATAACATATGAGCAGGAACCATCTAGAAGAAGGATGTTATACTGTTTCAATGCAAAGGTTTGCGCAGAAACGATCATGTGACAGACAGTATAATCAGAGGCATTTGCATCCCTTTGACCTCGAGTTGAAACAAAAAAAGCTGTCTTAAGGCAAAATATGAGGAATCTAAAATATACTGCTGCCATTAGCAGAAATATTCAGATGAAAGCTCTAAAAGCAGATTACAAAAAATGGTTAAAGGGTCGCAAGTGTCATGATCTCTGCTTCCAAAAGGTCAGGGTTTTCCCAACTCCCTTGGAAGCAGATCCATAACCCAGGTTCCGAGTGCCAACCAGTCCCAATTGGGACCTTTTGGACCCAGTCCTGGCGCCAGTGGCACCAGGCTCATAAATATGCCCAGTCCCAGCGCTGGAAGCGCCGGGCTCATAATGCTTGGGTGGACTTACCTTCAGCAGACCATGCTGCTTACTTGCCTGCCAGTTGAGCCTCTGATCCTCTTCTGTTTGGAACTACTTTTCCTGTTGGGTGGGGCTGGAGCCACTCCCTAGATTCAGAACACTGGAACTCTTCTGGAAGGCAGGAACTCTTTTCTTACTTAGGCGTGGCTGGAAGGAGACACCTAAGCACTACAGGAGGCTATTTAAACCACACCCGGTGGATGAATCTTGCTTTGCGTTATTCTGCAACCTCTGCAGCAGAACGCTCATCGTGTCTTCTGCATCCGGTCCTGGGCCTAGGAAAAAGGCTTACCATCCTGAATCCAGTCTTCAGCAACACCTATAAAGACAAGAAAGAACAGGTTAGCATTCCGGGATCTGAAAGGCAAAGGCTTACCATCCTGAATCCAGTCTTCAGCAACACCTATAAAGACAAGAAAGAACAGGTTAGCATTCCGGCATCTGAAAGGCAAAAGCTTACCTACTCTTCGTGCGCTCCGGAGGTCTTCACTCTGCATTCCGGCATCTGAAAGACAAAACAAGGTGCGTTTAAATACATTGGGGAACTTTAATACTCACGTGCCATTACTCCTTTCCACATCTGATCCAGTGGGTATTCCGGCACCCTGCAGCCGCTCCGAACTCGTACCTGCAAAATAAAAAGACAGTTAGGGCGTATCGTGAAGCAGGCAACAAGTGCTTACTTACGTGCTTCCAGGCGCTTCTATTCATCACACGGGCTCCATCTTCAACTCACTTCAGCCCGTCATCCGCCATTGCCGGAACCCTGAAAAACAAGAGACATCATTACTAAAGACTTTAAAGACATTTGAATGACTCGAAACTTACCATTCGTGCAGTAAACGACGGGCAGCAGTCCTCTGAAGTCAAGAGGCCTGCGCTACCTATCCAGTGAAGAAACTGGTTACAGCACCCTGCCCCGAGGCAGATGGAGAGCTCGGCATTCACTTACCTAAGGTGAGAGCGTTAACCTTTGGGGGTCTACAGGAGAGGAGAAGAGGAAAGAGATAGGGACACCCCAATAACCCCAGTTCATTAACCCCATATTTTCTATCTGCAGACATCTTACTCTACACGTCAGGCATACAGTGCACAGAGGTCCAGCCCAAAGAGCCAACCGGGTGCTACACATCACCTTTGAAGATACGGTAGTCGCCCAGTCAAGACCGGCGCCTCTGCGAGAATCAGGTGAGCGTTACAGAACGCAAAGCCTACCGCAAAACTCTCGCCCAGGCGCTATGGAAACCTCGGATACTGACCCCCTAGCCCGGTTACTTGGGGAACTAAGGGCAGAAGTGCATGCAGCTCGTCAGGAAACGAATGCTCTAAGAAGGGAACTAATTATTTCCAAGGAGAGAACAGACAATCTTGCTAGACAAGTGCTACAGTCACAAGCCGGACAGACCCCGTTACCCGCATCAGGGGCAAATCTTCCTTCAACGTCCTCTATGAATCCAGTGCAGATCAACCTACCTGGGAATGTACCTCTGGCTCCACCCGAACGATTTTCTGGTGACCCAAAGAGGTTTGCAGTATTTATCAATCAGTGCCGGTTGCCCTTCTTATGCCGGCCAGCAGCCTTTCCAACTGATCAAGCAAAAGTAGCTTTTGTACTTTCGTACCTTAGTGGCAATGCGGCAGACTGGTCGATCCCTCTAGTTAATCAAGATGATCCGGTTCTCCATGATTTTCAAGCCTTTCAGCTTAGTATGGAAAAACTCTTCGCAAGACATTCACAGGGGCAGGCCTTGGACAATGAGCTTCTTTCGTTGCGACAGGGTAATCAAGACCTTTTGGCTTATATTGCATCTTTCAATAGACTAATAGTGGAAACTCAATGGCCTGAGGACAAAAGGATTACGCTGTTTTATAGAGGTCTACGTGGAGAGCTCAAAGACGTTTTAGCCCAAGTAGTGAATCCCCCACAAGACTGTTCGGATTATATAGACTTGGCCGTTCAAATAGATCACAGGCTGCAGAACAGGAAGGCCGATCGTTCCAAGTTTGATGCTCGAGTATTTTCCAAACCGCCAACTCCTTCCAAAGGAGTAGACTCCGGGGAACCCATGCAAATAGGGGGTCTGAAAGGTCCTCTAACACAAAGGGAGCGGGAAAGGAGGAAACAGTTGCAATTATGCCTATATTGCGGAAACTCAGGGCACTTTCTTCGAGACTGTCCGGTGAAACCTGCCAAGAAGGCAGTAGGAGCTGCAGTTACCAAAGTTACAAACTCTGAGCAGGGAAACGACCTCGCCCGACAAGAATAGAGGTCCTCTTGCCGAGCGTGAAAACCAGTTCCGTGACCTCGCATTTCGTGATACCTATGGTCCTCATTAGCCCTGATAATCCGGATCGATTACATGCAATTGAAGCTTACGTCGACAGCGGTGCCATCGGCAATTATGTGGATCATGAAATGGTTTTGAGGATGAATCTAACTCTTTGTCCCAAGGCTGTAAAGGACGTCATTACTACGGTGGATGGTACAGAGATAGCCTCCGGGCCAGTAACGCATAGCACTCAAGAGGTGACGCTATTAAGTCAAGATGGACACCATGAGAAGATCGTGTTCGATGTGATCAAGGCCCCTCAGTTTCAGATTATTCTAGGAATACCTTGGTTAGAGAAACACAATCCTCTGATCGATTGGCGAGCAAGAACGGTCCAGTTTCCAGAATGTGTCTCTACTTGTCACCCTCCACCTGGTGTTGCACTGGCCGCAATTTCTTCAGAGACTCCCCAGTTACCTCCCGAATACCTAGAATACCAAGATGTTTTCCGGAAGGATCAGGCTAACTCTCTACCTCCTCATAGGTCTTATGACTGCCAGATAGACCTGATACCTGGATCTACTCCTCCTTGTAGTAGAATTTATGCCCTCACCGAGCCTGAGAACCTTCACCTTCGACAATACCTGGATCAATACCTGGCAAATGGGTTTATTCGTCCTTCCAAGTCCCCTGCTTCTTCAGCTTTGTTCTTCGTTCCAAAAAAGGAAGGAGACCTTAGAACTTGTATCGATTATCGCTCCCTGAACCAGATCACCGTTAAGAATAGATATCCGTTACCTTTGATCCCTGAACTCCTGGACCAAGTCAGAAAAGCATGCATATATACAAAGCTGGATCTTAGAGGAGCTTACCACTTGGTACGAGTAAAAGAGGGCGATGAATGGAAGACGGCCTTTCGCACCAAGTATGGGCTATTTGAATATCAGGTCATGCCCTTCGGACTTTGCAATGCCCCGGCCGCCTTTCAATATTTTATGAACGATGTCCTCAGAGAGCTCATAGATGTATGTGTTGTTGTTTACATTGACGACATCCTCGTTTATTCTTCATCGGAATCTGAACATCGGAAACATGTGAAAATGGTCCTCGAAAGATTGCGTCAACACAAACTTTTCGCTAAGTTGGAAAAATGTGTTTTCAACGTGACTGAAGTTGAATTCTTGGGATTCATATTATCACCTGACGGAGTGCGTATGGATTCAAAGAAGGTCGATGCAGTTCTCAAATGCCCATCACCATCCTCCGTAAAAGGTGTGCAAAGCATGTTAGGCTTCGCTAACTTTTACCGCAGGTTTATCCCCGAATTCTCTCGAATAGTCCAGCCCATCACTGCCTTGTTAAAGAAAAACAAACGTTTTGAATGGTCTACCGAGGCGGAACAAGCTTTCCAGGATTTGAAGACTAAATTTATCTCTGCACCAATCTTAAAACACCCTCGCCCCGAACTCCCCTAAATCGTGGAAACTGATGCTTCAAGCCTTGCCATGGGGGCAGTTCTATCACAAAAGGACCCGGTAACCAATCAGTTGCATCCCGTGGCATTTTGGTCCCGCAAATTCTCGCCTCCTGAAATCAATTACACGATTACTGACAAGGAACTTCTGGCTATCAAGTCTGCCTTTAAGGCTTGGCGGCATTATCTGCTGGGGGCCCGACACACCGTTACTGTGATTACGGATCACCGAAACCTGCAATATTTGAAGACCGCAAAAGCCCAATCCTCTAGACAACTCCGTTGGGCATTATTCTTTGCCGAGTTTGACTTCATAATTACCTATCGACCTGGTACAAAGAACGGTAAAGCCGATGCCCTTTCTCGGATGGGAGTGGAAGAACACTTGATCAACCCTAAACCTGTACCAATCATTCCCGAACAAAGAATTCTGGGTGTAATCGCCACAGAATCCATAGAGGAAGTTAAGGATAAAGCCAGACAACTTGTAACTCCAGCAGACATACAGAATTGGCATCTGCAGGGAAAGGACTTTGCAGTAAAGGACAACTTATTGTATTTCCAAGAACGATTATACCTACCCAGCACAGATTTACAGAAAAAAGTAATCTCTTGTTATCACGACTCTTTAATGGAAGGTCATCCCGGTATAGCCAAGACCTCAGAAAAGATCAAGCGCTACTTCTGGTGGCCGTCTTGGAAAAAAGATATCAGAGACTTTATAATGTCCTGTGGAGTATGCGCCCAAAACAAGAGTCAAAAGGAAAGACCAGCAGGCCTCTTACGCCCTATTGACATCCCACCTCGCCCTTGGCATACGCTTTCTATGGACTTCATCACCGATCTACCTCCATGCTCCGGATACAATACGATTCTAGTAATCGTGGACTTATTCTCCAAGATGGCGCATTTAATTCCGCTCAAAGGCTTGCCAACAGCAGCAACACTGGCCCGAGAATTTCTCGAAAACATCGTCCGACTGCACGGTTTTCCTTCGGTTCTAATTTCGGATCGAGGTAGTCAATTTATTTCTCATTTTTGGCGAAGTTGCTGTCGGTCGGCTCAAATTGATGTGAGACTATCGACCAGTCACCACCCTCAGACCGACGGACAAACCGAGAGGACCAATCAAACTCTGGAACAGTATTTACGCTGCATGCTGCAACAAACTGAAAAAACTTGGAAAGATATCCTTTGGATAGCCGAGTATGCCTACAATAACTCTGTCCATTCGGGAACTGGGAAAACCCCGTTTTTTCTTTTGTACGGCAGTCACCCTCGAACCTCGGAGTTGGATCCCCTCCAAGATCTTGAAACACCAGCAGTAGACTACCTGCATTCTACAATCACCCAAGCCTTTAAGGAAGCTGTTTCTCACCTTCAAAGGGCTAAAGAACAATACAAGAAAGGAGCAGATCAACATCGGAAGGAAGCCCCTCACTATCAAGTAGGGGATCAAGTCTGGTTATCCACCAAATATCTATCTCTAAAAGGGCCACGCACATTCAACCCAAGATACCTTGGTCCCTATTCCATCACTACCATAGTAAACCCAGTAGCGGTCAAGTTGGACTTGCCCCCGCACATGAAGATACATCCGGTCTTCCACGTCTCTCAATTAAAACCCGTGCAACCTCAAACCCGACTAACCAAATCTCCAAAACCTATCCTAGTGGATGGAGAACTCGAGTTTGAAGTCAAAAGCATTCTGGACTCCAAGATCTCCAAATCTAAACTATTCTACCTAATTGACTGGAAAGGCTACGGCCCCCAAGAGAGATCCTGGGAACCTGCTGAATATGTCCACGCTCCTCGCCTAATCAAAAGATTTCACCGAACATTTCCTGACAAGCCAAAACCCCCAGAGAAGCCCGGTTTGGGAGGGGCCTTGAGGGGGGGTACTGTCATGATCTCTGCTTCCAAAAGGTCAGGGTTTTCCCAACTCCCTTGGAAGCAGATCCATAACCCAGGTTCCAAGTGCCAACCAGTCCCAATTGGGACCTTTTGGACCCAGTCCTGGCGCCAGTGGCACCAGGCTCATAAATATGCCCAGTCCCAGCGCTGGAAGCGCCGGGCTCATAATGCTTGGGTGGACTTACCTTCAGCAGACCATGCTGCTTACTTGCCTGCCAGTTGAGCCTCTGATCCTCTTCTGTTTGTAACTACTTTTCCTGTTGGGTGGGGCTGGAGCCACTCCCTAGATTCAGAACACTGGAACTCTTCTGGAAGGCAGGAACTCTTTTCTTACTTAGGCGTGGCTGGAAGGAGACACCTAAGCACTACAGGAGGCTATTTAAACCACACCCGGTGGATGAATCTTGCTTTGCGTTATTCTGCAACCTCTGCAGCAGAACGCTCATCGTGTCTTCTGCATCCGGTCCTGGGCCTAGGAAAAAGGCTTACCATCCTGAATCCAGTCTTCAGCAACACCTATAAAGACAAGAAAGAACAGGTTAGCATTCCGGCATCTGAAAGGCAAAGGCTTACCATCCTGAATCCAGTCTTCAGCAACACCTATAAAGACAAGAAAGAACAGGTTAGCATTCCGGCATCTGAAAGGCAAAAGCTTACCTACTCTTCGTGCGCTCCGGAGGTCTTCACTCTGCATTCCGGCATCTGAAAGACAAAACAAGGTGCGTTTAAATACATTGGGGAACTTTAATACTCACGTGCCATTACTCCTTTCCACATCTGATCCAGTGGGTATTCCAGCACCCTGCAGCCGCTCCGAACTCGTACCTGCAAAATAAAAAGACAGTTAGGGCGCATCGTGAAGCAGGCAACAAGCGCTTACTTACGTGCTTCCAGGCGCTTCTATTCATCACACGGGCTCCATCTTCAACTCACTTCAGCCCGTCATCCGCCATTGCCGGAACCCTGAAAAACAAGAGACATCATTACTAAAGACTTTAAAGACATTTGAATGACTCGAAACTTACCGTTCGTGCAGTAAACGACGGACAGCAGTCCTCTGAAGTCAAGAGGCCTGCACTACCTATACAGTGAAGAAACTGGTTACAGCACCCGGCCCCGAGGCAGATGGAGAGCTCGGCATTCACTTACCTAAGGTGAGAGCGTTAACCTTTGGGGGTCTACAGGAGAGGAGAAGAGGAAAGAGATAGGGACACCCCAATAACCCCAGTTCATTAACCCCATATTTTCTATCTGCAGACATCTTACTCTACACGTCAGGCATACAGTGCACAGAGGTCCAGCCCAAAGAGCCAACCGGGTGCTACACATCACCTTTGAAGATACGGTAGTCGCCCAGTCAAGACCGGCGCCTCTGCGAGAATCAGGTGAGCGTTACAGCAAGATCATCAGATACCAAAATGATGGTGAATTAATGATGCCCCAGATTACACTGAAATCAACTCAGGGAATGTGGGCTTTATTGAATGAAGCAGCATTTAAAACTCAATCCTCGGTTCAGTCAAATTTCATATCAGAGCGAACCTGGAGTGATTACTTTGGCACAGTCTATCGAACGCCCGTCCCTGCATGTGATATTATGTTTGATGAATCACAGCTTGACCACAATTTCTTTTTTGATAAGGATGATATAAAAAATTGTATCTCTAAACTTAGTATATCAGGAGCAGCAGGCCCTGATGGCCTCCACAACTGCACAATGAAGAAAAATCCAGATTATTGGTCCTCAATTCTATATCAAATCCTTAAGAAAATGTTGAGTAATGGCTATATTTCTCTGTCTTGGAAAAAATCTTATATTCTGCCTATTTTCAAGAAGGGGGATAGAGCTGACCCTAAGTCATATTGGCCAATCTCCTTGCTCGATTGCCCAGGCAAGATTTTTGCACGGCTGGTGCTGGGAGAATTCAATAAATGGCTGTCTGCTTCAAACTTAAGACATCCATTCCAGACAGGGCTTATCCCTGGTCTAGGGACAGACATTAACTTGCTTACTTTGAATTCTATTATTCCTGAGGCAAGTCAGCAAAAACAACCAGTATACACAGCTTTCATAGACTTTTGAACAGCGTTCGATTCAGTCGCACGTGAACTACTATTTAAAAAACGAATTCACCACAAACGCCCGTGGTTTATATTGAAGTGGTTACATGAATTCCATTCAGATACATCTATTCAAGTTTGTTTAAGTCGAGAGGGTTTATTATCCGATGCAATTAAGACTGATCGTCGGTTAAAGCAAGGATGCGTATTAGCCTCAGCTTTATTTAATTTCTATATTGAAGATGTAAGTAACAGCTTTGAAGGTTTGGAGATTGATGCACCTAGACTTAAAGGAATACCCATTCACTTTTTGCTATATGCGGATGATATCATTTTAATATTTTAACTCCACGGGGACTACGAATGATGCTAAATGCATTAGAGAGCCATGTTAAAAAAAATCACATCACCATTAATACATCGAAAACAGAAGTCGTGCAATTTGGGAATAGGAAACAAAGAACAAAGTGTCATATATGGGCCCTTCAAAAGTCTAATCTACAGACTGTCACGAGTTTTACTTATTTAGGAGTGACCATAAATAATCATCCGCAAGATCTTCCATATGAAGTTAGTCTAAAAAACAAAGTGGCTACAGCATTGTCCCAAACCAAACCAAAGTGTTCAGAGCTAAGTATTGTACATTTTCTATTAGTCCTTTAATTTTTCACTATAAACAAAAAATGGCTCCGGACGCGTTGTATGGTACGGAAACCAAAAGCTGGAAACGCTATTCATATTGGGCAAAAATAGAGGTCCATTACTGGAAGAACGTGTTATTCTTACACATGTCAGAACCCCTCCCAATAATCTGTCACGAGTTAGATTTGATCTCACTTCATGCTGTATACAAATGGAAAATCTGTACTTTGTATAGGAAATGTATTACGAGTAATAGCAATAATGGACTGTTAGTAATAATATCCGACTACATCAACACATCACTACATTTATTAAAATAAAATGAAAATGTTTACTTAAAAATTCAAATAAAAAATGAAAATGGAAATGAAAAATTCAAATGAAAAATTCAAATGAATACAAAATGAAAATGAAAAAATAAACTTAAAAATGAAAATGAAAAAAATGAAAATGAAAAATTCTAATTCAAATTAAAAATGAAAATGAAAAATCAAAATGAATAATTAAAATAAAAATTAAAATTCAAATTCACATGAAAAATTAAAATTCAAATGAAATAAAGCCATGTCTGGGGCCCCAGCCTGTTCCGCAAGAGCATGTTTCTTCCTCTTGAGAGGTGGTGCAGACCCTGAGTGGCTTACACCACTCTGGTCTGTAGGGGCTGAAGCGCATGTGGACTGGCCACTGGAAGCAGGCAATGGCTTGATGACCAAAGGTCTCACTGCAGGCATTGGCTGCTGGGTGCTGTTGCCAGAACCAAGCAGCACAACTGCCTTGGTGTGATGGTCTGAGACCAACACTGTCCCGGCTGGGTGACTCAGAGCAGGGGCGGATTGAGCTGCAGCTGCCCCTGCAGCCTCGTCACCCTGGCTACTCGGGACAGCAGATGACATTTGGCCTGTGGACTGGTGACAGCAAGTTTCACCACCACACATGGCTTTTACTTCATTACACGGAAGTCGGCGTGTGAGTCATCCGGTGCCAGTTCCGTGACCAATCCGGGAGGGGTTAACAGGTCCTGAGCGGGGATGGTGTCAGCTGCATCTCCCCGACCCACTTGGGGATCACAGGTGTCCCTGAATGGTCCTGGACACACCACCCTCTTGGGCCACCCTGCTCACGTTGACACCACTGCCACCTTGGCCACCCTGGCCATCCTGCTCATCCTGGCCACGTCGCCTACCGTGGACACCGCTTGGAGGTCGGCCACCTCTGCCTCTCTTAGCACTTGGTCGCCTCTCAACCATGGTACTGATGTTCTTGTGCGATTGCGAGGTGCAGTAAACAATTGTCCTGGGCAATTGGGGTGAAGGGGGCAGGGTACTAGATGGAATACGTACCCCTGTGCTCTAGCAAGGCTGTCTGTGACCCATGGGTGAAGATGACGGGTCACGCAACGCTCAGGCACCCCAAAGAAAAAAATGTACATGCACGTGACCCCTCGGTAGCCACATGTGTGGAATTAGGACCCGCAGTACGCTGTGGCACCCAGAATCACAAAAAAAGTGTACGCGTGGTAAACGCAGACTACAATGACCTCTGAATGGGTATGCGACACACGGGGGCAACCATAGTGGAAAAATATGTGCATGACTTACCATGTGCCTGGAAAAAGAATGTGAAAAAGACACATGTGGGCACCCCCGCCAAAAGAAGAATTGAACGCTGTCTCAGTAAACAAGGAGTACGCACTGCACCTGTTGTGAAGTAATCAGGTGTGAACCAACAAGAAGTGCAAGAATCACCCGCTCGCTATCCACAAAAAGCACATACAAGAAAATGGCATCCTACAAAGACCTTTAACCCCTGCCCACAGAAACACCCATGTATGCCACCTCACTTACGTGCTAACGCGCTAAGGGCCTTTCTCGAATTACACGCAGTCACATGTGGACCTTCTGTTTTTTCACGTGCAGATTCAATATGCACCCGTGCCGAAGGAAACGCCTGCACACGTTACGTCACTTACGCGCTAGGGGCCTTTCCTCAAATTACATGCTGACGTGCTGTTTTTTCACATGCCAAATCACTCTGCATCAAGCTGGCCATGCAACAACACATGGCAGACCACGCTCCTGCCCAGAAAGCCATTTTCCTGCCCCCCCAGAGCCCCAAGCCACCTCCCACGAGCCATCTGCTGCTGCCTGCCTGCTGGCCACGTGCCCTGCTATTTGGTGCCTGCATGTCAGCCATCTGCAGGGGTCCAGTTGCTGCGACCACCCCTGCTGCAACAGAAGACTCCCGACTGCAGTTCCATCACTCCACAGCCCAGCACCAGGACCCAGTTGCTCACCCACATCTGCCTCGGGGGTTGCCATGTTGGGCCAAAATCCATCTGGGACCAGTGGCGACCCCCCGGCAGAGAGGCAGAGGGCTGGCAGCTTCACTGCAGGAGAAATTGGCATCCTGGTGGAGCAAGTCCTGGTGCATTATGATGCACTCTTCGAACGAACACACACCAACAAGGATGGACGTAAGAGGATCTGGATATACATCATGGTTGCCATCAACGCGGAGGGGGTGGCAACCCGTGACCTACCACACGTCCATAAGCGGTAGGAGGACTTCAGTCCCAGGGCCCTCAGGAAGGCCCGGCATCTCTTGGATGCAGCGGATGCAGTGGGGTGCCGGGTCCACCTTACCACCGACCTGATGAGGGTCCTAGAATGAATTCGCCCAGCTCTTCACCTCCAGATCCTCGAGAGGCAGACCCGTCCGGAGTCAAGCGGTAAGTGTCCACGTGTACTCATTGGACGCAGTGCATGTTGAGGTGTGCCAGGAGTGTGCAGCTTGGATATATGTCTGGAAAGGCCCATGAATGGATGTGTATGTGCAGGGACATGACCGTGCTGCATGTGAGCCCAGTCATGTGCGATGCACATCAATGGTGTATGTTTTCCAAAGCATGATGCACAACTGCATGTGGAGATGCACACATGTTAGCATTTCTGGGTATGTACTATGCCATGATTGGAGTGTGACATATGGTTCCTGGTTCCACCTTCATGTACGTGCACGACGTACATGTGCATGTGTGTGTTTGACGTGTGTGACTGTGATACGCCATGGATGCATGTGACACAGACATGTAGGAACCCGATTGGCAGATGTGACATAGTTTCCGATGATTGCACTGTGACAGGTGGTGGAGATAAACAGATGCATGTCTGGCTGTTGGTGTGTGTGCATGTGTTGGGCACTCCTGATGCATCTTGTGACATTAGGCCAACCTTCGGATGTTCATGCTGTTGTGTGTGTATGGATGCTGCTTGCTGCTGCACAATTCCTGTTAATTTGTGCATGTGTGTGGGTTCAAATGATATGAGTGTTGGGGAGTGTGATGCCATCTGTGAAGTTTGACACTGCCACTCATGTGCAACTCTCATGTGTGTATCAGACCATTGTACAGTACCCTGATGCCTGTGTTCTGTCTCTCCCTGTCTGCAGTGTCGACTGATGAAGAGGGTGGAGACGGTGCTGTGGAGCACAGCGGCAGGGATCCCACCGCCAGCCGGAGACGCAAGGCCCAGCTCCCCTGCCAGGTAGTAATATCTTCTGGGAGTGAGGAGTCTGGTGCTGTGTCCATGGCCGCAGCTGCCGAGGAAAGGTCCAAGAGGCTGATTTTGGAGGTGGACTCCTCGGCAGCAGCAGGGGCAGCTGAGCCCCCACAGGGGCCTACGGATGAAGATGAAACGGAGTCATCCGGGTTGGTGGGGGTTTGGTTGAGGAGGAAGCCTTGGAAGCCCTATGCACAGGGCCTGGAAGTGGGGATTCCACTAGTGCTAGTGGTGCAGTCCAGGGGAAGGGACAGGGGGCAGCACAGGCTGCCGCGGAGGTACCTGTGTGTAATCCTGTCCCCGATCCTGTGACTGCATCATCCAGCACCAGCAGGGATACCTCCGTACAGACCCGTTTTCAGGGAGGGGATGCACAAACAACAACTGGCCTTCCTCTCCCTGCGGATGTTGCAATCCGTGACCAGATTGAGCCTGTCCTAGCTGGGGTGGCATTGCCCCAACGTGGTATTCAGGATGACGTGCAGGGTTCTCGTCTGGACAATGCACGTAATTTCGAATACCTCTTTGGCTGCATCGACCTACTAGGACAGGTCGTCGCTACTGGGTTCATCTGTGTGCTGGATCTTCTTGTGATCCCCTCCTCAACTGAGCCAGCAGCCAGGCTCGTAGAGGACACATCCCTGCCACAGTTGGGAGTCGGAGGTCCAGCAGGGGTGGCCACCCCACCAACTGGACCCCAGCTAAAGGAGGACGTGCAGGCATCAACAGGCAGGGCATGTGCATGGCAACAGCAGGCTCAGGGTGGGAGCGGTTATGGCTCGGGGCCATCAACATCCCAGGGGCAGGCATCGGCCGGCAGGCAGGAGGACCCAGGAATGGGAGTGTCTTCCATGTGGCAGCGGTTGGGCCAGCGAATAGATGCGGAGAAGTGGCGGGCGGATAGGGCACAGCTCACAGTGGTCAGGGATGGAGAACTCCATGCACCGGGCATTGAGGTGGACTGAGTGCCTTGAGCCAACTTGCAGGGAGTTGGAGGAGGCCATCCTGCCTCCGGGACATTGAAGTGGAGTTCAATGATGTCCTGGCCCGGGACATCAATAAGTGAGCTGTCGGACTAGCCTGCTGCCTTTATATATAGTTATTTAGGTTTAGGTTTCATTTGCTTTTTATTATGATTTGGAGTCCATGGACTTTGCTCCACTTTTTGTATATAGTTTTAGGTAGGTTTTGGGATCATGGACCCTTCAGACTTTCATTGTAAATAGTTCCGGACATGTAAATTGCCCAACACCATTACCCCAGGCAGCCCATCACCCCTGGCCATGCCCCGCAGGCAGCCCATCACCCCAGAGCATGCCCCGCTGGCAGCACATCACCCCAGACCATGCCTTGCAGGCAGCCCATCACCCCATACCATGCCCTGCAGGCAGACCCATCACCCCTGGCCATGCCCTGCAGGCAGCCCATGACCCCTGGGCATGCTCTGCAGGCAGCCCATCACCCCAGACCATGCCCCACAGGCAGCCCATCACCCCTGGGTATGCCCCGCAGGCAGCCCATCAACCCAGACCATGTCCCGCTGGCAACCCATCACCCCAGACCATGCCCTGCAGGCAGCCCATCACCCCAGACCACGCCCTGCAGGCAGCCCATCACCCCTGGCCATGCCCTGCAGGCAGCCCATGACCTCTGCACATGCCCCACAGGCAGCCCATGACCCCTGAGTGTGACGGCAGGCAGCGCATCACTCCTGGACATGCCCCGCAGGCAGCCCATCACCCCAGACCATGACACACAGCCA
The DNA here is from genome assembly GCF_040938575.1 of Ambystoma mexicanum. NCBI lineage: Eukaryota > Metazoa > Chordata > Amphibia > Caudata > Ambystomatidae > Ambystoma > Ambystoma mexicanum. The sequence goes on along the minus strand of NC_090933.1, from coordinate 457,369,263 downwards.
GCCCATCACCCCTAACCATGACCCACAGGCAGCCCACACCACAGTGGGGACATTTTCCACGCAATTCGCCTGGCGCAGGCGGAGTATGCATATTGAAGCGGGTGCGCAAGTTGATTTCCACACGTTTTGGCTGCCACGAGCGGCCCACGCGTATTCAAGGGGATGTGCAAGTACATTTTCATGCGTTTTGTCTGCCGCTAGCAGGTTATGCATAGTTTTTCACACCATTACAGTGTAGCAGCCCTGTGAGCTGGTCCAGGGATAGCGCGACCCTTTGCGCTGTATTGGAGATTTCGATGGTTTTTCCTTGCGCAAGGGCGTTCGTGAGGGCATAACTGGTGCTGCGGGATGTTCGCTGTTCCACGGCTCCAAATAGCTTGGGAAATGCATGAATACGCTGTGCGCCAGAATGCTGTTTAGTGCAGACAGGTGGCACACGCCGGCGCACGCTCACTCTCTGCGCTGCCCGCGTGCGCTGCTTCTGCTCTGAATTCTATGAATTACCCCCTTGGTTAAAGGGACGTTATGATTCATTTGCACTAATAAAAATCCATGAAATTCAGTGAAGAAACATTGTTAATGGGACGTTATGGTTAGGTTGCCCGTATAAAAGCCTATAAAATTCAGTGAGAAAACGTTGCTATTACTGAGAGCACGTGATGGCATTTGGTTATTGCAGTACGTGCCAACTGTTGAGGGGGCAGTTATTTTGTATTTAGTTTCTGCTGTTAGATGGTTTATGGTCATTGCATCGAAAAAGATGCATCGAAAATAAAAGCATTGAAATTCTATGTTTTCCATGAAAGTACATATCCATCAAAACTTTTCCATCAAATGGATATGTACTTTTAAATGTAAAAGATAGCATTTCGATGCATTTATTTTCTTCATTAAAATGTTACATGGAGCTGTCCAGAGCTGAAATTTCAGCACTGGCCAGCTCCTTGTAACGTTTTAATGATTTTTTGTATATTGGGGGGTTTTCTCCCCTAACCCCCATGCCCTCCCCCCTTAACCCTAACCCTAACTCTAATCTTACCCTAACTGAACCCTTAATCTAACCCTAAATCTAACCCTAGCCCCAACCCTAACCCCTAACCCTAACCCTAATCTAACCCTTAATCTAACCCTTAATCTAACTGTAGCCCCAACCCTAACCCTAACCCTACCCTAATCTAGCACTTAATCTAACCCTATCCCCAAGCCTAACCCTAACCCTAGCCCCAACCCTAACCCTAACCCCTAACACTATCACTATCCATCGAAATTAACCATATAAAATTATTCAATTAATATGCTTTTCGATGGAAAGGCATTCAATGAATAATTTTCGATGGAATGGTATTCAATGGAAAGGTGTTAGATGGAAAGACCAGATACCCTGTTAGAAATAATGCTAATTGGAGTCATTTTGATTCTTACTTTTTTCTATTTTGTAGGCTAGATCTACTATTTTTGTGCTCTTTTTATGAAACGTTCTGGGACAACAGACACATATTTGGTCTGGTATTTCAGTAGATGTGTTTTGAAACTTAGCTATTTCTTTGTTGTGTGTCCTTATTAGGACGTTGGTGATTATGAGGTTTTTGGTAATGTTTTCTGAAGGTACAGAATTTTCTAAGTCAACTTCAGTTGCAAAGTATTTACGTTGGATGTGCTCTATTTCTTGAAGCAGTTCTTTGGCTGCTCAATTTGCATTTTTCAGCTCTAGAGCAGGACCATTTGCATAGTGTAGTCGATGCACAAGATTCCATATAGTAGAATGGTGTGTCACTTACATTTTGATGTGGTGGAAAGTGCTTTTGCAAGCAGTTCCTAAAATGCAGGCTAATGAAAATCCATGAAATTCAGTGAAGAAACATTGTTAATGGGACGTTATGGTTAGGTTGCACGTATAAAAGCCTATAAAATTCAGTGAGAAAACTTTGCTATTACTGAGAGCACGTGATGGCATTTGGTTATTGCAGTACGTGCCAACTGTTGAGGGGACAGTTATTTTGTATTTAGTTTCTGCTGTTAGATGGTTTATGGTCATTGCATCGAAAAAGATGCATCGAAAATAAAAGCATTGAAATTCTATGTTTTCCATGAAAGTACATATCCATCGAAACTTTTCCATCAAATGGATATGTACTTTTAAATGTAAAAGATAGCATTTCGATGCATTTATTTTCTTCATTAAAATGTTACATGGAGCTGTCCAGAGCTGAAATTTCAGCACTGGCAGCACCTTGTAACGTTTTAATGATTTTTTGTATATTGGGTGGGTTTCTCCCCTAAACCCAATGTCCTCCCCCCTTAACCCTAACCCTAACTCTAATCTAACCCTAACTGAACCCTTAATCTAACCCTAAATCTAACCCTAGCCCCAACCCTAACCCCTAACCCTAACCCTAATCTAACCCTTAATCTAACCCTTAATCTAACCGTAGCCCCAACGCTAACCCTAACCCTACCCTAATCTAGCCCTTAATCTAACCCTAGCCCCAACCCTAACCCTAACCCTAGCCCCAACCCTAACCCTAACCCCTAACACTATCACTATCCATCGAAATTAACCATAGAAAATTATTCAATTAGTATGCTTTTCGATGGAATGGTATTCGATGGAAAGGTGTTAGATGGAAAGACCAGATACCCTGTTAGAAATAATGCTAATTGGAGTCATTTTGATTCTTAATTTTTTCTATTTTGTAGGCTAGATCTACTATTTTTGTGCTCTTTTTATGAAACGCTCTGGGACAACAGACACATATTTGGTCTGGTATTTCAGTAGATGTGTTTTGAAACTTAGCTATTTCTTTGTTGTATGTCCTTATTAGGACGTTGGTGATTATGAGGTTTTTGGTAATGTTTTCTGAAGGTACAGAATTTTCTATGTCAACTTCAGTTGCAAAGTATTTACGTTGGATGTGCTCTATTTCTTGAAGCAGTTCTTTGGCTGCTCAATTTGCATTTTTCAGCTCTAGAGCAGGACCATTTGCATAGTGTAGTCGATGCACAAGATTCCATATAGTAGAATGGTGTGTCACTTACATTTTGATGTGGTGGAAAGTGCTTTTGCAAGCAGTTCCTAAAATGCAGGCTAATGAAAATCCATGAAATTCAGTGAAGAAACATTGTTAATGGGACGTTATGGTTAGGTTGCACGTATAAAAGCCTATAAAATTCAGTGAGAAAACTTTGCTATTACTGAGAGCACGTGATGGCATTTGGTTATTGCAGTACGTGCCAACTGTTGAGGGGACAGTTATTTTGTATTTAGTTTCTGCTGTTAGATGGTTTATGTTCATTGCATCGAAAAAGATGCATCGAAAATAAAAGCATTGAAATTCTATGTTTTCCATGAAAGTACATATCCATCGAAACTTTTCCATCAAATGGATATGTACTTTTAAATGTAAAAGATAGCATTTCGATGCATTTATTTTCTTCATTAAAATGTTACATGGAGCTGTCCAGAGCTGAAATTTCAGCACTGGCAGCACCTTGTAACGTTTTAATGATTTTTTGTATATTGGGTGGGTTTCTCCCCTAAACCCCATGTCCTCCCCCCTTAACCCTAACCCTAACTCTAATCTAACCCTAACTGAACCCTTAATCTAACCCTAAATCTAACCCTAGCCCCAACCCTAACCCCTAACCCTAACCCTAATCTAACCCTTAATCTAACCCTTAATCTAACCGTAGCCCCAACGCTAACCCTAACCCTACCCTAATCTAGCCCTTAATCTAACCCTAGCCCCAACCCTAACCCTAACCCTAGCCCCACCCTAACCCCTAACACTATCACTATCCATCGAAATTAACCATAGAAAATTATTCAATTAATATGCTTTTCGATCGAATGGTATTCGATGGAAAGGTGTTAGATGGAAAGACCAGATACCCTGTTAGAAATAATGCTAATTGGAGTCATTTTGATTCTTAATTTTTTCTATTTTGTAGGCTAGATCTACTATTTTTGTGCTCTTTTTATGAAACGCTCTGGGACAACAGACACATATTTGGTCTGGTATTTCAGTAGATGTGTTTTGAAACTTAGCTATTTCTTTGTTGTATGTCCTTATTAGGACGTTGGTGATTATGAGGTTTTTGGTAATGTTTTCTGAAGGTACAGAATTTTCTATGTCAACTTCAGTTGCAAAGTATTTACGTTGGATGTGCTCTATTTCTTGAAGCAGTTCTTTGGCTGCTCAATTTGCATTTTTCAGCTCTAGAGCAGGACCATTCGCATAGTGTAGCCGATGCACAAGATTCCATATAGTAGAATGGTGTGTCACTTACATTTTGATGTGGTGGAAAGTGCTTTTGCAAGCAGTTCCAAAAATGCAGGCTAATGAATGTCCTCGCAGACCAGTGTGGCTGCACACTGGCCAGGAGTCTATGGTTTATATCATTTTCATTTTACTTTTGTCTTTTAGTTTGACAGTGTGATTGAGGCATTTTTTTAAAGATTTTAAGGATTGTTGGCATACATTACACATTGAGCTGCATGTCCATTTGTACACTGGATGGTTTGTTTAGGTGAAAGAAGCATTTGATTCAAAGTTTGTTGTGGACTTTTTTCTAGAAGGGTTTCTTTTGCCATAATGGTGTGTTGCACCATTTCATACCATCAACCATTATTGTCTATGGTAATTGTTTTTTTTGTTCTTGTCTATAGCTACTTTATTGAAATATGGTTCTCTGCTGCTTGTGCGAATCCATTCACCATTATAGAAGTTTGAAAAAGTTTGTATGTTGACACTGCAACTGTTTAGAAGTAGTGTTTGTAATGTATTGATTAATTGATACATTTTGTTAGTGGTTTCATTCGGTTTAATATCAATACAAACAATTTTCTTTCTAGTAGAAAAGCAATGTCAATTAGAGCTGGCAGGATTAGTTTCCTGCAGTCCTTTTTAAGGACAGATTGTGACTTTTCAGCTGTTTTTATAAGATTATAACATTGTGAAGAACTCTAAAGTGTAACATACATTTTTTTGATTGCTTTAACATGACTACGTTAACACTGGTAGATAAAGGGTTAGGTTTGTTAGTAGCTCTGCTTTGATTTGTACATATTTTTTTACTTTTAGTTTTTGCAAGAGGTGCATTACCTTTTTAGATATGGCTGGTTTAGTTTTGTCCAGTCAGGTTACTAGCTCTTTTGTTTGAATGTTTTCTATATAGAGGTATATATTAGAGGTAAATGACTATATGGTGTGTATTATTCTTATCTGCTCTATTTTTGTTTCTTTTCTACAAAGTTGTTTTTAGTAGGCATTCTGTTGTGTCTGTTGGGAAAAGATAAACTTTGTGTTGGAAAGTTTTGCAATGTATATGCATTTATGGTGCATGGGTTTGTGGGTGTGATTGTAGAGTGCTGTTTGATTGTGAGGTGGTATATTAGGTGTGGTTGGGAAGGTTGTGAGAATAAGAATCTGCACAGGTGTGATGGTGTAGGGTTAGTTAGTAAGGGACTGCTGGTGTGATGGAATCTGTGGGGTGATTGTGTTGTTTTGAGCAACAGAGTGGGTGTTGGAATGGTGGTGTGCATATGAGAACAGTAAGAGTTGGAATTCTGGAATATAATTGGCTAGAGTTTAAGAAATGTTGTTTTGAAAAGAGGAGTCTGGGGTAATATATAGCGGAACTGTGCTGCAGTAATTACATACATGTACATGGTACTTTAATGTACTTACTTTGTTGGATGCGAAGGGTATTCGTTTTTCGGTTGTTATCTTCAGTAAGTTACTTCTTTCCTGTAATTGTGAAAAAAAGATAGTGGGGATATGTTGTAATGTCAAAGTAGTTTAGTAAGCAAGGCTTATATTTATGAAGGGAGGAGGAGCGGTGGGAAAAAACAGTTAATAAAATTGGTAGACGGTTAAAAATTGTCACTTCTAGTAGCGTTTTCATGAAAGTTAAGAAATAGATGTGTGTATTTGTAGAAGTTCTTTAACGTTTTCTAAAAGAGAATAAAAGTTGTTGGAAAAGATTTGTAGTGCACTTTTAAATTGCAGTTGGTGTGTAGAATTTTGATATGTTACGAGTATATGCATACTTGCCAACATGATGCATTCTATTCTGTAGGTGTTTATGTAGTTCCATTGTTTGCATTGAGAAAGTTGGAGTACAAGTCACAGAATGGAGAGAAAAAAGTATGACTGGATAAGCAGCTGAAGGTGGGAATGGGTTATGTTAGGAAGCATACATGTACTGTCAATATATTAAACTGGCACACACTAAGAGTGCCAATTACAAATGGTGTAAAAATCTATTGTATCTGCTTTCTCGTTATTTTATGAAAAAGTGGCACAGTGCTGCTGTAAATGCAGACATGCATTTTTGAACTTTTATCAAAATGCTTCCAAAAAAAGTATTTGGAAAAGCACAGCATTGTATATTTTTATTTGATATGCATGTCACAGTTTTGAATCTTGAATTTAAATTGTGTTTTTTTCTTTGCATTCTGGGACTTGTAGTTTGTGTTTTATAATAGGTGAAGTTAATCGGAAGTGACTGAATACAAAGGAAAAAATATAAGACTTAATAAGCGTCTATAGATTGGAATGGGTGATGTTGGGGTGTATGCATGTGCTGCCAAAATATTAATCTGGAAGACACTACCGGCCACTTAAGAATGGTCTAAAGATCTATTTTCTATGATTTTCCTTTATTTTATGAAACAGTGACACAGTTCTGCTATACATGCACATATGCATTTTTTAACGTTCATCACAGTGATTGTACAAAGAAACATTTGGATGTGCAGAGCATTGTAATTGTTTGCTGCTTCATGTGAGAAGGTGATGCATGCTGCAATGCATGGAGTTTGCTAGAGTGGTAAAATAAGAGAATATACTTATTGAGAAGCTTATTACAGGGTAAGTAGCAGGTACCCTTTATATATTACACGGCCACGTTAGGAGAAACAACTTTGCCCACACCTACAGCCCAAACCGCTGGATGGATTTTCACCACATGTGTGGCAGGAGCAGCTGCTTGGTCCGAAAAGCGTGCTTTTGTAAATTTGGTGAAAATCCACCCAGTAGTTTTTTTTTTAAAACAATCAAAAAATAGGTCTAAAAGAATGAGTGATATCTATGTCCGCTCCGCAGACACACTTCCCTGTTCGCTCCGTGGACAGGACACTGATTGGTTAATCAGCTTGCATTATGTCTGCAGACATGTGACGTGTTCGCTGATTGGATGGTGAAGAGCGTGAAGTGCGTCAGATTGTTCCGATACGCCCGCCATCTTGGATCCGCCGACAGCCCAGCGGAGAACAGAGGCAAAATGCAATTTTGAGGAGTGTTTTGGTGTGCTTGAGTGCTTGGGTAGGTTTGAGGAGTAAGAGATGGGTCAAATACTGTATTTGATTAGGTGGCAGGTGCCCCTGATGTGTTTGCCATGCACGCGGTCAGTTGTGCTGCCCGGGATGTCCGTAATTAGTCAAAATGAGGGGTGTCCTAAGGACACTATTCCCGTCCGTGCTGTCTGCAGGCAAGTTGAAACTGTTCTAAGGACACGTGCGGTGTTCGCGGACATAAAAAATGCCCATGTGGCATATGTAAAATGTTTGATTCTATGGGTGTGATCTATGTGTGTGAAATGATGCGGTGGTTGTGGCCAGGGCCTATAGTCTTGGGTGCATGGCCAATATACTTACTGTTTGATTTTTTGTGATTGGATATATTTTTTTCAGGAGTTGGGTAACAGGAGCAGATATTCTTTTTCAATTTTTGTGATAAAAGAAAAGATCATGTTAGTGTAGGAATTTTAGAATTATTACTTTGCAAAATAGACATTTCAGCTTTTTTTCTACCCATATTTAGTAGTTTACAAACCAGTGTACTGTGCAATTTGCTCAGTTTCTGTGTTTGTTTTTTAAATCATTGGGTCTGTGGAAAAAAAATCCATGTTGGATTAAAAAAACCTTTTTTTGTTATGCTACAGTATATTTGTTTGTTTTCAGTGTTCACTTGTTGTTTCTGGCTAATGTTCTATCTGTTGGCTTGTTGCAGATTGTTACATAGCTGTTGTTGAATTTTAACTGGTTATAGTTTTTTATTTATATTCTCAAGTTGCTGATCTATCTGTGGGTTGTTGCAGATTTTTGGAGCAGTTAGATACATGTTGGTGTATTTTAACTGTTTATTTCTTCTTATAATTTAGTGGTATTGATTTATCTGTTTGGTTGTTATAGAATCTTGGAGCAGTTAGATATCTGTTGGCGTATTCTAACTGTTTATAGTTTTCTAATTGAAGTTTTGTTAATGTTTAAGTACAGATTAGGTATTAAATGTTGGTTTTAAGAAGATTAAATAAGCGTTTATAAGATTTGCTGGTAATCTCTATTTAGAGTAATGGTACTATCATTACATTTGAACAATCCACAATTCTTTTTTATATATACAGTGTAGTGACCTGCATTGGTTGTACCTCCAGCGTGTAGATTATGCCTATTGTAATGAAGGTTTTCTTACCAAGCGATACTTGACCATGCGTGAATCCAGTCAGTTTGCAGTTGTTTTTGGTACGATCTGCATTGTAACATAGAAGCATTAATATTACGTATTTACTATGTGTATGTATTAGGAAGGTGGAGCGATTATCTGAATTGGAGGTAGCACATAATCTACCATGGATTGCATTTTGTACAAGTTGCTGAAATGGAATGGATTCACAATTAGGTACGGATACATGCACAAAGCATTCATTAGGGATTTGTTCCTGTGCCACATTGTTGCAGAGAGTGCATGTATGGTTCCACATGTATGAAATCTGGAAGATTTCCTTTATAGGTATGTTTTAGTTTTCCAGTACTTGTAGTAAGTACATTAGAAATTCTTGTGGATCTTCTTGTGAGTTTATAGTGAATTTCACCATTCCAGCACAGCAGTCCAATTCTTGTTTTATTCCAAGAACGCTATGGGGGTAATTCATGGATTATTTGCACCAAAAAAAACGGGATTTGTGCGCCATTCTGCCCGCTAAACCGTATTTAACAAATGGGGATTTGCAGGCAGAATGGCACACAAATCCTGTTTTTTTTGGGTGCAAATAATCGATGAAATACCCCTTAAATGTGTTGTCAGGATTGTTGGTTGCGTTTCTATGAAGGACTAACATTTGCAAACACAATTGGTCTGTACTGTGTAAGAAAATGTTGTCAACAATTGGTGGCAATTGAAATAGAATATTGATTGCTACATTTGCATATCAATTTACACCAGTTATATTTGAAAATTTGAATGGACCAGATAGTTCTGTGTCCAAGTCAGTTTTTCGGAGTGTGTGTTGCTTCTTTGAAGAAGTACCTGAGCTACTTTGAGTAATAGATTCTTTTTTGGTTGTGGTAATTGATGAAGTATTAGCTTCTTTTACTCTCTTTGGAGGATTTGCAGTGAGATCCTGTTGCATTTCTGTTTGAATTTGTTTTCTTTTACAATATTTTCCTTTTTGTGGAGCAGGATATGTTTTTAGATGGGGGCTGTACAGTGAACGTAGTCTATTGTATTCTAAAATGCAAGGAATATCAGCGTTTACTTTACTTGCATCAAAGTTAATTAGAAATAGACCATCAAGTGTACGTAAGTGTGATAGTGCTACATAGCTCATGCCTTCTTTAAAGACTGTGTTCCCAATATCTATCAATGCTTTATCTAGGGTAAGACCTTGTGATTTGTGAATGGTGACTGCGTCTGCTAGAGTTAGGGAAAATTGTTCTCTGCGTACATACATGTCTTTGAAAAGAAGGAATCGAGCTGTTGAGCGCCCTATCCTTTTTACTTCTGAAAGTTTGTCAAAGAGAATATTTACAAACTGAACGTTGTTGTCACGTGAGTTTGTTTGAAAGCCAACAACTGTACCCAGTGCTCCATTAACTAGTCCTTGCTCCAAGTCAAGGTTATGTTTAAGCATTACTCTACAGTTTAAGGATAATTAAAACATGTTCTCCAAACCAGCTGTGTTGGAGATAGAATGTTCTAAGGTATTTAGTCTTGTTGTGGCTTGTTGACACATGGGTAGTGTCATACCATGTACGTCCAGTTTGTCTGTGGAGCAAATTTCAATTATTGGGTGCATTTCTTTTTTCAACATTGTTTCATTGAATTTGGAACAGCTTGCAAGAGTTGGCATTAGGGACATACAATTGACATTTTTGTATGCTAATTGTTCCATGACATCAGTAGCACATGTGTTATGGCCATAAAGTGCATGGATGTGCCGGGTTTTTAATATTGCTTGTGCTTCTTGAGATAGTACACCATCTTTAATACTTTTTAAAATGTTGGCTTAAATGAGGTCTGCAGATTGGCACATGTTTTCTGTTAATTCTTTGCATTGGAAATGTTGCCAAAGGTTGACATTTCCTATGCTGTCAACAGTTTTACGGCAGGGTTTGTGTCCTAAGGTTTTAAAAATAGGTTCACCTTTCACTGGTGTCAAATGCAGAAGATCTCCGAAAACAATAATGGGGCCGATTCATGGAACAAATGTGCGCCGAAAAAAGTGACGCAAGCTGGCGCAAGCAGGCACAAGCGTGAAAAAGGAAGTGCACGATTCATGGAAGTCTCTGCGTGTGTTTTTCTCGGGATGTGCACCAAACCCGTGCGTGATGCACACGGGCGCACATGTCATTGCAACATCCCAAATGCCGTGCGCGATGTGCACAGGGAAAGCACACAACGTCCGTGCACATACCAAAAAGGTGACGGGACACGGGGCGTAATGCACGGAATGGGGAACAACTCGAGAAAAAGAAGGCGTAACTGGGGAAGTACTGCAGGGAAATACACGGAATGCCAACATGCATGCGAGGAACTCGTATTCATGGATTTGAATACGGGAAACAAGCGCACGCTAAAAGACGCGCACAGGCGTCAACACGTCCGCCACAGGAAGGCAGGCAGAAGCGTTCCCGCGCACAGTATAAAAGCGTGCACAAACAACAAACACGTACATATATCTACGATGAATGCCCCATTTGTCCCAGCACTGATCGTGGGACACCGCAGGCGCAGGCGAATTGCCAGGGCATGCATTTTTCCCCCCCAGACAAGCCTTTTTGGGATGCCTGACGACCAGGTCTATGGCAGGTAAAGGCTTCCACCTTGTACCATCCTAGACCTGGTCAGGGAGTGGGAAGATGACCTTACATCACCCACCCTCTGCTCCCAAGCATTGAGCCCCTTGGAGAAGGTGCTCAATGTCCTGCATTGTTTGGCCTCTGGGTCATTTCAGCGGACTACTGCCATAGTGGGGGGGGTCTCACAGGCCACGCAGTCACGCTGCCTACACCAGGTGTTGGCAATCATGACTGCGCGCCCCTCAGTCCGCAGGCACATATACATGCCCAGAACACCCGCAGAAAGACAGGCCATTGTCCAGGACTTTTACAGGGTGGCACACTTCCCCAAAGTGCTTGGTGCCATAGATTGCACCCATGTGGCCCTACGTCCACCTAGGGCCACTGAGCACATCTACTGAAACTGCAAGCACTGGCATTCCATCAACGTGCAGGTGGAATGAGATGCCAAGGGAATCATCACCTCTGTCTATGCAAACTACCCTGGCTCCACCCATGACAGTTTCACATACAGAATGTCCGCCCAACCATGGCACACATGGAGTACTGCCAGCACAGATGGAGGAGTGCCAATGGGAGGTGTACACCACAATTGTCCTGGGCAATTGGGGTGAAGGGGGTGGGATGCAAGATGTTAACAGCACCCCCTCACCTGCAAGGCTGTATGTGACCCCGGTGATGTAGTGACGGGTCAAGCAAAGCTCAGGCACCCCAAAACCTCAGTAAAACCGGGCACGTAACCCCTGCAGCCTACGTGCATGGAATTAACCTCCCGCAGTATGCGGTGGCAACCAGTAACACGAAAAACGCATACGCATGGGATATGCAGGCTACTATGATCTCGAAAATGGGTACGCGATACACAGGGGCACCTGCAGTGTGAAAAATAGCGTGCGCGACTCACTGTCAGACTAGCGTGACGATGAAATGCACGCATAGCCAATACCCCTGCCAATAGAAGAGATACGTCCTTGATCCGCTGTGAAGTTGTGATGGCGGGCGAAACAACACGAAGTAGCAACACACGTCGGTTTCCATGAAAGGCACGTACAGCAAACTGCTGGCCCAACTCACCTTTAACCCGTGCTGATGGAAACGCCTATGCGTGTCGCGTCACTTACGCGCGTAGGCCCTTTCCTCGGATTATACGCATTCACACGCAGACGTGCAGTTTTTTCACGCGATGAACCACTATGCACAAGTCACGAGGGAAACGCCCGCACGCGTAACGTCACAGACGTGCTTACGCGCTAAGGGCCTTTTCTCGGATTTCACGCTGACGTGCACTTTTTTCACCGCCAAATCACTCCGTATCAAGCTGGCCACGCAGAAACACACGGAAGACCTCGCTCCTGCCCAGAAGGCCACATTCTTGCTCCCCAGAGCCCCGAGCACGCTCCCACCTGCCTTCTGCCTGCCTGCTGCCCACGTGCCCTGCTATTTGGTGCCTGCACGTAAGCGAGGGGTGCAGTTGCTGTGACCACCCCTGCTGGAACAGAAGACTCCCGACTGGGATACCAACCCTCCACAGCCCAGACCCAGGACCCAGTTGCCCACCCACACCTGCCTCTGGGGTTGCCATGTCGGGCACTACACCATCTGGCACCACTGGCAACCCCCATGCAGAGACGCAGAGGGCCACCAGCTTCAATGCCAGTGAACTTGGTGTCCTGGTGGAGCAAGTCCTGGGGCAGTGTGATGCCCTCTTTGGAAGTTTGCACGCTGACAATGAAGGACGGAAGAGGATCTGGATGGACATTGTGACTGCCATCAACGAGGAGGGGGTGGCAGTCCGCGAGATCAAACATGTCCAGAAGTGCTGGGAGGACTTCAGGTCCAGGACCCTCAACAAGGCCCGGTTCTCTTGAAAGCAGCGGATGCCAAGGGGTGCAGGGTCCACCTGACCAACAACCAGATAAGGGTCCTGGAACGCATATGCCGAGAGCTCCACGTCCAGCTCCTTGAGAGCAGACACGTCTGGAGTCGAGCGGTAAGTGTACATGCGTCCTGATCGGACGCTGTGCTTGTTGTGTTTTGTCAGGAGTGTGCAGGTTGCACATATGTCTTTTTAGGGACATGTATGGCTGCGTTGCACATTTGATTCCTATCAAGTTTGAGACACATTGATGGTGTATGTGTTGGTAAGTATGCTGTGCAAATGTATGTATGGGTGCACACATGTAATGAATTATGAGTATGTACTGTGGCATGGTTGTGGTTTCACACATGGATGCTGGTTCATGCTGCATGTATCTGCACTATGCACATGTGCATGTGGGTCTATTTGACAAGTGTGAAACTGTGATGCAACATGGATGCAAGTGACACTGACATGTAGAAGGCTGAATGTGAGATGTGACATGGATGGCGATCTCATCTCTGTGACAGTTAGTGGAGATGTACACATGCATGTAAGTTTGGTGGCGTGTGTGCATGTGTTGTGCACTCCCCGTGTTTCATGTGACATCAGGCTCACCTTCGGCTGCACGTGCTGTTGTTTGTGTATGGACGGTGCTACCTGGTGCAAGATTCCCGTTGATTTGCTCATGTGTGTGAGTTGAAATGACATGTGTGTTGGGGAGTGTGATGCCATGTCTGTAGTTTTACACTGCCACCCATGTGCAAAAGTCATGTGTGTATCAGTCCATTGTACAGTGCCCTAATGCTTGTGTTCTATCTCTCCCTGTCTGCAGCATCAACTGATGAAGAGGGCGGAGAGGGTGCTGTGGAGCAAAGCGGCAGGGATCGCACTACCAGCCGGAGACGCAAGGCTCGGCTCCCCTCCCAGGTTGTCATCTCGTCAGGGAGTGAGGAGTCTGGTGCCACGTCCCAGGCCGCAGCTGCCGAGGGTATGTCCAAGAGGCGGAGGTCAGAGGTGGACTCCTCGGCAGCAGCAGAGGCAGCCGAGACCCCACAGGTTACGACGGAGGAAGATGGCATGGAGTCATCCAGGTTGGTGGGGGGTTTGGTGGAGGAGGAGGCCGTGGAAAGGACACACACAGGGTCTGGAGATGGGGATTCCACTGGTACTAGTGGTGCAGTGCAGGGGCAATGGCAGGAGGCAGCACAGGCCGCCGCGGAGGTGCCTGTGTGTAATCCTGTCCCCGATCCTGTGACTGCATCATCCTGCACCAGTAGGGATGCCTACGTCCAGACCCGTTTTCAGGGAGAGGATGAGCGCACAACAACTGGCCTTCCTCTCCCTGCGGACGTGGCAATCCGGGACTTGGTTGAGCCTGTCCTGGCTGGGATGGCGTTGCGTCAACGGGGCATGCGAGGTGACCTGCAGTGTTTTCATGAAGACACTGCACGTCATCTCGGATGCCTCATTGACCGCGTTGACCTTCTGGGACGGGTCACCAGGGCTGGATTCCTCCATAGGCTGGACCTTATTCCAACCCCTCCTCACCTGAACCCCCTATGCACCAGTCGTCCTCCATGCCATCTTCCCACCCATGTATCAACAGGGTACCCTGTGGAGCTGCCTCTGACCCAGCGGCCAGGCTGGTGGAGGACACATCCCTGCCACAGTCGGGAGTCGGACATCCAGCGGGGATGGCCACCACGACAACTGCACCCCAGCCGGAGGAGGACATGCAGACAGCAAGAGCCAGGGCACAGCCACAGCAGCAGCAGCAAAAAGGTGGGTGCGATAATGGCTCGGGCAATCAACATCGGAGGGGCAGGCATCGGCCACAGGGCAGGAGGACCCAGGATTGGAAGTGTCTTCCGTGTGGCAGCGGTTGGGCCAGGCCATAGCTGTGGAGCGGCGGCGGGCAGAAGAGGCACGGCTCACAATGGTCAGGGCGGAGAACTCCATGCGGAGGGCACTGAGGCGGGCCGAGTGCCTCGAGGCTATTCGCAGGGAGTTGGAGTCCAACATGGCATCGTCCCTGCGAACCCTCCGGGACATTGGAAGAGGACCGCCTCCAGGAAATTGAGCAGGAATTCGATGATGCCCTGGCCCGGGACATTGGAAAGTGAGCCGTCAGACTAGCCCGCCGCCATTGTAAATCGTTTTTAGCGGAGGGTTTCCTTTTCATTTTGCTTTATTTTGGGGTGATTGGACTATGCCCCACACTTTTTTATATAGTTATTTTCTTAGGTATTTTTTGATTAGGTTTCATTTCTTTCGTTGGGCTCATGGACCCTGGATGAACTCGGTGTACATAGTTGAACAGTGGATCATGTGAGGATTTTATTTTATTAATTACCATGGATCAATGGATTTTTCAATTTACATTTCCTTTGGATTTCTTTTGGTGGACCATGAAATTGGACACATGTTTTTTTTTCATCACTTTGGATTGGTTCTTCATATGTTTTTTTATTCTGTTTCGGACATACATTTAATTTCATCGTTTGAAATATGTTTTATGCTTTCATTTCATTTCATTAATTTTGTTAATAATACATTTTTGTTTCTTACTTCCATGTGTGGTATTCGCTCATTGGGTTACTGCATGTGAAAAAGTGGATTTAGACAATCACTTGCACCCAGTGTGTGTGTGTGTGAGGGACATGTTTTGATGTACATAGTTCACTTTCGTTTTGTGTCATGGAATAGCCATTTCAGTATGGGATGGATTGGGGACTTGATTGCCTCTCAAGACTGGGGTGGCGTGCTGTGGGATTTTGGTGCACATGAGGCCCATGATTGTGCATCTTTATGATGTGTTGGGGGGACAAGAGTCAGGGCCTGCTGGCAGTTGCCCGTCAATGCTGGGTGGGTGGGGGTGCAGGGGGACATGAGTCGGGGCCTGCTGGCAGGTGACTGTCAGTGCTGGGTGGGTGGGGGAACAGGGGGACATGAGTCAGGTCCTGCTGGCAGGTGACCATCAGTGCTGGGTGGGTGGGGGTGCAGGGGGACATGAGTCGCGGCCTGCTGGCAGGTGCCCGTCAATGCTGGGTGAGTGGGGGTGCAGGGGGACATGATTTGGGGCCTGCTGGCAGGTGACTGTCAGTGCTGGGTGGGTGGGGGAGCAGGGGGACATGAGTCAGGTCCTGCTGCAGGTAACCATACGTGCTGGGTGGGTGGGGGTGCAGGGGGACATGAGTTGCGGCCTGCTGGCAGGTGCCCATCAATGCTGGGTGGGTGGGGGTGCAGGGGGACAAGAGTCAGGGCCTGCTGGCAGGTGACTGTCAGTGCTGGGTGGGTGGGGGTACAGGACATTAGTCGGGGTCTGCTGGCAGGTGACCGTCAGTGCTGGGTGGGTTTGGGTGCAGGGGGACATGAGTCGGGGCCTGCTGGCAGGTGACCGTCAGTGCTGGGTGGGTGGGGGTGCAGGGGGACATGAGTCGGGGCCTGCTGGCAGGTACCCGTCAATACTGGGTGGGTGGGGGTGCAGGGGGACACGAGTCGGGGTCTGCTGGCAGGTGACCATCAGTGCTGGGTGGGTGGGGGTTCAGGGGGACATGAGTCGGGGCCTGCTGGCAGGCGACCGTCAGTGCTGGGTGGGTGTGGATGCAGGGGGACATGAGTCGGGGCCTGCTGGCAGGTGCCTTTCTATGCTGGGTGGGTGGGGGCGCTGAGGGACATGAGTCGGTGATCACTAGTGCAAGGTGAAATGTGGGCTGGCTGGGGGGCATGTCCATGGTGGATGGGCTGCCTGCGGGACATGACCAGGGGTGCAGGGTAGTCCCCTGTGGTGTGGGCTGCCTGCACGGGCTGGGGAGGTGGTCGAGGGCACACCTGGGAGGACCGACACTGGCAATTCACGTGTGTAACACCCTGCGCACCCCACTGGATACACGTACCTCGCTCAGACAGCGAAATCGCGTGTGAAACTTCCCGCGCACACCCCGAAACACACGTACCCCTCTCGCACAGGGCCAATCGCGTGTGAAAGTTCCCACGCACCACCGAAATACATGTACCCCGCTCGCACAGGGCCAATTGCGTGTGAAACTTCCCAAGCACCCCAGAAATACATGTACCACACTCGCACAGGGCCGATTGTGTGTCAAACTTCACGCGCACCCCCGTAAATACATGTACCCCGCTCGCACAGGGCCGATCGAGTGTGAAACTTCCTACGCACCCCCGTAATACATGTACCCCACTCGCACAGGGCCAATCGCGTGTGAAACTTCCCAAGCACCCCAGAAATACACATACCGCGCTCGCACAGGGCCGATCGCGTGTGAAACTTCACGCGCACCCCTGAAATACACGTACCCCGCTCACACAGGGCCAATCGCGTGTGAAACTTCCCGCGCACCCACGAAATACATGTACCCCCCTCGCACAGGGCCAATCGTGTGTGAAACTTCCCGTGCACCCCATAAATACACATACCCTGCTTGCACAGGGCAGATCGCATGTGAAACTTCCTGTGCACCCTCGAAATACACGTACCCCGCTCACACAGGGCCAATCGCGTGTGAAACTTCCCGTGCACCCCCGTAATACACATACCCCACTCGCACAGGGCCAATCTCGTGTGAAACTTCCTGCGCACCCCCGAAATACACGTAATCTGCTCGCACAGGGCCAATCGCGTGTGAAACTTCCCGTGCACCCCCAAAATACACGTACCCCGCTCGCACAGGGCTGGTCACGTGTGAAATTTCATGTGCACCCCTGAAATACACGTACCCCACTCGCACAGGGCCAATCGCGTGTGAAACCTCCCGTGCACCCCAGAAATACACGCACCCCGCTCGCACAGGGCCAATCGCGTGTGAAACTTCCCGCACACCCCAGAAATACACATAACCCTCTCGCACGGGGCCAATCGGGTGTGAAACTTCCCGCACACCCCAGAAATGCACGTACCCCGCTCACACAGGGGCAATTGCGTGTGAAACTTTCCCCACACAGTGGGGTACATGTATTTGGAGGGGTGAGTGGGGAGTTTTACAGATGTTTTCATGGTTGGGGGCTGTATGTTGGTCCACTAGCATGTGTGCCGTGTATGGGATTTGTGCACTGTTCATGGCGCATGGGGAGGGGTTGGGGGCATAACTGGCACTGCTGCAGGGTCGCTGCGCTATTCCGTACCACGGCTGGTTATGGATGTTGAAATCCATGGCTACGCTGTGCGTGGAAATTGATTTTGGCGCACGCGGCTGGCGAAGACTGCCGCACGCACACACTGTGCGCCAGCCGCGTGCGCCACTTGTGCGCTGAATTCTATGAGTTGCCCCCAATGTGTTTTCATCTAAAGAGCTCTTCGTAGTTTGTTTTAAGTACTTCTTGTAATCTGAGGTGAATCAAAGCCAACATTAGGTTGGAGACCATGCTCACTTCTTTTATTAGTAGCATTTCATTTGTTTTAGCACTCTGCGTAGTTCCATTGCAGTTTCTGTAGAAAGTTTGTAATATTCACATTTGTTTTGGTGTTCTACTGGAAGGAGTAGTAATCAGTGTAACGTGACACCGCCTATGTTGTAGTCAGCTAAACCTGTGGGGCAGTTACAGCAGCTGACAGTTTGTTGTTTGTCAATTGTTGAAGGAACTTGCTGATGATTTTGAATAAGAATGTTTTGCCTGAACCAGCTTCACCACTGACGTATAGTAGTATAGGTTTGTAATTTTGGCAGGTACATTCTTTATTTTCATGTTGTACACCATGTGCAATTTGTTTTGTTACTTCTTGAAAAATGGTACACTTTTGATTGTAGTACAGTTAAGTCTTCTGTATCTTCTTCATAGTGACACATGGTGTTCTCTACTTGAGTCATAGCTAATTCTATTTTTCTAGTATATCTTCTTCTTTTCTATATGGTTTAAAAAGTTGTAGCTGAGACATGTAATATATTTCTTTATATTGAGGATTTTTTAATGACAATTTGACAATTTGATATGATTAATTAAGCTTGGTTTGGTAAGTTTCACTAAGCTGCCTTCACAATGTGTCACTCTATAGCTACCTTTTTTTTCATCGGGCTTTATATTATTTTTGTATGTGAAGTTTTGGGCTACGTGGTATAGACACATGGTTTCCAAAGTGGTACACCTGTTTGGGTAGTATGTGTCCAGTAAATTGTTTTTCAAAATGTCTTGGCTGTTGGGATAATTTTTGGCTATTGTTTCTATGTCGTTGTATGATTTGAGAACTCTTTTTCTAGATTTAGCAGGACCACAACTTAGCCATACTATATTTTCAGATTTTCCATACAAAGCAATACCGGTTAAATGATCTGCAGCTTCATAGGAGCCACATTCCCTATGAGAGAGAATTTTTATGCCTAAGCTGTACAATTTCTGAGATAATGTTTTGTCCGATGATAGGTCATTCCAGATGTCTTGAAGCTCTGTTTTTTCTGCTTTGTTAAGTAGGCTGTAAAATATTGTGCAACTGCAGTGGAATTTTCTGCAATGTACTGCACATCTATGTTTGCATTCCATAAAATGGCAATGATTGCATTGTAATCATTGATGTATTTTGCTTCTTCTGTTCTTTTTATGTAATATGTGTTCTTAGGTGATTTACCTTTAACACTATACCTAACTGAAGACATGAATGTGTTCACTTCACCTGTTTCTGTAACTGGTCTAGGGAAACGAAAGCAGCATTTGGTGTAGTATTTCCCTTTGTTTTTGTATTTGCGACGCCAATATTTGCCACATTTCTGTCTTTGAAATTGTACAATTTGTGCATGAAGATCACTATTTCTTATTTCCGATGGAATTTCACAAGTGACATATTTTTCGATAAACTGTAAAACAGTGGCATCACTGTCTTGACCAAATTTAGGATCATCTTTAATCCATTAAAGCATGTGGAAATGTGATGCTCCTCTGGCTTGGTATTCATTTCTCCAAAAGAAGTGTTGCACTTCTCAGAGGGGAGGAACAGTTTTATTACAAATAAAGTGTAGCATAGCAATGAAAAGATGATGGAAATATCTTGAAACATTAACAGGATCTAGAGAGCAAAGTTCTCCAGGTGTTAGTATATCTATGTTTGTTTTTGTTTTTTGATATGCGTAGGAAATCATGTAAATCTTCCCATGTATATTCTGCACAACTTTATGTAACAAACCAAGTGGGTGGTCCAAGGTTTGTTATCATACAAGGTGCATCTCTGTGACGTTGGAACCAGCACTCTTTGGTACACACATGTTTGCTAACAGATTTGTAATGCTTGATAGTAAAACCTCATCTTTTTCTTGCACTTTTTGTATTAATAGCGTAGCTGACATATTTTGAAAGTAGGTTCCTGATTTCAATGTGTGTGGAATATGCATATGTATTCCACATTTTGTCTAAATCTGTGATTTTCAGATTACATTCGTAATGAGCGGTATTCTGATGCTGTTATCTGAATAGGTCTATCATCGTACCTTCCTCCTTTCCCAGTAGGAAAGAGTAGAGGAATGCACATGCTTCTATACTTTTTTCCCATATGCTGATTGGTGATCCTTTGGTTTGTCGCATTTGGTATATTTCTAGTGCATTATCTATGGTGTCATTAGAGTGTAATGGATGAATTGTATAATGGACTAAAATATTGGATACTGTAGCAGGATCTAGAAGTTCAAATTGACCAGTTTCTGGTGACTCTTGAATTATTTCAGTTGTTACCCCTTAAGTTTTCTTCAATATTTATTTCTTTGTAGTATTCATTATTGTCTTTAGATATTGCACTTCTTGTCTAACTTTATGTGAGTCTACCAGTTGTTGCCACATTTGTTTGTCTTTTTTTAGGTACACCATTTACTAAGAGAATTAAAGATTGCTCTATTGGACGTTGCACTCCCAGAGTGTGCACATTTTCCTTTAGATCTAATGGTAAATAAACTGCTTTGCCATGAATACCTTTCACCAATTCAGAGGGAGGTAATTTTGGTGTTTTTGGTTGAAGGAGTATTATTGCTTGAAATGGGTGTACTTTTTGAATTATGATGCTCTCATGTAAATTGAGTTGTTAGAGGGGTTTTGATAGTTGGAATAATTCCAAGTCATTTGTGATAGCACATGAAGGAGTTTGTTTGTTGTCAAGTTTTGTAGTGCAAATAACTGCAAATTATTAAGGGGTCAGTAATTTCGTATTTGTTTTCATCTATAAGGTAGAGAGCTAATTCAAACCATTTGGAATCTTCATTGTCTTCTTTTTTGTCTGGTATGTGTCTAGTTTTTGTGTTACCTTCATAAAAAAGTTCTGTGGCAACACACACACACATGGTTTGGTACTTCAGCGGATGTACTTTTACATTTTAGTATTTTTTTTTTGTATGTGTGTAGTAGAAGGTTGCCATGTGTAGAATTGTTGCTAGTCTGTTGTAATGCTATTGCATTTTGTAAGTGGCTTTCACTTCCAAAATATTTTTTCTGGATATGCTTGATTTCTTCGAGTAGATCTTTGGCTGTACCATGTAGAAGATTGTTATTTAAGTTGGCTAGTGCTAAAGCTGGACTTTTAGCATAGTGCAGTTTATAGACTAGATTTCTTATAGTTGAATGATGTGTTGATATCATTTTGATATGATGGAAGGTGCTTTTGCAAATAGGTCCTGAAATGCAGGCTAATGAATGTCCTTGTAGTCCTGTGTATTTACACACTGGACAGGTATCCATATTTTGCAGCAGTTTCATTTTGATTTTCTATTTGCTTTTCACATACTGATTGAGGAACTGGCGTAAAGATTTGAAAGATATTTTGGGAATGTTACACATTGACATGCATGGCCATTTGTATACTGGACGTTCTGGTTCAGTTGAATGCAGAGGTAGTTTTCTGGGGATATTTTTGTAAGCAGTATTTCTTGTTGCATTATGGTATTGTTACTTTTTTCATAACCTCATCCACTGTTATGTATGGCAATTGTGTTTGTTTGGTTTTGCTTGTATGCTTCTTCATTGAAATATGGTTCTGTGCTTGTGGTGTGACTCCATTCACCTCCACATATGCTTAAGAAGTTATTTTTTTTTGACATTCCGTTTATTGTGAAGTCTTTTTTGTAATTTAGTAGTTACTTTTGTTAGTGGTTTCATTCTGTTTAACACTAAAATAAATAACTTTCTTTTGAGAAGGATTGCATTGTCTATCAAAGCTTCTAAGATTAATTTTATACGGTAGGTTTTAAGGGTTCTGCATGAATTGTCTCCTGTTTTTATAAGATTCTGAAGGACTCTGTGGCGGAACATTTTTGCTAAAATACTTTTTTGGCATGGTTACTTGCTAGTATATCCAGATTTATAGGAGCAGTTTTAGCAGTAGTGGAAGCTGAATTCTTGTTAATCATTTTCTGTTTTGTTTTGTATTTTGATAGAGGAGGCACATTTTCTGTACTGGAAGCTTCTTTTGTTTCGCTAAATGACTGTATTAGCTGTTATGTTTGAACTTTTTGAACAAACTCTGCTATAGATGGATGCTTATTTTGGACAATTTTATTTTCATTTGCACTATTTCTGCGTTGCTTTCTATGGACTTGCTTTTTGGTAGGCATTCTTTGGGTCTGTTGAAAAAAAAGAAGGTATGGGTTGGCTCGTTCTGCAATGTATGTGTGCTGTGTGCATGAGTGTCTGAATATGATCGTAAAGATGTATGTGGTGGTGTGTGATTGTGCATTGGGCAGCTACAATTAGTTGGGAAGGCTTTTCTTCTATTTGTGTGTTAATATACTGCAGTTCAGATGACAGTAGAAAGTGAGCTAGTGGTGAGGAGAAGCACTAATGGTAAGTCTAATGGTATACAATTAAAACAGTTCTTTGTTTTGTAATACTAACAATCTAGGGGTTGAGTTATTTTATTTGTGTTCCAAAAAACGGGGATTTGTGTGCCATTCTTCCTGCTAAACCCTGTTTAATAAATAAGGTTTTGTGGGCAGAATGGTTCAGAAATCTCAATTGTATTGGTGCACAAATTACATGAATGAACCACACAGTGTGTTTAGGTAACAGTAATAATATTAAGGTAGCATTGTACTTACTCTTTTTTGTGGAAAGAGCAGGTTTCTTAGGATATGTTGTTTGTAGTTTAGATGTTGCTGATTTTCAGGAGAGTGGTCTTCTCTGCAATTGTAAAAGAAAGAAGTTAGTAATTTTGTGTGTTTATAGCACTGATGTTAATTTAGATGTGGATTTTTATGGTTTTGCAGTGGTATTCTTGTTTGATATCTGAATATAGTGTATGCATGCATTTCATTTGACTATGTGCAGCCTTTATATGTTATTTACAATATGTTGTTGTGGTTTGCAAATGAGTAGAATATTAAGTATATGAACTTCACTTGGTTTTTTAAAGCTGTGTTGTAGATAGCAGACAGATTTGGAAGTGACAGTTGATTATAGTAGATGGGAAAAAGTACAATAAGTTAATTTTATAGGTTATACAGGTTTAGTGTCATTGTTCTGTTTATATTCATTCGTAATAGTTGTACATATACTGTGAATATAATATGTATATCTGTAGTTTGTATTCATGCATGTGGATATGCATGCAGCTGTAAGTAGAAATCTTGGAGACTTGTGGAACAGTTTTTGTAGTAGGTGCTTTCCAATGATATGAGACTTGTACTTAGAGTGATCAACAGTACATTTGAAGTGCGGAACTCTGATGATGGAGTTAGATGTAGAGGTCTTGCATGTGATTGGTGGATGGTTGTGTGACTGCTTAGCTGTATCCAATGAGGGAATGCGACCGAGCATGATGTGGAAAGGGTAGAAGAGCTGGCTAAGAGTTACGCACTTCACGGACACCGCGGCTGTCCGTGGATAGGGCGTGCCACATCCAGGGTTTTCCAGCAAATCCAACATGGAAAGGGGGCTGTAGGGATCACTGAATCAGATGTTGAGGTTGTGGATTTGTGTTGAAAGAGACTGTGTGTAGTGAAGATGGCAGAGGTGGAGAAAATCAGAGTGTTGGTGCTTGGAGATATGCTTGTGCATGCTTTACAGCAGTATGCTCAATGCAGGCATGTGGCAAACAATTTTGATGTTAAAGGAGTGGAGGTGGTGTGGAGCACTGTGCTTGATTGCAATGTACAGGGAATTGTACAAGTTTGTGAAGATATGGGCAGGATGAACAGTCCCCATCTGGTAGAAGGATGTCATCTTTGATGTCCTGGGTGTTAGTCTTAGCAATGCACGTAGATGGTGTGAGTTATGGTTGCTTAGCTTACTATAAAGGGGGAATGTGCAGTGGAGGTTGTGTGCACTGTGAAGTGTAACATGCCTTTAGTGAAGTATTTTTAGTAAATGTACATATATATGTATGGCAAGGAAGGGAAAGAAAGGGGTTAAACAAGTGATGTTGTCATTGATGGCATCATTGACATGTGAGATGACATCTTTCATGGTCTGGGTGTCAGTATTATTAGTGTACAGGGGTGGTGGCAGGGTTGGGGGCTTAGTTGACCATAACTGGCGAATTTCAGGGGTTTTTCGGTTTTAATTTGAACCATAAAGGGGAGGTGGAAAGTTGTTTTTTAGTGAAGTGAACAGGTTTTTGTTAGGGCAACTTAACCATAACGTCCCCTCAATAAAGTTTTTTTTTTGTAGTGAATTTCACTGGTTTTCGGGAGGGCAACTTAACCATAACATCCCCTTAGCAAAGTTTTTTTTGCAGGGAATTGTACAGGTTTTTGGAAGGTGGAACCTAAGCATGAAATTGTGGCAATGAAGTTGTTGAGCAGAATATGCACTGTAATCATGTGATTTTGAGAGATATGTAGTATAATCTATGTACTTGACATACATTTAACATAGAACATACAGAACCCCCTCCCTATTGATTTCAGAAAGAAGGGGCGGACTGAGCGCCTGTTTGCGGACGGGGGCGGAGAGAATCACCATTAACCAAAGAGGGGGGGTATCTGAAAATGTACTATTGTCTTACACAAAAAAGTGTGAAATGTTGAAGAAGGGCATAATGATATTGTAAGTAGTAATAAGTAAATATGGAAACCTGAAGGTGTGAAAAGAAAACGGCACATTTAATAACCATGTAGAATGAAGTGGATGGAACCAAAAAAAAAGAAAGGATGCCTTCAGCGTAAGCACTTCACAGAAACTCAGCAGCCTGGAACGACAGTGGACGGACGCAGTAGGACGAAGGGAGATTACATCAAATGAGCGAGTGCAGGCCATTTTTTTATGTGCATGTGGTTTAGTTTTTGGTATGTGGTGCAGAAATAATAATTTCTTTCTGTTGTTTTGACTCAGAAATGGCTAGTACTTTGGAGTGGTTGGAGGAGTATTTCCTGCACAGGGAAATGTCTGAAGAGACAGCGACAACAATGGTACACAATGGTGTGCATATGGAGAATAGTGACCAGTATTTTATAGGCATTTAACTTATGGTGGGTTTTTTTATCAACAGACCAGGAAAAAAAAGAGGAAAGGGCAACAAAAGAGATAGAAGAAGACAGGATAAAAAGGATAGAGCAGAAAGTGGACATTTTGAATGACAATTTTCAAAGTTTACGGGAGTTTGTAGAGGATGTTGTGAGAGGAAAAGTTCAGTACCATTGCCCCACCTGCACCTGCCCTGCTTCTCCATTCCCTAGTGACCCATCCCTTAACCTGGATGAGGAAAATAGACGTTTCCACGAAGTATCCATCCCTTCTTCCCCTCACAAATCTTCCCCTCATAACCAGCCCGTTTTAAATCCAAATTCCCCCATATTTGTTTCATGTCCGCTTCCCCCACTGTTTCTTTAGATTGATGTGTGTGTATGTGTGTAGTAAATGGTTTTGTACAATAGTTGTAGGGAAAGAGTGTATGTGTACATTTTTTTTTTAAAAGAAGTAAAATGTTCGCGAACAGCGCGCCTGTTCAACCTATCCGCAAGCAATGGAATGTGGGTGTTGTCTAATGCCTAGTAAGATGGATGTGATGTGTGAGTGCACCATCTTTTCAAAATGTGCGTACATAAACAGAAAGGGGTGTCCAAAGGATATACTACCTCGGCGTACCGCTTGGAAACGAGATAATACATGGTCGTAGAACACACAAGATGTCTGGAATGGGTGTAAATAAGTAAAAAGGGAGTGTGGGAAGTACAATATAGCGGTCCATATTGAGCACAGTCAAAATGGTGCCGTCCTTAGAACAGGCACGGTGGCCGGCAAGTTTGTAGGAAAACAAAATGGAGTTGTTCTAAGGACACTGGAACTGCCCATACAGTGAACATTGCATGCGTGCACATACGCAGTACAAACGAAAGGATTGGCAACATGGCTCCAGTTGCTAACTGTCCGTCTCACTTGTGTCGCACTTTGAAGTAGTTTGAGAACCGAAAACACTGTCCGTAGGACACTTATGCGCATGCACATGTTTGCATTTTTGCATTTGCTATCCAGGGGACTTTCATTAAGGGGGCGGATGTGTTGAGGACGTCATCTTGTGACCGCACCTACGCTGCACGTGGAGACTAGTTTCCGTGGTTTGTGAGCTTCCACAACACTAAAAATGAACTTGTAGACACATGGCAAACTATTGAGGAGTGTAAAAATGTAATTTCACACATCCCAAACAATAGGCCACCTCATGAGTTACTGTGTAAAATGTGTGTACCGCTTTGTAGGGATGAAGACGGGCGCAAGGCACACCCCTGCACCCCTTCAAAAGGCCACACCCCGAGCACATCTTCATTGTCCTTCTAGCTATAGTAGATAGAGGTGCGTTGCCTTTACTGCTGTAATGACGAAAAGGAAACTAATCGGTATGGCTTCCATGGCTGCTGTTGGGTTATTAGCCTCTGCACCACCCCCAAACCCGCCACCATCACCACCTCACCAAGGAGCTGCAGAGAGATATATGGGTGAGGATGTAGAGATTGAGGAAGAAGAGGAGGAAGAGAATGAAGTGGAGGAACTCCGCACTAGGAGCACTCGGCGGGAGTCGTGGGTGTGGCGGTTGTTTTCCGTTTATGGGAACGTACCAAACGCACGTGCGAACCTGGTGAAGTGTAACCAGTGCGATGTGGTGTTGAGTCGCAGGAGATTTGGAGCGTACAGTTTTGGTACGACAACCATGAAGCGACACCTCACTTCGTTCCACACTGCGGACATTCGCAAGTTGGTGCCATGTGAAGAGCGTAGTACTTTGTGTTCCTCCACAGCATCCTCAGAATCTGCTCCTCCCACCACAAGAGACACTACTGTGGGGGAGAGCCTCCCTCCAGCTGCTTCACAAGCCATTCGCAATGCTGTGGACCCTTACCTTTCAAAGGTGACAGTAGTGGGCACGTATTGTGACGCAGTACTCTGCAGGGGGAGAGTTTTTGAAGTGCTTTTGAGGCTGCAGTCACTGAGCACCAGAAGATTTGCTCCTTACCTAAATAAAGATCACCCGTAATATTTGTCTGTTGAGTTGCCCTTTCTTATCCCCGTGGCTGGTGTCCCTTCCTTACCCTCCTTTCGCCTCTTCTCCTAGTGTGTCGAGTGCTGTTAATTAATTAATGTAAAAACAACACAAATGGCAGAAAAGGCTCTTTTCAGAGCCACCTTTCTCAGTGTAACAATAGAACTATGAAGTGAAGGCCGTAGACCCATGCGGAGTTCAGCAAAAGTTCGCAGACAGTCGTAGAGGGGAAAAAGGGAGGGTGCAAGCAGCGCAAAGGCAATAAAGTATACGTTGGGAGTAAGTGCCAGCTCTGACGACATATCTACACTGCAGACGACATATCTGAAGAAACCTGGTCATCTTGTACAAAAAAGTAAGTACAGTACAACCTTCATATTGTAACTACTCCTTAAAGAGGCTGCGTGGGTTATTTGTTTATTTTGGGCACCAAAGCAAGCATTCATTTGTAAACCATTCTACCTACAAATATCCATTTATTGAACAAAGAATAACAGGTGGAATGGCTGACAAATCTCTGTGTGTTTGGTACTGAAAGAACATAGGGAATCCTTAGAAGGTTAGATTGTGAAAGTAAGTTGTGGTAGCAAGTTTTTGGCATTTCGGTTATTAATAATGGTTCTCGTCATAAGTAGGGCACTTTGTACTCCCATCTAAAGCGCATACAAACAGTAAAGTAGTCTTACCAAATGATAGTTAGAGGTCACTGTGCGTTGACACACCATGCCAAAGAGCTCCATCACACTTATGCACACATGCACACAGCACACATACAATGTAGAACAGACCAAAGTATACTTTTTTGTCTCAACAGACACCAAAGAATGCCTACCAAAAAGCAGCTCTGTAGAAAGGAACGCAGAATTAGAGCAAATAAAAATAATGGTGCCCAATGTAAGCATCCACCTGTTGTAGAGTTAATGGCGAATCTTGGTACAAACCACCTAATGCAGTTGGGTAGCATAATAAAAGAAGTCTCAACTACCGAAACTGTACCTCCTCCATCAAAAAGTGTCACAAAACACAGAAATGTTGTCAAAAAAACAGCTGCCAGTACAGCTAACAATGTTCCTAATAATCCTGATTGTGTAAGAATAACCCATAGTAAAAAAAAGTATGTTAGCAAAAATGTTTCATCACAGAGT
Source organism: Ambystoma mexicanum (assembly GCF_040938575.1). Lineage (NCBI taxonomy): Eukaryota > Metazoa > Chordata > Amphibia > Caudata > Ambystomatidae > Ambystoma > Ambystoma mexicanum. The sequence goes on along the minus strand of NC_090933.1, from coordinate 457,340,782 downwards.
ACTTCAGAATCTACTAAGAAGAGGACCAAAATCATCCTCGCCCCTTAAAATGTACCGTAGAAAGTTAATTCTACAAGCACTCATGGACAGTGCCATCCTTCTCAAAAGGAAGTTGTTCATATTAGTGTTGCAAAGGATGAAAGCATTAACAAAACTAAGTACCAAACTAGAAATGAAACTTGGCAATAAACGGAATGTGAACAAAAATAGTTTTTTGCATGTTTGTGGTGGTGAATAGAGTCACACAACAAGCACAGAGCCATACTTGAATGAAGTAGCATACAAACAAAATCAAACAAACACAATTGCCATCCATAGCAGTGCACAAGGGTATGCGAAAATCAATACTACCATCATGGAACAAGAAACACTGCTTACAAAACTATCTTCTGAAAACTCAGAATTACGTCTTGATTCAGCAGAACCATACCATCCAGTATACAAATGGCGTGCACATCAATGTGTGCCATTCCAAACAAATCTTTCAAATCTTTACGTCAGTTCCTCAATCAATATGTAAAAGGTAAAGAGAAAAGTAAAATGAAAGTGCTGCAAAATATGGATATTTGTGTAGTGCGGAAAGTCACAGGACTAAAAGGACATTCATTAGCCTGCATTTCTGGCCCTATTTGCAAAGGTACCTTCCATGATATCAAAAGAATAGCAGTACATCATTCCAAAGTAAGAAATTAAGAGGCCGATTCATGGAATTAATGTGTGCTGAAAATTTCAGAGCAAGCGTGCGAAAGTGTGCGATTCACAGCGAAAGCATGCGAATAGCAGTGCAAGTGCGAAAATAGCAGCGAAACCCACGCACAGCGATTCATGGAAGTCTGTGCGTGTGGAAATCCATGGATGTGCGCTGAAATCCTGTTTGGCGCACGCTGGCGCACACGCCTTCAAACAGCGTGCGCTAAGCGCACAGCGAAAGTGCACATAGTGCGGCGCACACAACAAAAGTAGGCGTAACATGGGGCGTGACACGCGGAATGGGGAACAACGGGTGAAAATGTGGCCTTCACGGGGGAAGTACAGGAGGCAAGTGCGCGGAACGCCCACATGCTCGCCTACAACACGTATTCATGGAATCGAATAGGGCAAACCAGCGCACGGGCAAAGACGCACACAGGCCTAAACACATCTGCCACACAAAGGCAGGCGGTAGCGTCCCGGCGCATAAAAAAAATGTGCGCTAACAAAAAGCACGTACATACAGCTATGATGAATGTCCCATACTGTGTCCCTCTAAGACAAATGATGTGCAAAGGGGTACGCGACAAACACAGACACCCACTGTGTGAAAAATAGCATGTGCGTGTATTTCGGGGGTGCGCAGGAAGTTTCACATGCGATAAGCCTTGGCCGAGGGCGATACTTGTATAACTGGGGTTTGCGTGCCGTCTCACACGCGATTGGATCCGGGTGCGTGTATTTCTGGGGTTCGCATGAAGTTTCACACACGATTGGCCCTGTGCGAGTGGGGAATGTGTATTTCAGGAGTTCGCGTGAAGTTTCACACGCGATAGGCCTTGGGCGAGCGGGGTACTTATATAACTGGGGTTCGCGTGAAGTCTCACACGTGATTGGATCCGGGTACGTGTATTTCGGGGGTGCGCAGGAAGTTTCACACGCGAAAGGGCCTGTGCGAGTGGGGTACGTGTATTTCTGGGGTACGTGTGGAGTTTCACACGCGATAGGCCCTGTGCGAATGGGGTACGTGTATAACTGGGGTTCACGTGGAGTTTCACACGTGATTGGCCCTGTGCGAGTGGGGTACATGTATTCCAGGGGTTCGCGGGAAAACTCACACAGGATTTGAGCAGGGTACGTGTATTTCAGGGGTCCCGGGGAGTCCTACACATGAATTGGCAGTTTGTGTACTCCCAGGTGTTCCCTCTACACCCTCCACCCTCCCTGGTCATGTCCCGCAGGCAGCCCATCCACCATGGGCACGTCCCCCAGCCAAGCCACATGTCAGCTTGCACTACTGATCACCAACGCACGACCCCCTGCACCCCCACCCCCCAGCAGTGCAGGGCACCTGTCAGCAGGCCCTAACTCATGTCCCCCTGCACCCCCACCCCCCAGCAGTGCAGGGCACATGCCAGCAGGCCCCCACTCATGTCCCACTCATGTCCCCCAGCACCCCCACCCCCCAGCAGTCAGGGGCACCTGCCAGCAGGCACCCACACATGTCCCCCAGCACCCCCACCCCCCAGCAGTGCAGGGCACCTGCCAGCAGGCCCCCACTCATGTCCCACACATGTCCCCTTGCACCCCCACCCCAAGCAGTGCAGGGCACCTGCCTACAAGCCCCCACTCATGTCCCACTCATGCCCCCTGCACCCCCACCCCCCTGCAGTGCAGGGCACCTGCCAGCAGGCCCCCACTTATGTCCCCTTGTACCCCCACCCCCCAGCAGTGCAGGGCACCTGCCAGCAGGCCCCCACTCATGTCCCCCTGCACCCCACCCCCCAGCAGTGCAGGGCACCTGCCAGCAGGCCCCCACTCATGTCCCCCAGCACCCCCATCCCCCAGCAGTGAAATGTCGATCTCATGACACAAACCAAAAGTCAACTATGTACATCAACACATGTCCATCACACACATACACTGGTTGGCATTGCTAGTGTAAACCCACATTTTCACATGCATCAACCCAATGAGCAAATCCCACACATGGAACAAAAAAATTAAAATGTATTGTGTACATGAAATCAAAAATGAAATGAAAGCATACCAAAATATGAAACATGAAATGAAAAGCATGTGAAAAAGATGATTGAATGAAAATGTCGCCATGTCGGGACAAACACCATCTGAGACCACTGGCGACCCCCAGCCAGAGGGGCAGAGGGCCACCAGCTTCAGTCAGAAGGAAGTTGGTGTCCTGGTGGAGCATGTCCTGGGGCATTATGATGCCCTCTTCGGAACATCACGCGCCAACAAGGAAGGATTGGATAAGATCTGGGACGACTTTGTGGTTGCCATCAACGCGGAGGGGGTGGCAACCCGCAACATCAAGCAAGTCAAGAAACGCCGGGAGGACTTGAGGTCCAGGACCCTCATAAAGGCCCGGCACCTCGTGGAGGGGGGCCAGGGCAGCTTGAGTACCATCCAGATGAGGGTCCTGGAACGCGTAGGCCCAGTGCTCCACGCCCAGATCCTTCGGAGGCAGACCCTTCTGGAGTTGAGCGGTAAGTGGCCAAGCATTGCTGTGTGAGACAGGCCATGTTGCAGGGTGCTGGTTGTCTGATACTTGCCTGTATGTGTGACATAGGCCATGTACATATGTGTGTGTCCAGGGACATCATGGTCATGCATGTGAGACCAGTAATGTGTGAACCACATGGTTGGTGCATGTGTTATATTGCAACATGCGGACCAGCATGCGGAATGCACACATTCATGCATGCCTGTTTCTGTTATTGGACATGGATGGGGTGTGAGAGATGGGTGCTGCTGTCATGGACATGTATGGTGTCCATGTCTGTGTGTCTGACTTACGTGTCTGTGACTTGTAAATGCCATGGATGCATGACACATGTCTGTGACAATGTTCAGATTCACTGATGCAGCCTACTCATCCTTGTATCCACTGTGTCTGGGGTGTACGAGGCCAGATGGATGAAGCTACGGTGAAGTGTGTGCATGTGATAGGCATGACCCATGATGCATGTGAGTTTCAAACCAGCATTGTATGTTTTAAGAGTCCCTTGGACATGTATGCTAATGTTCATAGCATGCGCCATGCCTGTTACTGCATGTGTTTTGCCTGCACTGACCCATGTGTTGTGGAGGGATATGATGGAAGTGATGTTTGGCAGTGCCACTCATCTGCTATTGCTTCCTGTCTAGGGGACCATTGTACAGTACCCTGATGCTTGTGTTCTATGTCTCCCTCTACACAGCGGCAAGTGATGAAGAGGGCGGAGACGGCGCTGTGGAGCAAAGCGGCAGGGATGCCCCCACCGGCCGGCGATGCAAGGCCCAGTCACCCTCCCAGAAATTACCATCGTCCGGGAGTGAGGGGAATGGTGCTGCGTCTGCCACTACAGCTGCAGCGGAAGGGGTGGGTGAGCCCCCACAGGGGCTTGCAATGGCGGAAGACAGTGTGGAGCCATCCAGGTTGGTGGTTTCCATAGAGGAGGCCGCTACTGAGCCGCACATGGGGCCTGGTGGGGGTGGTACCACTGGTGCAAGTGGTGCAGTCCAGGGGCAGGAGGCAGCACAGGTCGCCGTGGAGGGGCTTGTGCATGTCACTGTCCCTGACACTGTGTCTGCACCACCATGCACCAGCAGGAATGCCCCATCCCAGGCCCATCCGCAGGTATGGGGGATGTCCATGTCATCTGACACTCCTCTACCTGCGGACGAGGGGACCCCTGACCGTATGGAGAAGGTCCTGATTGGTGTTGCGTTGCGCACACGTGACATTCGTGATGACGTGCGTGCTTCCCGGGGGGAGCACGCACGTCATCACGAAGAGCAGCGTGCCAACGTGGCCCAGTTGGGAGTGTCCATGGTCGGGGGTTTTGTACATGTGTCTGCAACTCTGGCGGCCCTCTCCTCCTCTGTGGAGACTATGCGCCAGTCGTTCTCCATGCCATCTTCCGGCCCAGATGCCACCAGGGCCCCCCGTGGACCTGCCCTGACCAACGCAGCCAAATCGGTGGGGATCCCATCCCTGCCACAGTCGGGAGTCAGAGGTCCAGCAGGGGTGGACACCCCAGCAACTGGACCCCAGCAGATGGAGGATGTGCCGGCATCATCGGGCAGGGCACGTGCACAACGGTGTCGGTGGATTCCATCAGCCTGGATGCCGTCGTGCTGGCAGAGGCAGTTGCGTCGGATGCAGCGGCAGGCTCAACGTGGGAGGCATCATGGCTCAGGGCCATCTACATCAGAGGGGCAGGCATCGGCCGGAGGGCAGGAGGACCCTGGAATGGGAGTGTCTTCCATGTGGCAGCGGTTGGGCCAGCGGATAGGTGCGGAGCAGTGGCGGGCGGAGGAGGCACAGTGCACAATGGTCAGGGCGGAGAACTCCATGCACAGTGCGCTGAGGCGGGCTGAGTGCCTCGATGGAATTTGCAGGGAGTTGGAGGTGGACATGGCGTTATCCCTGCGAGACCTCGGGGCCAGTGAACAGGCCAACCTCCAAGACATTGAACAGGAGTTTGATGATGCCCTGGCCCATGACATCAACAATGAGCCATTGGACTTGCCCGCCGCCATTGTGTATAGTTCATTAGTGTTAAGTTTCATTTCTTTTTGCTTTTATTTGGGGCACATGGACTATGCCTCACATTTTTGTATATAGTTAGTAATTAGGTAGGTTTCATTGTAGGTTTCATTTATGTTGTTGGGCTCATGGACCAAGGATTTGATATTTGTACATAGTTTTACAGTGGATTTTTCTCCTTCATCTTTTTTTTTTTCACCATGGAGCAATGGATATTACGCTTTTCTTTCCCTTTGGATTTGCTTTGTTGGACGGTGACTTTGGACACATTTTCATTTGGATTAATTTGGATTCTCATTTTATTTATTTATAATTTTTTGGGACATGCTGCATTTTGATTATTATTGGCATTATTGTGTGTTTTGATTTAATTCCCTTCATTTTGACTTGAATACATTTTTGTCTCTTACTTCAATGTGTTGTCTTCTCTCATTGGTTTCATGCATGTCACAATATGGGTTTTCTCAGTCATGTGTTGCCATTTTGTGGCTCTGACAGACTTGTACACATGCGCATACTGCTTATTTGTGATCTATCATGTAATGGGGATTTCAATTTGGAGTGGATGTAAAGCTTGGTTGGGTGTTTGGACTGGGGTGGCGTGGGGTGGGATTTGGGTGGCCATGGGATCTGGATTGTTATGACGTGTTGGCTGGGGGACATGTGTCGGGGCCTGCTGGCAGGTGCCTGTCAATGCTGGGAGGGTTGGGGGGCTGGGGGACCTGAGTGGGGGCCTGTTGGAAGGTTCCCCTCACTGTTGAGGGGTGGGGGTGCAGGGGGACATGAGTGGTACATGTGTCGGGGCCTGCTGGCAGGTGCCTGTCAATGATGGGGGGTGGGGGTGATGGGGGACATGTGTCGGGGCCTGCTGGCAGGGGCCTGTCAATGATGGGGGGGCTGTGGGGGGCTGGGGGACATGAGTGGGGACCTGCTGGCAGGTGCCTGTCAATGATGGGGGGTGGGGGGGCTGGGGGACATGAGTGGGGGCCTGCTGGCAGGTGCCCCTCACTGCTAGGGGGTGGGGATGCAGGGGGACATGAGTGGGGCCTGTTGGCAGGTGCCTGTCAATGATGGGGGGGTGGGAGGGCTGGGGGACATGAGGGGGGGCCTGCTGGTAGGTGCCCCTCACTGCTGGGGGGTGTGGGTGCAGGGGGACATGTGTGGGGGCCTGCTGGCAGGTGCCCCTCACTGCTGGGAGTTGGGGTGCTGGGGGACATGTGTGGGGGCCTGCTGGCAGGTGCCTTTCAATGATGGGGGAGTGGGGGGGGGCAGGTGGACATGAGTGGGGGCCTGCTGGCAGGTGCCTGTCAATGATGGGGGGTGGGGGGGCTGGGGGACATGAGTGGGGGCCTGCTGGCAGCTGCCCCTCACTGCTGGGGGGTGGGGGTGCTGGGGGACATGTGTCAGGGCCTGCTGGCAGGTGCCTGTCAATGATGGGGAGGTGGGGGGCTGGGGGACATGAGTGGGGGGGTTGCTGGCAGGTGCCCCTCACTGCTGGGGGGTGGGGGTGCAGGGGGACATGTGTGGAACCTGCTGGCAGGTACCCCTCACTGCTGGGGGTTGGGGGTGCTGGGGGACATGTGTGGGGGCCTGCTGGCAGGTGCCTGTCAATGATGGGGGTGTGGGGGGCTGGGGAACATGAGTGGGGGCCTGCTGGCAGGTGCCTGTCAATGATGGGAGGGTGGGGGGCTGAGGGACATGAATGGGGGCCTGCTGGCAGGTGCCCCTCACTGCTGGGGGGTGGGGGTGCTGGGGGACGTGTCGGGGCCTGCTGGCAGGTGCCTGTCAATGATGGGGGGTTGGGGGGCTGGGGGACATGAGTGGGGGCCTGCTGGCAGGTGCCTGTCAATGATGGTGGGGTGGGGGGCTGGGGGACATGAGTGGGGGCCTGCTGGCAGGTGCCTGTCAATGATGGGAGGGTGGGGGGCTGAGGGACATGAGTGGGGGCCTGCTTGGCAGGTGCCTGTCAATGATGGCGGGTGGGGGGGCTGGAGGACATGAGTGGGGGCCTGCTGGCAGGTGCCCCTCACTGCTGGGGGGTGGGGGTGCTGGGGGACATGTGTCGGGGCCTGCTGGCAGGTGCCTGTCAATGATGGGGGGTGGGGGGCTGGGGGACATGAGTGGGGGCCTGCTGGCAGGTGCCTGTCAATGATGGGGGGTGGGGGGGCTGGGGGATATGAGTGGGGGCCTGCTGCAGGTGTCCCTCACTGCTGGGGGTGGGGGTGCTGGGGGACATGTGTCGGGGCCTGCTGGCAGGTGCCTGTCAATGATGGGGGGTGGGGGGGCTGGGGGACATGAGTGGGGGCCTGCTGGCAGGGCAGGTGCCCCTCACTGCTGGGGTTGGGGGTGCTGGGGGACATGTGTCGGGGCCTGCTGGCAGGTGCCTGTCAATGATGGGGGTGGGGGGGCTGGGGGACATGAGTGGGGGCCTGCTGGCAGGTGCCTGTCAATGATGGGGAGGTGAGGGGGCTGGGGGACATGAGTGGGGGCCTGCTGGCAGGTGCCTGTCAATGATGGGGGGTGGGGGTGCAGGGGGACATGTGTGGGGCCTGCTGGCAGGTGCCCCTCACTGCTGGGGTTTGGGGGTGCTGGGGACATGTGTCGGGGCCTGCTGGCAGGTGCCCCTCACTGCTGGGGCTTGGGGGTGCTGGGGGACATGTGTTGGGGACTGCTGGCAGTTGCCTGTCAATGATGGGAGGGTGGGGGGGCTGGGGGACATGAGTGGGGGCCTGCTGGCAGGTGTCTGTCAATGATGGGGGGTGGGGGGGCTGGGGGACATGAGTGGGGGCCTGCTGGAAGGTGCCCTTCACTGCTGGGGGGTGGGGGTGCTGTGGGACAAGTGTCAGGGCATGCTGGCAGGTGCCTGTCAATGATGGGGGGGTGGGGAGGCTGGGGGACATGAGTGGGGGCCTGCTGGCAGGTGCCTGTCAATGATGGGGGGGTGGGGGGGCTGGGGGACATGAGGGGGTCCTGTTGGCAGGAGCCCCTCACTGCTGGGGGTGAGTGTGCTGGGGGACATGTGCGGGGCCTGCTGGCAGGTGCCTGTCAATGATGGGGGTGGGGGGGCTGGGGGACATGAGTGGGGGCCTGCTGTGCCTGTCAATGATGGGGGGGTGGGGGGCTGTGGGACATGAGTGGGGGCCTGCTGGCAGGTGCCTATCAATGATGGGGGTGGGGGGCTGGTGGACATGAGTGGGGGCCTGCTGTCAGGTACCCCTCACTGCTGGGGGGTGGGGGTGCAGGGGGACATGTGTGGGGGCCTGCTGGCAGGTGCCCCTCACTGCTGGGGGTTGGGTGTGCTGGGGGACATGTGTCGGGGCCTGCTGGCAGGTGCCTGTCAATGATGGGGGGTGGGGGGGCTGGGGGTCATGAGTGGGGGCCTGCTGGCAGGTGCCTGTCAATGATGGGGGGTGGGGGGGCTGGGGGACATGAGTGGGGGCCTGCTGACAGGTGCCCCTCACTGCTGGGGGGTGGGGGTGCAGGGGGACATGAGTGGGACATGAGTGGGGGCCTGCGGGCAGGTCACCCTCACTGCTGGGGGGTGGGGGTGCTGGGGGACATGAGTGGGGGCCTGCTGGCAGGTGCCCCTCACTGCTGGGGGGTGGGGGTGCTGGGAGACATGAGTTGGTGATCATATTGCAACGTGACATGTGGCTTGGCTGGGGGGCATGCCCATGGTGGATGGGCTGCCTGCAGGACATGACCTGGGGTGCAGGGTAGTCCCATGTGGTATGGGCTGCCTGCAGGGGCCGTGGAGGAGGTAGAGGGGAAACCTTGGAGGACCCACACTGCCAATTCACGTGTAGGAGTCCCCGCGCACCCCCAAATACGCGTTCCCCGCTCTGACAGCAAAATCGCGTGTGAAACTTCATGCGCAGCCCAGTAATACACGTACCCTGCACCAATCGCGTGTGAAACTTCCCGCGCACCCCTGAAATACACGTACCCAGGCCAATCGCGTGTGAAACTTCCCGCGCACCCCTGAAATACACATACCCAGCCCAATCGCGTGTAAAACTTCCCGCGCACCCCTGAAATACATGTACCCAGGCCAATCGCGTGTGAAACTTCTTGCGCACCCCTGAAATAAACATACCCAGGCCAATCGCGTGTGAAACTTGCCGTGCACCACTGAAATACACGTACCCAGGCCAATCGCATGTGAAACTTCCCGCGCACCCCTGAAATACATGTACCCAGGCCAATCGCGTGTGAAACTTCCTGCGCACCCCTGAAATACACGTACCCAGCCCAATCGCGTCTAAAACTTCCCGCGCACCCCTGAAATACACATACGCAGGCCAATTGCATGTGAAACTTCCCACGCACCCCTGAAATACACGTGCCCAGGCCAATAGCGTGTGAAACTTCCCGCGCACCCCTGAAATACACGTACCCAGGCCAATCGCATGTGAAACTTCCCGCACACCCCTGAAATACACGTACCGAGGCCAATCACGTGTGAAACTTCCCACGCACCCCTGAAATACACGTATCCAGGCCAATTGCGTGTGAAACTTCCCGCGCACCCCCGTAATACACATACCCCACTCGCACAGGCCCTTTCGCGTGTGAAAGTTCCTGCGAACCCCATAATACACGTACCCTGCTCCAATCGCGTGTGAAATATTCCGCGAACACCAGTTATACACGTACCCCACTCGCACAGGCCCTTTTGCGTGTGAAACTTTACGCGAAACCCAGTAATACCCGTTCCCCGCATGGCGTTTGCTGTTTGGCAGTCCTGTAAACTGGTCCAGGGTTAGCGCAGCCCTTTGCACTGGATTGGGGATTTGGATGGCTTTTCCTTGCGCAAGGGTGTTCTTGGGGCATAACTGGCGCTGCTGCAGGGTCACTGCACCACTCTGCGCCACGGCTGGTTTTGAAGGCTAAAATCCATGAATACTCTGTGCGCGGAAATCGATTATAGCACACAGGGCTGGCGCAGACATACGCACGTGCACACTGTGCGCCAGCCGCGTGCACCACTTTTGTGCGAAATTCTATGAATTACCCTGTTAGTGTACAAAATATACTGTGCACAAAGTCCAGCTTCCGAATTAGGCAATTTAAATACCACTCTTCTGCATGGCACACACAAATACTTACAAGAAGAAATGGACCGTATTCAGAAAAAGTATTTTGAAAGTGAAAGCCACGTAGAAAATGCAACAATTTTAGAGCATAGTAGCGACAATTCTGCACATAGCAACTTTCTATTACACACATATAGAAAAGAAATACTAAAATTTAAAAGGTCATCAGCTGAAGTACCAAACCATGTGTGTGTATTTTTCAGCAGAACGTTTTATAAAAGGAACACAAAAAATGTGTACATAGCATACAAAATAGAAAACAATGAAGACTCTAAATGGTTTGAATTAGCTTTGTATCTTTTAGCTGAAAGCAAATATGAAATAACTGAACGCCTAATATGTTGCAGTTACTGTACTGCAAAATTAGACAACAATCACACTCCTTCACATGCAATCACAAATAATTTAGAATTGTTTCCATTACCAAAAATCCTGCAACAGCTCAATTTGTATGAGAGCATAATAATTCAAACAGTTCACCCATTTCAAGCAATTATATGCCTTCATCCAAAAACAGCAAATTTACCTTCCTCTGAATTGGTGAAAGGAATTTGTGGCAAAGTAGTTTACTTGCCATTAGATCTAATGGAAAATGTGCACATTCTAGGAGTGTAACGTTCAATAGACCATTCTTTAATAGTCTTGGTAAATGGAGTACCAACAAAGGATACAAAAATGTGGAAAAAATTAGTTGACTTACACAAAGTAACACAAGCATTGCAATATCTAAAAGATAACAATGAATACGACAAGGAAATAAATATAGATGAAAGCTTAAGGCAAACAACTGAAATATGACAAGAGACATCAGAAACTGGGCAATTCGAACGTTTGGATCCAGCTACAGTATCCACTCTTTTGGACCATTACACAATTCACCCATTGCATTCCAATGAAAGCATAGATGATGCACTAGAAACTTACCAAATGCGACAAACCAAAGGGTCACCAATGAGTATTTGGGAAAAAAGTATAGAAGCACGAACTTTTCCACTGCTATTTCCAACTGGCAAAGGTGGGAGATACGATGACAGACCCGCTCAGTTTGGGGCATCAGAATACCGCTCATTGTGAATGTATTTGCAAGATCCCAGATTTAGGCAAAATGTGGAATACATATTCAACCTACTCTATGAAAGTGAATTAGCAACACTATGTTATGGAGTTGCACACATTCTTAAATATGGAATGCACTTTAAAAATATGTCAGCTACGCAGTTAATACAAAAAGTACAAGAAAAAGATGAGGTTTTACAGTCAAGTGTAACAAATTTGTTTGCAAACATGCGTGGTACAAAGGAATACTGGTTCAGACGGCACAGAGATGTGTGTTGCATGATCAGAAACCTTGGACCACCAACTTGGTTTGTTAGACTAAGTTGTGCAGAATATGCATGGGAAGATTTGCATGTGTTCCTACGCATAGCAAACAGCAGCAAAAACAACATAGATATATTAACACCTGTACAGCTTTGCTCTCTAGATCCAGTTAAAGTCTCAAGATATTTCCATCATTGTTTCATTGCAATGCTACACTTCATTTGCAATAAAACTGTTCCTCCCCTTGGAGAAGTGCAACACTTCTTTTGGAGAAAAGAATATCAAGCGAGAGGAGCACTACATATTCACATGCTGTTATGGATCAAAGGTGCTCCGAAATTTGGGCACGACAGTGATAGCACTGTTTTGCAGTTTATCCAAAAATATGTCACTTGTGAAATCCCTTCACAACAGACAAATAGTGAGCTGCATGGGCAGATTTTACAATTTCAAAAACACAAATGTGGCAAATATTGTCGTCGCAAATGCAAAACAAAGGTAAATACTACACCAAATGCCGCTTTGGTTTCCCTAGACCAGTTACAGAAACAGGTGAAGTAAACAACTTCATGTTTTCAGTTTGACATAGTGTTAAAGGTAATCACGTAAAAACACGTATTACATAAAAAGAAGGGAAGAATCAAAATATATCAATAATTACAATGCAATCATTGCCCTTTTATGGAATGTAAACATAGATGGGCAGTACATTGCGGACAATTCAACTGCTGTTGCATGATATGGTACAGCCTACTTAAAAAAAGCAAAACAGAGCTTCAAGACCTCTGGGATGACCTAGCATCAGACAAAACATTATCCCAGAAATTGTACAGCCTAGGCATAAAAATGCTCTCTCATAGAGAATGTGGGGCCTATGAAGCAGCTGATCATTTAACCGGCACTGCTTTGTATGGAAAATCAGACAACATAGTATGGCTCAGTCTTGGTCCTGCAAAATCTAGACAAAAGAGTGCTAAAATCATATGAGGACATAGAAACAATTGCCAGAAATGATCCCCACAGCCAAGACATTCTAAAAAACAATTTATTGGACACATACTATCCGAACAGGAGTACCACTCTGGAAAGCATGTGTCTATAGCACATAGCTCAAAACTTTGCATACAAAAATAATGTAAAACCCGATGAAAGCAAACATTGATATAGAGTGACCGATTGTTAAGGGAGGTTAGTGAAACTTAACAAACGAAGCTTAATTAATCATGTGAAATTGTCATTAAGAACTCCTCAACAGAAAGAACTATATTACATGTCTCTGTTACAACTTTTCAAACCATGGAGAAAAGAGGAAGACATACTAGATAGATATGAGTGCTATGAAGATGCTTTCAAAGCAAATGAAAGTGCTATCACCGATGGTAACTTTGCCCAGTACAAAACAATGTTACACAATGAGCAGCAATAGGAAGAAGAAATTCAGGCCCAACTAGATAAAGACTCTTCCGACAGTAGTCAACCTTCTGTAACAGGACGTCAAGAACCATTAGGACAACCACTAATTGCAAATGAGGCTGAAGTTGCTATGGGAGAAGTAGAAAACACCATTTATCAGTATCAAGAAGATACAGAGGACTTAACTGTACAACAAGGAAAACTTAACAACGATCAGCGCACCATTTTTGAAGAGGTAACAAAACAAATTGTGCATGGCGTACAACACGAAAATAAAGAATGTACCTGCCAAAATTAAAAACCTATATTGCTGTACGTCAGTGGTGAAGCTGGATCAGGGAAAACATTCTTAATCAAAATTATCAGCAAGTTCCTTCAACAATTGACAAACAACAAACTGTCAGCTGTTGTAACAGCCCCCACAGGTTTAGCTGCCTACAACATAGGCATTGTGACTTTACACCGATTACTACTGCTTCTAGTGGAGCATCAAAAAAATTAGACTACTACAAACTTTCTGCAGAAGCTGCAATGGAATTACGTAGAGTATTGAAACAAATGAAAATGCTACTAATATTAAGTGAGCATGGTATCCAATCTAATGTTGGCTTTGATTCATCTCAGATTGCAAGAAGTACTTAAAAGTAATAACGAAAAACTCTTTGCAGGGAAACGCATTATAATTTTCGGGGATCTTCTACAATTGACACCAGTAAAAGGTGAACCGATTTTTAAAACCTTAGACCACAAACTCTGCCGGAAAACTGTTGGTAGCATAGGTAATGTTAACCTTTGGCAAGATTTCCAATACAGAGAATTAACTGAGAACATGCAGCAATCTGCAGATCTCACTTATGCCAACATTTTTAAAAGTATTAGAGTTGATGTATTATCGCAAGAAGCACAAGCTGTATTGAAAAAGCGGCATATACATGCACTTTATGGCGATAATGCATGTGCAACTGATGTTATAGAACAAATAGCGCACAAAAAAGTCAATTGTATGGCCTTAATGCCAACTCTTGCAAGCTGTTTCAAATTCAATGAAAAAATGTTAAAGAAAGAAATGCAAGCAATAATAGAAATTAGCTCCACAGACAAACTAGACGTACATGGTTTGACAGTACCCATGTGTGAGCAAGCCACAACAAGACTAAATAGTTTAGAAAATTCAATCTCCAACACAGCTGGGTTGGAAAAAGTATTGAAATTATCATAAAATTGTAGAGTAATGCTTAAACGTAACCTTGACGTAGAGCAAGGGCTAGTTAATGGAGCACTGGGCACAGTTGTTGGCTTTCAATCATAGCAGCATTTAGTTTGTCAATATTCACTTTGATACAGTTTCAGAAGTAAAAAGGATAGGGTGCTCAATGGCTCGATTCCTTCTCTTCAAAGACATGTATGTATGTATGTAGAGAGCTATTTTCTCTAACTCTTGCATATGCAGTTACCTTTCATACATCTCAAGGTCTTACCCTAGAGAAAGCAATGATAGATATAGGAAAGACAGTGTTTAAGGAAGGCATGAGCTACGTAGCATTAGCACGCTTACGTACACTTGACGGTATAATGCTAATAAAATTTGATTCAAGTAAAGTCAAAGCTGATATTCCTTGCATTCTAGAATACTAGAATACAATAGATTGCGTTCACTGTAAACCCGTCATCTGAAACAATACCCTGTTCCAGATAAAGTGAAACGTGGTAAAAGAAAAGTATATAAAACACAAATGCAACAAAATGTAACAAGAAATTCCACAAAAAAAAGAAAAGAAGCTAAAGTTTAATCAATTGCCGCAAACATAGAAGAACCTATTAGCGAATGTAAACCAGGCACATCGGCAAAGAAGAAACAGAAAAAATGAAAAATGCACTCAGATACAGAACTTGCTGGCCCATTCTAATTTACAAATGAAAGTGTGGTAAGTTGCTATGCAAATGTAGCAATGAATATTCTATTTCAATTGCCACCAATTGTTAACAATATTTACCTGCACAGCACAGACCAATTGTGTTTGCAAAGGTTAGTTCTGCATAGAAACACAACAAGCAATCCTGACAACACATACAGTGTTTTTGGAGTAAGGCAACAATTGGACGACTGTGCTGGAATAGTGAGATTCACTATGAACTCACAAGAAGATCCACAAGAATTTCTAATCTACATACTATTAGTATTGGAAAACAAAACCATACCTGTAAATGACATCTTCCAAATTTCGTACATGTGGAAACATACATGCACTCTCTGTAACAAAGTGATACAGGAAGAAATTCCAAATGAGCGATTTGTGTATATTACCATACCAAATTGTGAGAGCATTCCATTTCAGCAACTCGTACAAAATGCAAACCATGGCAGATTATGTAGTATTTGCAATTCAGACTATCACTCTACCTTACTGATACAATCACATAGTGCCTACATAATAGTTATACTTCTATGTTATAATGCAGATGGCACCAAAAACAACTGCAAACTAACTGGATTTATACACGGTCAAGTGTCACTTGGAAAGAAAACCTTTACAACAGTAGGAATAATCTACCATGCAGGAGCTACAACCAATGCAGGTCACAACACTGCATACATTAAAAAGAGTTATGGATGGTTTGAATGTAATGATGCCACCATTACTCTAAAGCAGAGGTTGCCAGCTAACCTAACAAATGCGTATTTATTGTTTTTGAAGCCTAAATTTACATGATAAAGTGTACTTCAAAATTGTCAACAAAGTATGTGAAAGACTACAAACAGTTAGAATACACCCACAGGTATCTCACTACCCAACAGGATGGAAAAATGACACAAATAAATGATTATCACAGATCGTTGCAAACAAATGCACAGGCAGAATATGCCTAAACTTGTGTAATTGTTGTTAAAAATCGGCAGAAATGTAACAAAGAAAACATTAATGGGAAAGATAAAGGAAACAGGATATGTCAACGACACAAATGAATGAATATCACAAATCTGTAGGAGCAAATGTACAGTTAGAATACGCCTACAGGTATCTAACTACCTAACAGTATGGAAGAATGACACAAATAAATGATAATCACAGATCGTTGGAAACAAATGCACAGGTAGAATATGCCTATAGGTATTTAAGTGTTGGCTAAAATCGGCAGGAAAGCAACAAAGAAAACATTAATGGAAAAGATGAAGGAAACAGGATGTAACAACGACACAAATGAATGAGTATCAACAATTTGTAAGAACACATGCTCAGTTAGAATACGCCTACAGGTATCTAACTGTTAATAAAAATGGGCAGGAAGGCAACAAACATAACATTGATTAGAAAAATGAAGAAAACACTGACAGGAAAAAATGACGTACTTAGTTGCATAACAAATGAAGGTTTTTTTTTAATTCGACAAGGATTTTTTTCCCCAGACCCAAAGATTAGAAAAGCAAACACATAAACTGAGTGCAATGCACAGTACACTGGTTTGTAAACTAAATATGAGGGTCTAAAAAAAAAAAGTTAACTGTATATTATGCAATGTGTCAAATGTGGAAAACCTGCAACCATTAACACACCTTTTTCTTTCATCACAGAAATGGAAAAACTGATTCTTCTGCCAAGTATGATAACCAATTTAAAAAAAAAATTATGGATTCTGAACAAAGTAAGGAGTAAGTATATTGGCAGGCATTTTCTACACATGGGAATCAACTTGTCTAATCTATCGTAGTAATATGCTGCAGTACCTGTAGGCTGGCCTTTCGTCTGCAGTAAGTAACCTACCACCTATGCCTTACAACCAAGTTTCAAGGAGTACAGTTCCTATTCACAACCATTGTTGCATATGTAAAACATGGTCCTTGTAAATTAGCTGCTTATAAATGTACTTTGTGGACCATCGTCTGCAGCCATGAAGTGAAGAAAATAGGGCATGAACACAACGACCACAATCCACAATCTGTACAACGAGGCCACAGAACATACATCATAAAGTAGGTATAAGTGAATTATTGGGTGCATGGCCTTTGGCCCTGCACCCAAGAGTGCAGTATCTCCCCACAACTAAGGCCTTCGGCCATGCACCCAACACTACACGCACTCCCCACAATTTGCCAATGAGAACGCAACACAAGGGCTGTATGCATGGGTGCCACACGCGGCAGTGGTTGTGGCCAGGGCCTAGAGTCTTGGAAGTAAGGCCTTGCATCCAAGAATCTAGGCCCTGGCCACAACCACCGTAGCATGTGCCAACCATCGGAGCGTACTAATGAATATAATAATAGCCATTGGAAACAGTAATGTATTCACAGCATGTACGCAAATTCAATGTTCCCTAACACCAACACCACACGTGCCCTTACAAATGTAACAATTCCCCCATGCAGTGCACGGGCTCAAATACTGCCCTTATTGGACCCCTCCTTTTCTGGTCGTTCAAGGGGGCCATAGAACATACGTCATTAAGTAGGTATAAGAGTACTGTGCGTACAAGATGTCCATACACATTACATCATGACGACTGACCCCCAGAACAAGTGCATTATTTACCCATATGTTAAGACTGTAGCCCCTGGCCACTACCATCGTAGCATGTGCCACCCATGGCGGCGTGCTAATGAATATAAAAATAGCCATTGGGAGAAATAATACATTCACGCCATGTGGTCAATTTCAATGTTGCCTACCTATACCCGTGTGCTTTCACAAGTTAAAAATGTTCCTGTCCGCTACATGGACTGAAGTGTTACAAATTTCCTACCCACTACATTGACTGAAGTGCTATCGTTATTACCCCCCACATTTACTGTGCGTAAAAGGTGTCCATAGAAATTACATCATGACAGCCGAAGTACAAATGCATAGATCACCCATTTCTTACTGTCTGAACCTTTCCCAATGCTCTGTGACACAGCAAAATAGGTTAATGAAAAAAGCATGTGTATGCTGGTTGTTGCTCCGCTTTCCGCGGATCCAAGATGTTGGGCGTATCCAAACCATCTAACGCAGAACACGTCTCGCAGCAGCCAATGGGCAGAGACGTTGCGTGTACACGGTCAGGGCGGCAGCCCCTTAGCCAATCGGTTTCTTGTTCATCGACCGAACAGGGAAGTGTGACCGCGGAGTGAACATAGATATCACTAATTATTTCAGACCTACTTTTTTAAAATTACAAATAAATGTACTGCACATATGGTGACAAAATTGACAAAAGCACGCTTTCTGGACCAAGCCCCTGTACCTGCCGCAGATTTCCTCAAAATCTGTCCAGCAGTTTGACCTGTAGCCGTGCACAAAGTTTTTCCCCCATTCAGTCTATGGGAAAAAAAAAGACATTTTGGGACCCCCCCTATAACTCCGCTCCCCCTGGACAAATTCTCACCAAACATTAGAAAAACATTCAGAGTGGCCCATATACTTTTTTTTGCAAGGTTTGGTGAGGATTCGTCCAGGGGGAGCAGAGTTATAAGCCGCCCAAAAAGTGCTCTTCCTATGGATACAGCAACTTAACCATAACTACATGGCCGCTACCATGGCCATGTAATATATATATATATATGTGTATATATATATATATATACACACATACATATACATATATATATATATATATATATATATATATATATATATATATATATATATATATATATACACATACATATACATATATATATATATATCTATATATGTGAAAGAGTTGAAGAAAACATGTTTTTAAATATAGGCATACCTGTACTATGTTTTGTTAGGTGCAGATCTTGTTGAATCTGGAAATAGAAATCTTGGACAGATGCACAGTAGTTTTTAAAGCAGATGCCTTTTATTAACAGGAGATATGTTCTCTGAGAGTTCAAGTGTACATCTGAAGTGTTGAGTGAGATGACAGGGTTAGGTGTAGAGGTTTTGGATGTGATTGGTGGTTGGATATGTGCCTCTTTGAAAGCAGCCAATGAGGGAGTGTTGAGAACATGAAAGTTGAAAGGGTAGAAGGGTTGCCCCTGTGCTATGGGGTCCACGGACATCGCAGTAGTCCACAGACCACACGCTCTACATCTGGGTTTTTTGTGGATGCCTGTCATGGAAAGGGGACTGTGGGGATTAGCCAATCAGGTTGGCTGGGTGTGGTATACAAGAAGAGAGGGTAGCAGGAGTTTTGTTTGCATTAGTTGCAACAACAATGACAATGGCTATGGCTATTTAGTTGAGAAGGCAGACTGTGTGGTTTCTGGGGGACTCTTCAATTCAGTCATTGAAGGTGCATGCTGAAAATCATGGCATCCTTAGAAATATTATATTGGCAGAAGTGGACGTTTTGTGGCATGCAATGTGTGGCTTCAACTGGGCAAGCTTGTTTTCATTCTGTGAGAGTATGGCTCACTTTAAATATCCAGGCATTGTGATTGTACATTGTGGTGGGGACAGTTTGGGGTTTGTGACTCCAGTGACTTTGCAGGTTGCCCTCAGGAATTCCTTAAAAGCCTAACTCAACTGTTTCCTGCTGCAAAGATTATTTTTTTCTGAAATAAATCAGAGGCAAATATGGACATGTCCAACAAACCTTTTCAGTCCACAAATTGAAGAATAAAGGCAGCTTGTCAATAAAGCTGTTTCTGCATTTGTATATGCTGCAGGAATATCATCTTTTGAGAATGACAAAATAAGTTATGATGGTGTGAATTCTTTTTGTCAAGATGGAGTTCACTTCACAGATGTCGGAAATGCAATTTTCCTTTAAAATATTACGAATGCATTGAAAAAGTTCCCGTAAGAAAATTGTAGAGTGTACAGTGCTACTATACATAAAAGCAAAACAAGGAAAGCAATGGTGTTTGTTAACAACCCCCCCCAAGGGTCTTTTCAAAGCCACCACTACAGATTAAGTAACTTAAATTGTGTTTAATTCCCCCTGCCCCAAGCCCTTTGAGTGGCTGCGATGTTCACAGACACCACGGGAGTCCGTGGACGACACGTGCCACATCTGGGTCTTTAAAGGTCACCTGTCAAGGAAAGGGGACTGCAGAGACTGCAAACAGTTGTGGGTGTCCGTGGACATCGGAAGATCAGCCAATCAGGTTTCCTGGGTATGGTGTACAGGAAGAGAGGGCAGTAGGAGTTTGTTAGTAGGAGTTGTTAGAGGTCTGAAAATGGCCATGGCAATGTCTTTCAGCAGGCAGAGTGTTTGGATTTTGGGGGACTTGTGGGTTCATTGGCTGAAGGTGTATGCTGAGAATTGTGGAATAGCCAGACATAGTGAGAGCCATGAAGTGGGTGGGCTTGCTCCCATATTGTGCAAATATGGTTGAATTGAAACATCCATACATTATTGTTCATTTTGGAGGGAACAGTTTGGGGAACGTGACTGGAATTTCATTGCAGTTTTCAATGAAGGAGACATTGGGAAAGTTGAAGGAAATGTCCCCTAATTCCCAAATAATTTTTTCACGCAATGCCCAGAGACAGCTATGGATGTGTTCCAGTTCATTTGGTCTGCAAATGGAAAAAATGAGGCGCAGCATCAATAAAGCTGTGTGTGCTTTTGTTCGCGATGTGGGCATGAGATCATTTCATAATGAGAACATTACATTTGATAGGGCCAAAATATTTCAGTGAGATCGAGTCCATATAACAGATTTGGAAAACTTGCAAAATGCTTTGAAGCAGTTTTTGTGAAAGTGAGAAGAAATAATTAAATTCTGTGAAATGTTTTCTTAGTTCAGTTTGTAAAACCAAAAATAAAAAAAATAATATAAAAGACAAAAACACAAAAAAAGGTTATTTTAAGAGCCACCCTTTTTGAACACCATACAATTAAAATGATTTCAATTGTCCTTCCCTGCACCTGGATTTTTTTAACAGTTTGTTTAGTGAATGTTATGGGTTTTTGTTAGTGCAAAATGTGGACTAACCGCAGACTGTGCAGGCTGTACAGGAGCCTGTGACTTTTTTTCTCACTTCTAATTTTTTACTGGGAAAGGGAGCTCCTAAAGCAACCTTTTTTGTGTTTTTTGTATTTTATATTTTTGTGTGGCTTTTTATTCGGGAGAGGGTAGGTAGCGAAGGGAATGGAGGGAAGGGGCACTAACCACAGGGACGAAGGGCCAGATTGAGAGAGGAAGAAGTTGGACAGGTCTTAATCATGTAAGTGGCAGTGTTTCTCATGATCCTTGACCGTAGCCTCGAAAGTACTCTGAAACTGAACCCCCTACAGATCGGTGCTTCACAGTACATACATAGCACTGTGACCCTCAAAAGGTAAAGGTCAACACCATTCTGTATGGCTAATGAAGCTGCCACTGGGAACCTCGGCCCAAAGGAGTATCCTTTGTGGTGACAGGAGCAGATGAAGATGAAGAGGTGGAGGAAGTCAACCTGCTCTTACCTGAGACAGATATTACCATTCTCAGAGCAGTTGGCTGGGTTGATTTGGTGTGGTGCCTCATAGAAGTAGTTCTATAGGAGTACAAGCCAGGTTTACTGCAACTGAGTACAACTTTGCTCTCAAACCTTGCTTGCACAATCTTTCGAACATTTCCAACAGTCATGAAAAATTGCCACATCTAGGACTCATGACTGCGCCTTTTCCCCTCTCCAGGCCCTCCAGATGATGATGGTGGTGGTGGCTGGGAAGAAGCAATGGCCATAAGAGATCTCATGGTCTCAAAGAACAAGTTCTGCAAAATAAATGTGCCTAGCAGTGAAGCCGGTGCTCTCTCTTGGATAGAGGAAAAGTAAGGGTTGGTCCCTTCTGAGGAACCGTCCACAGACATTCGTAATGTCCGCGGACTACTGAGTCAAAGAAAAGGCCTTGAAAAGTTGTAAAACGTTGGTAGATCAACATAGACTGGGTCTGGGAGCTGTGCACGTGTAAAGGTTGTGCTTCAAACACCCTAGATTGGCTGGAAAAGCACTGTTACACTGTCCATGACCACAGACACTATTCCCGGACACCCCCATCATGTCGCACGGGTGCAGTCACATGATGACATACCCAGCCATCCACTGGTTTGACGGCTGTCCGTGGACACCCATCGGGTGGGAATTGCAGGGCGCATGCACTGTGTCTTCGTAGAACAGGTGTGGTATTCGTGGACTAATTAAAAGTGTATCACATGAAAACCAACATGTTCGGATATCGCGCCTGTCCAGGGCACCTCCATTTTGAGTGCAGACATCCCGGACAGTCGTAGTGTCCGTGGACTCATAATGGGAGTTTTAAATAAAATAGGAAATATCACACAACAATAAACAAACCATTTATAGTTCAAAGGGATGGGGTATCGAAATGGGAAACATAAATGGGAGAATTAGGCATTTGTGTACAATAATTATGAGAAGAGGAAGGGAGTGAGGCTTCATCAAAGGGTCTTTGATTAAAATGTTCAGAATTTAATGGGGATTAATGCTGGGCACAAGGGGGACAGGTGCAGGAAGGACAGCGATAGGGAACATTTTTAATTACAAGAATGTTTACATATTGTAAAAGTTCCTTAAAATCATTAATCAGTTTATCAATTTTTTAGACAAGTTCATGATTTGATTATTTGCAGTTTGGGATAGGACTTCTGTTTGTGATTCTTGGGATTGTGTGTAATTAAACTGGGATGTGGATTCTTCATGAAAACTATGTACTGTAAGAAAAATACAAAATATTATTTTAGTAAGGTGTGTAAAAAATACAATATTTGTTTACATTAACATATGTATTGTATACCATCGGAGATGTTATCGTCACTCATTTCTTCTTTTGGGAAGTTGATCATGAGCCCAACACCACCATATATTGTTGAGGGATAAGGGTAGAAAGAGAAAGAGGCAAATTAGGTGTGAAGGGCTCAGATGGTGGCGGTAGCATGGGCAGGGATCCATTGTTCGATGATAGGCATCACCATGAGGTTTGCATGATGGAAATTGAAATAATCTGACAAAAGGAGTTTTTTGCAGCAGGATCAGGAATTTCAGAGACCCATGGTAAGGACAATAAGGAGAAGCAGAGCAAGGGAGGCTGTTGTTGAAGTACATAATGCAAATTGGGTATGATCGATGAGGTTGGAGTGGATGGGTTGGGACAGAGGAGTGACATTTGGGAGGAGAGTGAAGAATGGGGATGGGCAGACTGTGGAAGACAATAAGGGGGAGTGGAGGCCATGGTAGTTATAGAGGATGAGGATCAGGAGTGGCAGAATCATGATATGCAAAAATGATGGAGAAGGTGAAAGGGGCAACAGAGTAGTAGGGAGAGCAGAGTGTTCAGTGATTTGTACACCCCTTGCCTTAGGTGACAAAAGAGTGCAAGTTAAAAGAAAAAAGAAGCTTTGGTGACCAAACCATGCAATTTACATGATTCAAGGTACACAGATTTATGGAAAGTCACTAACATGGTTGTTCTGCATGGATGGGTCAACAGATGGAGGGAGGGAATTGGGCATAACGTGTAGCCCTATGACATTCCAGGCCATAAAAGGCCCAAACAAAATCTCAAATTTTCTGTGTAACCATGTGCACTGGATACCAGGTGGTGGGGGCTTCTCCACAGGTATTTAATAGATGACAAATGACATGGAAGGGTCAATCAGGGTGGCAACAAATTCCAAAATGGCCTCTAAACGGGACAAAGTTAAGACACAATGGTAGTACTTCAGATGAACTCCATCTCCGCCTGGGAATGAGCAGCAGTTGTTACTGCGGACTAGATGCTCACTGCTTCAAAGGGGGGACATTCTGGTAAAAATTGATTTAAGCTTGTAATCATATTATCTGGAAGGGCTAAATGCCCACCCAATGGGATAAAGACCAGGCCCAAAGGTGGCCCAATTTCAGACATATTCTACAGATGGACTCCAACTTCACCAGGAAGTGAGCTGGGATTTTGTGTGCTGACCCCAGGCTTCTGACTGCTGGCTATATAGAGGAGCACAATGCTTTACAGAGAAATGGTGCTAAACACAGATTTCCGGGTTTGCAATCACATAGGCTGGATCAACCAATCAGGGATACGAATAATGTAATGAATAACACAACAGTACTGCAGGGTAACAGATGGACTTTGCCTAAGAGACATGTTGTTCCATCTCCCAAAACTACTCTAGAATATCTTGATAACATCTTAACAGTTAATGTGCTGGATATGATCAGAACATTCCAAAATGTCCATCAAATCCAACCTTGACAGTAACTCTTTAATAAAGCGATAGATGCCGCACCAGCAGGAACTATTGCGTGGTAGGTGACTGCTGCCAAAGTTAATGGTCCTGAGCAGAAGGTGAGGCCACTAAGAAGGGAAATACTCACTGAGCACACAATATATCACAATGATAAGCACATTAGCATTATTAGAGCTGATTGAGTTAGGAAAAGGGCAGCCTCATCTGCCTTCCTGTGGCACAGTGCCAAGCATGCATACATCAGAAATGGAGGCTTTGAATGCACACTTTGCAGGTGATTAGTGTTTCCATTCCAAGTTTGCATTTAGATTTCTCAGTAAATTCCTCCCTAGTATGTTTATGGGGTATCCTTTGAGTACAGCAGGGATGCTATAATATCCTGTGTCCCTACTGTTAAACATAAATCTTTCATTAATTCAACTGTGACAATTGCTCCAGAAAAGCCTTGCATGTCTATTACTTTATTTGACAGCGGGAATCCACATTCTCTTATGAAGGACTTGGTAGCCTCTGTATCTATCCAGAAAGAGAACTTTCTCAGTCCTATTTTCCCTGCTACTTGGGTTCCTCTATGAAGCCATCATTTACTGCTAAGACTGGACACACAAAAACTCTCTCTAGGCTCTAATGTTGTGGCGGGATGTTTGGCGGAAATGCAAGGGACTCCCTCCTACAACACTGACCCCGGTTTAGGGGCATACCACATTCTGACCTTGTAAAACTGCACTTCCTGATGCCTGTGCTGGTGCTGATATTGTGCTTGGAAGTCAAATTTCCGACTGCAACTCCTCAGAGGTATTCTGCCTTTCCTCTCCTTCCCCCAGAAGCTCATGGTATCTCAAGATCTGGTTCTCTCTAGCTTGGACTATGTAACAGTCTCTATCTTAATCTACCTGCCTGTACTCTCCGCCCTCTGCAACTAATCCAGAACAGGACTGCAAGACTTGTCCTTGGCCTCAAGCCCTGGGATCGTATCTCTCTAGCTCTGAAATCTCTCCACTGGCTCCCAGTGGATGCAAGAATTAAATTCAAAACCCTCTGCATTGTCCACAAGGCTTTCTGGGGCTTGGGTCCAAAATACCTTCAGCTATCCCCCTGCAAATACCTCCCCTCCCGAGCTCTTCGCTCCTCTACCTCCAACTCACTCAGGGTCAGTCGTTTTTCTAAGAAACGAGCTGGGGGTAGATCTCTGTCTTCGGATGGGGCCTCCCTCTGGAACAACCTTCCTGCCACTCTAAAACTTGAGGAGAACCAGCTCCGTTTCCGGAAGCACCTCAAGACCATCCTCTTCTCTTCTGCTTTCGCTCCCCCTCTCCCCTTCTGATCTGTTCTCTCTTGGCACCGTGCACCTGGCCACCCTCTGTCTTTTGGGCCCAGGTACCTTCTCATCCTGCCACCCACCCGCACTGCCTCTGGGCCACCCCTTGCACTGGGGTCTGTATCTGTACCCATACAGCCCCCCCTTTTTCTTCCTGCACTTATCAGTCCTACCATGTCTGCTGCCTTAAACCTAGCACTTGCAAATTGCTGGCTGCATTACCACTGTTTGTTGCCTTTATTATTTATTTATTATTATTTATCTGTTTCTCCTCTGCTTCGCACTTTCCACCTCTCCCCCCTTCCATGCACTTTTCCCCTCCCCCCTCTCCCATGCACTTGCACGTTCTCAATGTCACTGGGCCTAGTAAGATCGCTGTTTTGTTCTCCCCTGTTCCCCTCCCTTGTCTTGTCGCGCTCTGAAACACTTGTGTACGAGCACAATAGAAATAAAATATCAATCAATCAATCAATCAATCAATCAAGTGCTATCCCACCCTCAACCTGCCCCACTGCTGAGAAGGCTGTCCCTGCTGTAGTTGTGCTTGATGGGTTTAAGCTGCAGGCAGCTGCTGCTGCTGTGGCTGCTCTACAAAGGACCCTGGCTGTTGCGCCATTTGAAATGCCTGTGCTTGAACTTGTTGCCCAAAGGGACATGTGCGTGCAAATTGCCCAATGTTCCTGAGTATAAAACACAGTCCAAAGAACCTGTATCCTACCCGCTGTACCCTCCTCCTCCCCCTTCCTGTGGGTATCCTCTCCCCAGAGGGGAGAACGCCCCCCTTGTGAATAATTCCACTGCTGCTGCCCTCCTCATTGTGGAACGTAAGGTGGTGGCACAAATCCCCTGGGTTGGTGCATGTTCTCTACGGGAAAACATCCCTGTTGGGCGGGCGTCACTGCAGCCGTATCGAGTACGAATATTGCCACTTCCATTGTGTATTGTGCACGGTTTTCTGCACAAGCATGTTTTCTGCCTTTGTGGCATTTTCTACCACCTGTCTCTCACTTTCTTGCTTTCTCTTACAATAGTGTACTATTGTTGCCTGTATTTCTGGCCATACCTTCAAGTCTATGCCTAAAATTTTGTCTAAAGAGCCCTGGGCATCTGATGGCAATCCTTTGGCCAATATATGGCAAAGTAAAAGTATGCATTCGTCCCATGGTTTTTGCATTTCCAACATCCAGAGTTTCTGGACCTGTTTGATATATTCTGCTGTATCTTCATCGGGTTTCATCTTATGGGCCATGACTGCCCCTAAGTCTGAGCTGTCCGGTTACATGCTTCTCAAAACCTTCCATACCTGAGCTTGACAGTTATTAAACGGTGCTACATTGTGTGAGTTGGTGCTTAATTTTACCCGCTTTTACCCGCTTATATCCCGCTTGCTCCCATATCTTATCCCCTCGTTCCCCTATTATTGCTGCTAATAAGCTTTTTATTATTTCCCCTATTGCTAACGTCACCCCTGCGGTTTCTTTCTCGACCACATATATCCATTTGCTGGCCCCTACGACAAGGGAGCGCAAACTACAAATTATTTTATCTCGGTCCATTAACTACCATGGTATTAATGTGTGTCCCCTCTCCCCTTCTGTAGTGAAGGTATCTGTGTCGCCCAGGGTCCCGTCTCCACTCCCACCTTCATCGCCTGTGCCAGTCCTATTTACACTTTCTCCTTCCCGCTTCCAAAAATGCTTGACCAATCCCTTCTTGGCTCGTCACATTCTCCCCCTTCTTTGTTTTTGTCCCCTTCCCCTTTCCCTATTGGGTGTCCACTGTTCATCCTCTCCTTCCCTTATGTCTTCTTCCACCACTTTCTTTTCTGACTCGATACTATGCTCGTCCGCTATTTCTGTCTCCTCCTATCCCCTGTATATAACACAGGTCCTACCTCTAACTTTTATTTTTACAAGGGAAATGCAATTCTGATATGAGGAAAACATGTTAACCACCAACTACCTCCTGCTCCTTAGTTTAGGTATTCCGACAAATAAAATTCGTAGGAAACTAAGGAGCAGGAGGTAGTTGGTGGTTCACATTTTTTCCTCCTATCCCTGGCTTGTTCCTCATTGTCCAGCTTAAATCGTATCCTGCCTGAAGTCCACCCCTATCCATCCTCCCTATTCCAATTCTCTCTAGCCTTTCTTCACACCTCTCTTCGAGGACGCTCTCTGGTTCCTTAAACAGAGCGTGAACCCGTTGTTGTGTGTTCTTTTTTATGTCCGCTAGATACTTCCTTTCCCCCTCTCGTGTAAATCATCCCATTGCATTTCTCTATGTTTCTTTTTCCCTTTTCCTCCCCTCTCTCTGTCTGGAACCCACTGTGGGTTTGTATACCATGCTGCATGTCTTAACTCTGGGTATGCGCCGTAGGGTGGAGTTGGGGCACTAGGTTGGTCCTTTTCCTCCTCTCTTTTGATGTCTGGTTTTGTGGGCTCAACCCTGTTTTCTTGATACAATTTCCAGAGCCCCAATATATTCTGTCTGCTCTTTAACTTGGAGTCTTTATACTTTGTTAGTAAATATGAGAACATGTTTTCTATTATTTTACTATCAACTGAACCATGCATAGAAACACTGACCTTTCTGATCTTTTATGCCCTAATGATCACTTTCACCCTTTCTCTTCTCTTCCCCTCTTTTGTATTTTCTCTCCCCTCCCCCTTTTTAATTGCTTTCCACACCCGCACAACGGCACTCACCCGTCTGCCCCTTATACCCCATTTGTGCTCTGGCCTTCTCCACAGGCCCACCCGCACACTCCTGTCATGCACACTGGCCCTCTCCACAGGACCGTCCACCAACTGTGTGTTAGTACTTCACCAGCCCTCTACACAGGCTCACTTTGCCCTATATTAGTGTCGGTAGGCACCAAGCTATGCCATTTCCCTCCATTGATGCCCAAGCACAATATTATATACCAGGTACCGTCCAGCATTGACCCTTCCACCTCGGTCTAGGCCACAAGACTAACAAACACTACTTCCTAACATGTGCTCTTCCCTCACTGCTCTTCAATACACTACTTCAACAAATAAAACAAAAAAGAACAACCTTCTCCCCAACTGATGCAAATATACAATTGCTGATGCTACACGCAACTCCTGTCTAACTGGGTCCATCTCCTGCTACTCACCTCCCTGCCCTAAGGCAGGTTTGCCCACATACACACATCCACCCTGTATGGAGTGGAGTATAGTAAAATCTACAACTACTACAGCTGATCGACCTCCCACCGTGGGCATGCAAACACGATACAACACATTCTTATATGGGTACACACATGCTTCCTGGAGATCCACGAGTTCTCTCTGCACCGAGCCTTCCATACTGATTCGCTCCTCCTCCTCAACATTGGCGGTGCCTGGGACCAGGCAGACCTTCATGAACTCAGCGTCTGCATGGACTCCTTGGTGTAGTGTGTGGAAGAGGTCTGCGTTAGCTGGACCTGCACCACCCGGGAGGGCGGCCGGAAAACCCCTAGTTAGCCGAGGCAACTGAGGATCTTGTTTGGGGCCTCCAAAAATGTATTAGGGGTCCTCTAAGAGCATGCAATCGATAATTTACCAGCAGTAATCCAAAAAGGACCGTACACCAAGCAAGAAGAAAACCTGTTTGCTACAGCTGGGCAAGCACAAATGTAACAGCACAGTGGAACAGAACTGATTGATGACAGCTAAAAAAACTGCCCACTGCGGTCATAAATGACGGGAACAAACATACTTGTCCTCTCCTGGCCTGTTGTTGTTAGAAACTACATAATCGTGATGACCTCCAGATCTTTATTTACCTGCCATTGGTCAGCACACATAGGAAAAACACGAGACACCCTGAGCTGGTGGGAAGGGAGACATTCACACAGCATCTGACCAATGAGGGGCCTTGTAGACATCAGCGAGGACACAGTATACTTGTTCTTCAGGGACACCAAAACTCACCTTCTGATTGGCTCCTCCTTGATCACCCCTTAATTCTTCACACTTCTTTGCAGGCCCACCTACCAATGGGCAATTTGAAACCGCTGATGAATGTGTCTCTCTGGACATAGTCTGGTGAATTTTGAATTCCCCTGGTCACTCCGAGCAGCTGTGAAACCGTCTCGCTGGCCTTGTGGGTATTGCCAGGTTATGTTCCCAGTGACTCCTGTCTCCTGAACCATACCCATGTTTTCCACTCACCTGTGGGTTTCACCTGAATCGAGCAGTGCAACATTACCCTGTTTGTTTGTGTTACCTTATTTATTGTGTGCCCACTCTATGTCCCCCCTTGAGCCCTTTCACCCCTGCTTCTTGGGCTGTGTATGCACTATAGACACCTGTATTACAGCTGTCAATGATACCTTGTCTCGCCCCTGGGGGAGCCTCCTCCTGTACCTGCTATTTCCACAACTGATAAATGTGCACCCCTGGACGGCGCTGTATCAGCACCTTTACTGCATTACACTCATACCAGACAGCTAATAGATGGCCCAGTCATCAAACTGAGAGTACTATGACATTTGCATGAGGTGAATGAGGTAAGGCGTTTCCCGACTGTGTACTCACTTCAACACTTCTCTCATTATGCCTTTGTGCACACCCGATGTAGCCCCCCACACTGTGAGGAGAGGTTTTTTTTCCTAATCAAGGATCTGATTTGTGTGGTGTTCTGACAATACATGGTCACACATGCTATCTTGTCTTCCCCTGCTGGTCTCACTTTTGCTTCAAGTAACACTTCCCGAGGTGTAAACCTGGCCCTTTTGCATGCTTGAGTCATCCGTTTTTTTTTGGGGTAGCCCCTTGCTCCGAGTCTGGCGTCCCTGAATGCGTGTAGAAATGATCAATCACTGTACAGTTTGGACAAATTCTTAGATATTTTCCATACAGCAAATTTTGCTTCAGCTAATGAGGGTCGTAACTGCTAAAATACAATAATGTATTGCAATCTGTTGTTTTTTTTTTTATATAAAGAACATTTCAGCATGCCATTGTCATTAAAAATGTTCAGGTCCTGAAAATGGATCTCATGACTGATGTACATTATCGTGTAGTGAATCTGGGGGTCACACCCATTGATCTATTGTACAAAGTCTTCAAGGTGGTTGGGGCTGCACCTCCATATGAAGATGATGTCATTATTGTACCTTTTCTATTTATGTACATTGGCATGGTATGGGTTATTGTCTGAATAGGCATGTTCTTCGAACCATGCATTATACATTTTTGCCACACTCCTTGTAAATGTAGCATCCATAGGTGTTCTGCAGACATGTTGATAATATGAATTATCAAACAGGAACACTTTCTTAGTGAACGCTATGTGAAGAAAATCATTCACACATTGTTTGGGCCCTTTGCTGGATATTGTGTGCAGTCATTAGGTACCTAGCACACTCTAGATCATGTTGTTTGTGTATGCTAGTGTGCATTGTCCATAATGACCAGCAATTCTGTTTGATGATTGAAGGTTTCATTTTTAAAACAACTGTTGGTTGCCATTGAGTCTGGGAGATAGGCTTCATCCAAAATGCCGATAGGTTTTAGGAAACAGTCAATTAATTTTTCAGCGGTTTGTTTGTTTAGCGTGTTTTTGGGAGCACAGAGCACTGCACCACTGCACAGGATTAATGTATAGCATGTTTTTTGAAGTGCAGCACCACTGCATGGGTTTGGTGCATTGCTATGATGCAATTGTTTCAAGCTATGTGTTGCCAGTGCAACCTATGGGCATGTAAATGAAGACAGGCTACACAGGTAAAAAACAAACCATGTTCTCATTTCAGAAGCACACATTTTTTCACATTCAAAATGCACACCATTTTATCACCTGAAATTCCTCTGTTGCAGGAGACACATTTGAGGATTAATGAACTAACCTCATTAACAAAAAACTAACATGCTAACTCATTAATAAAATAATGTGTTCTCCAGTGCAAAATGGATGGAAAAGACAGGTTCTGAAAGTCATTTTAAACGTGCATCCAGATTTTTTTTTCTTTTTGCTGCTCTGTGCTGCTCTCTTCACAGTATTTGCAGGAAGCAACGACTCGAATAGCAGGAAATCAGTTTTTTTACAGTTGCTTACTGTAAAAGATTTCTATTGTGTGCAGGAGGAGGATAGAACATGAGGGATTCTTATTGGACAAGCATCATATTAGAGGCTATAACCAAGTTTTAGAATCTGGGGGAAGAAGAAGGCAGAATACATTTTACACAGCTCGGAGAAAGACCTGATTGGTGGCTATGGAGTTCCTGATTGAAAAAGCAGATCCCAGCTGCACTGCTGCAGAGACTGGGAATTCCAGACAATAATCCCCGGTTTGAGTAACGGCAGATGCCTGTTCTCACTGGGGGTGCTTGAAGAGGGAATTGCCACACCCAGAAGACGACCAGCCGAAGAATTTCACATGCTGAACAGATTAGGTCATTATACATTGCAAAGTACGGGGTCAGTGTGCATGAGTGCGAAACTATTCAGTCAGTGTAGAAGAGGGAAATTCCAGTGTTTATCAACATGTTTAATGTTGCGACTGTTCTCGTCGCTCTCTTCTCATTTTGATACAGATAATGTTGACTCTGCTATTTCATTTATTTCTGTAAAAAGAGTAAGATCGTGTTTAAATGCAATTTTTATAATACACAAAAATATCTGAAAGCAGACGGGTAGCGTGTTTTATTTTCTCTTTCCTTTGTGCATTTACCATTACAGTGCTGATGATGTGGGGAGATGTTTAGACAGTGCAATTGTCATTTTTAAGGTAGCTAAAAATAAGACTTGGCTGCAGCTGTGTGCACGATTTCATTCAGTATGAGCAATTATAAATAACTGTGTGTTATAGCCTGCTGAAGGTAAATGAGTCAGCAGAAATAGAGACCTGGGACATAGTTCACTGTTGTATATAAAATAGTGAGAAATTGTACCACGTGTTAGCTCGCTGTTGTAAATAATTCAGTGAGAAATTGCCCATGGTGGCACACTAAAAATAAAAATGTGGTATTTCTGAAATGTA
Organism: Ambystoma mexicanum; assembly: GCF_040938575.1. Taxonomy (NCBI): domain Eukaryota; kingdom Metazoa; phylum Chordata; class Amphibia; order Caudata; family Ambystomatidae; genus Ambystoma; species Ambystoma mexicanum. The sequence goes on along the minus strand of NC_090933.1, from coordinate 457,308,259 downwards.
GGCCTGAGGTCTCTCTAGTGATCACACGAATAATCTAAACAAAAATAAGGGGTTCTGGATATTGGGGCCACAAATAAAACAAAGGAATTATGCTCACCAAAAATACCACCAATAACGCATACCAACATAATGTATACACTAAATGTATCAATGTGCTGAAATAATGTATGTATACTGTAGTACTATATACCAAATCTAATCTGAATACAAAGAGTGATTATTACTGAATTATTTTCATTTTGGCGGTAAGAAAGTACCGCTAGGCCCCAAATCTATACAAAATACCCTACAGGTTCTTGTATTGATCCACATCCGAATACAATCAGTTTCCCGGGGGAGGGGAGGTTCTGTACTTTTGTGGATCTTTAGAATGACATAGAATGTTGGTGGTCTGCCCTCTGGATTATTTAAATACTCAAATTCCTGTTCTGTTATACAATTTCTGCTTAAGACAAATTTTGTGATCTCAAGGATTTCTTGTTTAATGGCAGGTGTGGGATTTCTATCTAATTTGTGAAAGTCCTGCTGTCCCAGCAAGTCCATGGTCATATTTAGATATTGGTCTGTGTATTGTACAACAATCCCCCCTCCTTTGTCGGCTGACTTAATCCCAAGTTTCGAGTTGAAGCTAAGAGATGTCATAGCCATACATTATTGGTTAGAGAGGTTGTGTTGTGTCCTGATTCTCTTTGTTTTGAGAATTGAATTTCTTGCGTCACACATTTTTCAAATGCCATTATTTCTTTTGGCATTTGATTTTCATTCGGGGTGAATGTTGATTTGCGTTCAGTGTCTCCTAGCTGTTCCTGCATGTCACTATTCTTGAAATGCACCTTTAATCGAATGGTTCTGAAGAATCTTTGCATTTCTGACTCCACCTGGTACCTGTAGGATTATTTGGAACAAAGGACAGGCCTTTGGCCAATATAGATTATGTGTCCTGTTTTAGTTCCATTCCAGACAGGTTAAAGACTGTAAGACTAACAGGGTAATTCATAGAATTTCGCAGAAAAGTGTCGCAAGCGGCTGGCGCAGAGTGTCCGCGTGCGATTGAGTGCGCCAGGCACGTGCGCTAAAACCGATTTCCGCGCACAGCGTATTCATGGATTTCATGCTCCCAAACCAGCCGTGGCGCAGAGTATCGCAGCGAGCCTGCAGCAGCGCCAGTAACGCCCCTAAGAACGCCCTCGCGCAAGGAAAAGCCATCAACATCGCTAAATCATTGCAAAGGGCTGCGCTAACCCTGGACCAGTTTACAGGGCTGCCAAACAAGGAACGCAAAGCGGGCAACCTTCATATCAGGGGAACGCGGGAAGTTTTACACGCGATTAGCCAGGGTACGTGTATTACAGGGGTACGCGGGAAGTTCAACACGCGATTGTCCAGGGAACGTGTATTACAGGGGTATGCGTGAAGTCTTACATGCGATTAGCCAGGGCACGAGTAATATAGGGGTAAGCGGGAATTATCACACGCGATTTGGCAGGGTACGTGAATTACAGGGGTGCGTGGGAATTATCACACGCCATTTTGCTGGGTACGTGTATTACAGGGGTGCGTGGGAATTATCACACGCGATTAGGCTGGGTGGGTCCTCACAGGTGTTCCCTGAACACCCTCCACGGCCCCTGCAGGCAGCCCACAAAACAGGGGACTACCCTGCACACCTGCTCATGTCCCCCTGCACCCCCACCCCCCAGCCACCAGGGGCACCCACCACCAGGCCCCCACCCATGTCTCCTACCACCCCCACCCCCCAGCAGTGCAGGGGCAGCCTCCACCAGGCCCCCACCCATGTCTCCCACCACCCCCACCCCCCAGCCACCAGGGGCACCCTCCACCAGGCCCCCACCCATGTCACCCACCACCCTCACCCCCCAGCCACCAGGGGCAGCCTCCACCAGGCCCCCACTCATGCCCAACTCATGTCTCCCACCACCCCCACCCCCCAGCCACCAGGGGCAGCCTCCACCAGGCCCCCACCCATGTCTCCCACCAACCCCACCCCCCAGCAGTGCAGGGGCAGCCTCCACCAGGCCCCCACCCATGTCTCCCACCACCCCCACCCCCCAGCCACCAGGGGCAGCCTCCACCAGGCCCCCACCCATGTCTCCCACCACCCGCACCCACCAGCAGTGCAGGGGCATCCTCCACCAGGCCCCCACCCATGTCTCCCACCACCCCCACCCCCCAGCCACCAGGGGCACCCACCACCAGGCCCCCACCCATGTCTCCTACCACCCCCACCCCCCAGCGCTGTGGGGCACCTGCCAGCAGGCCCCCACCCATGTCCAACCCATGTCTCCCACCACCCCCACCCCCAGCCACCAGGGGCACCCTCCACCAGGCCCCCACTCATGCCCAACTCATGTCTCCCACCACCCCCACCCCCAGCCACCAGGGGCACCCTCCACCAGGCCCCCACTCATGCCCAACTCATGTCTCCCACCACCCGCACCCCCCAGCCACCAGGGGCGCCGTCCACCAGGCCCCCACTCATGCCCAACTCATGTCTCCCACCACCCCCACCCAGCAGCCACCAGGGGCACCCACCACCAGGCCCCCACCCATGTCTCCCACCACCCCCACCCCCCAGCCACAAGGGGCACCCTCCACCAGGCCCCCACTCATGCCCAACTCATGTCTCCCACCACCCCCACCCCCCAGCCACCAGGGGCACCCACCACCAGGCCCCCACCCATGTCTCCCACCACCCCCACCCCCCAGCCACCAGGGGCAGCCTCCACCAGGCCCCCACTCATGCCCAACTTATGTCTCCCACCACCCCCGCCCCCCAGCAGTGCAGGGGCAGCCTCCACCAGGCCCACACTCATGTCTCCCACCACCCCCACCCCCCAGCCACCAGGGGCACCCTCCACCAGGCCCCCACTCATGCCCGACGCATGTCTCCCACCACCCCCACCCCCCAGCCACCAGGGGCATCCTCCACCAGGCCCCCACCCATGTCTCCTACCACCCCCACCCCCCAGTACTGTGGGGCACCTGCCAGCAGGCCCCCACCCATGTCCAACCCATGTCTCCCACCACCCCCACCCCCCAGCAGTGCAGGGGCATCCTCCACCAGGCCCCCACCCATGTCTCCCACCACCCCCACCCCCCAGCCACCAGGGGCACCCTCCACCAGGCCCCCACCCATGTCACCCACCACCCCCACCCCCCAGCACTGTGGGGCACCTGCCAGCAGGCCCCCACCCATGTCCAACCCATGTCTCCCACCACCCCACCCCCCAGCACTGTGGGGCACCCTCCACCAGGCCCCCACCCATGTCACCCACCACCCCCACCCCCAGCCACCAGGGGCAGCCTCCACCAGGCCCCCACCCATGTCTCCCACCACCCCCACCCACCAGCAGTGCAGGGGCAGCCTCCACCAGGCCCCCACCCATGTCTCCCACCACCCCCACCCCCCAGCCACCAGGGGCACCCACCACCAGGCCCCCACCCATGTCTCCTACCACCCCCACCCCCCAGCGCTGTGGGGCACCTGCCAGCAGGCCCCCACCCATGTCCAACCCATGTCTCCCACCCCCCCCACCCCCAGCCACCAGGGGCACCCTCCACCAGGCCCCCACTCATGCCCAACTCATGTCTCCCACCACCCCCACCCCCCAGCCACCAGGGGCACCCTCCACCAGGCCCCCACTCATGCCCAACTCATGTCTCCCACCACCCCCACCCCCCAGCCACCAGGGGCACCCTCCACCAGGCCCCCACTCATCCCCAACTCATGTCTCCCACCACCCCCACCCACCAGCCACCAGGGGCACCCACCACCAGGCCCCCACCCATGTCTCCCACTACCCCCACCCCCCAGCCACCAGGGGCACCCTCCACCAGGCCCCCACTCATGCCCAACTCATGTCTCCCACCACCCCCACCCCCCAGCCACCAGGGGCAGCCACCACCAGGCCCCCACCCATGTCTCCCACCACCCCCACCCCCCAGCCACCAGGGGCAGCCTCCACCAGGCCCCCACTCATGCCCAACTTATGTCTCCCACCACCCCCACCCCCCAGCAGTGCAGGGGCAGCCTCCACCAGGCCCACACTCATGTCTCCCACCACCCCCACCCCCCAGCCACCAGGGGCACCCTCCACCAGGCCCCCACTCATGCCCAACTCATGTCTCCCACCAACCCCAACCCCCAGCCACCAGGGGCACCCTCCACCAGGCCCCCACCCATGTCACCCACCACCCCCACCCCCCAGCCACCAGGGGCATCCTCCACCAGGCCCCCACCCATGTCTCCCACCACCCCCACCCTCCAGCCACCAGGGGCACCCACCACCAGGCCCCCACCCATGTCTCCTACTACCCCCACCCCCCAGCGCTGTGGGGCACCTGCCAGCAGGCCCCCACCCATGTCCAACCCATGTCTCCCACCACCCCCACCCACCAGCCACCAGGGGCACCCACCACCAGGCCCCCAACCATGTCTCCTACTACCCCCACCCCCCAGCGCTGTGGGGCACCTGCCAGCAGGCCCCCACCCATGTCCAACCCATGTCTCCCACCACCCCCACCCACCAGCCACCAGGGGCACCCACCACCAGGCCCCCACCCATGTCGCCCACCACCCCCACCCCCCAGCCACCAGGGGCACCCTCCACCAGGCCCCCACCCATGTCTCCTACCACCACCACCCCCAGCGCTGTGGGGCACCTGCCAGCAGGCCCCCACCCATGTCCAACCCATGTCTCCCACCACCCCCACCCCCCAGCCACCAGGGGCACCCTCCACCAGACCCCCACCCATGTCACCCACCACCCCCACCACCCAGCCACCAGGGGCATCCTCCACCAGGCCCCCACCCATGTCTCCCACCACCCCCAGCCACCAGGGGCACCCACCACCAGGCCCCCACCCATGTCTCCTACCACCCCCACCCCCCAGCGCTGTGGGGCACCTGCCAGCAGGCCCCCACCCATGTCCAACCCATGTCTCCCACCACCCCCACCCACCAGCCACCAGGGGCACCCACCACCAGGCCCCCACCCATATCTCCCACCACCCCCAGCCACCAGGGGCACCCTCCACCATGCCCCCACCCATGTCTCCTACCACCACCACCCCCCAGCGCTGTGGGGCACCTGCCAGCAGGCCCCCACCCATGTCCAACCCATGTCTCCCACCACCCCCACCCCCCAGCCACCAGGGGCACCCTCCACCAGGCCCCCACCCATGTCACCCACCACCCCCAGCCACCAGGGGCATCCTCCACCAGGCCCCCACCCATTTCTCCCACCACCCCCAGCCACCAGGGGCACCCACCACCAGGCCCCCACCCATGTCTCCTACCACCCCCACCCCCCAGCGCTGTGGGGCACCTGCCAGCAGGCCCCCACCCATGTCCAACCCATGTCTCACACCACCCCCACCCACCAGCCACCAGGGGCACCCACCACCAGGCCCCCACCCATGTCTCCCACCACCCCCAGCCACCAGGGGCACCCTCCACCATGCCCCCACCCATGTCTCCTACCACCACCACCCCCCAGCGCTGTGGGGCACCTGCCAGCAGGCCCCCACCCATGTCCAACCCATGTCTCCCACCACCCCCACCCCCCAGCCACCAGGGGCACCCTCCACCAGGCCCCCACCCATGTCACCCACCACCCCCACCCCCCAGCCACCAGGGGCATCCTCCACCAGGCCCCCACCCATGTCTCCCACCACCCCCACCCTCCAGCCACCAGGGGCACCCACCACCAGGCCCCCACCCATGTCTCCTACTACCCCCACCCCCCAGCGCTGTGGGGCACCTGCCAGCAGGCCCCCACCCATGTCCAACCCATGTCTCCCACCACCCCCACCCACCAGCCACCAGGGGCACCCACCACCAGGCCCCCAACCATGTCTCCTACTACCCCCACCCCCCAGCGCTGTGGGGCACCTGCCAGCAGGCCCCCACCCATGTCCAACCCATGTCTCCCACCACCCCCACCCACCAGCCACCAGGGGCACCCACCACCAGGCCCCCACCCATGTCGCCCACCACCCCCACCCCCCAGCCACCAGGGGCACCCTCCACCAGGCCCCCACCCATGTCTCCTACCACCACCACCCCCAGCGCTGTGGGGCACCTGCCAGCAGGCCCCCACCCATGTCCAACCCATGTCTCCCACCACCCCCACCCCCCAGCCACCAGGGGCACCCTCCACCAGACCCCCACCCATGTCACCCACCACCCCCACCACCCAGCCACCAGGGGCATCCTCCACCAGGCCCCCACCCATGTCTCCTACCACCCCCACCCCCCAGCGCTGTGGGGCACCTGCCAGCAGGCCCCCACCCATGTCCAACCCATGTCTCCCACCACCCCCACCCACCAGCCACCAGGGGCACCCACCACCAGGCCCCCACCCATGTCTCCCACCACCCCCAGCCACCAGGGGCACCCTCCACCATGCCCCCACCCATGTCTCCTACCACCACCACCCCCCAGCGCTGTGGGGCACCTGCCAGCAGGCCCCCACCCATGTCCAACCCATGTCTCCCACCACCCCCACCCCCCAGCCACCAGGGGCACCCTCCACCAGGCCCCCACCCATGTCACCCACCACCCCCAGCCACCAGGGGCATCCTCCACCAGGCCCCCACCCATTTCTCCCACCACCCCCAGCCACCAGGGGCACCCACCACCAGGCCCCCACCCATGTCTCCTACCACCCCCACCCCCCAGCGCTGTGGGGCACCTGCCAGCAGGCCCCCACCCATGTCCAACCCATGTCTCCCACCACCCCCACCCACCAGCCACCAGGGGCACCCACCACCAGGCCCCCACCCATGTCTCCCACCACCCCCAGCCACCAGGGGCACCCTCCACCATGCCCCCACCCATGTCTCCTACCACCACCACCCCCCAGCGCTGTGGGGCACCTGCCAGCAGGCCCCCACCCATGTCCAACCCATGTCTCCCACCACCCCCACCCCCCAGCCACCAGGGGCACCCTCCACCAGGCCCCCACCCATGTCACCCACCACCCCCACCCCCCAGCCACCAGGGGCATCCTCCACCAGGCCCCCACCCATTTCTCCCACCACCCCCAGCCACCAGGGGCACCCACCACCAGGCCCCCACCCATGTCTCCTACCACCCCCACCCCCCAGCGCTGTGGGGCACCTGCCAGCAGGCCCCCACCCATGTCCAACACATGTCTCCCACCACCCCCACCCACCAGCCACCAGGGGCACCCACCACCAGGCCCCCACTCATGCCCAACTCATGTCTCCCACCACCCCCACCCCCCAGCCACCAGGGGCACCCTCCACCAGGCCCCCACTCATGCCCAACTCATGTCTCCCACCACCCCCACCCACCAGCCACCAGTGGCACCCACCACCAGGGCCCCACCCATGTCTCCCACCACCCCCACCCCCCAGCCACCAGGGGCACCCTCCACCAGGCCCCCACTCATGCCCAACTCATGTCTCCCACCACCCCCACCCCCCAGCCACCAGGGGCACCCACCACCAGGCCCCCACCCATGTCTCCTACCACCACCACCCCCCAGCGCTGTGGGGCACCTGCCAGCAGGCTCCCACCCATGCCCAACCCATGTCTCCCACCACCCCCACCCCCAGCCACCAGGGGCACCCTCCACCAGGCCCCCACTCATGCCCTACTCATGTCTCCCACCACCCCCACCCCCCAGCCACCAGGGGCACCCTCCACCAGGCCCCCACTCATGCCCAACTCATGTCTCCCACCACCCCCACCCACCAGCCACCAGGGGCACCCACCACCAGGCCCCCACCCATGTCTCCCACCACCCCCACCCCCCAGCCACCAGGGGCACCCTCCACCAGGCCCCCACTCATGCCCAACTCATGTCTCCCACCACCCCCACCCCCCAGCCACCAGGGGCATCCTCCACCAGGCCCCCACCCATGTCTCCCACCACCCCCACCCCCCAGCAGTGCAGGGGCACCCTCCACCAAACACCCCACCAACCTGGATGACTCCGTGCCATCTTCCCCCGTTGGGCCCTGTGGGGTCCCAGCTGCCCCTTCTGCTGCTGAGGAGTCCAACTCCGACCTCCGCCTCTTGGACCCCCCCTCGCCAGCTGCGGCCTGGGACGCCGCACCAGACTCCTCACTCCCCGACGAGATCACAACTTGGGATGGGATCCAGGCCTTGCGTCTTCGGCTGGTGGTGCGACCCCTGCCGCTGTGCTCCACAGCACCTTCTCCGCCCTCTTCATCAGTTGACGCTGCAGACAGGGAGAAAGAAAACACAGGCATCAGGGCACTGTAAAATGGACTCATACACACATGACAGTTATACATGAGTGGCATTGGTAAACCTCACACATGGCATCACAATCCCCAACACACATGTCATTTCAACTTGCACACATGAGCCATACCACAGCCATAATGCAACAGCCAGCACCTTCCATTCACATACAACAGCATGGGTAGCCAAAGGTCATCCACACATCACATGCAACATAGGGAGTACACTACACATGCACACACAACACCAAACCTGCATGCATGTGTACACCTCCGCCAACTGTCGCAGTGTCTCGATCGACATCCATGTCACACCTGACAATCATTCCTCCACATCCTGTGCCATGCAAGCCCACACACACAAGCACCATCCATGTGTCACACATGAGACCCCTCGCATGTGTCACCCTCACAGCCCTGTACAACCCCCCTACTTGGCCACATAAAAATACATGTTCAACCTGCACACTCCTGGCACACCACCACACGCACAGCTTACAATCAGTATGCATGTACACTTACCGCTCGACTCCAGACGAGCCTGCTTCTCAAGGACCTGGATGTGGAGCGCTGGGGATATGCGTTCCAGGACACTCATCTGATCTTCCGACAAGTGGCCCCGCCCGCCCCTTAGCATTTGCTGCCATCATGAGGCGCCGGGCCTTGTTGAGGGTCCTGGACCTGAAGTCCTCCCAGCGCTTCCTGACACGTTCGTAGTTGCAGATTGCCACCTCCTCCGTGTTGATGGCAGTCACGATGTCCATCCAGATCCGAGTCCGTCCTTCCTTGTCGGCGCGCAACCTTCCGAAGAGGGCATCATACTGCCCCAGGACATGCTCCACCAGGACACCAACTTCCCTGGCACTGAAGCTGGTGCCCCTCTGCCTCCTTGGACGGGGGTTGCCACTGGTGCCAGATGTTGTAGTGCCCGACATGGCAACCCCAGAGGCAGGAGTGGGTGGGCAACTGGGTCCTGGGGCTGGGCTGTGGGGCGACGGAAAAGCAGTCGGGAGCCTTTGGTTCCAGCAGGGGTGGTCACAGCAACAGCACCCCTGGCTGATGTGCAGGCAGCAAATGGCAGGGCACGTGGGCAGCAGGCAGTCAGGCAGCAGCAGATGGCAGGTGGGAGCGTGCTCAGGGCTCTGGGGGGCAGTAATTTGGCCTCCTGGGCAGGAGCGTGGTCTTTCGTGTGTGAACGCGTGGACAGCTTGATACAGAGTGATTTTGCACGTGAAAATCCCACACGTCTGCGTGTAAATCGATGAAAGGCCCTTTGCGCGTAAACGCGTCACTAGCGTATGCACGTCTATGAAGTCACGTGCACGCGTAGGAAAAAGTTGCGTGACACGTCCGAGTGTCAAAGCGTGTTATTGGTGGAAATAGCCCTACACGCAGAAGTTACAAAGTGTGTAATTGGTGAAAATGGACCTACACACAGAAGTGTCAAAGCGTGTAATTGGTGCAGATGGACCTACACGCAGAAGTGTCAAAGCGTGTAATTGGTGCAAATGGACATACACGCAGAAGTGTCAAAGCGTGTAATTGGTGCAAATGGACCTACACGCAGAAGTGACAAAGCGTGTAATTGGTGCAAATGGACCTACACGCAGAAGTGACAAAGCGTATAATTGGTGGGAATGGGCCTAGCACGTACACGCCGCGTAGGTGACGCTGTACGTGTGGGCCTGCATATAAGGTACGTGTAGAACATTAATTCCTTGTACGTGCTTTTCGTGGAGAGCGAGTGGGTGAATTCTGTACTTCTTGTCGTTTCACACGCGATTTACTTCACAGCGTTTCAAGTTCGTACTCCCTGTTACCTCTGACAGCTTTTTCTATTTTTTCTCTTGTACTGGTTTACCTGGGCCTGTTCCCTCAAACAGTGTTCCCTTCTACTGTTGTCCTGTCTCCTCAGACAGCGTACAAATCTTCTTTTGGCGGGGGTGTTGCCAACCAAACGTGCTCCTTTTACACGCTCGTTTACCAGGCAGACGGTGAGTCACGCACGTATCTAACATCTGTGCTTGCCCCGTGTGTAGCCTACCCCTTCAGAGGTCATTCTAGGCTGCGTGTGACACGCATACGTTCATTCTTGTGTTACTGGGTGCCACAGCGTAGTGCAGGTTTTTCTTTCTGCACACGTGGTCTAGGAGGGTTTGCGTGCACGTCATCTCCCTTTTTTGGGCTTCCTGTGCGTTGCGTGACCCGTCATCTTTCCCCAGGGGTTACATTCAGCCTTGCTAGAGCACTAGGGTACAATTACCATCTGGTACCCAACCCCTTTGACCCCCAATTGCCCAGGACAATAGTCTACATCCACTCCCATACGCACATTAACATCAGTGCCATGGCTGGGAGGCGAGGATTCCGTAAGGGTGGCAAAGGTGGAAGAGCCACAAGTGGTGGCCGTGGTGGATCCAGTAGGGGATGTGGTCGTAACTTGCAGGGTGAGCCTGTCCCCCCATGTGTGGAGGACCAGTCAAGGGCACCCATAATCCCCCCCCTCCCGTTGAGGCTGATGTGGCTGACACCATCCATGCTCAGCCCTTGTTGGACCAGCCCATTGTGGCACCAGACCTGGCTGACTCCATGGCTGACTTCCAGGTCAGCAGAGCTACGACACGTGCGCTGGTGCACGTTGATGCCATCATGCCACGTGGATCTGGGGCAGCAAGGTCATCTGCTGCCCCAAGTAGGCAGGGCGGAGAGGCTGCAGGGGCAGCTGCGGCTCCATCCACCCCAGCTCTCACACACCCAGCCAGGACAGTGTCGGTCCTAGTCCATCCTGCTGACATTCCCCCTGACACCATTACACTTGAGCCAATGCCTGCACCAACTCCCATGCTGAGTGTGCAATCCCACACACCTGATACAGAGCCCACCAGGGCTCCTGCCCCTAGTGTCCAGAGCAGCGCAGGACATTCAGGATCACCACCACCTTCCAAGCGGAAGAGGAAGAGTGCTCGTCCGGCACAGGCTGATGCCCCAGACACGGCTACACAGTCCGGCCCGTCGAGGAAGCCCAGCTTCACGGATGACGAACTGAATGCACTTGTCGAGTATGTGTCCGGACATGATAACGAGATGGTCATTGTTGCAGGATCCAAGACCACACCTGCACAATGCCAGGCACACTGGCAGACCGTTGCGGACATCGTAAGTGCCCTTGGAATCGTGAGGCGCACAGCCAATGATTGCTATAAGCGCTGGAATGACCTAAAGCGCAGGGCAAAGAAGAAGCTGGCCTCAAGTCATGCCGCAACTCTAGTGTGTTCATCTTCCATCTTTGTGTCATCAGTGTGTGCCATTTGCCTGCCCTTCATACGCAGTGAGGGTGCATGCATGGGAGGGCCTTAGTCATGTGGGACATGTGTCAATCAAGTACTGGTTCTCTTGCTTCTCAGCCCTCATTGTGTGCCATGGTGCTAATGCCTGTTTCCATTTCTTTGTTATTATGTCTTTGCAGGGGAAGACGCACCTGATACTGCTGGGGTTGTGGAGATGGTGCAGAGCCAGGAGGGGTCCGAGGGCCGACCAACCACCAGTGAGGGACGTGGTGTGCTGGTGGGTGAGAACCCACAAGTGCTGCAGGTCGTGATCTCAAGGGGTGTCTCTGGCTGCACCTCCCCCGAGCTGTACTCAGCTGTTGATTCGGATGATGAGACCTACGTGCCGTCGCAGGTGAGTGTTCCAGGGAGGGATTCTGTTCTGTCCCCCCCACCTGCACCAGGGTCAGAACCCTCAATGGGGATGTCAGTGTTGGCAGCTAGGCCTTTGGTGGTTACGGATGCAGGGTCACACTCCACGACATCTGATCCTGTTCCTGGGCCAGCAGATCAGAGGGGGAATGCAGTCCTGCAGCCTCAGGCAGTGCCGGCACAGCAAGGCGCAGTCCGCCTTGCCCCAGACAGGTGTGGTGCCCGCCGACGTGGTGGCCGTACGCCACCTGGCAATACCGCATGGGAGCAATCCATTTACGGTATGGCTACCCAACAGGCAGCATCATCCGAGATGATGGCTCAGGCCATGGATAGGGTGGCCACTTCCATTGTCCCCCCTGAAAGGCTGATGGAGCGACTAGAGCAGGCAACCGACTCCATCTGCCAGTCACACAGGGAGGACATGTTGGCGTCCAACAGGGACAGGCGGGCGGCACTGGCGACTCTGCAGGAGGCCATCTCCATAGAGTCCCCGGGCCACAGGGAAGCCCTGAGGCAGGAGCTCCATCAACTCAGGACGACTCTTGTTGAGCTTGAGGCTTCAACACACCAAAGGACAGAACAGCAGCTGGAGCGTCTCACCCGTACGCTCTCAGCTGAGATGCAAGCAACAAGGGCGGAGGTCCGGGCATCCCGTGAGTTGTTGCATGGGGACCTCCGCACCCTCATCCTCCAGAACGAGACCTACCACACCCGCATGCTTGCAGCCATGGAGGAACAGAGTAGGGCCTTGCGTGGGCTGCCTCCCATAGTGCAACCACCTCCGGATGCAGCTGCACAGGGTGATAATAGCGACAGCAGTGATACTCCCACAACAGGGTAGCCGTGTGGGCCATGAGCCCATGGAGGTGTTTTATTTTTCGCAGGATCCACACAGGTGGGTTTTGGTGTGCACCCTGTCCTCGGACCTCCTGGGTGGCCTCCCCAATCCCCCCGGGCCCATTAATGGCCATTTTTTATTTTTTTTTATTTTTATTTTTATTTTTATTTTTATATTTTTCCCAATTTTTTTGGGACAATTTGTTGGCTTCCGTGGTTCCTTTGCGTGACCCGTCATCTTTCCCCAGGGGTTACATTCAGCCTTGCTAGAGCACTAGGGTACAATTACCATCTGGTACCCAACCCCTTTGACCCCCAATTGCCCAGGACAATAGTCTACATCCACTCCCATACGCACATTAACATCAGTGCCATGGCTGGGAGGCGAGGATTCCGTAAGGGTGGCAAAGGTGGAAGAGCCACAAGTGGTGGCCGTGGTGGATCCAGTAGGGGATGTGGTCGTAACTTGCAGGGTGAGCCTGTCCCCCCATGTGTGGAGGACCAGTCAAGGGCACCCATAATCCCCTGGCTGGGCACATGCAGGCTTGTCATGTATTTGGTTCAGATGCCTGGGTTTGAGTCACACACACCCCTCCTGCTTCCCGTTTCCATGGGCTTGCAAAGGGTGTGCCCAAGTGACATTGAAGTACATGGTGACATTGGACTCCCACTACATGTGTGGGTAGTCTAGTCAATACTGTGTATACATTCCTAGTGCATATTGCTGTTCTGTTGTACACTGCATGTTGCATTGATGTGTAACTCATCATCTGTGTCTGCCTCCCAATTTGCAGGTCCCTTCCTCATGTCTACACAAGGCCCTCTAGTCTGGAGATGGGGTCCTTGTTGGCAGCAGTGCACCTACAACTCTACATGGCTCCAACACTGTACAGTTGGAAGTGGTGGGAGTGCAGGTATTTCCAGGTGGTGAGACTACTGATTTATTACATTAGTGAAGTCATGTTAATGGTAGTACCTGCTCAAGTTTGTTGTTGGTCCTGCATTACAGTGAGCATTTCAGGTGTAGCAAGTTTCAATTGGGGACACTGTACATCGTGACACTTGTCATGTTGTGGGGATTACTTTGTTTACCTGCACATAGCATGACATGGCACGGTGTGTTGTGTGGCGGTGCTGGGGATGGGTTGGGTGACATGGCACTGTCCTCTTGTTGCATTTAGCAAGTGGGTATTCATTTTAGCTGCTTGAATGTGTTTCTTCACAAAACTGCATTGGTGGTGTGTGTGGGTAGGGATGCACACATTGTAACACTTCCAGGTGAACAATCTCAGGCTGATATGCTTTTCACGGTTGAATCTCCAGACATTCAGGATCAGTGTCAGGTTGAGTCATCATTGATTGTCAGATGGAATGTGCCAGGCCAGTGTGCACTCCACAGGGGTGTGATTACTATGTGAAGTAATTAGCCACTAGCTGTGTACGGGCTGCCTCCCCCCGTGCCCTTTCCCCTCCCATGCGCAGCGGCTGTGCATGTGGTTGGGGATGTGGGGCCACCACGATGTCCACGGCCAGGCCCCGGCGTGTTGCAACGTTGTGCAGGACACATGCTGCCACTATGATCCTGCACACTACTGGGGGAGCGTATAACAGCTGCCCGCCAGAACGGTCAAGGGAGCGAAAGCGTGACTTTAGCACTCCGAATGTGCGCTCCACTATGCCCCGGGTCGTAATGTGGGCTGTGTTATATCTTACCTCGGGTGGCGTGGTGGGGTTCCGAATTGGCGTCATCATGTGGGGGCTGAGAGGGTAGGCACTGTCCCCTGTGGAGGTGGTGATTGGTATCATTGGTGGTGTTGTGACCTTGCTCAGTATCTAACATGCATGCATGTGCAGTGGCATACATACTCACCAAGCAGCCATGTATCGCCATGCCGCCCAGCTTCTAGGTCCCGGCTTAGGGTGGACATTTGGTAAATGAAGCTGTCGTGGGTGGACCCGGGATAGTTGGCATATACTGAGGTGATGATTCCCTTGGCATTACATGCTACCTGCACGTTGATGGAATGCCAGTGCTTGCGGTTCCTATAGATGTGCTCAGATGCCCTGGGGGGACGTAGAGCCACATGGGTGCAGTCTATGGCACCTAGCACTTTGGGGAATCGTGCCACACCGTAAAAATCCAGGGCGGCAGCATGCCTTTCTGCAGGTGTTCTGGGCAGGTATATGTGCCTGCGGACTGATGGGCGTGCAGTGATGATGTTCAAGACCTGGTGTAGGCAGCGTGACAGGGTGGCCTGTGACACCCCACCCACTATGGCACTTGTCCGCTGAAATGATCCAGTGGCTAAGAAGTGCAGTACATTGAGGACCTTCTCCAGAGGGCTGAGTGCTTGGGAGCACAGGGTGGGTGATGTGAGGTCATCCTCCCACTCACTCACCAGGTCCAGTATTATGTGTGGTGGAAACCTGTACCTCCCATACACCTGGTCATCAGGCATCCCGAAAAGGCTGGTTCTGGGTGTGAATATTCTGGCCCTGACTATCCTCCTCCTCCTCCTTTGGTAGCCCACTGCCACTGCTGCTAGGAACGGTATGTTCATCCTGGCGTCTGAGCTTGTTATTGTTAAAGTGCGCAAATTTATGCTTTGCGCGTGTTCTAGGCGAGCGTGTGACCCGCGCACCCCTGGAATCCAGTTCCAAGTCCAATAGCGTGTGGAAATTCCCACGCACCACGGGATACAGGTGCGCTGACGTACTTGCATGTGTAAGTGCCCGCGCACCCCTGAAATACACTACATAGGCCAATCGCGTGTACGCGCACTTTTGTCCAATTACACGCGATGACACTCTGACGTGCAGTATTTCCACGTGTGCTCCGTCATCACGTGCTGAGTGGGGAACACCCGTGCGGGTCACGTCACAGACGCGCTTACGCGCTGAGGGACTCTGGTCCAATAGAATCGCGTATGCGTGCTGACGCGCTTACGCGCTTAGGGCCTTTCCTCGGATTTCACGCTGACGTCCAGGATTTTCACGTGCCAAATCACTCCGTATCAAGCTGGCCACGCGAAAACACACGGAAGACCACGCTCCTGCCCAGAAGGCCGAGTTACTGCCCCCCAGTGCCCCGAGCAGCCTCCCACGTGCCATCTGCTGCTGCCTGCCTGCCTGCCTGCCTGCCTGCTGCCACCGTGCCCTGCCATTTGTTGCCTGCACATCAGTCATCTGCAGGGGTCCAGTTGCTGTGTCCACCCCTGCTGGAACTGAAGACTCCCGACTGGGATTACATCGCTCCACAGCCCAGCCCCAGGACCCAGTTGCCCACCCACACCTGCCTCTGGGGTTGCCATGTCGGGCACTTCCACATCTGGCACCAGTGGCAACCCCAGGCCAGAGGGGCAGAGGGGCACCAGCTTCACTGCCACCGAAGTTGGTGTCCTGGTGGAGCATGTCCTGGGGCAGTATGATGCCCTCTTTGGATCGTCCCGCGCCAGCAAGGAAGGATGGGAGAGGATCTGGGCCGACTGTGTGGTTGCCATCAACGCGGAGGGGGTGGCAACCCGCAACGTCCAGAAGATCAAGAAGCGCTGGGAGGACTTGAGGTCCAGGACCCTTGTGAAGGCCCGGCGCCTCGTGGAGGGGGGCCGGGGCCGCATGAGTTCCATCCAGATGAGGGTCCTGGAACGCGTACGCCCAGCGCTCCACGCCCAGATCCTTGAGAGGGAGGCCCGTCTGGAGTTGAGCGGTAAGTGTCCAAGCATTACTGTGTGAGACAGGGCATGTTGCGGTGTGCTGGTTCTATGATACTTGCCTGTATGTGTGCCATAGGCCATGTATGCATGTATGTGTGCAGGGACATCATAGTAATGCATGTGCGACCAGTGATGTGTGACCCACATGGTTGTTGCATATGTTCAAATGCTGCATGGGGAGCCCTATGCAGATTTTGAACATGAGAGCATGCCAGTCTCTGTACCTGGACATGGGTGGGGGTGAGGGATGGGTGCTGATGCCAGGTATATATATGGTAGCCATGTCTGTGTGCCTGACCTGCGTGTCTGTGACTTGTGCATGCCATGGATGCATGACACATGTGTGTGACAATGCACAGATTCAGTGAAGCAGCCAAATTACCCTTGTATCCGCTGTGTTTGGTGTGTTTGGGGCCAGATGGATGTGACTGAGGTGAAGTGTGTGCATGTGATAGGCATGAGCCATGATGCATGTGAGTTACATATCATTGAATGTTTCAAGAGTCCATTGGACATGCATGGAAATGTCCATGGCATGCACCATGCCTGTTACTGTGTGTGTTTTGCCTGGACTGACCCATGTGTTGTGGAGGGACATGATGGAAGTGGACTTTGACAGTGGTGCTCATCTGCTATTGCTTCCTGTCTAGGGGACAATTGTACAGTACCCTGATGCTTGTGTTCTTTGTCTCCCTCTACGCAGCGGCTAGTGAAGAAGAGGGCGGAGACGGCGCTGTGGAGCAAGGCGGCGGGGATGCCCCCAGGGCTGCAGCGGAAGGGGTGGGTGAGCCCCCACAGGGGCCTGCTACGGTGGGAGACGGTGAGGAGCCATCCAGGTTGGTGGTTTGCACAGAGGAGGAGGAGGCCGCCACTGGGGCACACATGGGGCCTGGTGGGGGCATCCCTGCTGGTGCAAGTGGTGCAGTCCAGGGGCAGGAGGCAGCACAGGTCACCATGGAGGGGCCTGTGCATGTCGCTGTCCCTGACCCTGTGAGTGCACCACCATGCACCAGCAGGGATGCCCCGTCCCAGGCCCGTCCGCAGGTAGAGGGGATGTCCATGTCACCTGACTCCCCTCCACCTGCGGACGTGGGAACCCCTGGCCGTGTGGAGAAGGTCCTGATTGGGGTCGCGATGCGCACGGCTGTGATTCGTGATGCCGTGCATGCTTCCCGGGAGGAGCATGCACGTCATCACGAAGTGCACCGTGCCGACGTGGCCCAATTGGGATCAGCCATGTTCGGGGGTTTGCTGCATGTGTTGGCCAATCTGGCGGCCCTCTCCTCCTCTGTGCAGGCTATACACCAGTCGTTCTCCTTGCCGTCTTCCGGCCCAGATGCCACCAGGACCCCCTGTGGACCTGCCCCGACCAATGCAGCCAGCTCGGTGGGGATCCCATCCCTGCCACAGTTGGGAGTCGGAGGTCCAGCAGGGGTGGACAACACAGCAACTGGACCCCAGCAGATGGAAGATGTGACAGCATCATCGGGCAGGGCACGTGCACAACGGCGTCGGTGGTTTCCATCAGCCTGGATGCCGTCGTGCTGGCAGAGGCAGTGGCATCGGAGGCAGCAGCAGGCTCGACGTGGGAGGCATCATGGCTCGGGGCCATCGAGATCAGAGGGGCAGGCATCGGCCGGAGGGCAGGGCAACCCTGGGATGGTGGTGTCTTCCGTGTGGGAGCAGTTGGTCCAGCGGATAGGTGCGGAGCGGCAGCGGGCGGAAGAGGAGCGGCTCACCATGGTCAGGGCGGAGTTCTCCATGCGTCGGGCGTTGAGGCGGGCTGAGTGCCTCGAGGAAGCTCGCAGGGAGTTTGAGCTGAACATGGGGTTATCCCTGCGAGACCTCGGGGCCAGGACAGAGTCCCGCCTCCAGGACATCGACATGGAGTTCGATGATGCCCTGGCCAGCAACATCACCGAGTGAGCCGCAGGACTTGCCCGCTGCCTTTGTATGTAGTTATTTAGTTAGTTAGTGTTAGGTTTCCTTTATTCATTTTTATTTTTTTGGACCGCTCGGACAATGGCCACTTTTTTGTATATATTTTTTTCATTAGTTAGTAGTAGGTTTCATTTATGGTGTTGGGCTCATGGACCCTGGAAAATTCTTGTATATAGTTTGCTTTTTGAAGAACATTTTTTTTTATTAATTATTGTGTTCACCATGAGGAAATGGTTTTTCTTTATTTTCCTTCCACATGATATTGCTTTGGACAACATTTGTTTTTGGATTACTTTGTTTTTTTTTATTTTTACATTTGTTCTCGGACATGGACCATTTATTTTGTTATCCCCATTGTTGTATGTTTGATTTGTTTTCTTATTTTTCATCTTTAATACATGTTTTTTTAACTTTCACTTGTGGTATTTTCTCATTGGTTTCATACATGTCATGATATGGGTTTTGACATTCACTTGCACCCATTGTGTATGTGTGTGTGACGGACATGTGTTCATTTACATACTTGCCATTGGGGTTGTATCATGTAATTGCATTCACTATGTGGGTGGATGCAATCCTTGCCTGGGTGTTTGTGCTGGGTATGCTGCCCATTACTGCCATGATTGAGTATCGTCAGGACCTGGGGGCAGGGGGACATGTGTGGGTGCCTGGTGGAGGCTGCCCCTGCACTGCTGGGGGTTGGGGGTGGTGGGAGACATGGGTGGGGGCCTGGTGGAGGGTGCCCCTGGTGGCTGGGGGGTGGGGGTGGTGGGAGACATGGGTGGGGGCCTGGTGGAGGATGCCCCTGCACTGCTGGGGGTTGGGGGTGGTGGGAGACATGGGTGGGGGCCTGGTGGAGGATGCCCCTGCACTGCTGGGGGGTGGGGTGGTGGGTGACATGGGTGGTTGGCCTGGTGGAGGGTGCCCCTGCACTGCTGGGGGGTGGGGGTGGTGGGAGACATGGGTGGGGGCCTGGTGGAGGATGCCCCTGCACTGCTGGGGGATGGGGGTGGTGGGTGACATGGGTGGGGGCCTGGTGGAGGGTGCCCCTGGTGGCTGGGGGGTGGGGGTGGTGGGAGACATGGGTGGGGGCCTGCTGGCAGGTGCCCCACAGTGCTGGGGGGTGGGGGTGGTGGGAGACATGGGTTGGACATGGGTGGGGGCCTGCTGGCAGGTGCCCCACAGTGCTGGGTGGTGGGGTTGGTGGGAGACATGGTTGGGGGCCTGGTGGAGGATGCCCCTGCACTGCTGGGGGTGGGGGTGGTGGGTGACATGGGTGGGGGCCTGGTGGAGGGTGCCCCTGGTGGCTGGGGGGTGGGGGTGGTGTGAGACATGGGTGGGGGCCTGCTGGCAGGTGCCCCACAGTGCTGGGGGGTGGGGGTGGTGGGAGACATGGGTTGGACATGGGTGGGGGCCTGCTGGCAGGTGCCCCACAGTGCATTTATTTTGTTATCCCCATTGTTGTATGTTTGATTTGTTTTCTTATTTTTCATCTTTAATACATGTTTTTTTAACTTTCACTTGTGGTATTTTCTCATTGGTTTCATACATGTCATGATATGGGTTTTGACATTCACTTGCACCCATTGTGTATGTGTGTGTGACGGACATGTGTTCATTTACATACTTGCCATTGGGGTTGTATCATGTAATTGCATTCACTATGTGGGTGGATGCAATCCTTGCCTGGGTGTTTGTGCTGGGTATGCTGCCCATTACTGCCATGATTGAGTATCGTCAGGACCTGGGGGCAGGGGGACATGTGTGGGTGCCTGGTGGAGGCTGCCCCTGCACTGCTGGGGGTTGGGGTGGTGGGAGACATGGGTGGGGGCCTGGTGGAGGGTGCCCCTGGTGGCTGGGGGGTGGGGGTGGTGGGAGACATGGGTGGGGGCCTGGTGGAGGATGCCCCTGCACTGCTGGGGGTTGGGGGTGGTGGGAGACATGGGTGGGGGCCTGGTGGAGGATGCCCCTGCACTGCTGGGGGGTGGGGTGGTGGGTGACATGGGTGGTTGGCCTGGTGGAGGGTGCCCCTGCACTGCTGGGGGGTGGGGGTGGTGGGAGACATGGGTGGGGGCCTGGTGGAGGATGCCCCTGCACTGCTGGGGGATGGGGGTGGTGGGTGACATGGGTGGGGGCCTGGTGGAGGGTGCCCCTGGTGGCTGGGGGGTGGGGGTGGTGGGAGACATGGGTGGGGGCCTGCTGGCAGGTGCCCCACAGTGCTGGGGGGTGGGGGTGGTGGGAGACATGGGTTGGACATGGGTGGGGGCCTGCTGGCAGGTGCCCCACAGTGCTGGGTGGTGGGGTTGGTGGGAGACATGGTTGGGGGCCTGGTGGAGGATGCCCCTGCACTGCTGGGGGTGGGGGTGGTGGGTGACATGGGTGGGGGCCTGGTGGAGGGTGCCCCTGGTGGCTGGGGGGTGGGGGTGGTGTGAGACATGGGTGGGGGCCTGCTGGCAGGTGCCCCACAGTGCTGGGGGGTGGGGGTGGTGGGAGACATGGGTTGGACATGGGTGGGGGCCTGCTGGCAGGTGCCCCACAGTGCATTTATTTTGTTATCCCCATTGTTGTATGTTTGATTTGTTTTCTTATTTTTCATCTTTAATACATGTTTTTTTAACTTTCACTTGTGGTATTTTCTCATTGGTTTCATACATGTCATGATATGGGTTTTGACATTCACTTGCACCCATTGTGTATGTGTGTGTGACGGACATGTGTTCATTTACATACTTGCCATTGGGGTTGTATCATGTAATTGCATTCACTATGTGGGTGGATGCAATCCTTGCCTGGGTGTTTGTGCTGGGTATGCTGCCCATTACTGCCATGATTGAGTATCGTCAGGACCTGGGGGCAGGGGGACATGTGTGGGTGCCTGGTGGAGGCTGCCCCTGCACTGCTGGGGGTTGGGGGTGGTGGGAGACATGGGTGGGGGCCTGGTGGAGGGTGCCCCTGGTGGCTGGGGGGTGGGGGTGGTGGGAGACATGGGTGGGGGCCTGGTGGAGGATGCCCCTGCACTGCTGGGGGGTGGGGTGGTGGGAGACATGGGTGGGGGCCTGGTGGAGGATGCCCCTGCACTGCTGGGGGGTGGGGGTGGTGGGTGACATGGGTGGTTGGCCTGGTGGAGGGTGCCCCTGCACTGCTGGGGGGTGGGGGTGGTGGGAGACATGGGTGGGGGCCTGGTGGAGGATGCTCCTGCACTGCTGGGGGATGGGGTGGTGGGTGACATGGGTGGGGGCCTGGTGGAGAGTGCCCCTGGTGGCTGGGGGGTGGGGGTGGTGGGAGACATGGGTGGGGGCCTGCTGGCAGGTGCCCCACAGTGCTGGGGGGTGGGGGTGGTGGGAGACATGGGTTGGACATGGGTGGGGGCCTGCTGACAGGTGCCCCACAGTGCTGGGGGGTGGGGGTGGTGGGAGACATGGTTGGGGGCCTGGTGGAGGATGCCCCTGCACTGCTGGGGGTGGGGGTGGTGGGTGACATGGGTGGGGGCCTGGTGGAGGGTGCCCCTGGTGGCTGGGGGGTGGGGGTGGTGTGAGACATGGGTGGGGGCCTGCTGGCAGGTGCCCCACAGTGCTGGGGGGTGGGGGTGGTGGGAGACATGGGTTGGACATGGGTGGGGGCCTGCTGGCAGGTGCCCCACAGTGCTGGGGGGTGGGGGTGGTGGGAGACATGGGTGGGTGCCTGGTGGAGGCTGCCCCTGCACTGCTGGGGGGTGGGGGTGGTGGGAGACATGGGTGGGGGCCTGGTGGAGGATGCCCCTGCACTGCTGGGGAGTGGGGGTGGTGGGTGACATGGGTGGGGGCCTGGTGGAGGGTGCCCCTGGTGGCTGGCGGGTGGGGGTGGTGGGAGACATGGGTGGGGGCCTGCTGGCAGGTGCTTCACAGTGCTGGGGGGTGGGGGTGGTGGGAGACATGGGTTGGACATGGGTGGGGGCCTGCTGGCAGGTGCCCCACAGTGCATTTATTTTGTTATCCCCATTGTTGTATGTTTGATTTGTTTTCTTATTTTTCATCTTTAATACATGTTTTTTTAACTTTCACTTGTGGTATTTTCTCATTGGTTTCATACATGTCATGATATGGGTTTTGACATTCACTTGCACCCATTGTGTATGTGTGTGTGACGGACATGTGTTCATTTACATACTTGCCATTGGGGTTGTATCATGTAATTGCATTCACTATGTGGGTGGATGCAATCCTTGCCTGGGTGTTTGTGCTGGGTATGCTGCCCATTACTGCCATGATTGAGTATCGTCAGGACCTGGGGGCAGGGGGACATGTGTGGGTGCCTGGTGGAGGCTGCCCCTGCACTGCTGGGGGTTGGGGGTGGTGGGAGACATGGGTGGGGGCCTGGTGGAGGGTGCCCCTGGTGGCTGGGGGGTGGGGGTGGTGGGAGACATGGGTGGGGGCCTGGTGGAGGATGCCCCTGCACTGCTGGGGGGTGGGGGTAGTGGGAGACATGGGTGGGGGCCTGGTGGAGGATGCCCCTGCACTGCTGGGGGGTGGGGGTGGTGGGTGACATGGGTGGGGGCCTGGTGGAGGGTGCCCCTGGTGGCTGGGGGGTGGGGGTGGTGGGAGACATGGGTGGGGGCCTGCTGGCAGGTGCCCCACAGTGCTGGGGGGTGGGGGTGGTGGGAGACATGGGTTGGACATGGGTGGGGGCCTGCTGGCAGGTGACCCACAGTGCTGGGGGGTGGGGGTGGTGGGAGACATGGTTGGGGGCCTGGTGGAGGATGCCCCTGCACTGCTGGGGGGTGGGGGTGGTGGGTGACATGGGTGGGGGCCTGGTGGAGGGTGCCCCTGGTGGCTGGGGGGTGGGGGTGGTGGTAGAAATGGGTGGGGGCCTGGTGGAGGATGCCCCTGCACTGCTGGGGGGTGGGGGTGGTGGGTGACATGGGTGGGGCCTGGTGGAGGGTGCCCCTGCACTGCTGGGGGGTGGGGGTGGTGGGAGACATGGGTGGGGGCCTGGTGGAGGATGCCCCTGCACTGCTGGGGGGTGGGGGTGGTGGGTGACATGGGTGGGGGCCTGGTGGAGGGTGCCCCTGGTGGCTGGGGGGTGGGGGTGGTGGGAGACATGGGTGGGGGCCTGCTGGCAGGTGCCCCACAGTGCTGGGGGGTGGGGGTGGTGGGAGACATGGGTTGTCTATGGGTGGGGGCCTGCTGGCAGGTGCCCCACAGTGCTGGGGGGTGGGGGTGGTGGGAGACATGGTTGGGGGCCTGGTGGAGGATGCCCCTGCACTGCTGGGGGTGGGGGTGGTGGGTGACATGGGTGGGGGCCTGGTGGAGGGTGCCCCTGGTGGCTGGGGGGTGGGGGTGGTGTGAGACATGGGTGGGGGCCTGCTGGCAGGTGCCCCACAGTGCTGGGGGGTGGGGGTGGTGGGAGACATGGGTTGGACATGGGTGGGGGCCTGCTGGCAGGTGCCCCACAGTGCTGGGGGGTGGGGGTGGTGGGAGACATGGGTGGGTGCCTGGTGGAGGCTGCCTCTGCACTGCTGGGGGTGGGGGTGGTGGGAGACATGGGTGGGGGCCTGGTGGAGGATGCCCCTGCACTGCTGGGGGGTGGGGGTGGTGGGTGACATGGGTGGGGGCCTGGTGGAGGGTGCCCCTGGTGGCTGGGGGGTGGGTGTGGTGGGAGACATGGGTGGGGGCCTGCTTGCAGGTGCCCCACAGTGCTGGGGGGTGTGGGTGGTGGGAGACATGGGTTGGACATGGGTGGGGGCCTGCTGGCAGGTGCCCCACAGTGCTGGGGGGTGGGGGTGGTGGGAGACATGGTTGGGGGCCTGGTGGATGATGCCCCTGCACTGCTGGGGGGTGGGGGTGGTGGGTGAGATGGGTGGGGGCCTGGTGGAGGGTGTCCCTGGTGGCTGGGGGGTGGGGGTGGTGGGAGACATGGGTGGGGGCCTGGTGGAGGATGCCCCTGCACTGCTGGGGGGTGGGGGTGGTGGGTGACATGGGTGGGGGCCTGGTGGAGGATGCCCCTGCACTGCTGGGGGGTGGGGGTGGTGGGTGACATGGGTGGGGCCTGGTGGAGGGTGCCCCTGCACTGCTGGGGGGTGGGGGTGGTGGGAGACATGGGTGGGGGCCTGGTGGAGGATGCCCCTGCACTGCTGGGGGGTGGGGGTGGTGGGTGACATGGGTGGGGGCCTGGTGGAGGGTGCCCCTGGTGGCTGGGGGGTGGGGGTGGTGGGAGACATGGGTGGGGGCCTGCTGGCAGGTGCCCCACAGTGCTGGGGGGTGGGGGTGGTGGGAGACATGGGTTGTCTATGGGTGGGGGCCTGCTGGCAGGTGCCCCACAGTGCTGGGGGGTGGGGGTGGTGGGAGACATGGTTGGGGGCCTGGTGGAGGATGCCCCTGCACTGCTGGGGGTGGGGGTGGTGGGTGACATGGGTGGGGGCCTGGTGGAGGGTGCCCCTGGTGGCTAGGGGGTGGGGGTGGTGTGAGACATGGGTGGGGGCCTGCTGGCAGGTGCCCCACAGTGCTGGGGGGTGGGGGTGGTGGGAGACATGGGTTGGACATGGGTGGGGGCCTGCTGGCAGGTGCCCCACAGTGCTGGGGGGTGGGGGCGGTGGGAGACATGGGTGGGTGCCTGGTAGAGGCTGCCTCTGCACTGCTGGGGGTGGGGGTGGTGGGAGACATGGGTGGGGGCCTGGTGGAGGATGCCCCTGCACTGCTGGGGGGTGGGGGTGGTGGGTGACATGGGTGGGGGCCTGGTGGAGGGTGCCCCTGGTGGCTGGGGGGTGGGGGTGGTGGGAGACATGGGTGGGGGCCTGCTGGCAGGTGCCCCACAGTGCTGGGGGGTGTGGGTGGTGGGAGACATGGGTTGGACATGGGTGGGGGCCTGCTGGCAGGTGCCCCACAGTGCTGGGGGGTGGGGGTGGTGGGAGACATGGGTGGGGGCCTGGTGGAGGGTGCCCCTGGTGGCTGGGGGGTGGGGGCGGTGGGTGACATGGGTGGGGGCCTGGTGGAGGATGCCCCTGCACTGCTGGGGGGTGGGGGGGTGGGTGACATGGGTGGGGGCCTGGTGGAGGGTGCCCCTGCACTGCTGGGGGGTGGGGGTGGTGGGAGACATGGGTGGGGGCCTGGTGGAGGGTGCCCCTGGTGGCTGGGGGGTGGGGGTGGTGGGAGACATGGGTGGGGGCCTGGTGGAGGATGCCCCTGCACTGCTGGGGGGTGGGGGTGGTGGGAGACATGGGTGGGGGCCTGGTGGAGGATGCCCCTGCACTGCTGGGGGGTGGGGGTGGTGGGTGACATGGGTGGGGGCCTGGTGGAGGGTGCCCCTGGTGGCTGGGGGGTGGGGGTGGTGGGAGACATGGGTGGGGGCCTGCTGGCAGGTGCCCCACAGTGCTGGGGGGTGGGGGTGGTGGGAGACATGGGTTGGACATGGGTGGGGGCCTGCTGGCAGGTGCCCCACAGTGCTGGGGGGTGGGGGTGGTGGGAGACATGGGTTGGACATGGGTGGGGGCCTGCTGGCAGGTGCCCCACAGTGCTGGGGGGTGGGGGTGGTGGGAGACATGGTTGGGGGCCTGGTGGAGGATGCCCCTGCACTGCTGGGGGGTGGGGGTGGTGGGTGACATGGGTGGGGGCCTGGTGGAGGGTGCCCCTGGTGGCTGGGGGGTGGGGGTGGTGGGAGACATGGGTGGGGGCCTGCTGGCAGGTGCCCCACAGTGCTGGGGGTGGGGGTGGTGGGAGACATGGGTTGGACATGGGTGGGGGCCTGCTGGCAGGTGCCCCACAGTGCTGGGGGTGGGGGTGGTGGGAGACATGGGTGGGGGCCTGGTGGAGGATGCACCTGCACTGCTGGGGGGTGGGGGTGGTGGGTGACATGAGCAGGTGTGCAGGGTAGTCCCCTGTGGTGTGTGCTGCCTGCAGGGGTCGTGGAGGGTGTACAGGTAATACCTGGGAGCACACAGCCAAATCGCGTGTGGAACTTCCCGCGCACCCCTGAAATCAACGTACCCGGCTAAATCGCGTGTGGAACTTCCCGTGCACCCCTGAAATCCACGTACCCGGCCAAATCGCGAGTTTAACTTCCCGCGCACCCCTGAAATCCACGTACCCTGACAAATCGCGTGTGGTACTTCCCGCGCACCCCTGAAATCCACGTACACGGCCAAATCGCGTGTGTAACTTCCCGCGCACCCCTGAAATCCACGTACCCTGACAAATCGCGTGTGGTACTTCCCGCGCACCCCTGAAATCCATGTACCCGGCCAAATCGCGTGTGGAACTTCCCGTGCACCCCTGAAATCCACGTACCCGGCCAAATCGCGTGTGTAACTTCCCGCGCACCCCTGAAATCCACGTACCCTGACAAATCGCGTGTGGAACTTCCCGCGCACCCCTGAAATCCACTTACCCGGCCAAATCGCGTGTGGAACTTCCCGCGCACCCCTGAAATCCACGTACCCTGACAAATCGCATGTGGTACTTCCCGCGCACCCCTGAAATCCACGTACACAGCCAAATCGCGTGTGTAACTTCCCGCGCACCCCTGAAATCCACGTACCCTGACAAATCGCGTGTGGTACTTCCCGCGCACCCCTGAAATCCATGTACCCGGCCAAATCGCGTGTGGAACTTCCCGCGCACCCCTGAAATCCACGTACCCCGCCAAATCGCGTGTGTAACTTCCTGCGCACCCCTGAAATCCACGTACCCTGACAAATCGCGTGTGGTACTTCCCGCGCACCCCTGAAATCCACGTGCACGGCCAAATCGCGTGTGTAACTTCCCGCGCACCCCTGCAATCCACGTACACTGACTAATCGCGTGTGGGACTTCCCGCGCACCCCTGAAATCCACGTACCCGGCCAAATCGCGTGTGGAACTTCCCGCGCACCCCTGTAATCCACGTACCCGGCCAATTCGCGTGTGAGACTTCCCGCGCACCCCGGTATACACGCACACGTTTTTTTTCTGTCAGCGCGTGTCTGTGTTTGTGGGTACCCCTTTGCACGTCATTTGTCCTGGAGGGCC
Source organism: Ambystoma mexicanum (assembly GCF_040938575.1). Taxonomy (NCBI): domain Eukaryota; kingdom Metazoa; phylum Chordata; class Amphibia; order Caudata; family Ambystomatidae; genus Ambystoma; species Ambystoma mexicanum. The sequence continues at coordinate 457,280,830 of NC_090933.1, read as the reverse complement.
ACAGTATTGGGCATTCATCATGGCTGTATATAGGTGCTATTTGTTGGCGCACCTTTTGGCGCACATTTCTTACAGGCGCAGAGACGCTACCGCCTGCTTTCTTGTGGCGGTCGTGTTTGTGCCTGTGCGCTAGTTTGAGCGTGCGCTTTTTTGCCCTATTCTATTCCATGAATACGTGTTGTAGGCGAGCGTGTGGGCGTTCCGCGCACTTGTACCCTGTGCTTCCCCCGTGACGCCCACATTTTGGCAAGTTGTTCCCCATTCCGAGTGTTACGCCCCGTGTTCCGCCTACTTTTGTTGCGTGCGCCGCGCTATGTGCGATTTTCGCTGTGGCCTGTGCGATTTTCGCTGTAACCTGGCGCACGCCGTTAGATGGCCTGTGCGCCAACGTGCGCCGCGCACATTTTTATCGCACATCCAATGGTTTTCTCGCGCACGGCCTTCCATGAATCGATGTGCGCTGCTTTTCGTGCGATTTTCGCACTTGCACTGCGATTTTCGCTATTCCACTGCGATTCGCACATTTTTGGCCACTTGCGCCGCGCTAATAATTCCATGAATCGGCTTGTAAGTTGGGTGTCTACCATCTCACTCATCACCTGTGTTGGTGGTATATTCTCAGACCGCGGGCCAGAATTGTTTGCCTGCTGGTGGACGCCATTGGTGCCCTCTAGGGTTGCCTCAACCTAAAACAGGTCTTGTCCTTTATTTGCAATGGGGAAGTAGTCATTGTAATTCCATGGTTCCTCTCCAACGGAGTCTAAACTTGATGAGTTCGAAAAAGTAATCCATCTTCTGCGTGGTTTGAATCTGTTGTATTCAAATTGTGCTCCTTCACTATTTCTGTTTTCTAAATGGTTTTCGACAAGATATGGATAGATGACCTCCATTTTGAAATCTTTGGTGTCCTTTGCACATTTTTTCAATTCTTTGTTTAAAGTGGCGGTTTTAAACTGATCTATTTCGCATAGTTTGCATTGGTGACAGTCGTGTTTTCACTGAGCTTTCTTCTATTTCTAGCTCTTTTTGAATTCTATCACTTGTATTCAGAGCTATATTCATTGTAAGGACCATTAATTCTATGCTACATGTGGTTGCTATGTGGCTGAAATTAGTTCTGTACTCTATATCATCAAGGAACAGGGCTGGTTCATTTCGTACATTCAGTCCCATGGGGAAAGTATTAGCAATGAGATACTCTCTCAAAAAAGTGGCCATGAAGTTCTGCTCTGAATGCCTTCTTTTTGAGTTTTAGAAAGTCGTCTTCTGAAGGGGCATTAGGCAGGGGTTGGTTCATCCAAGTGGGATTAAACAGAGATGGGACCCTAAATGCTTCCTTCTTCTGTATAGCTTAGAGTATGCTCCACCATGACGTTGTTATGCCTTTTCAGCTCTGCATTCTTAAGTAGTATTATTCTCAATTCCCTTATACAGTCAGAACGGTACTGTAATAGAAAATACATAAGGGCAACCCCTACTGTTGGGTATTCAGGGTCAACTAGAACATAATTACCAGCATGTAATTCCTTAGTTTGTGAGTTATGTATGCCTTATTTAGTTCCAGCAATTAATGCAATCAATATAGCAGGGCATTTCTGTGTTTCGTTTTTCGTTGTATTTTCATGTCTAAATGTGATTTAAAAAAAGCACACGTTTAACTAACTTTTGTATACAATTTTTCCAGTCCATGTATGTAAACATATTTGAGATTCTGAAACAAAGACCTACACAGTACATACATAAACATAATGATATATCATAAATGCTGTGCAAAGTACCACCAAATAAATGTGCAACTAAGTGCAAGCATGAACACAATAATGCACATGTGACCTTTGACCCAGCCCAGCCCTGCTGCCACTGCAAGGGCAGTTACTGGAGATGCAAGGAGACGATCACAGCAAGGCGCATTTGTGCACTATGATTTCAGCCTGGGACATTATGAAATGGGGATCTAATTATCAGACCTCCCTTCTAGAAAACTAATTACCTGCATACATGCATTTCTAAAAATCAATTAACCCTCACAAATAGCATTCCAACACACGTGCTTGCTTTTCTCTTTCCAGGAGTAAGTCAGAGATATCCATGTAACTTCTTTGTGAAATATATAGTATCGCTCATCAAGTAAGTCAAGAGTAAATCAGAGGTATTACCCGTAAACTATTTGTTATGTCCCGGTGCCCTTTCATATTTCATGAACCTCCTAAAATATTGGAAGCATTTTGTTAACACTATTTAGTATCCGTGATGAAGGATTTAATTATTTCTTATATGTGCATCCACAAAGCACCACGAGGTGGAAGGACGATAAATCCCGTGTGGGAATGTCAATTTGCCCATTGTGAAATGAGAGCTGCAAGCAATACACCCCACTTATGGTATAATCCCATCTGTAGAAGACTCCTTGAAAACCTAACAAAAGGGGTGTTTTATTTTTGCATACTGCAGGTTGGCACTAAAAAGGGATTTGAATTACTGTGATGGTAAAAGCCATAGCTGGGCTTCACGGCTGGGGGGAATTCCTCAAACATGTTTCTCTGATGTCTTATCTTTTATTATTGGCAGTGCTGGTCTTTGGGCCGGTTCTTGCCGGTCCGAGATCCGGCATCAGATGTCTGGCCGGATCTCGGGGCGCAGCTTGCCTCAGCCACAGCCTGGCATCTGGCACTGATGGCACCGGAAAGACAAGAGTTGCGTTATGGAGTGGGAGCAGGGGGCGGAGCCGTGCACAGCAGATTCACTCTATGAGCATAATGCTATTCTGGCTCCGTCTGCACACGCCACCCCCCTTCCCTCCTCTTGCGTGTGGACCATCATCAAGCAGTGCTGTGCAGTGCCCCTAGTTTTTCTTGATATTCAGCTCCTTTTTTCGAGCTGGGCAGGAACTGTATTTTTTTAATTTTAGCCACCTGGACTGCTGCTGCAGAGGCATGATGGTGGCAGCTGCAGATAGAAACGGGACAGTCGGGCTCAGTGATCTAATCTGCCCCCAGCTTGGCAGAGGGAAGGTTACCACACGGGAAGCTGGGGGCTTTGCTGAATTGAATCCAGTATTCTCAACTCTGGGGCAATGTCAGGTCACAATTGTATACCTGTTGCCTACAATATTTAACCTTATCTTTATAAGAGATGGCTTGAGCAATATACAAACCGTGACACGGTACGCACACAAATATATAAACTTATATATATTTGTGTGCGTACCTTTCTATGGTGTGTGTACTGTTCAACACTTCTTCTATAAAGCAGAACATTGTTGCAAGCCAAACAGTGGGGCGAGAAGGGGAGATGATGAGAGTGCAAGTGAGTCGTGAATATGGCAAGGATAACATATTTTGGGTGCACCCACGCCATGGGAGTGATTTCAAGTGGAATTGCTGTACAGTGAGAAGTTTAGAAACAGCATGATTTGCACACTTTTTTTACTTTTATTTTCAACATTTCCTTTGAGCAGAGTTCAACTGCCAGCTCGGCCCCCTCTTAACTCTGCATCCTCGGAACTCTGCCCCTCTGCCTTACTCCGCCCCTTGTGGGATGCCCCTTCACATTTTATCAATTGCCACCACTGATTATTGGGCGGGGGCAGGCACAAGTGTGATGGAGAGTGCTAGTTGTCCCTACCCCTGACAAGTCACAGCCCCTCGTTCTGTGTATTCTCCATAGTAAATGCCTGCATCGCATCAGCTGAAACAGTGGCATGCATGCAGACTTGCACATTTTTATCGGGTTTGAAACAAGTCTGTCATGCGAAGACAAGTAGGGCAATACACGGAGATGGTTGGTTGTCTTCTGCAGGTAAGAAATGTTCAAGCATCAGGCTGTAGTAATTGTTTACGGACTCCTTGATTTCGGGAATAAGCAGTGTTTCAAATGAATATTGAAAATAAGGAAAGGGGATGTTTTATAAAAATGGGGATGGGCATGTGTACAACTTTAAAGTGAGGGTGCCACTACGGGAACTTACGTCTGTTAGTGTTAGTGCTTTATTCACATCAGGAAAAAAACAATGGCGCTTTATGTCATCAGTAGGTTATTTCGGCTCATTTCTTATTTCTATTAAAACTCGCACTTTCCATTAAGAATGCATTTTTAGTAAATTCACTTTGTTTAAAAATGTCAACAGTAAAAGCAATGCCACTACTTCATGGATTCCGTTCCCAACGTCAGAAACGTGCTGTTTTGAAGTTAACCGGGAGGCATTATCAACACTTCTGGAAAGAAACTGCGAAGCCACGGTAATAGCTTCTGTAAACGTGACCTCGCTCGTGCTGATCCCGCGCCAACAGATGAAAGCGTGTTGAACATAATTCACGCAGTACAATATTTTTAGAATGCAACACCTGAACAGATGGACTGTTGGTTGGTGCTTCAGAAAAACAAACATGCGCACATTTGTAGAGCATCCCACGTAGACAGGACTCGAGCTTTCCAATAAATCACATCTCCACAGTCACTACCCAGATGGTGAGGCAATGTTGTTAACACTGACGTAAGATTTAATTCCTGTCAAGACAAGCTCTTTCACGCCACTTTGTTCTTTTTACTGTCGCATATTTCAGTTTTCATCTCGTAGAAAGGTCTGCTAATATATCGTAGTATTACTATAATGTTTGCAAAAGATTGGTAAATAGTTGCAGGACGCTGTATGCCATACACATTTCACTGTGATTAAAACTGTATTCATACTAATAATGTCATGGGGCAGTGGGCACTCTAGATCGCAGCTAAAATGTCAATTCTAGATTGAGCTCTGAAACAACCAGCAATCCTGACATAATCCAGAAAGGACCTGGACGCTCAGCCATATATTCAGGGATGTCATTTCACCAAAATGCCAGGTGTAGCATGTGATGCTGGAAATGCATTGGAGGGACAGGGCCTCCGTATCCTTGTCCTTTACTGCTTTTTATTGTGTGTTCTGTCGTGTTTTCCACGCAGGAGTTCATGTGGGACTCCTGGCGGTGCAGCTCTCTTTCTTTTGGTTTGGTGAACGGACCCGTGGGATACCCTTATGGCATCCATGGGTGGGGGTACAACCCTGTGCCCCTAGTGTATGTTTTTGGGCACCTCTGGGTGGCCCACAGAGCAGGGAATAGGTTGGTGGCAGCTCCATGCTGAATTTGACAGGTGCGCGGAGTATCCTCCATTTTGGGATACCCCGGCCCTGCCATTGGGATCAGTTGATCCCTGATGGAAAACAAGATGGCCCCGGTGGCCTCTTGCTTTCTATTACCCATTACCTTGTTTTCCCAAAGTCCTGGGAAGCCCTGACTCTGTCCCTTCCCCCTGACTGGCTGTTGGATGGAAGTGCCGTATATGGTGTTGTTGTGAAGGCCCAGTCAGACTAGCTGGAGCCTTCTCAGTGTTGTATGTTGTGGGTACCTCCTGTGGGTGGGACCTGGGTGAATAGAGTGTGTGACGAATATGCATTCTGTGTTGTGGGTGTCTAGTATCTGGTGGTTGACACAATGACCGAGACAACCCTGCCCGAAACCGGTATGAATGCAGCTTGGAGTGTTGAATGGCTCGGTACTTGTCCCAATACACATAACTTGTTGTGAGTGTCTGGAGAGAAGTGAATGGCCTGAATACCTCGTGTGCCTGATTGGCTGCCTGCCTGCATGAATGCCCGTAGTCGTGATTGGGTGCTTGAGTGTGACCCAGCGGAATGAATGGTAGATCAACAATATATCTCGGGACGTCTCAGTGCTAGGAATCGTGTTCAGAAGCTGAAGTCCACTACGACGAGTAACTGGATTAACTGACGCTTGACCTTGAAGCCCTGCTGGACGAGAAGAATTGTTGCTGCTCTCCTTCACAATCTGAAAGCTGCTGTGCCTCCAAGGACTGACCCAGAGAGGACCTGGTAAGGCGCCCTCTTCCCGAGCTACGAGGGACCATCGTGCACAGCTGATCTTTTCCAATGCTCCCGGGTAGACAGGCCTTCGACAGGCTGCTGACCCGATACGGGGACTGCTGCGGAACTCCAAGGAGAAGCACTCGGACTGTTGTCTGCCACTGTCGACGACCGTCGTCGCCGACCGGAGCCGCTGTGCTCCCATTTGCCTAAGAACTTCAGTGATCATCAGACGCTCTCGTCTGCATCGTCATCCGCTTGTCTCCCGCTGGAGAAGGCTCGACCGTCGACGCGCCGCGGAGCATCCACCGGTGGGTTTCCCGCCACCTACAGACCGCAGAGACGCGGACGACTCGACGCCCTTACTGGGCCACAGTTCTTCATCATCTCTTTGCAGTCCAGAACTATTGTCACCGAGGTGCCCCGCACGCCTCTTCCTTGCAGGACGCCAACGCTCTGTAGTCGACGAGCACCGCTAGGAACAAATCTGCCACTTCCCTGCTATAGTTCACCCTGTTCACTGTCGGACGTTCGACGACCCGTGACTCCTGCCTTAAAAGGAGGGCACTCAAGAAGGGCCGTCGATTCCCCGACACCGAACGCCAAGTTCCCCGACACCTCTCGACGAACCGTGGCTCCCGCCTGAAAGGGAGGCACTCAAGAAGGATCGGTCGGTGCATCGTCGGAGAACTCTACTCCACCAGGTACATTGGGGGGGTAAAACCTTAATAGGAAGAAGTAAGACTATCGAACATTATATGGACTGGGCTTGTGCTATATATCTTTATTTACAGGTTGCCCAGGTGGGGGGATCTCCACACAGCACTGTGCCTAGTGGTAGGGGTCAGCATTCTGCCTATTGTTTCAACCATCTTACGTTCCTGTCTATCTCTATTGCTGGTTTACACTTTATTGATCTGTGTGGCATTTTAACCGTACAGTTGATGCACTTTAATGAGATTTGATAACATTAGTGGTACCACTCTAGACGTGTATATATTTATCATTATTGACTTCTGAGTACAAAGTGCGTTATTGTGATCGTGTACATACCTTTGAATATTAATTATATAAAGACTGTGTTTTCAGTAATACAGTGTGTGGACATTCCTTTGTGGGGATTCGGGGATTACACTGTACTTAAGAACCAGCCCGCATCACCTCCTGAGAAGCTAGGCCTTGATTGCTCGTCCATTGCTACCGTAATAGAGAATCTTGGCTGGGGTCTGCTGTGCCTCCCCTCTACCATATAGATAGCGGACGTACAGACACCCCCTACCGGTCTTTACACTGGTGGCAGCGGTGGGATGCTTATAGTTTTAAGACTCAGTGTATAACCGTGGCACTTGCAAAATATCTCCACCTTATTCGATTAAGGTTTGGGTGTGTACAAAATAACTGCATTACAAGCAATGGAGTCTATTGCGAATGGTAAATTGACTCGGATGACATTAGAGGCTCTCCAGAGTGCTTGTGAAGCCAGGGAGTTAGACTTTGTGGATAAGTCTAGGGCTGAGCTGATAGCTGCCCTGGTGGACTACCAGACCTATGGTGAAACTCTTGATGAGGGGGGGAATGCAACCAATGAGGACTCTGCCCTGGGGTTTCTACTGAATCTGTTTCTGGGAATGCCGCCATTCCTGCTGCCTCTGTTCCGAACCCTAGCAATTCCTTGGAACTTGAGTTATTAAGGATGAAATTGGCCTTTGAATATCGCAAGTTGGAAATAGATGCTGAGCTTAAGAAAGAGGAGCTGGCTCAACAGGTTGAACCCAAGAATAGGGATCTTGAACTCAAAGACAAGGACACTGAATGTCAGAGAATCCAGCTAGAGAAAGCTTGAGTGGAGACTTCAGCGAAACCCAGTGAGAGTGTCAGGTCCCCAGCCACTAAATTTATGAAATATTTGGTTGGTGTGTTTTCGGAGGGTTCTGATATCCTCCAATGGATTGAAGCATTTGAAATGGCTTGTGCAATTCATGATGTTGACAAAAGAGATTGGGCTAAGTGTTTGCTAAGCAGAGTGCCTCAAACTGGATATGACTGTATTCTGAAGCTCAGTGTGGAAGAACGGGGTCAGTATGAGTGTATGAAATCTGCTTTGATTGCCAAGTTTGATAAGACACCGACCCAATACCTTAAAAGGTTCAGGGATTTTAAGAAAAGAGAGAATGTGTCTTGGGTCGACTGGGTGAGTGCTGCGCACATGAATATGATGGGGTGGATTGACGGTTACAAGGTGAAAACTTTTGTTGAATTGTCCCACCTATTGTTTTTTGAGCATTTTTCTGAAGCCTGTTCACAAGAGCTGCGTCAGTATGTTGCTGACCAGAACATTTTGGATCCATTTAAGCTGGCTAGGTTGGCTGACAAGTGGGTTTACCACCGGGTGTCCCTTAAGGACTCCAGTGGGAAGGACAAGGACAGAAAGCTGAGAAGTCCCAAAAGCAGTCACAGTCGAATAAACCTAAACCCTCCTCTCATAAGACCCAAAAATCTAGTGGGGATAACTCATCTGTGGGTGGGAATAAGAGTAGTGGTCCACCTGTTGCAAAGCAGGCTCCCGGTGGTTCCAGTACCGTACCCCGCACTCCTGGCACTTGTTGGGACTGTGGAGCTCTGGATCACAAAAGGGGTCACTCCAAGTGTAAAGGTAAGGCACTCGGAGCACAGGCTGTCAGCCTGACCTACCCTTACCCCATGTCTGAGGTGGAGGCCACTGTCCTCCCCTCCTCTACAGGGATCACCTTTGGTGCTCCCGTAGAGATTTCCTTAGTGTCCCTTGGGGCCTGGGACCAGTACACAGAAGTACTGGCGACTATCCCACAGAACACCTGTAGATTTTTGAGAAGTGTCCTCCTGAATGGCCAGCCTTCTACTGGTTTGAGAGACACTGGGGCAAGCATGACAGTGGTGGACAGGACCCTGCTCAAGCCAGAGGACTATGTAGATGCTCCTCTGAGAACCACCAGGTTAGCTGGTGGGCCTCCCAAATTATCGCCTGTAGCCCGAGTCACACTCGTAATTGGAGACAAGACAGCAAAGCTTCCTGTCCTGGTTCAGGACAACGTCCCTGCTAACATTCTGTTAGGTAACGATCTAGTCGAGTTGGGATTGATCGCGGATGGTCTTCCCATGACTGCTGCTGCGGTCACTAGGTCACAGGTGACACCGGGTCTGGCTGTGAGTCAGGTACCCGAGCCGAAGGCGCGGCCTAGGGCACGCTGAAGGAAGTGCAAGAAGGCCACCTCTGTGGAGGGAGCCCCTTCTCTTCCTGCTGTTCCTACAGCACCCATTGGGATCCATGCCCCGGACGGGCTGGGTCCAGTGGCAAACCCCGTCTCAACTCCTGTGGGAGAAGAGCCAGAAGACTCTCCTGTGGGAGAGGTTCTCAACCCGGAGGATCATCCCGATCTTCAATGCTTGTTAGCTGAAGGGGGACCCTCCCGGGCAGACTTCTGTAAAGGACAGAGAGAGTGTCCCTCTCTCGAGGGTCTGAGGAAACAGGCCCTGTCCCAGGCACAAGGCGAAGTACCTAGGACTTTCCAGATTTATTGGGAGGGTGAGCTCCTTGTTAGTGAGCCCACTAAGCCTGAACCTGGTGCCCTCAAGAGGTTGGTGGTACCCCAGGTTTACAGGCCCTTCCTACTGCAGTTGGCGCATGAGGTGCCCTTGGCTGGTCATCTTGGTACCAAGAAGACTAAGCAGAGGCTCTCTGCCCATTTCTACTGGCCTCGGATGGGAGTAGAAGTGGAGTCCCACTGCAGGACCTGCCCAACTTGTCAGTTGTCTGGCAAGACTGGAGGCAGTGTCATTGCCCCACTGCAGCCATTGCCAGTGGTTGGCACACCATTTGAGAGGGTGGGCATCGACATCGTCGGTCCCCTTGACCCTCCCACGTCAGGTGGACATCGGTTCATCCTGGTTTTGGTAGATCATGCCACCAGGTACCCTGAGGCTATACCCCTTCGGACTGTTACTGCCAAGGTGGTTGCCCGGGCCCTCCTGGGCATTTTCACCCGAGTTGGATTCCCCAAGGGAGTTGTCCCTGACCGAGGATCCAACTTCATGTCTAGTTACATGAAAACCATGTGGAAAGATTGCAGGGTAACCTACAAGTTCTCCACTTATTACCACCCACAGACCAATGGTCTGGTTGAGAGGTTTAATACAACTCTCAAGGGCATGCTAGGTGCTTTGGAAGAGCCCCTAAGGAGGAAATGGGATCTCCTCTTGCCATGCCTGCTGTTTGCTTACAGAGAGGTACCTCAAGAGGGTGTTGGTTTCAGCCCCTTTGAGTTGCTCTTTGGACATCCGTGAGGGGGCCCCTCGCCTTGATCAGAGAAGGCTTGGAAGCCACCCCTCCCGGTCCCGCCAAGCAAGTGTTAGGCCTCAGACGGAGGATGACACAGATGATAGGACAAGCAACGGTGAATCTCAAGACCAGCCAGGAATTGAACAAATACTGGCATGACCTTAAAGCATCGCAAGTGGAGTGGACTCTGGGACAGGAGGTCCTCGTGATGGAGCCTACCAAGCCTCGGGCATTGGCAGATAAATGGACTGGACCCTTCCGGATAGTCTCCAAGATGGGCAAGGTCAATTATCTGGTTGACATGGGAATCCCAGGGGTAGCCCCTCAGGTATTCCATGTTAATAGGCTCAAGCCGTTCCACATGCGAGCAGAAGTCTCATGTCTCTTGCTGGCTTCAGAGCAAGAAGAGGATGAGATTGAGCCCCTTCCTGATTTGCTGCATAGCAACCCTCAGGATGGCTCAGTGGAGGGGGTGCAGCTCTCTCCAGATTTGACAACTGAGCAGCAGAGGGCCTGCAGGACTTTGCTCCAGCAGTATGCCTCTCTGTTTTCGCTGACGCCAGGCCGTGCACCGTGGTGTAAGCACGAAATTGACACTGGTGACAGCGTGCCTGTCAAGAGCAGGAGCTACTGAATGTCAGATACAGTTAAGAACCACATCCAGGCTGAGGTCGCCAAGATGTTGGATCTGGGTGTTATTGAACCCTCAACCAGTCCCTGGTCCAGTCCCGTGGTCCTTGTCCCCAAGGCAAGTTCCCAGGCCGGTACCAAGGATTGGAGGTTCTGTGTGGACTACCGAGGAGTCAATGCCGTCACCAAAACTGACGCGCACCCATTGCCCAGGGCTGATGAGCTCGTGGACACCATAGGTGCTGCCAAATTTGTGAGCACCTTTGACCTCACCTCAGGCTATTGGCAAATAGCTCTGACGGACCATGCCAAGGAAAAGATGGTGTTCTCAACCCCAGAGGGACTCTACCAGTTTAGGGTCATACCTTTTGGGTTGAAGAATGCCCCTGCCACCTTCCAGAGGTTGGTCAATCATGCTCTCAATGGGCTGGAAGCCTTTTGAGTGGCTTATTTAGACGACATTGCTGTCTACAGTTCCACTTGGGAAGAGCACTTGACACATCTGGGTAGAGTGTTGCAGGCCTTAAAAAGGGCTAACCTCACTATCAAGGCCACCAAGTGCCAGATAGCTCAGGGGAAAGTCACGTATCTTGGTCATGAGGTAGGAGGGGGTCAAATCCAACCTCTCCCCAGTAAGGTACAGGATGTACAGGACTGGGAGACTCCCACTACTCAAACCCAGGTGAGAGCCTTTTTGGGTCTCACTGGGTACTATCGCAATTTCATGGCAGACTATGGAACCATAGCTGCACCACTGACAGCTCTGACTTCACCCAAGCAGCCTAGGAAGGTAAATTGGACTGAAGACTGTCAGAGGGCCTTTAAAGGCTTGAAAGAAAGTCTGTGTCGGGCACCCGTGTTGTGTGCGCCTGACTACAGCCGACCCTTTATCGTCCAGACGGATGCCTGCGACACCGGAATTGGAGCTGTCTTGTCCCAGTTAGATGACAAAGGGAGAGAACATCCTATCATATTCATCAGTAGACAACTCAAGGGTAGAGAACGTAGGTGGGCTACTGTTGAAAAGGAGTGTTTTAGTATAGTTTGGAGCCCTAGGCGTTTTAGGCCCTACCTTACCGGGTATACCTTCAAGGTCCAAACAGATCATAAGCCCCTAAAGTGGCTTATGCAGATGAAGGGTGAGAACCCGAAACCGCTCAGGTGGTCCATAAGCCTGCAAGGGCTAGACATCACCATAGAGCACAAACTAGGGAAGAGTCACGATAATGCAGATGGCCTTTCCAGAAGGTATGTTGACCGTCTGGATGAGGGTGTCTATCCCGTGGGAGATTAGGCACCCTCCACCTCAGTCTGGAGGGGGGGACTGTGATGCTGGAAATGCATCGGAGGGACAGGGCCTCCGTATCCTTGTTCTTTACTGCTTTTTATCGTGTGTTCTGTCGTTTTTTCCGCGCAGGAGCTCATGTGGGACTCCTGGCGGTGCAGCTCTCTTTCTTTTGGTTTGGTGAACGGACCCGTGGGATACCCTTATGGCACCCATGGGTGGGGGTACAACCCTGTGCCCCTAGTGTATGTTTTTGGGCACCTGTGGGTGGCGCACAGAGCAGGGTATAGGCTGGTGGCAGCTCCATGCTGAATTTGACAGGTGCGCAGAGTTTCCTCCATTTTGGGATACCCCGGCCCTGCTATTGGAATCAGTTGATCCCTGATGGAAAACAAGATGGCCCCGGTGGCCTCTTGCTTTCTATTACCCATTACCTTGTTTTCCCAAAGTCCTGGGAAGCCCTGACTCTGTCCCTTCCCCCTGACTGGCTGTTGGATGGAAGTGCCATATATGGTGTTGTTGTGAAGGCCCAGTCAGACTAGCTGCATCCTTCCCGGTGATGTATGTTGTGGATACCTCCTGTGGGTGGGACCTGAGTGAATAGAGTGTGTGATGAATATGCATTCTGTGTTGTGGGTGTCTAGTATCTGGTGGTTGATACAATGACCGAGACAACCCTTCCCGAAACCAGTATGAATGCAGCTTGGAGTGTTGAATGGCTCGGTACTTGTCCCAATACACATAACTTGTTGTGAGTGTCTGGAGAGAAGTGAATGGCCTGAATACCTTGTGTGCCTGATTGGCTGCCTGCCTGCATGAATGCCCGTAGTCGTGATTGGATGCTTGAGTGTGACCCAGCGGAATGAATGGGAAATCAACAATATATCTGGGGACCTCTCACTGCTAGGAATCGTGTTCAGAAGCTGAAGTCCACTACGACGAGTAACTGGATTAACTGACGCTTGACCTTGAAGCCCTGCTGGACGATAAGAATTGCTGTTGCTCTCCTTCACACTCTGAAAGCTGCTGTGCCTCCAAGAACTGACCCAGAGAGGACCTGGTAAGGCGCCCTCTTCCCGAGCTACGAGGGACCATCGTGCACAGCTGATCTTTTCCAACGCTCCCTGGTAGACAGGCCTTCGACAGGCTGCCGACCCGATACGGGGACTGCTGCGGAACTCCAAGGAGAAGCACTCAGACTGTTGTCCGCCACTGTCGACGACCACTGTCGCTGACCAGAGCCGCCGTGCTCCCGTTTGCCTAAGAACTTCAGTGATCATCGGACGCTCTCGTCTGCATCGTCATCCGCTTGTCTCCCGCTGGAGAAGGCTCGACCGTCGACATGCCGAGCAGCATCCACCGGTGGGTTTCCCGCCACCTACAGACCGCAGAGACGCTGACGACTCGACGCCCTTGCTGGGCCACAGTTCTTCATCATCTCTTTGTGGTCCAGAACTATTGTCACTGAGGTGCCCCGCACGCCTCTTCCTTGCAGGACGCCAACGCTCTGTTGTCGACGTTTACCGCTAGGAACGAAGCTGCCACTTCCCTGCCATAGTTCACCCTGTTCACCGTCGGACGTTCGACGACCCGTGACTCCTGCCTTAAAGGGAGGGCACTCAAGAAGGGCCGTCGATTCCCTGACAACGAACGCCAAGTTCCCCGACACCTCTCGACGATCCGTGGCTCCCGCCTGAAAGGGAGGCACTCAAGAAGGAACGGTCGGTGCATCGTCGGAGAACTCTACTCCACCAGGTACATTGGAGGGGGTAAAACCTTAATAGGAAGAAGTAAGATTATCGAAGATTATATGGACTGGGCTTGTGCTATATATCTTTATTTACAGGTTGCCCAGGTGGGGGGATCTCCGCACAGCACTGTGCCTAGTGGTAGGGGTCAGCATTCTGCCTATTGTTTCAACCATCTTACGTTCCTGTCTATCTCTATTACTGGTTTACTCATTATTGATCTGTGTGGCATTTTAACCGTACAGTTGATGCACTTTAATGAGATTTGATAACATTAGTGGTACCACTCTAGACGTGTATATATTTATCATTATTGACTTCCGAGTACAAAGTGCGTTATTGTGATCGTGTACATACCTTTGAATATTAATTATATAAAGACTGTGTTTTCAGTAATACAGTGTGTGGACATTCCTTTGTGGGGGTTCGGGGATTACACTGTACTTAAGAAGCAGCCCACATCACCTCCTGAGAACTAGGCCTTGATTGCTCGTCCATTGCTACCATAATATAGAATCTTGGCTGGGGTCTGCTGTGCCTCCCCTCTACCATATAGAGAGCGGAAGTACAGACACCCCCTACCGGTCTTTACATAGCAGGTGTGACATCACATGGCCTTTGACCTCTGATGGCATCACGGGAAGTGATGTCATTTGACCCCACTCTGATACATCACTGGAAGGGATGGCACACAACCTTTCACACCTTGACCAAACAGAAAAAGGCATCACATAGCATTGTCCCTCAGTAGGCTAAGAAACATATGGTTACGATATCACTGTAATATGATATACATTTCATACAAGAAAGGATCACTATATGTAGTGTTAATATCAGTGTGTATAGGCCCATATTACCAAATTACTGTGAATGTAAGGAGACGTCCAACACAAACAACATGGACTATTGTACATCACTCGGGCTATATTGTAAACAGACAGAACATTTCGAAGAGCTCCAATCCCCAAAGCGCAGACATCCATGGACTGGACATAGCAACGGACCAGCACAAGTCCAACCAGAAAAACAATGGTCTCGATGGTTGCCCAGAGCTGTGCCAGTCATTATGAATGATTTGAAACCCCTTTGAAGACTGTTGTCCCAATTGCACAATATTAGTCCTTGATTTCTATGCAGACTGAATGTAATCTGACCATCCTGACTGCTGAATTAGAGAGCAGAAAAAAGGACTCACGAACTGGGCCCCTGGTTCTGATACATTCACACTGATAGTCTGGAAAAGATACAATGCCAGACAAGTGAAGAACGTTGTTTGTTTGCTGTATGTTGTTGTTACCAATATAACATTGCAAGTGCTGAGATCTGTAGTTAATGTATAACATTTGAAATGCACAACTGCACTTAGCAAATGATAATAAAAAACATTTTAAAATAAATGAATGATTTGAAACCTTCAGCCATCACCTTTCTGTTTTGCTTATTTGGTAAGTAAGCCACATTTTTTTTTGGGATCTGAGATAGAGGCGAAGGATGTGTTGTAGGTCAGAGTCATTGCAGGGATTTTATTTTAAAATGTAAACAGCAGCAGCAGCTCCACAACTTCACCCCCAGAAAAGCCTTCTGGGGCTACAGACCTAGGCTTCTTCACACTGATGATGCCCAGTGAGGCTGAAACATGTCTGGGGATACTTTTGGTCTCGTGAAGAAGGGATGTGACCTAGCAGTTCAGGCAGGACTGCCCCTTTTGGGGTGCGTCCAATCCTGTTTTGCTTATGGCCTTTCCCCTCCTGTATGGGCTTGGCAGGCTGGAGAACAATGGTCTGGAGGGTTGCCCAGAGCTGTGCCAGTGGTTATGAATGATTTCAAACCTTCCAGCTATCAACTTTCGGTTTTGCCTATTTGATAAGTAGCCCACATTTCCTTTTGTTAGAAAGGATGAGCATGTAACATATTGGTGCCGACACCCTGGAGCTCCCCTTCCTGACGTGCATGACTGGGGTGTAGAACAATACAATGGGTAAGTGAAAACAAAGATTTTCACTGTACCTGTTGCATGCTTAACTATGGGACTCTGGAGTCTTCAGTGACTCTAGGAATAATACAGATAACATGCCTCAGAGTGCTGCAGTGTTACAGTACAGGGTTTCAAGGGCAACTACAGGACTGCTATTGGGTCAGAGCATTCTTAGGTTTCTGTGATTCAGTCAGACTGCCTGCCATAGAGAAACGGTATATGGTTGATGCTGTAAAGGGCACGAGGTAGGAGTGTGAGGTCGGAAGCCTTAGTTAACATGCAGTAGGGCTGATACCAGTTCTATATCACAGTTACAGTTACAATATGGTGAATGCTGGGCCACTGATCGGGTGGGGATAGGGAGCAGACGTGTCATATAAATCAGGGTCAAGGGTAGTTCTGGAGAGGTTGAGGAGCATGGTGGACAATTGGGTTGTGATCCCCCAGTCGGTACAACAGAATAGGTAGGTGGGGGGGTGCACAGGAATGGCAGTTACAAAGGGTACTGCAGGGAAGAGACGGGGGAGACAGTGCTAAACTACAAGCAAAGCACAAAGATATTATGAAGGTGATGAGGATAGGGCGTGAGCAGAAACCATCAGATATTGCAGACATGCTTAACAAACTTTCATGAGGACCACAATAGGGCAGCTGTTGCCAGACAACATAATGAGGGCGGTGGAAGGTGCATGTGGAGTAAAATATAAGGTCCACCCAGGGGTGGGCACACATTCTGAATGCAGCTGATGTCACGTGGCTCTGAAACTGGGGGGTGGTCCTCCCCTCTGGAATATAAATCTATGCAATGATTAGATGGAAGTAGGTTCAACCCCTAATGAACACACATCTAAATCGGGTTTAAGGCATTTTTCCATTTAGCAAGCTACTTGTGAAAACACATATACTTTCAGATGAATTGACACAGCTTTTTATTTTTTAGCTGGATATTTAACTTTTTTCAATAAATCAACAAATAAACATTAGTGCCCAAAGTGCAATCCACAAACATAATAATTTCAAGGCATTATGACTAAGCATAAGCATATAAACAACATAACTCATCAATAAGGGGGAACATCATAAAAAACAATTGGATGAACTCAGAGTCTGAATGAGTTTTGTGAATGGGAGATTTAGGTTCAAGATCTCCCCTGCCCGTCTGAAATGTGACCTTGTGCTTGGTTGAATATGACCAAGGAAGACGCATGGCTGACAGAGCAAAAAGCAGTGCTGGTGAGGTAGTGCAAAGAGTGGGTGAAGGATGAACACACAGAGGGGAAGGATTGTGAGTTCCTAGCATCAGCAACTGTGCTGATCGGGGTGGATGACGCAGAACATGGTGGGGGTGGCTGAAAGCATTTCTGAGAAACTAGAGGAAGTGCAAAGAGATAGGAGATGCTGGGTGGCTACTATGGGAGACAACTGTGTGCAGCAGAAGGGTGAGAACATTCTTGAAAAAAAGTGGTGCAATGGCCGATTTGGCAAATAGGTGCCTGCAGGAAGGGAGAAGCTGGTTGTCGGTAGTCACAATGGCTGTGGAAACCTCCACTACTAAGAGTACCATCCACATTCTGACACACACAAACAGGGTGCTGACTGCATGGGGGGAAACATTCCTGGACAGAAGGGAAAGAAATAAACTGGATTTTGAAAGGACAAGTGACTGTGCAGTGTGCACCTTATACGGAGCAGTGAACAAAATGCCAGTGGAAGGTGTAGGGTCACATGAACTACACCAATGCAGGTCAGAAACTGCCAAAATACAAGACATTTTCAGGGCATGTGCACCATAGAAGGACATTGGGCCTCATTCCGAGATTGGAGGTAGTCATGGCGCTATTTGTGCCATGACTGCCTCCAATAATGGTACCGGCACCAGTCTCGTTCAATGGGGACTTACCGGTGTAGTCGTCCTTTGCGGGACCGGTAAGTCCCCACTGAAAAAAATATTCCCCATTCCCATTTGAGCCGCCATAGGGCTCACAGGGAATGGGGAAGTAGCTAATAACGGCACCGCAATTTGCAGTACCGTTAATAGCTCTGAAGTCCCTTAACGGGTCCCGTCGATAACGCCTGGTAAAACCAGGTGTTGAAGGAGGGACCCGCTAAGGGAACTCGGAGTAGGGCAGTAAGGGATTACCGGCACTGGTCTCCTTAACGGTGCACGGTATCCCTTACCGCCCTACTCATAATGAGGCCCATTGACTGGCCTACATATAAAGAAGGTTGTCAGTAGCAGCATGTCTCGATAGTGTTTGGGGGACAAGAGCACAGTATGTTGAATCACAAATGGTGGTGTTGGCTCTGAGAAGAAAAAAGATAACTCCATCTGAATGAGAGTGGCCCATGACACCTGATAATTACCTACAGCCACAGCCAATGGCAACCATAGAATATAAGGAGTGGCATGTGGGGGAGGGCCCACAGTTTGAAGTGACACAGATTATCCTACAGAAGGGAAAGAACGAGGGTCAAACAAAATGCTAGCAGTTCTGGCAGACCAGAAAGGGAAGGATGAACAAATGATTACATATATGAATGTGGAGAAAGATCAAGACAAGTGGTATTGGTGCTTGACAGATATGGTCTGGTGGCCCACGGCCAAAGAGGTCTGGCAGGAGCACATGGACAGTTGTGTGACTGGTTGGAATAAAAAACAGAAATAGGAATCAAAGAAGGAGTGGT
Organism: Ambystoma mexicanum; assembly: GCF_040938575.1. NCBI lineage: Eukaryota > Metazoa > Chordata > Amphibia > Caudata > Ambystomatidae > Ambystoma > Ambystoma mexicanum. Next base: position 457,262,332 of record NC_090933.1, on the reverse strand, counting down.
TCAAGCAGATGGATATGAAAGGCACACAGTGGGATTACTGGCTGTCTTTTGTTCTTCATGGACTACGAGTGAAAGAGCATTCATCGACCAGGTATTCATCATGCAAGATGATATTTGGGAGAAATATGACAAGCACTGACAAGTTGTTGCTGACATTGACTGCGGGTGCACCTAGTGATGATAATGTTTAGTTTTTTTGCTTCCTTATTGAGTATGTATATATCAGAATAATGTTATTACTGTAGTGCATGGCTTTGGACAGTCATTAGAGTGGTTCACAGATATGATGAGGCGAGAAAACAAATCAAGCATGTTACCAACTCTGATACAGCATTTTCCTTTGTTTCTTTAAGGCACTTCTGATGCAATGAGACTGGCCTTCAGCTGAACACCCATGGCAAGCGAGGCTGCAGAGTTGAGCTGTGAAATGCGTGATGTCTCAGGCTACTTTGGGCCAATTCATGAGCCCCTCCTTAAAGGTACAGAGCTGACAACACAGGACCAGAGACTGCCAGAGGATACCTTGAAGATATGACAGTGCATTTTGCAACTGCAGGATACTGCTTCCCTCTTTTCTCAGAAATTGACCTGACATGGATTATACGTGCTATATATGCTGTTTTATGGGTGTAGAATGGATTTTGCCACTCCGTTTGCATATAAGTATGAGTCAGGCTGGGGGGAAGGAAGTAAGCAGCCCTCCCATGCACTGGTGTGTTTTGCATTACAGCCCATTTCTCTCTACTTTTTGTCTCCTGTGTACTATTTGTGTAAGAGTGTCTGGTATGTGTCGTGGGGGAGCAGACATGAGGAACATTTGGATGAAAGTTTGTTGTAGAAGGTTTTTCTATTAAGGTTTCTTTTGCCATAATGGTATCTGTGACTATTTCATAGCCTCTTCCATTAGTGTCTATGGCAATTGGGTTTGTTTTTGGCAATATGCTTCTTCATTGAAATACGGTTCTGTGCTCTTGGTTTGAAACCATTCACATGCACAGAAGTTAGAAAAGGCACATGTTCACATTGAAGTTTAAAAAAAAAATAAAGTTTTATAATTAACGTTGTTAGTGGTTTTATTCTACTTTAAACTGACATAAATACATTTCTTTTTAGTTTGAATGCACTATCAATCAGAGCTTTAAGTATCGGTTTTCCTTGATAATTTTTAAGTGAGGAGGAAAACATTTCATATCTTTTTATGAGGTTGCTAAGAACTCTGCATTTGTTGCAACAAATAAATATGTTTTATGTTTTATTGTGACTACATAGACATTACTAGATATAGTTTAAGGTTAATTTTTAGTTGTTATTTTACAATGCAAAATGTCCTGCTCTAGAACTAAAAACACTCAATGACAATCCCCTAAATGGAACAGCCCAATACTTCGTCAGACAAAAGAACAAATACAAAGTAAATATTTTGCAACTGAACATGACTTAGAAAACAGTTAATTTACAAAACATTAACCAACAACTTTCTAACACTAACCTGCTTACAAACACTTACAAAAAAGAAATAGCAACATTTGAAAACACGTCTGCTGAAATTTGCAACAAAGTATGTGTGTTGTCACAGAACGTTCTATAAGAAAAGTACAATAGTAGATATGCCTAGTTTGCACATACTGCAATAATAAGGTTGATGATAACCAAATTCAATTTTGAGCTATCAATAATAACTTACAAATATTTCCACTTTCAAAGGATCTCCAACAACGTGATCTATATGAGTGTGTACTAATACAAACAGTACGCCGATTCCTAGCTATATCATATCTGCAACTGAAAACTGCCAAATTGCCTGCATCAGAATTAATAAAAGGCATTCATAGTATAGTAGTATACTTACTTAGACCCTAACAAAATGCGTAACTGGTTATTTATACTGTGCTTAATACCCAGATGTTTCTAAACGCGGAACGGGGGATCGAACCTGTGTCGTGCTGCATCGTCTTGTTTTCCAAGTGAGGGTGGTGCCCCTGAGCTATCCTCCCGAGACTGAACACTAGGTGTAGGATGACCAGTAGAACCACTTCATGGTGTGCCAACAAAAGGGATCAAAATTTGGCAACAATTAGTGTACTTACACCAAGTTAAAGAACCCCTAGAGTATCGTAAACACAAAATGGAATACTACAAACATATAAGCATAGAGGAAAATGCAAAAGAAACAACACAAATATATGAAGATACACTACACACTGGTCAATTAAAAAATGCTGATCCTATCACTACTAAGAACATCCTTGACCAGTATACAATTCACCCACTACATTCCAGAGACACCAATGAAGATGTATTATAAACACATCAAATGGGTCCATCCAAAGAGTCTCCAATGATTTTATGGGAAAAAAGTTAAGAACCATGTTGTCTTCCACTATTCTTCTTTACATGAAAAAGAGGAAGACATGATGAATGACCCATACAAATCAGTGCATCAGAATAGTGTTCTCTATTTTTGTTTATTTATTTCATTTGTATAGCGGCCAGACCCAGAGGTATCACGGCACATGTACAGCATAGTGGAAGGAAGAAGTAACAAACATATACATACATCATTGTGGACAGATAGTCATTTATTTATTTCTTTATTACATCTATTAAGCGTGCAAACCCCCAGGTATCTAGGTGCTGTTACAACAAGGTACCTTTATGTGAAAGACAAAGGAGAGTGTGAAAACAAAATCAAATTATCGAGGCTGAGTATCCCAAAAGGAAATGCACCGAACACGGGTTACAAAGGAACATACAAAGAACTTTATTTTATACTGAACAGTTTTCCAAGAAAAGTAACAGATAGCTATCGGCCCTCAGTACAACACAACGAACTTCAGCGTGGTTCAGTGTGCTTAGTGAGTGACCCTGTACATTAGAATTTGTTTCTCTTTTATACCATTGCGAACATGATATCCAACCCTACTTCAGGTTAATATTCCTCTAATACATTACTGATCTAGGGTTCATGCCGAGTTTGCATATCCACATTCAAATAGTTTGCCTTTAATACATACGTCAACAAGCCTACACGGCAACTGTGTATTTTGGGATTTCCCATACAGGTCTTCTCAAACATTAATACAATGTAGTTAAACAAGTGTTCTTAGTTCAGTATTTGGATACATTGTTCTTAACATATGCTTGTGGATTAATTTCATTGCACGAGTAATCCTTTACACACAGGTCACCAAAGGACAAGGTCTCAGTTCACGACCCCAACAAGTGGCCTGCAGGCAAGTTACATATTAATTACACACAGAGGTCAAGGCGGCCATGTTGTATTTCAGAATGACATCGTCCACCATTTTAACTCATAGGGTGACTTTACAGAGAGAACCTAAAATGGCAGATTGACCTAAAATGGCAGCTTACATTGATTCTAAGGTCAGGACCTTGCAACACGGATTTCTTCGCAAGTGGCTTATAGGCAGCTTGGCGTAGGCCAATATACACTTATTTGTTTCAATAGGAGGTACGATATAATTTCTCGTTTGACAAACCCTCCTTTTGGCCTATGCCAAGTGCTAAACTACTTCGGATCTCCTTGCAAATAACTCCATGCATCATCGTCCATGCACCCTGAATCGCTGTCAGAAATATCTATTGCCATCAGGCCATTCGCTAAAATTTCTTTTAACACGTATTCTTTGGAAGTTTTATCCGGGGCATACACTTTATGTCCTATTGTACCTATCGCTTGTGCGCAACATCCCCCTAGCATCGAACATATACTAGGTAGACACTGGATACAACAACAAAGGAACAACCGAATTCCCAAAATGATCAACAAGATCGAAAGTACCTTCCAACCCCAAGATCACAAGAAGTCCCAGAACCAAGCGCTAAGATCCCAGTTTCCCTCGGGAACATGCACTTCTGAACTAAGGACGTGCAGATTCTGTATTGCCTTGAAGATAGTTGGGGAGGAATCTGGCACGAAAACAGAGCAAGCAGACCCCACTAATTTACACACTCCACCACGTTCAGCCAGAATGACATCTAATGCCATCCGGTCTGAAGTGCTACTAATCTTATCGCTTCCTGTTCTAATGTCATATTATAGAGTATGTCCGTGGTCCGGTTGATGGTTCTCTCCAGTACTCTTGCTAGTCTTCTGATATCTTCAGAATTTGCTATCTGCCCCCAAAATGGCACAAATGATTTTGCTACATCTTCCAAGATCTGTGCTGGAGTGTCACCATTCTCGTCCCGCCGTGGACGAGTCTTTGAAACCTCTACTGTACTGGCTATAAATACCCCAGGTAACAGGATCCCTAAATAACAGGTTCCCTGCCAATCCCTGGGCAACCATGGAAATGCTACATTACCGCAAACAAAGTAGACAGGTTCGCCTACATACAAAGGTCTGTCTTCCCCAGTCAAATTTGCAACATTGGCACAACCTCTAAAATCTCCCATTGACTGAGTACCATTCCTCTGTATGCAGAAAGAAACTGAATCGGGGCTATGGTTAACAGTGTAAGAAGGAGGCCTGGCATCCTTATTGCCTATCGGACCCATCTTGAAGGAAATCAAAGATTGGAAAGGACGAGACAGTCTGTTAGAAGGCCTAATAGAAGCAACATTGAGCGTACTCCTATTTGCGAAAAGCGAGCATTCCAGGGGAGTCAGAACTCGTTTCTCAGAACTATTCAAATTAGTGCCATCAAAGTTCCCTGAGATGCTATCGTTCCAACGGCCAAAGAACAGTGCTCTAAGAGAAGCATAACAAGCAGTTGTCAAAGGTAACGGATGGATATACCAACCTAGCCCCTTATCCCCGTGTTGCGGTAAATGTCAACAGACCCAACAGTTGGACTTATTAAAAATGGCATACGTGGCATTCATGATAAGTAGCAGAGTATTATTGTGGTACCTTTGTCCATGCTGGGAGTCCCTAGGGGACAGAGTATGCAAATGTGCAAGGGAGTAGGAACAGTAGGTACATTTTCAGTCGGTAACAAGGACTCTAAAGGATGAGTTTCCTCGAGGTACCATAAGCCTAAGACTGACTATTATAAAACCAAATATTATGATAAAAACATAGCAATACGTTTTCGGGGCCCAAGTTCTTTGTCCATGATCCTGGTTGGTCACACAATCATTTACAAGTCCCATACGAGCAGTAGCAGTGGCAGGCATTGCAGTCTTCAAACGGAAACCCCCAATGTTTGTTGCTGGTGAACTCCCGGCTGCGCGACTTCTTAGTCCTCCACAACCCTAGCCAACAGAATCCCCTTTCTCAAATTTGGGCAAAAACAAGCCCTCGATGATCCTTTCCTTCTCCGAATGCACAGCCGATCCATGCCGTAAGTCTATCAGATGCACAGCAAAACCGTGCCATAAGTCTATCTTCTTGGACGCAGATTGTACCTTGCTTTTCCCAGTATTGATTGATCCGGAAACAATGTGTCATCACTTCCCGTTGGACGCAACGTATCAGAAACAAGTGAAGATGCTGAATTTGAGACAGCAGTTTCCAGAAGCAAAACTTTTGGAGAGTGTGGAGACAAAATGGCAGGTTTCCCAAGCCTCACGGTCTCAGAAGAATTCTCCGATACACTCTCAGCACTATCTACTGCTTTGGGATCATTGGTTGCAGCGTTAGCGAGGGGTTCTGTTTCTTCTGTATCGTGTGGCACTGGGTGAGGAAGTTTCTTGACATGCGACGCGTGGATTCAATTCTTTCTTCCAGAAACCCGCACCGGCGTCTGTGTGACCAACAGGACCTGAAATGGGCCCCGCCAGCGAGGTGCAAGGCAGGAAGACCGCTCAAATACCTTGATGAGCACCCAGCTCCTATGCCGTATGCTGTGGCCCGGGCCCTCGTATCGCAGAGGTAAAGCCTCTCGCACCTGGTGATAAATCAAATACAGGTTTTTAGTCAACTGGATGTAATAATCTGGAAGTAATACATTTTCAACATTTCTCAAAGATCTACATTTAGGAAGGTTCCAGATATTGGCAGGTCTCCCCATTACCACCTCAAATGGAGAGAGTCCAGTCTTTGTTTGAGGGGTTGTACGCATGGCTAATAACACGATCGATAAGGCATCCGGCCGTTTGAATTTAGTGCCGGCACACGTCTTAGCGAGCTTGTTCTTGATGATACCATTGTGTCTTTCTCCTAGTCCGGCGCTCTGAGCGTGTCTTGCCGAGTGGAACCGTTTGTCGATCTGTAATGTCGCACATATCTGCAGAATTACAGCAGCGACAAAATGTGGACCATTGTCCGACCAGATGAGTCTCGGTAGCCCGAACCGCGCAAAGTATTCTTTTAACATGGTTTTCTCAGTAGTCATGGCTGTAGCATCTTTGACAGGGAAAGCCTCAACCCATTTACTAAAAGCACAGATGACCACTAATCTAATACGTACTTCATATTGTTGCACCGTTCCATCTCAATAAAGTCGAAATGGATGACTTCGAAGGGGACAGAGGGTGGCCCAAAACTTCCCCTTGGAGTTGTTGTCCCCTTTCCCACATTATGTTGTAGGCAAATCATGCAGTCCTGAACATAGCGCTGGGCTATTTTCGAAATTTTGTCGTTTGCCCAAACTTTCTCTAACATTTTCGTGACTTTCTGGGCACATCTATGCGTAGGACCATGAGCCATGATGACCATCATCATTACATAAGCGTCGGGGAGTAGCCATTTCCCTTCAACTATGTCCACCCAACACCCGTCATCATCGAGTTTCCCCAAGCCTTCAGCCCACCTCCTGGATTCTTCTAACGTGGCATCGGATATCCCATACAGACCCAACACCCTTGTCCATTGCATAGGCATTTACAGTCTCCCTTGAAACATAAATCTCCGTAAGGAGATCGGTAGCAGTTTGTCTAGCTATCTGATCAGCGAAAGCATTCCCTTTTCCTATGTCATCTGTAATCTTTCGATGTGCTGCACATTTTATGACAGCTAACTGAGTAGGGAGCGCAAGCGCTGAGAGCAGTTGTACTATTAGGGAGCCATGTTGGATTTTTGTGCCATGTGAAGTTAAGAACCCTCTCTCTGACCAAAGTCTCCCAAAGTTGTGTACCACCCGAAAGGCAGACTGACTATCAGTATATATATTTACTGTAAGCCCTTCGGAAAGTTCACAAGCTCGGGTCAATGCTATAATCTCTGCGGCCTGCGCAGAGTTATGCGTGATTCTCTTGGTTTCCACGACCGTGCTTTATGTGGTGATTGCATAAGCAGCTGTGGATGTACCACCCGGAAGTTGGAAGCAGGAGCCATAACAAAACAGCTCTCCTTGCGGATTATTCAAAGGAATGTCTTTCAAATCAATTCTACCCTTTGTCTCTTGTTCGGTAGTATACAGACAGTCATGTGACTCTTCATCACCGCAAGCAATACCTTGTCGGAAAGGTAGGAGTTCTTCCGGATTAAGAACACAACACCTCTTAATTTGGATGTGAGGAGCAAACAAGATCAATTCATATCTCGTCAACCGTGCGGAAGTGAGGTGTTGCGTTTGGGTTCGGTTCAGTAGAACATCTACAGAGTGAGGCACCATTAGGGTTAGATCATGGCCTAGGACCATTCCCTCACTCTGTTTTACAGACGCAGCAGCGACAGCTCGCAAACATCTTGGCAAACCGCATGCTACAGGATCAAGGGCGGAAGAAAAGTAACAGCACAGCCTATTCTACCCTCCATGTTCCTGCGTTAATACAGCCAAAGCACATCCATCACATTCATGCACAAACAACACAAAGGCCTTTTCATAGTTTGGTGTGCCCAAAACTGGTGCCGAGCATAATGCAGTCTTGAGCAAATCAAACGATTGCTGGTGTTCCGCATTCCAAGGCAATGGCGAAGAAATGCCCTTCTTTGTCAAAGCCAAAATCAATTTGATCACTAGTGAAAAAATTGGGATCCACAACCTACAGTAAGAAGCCATACCTATCAAGGCTCTAACTTTCTTCTGTGTCTTTGGGACAGACATGCCAGAAACGTGTTTTATACGTTCAGGTGTCAATCTGCTTCCCTCCTTTGACAAGAGATAGCCTAAATCGGCGACCTCCTGGCAACAATATTGAAACTTGTTAAGTGAAGCTTTGTGACTATGTTTAGCTAGATGTATAAGCAACAACACAGTGCCCTCCTTGCAGGCACTTTCAGAGTCTGCAGCTAAAAGCAAGTCATCAACATACTGAAGCAATGTACAAGTAGAGGGCAATTCAAGAGTATCAAGCTGTTCTTTCAAAGCCCTACTGTAGATGCTAGGACTCTCTGTGTAACCTTGAGGTTCACGAGTAAATGTGACCGAGCGTCCCCCTAAGGTGAACGCGAACAAGTATCTAATATCCTTGTGTATTGGAATACTAAAGAAAGCATTCTTCAGGTCCACAACACTAAAGTAAGTAGCTGTAGCTGGAATCATTGTCAATATTGTCGTCACATCGGGCACAATTGGAAATTGCAGAGCGACGACTTTATTAATGGCACGTAAATCAATTATGAAATGGAATGGAATTGCATTATTGCCTTTCTTGTACATGGGTAAAATCAGACTATTGCACAAACCTCCTGAAATTTCCACAATCACCCCGCGATACACAAAATCGGAAACAATGCATTTCAAAGCTTGCTCGCCCTCAACTGAAATCTTATACTGGGGAATGCGTGGCAGCTCAATTCCATGTTTCAAGACTATCTTAACAGGCTCAATCTGTAAAACACTGACATCATTGTCGTCAACTGCCCATAAGCACTCTGGTACATCAATGAATTCTGACAGCAAAGGTCTGTTAAGAATTGAGAGACAGAAAGTTGCTGTGGTGAAATCGTCAAGCGCACTCCATAGGAAGAACAATAAATTACTGCATTCAATTCCTTTAACAGGTTCAACTCCAGCAAATTCTCTCCACAATTCGAAGTCAAAAGGAATGGACAGTGGTCCGTAAAGAACCCAAAGAAATAGTTACCGGAGAAGAAACTGGACAAACAACTGGTGTGCCAGAAAACCCTACAGAAACATTAGTTTGCCCTGACAGTGGAATGTTTGGAACCCGCGAATGATCAATGGAACACTTCTGTGCTCCAGTATCTATCAAAAACTGATGTTTCCTATTTCCTACTATCATTTCAACGTAGGGACCTTTCTGATTGACGGGAATAGGTGTAGGTTCCAAACCCTGCTTCGGGCAATCCTAACGAAACAGAATATCATCAAAAGGAAGCTCTTCAGATAGATATGCAGCAGAAGGATGATCAAATATGTTCCTAGTATCCACACTTGGAGTCTGATTATTCTGTGAAAAAGGTTGCTGAGGATCCTGTGCAAACTGACCTTTACCAGGGCCCCCTACACCCGGGCGACCTCTGGATCGTCTACCTATATTCCCAAATGTGTTTTTTTACCTCTGTCCAAGGACGGGGCATTGTGCACGATAATGACCCTCTTGTCGACAATAGGCACACTGGTTAATGTTCACAGGACCCAAGGGCACATTCCCTTGCGGAACATCCTGACCTCTAATCTGCGAACTACCCCATCTGGGGCCTCTAACAATTTGCTGTAATAATACTTTAGTCTTTAAATCACCTTTTCGTTTTTCAACTCTATCTTTTTCATTGTTGGTACGATTCTCGTAGTACTGAGCCATGTGCAGTACTTCTGATTGGGACTTCGCCTGCCAAGCGCTCTCAGAAGGCATCATTTGTGACTGGATGTCGGGCAATAATCCACGCACAAATTTGTCCACAAATAATCGTTTCCCAGACTCTGTGCCTAAGTCTTGTCCGCTGAAATCCGAGAATACCTGTTTAAACCGATTAAAGAACTCGGTAGCACCCTCAGACTTCCCTAAGACACAGGTCGTAAGTTTGTCCCAAATAATTCTTTTCTCAGGAATTATGGTTTTCAATTTTGCAATGATTCTATCAGGAAAAGTTAGTATTACCTGGGGCGGTCTTTAACCAGCTGGCCTTTCTCCATCGAATCTAGTTATGTTCGCCTATGTATCTCTCAACCTTGGTACGTCGTCTAATGTCCTAACTGGTTTCCACAAATCTACGGGTAGGAGTACAGGAAATAACAAATCAATATCACTAGGGTGAATACTGAGGACCTCAAGATGGACTCTATTTCTTTATAGAACCCTGTCGTATTTTTCCTAATATCAGGAATAGATTGTCTAATAGTATTCACTTCCTGTCTTGAGAACGGGACATGAACAAACTGTGATACATAATGTGCCGGAATGTTCACAGCGACTGTACCCGCCGCAGCATCGGCCGCAATCTCAACCTTCGGGACAAATGTCGGAGGAACCTCTCTCATAGGCAACTGAGAAGTAGGTGACTCCGAACGCTTACTAAGCAACAGAGCTAAGTCGAGCGCTAAAGCAGTCGAAGAAGTGTCAAGTGAAAAAGCTATTTTATAAATACTCAGTAACTCTGTGGGACAAATAACTTTTCTCTTTACTCAGTAACTCTGTGGGACAAATAACTTTTCTCTTTACACAATCATCCTGTAGGTACTCTATCATTACCTGTTTCACTTTCCTCTGCATTTCTGGCGTATACTGACTGTATGTGTCATATACCTCAACTGGAGTTATCGACATATCTGAAATCCATCTAAGCGCATCTTTCGTACAAATTCGTGCTTCCTCAGATATCGATTTACGACAAGGAAGGAACCGTTTCTGTACATACATACTTTCCCCCTCGTCATGCTCATTCTGTAACCTTTCCAACTCCTTTCTATACTCAAATAACCTTTTGACATGCTCATTTACTTTCTCCACAGTGTCTCTTGAAAACGCTAAAGTTTTTAGATCCCTTAACCCTTGCGGGAGATCTGTATTATTTAATTTGCCCCACATTACACATAAATGAATCCCTAAACCTTCAATAAAAACATTTTTATCAGGAAAATTATCGATATTAAAAAGTGTGGCAAAGACATTAGCTTGATCTTCTCTCTCCATACAATGTTTAGCCCATGCAATCAAATCACGTTTCTTCTCTGGCGGTACAGTATTGCGAGTGACAACCCTTGACCCCGCACCCTGATCGACTACAAGCGGCACAAGACCACTTGGAAGAGGGAGAGCAGGCAAATTCAATGGAGGCACTGTGACAGATGCAATAGGAAAGGGTGGAGGAATAGGTGGAGGAACAGTAACTGGAGGAAGAGGAACATTAGGAGGAGCAGGAACAACAGGAAGAACAGCAGGAAGAGCTGGAATAACAGGAGGAAGAGGCAAAGCAGCAGGAAGAGGAACGTACGGAGGTGGTGCAGAGGCACCAGGCCTTCGTTCATTTAACAATTTGTCAATGAATTCGTTGGAAACATGAAGGTCTTTAGAAGGATACATTTTCTGAATTCCAAGTGAGAAAGCCCTATCCATATTCCTAGTCGACTCAGAATGTTTATCTTGGTCATACAATAATGCTTTTTCGGCATTCGTTTTATGACGGCGCGCATGTTTTTCCCTACTCTTAAGTTGCTGCAACGCTTCTTTTTTCCAATTCTGCAAAACATCGAATGCTGCAGGTCTAGCATTTTTCTTTAATAGAATTGACTCTAAATACTCAATATGAGGGATTTCAAAGCTACCATTGATTGGCCACTGAAGTCGGAGGCATGTCTGGTTTGTCTGTGCCAAATATCATTAAACACTATACTTCCAATGCCATGCTTACAGTACATAGTACATGCCGGCGACCCCTCCTGTGGTGCTGGATGGCTAAATTTCAAAGATTGTCTATCGCTGCAGGATAACGCCCTGAAGCAGGTAGACAATTTTCCAGGCATATCAAATTATTGGTGTTACCTGGTCAATAATTGTGTCTGAAGATACAATACGTCAAAATCAAATTATCAGGATATTTAAGAATCGGGTCACGACTCACCTGATCAGTCCGAAGGAGGTCCGATCGGATTACAAAGAATCTTACCTAACTAATCTTACCTCGTGTTTGGTGATTTCGGCATATCTGCCCACCTCGATAAGTGGACCCTCGTCAAGATGCCGTCTCGGACCACAAGCTAATCATCCAGGGATCGGGTCATGCAGCGCTGCTGCGGTGTCACGTCTCGTTCAGAAGGGGCCCCTTATTTTGTCACACCGTCCGATCCCGTCCGATAGCGAGGGTCAACCTTCGATAATCCGGCATCAATCTTGAGGGTCCCTATTCGGGCACCAACTGTGAAAACAAAATCAAAAGGGCTGCGTACCCCAAACGGAAATATACCGAACACGGGTTACAAAGGAACATACAAAGAACTTTATTTTATACTGAACAGTTTTCCAAGAAAAGTAACAGATAGCTATCGGCCCTCAGTACAACACAACAAACTCCAGCGTGGTTCAGTGTGCTTAGTGAGTGACCCTGTACATTAGAATTTGTTTCTCTTTTATACCATTTGCGAATATGATGTCCAACCCTACTTCAGGTTAATATTCCTCTAATACATTACTGATCTAGGGTTCATGCCGAGTTCGCATATCCACATTCAAATAGTTTGCCTTTAATACATACGTCAACAAGCCTACACGGCAACTGTGTATTTTGGGATTTCCCATACAGGTATTCTCAAACATTAATACAATGTAGTTAAACAAGTGTTCTTAGTTCAGTATTTGGATACATTGTTCTTAACATATGCTTGTGGATTAATTTCATTGCACGAGTAATCCTTTACACACAGGTCAGCGAAGGACAAGGTCTCAGTTCACGACCCCAACAAGTGGCCTGCAGGCAAGTTACATATTAATTACACACAGAGGTCAAGACGGCCATGTTGTATTTCGGAATGACATCGTCCACCATTTTAACTCACAGGGTGACTTTACAGAGAGAACCTAAAATGGCGGATTGACCTAAAATGGCGGCTTACATTGATTCTACGGTCAGGACCTTGCAACACGGATTTCTTCACAAGTGGCTTATAGGCAGCTTGGCGTAGGCCAATATACACATATTCGTTGCAATAGGAGGTACAATATAATTTCACGTTTGACAAGAGGACCAAAGTAAGTGGTGAGTTAGGCAGTCATTAGCTGAAAACACACATGTTCAAAGCCTTTCTGAAGATCCAGTATGATTGTTGCACTATCAGGTGTGAAGGGAGGGAGTACCAGTGTGTGGCGGCAACTGAGGGGAAACTCAAAAATGTAAGCACATTTGTTAAATAGTCAGGTTTGTAGGAGATTTTGAAGACCTTGAAAGATACATCATCCTGGTCAGATAGTCGTTGAAACATATTTGTTAAATAGCCAGGTTTTTTAGAGTTTTTTGAAGACCTGGAGAGAGGGTCTGTTTCTGATGTGGTTGGGGAGAGTGTGCCAGAGGGCGGGGTAATCACACAGAAGCTGGAGCCACCTGCTTGCTTGTTGTTAAATCTCGGGGTAAAAAGGGCGCAGCTGGAGGAGGAGCAGTGAGGGCGAGTCACTGGTTTTGTGGCAATGCGGTGGATGAGGTCTGAGGGGGCATTCTGGTGTAGGTACCGGTGGGCGATAGTGAGAGTTTATAACTTGATTCATGTTTTTATTGGTAGCCAGTGCACTTTCTGTCTTGCAGCAGAGATGTGGTCAGTGAGTTTTAGGCCTAAGGCAGACCTTACGGCCTTCTTTTACAAGAGTTTCAGCAGGTTTTTGGAAGAGGTACCTGAAAACAGAACATTGCAGTAGTCAAGCTTACTGCCAATAATTGCACGTGCAAGGGAGACTTGGCAGTGTAGAATGTAACGGAAGCTAACGCACTGATATGTCGAGACATGTTGAGTTCTTTATATGTTGGGACATGTTGAGTTCTGCATCAATGTACACACTCAGTTTCTTTATGTGCTTGGAGACTTTGATGGTGGTTCTTTCAATGTGGAAGGATGAATGGGATGGGTCCAAAGGTGGCTAGATGGTGAGGGGACCCAACAATGAGAAGCTTGGTCTTTTCATAATTACGGTATATCAAATAATAGTCCATAGGAGCTCCTCTACGAGAACAAAAACAGCCATTGACCTGTTCTTTGGGAAGGTACCCACTCGAGAGTCGGCAGCCACACGTTAGCTCACTGTACCTTTCACAGATGGGAATTATCTTTTTGCATATCAGTCTTTGTCCTGCTCACATGGGCAGTCCATCACTGAAATGCTATGGCTATTCCCTTCTGAACAAGAGTACCAACAGCAACCCCATCAACGTGTTTCAGCCTTGTTGGGCCTCATCAGTGAGGTGGAGCTGTGTCTCTCTGAGCACAGTCAGCAAGGGTTTCACATCTTGATGACCCTAGGGAACTTAGGGTGACTAAACCTAAGTCCCTTAAACAATCAAAAAATAGTTCATAGGTGCCCCTCTTTGAGAGCGAACATGGCTAAATGACCTGTTCTTTAGGAAGGTACCCACAATAGAGGGGTTGGGGGTGGGATGTTCTAGTTTTTTTTAGCATAGAGAAGAGTTATCTCGTTCTGGAACTAGCTTCATTGATTCTGGTATTGGAGTTAGCTTTGGTCATAATAAGGGTGTTCTTGAATGTATCGGAGGCAGTGTGGAAGGCATTGATGTTGAGTGGTGTGGGATTTTTTCTCCATGTGTGCTCTAGGGCATGCTTGTGATGGCGAAGGTTGGTGAGTTCCTCTGTGATCCTGGTGTTAGCTCTTCTGTCTGGTATAGGGATTTTACGTTTAAGAGTGGCATGAAGGTCAGTATGTGAGAGGGCCAAGAGGATCTGAGAGGCCTGGGCTTGTGGGTTATCACAAGCAGGTGTAGATTTGGAGAGTTGTGCCACTAGTGTGGGGGCTAAGCAGGCTTCAATGAGGCTACACGTGTTGAGAGAGAGGGTCGGTGGAAGTTTGAGAACAGGGTTTCGTGTCATTGTGGAATGGGGCAGGCAGAATTTGATGACTGAATGGTCGGACCACCAGCACTGCAATTACTATTGTTGCCAGCATTCTTGATGTAGGTGTTACGCTCAGCTGGTCTCTGTGGGGGCGTTGGGGCACAGTTGCAGCCCTCCCAGGGTATGTACATTTTGGGGCTCATTACAAGTTAGTTGGTGTGGGAAAAACGTGGTGAAGTTAAATTCTCCACTTTACCGCCTAAAATTGACAGATTTACAGCATGATAATTCTGCCTGCAGTAAATCCACCAAATATCCCCATGGAGTTATATGGCTGTCGAAAATGGGTAATTACCCCCAGATGTAATCCTGTGGTAACTCCACAGAATGAAGTGATGGTAACGGTAATACCAAGTGGTGGTATTTCACAGCTTTATCACCAAAATGCCAACAAACTTGTAATGATGCCTATTGTCATCAATCCGTGCCTATGAATTCCATATCATTGTGGTCATTTTGATACCATGGTCACAATAATTAGATTATTTCATGGGCTGCATACATAAACAATGCTGAAATAAAAATGTACATACAATGCGGGGGGCACTCTATGATGCTACAAATAGCCAACTTTACATCACGCTAACACGTGTTTCACACTGGAGAGGTTGGTGTCGGTCCACTATGGTGATAAACCGATTGAAGTTCGAAAACAAAGAAGAATGTTTTGCTGACACATGTTTTTTATATTGGTGCTGCATTCATACTTGGTCCTTTTTCAAGATTTGCATGTAAATTCTGAGATGCTGCATTTAATGATAGACTATATGCTCAATGCTTCCACTTCTGTTCCTCATGCTTACAGAGTATGCGTTGAGGAAAGGTTACCTTACCCCACTGCAGTCCAGATGGCTCTTTTGTACTTGAGGGAATGTCATAATGCTGAGAACATTAGTGACTTCTTCTGTGCAAGGCAACATTGTAATAATGCAGTTCATAGTGACATGTTTGTGAGGGAAACATCCACTTGTATTGCCTATGTTGATGTCCATTAATTGCACAAACGTGCACTACTGTGTCCAATTCTGTACCAAATGTATTTGTAAAAATATTGTTCTACTGAGGCATACTGTGACCTATGCTATTATGGAAGGTCATCTTAAACTCTATGTGTTTGTGTGTGTTAAAAACTGTGTGAAGGGTAGTTTTACTGCATATGCAAAGGTTATGTGACTGTGCTACATGCTTTGGGTGGTTGTTGTGTTAATTAAAGTTATAGTAGTGCTACCGACAATCTCCCTGTTCAGTATGTGATAAAGAATCTTACTCTGCCAACCCACCAAATTCACAATATTTCGACCTGAAAAGTATTTCACCCCTTCTTCACCTCTTACCGGCTCTAATCTAAGGCCAGTGAATGCCATAGACTGCCTTGCAGATATAAGAACACTATACCTGTCCGTACTGTTTGCTAGCAAGTTGAAACTGTTCTAGAACACACGCGATGTCCTGAAATGTTCGCAAATAAATAAAATGGGGGTGTCCTGAAGAACACTATACCTGTCCGTATTGTTCTCTAGCAAGTTGAAACTGTTGTAAGAACTCAAGTGGTGCCCTGAAATGTTCGTAAATAAATGAAAATGGAGGTGTCCTGAAGAACACTATACCTGTCCATAATGTTCGCTACCAAGTTGAAACTGTCCTAAGAACACAAGCAGTGTTCTGAAATGTTCATAAATAAACGAAAATGGAGGTGTCCTGAGGACGCTATGTCTGTCCGTATTGTTTGCAAGGAAGTTAAACTGTTCTAAGAACAAACGGTTGTCCGTAACTTAGTTTGACGTGTGATGCACTTTTAATTACTTCAGGACCCGAACAGTGTCCGTAGAACATCAACGCGCATGCGCAAACCAATGTCCATGCATTTGGTGTCCTGTGGACAGCCGCTTCCTTCACAAACATGTTCGCAAAGCGTGACCGTGCCCATGCTGATCGCGTGTTCTGAATGCGGACACTGTTCGTGCCCCTGAACAATTTAAAAGTACATTTTCAAGTAATCCAAAATATTTGTCAATAAAAACTCACCATAGTGGGACTTGTCCCACATACTAATCCTGAGTTCCTACATACTTATTGAATGTTTTTGAACCTTTTTTTGTGTTCGATCTGTCCGCGGACAGCGCACATGTCCGCGAACCGCGTACAAGCACCCCTATAGAAGACCACGCCCTAGAGTTTATTCACATTGTGTTTCTGGCTATTCTTCCGAGCACAGCTATTTTTCCTGCAACTTGCAGATTACACCATCATCGAGATGGCATCCATGGCTGCACTACTGCCACCTGGTGCTGCACCTGCTTCAGCACCACCCCCACCACCACCACCTCCCCAAGGGCCTGAAGAGGGGAACAGGAGTGAGAATGCAGAGGAGGAAGAAGAGGATGACGAGAATGAGGTAGTGGAAATGTGTGGCGGTTATTTACCATTCATGGGGATGGTCTTAAGGCTCGTGCGAACCGAGTCACCTGCAATGAGTGCAAAATGGTACTCAGTCGCGGGAGGCATGGTTTGTACAGCTTTGGGACTACTACCATGAAGCGACACCTAAGGTCATTTCACTCTGGGGCCATTCGCAAGGTTGTACCTTGTGAGGAGCGTGGTAGGTTGATTTCCTCTACTTCATCCTCTGTTTCTCATCCTGTCACCACAAGGAACACCTCTGTGGGACAGCGTCTTCCTCAAGCTGCCTCACAGGCCATACATAATGCTTATGACCCTTACCTTTCGAGGGTCACAGTTGTGTGTATGTACTCTACAGGGGGGAGCGACTTTGTAGTGCTTTTGAGACTATCGTCTCAGAGCACGAGAAGACCTGCTCAGTACCCAAATAAAACCCACTCTACATCTTCCTCTCTCAGCTTTCCCTTTCTTATCCCTGTGGTTGGTGTCCCCCCTTTACCCTCCTCTACTAGTGTGTTGTGTATAAAAAACAAAAAAAAATATAAAATAACAAAAATCAAAACAAATAAGACTCTTTTCAGAGCCGCCTTTCACAGTTAAAAAATAATTGTGAAAATAAATGAAGCAGGGCCCTTTGTAGGGCGGACATCTAAAATTTTGGGGTGCTACCCTATCAAAACCATTGCAATTTGGTGAAAAGAGCCTTCTGGAGGTCTTTGTGTTTCAAAAATTATAAATACTCAACACCTACTTCAAAATGGATGCTGTCATTCTAAAAAAGGTCGCAATGCATTTTGTATGTTTCTTAGAAAAATCCGATTGCCAGCATAAGTTAGATGTACTCCATCTCTGCGAAAAATGTATCTACTACGAAACATAATATTTTCATTGTGAAAAGAGGACATGCCAAAATCTCTTAGAAAGGCACAAACAGCCTTATTGACATTTCGCCTTGCTTTCTCCATTTGTGGACCAGGACCAAATGAAGAAGAACAAAGCCACATTTGTCTCTGCGCAATCCATGAAAAAATTACTTGAGAATTTGGAAACATGTCCATGACCCTTCCCAAGTCCTTCTTTCATTGCAAATTGCAAAGAAATTCCAGACACATGTCCTAAACTGTTCCCTCCACAATGAATTATAATTATATCTGGATGTTGCACTGTCTCCAAAGTAGCACAGAGAGGTAACAAGTCCAACCACTTCATTCCACGTACTCCATGCCAGTGTACTTCCACATGTGGGAATCCAAGATCTACAGCTACTCCACAGGTTTCTGCATGAACCTTCAACCAATGTATCCATGAGTCTCCCAAAATCCAAACAATCTGTTTTCTGAAACACACAGCCATAGCTATCTGTTCTTCTCTCTGCAAAAAGAGTATCTGAGAAACTCTCTCCTGGCACAACACACCCACTAAACTTTCCTGACTAATCCCTTTCAGTGCTCATTCTCATTTGCATGACTTCTGAACCCAAAAATCCCCGGATGTAACACGCGATGTCCGTGAACTACCGCCATGTCCGCGGACATATCGTAACATGAACAGCCCTTCTACCATTTTCAGTTCACTCTCTGTGCCATTACCTCATTGGATGTAGCTAAGAAGTCACATGACCATCCACCAATCACATTCAAGACCTCTGCATCTAACTGCATCATCATAGATCAGCACTGCAAATGTACAGTGAATCTCTCTCAGTACAAGAGTCATATCATTGGCAAGCACCATCTACAAGAAATACTGTACAAGTCTCCAAGATTTCCATGTGCAGCTCCATGCATATCCATATGCATGAACACAAACTACAGGTATGCATATTTTCTATACAGTACATGAACACATTTTCTAACTGACCTTTAGCTTGCATAATCTGTAAAATGAATTTACTGTCTTTTTTTCAATCTCCTAAAATCAACTGTCACTTACAAATCTTTATACTATTTAATTTCTTTATATACACACACACTCAAATCATGTTAAACTAACATTGTTTAAATTAAATATATAGACTACATAGAGTCAAACAAAATTGCATGAACACTCTATGTTCAAATCTCAAACAATAATACTTGCACAATTACATATTTTTTTAATTTCTTTATTTATTTGATTACTTACATTTATATAGGACAAGCAGCCCATGACATTGAGGCACTATTACTTGGAAGAGCTTAGTTACAGCAATAATGGTATTCAGTGGTCCATTATGAATTTCACAAGACATAGTAAAGATATTTTGTTTGCTACAGTTAGTCATTGCAATACAATTTGTTAATTAAGAACATTTCATATGTATTCAACTAGTGCGACGTATCTTATGTAAATAAGATATTTTTAATGGTTTTGAGGAAGGCGCTGAGGATTTCAATTAAAAAAAACAATGTCTAAATTAAAAACAGTGCTATATACAAACAAAATTACTAATTTGTTTCTTTTACAATTGCAGTGAAGACCATTCTCCTGAAAAGAAGCAACCAAATTTGAAGTACAAAGAACAACTAAGAACTAACCTGCTCATTTTAGAAAATAAGTAAGTAGAATATCACTATAATATTTGTATTATTACTCAAACACACTGTAAGGTTAATTCATGCTATTTCTGTGCCTAAAAATAGAGATTCTGCAGCATTCTGTCCAAAAATCCCCATGTCTTATACAGCGATTTACAGCCAGAATGGCCCACAAATTCCTATTTTTCGACACACAAATTACCCAAGTCAACTGCTAGAATTTAGATGTTACAGAACAAACAACTGTTTTAATTGTATAGCATTAGATATACTATTTATACTACTCCACACCACCAGCTTACTTTTTCCTGTCATCTGAACCCCAGTTTAGTAACACATTAATTCAAGAATACCCATCCCTACTAGTTGTAGTTCCCAATGCACAATCACACACCATTACATACATCTTTATCATCTTACTCAAACATCAAACACTCATGCACACAGCACACATACATTGCAGAACACCACAACCCATACCTTCTTTATTTTTTTTAACAGACCCTAAAGAATGCCTACCAAAAATCAAGTCCGTAAAAAGCAACGCGGAAGTAGAGCAAATGAAAATAAAAGTGTCCAACATAAGCATCCATCTCTAGCACAATTTGTAAAAAAAGTTGAAACAAAACAGCTAATACAGTCATTTAGTGAAACAAAAGAAGTTTCAAGTACACAACTTGCCTACTCTATCAAAATGTAAATCAAACCAAAAAACAATTAGCAGAAAATCAGCTATCGCTACAGATAAAACTGCTTCTTTAAATCTTGATATAGTTCAAAGTAAGCATACCAAGAAAAGTATTTTAGCCAAAATGTTCCGTCACAAAGTCCTTCAAAATCTTATAAAAACAGGAGAGAAACCAGGTTCAGCGCTTAAAACCTATCGTAGGAAATTAATCTTAGAAGCGTTTATAGACAGTGCAATTCTTCTCAAAAGAAAGTTATTTATTTTAGTCTTAAACAAAATGAAACCACTAACAAAACTAAGAACTAAATTACAAAAAAGACTTCTCAATAAAGGAAATGTCAACAGAAAGAACTTCTTAAGTATCTGCAGAGGTGAATGGAGTCACACTACGAGCACAGAACCATACTTTAATGAAGAAGCGTACAAACAAAAGCAAACAAATACAATTGCCATACATAGCAGTGGTCGAGGTTATGAAAAAGTTAATAATACCATAATGGAACAAGAAGTACTCCTTACAAAAATATGTCCTCAAAACTTAGAATTACCCCTCTATTCAACGGAATCAGAATGTCTAGTGTACAAATGGCCATGCACGTCAATGTGTAACATTCCCAAACAATTTTTCAAGACTTTACGCCAATTCCTCAATCAGTATGTTAAAAGCAAAGACAAAATGAAAATTAAACTACTGCAAAATATGGACACCTGTCCAGTACGCAAGAACACAAGACTACAAGGACATTCATTGGCCTGCATTACAGGACCTACTTGCAAAACCACCTTCCATGATATCAAAAGGATATCAACACATCATTCAACTATAAGAAATCTAGTTTATAAACTGTACTATGCTACAAGTCCTGCTTTAGCAATTGCCAATTTAAATAATATTCTTCTACATGGTACAGCAAAAGACATACTAGAAGAAATCGACTATATCCAGAAAAAATATTTTGGAAGTGAAACCCACTTACAGAATGAAATAGCTGTAAACCAAATTAGTAACAATTCTACACATGGCAACCTTTTACTACACACATACAAAAAAGAAATACTAAAATTTAAAAGTACATCAGCTGAAGTACCAAACCATGTGTGTGTATGTTGCCGCAGAACTTTTTTTATAAAAGTAACACAAAAACTGTAGACCTATCATACAAAATAGAAGACAGTGAAGATTCTAAATGGTGTGAATTAGCTCGCTACCTTATAGCAGAAAACAAATACGAAATAACTGACCCTGTAATACTTTGTAGTTACTGCACTACAAAACTTGGCAACAACCAAACTCCTTCACATGCTTTCACAAATAATTTGGAATTATATCCACTACCAAAACCCCTTTAAAAACTTAATTTATATGAGAGCATCATAATTCAAACAATAATACGCCTTTAAACAAAAACTGCAAAATTACCTCCCTCTGAATTAGTGAAAGGTATTTGTAGAAAAGTAGTGTATTTACCTTTAGATCTAAAAGAAAATGTGCACACTCTAGGAGTGCAACGTCCAATGCAACAATCTTTAATTATCTTGGTAAATGGAGTACCTACAAAAGACAATAAAATTTGGCAACAGCTGGTAGATTTACATAAAGTTAGAGAAGCCTTGCAATATCTTAAAGAGAATAGTGAATATTACAAAGAAATTAATATTGAAGAAAACTTGAAGGATACAACTGAAATAATTCAAGAGACACAAGAAGCTGGTCAAGTTGAGCTCCTAGATCCTGCTACAATATCAAAAACTGTAGACCATTATACAATTCATCCATTGCACTCTAATGACACCATAGAAGATGCACTGGAAACGTACCAAATGCGTCAAACAAAAGGATCACCAATCAGCATATGGGAAAAAAGTATAGAAGCACGTGCTTTTCCTCTACTCTTTCCTACTGGCAAAGGAGGAAGGTACAATGATAGACCTATTCAAATATCAGCATCAGAATACCGCTCATTAGGGATGTATTCTGAAGATCCCAGATTTAGACAAAATGTGGAATACATATTCCACCTACTCTTTGAAAGTGAACTAGCAACTTTATGTTACAGAGTTGCACACATATTAAAATCAGGATCACACTTTCAAAATATGACAGCTAACAATTATTACAAAAAGTGCAATAAAAAGATGAGGTTTTACAATCAAATATTACAAATCTGTTAGCAAATATACGTGGTACTAAAGAGTAATGGTTTCGATGTCACAGAGATGTACGTTGTAGGATCAGAAACCTTGGCCCACCCACTTGGTTTGTTACATTAAGTTGTGCAGAATATGCATGGGAAGATTTACATGATTTCCTACGTATATCAAACAAAGACAAAACAAGCATAGATATACTAACACATGGAGAACTTTGTTCTCTGGATCCTGTTAATGTTTCAAGATATTTTCCCCATCGCTTCATTGCTATACTACATTTTATTTGTAATAAAACTGTTCCTCCCCTTGCAGAAGTGCAACACTTCTTTTGGAGAAAAGAATACCAAGCCAGAGGAGCACCACATATCCACATGCTTTTATGGATTAAAGATGCTCCTAAATTTGGTCAAGACAGTGAAGCCACTGTTTTACAGTTTATTGAAAAATATGTCACTTGTGAAATTGCATCGGAATCCAAAAATAGTGATCTTCATGCACAAATTTTACAATTTCAAAGACACAAATGTGGCAAATATTGTCGTCGCAAATACAAAAGCAAAGGGAAATACTACACCAAATGCCGATTTGGTTTCCCTAGACCAGTTACAAATACAGGTCAAGTGAACAATCTCATGTCTTCAGTTAGACATAGTGTTAAAGGTAAGACACCTAAAAATACATATTAAATAAAAAGAAAAGAAGAAGAAAAATATATCAATGATTAAAATGCAATCATTGCCCACTTATGGAATGCAAACATAGATGTGTGGTACATTGCAGACAATTCTACTTCAGTTGCACGATATGTCACAGCATGCCTAACCAAAGCAGAAAAGACACAGCTGCAAGACCTCTGGAATGACCTGTCATCAGATAAAACAGTGTCTCAAAAATTATGCAGCTTGGGCATAAAAATGCTGTCACATAGAGAATGTGGATCCTATGAAGCAGCTGATTGTTTAACTGGTACTGCACTGTATGGTAAATCTGCAAATAAAGATATAGAAACAATAGCCAAATAGGATCCCAACAGCCAAGACATTTTAAAAAACAATTTATTGGACACATACTACCCAAACAGGAGTACCACTTTGGAAACCATGTGTCTATACCACATAGCCCAAAACTACACATACAAAAATAATATAAAACCTGATGAAAAAAACGGTAAATACAAAGTGACAAACTGTGAAGGCAGCTTAGTAAAACTCACCAAACCAAATTTAATTAATCATATCAAATTGTCATTAAAGCCTCCTCAACATAAAGAAGTATATTAGATGTCCCTGCTACAACTCTTTAAACCATGGAGAAAAGAAGAAGAAATACTAGATAACTATGACTCATATGAAGATGCTTTCAAAGCAAATGAAAGCACTAAAAGTGATGTAAACTTTACACAGTACAAAACAATGATGGACAATGAAAAGCAACACGAAGAAGAACTCCAGGCCCAACTAGATAAGGACAATCCTGACAGTAGTCAACCTTCTGTAACAGGAAGCCAAGAACCACTGGGAGAGCCACTAATAACAAATGAGGCAGAATTAGCTATGATAGAAGTAGAAAACCCCATGTGTCAGTATGAAGATAAAGAAGACTTAACTATACTACAATCAAAACTCAACAATGAGAAACGTAGCATTTTTCAAGAAGTAACAAAATAAATTGCACATGTTGTACAACATGAAAACAAAGAATGCACCTGCCAAAATTACAAACCTATACTATTGTACGTCAGTGGTGAAGCTGTTTCTGGCAAAACATTCCTAATCAAAATCATCAGTAAGTTTCTTCAACAATTGACAAACAACAAACTGTCAGCTGTTGTCTCTGCTCCCACAGGTTTAGCTGCCTACAACATAGGTGGTGTCACTTTACAGCGATTACTACTCCTGCCAGTAGAACACCAAAACAAATTAGACTATTACAAACTTTCTACAGAAGCTGCAATGGAACTATGCAGAGTATTGAAACAAATGAAAATGCTTCTAATAGATGAAGTGAGCATGGTGTCCAACCTAATGGCGGCTTTGATTCATCTCAGATTACAAGAAGTACTCAAAACAAACTATGAAGAGCTCTTTGCAGGAAAACACATTATTGTTTTGGGGGATATTCTTCAATTGACACCAGTAAAAGGTGAGCCTATTTTTAAAACATTTGGACCCAAACTCTGCCGTAAAACTGTTGGCAGCATTAGAAATGTCAACCTTTGGCAACATTTCCAATACAGAGAATTAACAGAAAACATGTGGCAATCTGCAGATCTCACTTATACCAACATCTTAAAAAGTATCAGAGTTGGTATACTTTCTAAAGAAGCAGAAACAATATTGAAAACCCGGCACATTCATGCACTTTATGGTGATAATGCATGTGCTACAGATGTTATGGAACAATTAGCCCACAAAAATGTCAATTGTATGGCCTTAACGGCAACTCTTGCAAGCTGTTTCACATTCAATTAAATAATGTTAAGTAAAGAAATGCAACCAATAATGGAAATTAGCACCACAGACAAACTAGATGTACATGGTATGACACTACCCATGTGTGACCAAGCCACAACAAGACTAAATAGTTTGGAAAAATCAATCTCAAACACAGCAGGATTGGAAAAGATATTAGAATTATCCTTAAATTGCAGAGTAATGCTTGAAAGAAATCTTGACGTGGACCAAGGACTAGGTAATGGAGCTCTGGGTACAGTTGTTGGCTTTCAAACATACCCACGTGACAACAAAATTCAGTTTGTCAATATTCTCTTTGACAAACTTTCAGAAGTAAAAAGGATAGGATGCTCAACAGCTCGATTCCTTCTCTGCAAAGACATGAATGTACGCAGAGAACAATTTTCTCTAACTCTTGCATACGCAGTCACCATTCATAAATCACAAGGTCTTACCCTAGACAAAGCAATGATAGACATTGGTAACACAGTCATTAAAGAAGGCATGAGCTACGTAGCACTATCACGCTTACGTACACTTGACGGTCCATTTCTAATCAACTTTGATGCAAGTAAAGTAAACTCCGATATTCCTTGCATTTTAGAATACAATAGACTTCGCTCACTATACACCCCCCATCTAAACACATATTCTGTACCACAAAAAGTAAAACGTTGTAAAAGTAAACTAAATCAAACAGAAATGCAACATGATGTCACTGCAAATCCTCCAAAGAGAGTAAAAGAAACTAAAACTTCATCAAGTACCACAAACATAAAATAACCCATTAGGGAAAGTAAACCAGGTACTTCATCAAAGAAGGAAGACAAACTAAACAAAAAAATCAATCAGATACAGAACTACCTGGTCCATTTAAACTCTCAAATATAGTTGGAGTAAGTTGCTACGCAAATGTAGCAATGAATATTCTATTTCAATTGCCACCAATTGTTGACAACATTTACTTACACAGTACAGACCAATTGTGTTTGCAAATGATAGTACTTCACAGAAATGCAACAAACAATCCTGATAACACGTATAGTATTTATGGAATAAGACAGCAATAAAACAACAATTGGACTACTGTGCTGGAATGGTTAAATTCACTATAAACTCACTGGAAAATAAAAACATACCTATAAATGAAATCTTCCAGATTTCATACATGTGGAAACATACATGCACTCTCTGCAACAATGTGACACAAAAGAAATCCCCAATGAACGCTTCATATATATATCAATACCAAATTGTGAATCCATTCCATTTCAGCAACTTGTACAAAATGCAAACCATGGTAGATTATGCTCTACCTGCAATTCAGATAATCGCTCCACGTTAGTAATACAAACACATAGTAAATACGTAATACTAATGCTTCTACGTTACAATGCAGATGGTACCAAAAACAACTGCAAACTGACTGATTCATACATGGTCAATTATCACTTGGTAAGAAAACCTTCACAACAATAGGTATAATCTACCACGCAGGAGCCACAACCAATTCAGGGCACTACATTGCATATATAAAAAAGAAATGTGGATGGTTTGAATGTAATGATAGTACCATTACTCTAAACCAGAGATTACCAGCAAATCTTACAAATGCTTATTTAATGTTCTTAAAACCAAAGTTTGATAAGTAAACTGTACTTAAACCTTAAGTAAACTTATAGTAAAAAAATATAAACTGTTAGAATATTCCAAAAGCTATCTAACTGCCCAAAGATTCTACAACAACTAATCAGATAAATGAATACCACTAAATTAGAGCACGAAATAGATAGTTAGAATACGACAATTGGTATCTAACTGTCCCAAAATTTAACAATATCCAAACAGATAAATCAATACCACTAAAATATGTCAAAAAATAGACAGAATACGCCTACTGGTATCTAACTGCTCCAAAATTTTACAATATCCAAACAAATAAATAATATGTTACTGCTCCAGAAAACTGCAACAAGCCAATGTATAAAGCATTAGCCAGAAACAACAAGTGAACACTGAAAACAAATAAATAAACTGTAGCATAACAGAAAAAGTTTTTTTTTAATCTAACATGGATTTTATTTTCTCCCACAGACCCAAGGATTTTAGCAACACACACAGAAACTGAGCAAATTGCACAGTACTCTGGTTTGTAATCTACTAAATGAAAAAAATGTTGATTATACAATGTAATAAGTCATTACAAAATACTAATACTAACATGCTATTTTCTTTTATCACAGAAATGAACAAGAAATACATGTACTCCAGATACTAAACCAAACAGTAAGTACATTATAATAAGTACAACCATCGCAGCATATCGTACACATAGTGGCTTATAACTTTGTACCTTATAAATTTGTTTTTGACTCAAAGTTATAAGCAACTATGAGTGTGATATGCTGTGGTGGTTGTGGCCAGGGAATACAGTCTTGGGTGCTTGGCCAAATGGCCATGCACCCCAGACTCATTGCCTGGCCACACCCACCGCAGCATATCACACCCATAGAGTCAAACATTTCAACCATGGCCTATGGAAACTTTTAATATCCGCTGATATTATGAGTGTTCTTAGAACACTTTCAACTTGCCAGCGAACAATACGGACAGCGTCTTCAGGACACCCCCTACGAACATTTCAGGACACCGCGAGTGTTCTTAGAACACATTCAACTTGCCATCGAACAATACGGACAGCGTCCTCAGGACACCCCCATTTTGTTTATTTACGAACATTTCAGGACACCACGAGTGTTCCTAGAACACATTCAAATTGCCACAGACCAATATGGACAGCATCCTCAGGACACCCCAATTTGGTTTATTTGCGAACATTTCAGGACACTGTGAATGTTTTTAGAACACATTCAACTTGCCATCGAACAATACGGACAGCGTCCTCAGGACAACCCCATTTTGTTTATTTACGAACATTTCAGGACACCACAAGTGTTCTTAGAACACATTCAACTTGCAAGAGAACAATACGGACAGTGTCCTCAGAACACCCCCTTTTTTTTATTTGGGAACATTTCAGGACACTGCGAGTGTTCTTAGAAAATATTCAACTTGCCAGCGAACAATACGGACAGCGTCTTCAGGACACCCCCTACAAACATTTCAGGACACTGCAAGTGTTCTTAGAACACTTTCAACTTGTCAACGAACAATACGGACAGCATCCTCAGGACACCCCCATTTTGTTTATTTGCAAACATTTCAGGACACCGCGAGTGTTCTTAGAACACATTCAACTTCCCAATGAAGAATACGCACAGCGTCCTCAGGACACCCCCATTTTGTTTATGTACGAACATTTCAGGACACCGCAAGTGTTCTTAGAACACATTCAACTTCCCATCGAACAATATGGACAGCGTCCTCAGGACACCCCTATTTTGTTTATTTACAAACATTTCAGGACACCACGAGTGTTCTTAGAACACATTCAACTTACCAGAGAACAATACGGACAGTGTCTTCAGGACACCCTCTACGAACATTTCAAGACACCGTGAGTGTTCTTAGAACACTTTAAACTTCACAACGAACAATACAGACAGCGTCCTCAGAGCACCCCCATTTTGTTTTTTTACGAACATTTCAGGACACCACAAGTGTTCTTAGAACACATTCAACTTACCAGAGCACAATACGGACACCGTCCTCAGGACACCCCCATTTTGTTTATTTACAAACATTTCAGGACACTGCGAGTGTTCTTAGAACAGTTTCAGCTTGCTTGCGAACAAAATGGACACATATTGCGTCCTCAGAACACCCCCCCATTTAGTTTATTTAGAACATTTCAGAACAGCCGTGTTGTCCGCAGACAAATCGAACACAACAAGAGCATCCACCACATAAAAAACACAACATTTAACCTATCTCATACTCTCCCACCCTTCCCAAACACTCTTACATACCAACACACTCTACTAAATACAAATTTTAAACCAGATTTCACTGCACTGTGCGCGGCCATCAACGAATCCAAGATAGCGGGTGCTACCAAAAATCTGACGCGCCTCACGCTCCACGCCGTCCAATCAGCGAGCACGTTGCATGTCCGATTGGCCAATCAGGACACTGTCCGCGGAGCGAACAGGGAAGTGTGTCTGCGGACCGAACATAGATATCACTAATTTTTTATGACCTATTTTTTGGTCATTTTAAAAAAAACTACTGAACGGATTTTCACCAAATCTGCAAAAGCACGCTTTTGGGACCAAGCCGCTACTCACTTTGGTGAAATGCCATCCAGCGGTTTGGGCCTTAGGCGCGAGCAAAGTTTTTTTCCCATTCAGTCTATGGGAAAAAGAAAAGTTTTGGGACCCCACTATAACTTTGCCCCCCTGGACTAATCCTCACCAAACTTTGCAAAAAATTCAGAGTGGGCCATATACTTTTTTTTGCAAAGTTTGGCGAGGATTCGTCCAGGGGGAGCGAAGTTATAAGCCGTGCAAAAAGTGCTCTTCCTCTGGAAACAGCAACTTAACCATAACTACATGGCCACTATTCATATATTTATAAACTGTCTGTATTAGATAAAAAAAAATATTATCTTTTTTTTTTTCTCTCACAGAAATGTCTAGCACTCTGGAATGGCTAGAGGAGCATTTCCCACATGAAGAAATGTCACAAGATAGTGAAACTAATGGTAAACACTTTATAATATAAACCATTTAATTATTATTATTTTGTGTACATTTATATTTTATTTGTACAGAGCATGCCAAAATAGAAAATACTTCAGAAAAACCTGTTATGGATAACACTTTTCACAGTATAGAAGAAAAAATGGATTTATTGTTGACTAATTTTAATAATTTTAAAACTTTTGTGGAAGATCATTTTAAACCAAAAACCTTGTAACATTGCCCCACATGTACTTGTCCCTCCTCACCATATCCCAGTCAATTATCCCCAAACCCTCTCCATAACCCAAAACGTTTTGATGAGACTTCCATCCCTTCTTCACCTAATAACAATCATGATGAAACCCCTAATTCTCCTGTTTTTGTTTCTGTTTCTGCCTAACCTTCTCTGTCAAAAATTATGAATATATGTTAAATAAAGTTTAATTTTTATTTTGTGTTGTAAATAGTTTCGTTTTTTTAAAAAAAAAATACAATGTAGGTGTCCGCGGACAGTGCAGGTGTTCTTAAATGTTCGTAAATAAACGAAAATGGAGGTGTCCTGAAGAACACTATACCTGTTCGTACTGTTCGCTAGCAAGATGAAACTATTCTAAGAACACACGCGGTGTCCTGAAATGTTCGTAAAAAAAAATAATTAAAGTGTCCTAAAGAACACTATATCTGTCCGTAGTGTTCGTTATCAAATTCAAACTGTTCTAAGAACACACGCGGTGTCCTGAATTGTTCGTAATTAAACGAAAATGGAGGTGTCTTAAAGAACACTATACCTGTCCGTACTGTTCGCTAGCAAGTTGAAAATGTTCTAAGAACACAATTGGTGTCCTGAAATGTTCGTACATAAACGAAATTGAACGTGTCCTGAAGAACACTATATCTGTCCTTACTGTTCGCTAGCAAATTTAAACTGTTCTAAGAACACACGCAGTGTCCTGAAATGTTCGTTTCACGTGTGGCGCAATTTTAATTAGTTCAGGACCCGAACAGTGTCCGTAGAACAACAACGCACATGCGCTAGCCAATCTCTGTGCATTTGGTGTCCTGCGGACATGCGCTTCCTTCGCGGACTTGTTCGCGAACGGATCATATGACCGTGCCCACGCTGATCGCGTGTTCTGAATGTGGACACTGTTCGGGTCCCCAAACAAATTAAAAGTACATTTTCAATTAATCCATAATATTTTTCAATAAAATCTCACCATGGCACATAATAATCCTGAGTTTCTACATACCTTTTGAAACTTTTCAAACTTTTTTTTGTGTTCGATCTGTCCGCGGACAGCGCGCATGTCCACGGACTGCGCACAAGCACCCCTATAAAAGACCACGCTCTAGAGCTTATTCTCATTGTGTTTCTGGCTATTCTTTGAAACACAGCGATTTTTGCTGCCACCTGCAGATTACACCATCATGGAGATGGCATCCCTGGCTGCTGAACTGCCACCTGGTGCTGCACCTGCTTCAGCACCACCCCCACCCCCTCCACCACCACCACCTCCCCAAGGGCCTGAAGAGGGGAACAGGAGCGAGGATGCGGAGGAGGAAGAAGAGGATGATGAGAATGAGGTAGAGGAAAACCCTACTACCCGCACTAGGCGTGAGTCTTGGGTGTGGCGGTTATTTACCGTTCATTGGAATGTTCCTAAGGCTCGTGCGAACCGTGTTACCTGCAATGAATGCAAAATGATACTCAGTCGGGGGAAGCGCGGTAAGTACAGCTTTGGGACCACTACTATGAAGCGACACCTGAGGTCATTTCACTCTGGGGCTATTCGCAGGGTTGTACCTTGTGAAGAACGTAGCAGGTTGATTTCCTCTACTTCATCCTCTGTTTCTGATCCTGTCACCACAAGGAACACCTCTGTGGGACAGCGTCTTCCTCAAGCTGCCTCACAGGCCATACAGAATGCTGATGACCCTTACCTTTCGAGGGTCACAGTTGTATGTATGTACTGTGACAAAGTACTCTGCAGGGGGGAGCGACTTTGTTGTGCTTTTGAGACTATCGTCTCAGAGCACGAAAAGATCTGCTCACTACCCAAATAAAACCCACTCTACATCTTCCTCTCTCAGCTCGCCCTTTCTTATCCCTGTGGTTGGTGTCCCCCCTTTACCTTCCTTTACCCTCCTCTCATAGTGTGTCATGTATAAAAAAACAAAAAAAACTACAAAATATCAAAAATCTTTTCAGAGCCGCCTTTCACAGTTAAAAAATAGAAGTGAAAATAAATGAAGCAGGGTCCTTTGTATTTTTTAGAAGTCCGCGGACAGTTCACGAACATTTAAAAAATTGGGTTGCTACCCCATCACAAACATTGCAATTTTCTCTGGGAGGAAGTGGTGGCTCTGAAAAGAGCCTATGGGAGGTGTTTGTAAGTCAAAAATTATAAATGCTTAACACCTACTTCAAAATGGTTGTAATTCCAAAAAAGGTTGCAATGCATTTTGTACATTTCTCAGAAAAATCTGATTGCCAGCATAAGTAAGATGGACTCCATCTCTGCGAAAAATGTATGTACTATGAAACATAATATTTTCATTGTGAAAAGAGGACATGCAAAAATCTCTTAGAAAGGCACAAGCAGCCTTATTGACATTGCGCCTTGCTTTTTCCATTTGTGGACCAAATGAAGAAGAATGAAGCCACATTTGTCTCTGCGCAATCCGTGAAAATATCACTTGAGAATTAGGAAACATGTCCATAACCTTCCCAAGTCCTTCTTTCATAGCAAATTGCAAAAAAAATTCCAGTCACATGTCCTAAACTGTTCCCTCCACAATGAATTACAATTATGTCTGTATGTTGCTCTGTCTCCAAAGTAGCACAGAGAGGTAGAAAGTCCAACCACTTCATTCCACGTACTCCATGCCAGTGTACTTCCACATGTGGGAATCCAAGATCTACAGCTACTCCACAGCTTTCTGCATGCACCTTCAATCAATATATCCACAAATCTCCCAAAATCCAAACAATCTGTTTTCTGAAACACACAGCCATAGCTATCTTTTGTTCTCTCAGCAAAAAGAGTATCTGATAAACTCTCTCCTGGCACAACACACCCACTAAACTTTCCTGACCAATCCCTTTCAGTGCTTATTCTCATTTGCATGAATTCTGAACCCAAAAATCCCCGGATGTAACTCCCGATGTCCGCGAACTACCGCCATGTCCGCGGACATATCGTAACATGAACAGCCCTTCTACCATTTCCACTTCACTCTCTCTGCCATTCCCTCATTAGATGTAGCTAAGAAATCACATGACCATGCACCAATCACATTCAAGACCTCTACATCTAACTGCATCATCATAGATCAGCACTGCAAATGTACTTTGAATCTCTCTGAGTACAAGTGTCATATCATTGGCAAGCGCCATCTACCAGAAATACTGTACAAGTCTCCAAGATTTCTACTTGCAGCTCCATGCATATCCATATGCATGAACACAAACTTCAGGTATGCATATTTTCTGTACAGTAGATGAACACATTTTCAAACAGACTATTAGCTTGTGTTATCTGTAAAATGAATTTACTGTATTTTTTTCAATTTCCTAAAATCAACTATCACTTATAAACATTTATACTATTTACTTTCTTTATACACACACACTCAAATCATGTTAAACTAACATTTTTTAAATGAAATATATAGACTACATATATTCAAACAAAATTGCATGCAAGCACAATCTATGTTTAAATCTTTAAAAAAATACTTATACAATTTCATATTTTTTTGTTTTTATTTATTTATTTACTTAATTACTTTAATTTAGACATGACATTGAGGCACTATTACCTAGAACAGCTTACTTACAGAAATAGTGGTATTCACTGGTATATTAGACATAATAAAGATATTTTTTTTTGCTACCGTTAGTCATTCAATACAATTTGTTCATTAAGAACATATCATATGTACTGAACTGATGCAATGTATCTTATGTAAATATATTAGTTTAATGGTTTTAAAGAAGGCACTGTGGATTTCGATTAAAAAAATCAATATCTAAATTAAAAACAGCGCTATATACAAACAAAGTTACTAATTTGAAGCTTTTACAATTGCAGTGAAGACCAGTCTCCTGAAAAGAAGCAGCCAAATTCGAAGAACAAAGAAGAACTAAGAAGTTACCTGTTAATTTAAGAAAAAAAGTAAGTAGAATATCACCATAATATTTGTATTATTAATCAAACATACTATAACTTTAATACAAGCTATTCCGGTGCCTAAAAATAGAGATTGTGTACCATTTTTTCCAAAAATCTCCATGTCTTAAACAGCGATTTACAGCCAGAATGGCCCACAAATTCCTATTTTTGGACACACAAATTACCCAACTGAACCGCTACAATTTTCATATTATAGAACAAACAACTGTTTTAATTGTATACATTAGATTAACTATTTGTACTTTTCCACACCAGTAGCTTACTTTTTCTTTATCATCTGAACCCCAGTTTAGTAACACATGAATTCAAGAATACCTATCCCTACTAGTTGTAGTTTCCAATGCACAATCGCACACCATTACATACATCTTTATCATCTTACTCAAACACTCAAGCACACAGCACACATACATTCCAGAACACCCCAACCCATATCTTCTTTATTTTTTTCAACAGCCCCTAAAGAATGCCTACCAAATGTCAAGTCCGTAGAAAGCAACGCAAAAGTACAGCAAATGAAAATAAAAGTGTCCAACATAAGCATCCATCTCTAGCAGAATTTGTAAAAAAAGTTGAAACAAAACAGCTAATACAGTCATTTAGTGAAACACAAGAAGTTTCAAGTACAAAAACTTTGCCTCCTCTATCAAAATGTAAAACAAACGAAAAAACAATTACCAGAAAATCAACTATCGCTACAGATAAAACTACTTCTTCAAATTTTAATATAGTGCAAAGTAAGCATACAAAGAAAAGTATTTTAGCCAAAATGTACCTTTACAAAGTCCTTCAAAATCTTATAAAAACAGGAGATAAATCAGGTTCAATGCTTAAAACCTATCGTAGGAAATTAATCTTAGAAGCGTTGATGGACAGTGCAATTCTTCTCAAAAGAAAGTTATTTATGTTACTGTTAAACAAAATGAAACCACTAACAAAACTAATAACTAAATTATAAAAAAGACTTCTCAATAAGCGAAATGTCAACAGAAAGAACTTCTTAAGTATCTGCGCAGGTGAATGGAATCACACTACGAGCACAGAACCATATTTTAATGAAGAAGCATGCAAACAAAAGCAAACAAATACAATTGCCATACATAGCAGTGGTCGAGGTTATGAAAAAGTGAATAATACCATAATGGAATAAGAAGTACTCCTTACAAAAGTATGCCCTGAAAACTTAGAATTACCCCTCCATTCAACTGAATCAGAACGTCTAGTGTACAAATGGCCATGCACGTCAATGTGCAACATTCCCAAACAATGTTTCAAATCTTTTACGCCAATTCCTCAATAAATATGTAAAAAGCAAAGACAAAATCAAAATTAAATTACTGCAAAATATGGATACCTGTCCAGTGCTCAAGCACAAAGGACTACAAGGACATTCATTGGCCTGCATTACAGGACCTACTTGTAAAACCACTTTCCATGATATCAAAAGGATATCAACATATCATTCAACTATAAGAAATCTAGTCTATAAACTGTACTATGCTAAAAGTCCTGCTTTAGCACTAGCAAAGTTAAATAACACCCTTCTACATGGTACAGCAAAAGACCTACTTGAAGAAATTCACTATATTCAGAAAAAATATTTTGGAAGTGAAAGCCATTTACAGAATGAAATAGCTTTAAACCAATTAAGCAACAATTCTACACATGGCAACCTTTTGCTAAACACATACAAAAAAGAAATACTAAAATTTAAAAGTACATCAGCTGAAGTACCAAACCATGTATGTGTATGTTGCCGTAGAACTTTTTATAAAAGTAACACAAAAACTGTAGACCTCTCATACAAAATAGAAGACAATGAAGATTCTAAATGGTTTAAATTTGCTCTCTACCTTGTAGCAGAAAACAAATATGAAATAACTGAGCCCTTAATACATTGCAGTTACTGCACTACAAAACTTGACAACAACCAAACTCCTTCACGTGCTATCACAAATAATTTGGAATTATACCCAGTACCAAAACCCCTACAACAACTTAATTTATATGAGAGCATCATTATTCAAACAGTACACCCATTTCAAGCAATAATACGCCTTCAACCAAAAACAGCAAAATTACCTCCCTCTGAATTGGTAAAAGGCATTCATGGAAAAGTAGTTTATTTACCATTAGATCTAAAAGAAAATGTGCATACTCTAGGAGTGCAACGTCCAATGCAGCAATCTTTAATTACCTTAGTAAATGAAGTACCTACAAAAGACAAAAAAATATGGCAACAGCTGGTAGATTTATATAAAGTTAGACAAGCCTTCCAATATCTTAAAGAGAATAATGAATATTACAAAGAAATTAATATTTTAGAAAACCTGAAAGATACAACTGAAATAATTCAAGAAACACAAGAAGCTGGTCAATTTGAGCTACTAGATCCTGCTACAATATCAAATACTTTAGACAATTCATCCTTTGCACTGTAATGACACCGTAGAAGTTGTACTAGAAACTTACCAAATGCGTCAAACAAAAGGATCGCCAATCAGCATATGGGAAAAAAGTATAGAAGCACGTGCTTTTCCTCTACTCTTTCCTACTGGCAAAGGAGGAAGGTATGATGATAGACCTATTCAAATATCAGCTTCAGAATACCGCTCATTACGGATGTATTCTGAAGATCCCAGATTTAGACAAAATGTGGAATTCCACCTACTCTTTGAAAGTGAACTAGCAACTTTATTTTACAGAGTTGCACACATATTAAAATCAGGATCACACTTTCAAAATATGACAGCTACACAATTATTAGAAAAAGTGCAACAAAAAGGATGAGGTTTTACAATCAAATATTACAAATCTATTAGCAAATATGCGTGGTACTAAAGAGTACTGGTTTCGACGTCATGGAGATGTACGTTGTATAATCAGAAACCTTGGCCCACCCACTTGGTTTGTTACATTAAGTTGTGCAGAATATGCATGGGAAGATTTACATGATTTCCTACGCATATCAAATAAAAACAAAACAAACATAGATATACTAACACCTGGAGAACTTTGTTCTTTGGATCCTGTTAATGTTTCAAGATATTTTCACCATCGCTTCATTGCTATGCTACATATTATTTGTAATAAAACTGTTCCTCCCCTTTGAGAAGTGCAACACTTCTTTTGGAGAAAAGAATACCAAGCCAGAGGAGCACCACATATCCACATGCTTTTATGGATTAAAGATGCTCCTAAATTTGGTCAAGACAGTGATGCCACTGTTTTACAGTTTATTGAAAAATATGTCACTTGTGAAATTCCATCAGAAGCCACAAATAGTGATCTTCATGCACAAATTTTACAATTTCAAAGACACAAATGTGGAAAATATTGTCGTCGCAAATACAAAAACAAAGGGAAATACTACACCAAATGCCGATTTGGTTTCCCAAGACCAGTTACAAATACAGGTCAAGTGAGCAACCTCATGTCTTCAGTTAGACATAGTGTTAAAGGTAAGTCACCTAAAAATACATATTACATAAAAAGAACAGAAGAAAAAAAATATATCAATGATTATAATGCAATCATTGCCCACTTATGGAATGCAAACATAAATGTGCGGTACATTGCAGACAATTCGACTGCAGTTGCTCGATATGTCACAGCATACCTATCTAAAGCAGAAAAGACAGAGCTCCAAGACCTCTGGAATGAACTGTCATCAGATAAAACAGTATCTCAGAAATGATACAGCTTGGGCATAAAATGCTCACCCATAGAGAATGTGGATCATATGAAGCAGCTGATTGTTTAACTGGTACTGCATTGTATGGTAAATCTGAAAATATAGTATGGCTAAGTCTTGGTCCAGTTAAATATAGAAAAATAGTTCTAAAATCATATGAAGATATAGAAACAATAGCCAAACATGATCCCAACAGCCAAGACATTTTAAAAAACAATTTATTGGACACATACTACCCAAACAGAAGTAATACTTTGGAAAACATGTGTCTATACCACATAGCCCAAAACTACACATACAAAAATAATATGAAACCTGATGAAAAAAAAGGTACATATAGAGTGACAAACTGTGAAGGCAGCTTAGTTAAACTCACTAAACCAAATTTAATTAATCATATCAAATTGTCATTAAAGACTACTCCACATAAAGAAGTATATTACATGTCCCTGCTTCAACTCTTCAAACCATGGAGAAAAGAAGAACAATTACTATATAACTATGATTCATATGAGGATGCTTTCAAAGCAAATGAAAGCACTATAACTGATGTAAACTTTACACAGTACAAAACAATGTTGCACAATGAACAGCAACACGAAGAAGAACTCCAAGCCCAACTAGATAAGGACACCCCTGACAGTAGTCAATCTTCTGTAACAGGAAGCCAAGAACCACTGGGAGAACCACTAATAATAAATGAGGCAGAATTAGCTATGATAGAAGTAGAAAACACCATGGGGCCAATTCATAGAATTCGGCGCACAAGTGCGCACGCGGCTGGCGCACAGTGTGCGCGTGCGGTAGTCTGCGCCAGCCGCGTGCGCCGAAACACATTCAGGCGCACAGCGTATTCATGGATTCCAACATCCACAACCAGCCGTGGCGCAGAGTGGCGCAGCGACCCTGAAGCAGCGTCAGTTACGCCCCCAAGAACGCCCCTCGCGCAGGGAAAAGCCATCAAAATCCCCAATCCAGCGCAAAGGGCAGAAGCAAACGCAGAGCGGGGAGCGTGTATTTCAGGGGTGTGCGGGTGTTCCCACACGCGATAGGCCTGGGTACGTGTATTACAGGGGTGCGCGAGAAATTCTACACGCGATTGGCCTGGGTACGTGGATTTCAGGGGTGCACGAGAAATTCTACACGCGATTGGCCTGGGTACGTGTATTACAGGGGTGCGCGAGAAAATCTACACGCGATTGGGCTGGGTACGTGGATTTCAGGGGTGCGCGAGAAATTCTACACGCGATTGGCCTGGGTACGTGGATTTCAGGGGTGCGCGAGAAAATCTACACGCGATTGAGCTGGGTACGTGGATTTCAGGGGTGCGCGAGAAAATCTACACGCGATTGGCCTGGGTACGTGGATTTCAGGGGTGCGCGAGAAAATCTACACGCGATTGGCCTGGGTACGTGTATTACAGGGGTGCGCGAGAAAATCTACACGCGATTGGCCTGGGTACGTGTATTCCGGGGGTGCGCGAGAAATTCTACACGCGATTGGCCTGGGTACGTGTATTACAGGGGTGCGCGAGAAATCCTACACGCGATTGGGCCTGTGCGAGTGGGGCAGTGTATTACGTGGGTGTGCGGGAAGTTGAAGAGGTGAATTGCCAGTGTGGGTCCCCCCAGGTCTCCCCACTACCCCCTCCATGACCTCTGCAGGCAGCCCACACCACAGGGGACTACCCTGCACCCCTGGTGTTGTCCCGCAGGCAGCCCATCCACCATGGGCATGCCCCCCAGCCAAGCCACATGTCCCCTTGCACCCCCAACCCCCAGCACCGTGGGGCACCTGCCAGCAGGCCCCCAACCATGTCCCACTCATGTCCCCTTGCACCCCAACCCCCCAGCACTGTGGGGCACCTGCCAGCAGGCCCCCAACCATGTCCCCTTGCACCCCCACCCCCCAGCAGGCCCCCACTCATGTCCCCCTGCACCCCCACCCCCCAGCACTGTGGGGCACCTGCCAGCAGGCCCCCAACCATGTCCCACTCATGTCCTCTTGCACCCCCACCCCCCAGCAGGCCCCCACTCATGTCCCCTTGCACCCCCACCCCCCAGCACTGTGGGGCACCTGCCAGCAGGCCCCCAACCATGTCCCACTCATGTCCCCTTGCACCCCCACCCCCCAGCACTGTGGGGCACCTGCCAGCAGGCCCCCAACCATGTCCCACTCATGTCCCCTTGCACCCCCACCCCCAGCAGGCCCCCACTCATGTCCCCTTGCACCCCCACCCCCCAGCACTGTGGGGCACCTGCCAGCAGGCCCCCAACCATGACCCACTCATGTCCCCTTGCACCCCCACCCCCCAGCACTGTAGGGCACCTGCCAGCAGGCCCCCAACCATGTCCCACTCATGTCCTCTTGCACCCCCACCCCCCAGCAGGCCCCCACTCATGTCCCCTTGCACCCCCACCCCCCAGCACTGTGGGGCACCTGCCAGCAGGCCCCCAACCATGTCCCACTCATGTCCCCTTGCACCCCCACCCCCCAGCAGGCCCCCACTCATGTCCCCTTGCACCCCCACCCCCCAGCACTGTGGGGCACCTGCCAGCAGGCCCCCAACCATGTCCCACTCATGTCCCCCTGCACCCCCACCCCCCAGCACTGTGGGGCACCTGCCAGCAGGCCCCCAACCATGTCCCACTCATGTCCCCTGGCACCCCCACCCCCCAGCAGGCCCCCACTCATGTCCCCTTGCACCCCCACCCCCCAGCACTGTGGGGCACCTGCCAGCAGGCCCCCAACCATGTCCCACTCATGTCCCCTTGCACCCCCACCCCCCAGCACTGTGGGGCACCTGCCAGCAGGCCCCCAACCATGTCCCACTCATGTCCCCTTGCACCCCCACCCCCCAGCAGGCCCCCACTCATGTCCCCTTGCACCCCCACCCCCCAGCACTGTGGGGCACCTGCCAGCAGGCCCCCAACCATGTCCCACTCATGTCCCCTTGCACCCCCACCCCCCAGCACTGTGGGGCACATGCCAGCAGGCCCCCACTCATGTCCCCTTGCACCCCCACCCCCCAGCACTGTGGGGCACCTGCCAGCAGGCCCCCAGCCATGTCTCCCACCACCCCCACCCCTCCAGTCACCAGGTGCAGCCTCCACCAGGCCCCCAACCATGTCTCCCACCACCCCCACCCCCCAGCAGGCCCCCACTCATGTCCCCTTGCACCCCCACCCCCCTGCAGGCCCCCACTCATGTCCCCCTGCCCCCAGGTCCTGACAAAACGCAATCATGGCAGTAATGGGCAGCATACCCACCACAAACACCCAGCCAAGGATTGCATCCACCCACATAGTAGATGCAATTACATGATACAACCCCAATGGAAAGTATGTAAATGAACACATGTCCGTCACACACACATACACAATGGGTGCAAGTGAATGTCAAAACCCATAACATGACATGCATGAAACCAATGAGAAATACCACAAATGTAAGTAATAAATATATGTATTAAAGATGAAAATGAAGTAAAGAAATAAAACACACAACAATGGGGATGACAAAACAAATGGTCCATGTCCGAGAACTAATAGAAATAATCAAAAAACAAAGGAATCCAAAAACTAATGTAGTCCAAAGAAAAATAATGGGGGGAAAAAATAAGGAAAAACCATTGCCTCATGGTGAACACAAATATAAATCCAACAAATGTTTTCCAAACATCAAACTATGTACAAGAATATCCCAGGGTCCATGAGCCCAACACCATAAATGAAACCTACTACTACTAACTAATAAAAAATATATATACAGAAAAGTGGCCATTGTCCGAGCGGTCCAAAAAAAACTTAAAAAATAAAGGAAACCTAACACTAACTAACTAAAGAACTATATACAATGGCAGCGGGCAAGTCCTGCGGCTCACTCTGTGATGTTGCCGGCCAGGGCATCATCGAACTCCATGTCGATGTCCCGGAGGCGGGACTCTGTCCTGGCCTCGAGGTCTCGCAGGGACAACCCCGTGTCCACCTCAAACTCCCTGCGAGCTTCCTCGAGGCACTCAGCCCGCCTCAACGCCCGACGCATGGAGAACTCCGCCCTGACCATGGTGAGCCGCTCCTCTTCCGCCCGCTGCCGCTCCGCACCTATCCGCTGGACCAACTGCTCCCACATGGAAGACACTGCCATCCCAGGGTTCTCCTGCCCTCCGGCCGATGCCTGCCCCTCTGATCTTGATGGCCCCGAGCCATGATGCCTCCCACGTCGAGCCTGCTTCTGCCTCCGACGCCACTGCCTCTGCCAGCACGACGGCATCCAGGCTGATGGAATCCACCGATGCCGTCGTGCACGTGCCCTGCCAGATGATGCCGGCACATCCTCCATCTGCAGGGGTCCAGTTGCTGTGTCCACCCCTGCTGGAACAGTAGACTCCCGACTGGGATACCATCGCTCCACAGCCCAGCCCCAGGACCCAGTTGCCCACCCAAGCCTGCCTCGGGGGTCGCCATGTCGGGGCAAGCACCATCTGAGACCAGTGGCGACCCCCAGCCAGAGAGGCAGAGGGCCACCAGCTTCAGTGAGAAGGAAGTTGGTGTCCTGGTGGAGCATGTCCTGGGGCATTATGATGCCCTCTTCGGAAGACCACGCGCCAACAAGGAAGGACGGGAGAGGATCTGGGACGATGTAGTGGTTGCCATCAACGCGGAGGGGGTGGCAACCCGCGACATCAAGCACATCAAGAAGCGCTGGGAGGACTTGAGGTCCAGGACCCTCAATAAGGCCCGGCGCCTCGCGGAGGGGGGCTGGGCATGCCTGAGTGACATCCAGATGAGGGTCCTGGAACGCGTAGACCCAGCGCTCCACGCCCAGATCCTTCGGAGGCAGACCCATCTGGAGTTGGCTGGTAAGTGGCCAAGCATTACTGTGTGAGACAGGGCATGTTGCAGTGTGCTGGTTGTCTGATACCTGCCTGTATGTGTGACATAGGCCATGTACGTATGTGTGTGTGCAGGGACATCATGGTCAGGCATGTGAGTACAGTGATGTGTGAACCACATGGTTGGTACATGTGTTCTATTGCAACATGGGGGGCTCTGTGCGGAATGGACACATGGAAGCATGGCAGTCTCTGTTCCTGGACATGGGTGGGGGTGAGGGATGGGTGCTGGTCCCATGTACACGTATGGTGTCCATGTGTGTGTGTCTGACCTGCGTGTCTGTGACTTGTAACTGCCATGGATGCATGACACATGTCTGTGACAATGTTCAGATTCACTGATGCAGCCTAGTCATCCTTGTATCCACTGCGTCTGTGGTGTACGAGGCCAGATGGATGGAACTACGGTGAGGTGTGTGCATGTGATGGCAAGACCCATGATGCATGTGAGTTTAAAACCAACATTGTATGAATCATGAGTCCCTTGGTCATGTATGCCAATGTCCATGGCCTGCGCCATGCCTGTTACTGTATGTGTTTTGCCTGCACTGACCCATGTGTTGTGGAGGGACATGATGGAAGTGATGTATGACAGTGCCACTCATC
The DNA here is from genome assembly GCF_040938575.1 of Ambystoma mexicanum. Lineage (NCBI taxonomy): Eukaryota > Metazoa > Chordata > Amphibia > Caudata > Ambystomatidae > Ambystoma > Ambystoma mexicanum. Next base: position 457,219,230 of record NC_090933.1, on the reverse strand, counting down.
TGCTGTTGCTTCCTGTCTAGGGGACCATTGTACAGTACCCTGATGCTTGTGTTCTATGTCTCCCTCTACACAGTGGCAAGTGAAGAAGAGGGCGGAGAAGGCGCTGTGGAGCAGAGCGGCGGGGATGCCGGCACTGCTGCAGCGGAAGGGGTGGGTGAGCCCCCACAGGGGCTTGCACCGGCGGAAGACGGCGTGGAGACATCCAGGTTGGTGGTTTCCACAGAGGGGGAGGAGGCCGCTACTGAGCCACACATGGGGCCTGGTGGGGGCATCCCCGCTGGTGCAAGTGGTGCAGTCCAGGGCCAGGGGCAGGAGGCAGCACAGGTCGACGTGGAGGTGCCTGTGCATGTCACTGTCCCTGACACTGTGACTGCACCACCATGCACCAGCAGGGATGCCCCATCCCAGGCCCGTCCGCAGGTAGGGGAGATGTCCATGTCATCTGACACTCCTCTACCTGCGGACGAGGGGACCCCTGGCAGTGTGGAGAGGGTCCTGATTGGTGTCGCGTTGCGCACGGCTGGCATTCGTGATGAGGTGCATGCTTCCCGGGAGGAGCATGCACATCATCACGAAGAGCACCGTGCGTACGTGAACCATTTGGGAGCCGCCATGGTCGGGGGTTTCCTACATGTGTGTGGCCTTCTGGCGACCCTCTCCTCCTCTGTGGAGGCTATGCGCCAGTCGTGCTCCATGCTGTCTTCCGGCCCAGATGCCACCAGGGCCCCCTGTGGACCTGCCCCGACCAACGCAGCCAGCTCGGTGGGGACCCCATCCCTGCCACAGTCGGGAGTCGAAGGTCCAGCAGGGGTGGACACACCAGCAACTGTCCCCCTGCAGATGGAGGATGTGCCGGCATCATCTGGCAGGGCACGTGCACGACGGCATTGGTGGATTCCATCAGCCTGGATGCCGTCGTGCTGGCAGAGGCAGTGGCGTCGGAGGCAGCAGCAGGCTCGACGTGGGAGGCATCATGGCTCGGGGCCATCAAGATCAGAGGGGCAGGCATCGGCCGGAGGGCAGGAGAACCCTGGGATGGCAGTGTCTTCCGTGTGGGAGCAGTTGGTCCAGCGGATAGGTGCGGAGCGGCAGCGGACGGAAGAGGAGCGGCTCACCATGGTCAGGGCGGAGTTCTCCATGCGTCGGGCGTTGAGGCGGGCTGAGTGCCTCGAGGAAGCTCGCAGGGAGTTTGAGGTGGACACGGGGTTGTCCCTGCGAGACCTCGGGGCCAGGACAGAGTCCCGCCTCCGGGACATCGACATGGAGTTCGATGATGCCCTGGCCGGCAACATCACAGAGTGAGCCGCAGGACTTGCCCGCTGCCATTGTATACAGTTCTTTAGTTAGTTAGTGTTAGGTTTCCTTCATTTTTTAAGTTTTTTTTGGACCGCTCGGACAATGGCCGCTTTTCTGTATATATTTTTTTTATTAGTTAGTAGTAGTAGGTTTCATTTATGGTGTTGGGCTCATGGACCCTGGGATATTCTTGTACATAGTTTGATGTTTGGAAAACATTTGTTGGATTTATATTTGTGTTCACCATGAGGCAATGGTTTTTCCTTATTTTTTCCCCCCATTATTTTTCTTTGGACTACATTAGTTTTTGGATTCCTTTGTTTTTTGATTTTTTCTATTAGTTCTCGGACATGGACCATTTGTTTTGTCATCCCCATTGTTGTGTGTTTTATTTCTTTACTTCATTTTCATCTTTAATACATATATTTATTACTTACATTTGTGGTATTTTCTCATTGGTTTCATGCATGTCATGATATGGTTTTTGACATTCACTTGCACCCATTGTGTATGTGACGGACATGTGTTCATTTACATACTTGCCATTGGGGTTGTATCATGTAATTGCATCTACTATGTGGGTGGATGCAATCCTTGGCTGGGTGTTTGTGCTGGGTATGCTGCCCATTACTGCCATGATTGCGTTTCGTCAGGACCTGGGGGCAGGGGGACATGAGTGGGGGCCTGCAGGGGGGTGGAGGTGCAAGGGGACATGAGTGGGACATGGTTGGGGGCCTGCTGGCAGGTGCCCCACAGTGCTGGGGGGTGGGGGTGCAAGGGGCATGAGTGGGGGCCTGCTGGGGGGTGGGGGTGCAAGGGGACATGAGTGGGGCATGGTTGGGGGCCTGCTGGCAGGTGCCCCACAGTGCTGGGGGGTGGGGGTGCAAGGGGACATGAGTGGGGGCCTGCTGGGGGGTGGGGGTGCAAGGGGACATGGGTGGGACATGGTTGGGGGCCTGCTGGCAGGTGCCCCACAGTGCTGGGGGGTGGGGGTGCAAGGGGACATGAGTGGGGGCCTGCTGGGGGGTGGGGGTGCAAGGGGACATGGTTGGGGGCCTGCTGGCAGGTGCCCCACAGTGCTGGGGGTGGGGGTGCAAGGGGACATGAGTGGGGGCCTGGCGGGGGGTGGGGGTGCAAGGGGACATGAGTGGGACATGGTTGGGGGCCTGCTGGCAGGTGCCCCACAGTGCTGGGGGGTGGGGGTGCAAGGGGACATGAGTGGGGGCCTGCTGGGGGGTGGGGGTGCAAGGGGACATGAGTGGGACATGGTTGGGGGCCTGCTGGCAGGTGCCCCACAGTGCTGGGGGGTGGGGGTGCAGGGGGACATGAGTGGGGGCCTGCTGGGGGGTGGGGGTGCAAGGGGACATGGCTGGGGGCCTGCTGGCAGGTGCCCCACAGTGCTGGGGGGTGGGGGTGCAAGGGGACATGAGTGGGACATGGTTGGGGGCCTGCTGGCAGGTGCCCCACAGTGCTGGGGGGTGGGGGTGCAAGGGGACATGAGTGGGACATGGTTGGGGGCCTGTTGGCAGGTGCCCCACAGTGCTGGGGGGTGGGGGTGCAAGGGGACATGGTTGGGGGCCTGCTGGCAGGTGCCCCACAGTGCTGGGGGGTGGGGGTGCAAGGGGACATGAGTGGGGGCCTGCTGGCAGGTGCCCCACAGTGCTGGGGGGTGGGGGTGCAAGGGGACATGAGTGGGACATGGTTGGGGGCCTGCTGGCAGGTGCCCCACAGTGCTGGGGGGTGGGGGTGCAAGGGGACATGAGTGGGACATGGTTGGGGGCCTGCTGGCAGGTGCCCCACAGTGCTGGGGGGTGGGGGTGCAAGGGGACATGAGTGGGACATGGTTGGGGGCCTGCTGGCAGGTGCCCCACAGTGCTGGGGGGTGGGGGTGCAAGGGGACATGAGTGGGGGCCTGCTGGCAGGTGCCCCACAGTGCTGGGGGGTGAGGGTGCAAGGGGGCATGAGTGGGACATGGTTGGGGGCCTGCTGGCAGGTGCACCACAGTGCTGGGGGGTGTGGGTGCAAGGGGACATGAGTGGGGGCCTGCTGGGGGGTGGGGGTGCAAGGGGACATGAGTGGGACATGGTTGGGGGCCTGCTGGCAGGTGCCCCACAGTGCTGGGGGGTGGGGGTGCAGGGGGACATGAGTGGGGGCCTGCTGGGGGGTGGGGGTGCAAGGGGACATGGTTGGGGGCCTGCTGGCAGGTGCCCCACAGTGCTGGGGGGTGGGGGTGCAGGGGGACATGAGTGGGGGCCTGCTGGGGGGTGGGGGTGCAAGGGGACATGGTTGGGGGCCTGCTGGCAGGTGCCCCACAGTGCTGGGGGGTGGGGGTGCAAGGGTACATGAGTGGGACATGGTTGGGGGCCTGCTGGCAGGTGCCCCACGGTGCTGGGGGTTGGGGGTGCAAGGGGACATGTGGCTTGGCTGGGGGGCATGCCCATGGTGGATGGGCTGCCTGCGGGACATGACCAGGGGTGCAGGGTAGTCCCCTGTGGTGTGGGCTGCCTGCAGAGGTCGTGGAGGGGGTAGAGGGGAGACCTGGGAGGACCCACACTGGCAATTCACCTCTTCAACTTCTCGCACACCCACGTAATACACTGCCCCACTCGCACAGGCCCAATCGCGTGTAGATTTTCTTGCGCACCCCTGAAATCCACGCACCCAGCCCAATCGCGTGTAGATTTTCTCGTGCACCCCTGAAATCAACGTACCCAGGCCAATCGCATGTAGATTTTCTCGCGCACCCCTGAAATCCACGTACCCAGCCCAATCGCGTGTAGATTTTCTCACGCACCCCTGAAATCCACGTACCCAGGCCAATCGCGTGTAGATTTTCTCGCGCACCCCTGAAATCCACGTACCCAGGCCAATCGCGTGTAGATTTTCTCGCGCACCCCTGAAATCCACGTACCCAGCCCAATCGCGTGTAGATTTTCTCGCGCACCCCTGAAATCCACGTACCCAGGCCAATCGCGTGTAGATTTTCTCGCGCACCCCTGTAATACATGTAACCAGGCCAATCGCGTGTAGAATTTCTCGCGCACCCCTGAAATCCACGTACCCCGCTCAATCGCGTATTTAACTTCCCGCGCGCCACTTTTTTGATGCGCTGGGACTCTACCGCCTGCCTTCGTGTGGTGGCCGTGTTTCAGCTTGTGCGTGTCTTTGGCTGTGCGTGGCTTTGCCCTATTCGATTCCATGAATACGTGTGGTTCGAATGCGTGTGGGCGTTCCGTCTGCTTCCCTGCAGTACATCCCCAGTTACGCCCTTTTTTTCGCGTGTTGTTCCCCATTCCGCGCGTTACACCCCATGTCCCGCCCACTTTCTGGTGTGTGCGCTGAGGTTGTGCGCTTTCACTGTGCGCGTCGCGCACGCCTTTCGCGATGTTGCAGTGACTTGTGCGCCATGCACGGGTTTGGCGCACATCCCGCGGTGAACACGCGCAGGGACTTCCATGAATCGCACGCGTGCGCTTGCGCCTGTTTTTTTCCGCTTGCGCATGCTTGCGCGAAGATTTTCGGCGCACGTTTGTTTCATGAATCGGCCCCCATGTGTCAGTATGAAGATAAGGAAGACTTAACTGTACTACAATCAAAATTAAACAATAAGCAAAGTAGCATTTTTAAGGAAGTAACAAATCAAATTGCACATGGTATAAAACATGAAAATAAAGAATGTTCCTGCCATAATTATAAACCTATACTACTGTACGTCAGTGGTGAAGCTGGTTCTTGCAAAATATTCCTAATCAAAATCATTAGTAAGTTCCTTCAACAATTGACAAACAACAAACTGTCAGCTGTTGTCACTGCCCCCACAGGTTTAGCTGCCTACAACATAGGTGGTGTTACATTACACCGATTACTACTATTACCAGTAGAACACCAGAACAAATTAGACTATTACAAACTTTCTCCACAAGCTGCAATGGAATTACGCAGAGTATTGAAACAAATGAAAATGCTACTAATAGATGAAGTGAGCATGGTCTCCAACCTGATGTTAGCTTTGATTCACCTCAGATTACAAGGAGTACTCAAAACAGACTATGAAGAGCTCTTTGCAGGAAAACACATTATTGTTTTTGGAGATCTGCTTCAATTGACACCAGTAAAAGGTGAGCCTATTTTTAAAACATTAGGACACAAACTCTGCCGTAAAACTGTTGGCAGCATTGGAAATGTCAACCTTTGGCAACATTTCCAATCCAGAGAATTAACAGAAAACATGCAACAATCTGCAGATCTCACTTATGCCAACATTTAAAAAAGTATCAGAGTTGGTATACTTTCTAAAGAAGCAGAAGCAACATTGAAAACCCGGCACATTAATGCACTTTATGGCGATAATGCATGTGCTACATTGTTATGGAACAATTAGCCCACAAAAATGTCAATTGTATGGCCTTAATGCCAACTCTTGCAAGCTGTTTCAAATTCAATGAAATCATGCTAAGTAAAGAAATGCAACCAATCATGGAAATTAGCGCCACAGACTCATTAGATGTACATGGTATGACACTACCCATGTGTGACCAAGCCACAACAAGACTAAATAGTTTAGAAAAATCAATCTCAAACACAGCAGGCTTAGAAAAGATATTAAAATTATCCTTAAATTGCAGAGTAATGCTTAAACGTAACCTTGACGTGGACCAAGGACTAGTTAATGGAGCACTGGGTACAGTTGTTGTCTTTCAAACATACCCACGCGACAACAAAATTCAGTTTGTCAATATACTCTTTGACAAACTTTCAGAAGTAAAAAGGATAGGACGCTCAACAGCTAGATTCCTTCTCTTCAAAGATATGTATGTACGCAGAGACCAATTTTCTCTAACTCTTGCATACGCAGTCACGATTCATAAATCACAAGGGGCCTCATTACGACCCAGGCGGTAAGTTACCGCCTGGGCCGTGACTTTACCACCATGGCGTAAACTACGTTTACGCCATGGTGGTTGGCGGACTTACCGCCCCATTCCGAGGTTGGCGGGGGCGGTAAGTCCCCAATCCCCATTTACCCTTCCCCATTCCCATTTTTGCCCCATAGGGCATAATGGGAGTGGGGAAGGCGTTAATTACGCCACCGTAAATTACGGTGGCGTAATTAACTTCATGGTCCCTTAGCGCCATGGATTTTAACACCTGCTAAAAGCAGGTGTTAAAAGCGCCATGGCGCTAAGGGACCTCGGAATCAGGCGGTAAGGGTCGGCGCTGTTAACGCTGCCGTAAACCCCTTACCGCCTGGGTCGTAATGAGGCCCAAGGTCTTACTCTAGACAAAGCAATGATAGATACTGGTAACACAGTCTTTAAAGAAGGCATGAGCTACGTAGCACTATCACGCTTACGTACAGTTGACGGTCTATTTCTAATCAACTTTGATGCAAGTAAAGTAAACGCTGATATTCCTTGCATTTTAGAATATAATAGACTTCGCTCACTATACACTCCCCATCTAAACACATATTCTGTTCCACAAAAACTAAAACGTTGTAAAAGAAAACTAAATCAAACTGAAATGCAACAGGACGTCACTGGAAATCCTCCAAAGAGAGTAAAAGAAACTAATACTCCATCAAGTACCACAAACAAAAAAGAATCAATTAGAGAAAGTAAACCAGGTACTTCTTTAAAGAAGGAAGACAAACTCCAAAAAAAGCAGTTAGATACAGAACTACCTGGACCATTTAAATTCTCAAATATAGTTGGTGTAAGTTGCTAAGCAAATGTAGCAATCAATATTCTATTTCAATTACCACCAATTGTTGACAACATTTACTTACACAGTACAGACCCATTGTGTTTGCAAATGTTAGTACTTCACAGAAATGCAGCAAACAATCCTGACAACACGTATAGTGTTTATGGAATAAGACAACAATTGCTGGAATGGTGAAATTCACTATAAATTCACAGGAAGATCCACAAGAATTTCTAATGTACTTACTACAAGTACTGGAAAACAAAAACATACCTATAAATGAAATCTTTCAGATTTCATACATGTGGAAACATACATGCACTCTCTGCAACAATGTGACACAAGAAGAAATCCCCAATGAACGCTTCATATATATATCAATACCAAATTGTGAATCCATTCCATTTCAGCGACTTGTACAAAATGCAAACCATGGTAGATTATGCACTACCTGCAATTCAGATAATCGCTCCACGTTAGTAATACAAACACATAGTAAATACATAATACTAATGCTTCTACGTTACAATGCGAGATGGTACCAAAAACAACTGCAAGCTGACTGGATTCACACATGGTCAAATATCACTTGGTAAGAAAACCTTCACAACAATAGGTATAATCTACCACGCAGGAGCCACAACCAATTCAGGGCACTTCACTGCATGTATACAAAAGAAATGTGGATGGTTTGAATGTAATGATAGTACCATTACTCTAAAGCAGAGATTACCAGGAAATCTTACAAACGCTTATTTGATGTTCTTAAAACCAAAATTGGATAACTAAACTGTATTTAAACCCTAAGTAAACTTATGTCAAAAAAATATAAACTGTTAGAATACTCCAAAAGCTATCTAACTGCTCAAAGATTCTACAACAACTAATCACATAAATGAATACCACTAAATTAGACCAAAAAATACACAGTTAGAATACGCCAATTGGTATCTAACTGTCCCAAAATGTAACAATATCCAAATAGATAAATCAATACCACTAAAATATATCAAAGAAATAGACAGTTAGAATACGCCAATTAGTATCTAACTGCTCCAAAATTTTATAATATCCAAACAAATAAATAATATGTTACTGCTCCAAAACAATACAACAAGCCAAAGTATAAAGCATTAGCCAGAAACAACAAGTGAACAATGAAAACAAACAAACAAATAAACTGTAGCATAACAGAAAAAGGTTTTTTTTTTAATCCAACATGGATTTTTTTTTCTCCCACAGACCCAATGATTTTAGCAACAAATACAGAAACTGAGCAAATTGCACAGTACTCTGATTTGTAATCTACTAAATATGTGGGTCCAAAAAAAAAAGTATATTGATTATACAATATAATAAGTCATTACAAAATACTAATACTAACATGCTATTTTCTTTTATCACAGACATTAACAAGAAATACATGTACTCCGGTTACTAGACCAAACAGTAAGTATACAATAATAAGGAGAACCATAGCAGAATATCACATCCATAGTATCTAATACCTTTGTTCCTTATACATTTGTTTTTCACTCAAAGTTATAAGCAAATATGAATGTGATATGCTGCGGTGGTTGTTGCCAGGGCATAGAGTCTTGGGTGCATAGTTCTTAGAACACTTTCAACTTGACAACGAACAATACGGATAGTGTCCTTAGGACACCCCCATTTTGTTTATTTGCGAACATTTCAGGACACTGCGAGTGTTCTTAGAACACATTTAACTTGCCAGCGAACAATACGGAGCGTTTTTAATCTATGGGACTTAATGAGCTCAGTCGCAGGGGCCGGGGTGTGACAGACTTTGGCTGCCCCTTTTGCAGTCGAGCGTTTCTCGTCTGAACTGTTGGGGTCATAAGTGTCATTGTTGGTAGTTGCTGGTCAAATACTGTTTTAATCTTCTTTTAACATTGTGTAAATGTTTCCTGTTCAACCTATTTTTGATGAGTATGTTTTGGGACCCATTGTCCCATTATATATTAGGAGATGTTGGGTAGTATGTTCCCACTGTCTTGTACTACTAGAGCAGGCATTGGAGGAGTTGGTCATTTTGCTGGAATGTGGTGCATTCTAAGATGGCCAAGAGTAAGGTAAGTAAATCTCCTCGTAATGCCCAGGCTGGGAAAGGGCAGCTGTCTCATCCTCACACATCAAGGAGGCGAATGCTATGATAAATGAGATAGCCTCCTTGCTGAATGATATTGGGACTGAACTTACACAGCCAGACAATCTCTCATATAAAAGCTGAAAGAAAACTGGAAGAGAGCGATATAAAGCCATCTTATATTGTGGCATAATGGATGATGGGAACTCACGCAATTGGGTTCACAACCCGACTCTGCAGTATCAAGGACAACTGATATTGAAAAATCGGGTTTCCCTTATGGACATGAAGATGTTGACACATGAAAGTTTAACTACAACTATGGTATCCTTAGCTGCCCTAGTGGATGTGTGCAAGATGTTACCAGGCTTTGAAGTCCCTCACCATGAAGTGCATTATGAGGGGAAGAGATATAGAACCTCATTACACGGATGGCGGAGAACCATGGCGCTATTAGCGCCATGGTTCATGTCGGTAAAATACCGGTACCACCTTAGTGGAAAGGGGAATTACCGCCTGATTCCAAGGTTGGCGGGGCGGTAATTCCCCCTTCCACCATTGCCCTTCCCCATTCCCATTTTTGCCCCATAGGGCTCTATGGGAATGGGGAAGGCACTAATTACGGTACCGCAAATTGCGGTACCGTAATTAGCTCCCTGGTCCCTTTGCGGGTTGGGTTTTTAACGCCTGCAAAAAGCAGGCGTTAAATTCCCCAACCCGCAAAGGAACCTCGTAGTAAGGCGGTAAGGATTTACCGGTACCGGTAAAATACCGGTACCGGTAAACCCTTACCGCCATCCGTGTAATGAGGCCCATAATATCCCTGTGGAATTAAATGGCCCAAACCCTGGGGGAGGTGGGAAGACAATCAATGGTCCTGTGATATCTTTTACCCAAGTTTAAGCCCACTAGGGTTCATATCTGGTGATTTTCTCCACGGGAGCCACCCCAAATATTCCCAATTGAAACCAGTTTATCCCCATGAAAGTTTGGCTGGTTCCTGTTCAAATAGTTCAAAAGAGGCTGAGAGGTTCTTATTGGTGCCTGCTAGAAAGATTAATAGCAAACATCACATTGGTGATCCTGTGCCACCAGGGGGCTGGTTGCCCAATGATGCTGAATGCTCACATTCTATCCATCTAGGCTCTTTCATAAAGAACTCGAAGCGGACTATACATTTTTATACTCTGATCACAGGAAAGAGAAATATGTGGTAAGGCAATTGCGGGAGGCACAAAGGCCTATGCCTGGGTTAAGAATGACTAATTCCCACCCTGTCCTGACAAAAGACCTTTTCCATCATACCAAAAGTCACTTGTTGAATCGGTGGAAAATATTATGAAGGTAATTAAAATCATGAGGCAAGCCATCCGCTGGCGAGACTTGCTAAGCCACCAAGTACCATGAGAAAATGTGTTTCGCATCTCCCACTAGCAATCAAATCAATATACCCTGCTTCTATTTGTATAATGTGCCCGATCTGATGACTAAGCATGGCAAGCCAAAGGATAGTTTGATAAATAAGGTGCTCGATTGGATTAGAGCCAAACAGGGTTGTTGTTTTATCAATAGAGAGAACACTACTGATTGCAGGTGACTTCCAGCTCCCCTTGATAGGTAGTTTATTGAAGTCAACCTAGCATCGGGCTACCTGCCGGCGGGGTTCCTGGGTATGAAAGAGAGGATGGTCCCCCGTCAGGGCTGGAAATTGCAATTACTCTGGTCTGTCCAGCAATGGAGTTGACAATGTCTTGGAACAAACAGAGCGAAGGACTTCCAGGAGAAGAAGATGCTGAGAGAGCTGGGCTTGCCTCAACTGGGCGGCTTACCCAGAGCACTGCAATTCCTATTGTTGCCAGCATTCTTGATTAGGTGTTACATTCACCTGGTCTCTGCATGGGCGTTGGGGCACAGTTGCAGCCCTCCCAGGGATTTGTTTGCCCTCATCTGGCTTCTCCCTCTGCGCTTGTACAATAACTGGGGTAGTGCTGCTCAAGACTGCTCCTATGTAAATGTAAAGGAAATGTAAGTAGGCCAGTCTGTGACCCGATTTCCCTTCCAGACCCCTTCCACCCATGGTGTAGTTCCCAGAGGTTGCGCTGCCCATAGAAGGCTCACCTGCTTATCTTGAATGATTAGCTCTCCGTCCTGCTACTTCCGGCAGGGGTGCTTGCTTAACTAAGACCAAGTTCCTTCACTGGTCCCTCTGTGTGGCTGTCCAGTCCAGCTGCAACTAATCCACTTCTCTCCAGGTGAGTGTTTTTTTTTTTGTATAGTCCATTTTGCTTTCAACCTGCTTTACAGTGTTTGTTTCGTATGTTCCTGGCAATGTTGTTCATTCTTTCCTTAATGTCTCTCTTTTGTTCTTTCCCCTTGTAGGTGATGTCGTGACCCGGCAGCTGCGAAGATGAAGATGGCAACCGGAGTGAAGAGGGAACGAGTTCATGATGGCCAGGCAACAGATGAGTGACTACTGAGGATGCACGCGTGGTCCCCATGCGGCGCGACCCCCAGCTTCTGAGTTTCAATTGTCTAACCTTGTCTTTCTGCTTCTTTACAGGACCTGACTCCGTGGACGATAGGCATGGCGTTGGATGATGAGTGCAGCGCTGAAATCAGGATCGCTGGTTTCCTGAAGGTGAGTATGCAGATGTGATGAGATGGTGATCGCTGGCTTCCAGAAGGTGAGTATGCAGATGCGATGAGATGGTGATCGCTGGCTTTCAGAAAGTAAGTATGCAGATGCAATGAGATGGTGATTGCTGGCTTCCAGAAGGTAAGTAAGCTGGTCCGAGTGGCAGTGAGCGTCATGTTGCATGAAGTAATGCGAAGCATGGATCAGTGTGAGGGCGGGGATTATATAGCCCTGGGCTGTTTAGTCACACCCTCGAGCAGCCTGGTTGGGCACGCCCTGCCACACCTAACACTAGATGCACGTGCAGGGTGGGCATGGAACGTTCCCAATGATCTGGTCTTCTTCATGAGCTTGGCCCCCCAGAGGCGCCAGGATAAAACCCACCTGGCTCCATGTTGTGCCCCTTAAGGGGCTCTGGAGTGCCCCATATGAGGGCGGATGGGCAACAACTGTGCCCCTGCCTGAGTGGCCATGACAGTATGTCTCCAACCCCCAACCCTTGCAGACTATGATTCCCAGCCCCTGGCTTCTTCATGCCCCTTACCTGTCCCAGTTGCACCGCAAAGGGTCGCTCCCTCAATTCCCATACAGGGGGATCTCACCAGTGGTAATGAATATCACTACAGTTGGAGGAGATGTTGCCATACTGTTTGAGATTGAAAGATGGGGCCTGCGCCCCACTTTGGTTGCTGTATCCCCAGTGGAGCCAGTCCATCCTGCTCCTATATTAGAAGATCCGAGCATCACTGGAGTCATGACGAATGTAGCAGGTCTTAATTTGTATGTGTATTTGTATGCTTATATAGCATCAACAGCCCTCAAGCATCATAGGCACCTAGAAGTTCTGGATGCACTTTATGCATAAGAATGTTATAATTGGGTTAAAGGAAACATGGGCACTGGTAGCCCTTAATATCTAGGGGTATGCATACATTTCCATCCATACAGTTCAGGGTAAAGGTGGCTGGCCAAGTGGGGGATTGCTTTTTTTGAATTATCCATTTATATATTCGGATATCCATGTTGTTGAAACTGATCCCTGGGACTTTTTGGAACTCCACATGAACTGCCTGGAAGGCAGATGCATGCTATTAATGAATCTGTATAACCAAGGGGTAGGAGATGTGGAGGGATTTCTTGTTTTGTGCACCTACAAGATCTTGTGGACAATTGTAGGCTTAGACATGTTGATTCCTCAAAGATTCTAGTAATGGGTGACCTCAACGTGCAGTATGAATTGGTCGAGTGCATGTTGATATTTCAGACAAAGAGGGTAAAGTCTAGGTCATAAAGGAGTTGTCAGCTTCTGCCCCAAAGAGGAATTCTAAGAACGATGAGGAAGTGGCAAGCTAAATGATGGCCGCCAGCCTGAGAGCTTGTAATGACAGGCTACTGGGCGACTCCCCAGCCAGTAAGACATTTCATTGTGTCAATCGATCCAGCCTGATATATTATGAATTGTTCAACTTGGAGGTCTGGCTGTTAATTATTAACTTCAAAGTACAATCCTGGGTTGAGATCGATCGCTATCCATTAATCTTAACGGCACTTCCGAAGTTGCATGGGGTGGCAGAGGAACATACTGATAGTCCTGTGGCTAGTGTTTCGATCAGAGGCACTCTAGACGTGCATTGAAGTGGGTAAAATCGATTACAATATTGCACTTCCAGAAACCTATAACCACCGTTTACCAATCCTTGAGACTTATTTTGCCATTCACCATGATTCAAAAGCTGATATTATGGAAGTAAATGAAGACCTGGTGCGAAACTCTACAAGCCAGTAAAGACACTTAAGACCCAATCCCTTTGCACCAACCCCTGGTACGGTGGCGAGTGCTGATGTGCCAAGGGTGTTTTTATAAGGCAGGTTAAAATGGTGACCACTGAAGGGATAGCAGCATTACATGTTGCAAGGAAAAGCTATGTCACAATCACTATTACTAAAAAACAAGAGTATCAGAATGACGTATGGGATTAATTGCTTTAGGCAATAAAAAATGGGAATGTGACATGGTTCTGGGAACTCATGGGCGGTGCGTGACCACTGGACCATAATCTTTTTTCCAGGGTCCATATCGGACATCATGTGGGTAAACACTTTGAGAGTGTATATGAAGAGAAACAAGTGTTTCACACTGGGAACACTAGTAATACTGCCACTGGGCTAGCTGATTCCCCTCTGACTTTAAAAAAAGGAGAAGGTAGGCGCACCGTTTAGAGTCAGAAATGGCCTGATATGATCCCGGTTGATTTCTTTGTTGATGAACCTCTGGTTTGGGTTCCCTATCTAAGAAGAATTGTTAATGCAGCATTGAGCCTGAATAGGGCTCCAGTGTCCTGGATCCATGCAATTATAGTGCCAATCTTCAAGAAGGGAGATAGTAACCATCCTGCCAATTATAGGCCCATCTCCCTTTTTGATGCAAAGGCTATTCGGAGCCATCTTGAGGATTGGGTGAGTGACACTAGAATCCTGAGTCATTTGCAGGTGGGCTTCCAGAAAGGAATAGCATGGTGGATCAGTGCTTAAAGCTTTGCCTATTATGTGACAAATATACAGCCCTTAGAAAAATGCCCATTTATGCTGTTTTCATTGGCCTAAAAACGACATTCAATACAGTAACAAGAATTAGGCTCTGGTCTACCTTGGTGAAGCTGGGTATCCCTGAAGAGTTGCTGAATGCCATTAGATCAGTACTTGTTGTCAATGGTGCAAAGATTCACTGAGGTATAGACAGGGCTCAGTCTGAGACAGTGAATGTAGAAATGGGGGTCCAGCAGGGCTGTCTGCTGGCCCACCTAGTGTTCTGTGTGTTCATCAATGGTGTAGTTAATGAACTGCTGAAGGTCCCAATGGATGTGCACACATTGGGGTCCAACAAAATTCCAATCTTCATGTTTGTGGACAATGCAGTCCTGTTTTCATTGACACCAATGGGACTGCGTCGCCAGCTTGACATCTTTGCATGTTTCTGTCATTTAGGTAAATGTTTGTATATTAACATTCAGAAGACCAACGCCATGGTTCTTAGAGAGTGTAGAGCAAGGAAGCTTTCTAAAATTAGACATGCCGTAGGGGATGGTCTGATCAAATAAGTCCCGGCCTACGATTATCTAGGCATAAGAAGTAAAGACGACTGTACCTCGAAGGAGCAATTGAAGAAAAATGGGTTAATGCTTGCTAGGTATAGCAGTGTATTGGCCAAGTTCACTTAGATAGCATGTGGGAAAGCCTGGGGGTCGCTCTTGAGGCCTACAAGGCACAGGCATGTCAGCCAGCCCTTTATGGTTCAGAGCCTTGCGGCTTGACTAACAGCACTCCTCTGGCAGTGATTGAAAATTATGTTTTGAAAAATCTATTGGGCTCACCTGTTTGTGCTCCTAACTTGCCTGTTGGCCTTGAACTATACGTGCAATCGGTCGAGAAAGCCTGCCGGGCCAAACCATTATTTTATTGGGTGAGGCTTTGGAATAGCAAGCATCTACTGATGTACACACAGGCACTGGAGGATGTGCTGTCCCAGAAAGGAGACATTTTATTTCCCTGGTTTAACTTTCTGAAGAAGGGGTTATAGGCCCTTGGTCTGACAGATTACTGAACCAGTCCTGGCACTCTCGGTGGAGATTCCAAAACGTACATCCTTCATTCTATCAAGTGAGCCAGGGAAGTGGAAATCAGTGCAGGGTTGGTCACCTCACCGGTACTCTAGATAGTGGTTGATATTGGTTGATAGAGCAAACTGTGGGATATGAAGATTCTCGAGATCAAATGTACCCTAAACAAATGCAAACTTTTTATGCTAAAGCATGCATGGGCATTTTGCCTCTGGCTGCCCTAAACATCAAGTGAAACCATAGTCCAATTGCGGCATGTCCCTTTTGCATGGATGTGATAGAAGATATTGTCCACTTTTCTCTGCTTTGTTCATAATATGGGAATTTGAGGAGAGGATCCTTAAAGTCTCTTTTTAATGCTTGCAGGGTTAACACTACGTCTGAGGCCTTGTGCTTATGTTTAGCCGCTAAAGACAAAGCAGCAACTTTTGCAATGGGCTGGTACCTGCTGAGGCCCCACAGAAGTAGATCTAAATATGCTAATTAGCCCCCTGGGGGCTATTGATGGTACTTTTGCATTTGGCTCTGCTCATATGAGTCATATCCCCTTGATTTGTGCTATCGCTAGGCCCTGTGAAGTAAAGGGTATTGACTGATGAACTCAGCTCTCCTGGTTGAACTGTAACTTCTTTCTCCTGGTTTCTGAGGGAGTATGTTTGCTGTGTCATAATGATTGAACCCTTTCCACTTTGTGTACCCTGTAAGAATTGTTAGTAAATGCCATGAATTAGTTATCTCAGCTGTAGCTCTTTTTTATCATGTGTCCGCGATGGGTTTCTGCATTCATCTGTCTTGGATTTAAAGTATGTTCTTGATGCATTTACTGTAATTGGTTATTTATCTGGTTTCATGTTTCATTTGTGTATTATATGTGTCAACCTTTAAGGTAGCTTATCGAAATAAAGCACAAACAAACAAATCATTTTGCATTTCTTGTTTGAAAGTGAACTAGCAACTCTGTTACAGAGTTACACACCCACTAAAAATAAGCACCAATTTCCTAAACATGTCAGATACTGAATTCTTCGAACAGATAAAAGACAAAGATGAAGTTTTGCAGAAAAGTATTACAAATCACTTCACAAACGTGTGTGGTACAAGGGCATACTGGTTTCAATGTCATGCTGATGTACATTTAATGTTAAGAAACCTATCCACTTTGCCCACATGATTTGCTACTCTTGTGCAGAATATGCATGGGATGACCTACATGATGTTCTACCCACTGCAAAACAAAATAAAGGAGAATAGATATAAACACTTTTAACCTGTGTTTTATTTTACCTTATCTTATTATTGCATGTTTCTATGCTTAACATCTTTTGTAATGTTTATTGTTTGTTACGTGGTTATGTCCGTGTAAAGTTCAAATTTGAACTAAATCACAATAAATGAATATTGTTATAAAAACTAAAGGAACACTCTGTTATCTCAATCCTGTCAATGTCTCAAGATCATTTTGCCATTATGTCATTGCTGTTACATTTCATTTGTAATACAAGCAGTCCTCCAATTGTAGAAGTAGAACACTTCTTTTGGAGGAAAAAATGTCAATCCAGACGAGCACCACACATCCACATGCTTTTGTGGATTAAAAATGCCCCCAAATTTGGCCATGACAGTAACAACACTGTTTTGCAATAGATTGAAAACAGCAATACCTGTGATATACCCTCAGAAGACATGCATTATGACCTACAGACACAAATCCTACGTTTCCAGCTATATAGGTGTGACAAATACTGGAGACGCTGATACAAAAACAAAGGAATATACTTCACCAAATGTTGTTTTGGATTCCCTATACCAGTTTGTACCAAAGGTCAAGTAAATAGTTTCATTTCTTCTGTCTTCTGATAGGCACAGTGTCAAAGGCAAATCTCACAAAAACGCATACAACATTAATAGAGATGAAGCATCCAAGTACATCAATGATCACAATCCTATCATTACACACTTGTGGAATGCTAACATAGACATGCAATACTGTTGTTGCAAGATATGTCACAGCTTATCTCATGAAAACTACAAAACGGAGGCAAAAGTCCTCTCTGACGACATATCATCTGATAAAACATTTCACAAAAATTGAAGAGCTTTTGTATCAAAATGGTATCAAATGGAGTATGCAGGTCTGATAAAGCTGTAGATCGTTTAACAGGTGCAGCTTTGTATGGGAAATCTGAAAACATTATCTGGCTCAACCTTGGTTCAGTTTCATAGCAGAACATATTACTTAAATCCTACCAAGAAACCAAATCTATAGCCACAGAAAATCCCAACAGACAAGACATCTTAAAAAATATGTAATTGACACATACTTTCCAAACAGAAGTACTGCTTTGGAAAACATGCCCCAGTACGATATCACCCACAACTATATATACAAAAATAGTGTTAACCATGTAGAATTATGATTTAAATCAGCAGAGTATAAAGAACGTTATTGCATGGCCCTAATGCAACTATGCAAACCATGGAGAAAAGGGGAAGGATTGTTAGGTGACTGTTAGGATTAAGTCACAGATAGGAATGCAAGGTGCACAGGTATGACATTTCACCTTTATTGACAAACCAGTTACATGCAGCAACCTCACAGCTCACTATCTCCAACCAACTTCCCAAGTGGAACCTGGAACTTCTGCCCCAAGTGGAACCTGGAACTTCACCACACTCCACGCTTACCCAGAGGTTCCAGGTTCCATAGACACTCACTACTAACACTGTCCTTCCTTCCACCACACACACCCATCATTACTTCTCCTGACAACAACCATCAGTAATACTTTCCTTGCTCCAGACACCTCCACCTTGACCATGACTGACACATGCAAATGATTGACAACCTCTAATTCCTTAGAAAATCTCGACTCTTCTTTTTTCACCTTGCCACATCACTTGGTTTCACACTCACACTCCTACAACAATTTTTGATATTAAATCTCCATTTGACCTTCTTCTCACTCTCAAGAATCCTCTCATGTTTCCTACCCATTCTGGCACCCTTAAACCTTGATTTACCCAATCAGCCTGGGCACAAATGAGTGTTGGACTTCCTGCTCCTCAACAATTCAAATGGGGTTACACCGGTCACCGTGTTGTGCCAACCTGTACTGGCACGACCTTTCCATGATGTGGAAATCTTATCATCACCTGTGCACAATTCTTATGACACCTATGAGGGTGCAATTGAATCATTCTACACTTTTTTAAATTGGTTTCAAGGGAGTTTCAAGCATTTTTAGAGAAGTATGGAATAGGGCAAGTAACCACAGCTCTATATCATGCACAAGGGATAATCAGGACATTAGGTCATTAGGAGCATGAGAACAGATCTTCCTGGAAGCTTAATGGCTACCACCATCCAGGCTGCATAGCTCCAACTGCCTGGGGTGCAAAACTTATTCAACCACAAAAATTCCATGTACTCTCAGAACATTCTCTCATGACATCACACCATCCATGCAGGGAGGGAGACAGTTTAAAACACAACTCCCGTCCTTCAGCATCCTAACAATGGCCATGACACATATGAAGCTGCATTCAAGACAAATGAAAGCAGTATAACAAATTACAATTTTAAAAAGAAATGTTAAACAATGAACACCAACAACAAGAAATAGAAACACAAATAGATAAGGCCACTCCTGAAGGAAGTCTACCATCTCTTACAGGACACCAAGAACCACTTGGAGAACCACTCACGAAGCAGACTTAGCAAAAAGAATCCCCCACACCACAGCACATTTCCTTCTTTTTAAAGATATGTATGCATGCAGAACATCATTTTCTCTGTCTCTTTCATATGATTTCACCATTCACAAATCACAAGGTCTAACCCTCGACCTTCCACTTCTAGGCATTTACAGCACAGTCTTCTAAGAGTTATATAGCATGCTCATTTCTTCGTACACTCACTGGTCTATTCTTAGTTAACTTTGATGCTAACACATTCAACACGATCATTCCTTGTATCCTACAATACAACAGTATGTGTTCACTGCACACTCCATATCAGGAAATGTACCTTGTACCTCAAAGAACATTTTAAAAAATACAACTATTATAAACAGAAACTATAGCAGTACTCCCCCTAATCCATGTAAAAAAGAAATGCACAACCTTCAAACCAAAGAGAGACCAAATGCTCTGGTCTGTTTGTATTCAGCAACAGAACTGAAGTAAATTACTATGCAAATGTAGCCATCAGTCTTCTATTCCAATGTCCACCAATTGTGGACAATGTTGTTTACATTGCTCAGAACAGCTATGTTTGCAAATGCTCATCCTGCACCGAAATTCCACGAACAGCCCTGAAACTATCTACCCTGTCTCAGGGATATGACAGAAATTGGATTACTGTGCACAAATTGTTAAATTCACCAAAACACACAGGAGGATCCACAAGAATTCCAAATGTACTTACTTAAAGTATTAGAGTTACAGCACATCCCTATAAATTAAATCTTACACACTTGCAAACATACATGCAGTCTCTGCAACCATGTTTCACAAGAGCATGTCCCTAAAGAATGTTTTGTGTATGTATCTGTACCAAATTGGAATTCTATTGCATTTCAACAACATCTCCAAAATGCAAATCATAGCATATTATGCCCATTTTGCAATTCAGTCACCCTTTCAAACATACTAATAGATTCACATGGCCATATTTTTGCAGTTAGCCAAAGTATGTAGGGTAGCCCAATGTTACATTTAAGCTCAGCTGCACTAGTTAGCCATTTAAACATGTAGCCTAAGTGTGTAGGGTAGCCATATCTTACATGTTGGCCCATCTGTGCTAGTTAGCCATATTCTGTGTTCATTTAGCACTTAGATCATCTGCTAAACGTAGCACCACTCTTTGTGCATAGATGGAACCCAGGATGAAGGCATTGTTTTTACAGCTAGCCCATGTTCTCCCTTTGCACAGTGCACCTTTGTAGCTTTGTTGAAGGCACAGGCTCATTCCACACATCCTGCCCTCACATATCACACAAACACCACTGCACAACACCTCTGCCATTAGAATGAAGCGACCTTCAATGACAATAATTCAAAATCTAGATTCTTACATAATTCTCTATCTCCTTAAACACAACCCACCCCTCTTTAGTTAATAATTTAGCTCCCCTGCTCCCATCCAGACGTGATTCAGACATGAGTGACTAGCAGGGTCTTGTCCACCCTCACTTAACTTTAATACACATCCCAATTTTCTCCCAAATTTTAGACTCTGGTCCCTCCAAGGGTATTAAACCAGCAGCGCATTGGGACAATAATTATGGTGAAAGGCGCTATATGAATGACAAAATTAATGAATGTATGAATTAATTAATGAATTAATGAACAGTAGGCATAATATACCGCACTGCTTCCACAACCACTACAAGTTTTTGCTTTGAATGTTTTTTAAATTATATATTTATAATTAGTTCCAATAAGCAACAACAAACAATATTACTTGCAAGGTTGCCAGACATTTCGTCGAAAAGAATTTGTCGACAGGAAATTTGGTCGAAACCATTTGGTCGAAAACCAAATGGTCGAATTTTTATTTTTTTTTATTTTCACTTTTTGTTTGTGGGGTCCCCCCAACCCCCTTTTTTCTAAAAAAAAACCCTTTTTTTCCCTAAACTATAACCTAAAAATATATATATATAAATAAAAAAAAAATCGACCATTTGGTTTTCAACCAAATTACATCGACCAAATGTCTTTCGACAAAATGTCTTTCGACGAAATGTCCGGACACCTACTTGCAAATCAAGACAAATTCAAAAAAGACATAAAAAGAAAGAATAACATTTCTTGCTCATTCAACATGTATACACTATTAACTGGATTGTTCCCCATGACCCAATGATTATAATATGTTAATATAACTGCAATTTATCACACGCAAATGTTGTAGAAAACATAGTTCATATAATGTACTACTTGTGAGGGCAAGAAAAGTTAATGTATATGTACAAACTTAAGTATGTATATCTTCCATACTATGTTCTACAACTAACGACATGTTCTTTTCTTTACAGACAGACAAACACAGCTATTCCCTTGTTACCATGTACAACTGAGCACACTATTTTAGCCATAGCCAGTGGCCACATTGGTGCACACATTCAGCCCAAAGTAAACATACTTTTTTGGCGATAGCCAATTGCCACATTGTTTAGACCATGCCCAAAAACAAACTAGCCACTGGCCATAGCCACAACAATATATTGTGTTATTACTACTACTATAGCTTTAATCCATGCAGCCATGCCACAACAAATATGAACTTACTACCATGTCCAACTAAGCGCTCTATTGCACCCAGAAGCCACATTGATGCAGACATTCAACCCAAAGTAAACATGCTATTGTGCCCATAGCCAGTACCCAGATTGTACTCAACAGCATTAGCCACATTGTTGCAAGCATTTAACCCTAAGTAAACATACTGCTATGTGTATAGCCTGTAGCCACATTCTTACAGGCATTCAACCGATTGTTGCAAAGATTTAAACAAAGTAAACATACTATTGTGATCATGGCCAGCAGCCACGTTGTTGCACACATTCAACCCAAAGTAAACATATTGTTGTGCCCATGGCCAGAGGCCATATTGTTCCAAGTAAAGTTATTATTGTGTCCAAACCACATCAACATGTATTGTTATTACTACTTCTACTATATCCATACCCAGCGACAACCCATGACCATTTTTACAGACAATAACGTATACATTATTCCTTTTCTTCTTTCCCTCAGTCTCCATAGTTTTTCACCCTCAAAATAACCAGAAATGTGCATACCTATTAGTCACACTCACTAGTTTAATTACATAAGTATAACACCAAAACAAGCATTGTTGGTACATGTAACATAAGTCCACCATTCTCAATGGATGTCTGTGAACACATAGTGATTTTTGTATTGTTCGCAGATAGGAAAAATTACTGCAAACTCAGCGACAACCTCACAGGCATTTCTACACACAATAGCACATACGTTGCCCCTGTTCCTTTCTACCCCATCCTCCCCAGGCACTTTTGCATCCTCAAAATAACCAGAAATGTATTTTCAAGATGACTTTATACTGCAATGTCTGTGCACAACAGGCACAGCTCTTCAATCCAACATGGTGTCCGTTTGAAAAGTTTGAAAAGCTTTGCCGCTCCTCACATTGTTCAAATGACCGACCAGTGGACATGTAACATGTCTGCAAATGTTATGAGCTCTCTGATTGGTCCACATCCATCCGCACTGAATGAGGAAGTGAGTCAAAGGACTGAACAGAGATATCACTACTGGGCCCTACAATATATATGTTTTTACACCAAATGTACAAAAGCCTACTTTCGGGGCCAGCCAGCTGCTCCTCGAGCAAGATTGGTGTAAATCTGTCCAGCGGTTTGTGCTTTAGCAATGCACACATCTTTTTTCCGTTCATGTCAATCCAGATTTCAAAAGTTTTAGGCACCCTCCTATAGCTTTCCCCACCTTGATGAAATTTTGCAAAATAATTCAAAGTTGGCTGAATACTATTTTGGAAGGTTTCACGAGGATTTGCCAAAAGGTGCCAAATTTACAGGCAAACCAAAAACGACTCTTCCTATAGGAAGAGCAACTAAACCATAACTACAAGGTCGCCTCAGCAGACCCTGTTATATATATATATACATACGAAATTTCTTTTGACATACACAGTGGTGCAAACTTTCCTCCTTCAGCTTAATTGGACAATGAAATCATGTTTTCTAGTTATTTGATCTAGTCTGATAGGGAGATGCAGACAAACGTATTCAGAAAAAAACTGGTAGCAACAATGACGTTTTAATCACAGCTAATAACATCCCCATATTGTTTGTAAGTTAACGCAAATCAGCACCTTCTGCTTTCAAATTGTGTGTTTTTAAACATTTCATTTCAAGATGTTCCTAAACTACCATGAATATATATTTGTTTTAACTTTATGAATCACACTTTATGATTGCCCATGCCTAAATATTTCAGCATATTATATGCAAAATGTGTGTGTGCCTAACCAGTGTTTGCTTGAAATGTAATTTCTAACATGGCAACAATTGTGAATTGCTTTAAATCAGTACTGTTATGTATCATCCTTGATGCTAGATTTAAGCCTCTGTAAATTATCATATCCTGGCTGTCCTAGGCCTGCATTCTCTCACTTCACTATGAAAAGTTAATGTCGAGGTTGTCTTACTCATTTAACTCAGTGATCATTTAACTCAGTGACCACCACCTGATGAACAAGAGTATGGGGCTTTGAAAGTTAACACAGTGTACAATCAGTCACAAAACATAGTGGCATTAAAACCATTCAGACAATGAAATAGACTGAACACAGGTTTATTTAGGATATTTTCAATGTTTAGGCATGCTGGTGACACAGTGTGGTCGCTCTATTTGGCAAATCTCTGTAAAAAAAAGACGAATACACATCATGGCTTCTCCTTAACCTCCAATCTGTGAATCACTCCCCGGGATGTGTCATAACTTTTCATTCACTCACAGCCCGGGGAACTGAATGCCCCCACCCCACACTTTTTTCTTGGCTTGTTACACAAGTGGACCAACTAACAAAATGTCTTTGCTTTGGGGTTCAAACAACATTCCATGGGATGTGTAATCCTCAAAATATGGATTCGTTCAAGGGATATAACATACATTTTCAGTCTTGGGGACTTGAATTTCCCAACACCATTTCATGGATCCCGGTTCTGTAGATTTAGGTTCTCTTTTTCTTGTGCTCAAGTTCTGGGGAGTTCTCTGGCCTGGGTCTAATGGTCCATATGTGATAGAATGCTAGGCCCGAATTTGATCAGAAGTTATGGCTAGGTGATACCAGAAACAAGTAGAGGGGGTTTAGCAATAACAAAAACAAGTTAGCATGTGTTTTTGTTATAGGTCGGTACAATTCTGTGATGCATTACCCCAAAAACGATGAGTGATACTAGGTGCCTAAATAAATAAATAAAAAATAAGGTGGTCCACCTTGTGTGAAGGGATTTGCAATTAGACAGCAGAATAGATAAAAGCATGGTGTAAACTTTGGTAATGCAACAACAAGACACATGTTTATCAGAAGTTCGGCAGTGTGCAGCATCTATGAGAGTTGATGTTAATATTAAAATCTATCTACAATAGTAGTCGTGATGTTGTGATCCGTGTTTGACATAGAAACTGGACAATGTATTGATGTAGCTGAAAGACTGCAGACAGGAGTACCTAGATGGCTTCATGGAGCGTAGCGCATGAGAGGACGGCCAGAGACGCTTGACGTGGGATTAAACATAGAAAGAGGACTGCAAAATTCAAACGCGACACACACAGAGTACAGAAGGAAACTGTGACAGTGTGGAGATATACCTCCGCTAAGTGTGAAACCTAGCAAGTGGAGCATATTGGTTTGCGAGACTGGGCAAAGTATATGTAAGCCGCTCAATAACAGGCGGACTAAGTGAGTACTCCTATTTTTGTGTTCTCCACAGTGTAGAATTGGGAAATCGAGTGGAATACGGATGAAGGGAGTCGCAATGCACCTTTGACACATAACAGAAACTAGAGAGATGCCGATATTTGTCCGAGTAACTAAACAAGGTAAATCGTTGCAGTTTAGCTATTTTAGATTACATACTCAAAATGAGTGGGTGCTAGTCAAAAACCCATCTTATTCCCTTGCCCTCTGTATTGTTTTCTGTTTTTGCTCCCTCGCACCACCGCCCCTTAGCCCTCACTGTTTTTCCACGGTCCTATTGTGTACTTCATGTGCGCTTGCACCCTCCTGTCAACTCCCTCCCCTGTGCCTCAGCTGTTCAGCCTGGTTAAGTGCACCACACTCAGTGCCTCCTCACAATGGTGCTTTCTATCTCTCCTATCTTCTCTAACTGCTTGTCTATCTACTATCCTTCACCACTCACTAAGTCTGGCAGGAAGAAACTTAAGAAGGACACTCTTGGCTCCAACCCAGGCCTTTCTATTGCTGAAAGCTACATCAGTGCTTCCGCCAGAGAGACTCTTACCAACATCCTCTTTATCAATCCTTCTCCCAACATATGGACTCTGCATATGGTTGCACTGCTCTCTCGGTACTCTTCCTCACGCATTAATGGTGGCACCCGCTGGGAGGTCCTTCTTGCCCTCTTCGCGACCTACGGGGTCATCATAAATGGCTATAAAAATGGTACCAACTTGGTACAGGGGCCTCAACCCAACCTCCCTCTCTCCTCCCACGCCTTATCAACTTTCCACTTTCCTCCTCACCAGCTCGCTTGCCATCTGCCGCTAAGACCGCCCTGGCTCTCTTGCTTGGTATGACCACCCTGCTCCCCCAACCACACTCTCTACACAGAATATCTCTTCACCCTCTCCCATGCTGGTGCCAATGCCACCCACTTCTGATGCATCTGGGGCTCCCTTGCCCCCTGCGAACCCTCTTTCTCGGGGTCCTTTGCCTGCACTCTCCTCATTACCATCTTTGTCATCGTCAGCCCCTCTGCCGTCTCCTGCCTCTATCTCACAGGCACTCACACTGCTTATGGGGGGGGGCTCTGTCCCCTGCACACACCCTACTAAGTCTTTCAAAAATGGCAATCAGCTCCACATTGCCACACTTAACGTTCGCTCTGCAGTCAAGTACTCCTCTGACATCTGCCACCTTATTGAACACCTGGACCTTGATGTTCTTTCTCTCACCAAGATATGCTTTAAGGACAGCTTTGCCACAAACTTGACACACTTCTTCCTGAAGGCTACACAATCCTCTCTGAGCCCAGGACCAACAGGCCAGGATAGGGAGTAGCCCTGATCTTTCCTGAATGGATCCCGGTTTCGATAATTCCACCTCAGGCCTCTTCTTCCTTTGAATGTCTGGTCTGCAGGCTCTCTCTCTCTCGCCTGTCTCCTCTCTTACCCTGGCCACCTTCTATCAGCCATCTGGCCAGTCCACCCTCTTCCTCTCAGAATGGGCTAACATGGCATATTCTCTCCTTTCCTCCTCCTCCCTACTCCTACTCGTCGGGGATCTTAACATCCATGTTGACTCTCTTGACTCTTCAGGACATTTCCGCACCTAGGTGTCTCTTTCTCTCTCCATTCTACACTCTGGTCCGACGCACACTGCTGCCACACCTTGGATGCCCTCATCTCCACAGACAGCCCTCTCTCTATCCCTCTCACCACCTCACTGTCCCTTACTGATCACAGCCTTCTTTCTTCCCACTTGAAGATTTCTTCACCTTTAACACTGGCACACCCTGCATTGTTTCCCACCTTCAAGGTCACCTGACCCATGAAAAGAGTGCCAGTCGCTGCCTTTGACTCTAACTACTCTCCTCCTCCTACATGTGCATCTGACTCCCACCCTGACACAGCCCTCTCTAACTTTCACCTTTGCATCTCCAACACTCTCGACATCCTCGCGCCTGTAATGAGGGTTTGACTGAAGCCTGCCAAAAAGTGAAATTCCTGGTACGACACTGATTAGCTAACCTTAAGCGCAAGTGTAGGGCAGCGGAACAGAAATGGGGATCTTCAGTTGTATCCTCTGACAAGCTGGCCTGCTGCCTTTTGCAAAGGAAATACAGACTCTGCATCCGGTCCAAGAAAAGAGTTAATATTCAAGCCTGCATCTCCAGGGCAGCCAACAACACAGCCAAACTTTTTAAAGTCTGCAAGGAGCTAGCCAACCCTACTGCAGCCTTGTCCTGTTTTGCACCCACCCAGGCCCTTTGCTCAGCCCTGGCTGCACACTTTAGTGCCAAAACACAAGACTTCCTGTCCTCTCTCTCCTCTGGACCCACTCATTCCCCATCATCACTTGGGCTCCCATCAGCTGTTCACTCCCCTCCCCCTCTTCTATCCACCCACCCCACTGTCTCACCTGAGGAGGTTTCCAGACAAGTCCAGTCTATGAAAGCCTCTTCCAAACATGTGGATCTCTGCCCCTCCAAAACCATCAAGGACAACATTGACTCTCTTGCTTCAGCCTTGGCAGACCTCTGCAATCTCTCCTTCGCCACTGGTGTATTCCCGACTTCTCTCAAGCACTCTCTTGTGCACCCGCTGCTCATAAAACCCTCTGCTGATCCCTCCAATCCGGCAAACTATCACCCAACCTCTAACACTCCTGTTTGGGAAAAACACATGGAGAAGATGGCTACCTCTCAGCTTACCCTCCACACCAAATCTGCTGGCTGTATTTATGACCATCAGACTGGCTTTAGAGCATCCAGTATCATGGAAAATGCTCTTCTCAACACCTGTGAAGACCTGCTCTCAAATCTTGACTCAAACTCTCCCTCTGTCCTCATCCTTCTTGACCTCTCTTCTGCTTTCAACATAGTAAACCACAACATCCTGATCTTCCATCTGTGTGATACCCTGGGCATCACAGAACAGGCCCTAGCATATCTAGCGTCCTTTCTTTCAGATTGTCCTTCCCAGGTGGAACTTGGGTCCATTCTCTCTGCTAACTCTCTCTCTACTTGTGGTTTTCCCCCAGGGATCTAATATATCTCCCTGGTTCTTCAATATCCATGTGGCCCCTTTGGCCCACAGGATCTCTGCCTTCACCTCTAACTTTCAGTGTTATACGGATAACACACAGGTCTCTATCAGGCTACACTTGGCCTCGCTCATCTCGGACTGTCTTTCTGCAATTCAGTCCTGGTGTACCACCAATGATCTCTGCCTTAATGCCAGCAAGACAGAGATCATCCTCATTGGGACCCCTACTTCCACTTTGCCACTTGCACTCTGGCCGACCTCCCTTGGTCCTGCACACTCACCCACCAGTGAGGCAAAACTTCTGGGGGTCATCTTTGACTCCGCTCTCTCCTTCTGTTCTCACATATTGGACAGCTCTAAAACTTCCCACTACCAGCTGCACCTCCTCAGAGGTATTATACCTTTTCTCACTTTCCCCCAGACACTCACTATCTCCAGAGCCCTGATTCTCTCTAGACTTGGCTACTGTATCAGTCTCTTTCTCAATCTTCCTACTACTACCATCCGACCTCTTCAACTTATCCAGAACAGAACCGCAAGCCTTATCCTTGGCCTCAAGCCAAGCCAGCGCTGAAATCCCTCCACTGTCTCCCAGTGGCTGCAAGGATCAAGATCAAGTCCCTACGCACAGTCCACAAAGCTTTCTGGAATCGGGGCCTGCACTACCTCCAACGCTCCCTTCCTAAATAATCTCCTTCTAGAACCATCCGCTCTGCCTCCTCCAACTCTCTGCGGGTGAGCCATTTCTCCAAACAGAGATTTAGGGATAGAACTTTACCCTCTGCAGGTGCCTCCATCTGGAACAGCATCCCTGCCTCTCTCCATCTTGAGCCGGACTTTCTCAAGTTCAGGAAACTCCTCAAGATCTCCCTCTTCTCTTCCTCTTTCTCTCTCCCTCTCCCCTGCTAACTTCCTTTCTCCTCTCTCCTGCTTCTCTCATCCTTTTGCCCTCCCGCCAACTCTGCTCAGATTTGCTGACTGGTCGCCTGGTGCACCTCCAGAGCCTCACAGGTCCCAGGTGCTCCCACCAGTCCTAAAAATTGCCGACAGGCCTCTGTACTCTGCCTTGCACTACTGCACTCAGAATATGTTCCATGTGAGGGGCAACCTCTATGCACTTAACCCAGGCCCCTGATGGACTGGGCGCACTAGTTCCTCCTCCCACTCCTGTCCGTGCACTTGCACGACCTTGAATGCACTAGGCCTAGCAAGATTGTTTGCCCCGTCCTTCCTTTGTCTCCCCTCTCTTGCTTGGTTGCACATGAAACACTTGTGCATTGGCGCATTATTGATGATGACCTATCGTCAATCAATCGGTATGTCGCAAGGTCTAGTACGGTAGTTTATTGTTCTGTATGTCCTTTCCCTTTCCCCCTTCCTTCTCCCCACACTCTTTCTCATGCACTTGTACTATCTGACAAGTCATTAGTCCTAGTGCAGCAACCTATAGATTGGATGTTCCTTCCCTCTCCTCCTCCACTTTCTCTCCTTCCCTCCTGGCATGCACTTGCACTAGTTGAAATGCCTCAGGCCTAGAATGCTATTTAATTTGTTAGATCATTCCGAGACTTTAAGGCCTAAGAATGACTACGGTATTCCCCTGTTCCCTTCCCACCTTGAAGAACTTTGAAGCACTTCACTTGTGTATATATAAACAATTACAATTGCAATATTGTGCAGTACAAATTAAATAACAATGGTCCATCTCTCTGCAGCTCACTGGTGAGGCAGATCTGCGAGCTAGCCCCCGGGAAAAGAGCCTGGCAAGTACTAATGTATGCAATTTCACATGAGAAACCAGACATGGCAATTTAGTTGGTAATAAAGCAAGGTAATTGTTCCAGCCCAGCAGCAATATGATTGAATGTCTACAGCCGTAAAATGCAAATAATTATCGTGTATATTGCTCATAGTTTAGAGGAAGTAGAATTCCATCGTAATTCAACTAGTTAAAGGTGAACAGTAGGTGTACACATTATTAAGATGTGACAATAATCAGAAAGTCTTATGAAATAATGCTGCCGGGAAGCCAGAATGAGGTAGTGGTATAACCTTTATGACTACCGCCAACATTTTCTAAAATAGAATGACTAATTGGCGTGAAGCTGTTGTACACATTCGGGTGATCCACAGTAAAGGTTGAATGTTTTACAGATAAAGAGAGAGCCGAGATGTAGTTAAGAACCGAGTTATGTGGGATATCAGCTACTGGTTCTTTCTTGGTTGAATTATGGGGAACAATAGCCTGCCATATTTATTAACAAACTGAAAAATTGAAATTAAGATCCATACATATGTCATTTCAAGAGAACATATGCAGTCAATAGTAACTGGACTTGTGTATAAGAACTATGCAGATTAAAAGAAGTGGTGGGATGAACCTGTAACAGTGTGCAAACAGTAGTCTTCCAAGAAAAGCAGAAACAGTGTGCCCCTGAAGAAATTCCTATTACTGGTTTTTATCGTGTAGAGAGGAATGAAACATGTAGGGTGAATGTGGTTTGAATGGAAGAATATGTGTCTGTGAATGAGTGAAAGGCTATTTCTAGCTTAAAGATTTCCCCTTTCTCACTAGAAGCACTAGCACTTTAAGAGAAAATTGATGGTGAAGAGCGGTGGCTCGCTTTTGGTAAACATTATTGTAATGAATGTGCTTTTGGATTGACAATGTGTATCTTGAAGATCTGTTTTTGTTGCTACGTTAACAGAGAAAATGCTGTTATTTGTGTTCTTTGTACTATTTTAAATAGAATATTGAATTGTGAAATAATAAATTGTTTATTTTTGTACTAAAATATGGTTGTTTTGAATGTGACGCCTGGGTTCTACTTAAACAACTAGATCATAACGCATTTGTGTATTCATAAGGATAGTATTTTATGAAGGGATTGTTAGAAGGGGTTGTTAAATAACCCTCTTGTCTCAAAGTATTGTGAAGTAGGTGATACCAGGATACACCCTGAACATGTTCTCCAAAATGCAAACCATCTGGATTTCTCAGCAGTTTGTGTAAGAGTGCCTGGTTCACCTTCCAACATTACAGTTCAGGCTCTAGTCCTCATCTACCTCCTTGACAATTTGGGGACCTTTTCTGAACCTTATGGTCTCTCCTTTCCCTTTTATTATCGCTTTCACCATTTAGGAACTTGACCAAGTGTACATAGAGCCACCCCTCCTCCAGCCACACCTGAGGTTCTAGGATGTATCTGCTCCACTCTCACTTCCCTCTAGTCTTCTTTTGTGACTGCCCACTTCTTCAATAGCCAACCTCCTGCTTACTGCATTCTTCTATATCTCCCATGAATTTACCACCAACCTTCTGAATACACTCTTTCTGTTCTCCCCTAATGTCATTTCCAACTACCCCCTGAATATACTAATCCTCCACTCCCTTGGTGTCACTTTCAACCCCCTCTTGAATAAAGTCTTCCTCCACCTTGATGTCTCCTCCAACCACCTCCTGCATACACTCCTTCTCTCCATTGATGTCACACCAAACATCTCGATACTTTTTCCTCCGTCATCTCCACCTTTAGCTCTCCCTCCTGCAACCTGCCTCCTTCTGATATTCCTCCCCACCACCTTGTCACTGTTCTCCTCTTCCATTCTCTTCCCTTTCATTCTTGCCAACTCTCTTCAGCCTCATCCTTTTTTGCTCTACCTCCATCTCCTTCGTTCTTAGCCTCCCCATTTCACCAAAGCTCATTTTCCATGCCGGGATAAATGATGCTGCCATGGAGCTTCATGACCCATGTTCACCAGAGGCATTGCCTGGTCTTTATATGCGAGTATGTCAAGTAAGGGTTTATTAATGAGGTTGCCTGTGCACACTGTGTAAATGCCCCAATTGCATAGCTAATATTCATTACGCTGAGCCCTTCTCTTCTTTGTCGTAGCATTATATTGTTGATGGGTGTCAGCGCTACGACATACCCCTGCATGAGACACTTGAACCGTACCTTTTTGTATTTCAGTTCATAGCTCCTCACACATACTGTAGGGCTTTAAGAGGCTGCTCCTAGCCCACCATATTGTGTCCATCCTAGACTCACACTCTGTATAAAGCTTGCAATAGAGAGGGGACGGGGAACTGGGACAAGGAAGAGAAGGGCTCATTTTAATGAAGATCACCAATAAGTAATGTGTCCATACCTCATAATCCAGTCTTCCCCAATCCAGTGCTGTTCAATGGAGGATGTATCAAGCTGTAATACTTAGAACCAGGTCACCACAGCCACCAAACCATATAGCAAATTCAAGCTATGCTAGGGTGAAGCGAAACAGCTGGACCAATGAAGGACTGGCATGCAAAATATACATGCAATTTCAAAAGAATAAACATATGTATTCAAGCCTTAAAATGCACAGGAAAATTAAATAAAGCCCCCATCCATCTCATCTAATCCATCATAATGCATGCCGCGGCAGGTTCTCCATTGCATATTACCTCTGCACAATAATGGGCCGTGTAAAATGTGCCAGTTGTAATCATATGTTGAATTATGCACTAAACCCGTCTTCACCATCAACCCCATAGAGTTTGTTCTGAAATGTAAAATGGAATCTTACACATACTGCATTGGTGAAAAATGGGAAAACAGATGGAAAACTGCTGCCCCCAAATACTTGACCGTAACAGGAAAAATAAAAAACAATCTATCAGGCCCAATACTTTATGTGTATGAAGAGATATGGCGAAACTACCAATGGAATTCTGCTGAGGATGTACAGAAAATCCCCTGAATTCCCCAGTAGCCTTGTCTGCTATTCCAGTGTCCATATACAATGTTAATTTTCCTTTCATAAAGTTTTAGCAGGACAGTGAGCCTATTAGATCCTCTTACATGCTTGAGCTTTTGGTGGCTATTCCAGCCATACCATACACAATGTGTTTTTCTTTCACACTATGTGCGTGGGTCTGTGAGCCTGGTTGCTTTTTTTATGTCCTCTTGCTTTTGGTGGCTATCCCAGCCATTATATACAAAGTTTGTCACTCTCTCACTCTCTTTTTAGTACCTGCGTGGTTTTGGTACTCTGTGAAACCAACAGTTATATGACTTAAAAGCATCCACAAATCGATAGCATCTGTCTTCCCACCAGTATCTCCCTTAGCGCAACATGCACTTGTCTGGTGGAGCTCAGACACCCAGGCTCTTTTCTTGTCTCTGGTCTTGGCATCAGTTGCTGACACATAGCCCACCACTGCTCTTCAGTGATTGCGCCTCCAGAAAAGATGGTTGCCTTCCCTGACCGGAGCCTCCTGCTTGGTCAAGGCATCTGGCATCCAGCCTCCAGCTAGCAGGTCTCCCCTCGTTCAAGCCATCGCTGGCTCTACGGCTTGATATGGCTCCACCCCTGCAGTACTTCGCTGCTCCAGACACTCCCCTCTACGTAGCGGTTGTTCTCCTCTCTGACTCAGTGTTTCCCCTGCATTCACAGTCTGTTCTTCCCTTATACATGTAATTGGAATGAATGGAATCTTGTCCATCTTCCATGATCATGGCCTACAGTCAAAGACGATTCTTTGTTAATTATCCTTGGAACAGGAAATGTCTACGTCTTTCACACATCCATGTATGCAGACAGGGTGGTTTGGATAGAGAATTCCTTGTTGGAATGGGAGTCCTTGTCCCCAAGAGGGGAGTCACTTCCAGTTAGGCCCCACTTGCCCAGACCCCTAGGGAGGGTCTTGCCTAGTGGGCTGACCTCCCTAGCCTCACAGTGGATGCTCCCGTCTGGGGAGATGGGACAAAGTGTCCAGATTCATCACAGTATCCTGATACAAAATAATGGAATAAACATAACCTTGTCTGTCCATACTTTCAAACCTTGACATAAATGTCATTCTGGAGTACATTGAACTCACACAGGTGAAGTCACAGATATTTAATTATCTGAGACCCCTCTAAATTCCACAGCCAAACCTGAAATGTGGACATGATGACCATGTTCAACTTTTAACAATCATCTCACACAGACAATACACAAACATGAGTATAAATTAGGGACGCCCATTACTTTTATGAGCAGTTCAAATAGCTTTAGTCAGATGTTCATGATATAACTAATACAAATTCACACATTTTAACAACAACAATGCTTTTCCATTAAAGGAATGTGCAACCCTTGTACCAGTATACCCAAAACCCATCCACCACACATTGGTCCACCTGCACGTTCAGTGATAACTCATTCCATAGTACGTCATGAGTAATATGTCAGTCAGTGCAGTATTTAGAGAGAGCATACAGGACTGAGCCCTCTATATACAATGAATACCTGAAGAACCCCTAATCTCTGGCTGAATGGGGAATCTAAGAATGAGACAACTTTGTTCCTGTAACACAAACATCTGGGTAACCAAGAATTTGGACCGTCCTTACCCAGAGAAGACAAATATGAAGTACCACTTTTGTATACCTCAGTTGCCCACCTCTTTTGACCTAGCATCAATGTCATAAACATTGGGAGCTTAACGTACAGACATTGGTGTGTCTATACCTAAATGCAGAATCATAATGGCAGGTGTGGGGCTACCTATATTTGACCTATATCACTTCATGTACATGCGACAGAGCTTATCATATAGTTACCAATTTGTATCTATGCTTGGAGCTGTGGAAAATGGAAAATCTAAAAGTGCATATTCACTGTTGATATATGTACTAGCAATACACGCTATTACCCAATACACGCAAAAGATGAGAAACACAACCTCCAAACTGCTAGCAGGGGGTGTGTATATTTATCAGGAACAAGATTGTCTATAGACATCAAACTCACAATTCTCAATCCCATTTAGGGAATTCCCATCACACTTATAAGGGTAGGCAATTGTGATGTTGTTCATGTCTTGATAGAACAACACACTGTTAGATCATAGGCAAGGCATTTAAGAGACAACTTCAACTGTTATTTGCCATGGAGTAGCTCACCCCAACGTGTACATTCTCCACAATTGCAGCTGCCTCCTGGAGAGAAAGTAGTCCCCTTATACCTGCTGGTCAAAGGCAGTTTACCATCCAAGTACCTACTGGGGCTACAATCTCATAAACAATAAGCAAACTTCATGGCTCTGCCCGCTATAATGGAAAATGTATTTAACTTCCAGCCAACATTTCAACCCTATGCGCATAAGGGCAGAATGCATTGTTAATGATGAATGGCCATATTAACAGTTAACCAAAGCACCATTTATAGTCCCACATCCCTCAGTAGAATTGGACAAATGAACATTAAGCTATATCCTCGAAGGTTTTTGAAAAATACTACTGCAACTGCAGCGTGATGTATTAATAAAGCACATATTTACACCAGTTAGGCACTTTGTACTGATTATAGCTATTTACCATCACTTTTGACCACATCCTGCTGCCTGTTCTGACCCAGAAGTAGGTATTTGGCAACAGACAAAAAGAACAGGAAATGGTGAGGTCGGGGGCATCCTCTTCTAGCCCTACCAAGAAGTTGGCGGCTATGAGCAGAACCAAACAATAACAACATTGTAACTGCTTGCTAACATAGGTCTGTGCTAGGGACAACAGTTCTGACATGCATAGGACTAGGATGAGGAACACTGGATGGGGAGCAATGTGGGCAGCAGTATTTCGAGAGAGGACCATGTGTTTCCCAGTATTTAGTGCTTCTGCTTTAGAATTAACCTTGCAGGTGAGACTTGGCAATCCGGGCTGCCACAATATCCCCCTGTTAGGGAACACCATATGCAAAAACACTGCAAGGAAGATGGGTGTCCCACAACCACCATCTGAGTTCAGCTTTCAGAAGG
This sequence comes from Ambystoma mexicanum, assembly GCF_040938575.1. Lineage (NCBI taxonomy): Eukaryota > Metazoa > Chordata > Amphibia > Caudata > Ambystomatidae > Ambystoma > Ambystoma mexicanum. The sequence continues at coordinate 457,183,564 of NC_090933.1, read as the reverse complement.
TTTGTATGAAAGGAATGCTTATGTGTTAATTGTACTACTCATGTTTGAAGCCTCTCTTAAAGGAAAAGGGACATATTCCCCGCTCAATGTGACAAGCCTCTGCCAAAATGCTCTGGCATGGTGGGCCGGTAAGAGAAGCCTCCATGCACTGCCCTCAGGCACAGCATAACCTAAACAGTGGTGTCAATTGGCCTCCATGGCCACCTCAACCTACAACCAGAGAGTCAAGCATGCAACATTGCCACACAGCTCTGCATTATATTTTCAGTTTGTACATTAGCAGGTATCAGAACTAGTATTTTGTGTGAAATTGTTCGTAAAACTGTTGACAAACTCAACATAAACCGCATGAAGGAAAGGTAATTTTAGGCCCAGAATATAAAATGTGCACTTGTTCCCCAGAAAATGGAACAAAAGTAGTGAGCATCATATTTGCTGCTTAGATGGTATGCAATGGAACAAACAACTTTACCCTCAGTCTGTATGATTGAAACATTTTTTAAGTAGGGCATACTTGAAGCAGACTATTTCATTTAACTTGTTTGGCCAGTAACATGAAGATTCATGTGTCCAAATGTTGTCTTTTATGTTCTGCAGCAATTATAGTACTAAAAATCCAGTCTCATTCATTTTTGTCTCACTTCAAATGCTTTTATAGAATACCGATTGCAACAAAGACTATTTGCACTATTCTCTCCTAGCTAAGCAGCTGCTCCGTGATTAGCACCAGTTCAAATGTGCGAAAATCTGGGACCTGATAGGCAGTTCACAGTACTTGGGTTGGGCATTGATACACCCACACATGGCATGTCATGTTTTAATGATACACTGTAAGGCCCTTCATGTCTAGGACATATACAAAGGTGTAGCTCTCCGCGTTCACCAACACAGGATCGGACAAGTGCAACCACTCAGGTGAAATGAAGAGTCCATATGGGTACTAATACAGTAATACACTTGTTCCTTTTTAAGCCTTTTTAAGCGTGGCCACACCAGGAATCGGAAACAGTCACTAAATACACCCTACTCCTAGAGACAGACAGCGAGCTGAGTGCATGCATGCGTGTCACATGACATCGCTCCCATTTACTTTTTCCCCTAGTTTGTTTTGTCGAGGACCACACAGGGATCTCGGCGGGTGATCAACTATAAACACATGTTAAGCATGTCAAAGCATATATTTCAGGAGCTTAAAGGGATTTTCTCTTCGTTAGTGTTGTTATTGTCCAAATCATTTCCTTCTTGGAATGACTGGGTTCTTTATTGCAATAACATTTACAACTGCAAGTATAAATTATTGGAAAAGAATGAGAGGAAAAGGCGGGATTTAAAGTAAGGCTGTCTATCATATTTAAAAGTATATATTACACGGCCACGGTAGTTATGGTAAAGTTGCTATGAAGAGCACTTTTTGGGCGGCTTACAACTCCGCTCCCCCTGGACGAATCCTCACCAAACTTTGCAAAAAAAGCATATGTTTTGCAAAGTTTGGTGAGGTTTGGTCCAGGGTGGGCAAAGTTATAGGGGGGGTCCCAAAACTTATTTTTTTCCCATAGACTGAATGGGGGAAAAACTTTGCGCATGCCTACAGCCCAAACAGCTGGACGGATTTTCCCCAAATTTGCGGCAGGAGCAGGGGCTTGGTCCCGAAAGCGTACTTTTGTGAATTTGGTGAAAATCCGTCCAATAGTTTTCTTTAAAACAACCAAAAAGTAGGTCTAAAAAAATGAGTGATATCTATGTCCGCTCCGCAGAGACACTTCCCTGTCCACTCCGCGGGCAGGACACCGATTGGCTAATGGCCTTGCGTCATGTCTGCAGATTGGCTTAAGTGAGGCGTGATGTGCGTCAGATTGTTCCGATACGCCCGCCATCTTGAATCCGTCAACTGCGCAGCGGCAAACAGAGGCGAAATGCTGTTTTGGGGAGTGTTTTGGTGTGCAAGATTGCTTGGGGAGGTTTAGGGAGGAAGAGATGGGTGAAATACTGTATTTGTTTAGGCGGCAGGTGTTACTGATGTATTAGCCGTGGCCGCGCTGTCCGGCATGTTCTTAATTACTGAAAATGCGGGGTGTCCTAAGGATAGTATTCCCGTCCGTGCTGTGCACAGGCAAGTTGAAACTGTTCTTAGGACACGCGTGGTGTCAGTGGACTTTAAAATTGAGTATATGTCGCAGTCACTATCAGGTGGTTGTGGGCAGGGACTAGAGTCTTGGGTGCAAATTTGATATATGCACACTTACAATGTTTGATTCTATGGGTGTGATAATGAGTTATAAGCCACCATGGTTGTGATATGCTGCGGTGGTTGTGGGCAGGGCCTAGAGTCTTGGGTGCATGGCCGCAGGCCGTAGGCCGTAGGCCATACACCCAAGACTCTAGGCCCTGGCCACAACCACTGCAGCATATGACACCCATAGAATGAAATATCTATCAGGTGGTAGTGGGCAGGGCCTAAAGTCTTGGGAGCAAATTGCGTATATGCTGCAGTTAAAATGTTTGATTCTATGGGTGTGATAATGAGTTATAAGCCACCATGGTTGTGATATGCTGCAGTGGTTGTGGCCAGGGCCTAGAATCTTGGGTGCATGGGTGCAGGCTGTAGGCTATATACCCAAGACTCTAGGCCCTGGCCACAACCACAGCAGCATATCACACCCATAGATACACCCATAGAATCGAATACTTATTGGGTGGTTGTAGGCAGGGTCTAGAGTCTTGGGTGCATGTCCGAAGGCCAGGCACCCAAGACCAAAGTTATAAGCAGTGAAGTTACAAGCCACCATGGGTTTGATATAATGTGGTGGTTGTGGCCAGGATGTAGAGTCTTGGGTGCATGGCTGAAGGCTGTAGGCCGTAGGCTATACACCCAAGACTCTAGGCCCTGGCCACAACCACCACACCATATCACAACCATATATCAGACCTATAGATTCGAATATCAATCAAATGTTTGAAATTATACTTACTGCTTGATTTGTTGAGATACCATATATTTTTTACATGAGTTTCGTACCTGGAAGAAATATTGTTTTTCAATTTCTGTGATAAAAGAAAAGAGCATGTTAGTGTATGTATTCTATAAAGACGTATTACATTGCATAAGAGACATTTCAGCTTTTTTTTTGGACCCTAATATTTGGTTTACAAACCAGTGTACTATGCATTTTGCTCAGTTTCTGTGTTTGTTTTTCAAATCATTGGGTCTGTGGGAAAAAAAAAAAATCCTTTTCGGATTAAAAAAACTTTTTTTGTTATGCTACAGTCTCTTTGTTTGTTTCCTTTCAGTGTTCACTTGTTGTTTCTGGTTAATGTTCTATCTGTTGGCTTGTTGCAGATTTCTGAAGCAGTTAGATACCTGTTGGCATATTCTAACTGTCTATTTTTTCTTACAATTTAGTGGTATTCATTTATCTGTTTGGTTGTTATAGAATCTTGGGCCAGTTAGATACCTGTTGGCGTATTCTAACTGTTTATAGTTTTTTAATTTAATTTTTGTTAATGTTGAAGTACAGCTTAGTTATTACATTTTGGTTTTAAGAAGATTAAAAAAGCGTTAGTAATATTTTCTGGTAATCTCTGCTTTAGAGTAATGGTACTAACATTACATTCGAACCATCCACATTTCTTTTTAATATATGCAGTGTACTGTCCTGCACTGGTTGTGGCTCCTGCGTGGTAGATTATACCTATTGTTGTGAAGGTTTTCTTACCAAGTGATACTTGACCCTTAGTGAATCCAGTCAGCTTGCAGTTGTTTTTGGTACCATCTGCATTGTAACGTAGAAGCATTAGTATTATGTAGTTACTATGTGTTTGTATTAGTAAGGCCGAGAGATTATCTGAATTGCAGGTAGTACATAATCTGCCATGGTTTGCATTTTTTACAAGTTGCTGAAATGGAATGGATTCACAATTAGGTATGGATACATACACAAAGTGCTCATTAGGGATTTGTTCCTGTGTCACATTGTTGCAGAGAGTGCATGTATGTTTCCACATGTATGAAATCTGGAAGATTTGATTTATAGGTATGTTTTTGTTTTCCAGTACTTGTAGTAAGTACATTGGAAATTCTTGTGGATCTTCTTGTGAGTTTATAGTGAATTTCAGCATTCCAGCACAGTAGTCCAATTCTTGTCTTATTCCGTGAACACTATACTTGTTGCCAGGATTGTTTGTTGCATTTCTATGTAGGGCTAACATTTGCAAACACAATTGGTCTGTACTGTGTAAGTAAATGTTGTCAACAATTGGTGGCAATTGAAATAGAATATTCATTGCGACATTTGCGTAGCAACTTACACCGTTACATTTGAAAATTTGAATGGACCAGAGAGATCTGTGTCCAAGTCATTTTTTCAGAGTGTGTGTTGCATCTTTGAAGAAGCACCTGAGTTACTTTGACTAATAGGTTCTTCTTTGGTTGTGGTAATTGAGGAAGTATTAGCTTCTTTAGCTCTCTTTGCAGGATTTGTAGTCAGATCCTGTTGCATTTCAGTTTGAATTAGTTTTCTTTTACGTTTTCCTTTTTGTGGAACAGGATATGATTTTAGGTAGGGGGTGTTTAGTGAACGTAGTATATTGTATTCTAAAATGCAAGGAATATCAGTGTTTATTTTACTTGCATCAAAGTTGATTAGAAATAGACCATTAAGTGCACGTAAGCGTGATAGTGCTACGTAGCTCATGCTTCTTTAAAGACTGCGTTACCAATATCTATCAATGCTTTGTCTACGATAAGACCTTGGGATTTATGAATGGTGACTGCATATGCAAGAGTTAGAGAAAATTGTTCTCTGCGTACATACATGTCTTTAAAGAGAAGGAATCGAGCTATGGAGCGCCCTATCCTTTTTACTTCTGAAGGTTTGTCGAAGAGAATATTGACAAACGGAATGTTGTTGTCCATGGGTATGTTTGAAAGCCAACAACTGTACCCAGTGCTCCATTAACTAGTCCTTGCTCCACATCAAGGTGCTAATTGTTCCATAACATCAGTAACACATGAGTTATCGCCATAAAGTTCATGGATGTGCCGGGTTTTTAATATTGCTTGTGCTTCTTGAGATAGTACACCAACTCTAATACTTTTTAAAATGTTGGCGTATGTGAGGTCTGCAGATGGGCGCATGTTTTCTGTTAATTACTCTGTATTGGAAATGTTGCCAAAGGTTGACATTTCCTCTGCTGCCAACAGTTTTACGGCAGAGTTTGTGTCCTAAGGTTTTAAAAATAGGTTCACCTTTCACTTGTGTCAATTGAAGATCTCCGAAAACAATAATGTGTTTTCCTCCAAAGAGCTCTTCGTAGTTTGTTTTAAGTACTTCTTGTAATCTGAGGTGAATCAAAGCCAAAATTAGGTTGGAGACCATGCTCACTTCATCTATTAGTAGCATTTTCATTTGTTTTAACACTCTGCATAGTTCCATTGCAGCTTCTGTAGAAAGTTTGTAATAGTCTAATTTGTTTTGGTGTTCTACTGGAAGGAGTAGGAATCGGTGTAACTTGACACCGCCTATGTTGTAGGCAGATAAACCTGTGGGGGAAGTTACAACAGCTGACAGTTTGTTTGTTTGTCAATTGTTGAAGGAACTTGCCGAAAATTTTGATTAAGAATGTTTTGCCTGAACCAGCTTCACCACTAACGTATAGCAGTATAGGTTTGTAATTTTGGCAGGTACATTCTTTATTTTCGTGTTGTACACCATGTGCAATTTCTTTTGTTACTTCTTCAAAAATGGTGCGCTGGTCTTTGTTAAGTTTTGATTGTAGTACAGTTAAGTCTTCTGTACCTTCTTCATAGGGACACATGGGGTTTTCTACTTCTCTCATAGCTAATTCTGCCTCATTTGCGATCTGTAGCTGTCCCAGTGGTTCTTGGCTTCCTGTTACAGAAGGTTGACAACTGTCAGGAGTGTCCTTATCTAGTTGGGCCTGGAGTACTTCTTCGTGTTGCTGTTCATTGTGCAACATTGTTTTGTACTGCGTATAGTTAACATCGGTGATAGTGCTTTCATTTATTTTGAAAGCATCTTCACAGCAGTCATAGTTATCTAGTATCTCATTTTCTTTTCTCCATGGTTTAAAAAGTTGTAGCAGGGATATGTAATATCGTTCTTTCTGTTAAGGAGTTTTTAGTGACAATTTGATATGATTAATTAAGCTTCGTTTGGTAAGTTTCACTAAACTGCCTTCACAATCTGTCACTCTATATCTACCTTTGTTTTCATCAGGTTTTATATGATTTTTGTATGCAACGTTTTGTGCTATGTGGTATAGACACATGGTTTCCAAAGTGGTACTCCTGTTTGGGTAGTATGTGTCTAGTAAATTGTTTTTCAAAATCTCTTGGCTGTTGGGATAATTTTTGGCTATTGTTTCTATGTCCTCATATGATTTGAGAACTCTTTTTCTAGATTTAGCAGGACCAAGAATTAGCCATACTATATTTTTAGATTTTCCATACAAAGCAGTACCGATTAAATGATCTGCAGCTTCGTAGGTGCCACATTCTCTATGAGAGAGCATTTTTATGACTAAGTTGTACAATTTCTGAGATAGTGTTTTGTCTGATGATAGGTCATTCCAGAGGTCTTGAAGCACTATTTTTCTGCTTATGTTAAGTAGGCTGTTACATATCGTGCAACTGCAGTGGAATTGTCTGCAATGTACTGCACATCTATGTTTGCATTCCATAAGAGGGCAATTATTGCATTGTAGTCATTAATATATTTTGATTCTTCTGTTCTTTTATGTAATACATGTTCTTAGGTGATTTACCTTTAACACTATGGGTCTCATCACGAGTTTGGCGGTACCCCTTAAATGCAGCGGGAGCACTATTACCGCCACATTTAAGGGTCCACCAAATCACGGCTTTGGCTGATTTCCCCCCAGCTCTTAGCTGGGGGGAAACCTGCTGAAATTTCGCGCTCTTAGCGCTGGCGGGAAATCCACTGCCGGTAAGAGCGCGACATTTCCCCATTGAGCTCAATGGGGAATGGGGCATTCCCTGAATGGGCTCAATGGGGAATGGGGATTTCCCAGTCCGCCAAACCCGTGATCCGGCGCTAATAGCGCTGGTGGGTTTGGCGGTAGGGCAGATAACGCAAGCGCTATTAGCGCCCGTGTTACCGCCCAACTCGTGATGAGGCCCTATGTCTAACTGAAGACATGAACTTGTTCACTTCACCTGTTTCTGTAACTGGTCTAGGGAAACCAAAGCGGCATTTGGTGTAGTATTTCCCTTTGTTTTTGTATTTGCGACGACAATATTTGCCACATTTGTGTCTTTGAAATTGTACAATTTGTGCATGAAGGTCACTATGTCTCGTTTTTGAAGGGATTTCACAAGTGACATATTTTTGTATGAACTGCAAAACAGTGGCATCACTGTCCAGACCAAATTTAGGAGAATCTTTAATCCATAAAAGCATGTGGTTATGTGGTGCTCCTCTGGCTTGGTATTCTTTTCTCCAAAAGAAGTGTTGCACTTTTCCAAAGGGAGGAACAGTTTTATTACGAATAAAGTGTAGCATAGCAATGAAACAATGGTGGAAATATCTTGAAACATTAACAGGATCTACAGAGCAAAGTTCTCGAGGTGTTAGTATATCTATGTTTGTTTTGTTTTTGTTTGATATGCGTAGGAAATCATGTAAATCTTCCCATGCATATTCTGCACAACTTAATGTAACAAACCAAGTGGGTGGTCCAAGGTTTCTGATCATACAACGTATATCTCCGTGACGTCGGAACCAGCATTCTTTCGTACCGTGCATGTTTGCAAACAGATTTGTAATGCTTGTTTGTAAAAACTCATCTTTTTCTTGTACTTTTTGTATTAATTGCGTAGCTGACATATTTTGAAAGTGGGTTCCCAATTTCAATATGTGTGCAACTCCCTAACATAGAGTTGCTAGTTCACTTTCAAAGAGTAGGTGGAATATGTATTCCACATTTTGTCTAAATCTGGGATCTTCAAAATACATTCGTAATGAGCGGTATTCTGATTCCATTATATGAGTGGGTCTATCATCGTACCCTCCTCCTTTGCCAGGTGGAAATAGTACAGGAAAAGCACGTGCTTCTATAGTTTTTTCCCATATGCGCATTGGTGAACCTTTGGTTTGTTGCATTTGGTACGTTTCTAGAGCATCATCTATGCTGTCATTAGAGTGCAATGGATGAATTGTATAATGGTTTAAAATATTGTATACTGCAGAAGGATCCAGAAGTTTTGGTGAGTCTTGAATTATTTCAGTTGTTTGCCTTAAGTTTTCTTCAATATTTATTTCTTTGTAGTATTCATTATTGTCTTTTAGATATTGCAAGGCTTGTCTAACTTTATGTAAGTCCACGAGTTGTTGCCAATTTCTTTTGTCTTTTGTTGATACACCATTTACTAAGACAATTAAAGATTTCTCTATTGGACGTTGCACTCCTAGAGTGTGCACATTTTCTGTCAGATCTAATGGTAAATAAACTATTTTGCCACAAATGCCATTCGCCAATTCAGAGGGAGGTAATTTTGCTCTTTTTGGTTGAAGGAGTATTAATGCTTGAAATGGGTGCACTGTTTCAATTATGATGCTCTCATACAAATTAAGTTGTTGCAGGCGTTTTGGTAGTGGAAATAATTCCAAGTTATTTGTGATAGCACGTGAAGGAGTTTGGTTGTTGTCAAGTTTTGTAGTGCAGTAACTACAAAGAATTAAGGGGTAACTTATTTTGTATTTGTTCTCTGCTAAAAGGTAGAGAGCTAATTCAAACCATTTGGAATCTTCATTGTCTTCTATTTTGTATGTTACGTCTATAGAATTTGTGTTACTTTTGTAAAAAGTTCTGCAGCAACACACACACACATGGTTTGGTACTTCAGCGGATGTACTTTTAAATTTTAGTATTTCTTTTTTGTATGTATGTAGTAGAAGGTTGCCATGTGCAGAATTGTTGTTAGTCTGTTCTAAAGCTATTGCATTTTGTAAGTGGCTTTCACTTCCAAAATATTTTCTCTGGATACGGTCGATTTCTTCTTGTAGGTCTTTGGGTGTACCATGTAGAAGAGTGTTATTTAAATTGGCTAGTTCTAAAGCAGGACTTTTAGCATAGTACAGTTTATAGACTAGATTTCTTACAGTTGAATGATGTGTTGACATCATTTTGATATCAGGGAAGGAGCTTTTGCAAATCGGTCCGAAAATGCAGGCTAATGAATGTCCTTCTAGTCATGTGTATTTGCGCACTGGACAGGTATCCATATTTTGCAGCACTTTCAATTTGATTTTGTCTTTACCTTTCTCATATTGATTAGGAACTGCCGTAAAGATTTGAAAGATTTGTTGGGAACGTTACATATTGACGTGCACAGCCATTTGTATACTGGACGTTCTGGTTCAGTCGAATGGAGAGGTAATTCTGAGTTTTCTGGGGATATTTGTGTAAGCAGTGTTTCTTGTTCCATTATGGTATAATTATTTTTTCATAACTTCGTCCACTGCTATCAATGGCAATTGTGTTAGTTTGGTTTTGTTTGTATGCTTCTTCATTAAAATATGGTTCTGTGGTCGTGGTGTGACTCCATTCACCTCCACAGAAATTTAAGAAGTTATTTTTGTTGACATTGCGTTTATTGAGGAGTTTTTTTTGTAGTTTAGTACTTATTTTTGTTAGTGGTTTCATCCTGTTTAAAACTAAAATAAATAACTTCTTTTTGAGAAGGATTGCACTGTCTACGAGAGCTTCTAGAATGAATTACGGTAGGTTTTAAGGGTTGTGCATGATTTTGCTCCTGTTTTTGTAACATTCTGAAGGACTCTGTGGTGGAACATTTTTGCTAAAATACTTTTTTTGGTATTGTTACTTGCCACTACATCAAGATGTATAGGAACAGTGTTAGCAGTAGTGGTAGCTGAAATCTTGTTAATCACATTCTGTTTCGTTTTACATTTTGATAGAGGAGGCAAAGTTTCTGTACTAGAACCTTCTTTTGTTTTGCCACATGACTGCATTAGCTGTTTTGTTTGAACATTTTGTACAAACTCTGGTACAGATGGATGCTTATTTTGGACACTTTTATTTTCATTTGTTGCTTTCTACGTACTTGCTTTTTGGTAGGCATTCTTTGGGGACTGTTGAAAAAAAGAAGGTATGCGTTGGTCAGGTTTGTAATGAAATGTATGTGTGCTGTGTGCTGTGTGCATGCATGTATGAGCTTGATGGGGAAGATGTATGTGGTGGGGTGTAAATGTGTATCGGGCAATTACCATGAGTTTTTAAGGGTATTCTTCTGTTTGTATGTTACTACACTGCAGTTCAGCTGTGAGTAGAAAGTGAGCTAGTGGTGAGGAGAAGCATTAATAGTTAACGTAATGGTGTAAAATTAAAACAGTTCTTTGTTTTGTAGTACTAACATTCTATGGGTTGAGTATGTTATTTGTGTTCCAAAAAAACAGGGATTTGTGTGCCATTCTGCCTGCTAATCTCTGTTTAATAAATGGGGGGCAGAATGGTTCAGAAATCAATGTTTTTTTGGTGCGCAAATTACAGGAATGAACCACACAGTGTCTTTGAGGAACAGTAAGAGTATGAAGGTAGTATTGTACTTATTTTTTTTGAGGAATGAGCAGGTTTCTTCGGATATGTTGTTTGTAGTTTAGATGCTGCTGATTTTCAGGAGAGTGGTCTTCACTGCAATTGTAAAAGGAAGAAGTTAGTAATTTTGTGTGTTTATAGCACTGATGTTAATGTACACATTGATTTTTATATTTTTGTGGTAGTATACTTGTTTGATATCTTAACATAGTGTATGCATGCATTTGATTTCACTATGTGCAGCCTTTATATGTTGTTTACAGTATGCTAGTTCAACATGCTTCACAAATGAGTAGAATTTTAAGTTCATGAAATTCACTTGTTTTTTACAGCTGTGTTGTAGATAGCAGAGATGTTTGGCAGTGATAGTTCATTATAGTAGATGGGAAAAATGTGAATAATTTCATATTATAACTAGACATGCGAACAATCGGGATTAGTATTAATTTCAATGAAAAATCGAGTCTTGCATGTAAATCGGGAGGGCGGAATGTATGTATAGGTTATGCGGGAGACAGTAAAAAATAGTGCAATTTTTCAATGAAAAATTGGGAGTCTCACGCTTAAATCGGGAGCGTTGGCATGTATGTATTGGCTGTGCAGATTTAGTGGTATTACTTTGTTTATATGTAATCATAAAAGTTGTACATGTACTCTGAATAAAATATGCATGCCTGTACTTTGTAATCATGCATGTGGATATGCATGGAACTGTAAGTAGAAATCGTCTAGACTTATACTGTAGTTTTTGTAGTAGGTGCTTTCCAATGATATGAGACTTGTATTCAGAGTGATCAATAGTACATTTGAAGTGTGGAATTCTGATGATGGAGTTAGATGTAGAGGTCTTGGATGTGATTGGTGGATGGTTGTGTGACTGCTTAGCTGTATCCAATGAGGGAATGGAACCAAGAGTGATGTGGAAAGGGTAGAAAGTCTGGCTGAGAGTTTACGTGCCGTGCGGACACTGCGGCTGTCTGCGGGTGGGGCGTGCCACATATGTGGTTTTCAAGCACATCCAGCATGGAAAGGGGACTCTAGGGATCAGCCAATCAAATGTTGACATTATTGATTTGTGCAGAAAGAGAGTGTTTGTGATGAAGATGGCAGAGGTGCAGAACGTCAGGGTGTTGGTGCTGGGAGATATGTTTGTCCATGGTTTACAGCAGTATTCTCAATGCAGGCATGTTGCAAACAATTTCGATGTTAGAGGAGTGGAGGTGGTGTGGAGCGTTGTGACTGACTGCAATGCAGAGGCAATTCTCCAAGTTTGTAGAGATATGCGTAGGATGAACAGTCCCCATGTGGTAGTTTTGCACTATAGTGCTTTCCATTTGGCCTATGTGAGTTCCCCTACTTTGTTGGCAGATTTGGAACAGTTGGTTCAAGCAGTAATCAATATTTTTCCAAATGCGAATATTTTTTTCTGGATTACTGCCTAGAGCAATAGTGGACAACAGTTCTGTGTTTTGTCCTCAGCAAAACATTGCTAGGTGTGCAATCAATCGCTGCATGAGTGCTTTCATGCTAAGAGTTGGTATGTTTTTCTGTAACAACGAAAATATTGTTTCGAGTAATGCTGCTTATTTTGAAGCAGATAGTGTTTCTTTATCTTTTTTGGGAAATGTCATGTTCTTTTGGAATGTAAGGGTTGCTTTGGAACAGGTTATGTGAAGATTTTAGTTGTAAAATAAGAAGAAAAAAACACCAAAAAAATACAAAATAACAGGTGTCTGTCAGGCATCTACAAAACAAACAAAAAAAAAACAGCTCTTTTCAGAGCCCACCTTAAAGGGGAAATGGGGAACACTATTTTAATGTACTTTCACCACGCTCAGATCTTCTACATGTCTGCGGATATGGCGGTAGTATGCGGACAGCGCGTATTACATACCGGCATTCTGGGATGGAGAGGCATGCAAATGAGAATGAGCAGAGCTAGGGATTGGTCAGTAAGGTTTAGTGGGTGTGTTGTGTAAGGAGAGATTTAGTGAGGACGTCTTTTTCCTGAGAGAATAACAGATAGCTATGGCTGTGTCTTTTTGAAAGCAGATCATGTGGTTTTTGGGAGACTCATGGATACATTGGTTGGAGATGCATGCAGTACATTGTGGTGTATCTGCAGATGTTGGATTCCCTCATGTGGAAGTGTACTGGCATGGAGTGCATGGAATGAAGTGGCTGGACTTGGTACTTATCTGTGCTACTTTACAGACAGAGCGTAATCCTGACATAATTATAATTCATTGTGGAGGGAACAGTTTAGGACATGTGTTTGGAATTTCTTTGCAATTTGCAATGAAAGAAGGACTTGAGAAGGTCAGGGGCATGTTTCCAAATTCCCAAGTAATTTTTTCTTGTATTGCGCAACGACAAATGTGGCTGCGTTCTTCTTCATTTGGTCCACAAATGGAGAAAGTGAGGCGCAATGTCAATAAGGCTGTTTATGCCTTTCTAAGAGATGTTGGCATGTCCTCTTTTAACAATGAAAATATTATGTTTCGTAGCACATTCATTTTTCGCAGAGATGGAGTCCATTTTACATATGCTGGCAATCAGATTTTTCTTAGAAATGTACAAAATGCATTTCACTATTTTTTGGAATTATAGTCATCTATTTTGCATTAGATGGTGACAATTCCAAGTTTTCGAAACACATACTACACCACCAAAAGGATCTTTTCAGAGCCACCACTTACTCCCAGAGAAAAGTGCATTGGTTTTGCTACGGCAGCACCCCAAAATTTTATCTGTCCTACGACTGTCTGCAGACTTTTAAAAAAAAGCACAAGGGCCTGCACTGTTTATTTGATAGTTCTCTTTTTAAACTGAGAAAGGCGGATCTGAAAAGAGCCTTTTTTATTTTTTATTTTTGTTGTTTTATATTTCTTTGGCTTTTTTACACATGACACACTAGGAGAGGAGGGGAAAGGAGGGTAAGGAAGGGACACCAACCACGGGGATAAGAAAGGGCAGGTGGAGAGAGGAAGATGTATGGTGGGCCTTATTTAGGTAGATAGCAAGTCTTCTGGTGGTCCGTGACCGTAGTCTCGAAAGCACTTCGAAGACTCCCCCCCTGCAGAGTACTGCGTCACAGTATATACACAATATTGTGACCCTCAAAAGATAAGGGTCAACAGCATAACGAGTGGCCTGTGAAGCAGCTGGAGGGATGCGCTCTCCCACAGGAGTGTCTCTTGCGGTGAGATGAGCAGAAACAGAGGATGCTCTGGAGGAACTCAACCTACTATGTTCATCACAAGGTACAACCTTGCTAATGTCCGCACCGTGGAACGAAGTTAGGTGTCGCTTCATGGATGTCGTACCAAAGCTGTATGCACCACGTCTCCCACAACTCGGCACTAATTTGCACTGGTTACAGGTGACTTTGTCCGCACGTGCTTTTGGTACGTTACCATAAACAGTAAACAACCGCCACACCCAAGGCTCCCGGCGAGTGCTGGTAGTAGGACATTCCTCCACCTCATTCTCTCCATCCTCTTCATCTTTGTTCTATACATCCTCACGCGTGTTCCCCTCTGCAGGCCCTTGGGGAGGTGGTGGTGGTGGAAGGTTTGGGGGTGGTGCTGAGGCTGATGTAGCAATAGCAGCCATGGATGCCATTAGTAACAAAAATATGTAAAAGCATCCAAAAAGATCCAGAACATTGCGCCTTTTAGAGTTTGAAAAAAATCCATTTTATTATCCTCTATAGTCATAAATCTGCCCTTATAATAACACGTGTTTCGGCCTCAGCCGGCCTTTTTCAAATCAATCAAACTAATAAGAAGGTACATTGAAATATACATGGTACACGGAAAGATTTCATATTTCAAAAATAGCAATCCAACAAAACAATTGTATAACGTTATGCATTGCCCCATACATTTCAAAAAGAAAAGCATTCCCGATAGGAAAGCAAAGAACATCATAATGAAAACATAAAACATCATATGCAAACATGAACATTATTTTGGCATCAGCAAAGCGTACATTTATGAATTATGTAAAATAAAGAAAAGGGGGGTAGGGGATTGGGAGAGAAAGGAGAGGATGAGAGGGACTTACAGACAAACAGGAGACAAGAACCGGATAGTACGTTAGTCACGGTTTACCTCATACTTAAATGCAAAGTTAAAGCTAGGGCTACAACATGCCATAACTTACCCACACCTGGGGTCAATAGCTCCTCATTCAATCAGTAATGTATGGGGTCAAATCCCATTATAATGTAATCTGTTGCCAAAAAACAGATATAAAGAAAGTTTTAGAGTCCCAAGTCTTTACATGTAAGACGCTACGCTCCAGACTTCACTTCATTAAAGTCTCATATGTATTAGAAGAGTAATCTCCAAATGCTTAAATATACCACCCAGTTTAAATAAAATCATAAGCCAACTATTTTCCTAAAGTAATCTTATTTACAAGTCCAATTGCCGTAATTGAGTAATGCACGGATGTGCAAGCGCAGCCTGACTCTCTCCTTTACATAGTGTCTCTAATCACTCTCATTCTGATTCAGACGTACATTAATCATGCTATGTGTTAAAGCCTCTTAATGTATATTAAACCGGAACCAAAGTTGCATATATCCCCAGTATGCGAGAGCAAGAAGCGCCACTTACTTGCCAAGAACTGAAGTCACTCGCGTTGGCTTCAGAAATGAAAGCGGGCGCCATCTTGGGACTATTTTATTTGTTCCCATGGTGACGCGATGCTTAGTCTGCTGCTTAGCCCAGTTGTCAATCAACTAACGTGCGGCGCGGATTGCTTGTTTAAAATAAAGTGTTTGTCGTTCCGAAATCCCGGTTCTCCCAATGCAGGATCACAGAACAGAGTTAAAAGTACTCATTTCTCGAACTGGTGTGTATTATGCCATAAAGTATTTGGATAGGATCACTTTAAATTCTTCATCTTAGTCTATATTAATGAATACCTTAAAGGCATAGACCCACTAATTTGGTTAGAAAAATTAACAATAGTCGTGTCTCATCTGTAATAGGCGGGCACTACCTGAATGTTACATACTATTTATAGGCAGTCATATAAAGAACACTAATAAGTGTTGTAACGAAACAAGCACATTATTATCATCTGTACAATGAGGACATTACCCGACTGTTGTATACTCGTTGCAGGCAGTAATGTCAAGAACATTAAGGAGTGTAATAGGGAAATGAGCACATTATTCTGCACAGACATTACTGGAGAAAATCACGAGCAATAGGCTGTAGATACAAGACTGAAACAATAATTATCTGTTAATAATACAGTGTCACTTGCGTACATATAAGATTATTATGATCACATTAATGATATTCAATGCATCTTTGTTATTATAAGAATGATGCCATTTCTGTGTCTAGATTTAAACCGAGCACAGTGGTATTAAAGAGACATATTATTCTAGCTTCTGCTTGTCGTAATGCTTGAACTCTGTCTCCTCCCCTCTTATTTATAGTAACATATTGTAAACCAATAAATTGTATGTTAGCCTTATCATCCAACTGGTGAATCTTTTGCCAATGTACTGCAAGTGGTAGGTTGGGATCTTGGCTCCCAATTTTGCCCAGATGTTCACGGATTCTAATCCTGAGCTCTCTTTTAGTACTACCAATATAAAGTTCTGAGCAGGTGCATCTAATAGCATAAACAACATATTTTGTTCTACAATTAATTGGATGCTTAATTGTAAACACTTTTCCGTTAGGGCCCTCTGGTGTTCTGATTTTGTCACCCGCAAATGTGCACATCGTGCAGAAACCACATTTCCTGAAACCTGGCTCAGTTTTGGTAAGCCAAGTAATTTCTTTATCCATATGTGTATCTGGTAACAGGGATGGGCAAATAATTGTTTTTAGAGCATTTGCTTTTGTGAAGATGATTGTTGGACTTTCATCAATATATTCGCACAAGTGTTCACCTAACTGTAGTAAATGCCAATGTTTCTTTAAAATGTTTCTTATTAGTTGGTGATCTTTGTTGAATTGAGTAATGAACATTTGCTTTGCTTTTGAAAGTTTTTTTAGGGATCAATGTATCCGCTTGTTGTAAATTCTTTGTTTTTTCAAATGCCTTTTGTAGACACTTGTTAGGGTAGCCTCTTTGCTTGAAACGAGTCCTCAAAAAGTTGCATTCTTTTTTGAATTTCTGGTCATCTTTACAATTGCGCCTTGCTCGGATATGTTCACAGATATATGGATGACATTAGGGTTGATGAGGTAATCTCAGCTAGAGCACTAAAGGCAGCAAAAGTCAATTTCCAATAGCCAGAAGTACAATGAAGATCAGCTCTGGGGTGTGGCTTTTTATAGGGGTGGAGGGGTGACCTCGAGAACATATCGAGCACTGAAAAGCATTCATAATGTTACAAAAAATATGTGGAAAGCTAGGACCATTGTCTGGAACATGTGAAATGGTGATTTTTTACTGTTAAATAATTTGGATTGTCTGAATAAGTTATTTTAAAATGTTACACATGATGACATCGGGCACACGTCCGCGAAGGGAACGGGTGTCCGCAGGACAGCAAATGCGCAGGAGCAGAAATGCGCATGCTTGCGGGTGTTCTACAGACAGTGTTCGGGTCCTGAAACTAATTAAAAGTGTGACACAAGTGAGACAGACAGTTACGGACAGGCGCGATGTTCGCAGGATTTATGGGTATGGTGCGCATGTGTGTAGATGTTCTGCAGACTGCACGGCCAGGTATAGTGTCCTTAGGACAACTCCATTTTGTTTAACTACGGACATCCCGGACACCGCGCCTGTTCTATGGACAGTCCCATCTTGGTTGCGAACGGTACGGACAGGTATAGTGTCCTTAGGACACCTCCATTTTGTTGATTTACGGACACCTGGGACAGTTGTTGTGTTCTAAGAACAGTTCCATCTTGGTTGCGAATGGTACGGAGAGGTGTAGTGTCCTTAGGACATCCACATTTTGTTAATTACGGACAGGCCGGACAGGCGTGCTGTCCGCCGACATTTTAACTGCTTTTTTAAAAAAGAAATAGGATACAAAGAAGTTCATTCCAAGAAACATAACCTTTTTTATTTTAAAAACATATACACAAATTATGAAAGAGAGGGGGGAAGCAGAAACTGATACAAAAACAGGGGAATTAGGGGTTTGGAGAGGATGGATGGGAGGGGATCAAGGGGTGGCAATCTTATTAAAACGTTTATTTTGTTGTTCACGGTTTGGGGATAGTTCACTGGGACATGGAGAAGGGGCACAGGTACAGGTGGGGCAATGGTACTTAGGGGCCGATTCATGGAACAAACATGCGCCGAAAATCCATGCGCAAGCAGGCGCAAGGGAGCGCAAGCGTGAGAAACTCAGCGCACGCGCACGCGTGCGATTCAAGGAAGACGCACACAGCAAAAGCGCACATAGCGCGGCGCACACAACCAGAGTGGGCGGAACAGTGGGCGTAACACGCGGAATGGGGAACAACGCGTGAAAAAGAAGGCGTAACTGAGGAAGTACTGCAGGGAACTATACGGAATCCCAAACGCACGCGAACAACCCATATTCATGGATCCGAATACGGGAAACCCGCGCACGGCAAAAGACGCACACAGGCGTCAACGCGTCTGCCACACGAAGGCAGGCGGAAGCGTCCCCACGCACAGTACAAAAGTGCGCGCAAACAACAAACACGTATATACAGTTACGATGAATGCCCCATTTGTCGCAGCACTGATCGTGGGACACCGCAGGAGGAGGAGAATAGCCAGGGCATGCATTTTCGCACCACGGACAAGCCTTTTTGGGATGCCTGACGACCAGGTCTATGGCAGGTATAGGGTTCCACCCCACATCTTCCTAGACCTGGTCAGGGAGTGGGAAGATGACCTTACATCCCTCACCCTTTGCTCCCAAGCATTGAGCCCCTTGGAGAAGGTGCTCAATGTCCTGCATTTTTTGGCCACTGGGTCATTTCAGCGGACTACTGCCATAGTGAGGGGGGTCTCACAGGCCACGCAGTCACGCTGCCTACACCAGGTACTGGCAATCATGACAGCGCGCCCCTCAGTCCGCAGCCACATATACATGCCCAGAACACCCTCAGAAAGGCAGGCCGTTGTCCTGGATTTTTTCAGGGTGGCACACTTCCCCAAAGTGCTCGGTGCCATAGATTGCACCCATGTGGCCCTAAATCCACATAGGGCCACTGAGCACATCTACCGAAACCGCAAGCACTGGCATTCCATCAATGTACAGGTGGTATGCGATGCAAAGGGAATGATCACCTCTGTCTATGCAAACTACCCTGGCTCCACCCTTGACAGTTTCATATACAGAATGTCCGCCCTGAGCCGGGCCCTGGAAGCTGGGCAGCATGGCGACACATGGCTCCTAGGTGAGTACAAATGCCCTTGCACATGCATGCAAGTCACACACAGACAAATACCTAAACCCTAATAATCTCAACTATTATCACCTCCCCAGGGGACAGTGCCTTTCCTCTGAGCAACCACATGATGACGCCAATCCGGAACCCCACCACACCACCCCAGGTAAGATACAACGCCGCCCATATTGCAACCAGGGCCGTAGTGGAGGGCACATTCGGAGTGCTCAAGTCACGTTTCCGCTCCCTTGACCGCTCTGGCGGGCAACTACTCTATGCACCACCAGTAGTGTGCAGGATCATTGTGGCAGCATGTGTCTTGCACAATGTTGCAACACGGCAGGGCGTCCCGGTGGACATGGTGGTGCCCCCACATCCCCAACCACAGGCACAGGCGCTGCCCATGGGAGGGGACAGGGCACGTGGCAAGGAAGCCCGTACCCAGCTTGTGGCCACATTTTCACCTAAACTACGACCCCTGCGGAGTGCACACAGGCCTGGCACATACCAGGTGACAATCGATGATGACAAAGAGACAGTCAACTGTCACAACCGTACCACCCTGAGATAGTTGCCATGGAAGTGCCACATCTTCTGCATCCCTAGCTACTTAAACACAAGATATCCTGTGTGACCAAAAGGCACACATATGACATATGACATGATATGGCCTATACACAAGTATTTCAAGGTGCGATGAGGCAGGGAGGGGGGAACAAGGGAAGACAGACAACGGTACTACTAGGCCAGGTGTCATTTAGATTGTGCAAGTGCAGGGGTAGGGGGAAGGGAAAAGTGCAAGGGGAAGGGGAGAGGGGGAGTGCAGTACAGGGGAAGTAGACCAACAAACAAATATATAGGTCAGCTGGTGGCAACTGCAAAGGTAAGTGCAGACAAGTGCTGGGAAGGGGGGGCTGTAGGGATAGAGAGACAGTACCGCAGTGCAGGGGTTGCCAGGGAGGGAGTGCAAGTGGAGAGTGGCTGGGCCAGGGACCGAGGTCGGTGAGAGTGGCCCAGTTGCAGATCCAGTGCAGTTCCAGTGAAGAATTCCGCAAGGGAGAGGCAGAGAGAAAGCAGAAGCAAAGAGGAAGGTCTTGAGGTGCTTCCCGAACCGGAGATGGTTCCCCTCAAGTTCAAGTGAGGCAGGAAGGCTGTTCCAGAGGGATGGCCCTGCCGAGGAGAGAGATCTACCCCCAGCTAGTTGCTCTGAGAAGCCGATGACCCTGACATGCCAGGTGTGCATCACACACACCTGCAAAACAGGCCATGGCCATCACTGTTATGTCACTCAAACCCTCCCAAACCACAACATGACATGGCAAGCAATACCCATACACCAACACAGTAACAATAAGGTACACATTGACATGTCCAAAATGTACAGTGGCATCAGACAATGATGCCTGACCTGGAATCAGATGAACTGACTGACCAACAACCTCCCACCCAAAATAAGTCATTTCCAAATGCATTACAAGAGTTGTAGACGTAACATAACAATGAATGCCTGTCTGCATGCACATTGTGCATTGCAAAATCAACACTTCAGCTTCTGTGTGCTGTGTCCTACTCCTGCAACACACTGCTCAGCGCACATCACAGTGAAGAGCCATTGTGTGTGATGCACACCCTGAGCATCACATCTAAGCGACAGACCACATCAAAAAGCAAATTAGGCATGTACAGGATCCATAATTGGTCACAGAACATGTGCTGCAGGGACACAGTGGACACCAGAAGGCAAACAGTGTACACGTGGATATGCAAGGGTGGGAGTACATGTAGTGCATCAGAGTGCAAGTGTGTGGGTCTGCAAGGACATGCACTCAACATATGGATGTGCACTCAAGTGACCATCAGTGTTCTCTACACATCACATGTGAACATTCACCATGTGTACACCCCAGCATGTCAAACCACAACTATCTCCTTGCACCTGAAAGGTAAACACAACACATGAACAGGCATTGATCAGCACAACACAACATGTACATAGGATACCACCATTACAATGTCAGAGTTCCCATCACACTGCAGGGCAAGGCAACTATCAACAACAACCCCCCCCTCCCTCACAAATGACCATGACCCACTGAACAACTGCACCTGGGTCATGGAGCCTTCAACCCTCAATTCCACCTGGCCACAGGATCACCTTTACCCTTCGTCACCATCTCCCACCTTGTGTGTAAAAAGGTGCCTGCACCCTCAGAATACACACTCATTTCCAAAATCACAAAATCCAAGGCATAAAAACGAACCCGAACACCCTCCAGTAGATGACTTGACGTAGCAGTGCCTCACAAAGGCCAAGTACTACCACAATGATGCAACAACCAAGGTAGCACAGTAAAACAATGTCACAACAGGATGTGAACCATGTGTGGTACATAACATAGGATGATGCACCATGAACGGATGTGTACTGTCACAGGTCCCTTGTACAGGCGCGGGAGTGTCACGAAACAACCACCCCCACCGTGTCCCGGGTGCCTGCAAGGTCAAACTCACACAGGCCCCTGAGACCCTGGTGGGAAAGGAGGTTCAGGGATATGCAGTTGGGACAGGTGTTGGCACACTGGATAACTGGAATGAGTGGCAGGAGAGGGGAGGAGGAATGACACATGAAAGTAGGGAATGCACGAAAATGAACTACCTGCATGAACACATACACAATCCAAACAAACTTGGACATCATTGTCATGGCCTTCTGTAGTCCAGGCTTAGGAGTGGTACGAACCAACCACCCCCTCTAGGGTTTTGGCGCCTGCAAGTTCGGGGCTTACACAGGCATCCGCAACCCCAGCAGGGAAAGAGGGTTAGGGAACGTTGCTTGGATAGGTACGGGAAGCAGGAACACCGGGTAGAGGGTACAGGGTTCAAAATTGCATAGGATTCCGGGTGATTAGGGGGAAAAAACATACCAAATTGAATCACACATACATCCATGCATTAGTGCACCCCCCAGCAAGCCTATGCAGAGCAGTTTGAAAGAAAAACAACAAGACACTTAGCTCTGGTTTTGAGTGCTGGACTCCTGCCTGCGCACTCTCAGGTCCGGTTACAGGAGCACTGCAATGCTGCAAAGAGAGCCACAGTCAACAACCTGTACGTGCCAATTACACAAAAACACACCACCAAACATGCCCCATAGCAACAAACTACTCTACAAACAGACAATCTGGTGTAGATGCTTCGTACCCATATATAACATTACCCCTGTGACGGGTCATACACAGTCAATGCAGTAAGTCAGCCGCCGGTGGGTGCGTGGCAAATGGAACACCTATTTGTCACAATTCACACAACATGCAATGTTCCCTGGGTAAGCAGACAGACCCATATAGCAAGCCATGACTTCAGAGCAAGTTGCGCACCACCATGACCGAAACAAAGTTGGCAGTGCATGTATCATAAAGTACATGGAAATGAAATGCACTGCACCCGAGTATGTCCCTTGCTGTATGTCCCTGTGAGCTGCCCCTTTCCATGTCTCGGAAGGCTACATGGTTGATACAAGTGCCTCAATGGACATTGGTGTACCGGAGGGCATGTGCCACTGCCCCTGCAGTTGTCCCAGACAACCTTACAATCAACAGCCATCAGTCCACCAACACATCTGAGCTGCATTGTGTGCTTCAACACCAATATTAGTCCAAGCTCACCCTCAGTGCTGTGACTAAGCCTGCATGTGCAACTCGCCTGGTGCAATCTTTGCTGTGTTGTGGCCCCCCTGTGCTGCTCACCTTGCCTGGAGTTCCTTGGAACACGTCAGCAGTTCTAGGATGTAGGTCTGCAATCCCTGTGCCTCTGCTTGTGCACACATGTGCATGTGGGCACCAACAAACGTGTCCAGAATTCTGTCGTCCAATCGGCCATGTCTGCTGGCTAAGGTGCTCTGGAGGCTCATTCCCCTGCAGAAAGGGCATGAAACACATGATTAATGCTTCAAAGTCATCTGTGTGTGTCTCTTCAGGCATCTCATTACTTGACCATGTCAGAGAGTCACAGCATAAATCACACCATCAGTCCGTCTTTCACATCCAAAGTGTGTAACACTATCTACAGCATGAATTGCAACAAGCACGTGTACAGTAAAGATAAGAAACATACTACACAATGCATAGCAATGAATGTACACATTAATCATGAAACACCCCATCTAGCAAAAGCTGAACAGTGGGCAATAACACCAAAATCATCCCCACTAGGGGTGTAAACACAAGTCACACAGCACCGGACATGCCACAGATATGACAGTCCAAGGCCCTTGTGTAAAAGTTTGTGACACCGAACCATCTTTGCGAGCCCATGGATAAGGGAGGCAGGAGTGGCATATGTGAGTCAAGGACCCCAAGCAGCAAACACATACACAAGACAAGCCTGAAGGGCCCAGCTGGAACAGACAGTGGATGCCTTCAAAAGCCACAAAGCACCGCACCGTCAGATGAAAGCACAATAGACGGGCAATTTTAAACTATAGTAACTATTAACTAATTACACTAACTATGGAAAACCTACATTACCTAATTAAACTAACTATCAAACAGAAACTTAACTAACTAAACTAAAAGAAAAATCAAAAATGGCCACATATGACCCGGGGGGGAGGGGAGGTGCCCAGGAGGGGGGAGGTACAGGGTGCTGCTCAACATCCACATGCGATGATGCTGAGCCAAAAAAAACCCCTCCATGGGCTCAACGCCTGCACAGCCCGACCTACGTGGGAGATAGATGGTCGTCCGAGTCTGGCTCATCCTGTAAAGGAGGACGTGGCACAGTAGCCTGGCCATGCCAAGCCGCAGCTTGCCCCTCGTCGGCAGCAAGTCTGCCGGATGGGTGAGCCTGGTTCTGTGTGGGGATGTGATGTAGGTCTGCATGCAGAACCTCACGTGATACACGTGCTTCCTCTTGCAAGGTAGCACGTGTAACACGGAGTTCCTCCTGCAAGGCCTGGCTGGACAACCGCTGCACCTCCCGGCAAGCCTGTAGCTCAGCCGAGATGGTACGCTCAAGCTGTGCAAACCTCTCCTCTGCCTGCTGCCTCTGGGACATCATAAGGACACCCAGAGTGGATCTGAGGGAAGCATACTCCTCCCTCAGGGTATCCATGTGCGCCTCTGCGTGAGCAGCAATTGCTTGACGCAGAGACGACATTTCAGCCTGGTGTGCCCTGTCTGAGGCCGCCATGCCCAGCCTGAGAGAGCGGGCCGTGGACCGTGCCGCCTGCTGCTGGAGAAGCACCTGCCTAGCAGGGGGGAGCACAGATCGGGCCACACGCTCCATGCTCTCAGCGATGTTCTCCATTGCTGCCCCCTGCCGTTCTGAATTGGCAGTCATGTCTTGCTCCCACTCAGTATACTGCGGTTGCGCGCGGCAACCGCGTTGCCGGGCTTGACCCCTGAGGGACCCAAGGACCGGGGGTCCTCGCTGTGTTGGCACCGCCCGCGGCTGCATGACTACATGCCCCCATCGACGTGATGTCCCAGGCACATCAGTGACTGGTGTGGAGGGTGACCCTGCGTCCCGATCCACCACGGGCGGAGGAACCAAGACTGTCTGATCCCTCAGTGCAGGTGTCGCAGACAGAGGAGTGTCCACATCAGAATCACTCACCCCTGACACATGGACTTGATGCTCATCCAACTCAACATGGACGTCAGAGTCGTCATCAAGGCTGGACTCATAGGCAGCCAGAGACAAGATGGACTGTATAACTTGGGGGTTTTCGTGGCCTACCACCCCACGACCCCCACTAGTGCCGGGTTGATGTAGTGGTAACAACCCTGTGTCTGGCATGACAACACCATCCTCCGCCTCCATTGCGTCATCACCTGAAAAATAGAGAGAAAAAAGGTCACTACACATGTCAGAAGCACACAACACACACACACACCGACAGCAAACGCATCAGGCAGACATGTGACACACAACATATAACATGCCATGCATGCTGGGTCAACTTTGAATTGCTTCTGTGATCAGACCTGTTGAAAGGTGGCAGTTTCCATGGAAGTGGGTCTATGCAGTGCAGAAAATGTGTACGCCACTCACTACCTACATGTACAAGGACTCCATGGTGTGTGCCAGGAAATGTGAAGGCAGTGCAATGTCAAATTCAGACATCACGTGCATTGTGCATTCAATGTGTAACAAATCTAGAAGCAAAGCACCCCTCCACCCCAGTACCAAAGCAGGGATGCCTAGCATGGTATCAAAAGGCAGACCATACACCTGTGT
The DNA here is from genome assembly GCF_040938575.1 of Ambystoma mexicanum. NCBI lineage: Eukaryota > Metazoa > Chordata > Amphibia > Caudata > Ambystomatidae > Ambystoma > Ambystoma mexicanum. The sequence goes on along the minus strand of NC_090933.1, from coordinate 457,158,368 downwards.
ATTGACAGGCAGTGTTGACTGGCATCAACAGCTGAATGTGATTCAAGTGACAACACTGCAAATGATGCAGGGACAGTAAGCAGGACACATGATGAAAACTCTGGATTCCGCCCATGTGTGAAGAAGACACAACAACAGTTGGACAGAGTCATTGGCCATTGAACAGGCTGAGGCCTGTGAGCCACACAGATTGTCAGACCCTAAACATGTGTGCAACGCAGGACTGAGCCACAGTTGACATGGGAATGCTGATGAGATGGCAGGCAATGTATGTAACCAAGGACTTGTATTACAGTGATCATCCAGTCAAGGACACATAGGGGCATACGTGCAATGCACATGGAGCATGAATGGGCACTCATGTCCCTGCGGGAGATCTGACCTATGCACAGTACAAGTGAGAAACCCTGCATCAAGTACTAAGGCTGTACCACAGGGCATATGTATGGCAGATTCTACGCTGGAAGCTAGCGTCTACACAGGACGCATGAACAAGAAAGTACACATTGGCAAGATTGAAGAACACCAGTGCAAAGGTGGAACTGGGGAGCAGAGTGGCGGAGGAGGGGCAAGGGAGCATGCCTGCATGGAGTCCCCGCATGCAGGCAGAGGAGACATGCATGACGGAAGCATTGCATTACTTACACATCAGAACCATGTACACGTCACATGTAGCGGCAATCATGCACAACACATCCCACAAGTGAAACACACACGTCCTCAACAAACACGCATCAACACTCACTGGACTGGGCATCAAAGTCCAGCATCTCCCCCACTCCTTCGACCAATTCAGGTGGTATGAACTCCGCAACGAGTGCCTCATGCGGAGTGAGCTCTTCCTCCTCTGGTGCAGGCCCACCGCCAGTCACCAGAGTCAAGTTGTAATTAGAGGCACGCTTAGCCTTAGTGCTGCGTTTGATGTCATTCCAACGCTTTTTGCACTCTTGCGCCGTGCACACCTCATGGCCGAATGAACTGACATGTTCTGCAACATGCTTCCAGTGGGGGTCACGTTGGGCAGCCGTAGTCTGACTATTGGCACCCACTAGCATGTCACGGCTGTGGCCCCGCACGTAGTCCACGAGGAAGTCCAGTTCCTGCTTACAGAAAGGCTTCTTCCTCGACGTGCAGGAGGTCCTGGCTGTGTGTGGGGTCCCAGCCTGTGCTGCAGGTGCAACCTTCCTCCTCTTGGACTGTGGCACAGACCCTGGCTGGCTAATGCCGCCCTGACCAGTATGGCCAGTGGGTTCGCTGGATTGAGCCATGGGAGTGGCAGGTGGAGGGATGACCAAAGGCCTGACGTGTGTCAGTGGCAGCTGGGTGCCCACTAATGGACCCTGCACTGCAACACCAGCTGTGGTAGGGTCATTGACCGCAACGGTCCTGGTTGGTAGACTCACAACCGGGGTGCTGTTGGGTGCATCTGCCCCTGCACTTGCCAAAACCCGGCTGTTCGGGGCAGCAGATGACATGACTGCCCCAGGGACACGTGTCTTGGTCTGAGCAGCCCGGCCTGCCCCTATGGTTTCCCCCCTGGCCTGTTGGAGATCTACCAAGGGCTCTTCAAGTGCCAACACAGCCTGCGCTGGCAGACCCCGAGCCTGGGTGGCGGTGTCCACAGCTGCACCTGCAGCTACCACTACCCTTCGGCCCGTGGCAGTCGATGGAACGGACTGCCGGGTCACACGGGCGCCAGTGCCAGATGCAGAAGCTGCATCCCCCGGAACCACAGGGGGTGGTGGCATGACTGCACCGACACATGGCACAACATTGTGCTCAAGCGGCGCACCCCTGCCTCTTCCCCCTCTGTGGCCGCCCTGGACACCCTGGAGTCCCCCTACTCCCTGGTCACCACAGCCAGGTCCCCGACCACGCCCGCCACAAGGAGTACGCCCAGCTGAGGCGCCCCTCACCTTTGGTGGCCTCCCAACCATGGCACAGATGTAGTAGTGCCGGCACAGATGGAGTGGTGCCAATGGGAGGTGTACACCACAATTGACCTGGGCAATTCGGGTGAAGGGGGTGGGAAGCAAGATGTTAACAGCCCCCCTGCAAGGCTGTATGTGACCCCGGTGATGTAGTGACGGGTCACGCAATGCTCAGGCACCCCAAAACTGCAGTAAAACCGTGCACGCAACCCTGCAGCCTACGTGCGTGGATTCAACCTCCCGCAGTACGCGGTGGCACCCAGTAACACGAATAACGCGTACGCGTGGGACACGCAGGCTACTATGACATCAAAAATGGGTCCGATACACAGGGGCACCCGCAGTGAGAAAAGAGCGTGTGCGACTCACCGTCTGACTAGCGCAATGCAGAAAAACACGCGTAGCCAATACCCCCGCCAAAAGAAGAGATATGTCCTTGATAGCTGTGAAGTTGTGATGGCGCGCGAAACAACAGGAAGCAGCAACACACGTCAGTCTCCACGAAAGGCACGAACAGCGAACTGCTGGGCCCGCTCACCTTTAACCCGTGCTGAGGGAAACGCACGCGCGCATCACGTCACTTACGCGCATGGGCCCTTTCCCCGTATTACACTCGGACGTGCAGTTTTTCACGCGCGCTGAAATGGCCATGCACGCCTGTGCGCGTCACGTCACAGGGGCACTTGCGCTTGAGGGGGCTTCTGTCCAATGAAATTGTGTATGCATGCAGACGCGCTTACGCGCTAAGGGCCTTTCCTCGAATTACACGCTGACGTGCCGAATTTTTACGTGCCAAATCACTCCGTATCAAGCTGGCCACGCGTAAGCACACGGAAGACCACGCTCCTGCCCAGAAGGCCGAACTACTGCCCCCCAGAGCCCCGAGCACGCTCCCACCTGCCATCTGCTGCTGCCTGACTGCCTGCTGCCCACGTGCCCTGCCATTTGCTGCCTGCACATCAGCCAGGGGTGCTGTTGCTGTGACCACCCCTGCTGGAACTGAAGACTCCATACTGGGATTCCATCGCTCCACAGCCCAGCCCCAGGACCCAGTTGCCCACCCACTCCTGCCTCTGGGGTTGTCATGTCGGGCACTGCAACATCTGGCACCACTGACATCCCCAGGCTGGAGAGGCAGAGGGGCACCAGCTTCAGTGCCAGGGAAGTTGGTGTCATGGTGGAGCAAGTCCTGGGGCAATATGATGCCCTCTTCGGAAGTTCCCGCGCCGACAAGGAAGGACGGACTCGGATCTGGACCGACATCGTGACTGCCATCAACGCGGAGGGGGTGGCAGTCCGGGACTTCCAACATGTCAAGAAGCGCTGGGAGGACTTCAGGTCCAGGACCCTAAACAAAGCCCAGCGCCTCTTGAAGGCAGCGGATGCCAAGGGGCGCCGGGGCCACTTGTCGGAAGTTCAAATCAGGGTCCTGGAACGCATATCCCCTGTGCCCCATGTCCAGGTCCTTGAGAGGCAGACCCGTCTGGAGTCGAGCGGTAAGTGTACATGCATCCTGATTGTGAGCTGTGCGTGTGGTGATGTTTCAGTAGTGTGCAGGTTGCACATCTGTTTGTATGGGGTCGAGTATGGGTGGGGGTGTACAGGGCCGTGGGGCTAACACATGCGAGGGCTGTAATGTGTGAGACATGGATGGTGCTTGTGTGTGTAGGCTTGCATGCCAAATGCAGTTGTGTGGGCACACATGTTTGGATGAATGTGTATGTAAGTAGACATGTCCGTGATGTCACTCATGTATGTTGTTTTCAGCTGCATGTATCAGCACTGTGTACACGTGCATTTATGTGTATTTGACAAGGGTGCAACAGTGATGCAACATGGATGCATGTGACAGCGGGATGTTGAAGCCTGATTGGCAGATGTGACATGGATGCCCATCTGAACACTGCGACACTTGGCAGAGGTGTACACATGCATGCAAGTGTGGTGGTGTGTGTACATGTGTGGTGCACTTCCTGTGTTGCATGTGATGTCTGGCTCAGCTTTGCCTGCTCATGCTGTAGTATGTGTATGGATGGTGCTGGCAGTTGCGATATGGCTGTGGTATGGCTCATGTGTGCGAGTTGAAATGACATGTGTGTTGGGGATTGTGATGGCATGTCTGAGGTTTGCCAATGCCACTCATGTACAACTGTCATGTGTGTATGTGTCCATTGTACAGTGCCCTGATGCCTGTGTTTTATTTCTCCCTGTCTGCAGCGTCAACTGATGAAGAGGGCGGAGAAGGTGCTGTGGAGCACAGCGGCGGGGATCCCAGCGCCAGCCGGAGACGCAAGGCCCGGCTCCCCTCCCAGGTTGTCATCTCGTCGGGGAGTGAGGAGTCCGGTGCCGCGTCCCAGGCCGCAGCTGCCGGGGGGGAGGTCCAAGAGGCGGAGGTTGGAGTTGGACTCCTCGGCAGCAGAAGGGGCAGCTGGGACCCCACAGGGCCCAACGGGGGAAGATGGCACGGAGTCATCCAGGTTGGTGGGGGATTTGGTGGAGGAGAAGGCCGTGCAAGCAACAGAGACGGGGTCTGGAGGTGGGGATCCCACTGGTGCTAGTGGTGCAGTGCAGGACCAGGGACAGGAGGCAGCACAGGCCGCCGCGGAGGTGCCTGTGTGCAATCCTGTCCCTGCATCATCTTGCACCAGCAGGGATGCCTACGTCCAGACCCGTTTTCAGGCAGGGGAGGAGCAAATGACAACTGGCCTTCCTCTGCCTGCAGACGTGGCTATCCGGGTCCGGGTTGAGCCTGTCCTGACTGGTGTGGCGTTGCGTCAACGGGCCATGCGAGGTGACCTGCAGTCTTTTCATGAGGAGACTGCATGTCATCTCGAATGGCTCGTTGACCACGTCAGCCTACTGGGACAGGTCACCCAGGCCGGATTCCTCCATTTGATGGGGCTTGCTACGACCCCCTCCTCAACTGAACCCCCTACGCGCCAGTTGTCCTCCGTGCCATCTTCCCACCCATCAGTCACCTGGGTGCCCTGTGGAGCTGCCTCTGACGGTGCGGGCAGGCTGGTGGAGGAGGCATCCCTGCCACAGTCGGGAGTCGGACGTCCAGCAGGGGTGGCCACATCAACGACTGCACCCCAGCCGGCGGAGGATGTGCAGGCAGCAGGAGGCAGTGCACGGGCAGAGGCACAGCAGCAGCAGCAACGTGGTGGGAGCCATGAAGGCTCGGGGCCTTCAACATCGGAGGTGCAGGCATCGGCCGGAGGGCCGGAGGACCCAGGACAGAGAGTGTCTTCCGTGTGGCAGCGGTTGGGCCACGCCACAGTTGCGGAGCGGCAGCGGGTGGAAGAGGCACGGCTCACGATGGTCAGGGCGGAGAACTCCATGCGGAGGGCCCTGAGGTGGGCCGAGTGCCTCGAGGCAATCCGCAGGGGGTTGGAGGTGGACACGTCGACAGCCCTGCCGACCCTCGGGGCCATGGAGGAGGACCGCCTCTGGGACATTGAGCAGGAGTTCGATGATGCCCTGGCCCGGGACATCCAAAAGTGAGCCGTCAGACTAGTCCCCTGCCCTTGTACATAGTTATGTAGTTAGTGTTAGGTTTCCTTTGTTTTTTTATTTATTTTGGACCTTTTGGACATAGGCCACATTTTTGTATATAGTTTATTTTATTAGTTAGTGTTGTTAGATAGGTTTCATTTCTTTTGTTGGGATAATGGGCCCTGGCTTGTTCGTCTGCACATAGTTCACTGTTGGATTTTATTTTTCTTTCACAATTTACCCATGGAGCAATGGCTTTCAATTATTATTTCCCATTGGATTTTCTTTTGTGGACAGTGACTTTGGACACCATTACTTTGGATTATGATTTTTGGTTTTGCTTTTTTTCACGGACATGCTTCTTTTCTTTTTTGTACATTCCCATTTCTGTTTCTTTATTTTTGAATCTATTTATGTTTCCTTTAATACATATTTTTTATCGAACTTCAATGTGTAGTATCATCGCATTGGTTTCATGCATATCATGATATGGGTTTTGAGATTCACTGACACCCATTGGGTGTATGTGAGGGACATGTGTTTCTTTCGAAACTTGCAATTGGTGTTCTGTCATGTAATTGCCATTTCTGAGTGGGTGGATGCAATACTCGGGTGGGTGTTTTGCATTTGGAGGCTGACCATAGGGACCAGGGATCTAGATTGTGATGACATGTTGGCTGGGGAACATGAGTTGGGGCCTGCTGGCAGGTGCCCCACAGTGCTGGGGGGTGGGGGTGGTGGGGACATGAGTTGGACATGGGTGGGGGCCTGGTGGAGGCTGCCCCTGCACTGCTGGGGGGCGGGGGTGGTGGGGAACATGAGTTGGACATGGGTGGGGGCCTGCTGGCAGGTGCCCCATAGTGCTGGGGGGTGGGGGTGGTGGGGACATGAGTTGGACATGGGTGGGGGCCTGCTGGCAGGTGCCCCACAGTGCTGGGGGGTGGGGGTGGTGGGGACATGAGTTGGACATGGGTGGGGGCCTGCTGGCAGGTGCCCCACAGTGCTGGGGGGTGGGGGTGGTGGGAGACATGGTTGGGGGCCTGGTGGAGGGTGCCCCACAATGCTGGGGGGTGGGGGTGATAGGGACATGAGTTGGACATGGGTGGGGGCCTGGTGGAGGCTGCCCCTGCACTGCTGGGGGGTGGGGTTGGGGGTGGTGGGGACATGAGTTGGACATGGGTGGGGGCCTGGTGGAGGGTGCCCCTGCACTGCTGGGGGGTGGGGGTGGTGGGAGACATGGGTGGGGGCCTGGTGGAGGGTGCCCCACAGTGCTGGGGGGTGGGGTTGATAGGGACATGAGTTGGACATGGGTGGGGGCCTGGTGGAGGCTGCCCCTGCACTGCTGGGGGGTGGGGGTGGTGGGGACATGAGTTGGACATGGGTGGGGGCCTGGTGGAGGGTGCCCCTGCACTGCTGGGGGGTGGGGGTGGTGGGGACATGAGTTGGACATGGGTGGGGGCCTGGTGGAGGGTGCCCCTGCACTGCTGGGTGGTGGGGGTGGTGGGAGACATGGGAGGGGCCTGCTGGCAGGTGCCCCACAGTGCTGGGTGGTGGGGTGGTGGGGAACATGAGTTGGACATGGGTGGGGGCCTGCTGGCAGGTGCCCCACAGTGCTGGGGGGTGGGGGTGGTGGGGAGGGGACATGAGTTGGACATGGGTGGGGGCCTGCTGGCAGGTGCCCCACAGTGCTGGGGGGTGGGGGTGGTGGGAGACATGGGTGGGGGCCTGGTGGAGGCTGCCCCTGCACTGCTGGGGGGTGGGGGTGGTGGGGACATGAGTTGGACATGGGTGGGGGCCTGGTACAGGGTGCCCCTGCACTGCTGGGGGGTGGGGGTGGTGGGGACATGAGTTGGACATGGGTGGGGGCCTGCTGGCAGGTGCCCCACAGTGCTGGGGTGTGGGGGCGGTGGGACACATGGGTGGGGGCCTGGTGGAGGGTGCCCGACAGTGCTGGGGGGTGGGGGTGATAGGGACATGAGTTGGACATGGGTGGGGGCCTGGTGGAGGCTGCCCCTGCACTGCTGGGGGGTGGGGGTGGTGGGGACATGAGTTGGACATGGGTGGGGGCCTGGTGGAGGGTGCCCCTGCACTGCTGGGGGGTGGGGGTGGTGGGGTCATGAGTTGGACATGGGTGGGGGCCTGGTGGAGGGTGCCCCTGTACTGCTGGGGGGTGGGGGTGGTGGGGTCATGAGTTGGACATGGGTGGGGGCCTGCTGGCAGGTGCCCCACAGTGCTGGCGGGTGGGGTCGTGGGGAACATGAGTTGGACATGGGTGGGGGCCTGCTGGCAGGTGCCCCACAGTGCTGGGGGTGGGGGTGGTGGGGACATGAGTTGTACATGGGTGGGGGCCTGGTGGAGGGTGCCCCTGCACTGCTGGGGGGTGGGGGTGGTGGGGACATGAGTCGGACATGGGTGGGTGCCTGGTGGAGGCTGCCCCTGCACTGCTGGGGGGTTGGGGTGGTGGGAGACATGGGTGGGGGCCTGGTGGAGGGTGCCCCTGGTGGCTGGGGGTGCAGGGGGACATGCGTTGGTGGGCAGTAGTGCAAGTTGACATGTGGGTTGGCTGGGGGGCATGGCCATGGTGGATAGGGTGCCTGCAGGACATGTGCAGGGTAGGTCCCTGTGGTGTGAGCCACCTGCAGGGGCCATGGAGGGTGTAGAGGGAACACCTGGGAGGACCCACACGTGCAATTCACGTGTGTTGCTCCCCGCGCACCCCTGTAATACACGTACCCTGATGGAATCGCGTGTGATACTTTCCGCGCACCCCTGATATGCACGTACCCTGCTGATATCTCGTGTGAAACTTCCCGCGCACCCCGAAATACACAAAGCCAGGACATTCGCGTGTGTAACTTCCCGCGCACCCCTGATATACATGTACCCTGCTGACTTCGCGTGTGAAACTTCCCATGCACCCCAAGATACACATAGCCAGGAGATTCGCGTGTGTAACTTCCCGCGCACCCCTGATATACATGTACTCTGCTGATTTTGCGTGTGAGACTTCCCACGCACCCCAAGATACACGTAGCCAGGAGATTTGCATGTGTAACTTCCCGCGCACCCCGAAATACACAAAGCCAGGAGATTCACGTGTGGAACTTCCTGCGCACCCCGAAATACACATAGCCAGGACATTCGTGTGTGGAACTTCCCGCGCACCCCTGGAATACACGTGCCCTGCTGATATCGCGTGTGAAACTTCCCACGCACCCCGAAATACACGTAGCCTGGACATTCGCGTGTGGAACTTCCCGCACACCCCTGGAATACACGTACCCTGCTGATATCGCGTGTGAAAATTCCTGCGCACCTCTGAAATACACTTACCCTGATGGAATCGCGTGTGGAACTTCCCGCGCACCCCTGAAATACACGTACCCTGCTGAAATTGCGTGTGGAACTTCCCGCGCACCCCTGAAATACACGTACCCTGATGGAATCGCATGTGAAAATTCCCGCACACCCCAGTGATACACGTAGCCCGCTTGTCGTGCTGGTACAGGGTTAGCGCAGCCTTTTGCGCTGGATTGGAGATTTTGATGGCTTTTCCCTGCGCGAGAGGCGTTCTTGGGGGCGTAACTGGCGCTGCTGCAGGGTCGCTGTACAACTGTGCGCCACGGCTGGTTTTGGTAGCTGGAATCCATGAATACGCTGTGCGCGGAAATGGGTTTTGGCGCACGCGGCTGGCGCAGGGATTCGCACGCGCCCACTGTGCGCCAGCCGCGTGCGCCACTTGTGCGCTGAATTCTATGAATTACCCCCTTTAATTTTTCTTTGATGTGGTCCTCTACTAACTGTTTCAAACTATTGACATTTTCCTTCAGCATGTCTACTTTATGTTCAATGCGTTCAAGAGTCTTTTCCATTGTGTCTTTTGGAGTCACATTTTCATTCTTTGTATGGTCTGTAAAAAATAAACATATATATGTTAATTACACATTAGGTAATGAGTATCAATTTCCTTGTATAGACAAGTGTCTACCATTATTATGACTGTCTTCAGATATTTCCTCATGTGGAAAATGTTCTTCCAACCACTCCAAAGTACTGCACATTTCTGTGTGAAAAACAAAAATATATTAATTATACTGTACCTCACCCAATAAGTAGAGTAATATATACAAAAAATGAAGTTTACTTATTAGTTTCTGGTAAGTTGTATTTATTGTGTTGTGTAGGTCTACTGTTGCTTCTAGCTCTGCAGTTTCTGTGAGGTAATTATGTTGGTGAAAATCCATCCTGTAGTTTTTTTTAAAACGATCAAAAAGTAGGTCACAAACAAATAGTGATATCTATGTCCGCTGATTGGCTGGAAGGATGCGTGAGGTGCATCGTATTGTTTTAATGCGTTCGCCATCTTGGATCCGCGGACATCTGCGGACAGCGCGGTGACAAATGGGGAGAAATACAACTTTGGCAAGTGTGTTGGTTTGTAAGAGTGTTTGGGGAGGGTGGGGAGTAAGAGATGGGTCAAATACTGTATTTATTTAGGTGGCAGGCACCCCCGTTGTGTTTTTTTTGTCCATGGACAGCCGCACTGTCCGGGATGTCCGTAATTAGTCAAAATGGTGGTATCCTTAGGACACTATACCTGTCCGTGCTGTTCTTAGAACACATTCTGTGTCCGGGATGTCCATAATTAACCGAAATGGAGCTGTCCTAAAGACACTATTCCGTCCGTACTGTCCGCAGGCAAGTTGAAACTGTTTTAAGAACACGCGCAGTGTCCGGGATGTTCATAATTATCCAAAATGGGGTTGTCTTAAGGACACTATTCCTGTCTGTACTGTCCGCAGGCAAGTTGAAACTGTTCTAAGAACACGTGCAGTGTCCGGGACGTCCGTAATTAAACAAAATGGAGGTGTCCTAATGACACTATACCTGTCCGTGCTGTACGCAAGCAAAATAAAACTGTTCTTAGAACACGCGTGGTGTCTGCGGACATAAAATATGCCCATATGGCATAGTTAAAATGTTTGATTCTATGGGTGTGATCTGTGGGTGTGATATGCTGTGGTGGTTGTGGCCAGGGCCTAGAGTCTTGGGTGTATGGCCGAAGGCTGTAGGCTGTAGGGTGGTTGTAGAATGGAATATCTAGGAAATATTTGCAAATCTACAGTTTATGTACTGTTTGATTTGTATAGTTTGTATGTGAAGTTGCAGTATAACATATCCATGGAAGGAAACATTTTGTATTGTGGTGTACGGTTACATGATTGCTTCAATGGTTGTGTTATGGAGCAGTATTTATGAGTTGTATTTATTATAATATACTTACTGTTTGGTTTGGTAAATGGAGAACATATATTCTTTATCAATTTCTGTGATAAAAGTAAAGATCATGTTAGTGTTGGTCGTTTATAAAGACTTATAACATTGAATAATATACATTTCTGACTGATTCATTTCAATCTTCATATTTAGTAGATTACAAACCAGTGTACTGTGCAATTTGCTCAGTTTCTGTGTTTCTTGCTTAAATCATTGGGTCTGTGGGAGAAAAAAAATCCATGTTGGATTAAAAAAAAACTTTTTTTGTTTTGGTACAGTAAATGTATTTCTGTGTTTTCAGTGTTTACTTGTCTATTGTATTCTAAAATGCAAGGAATATTAGTGTTTACTTTACTTGCATCAAAGTTGATTAGAAATAGACTGTCAAGTGTACATAAGCGTGATAGTGCTCTGTAGCTCATGCCTTCTTTAAAGACTGCGTTCCCAATATCTATCAATGCTTTATGTAGGGTAAGACGTTGTGATTTGTGAATGGTGACTGCGTATGCTAGAGTTAGTGAAAATTGTTCTATGCGTACATACATGTCTTTGAAAAGAAGGAATCGAGCTGTTGAGCACCCTATCCTTTTTACTTCTGAAAGTTTGTCAAAGAGAATATTGACAAACTGAATGTTGTTGTCATGTGGGTATGTTTGAAAGCCAACAATTGTACCCAGTGCTCCATTAACTAGTCCTTGCTCCACATCCAGGTTACGTTTAAGCATTATTCTACAGTTTAAACATAATTTTTATATTTTCTCCAAACCAGCTGTGTTGGAGAAAGAATTTTCTAAGGTATTTAGTCTTATTGTGGCTTGTTGACGCATGGGTTGTGTCATACCATGTACGTCCAGTTTGACTGTGGACAAACATTTCAATTATTGGCTGCATTTATTTTTTTAACATTGTTTCATTGAATGTGGAACATCTTGCAAGAGTTGGCATTAAGGACATACAATTGACATTTTTGTGTGCTAATTGTTCCATGACATCAGTAGCACATGTGTTATGGCCATAAAGTGCATGGATGTGCCGGGTTTTTAATATTGCTTGTGCTTCTTGAGATAGTACACCAACTCTAATACTTTTTAAAATGTTGGCGTAAGTGAGGTCTGCAGATTGGCACATGTTTTCTGTTAATTCTCTGTATTGGAAATGTTGCCAAATGTTGACATTTCCTGTGCTGCCATCAGTTTTATGGCAGAATTTGTGTCCTAAGGTTTTAATAAAATGGTTCACCTTTCACTGGTGTCAATTGAAGAAGATCTCCGAAAACAATTATGTGTTTTCTTCCAAAGAGCTCTTCGTAGTTTTTTTTAAGTACTTCTTGTAATCTGAGGTTAATCAAAGCCAACATTAGGTTGGAGACCATGCTCACTTCATCTATTAGTAGCATTTTCATTTGTTTTAAGACTCTGCGTAGTTCCATTGCAGCTTGTGTAGAAAGTTTGTAATATTCTAATTTGTTTTGGTGTTCTACTGGAAGGAGTAGTAATCGGTGTAAAGTGACAACGGTATGTTGTAGGCAGCTAAACCTGTGAGGACAGTTACAACAGCTGACAGTTTGCTGTTTGTCAAATGTTGAAGGAACTTGCTGATGATTTTGATTAAGAATGTGTTGCCTGAACCAGCTTCACCAGTGACATATAGTAGTATAGGTTTGTAATTTGACAGGTACATTCTTTATTTTCATGTTGTACACCATGTGCAATTTCTTTTGTTACTTCTTCAAAAATGGTATGCTGCTCTTTGTATAATTTTGATTGTAATACAGTTAAGTCTTCTATATCTTCTTCATAGAGACACATGGTGTTTTCTACTTCTCTCATAACTAATTCTGCCTCATTTGCTATTAGTGGCTCTCCCAGTGGTACTTGGCTTCCTGTTACAGAAGGTTGACTACTGTCGGGAGTGTCATTATCTAGTTGGGCCCGGAGTTCTTCTTCTTGTTGCTGGTCATTGTGAAACATTGTTTTGTACTGTTTAAAGTTTACATCGGTTATAGTGCTTTCATTTGCTTTGAAAGCGTCTTCATGGGAGTCATAGTTATCTAGTATCTCTTATTCTTTTCTCCAAGGTTTAAAAAGTTGTAGCAGGGACATGTAATATAGTTCTTTATGTTGAGGAGTTTTTAATGCCAATTTGATATGATTAATTAAGCTTGGTTTGGTAAGTATCACTAAGCTGCCTTCACAATTTGTCACTCTGTAGCTACCTTTTTTTTCATCGGGTTTAATATTATTTTTGTCTGCGAAGTTTTGGGCTATGTGGTATCAACACATGGTTTCCAAAGTGGTACTCCTGTTTGGGTAGTATGTGTCTTGTAAATTGTTTTTCAAAATGTCTTGGCTGTTGGGATCCTTTTTCACTATTGTTTCTATGTCGTCGTATGATTTGAGAACTATTTTTCTAGATTTAGAAGGACCAATACTTAGCCATACTATATTTTCAGATGTTCCATACAAAGCAGTACCGGTTAAATGATCTGCAGCTTCATAGCAGCCACATTCTCTACGAGAGAGCATTTTTATGCCTAAACTGTACAATTTATGAAACAGTGTTTTGTCTGATGATAAGTCATTCCAGAGGTATTGAAGCTCTGTTTTTTCTGCATTTGTTAAGTAGGCTGTAGCATATCGTGCAACTGCAGTGGAATTGTCTGCAATGCACTGCACATCTATGTTTGCATTCCATAAGAGGGCAATGATTGCATTGTAATCATTGATATATTTTTCTTCTTCTGTTCTTTTTATGTAATATGTGTTCTTAGGTGATTTACCTTTAACACTGTGTCTAACTGAAGACATTAAGTTGTTCACTTCAACCGTTTCTGTAACTGGTCTAGGGAAACCAAAGCAGCATTTGGTGTAGTATTTCCCTTTGTTCTTGTATTTGCGACAACAATATTTGCCACATTTGTGTCTTTGAAATTTTACAATGTGTGCATGAAGATCACTATTTGTTGCTTCTGATAGAATTTCACAAGTGACATATTTTTCGATAAACTGTAAAACAGTGGCATCACTGTCTTGACCAAATTTAGGAGCATCTTTAATCCCTAAAAGCATGTTGATATGGGGTGCTCCTCTGGCTTGGTATTCCTTTCTCCAAAAGATGTGTTGCACTTCTCTGAGGGGAGGAACGGTTTTATTACAAATAAAGTGTAGCATAGCAATGAAATGATGAAAAAAATATCTTGAAACATTAACAGGATCTAGAGAGCAATGTTCTCCAGGTGTTAGTATATCTATGTTTGTTTTGTTTTTGTTTGATATGCGTAGGAAATCATGTAAAACTTCCCATGCATATTCTGCACAACTTAATGTAACACACCAAGTGGGTGGGCCAAGGTTTCTTATCATACAACGTACATCTCCGTGACGTCGGAACCAGTACTTTTTATTACCACGCATGTTTGCTAACAGATTTGTAATGCTTGATTGTAAAACCTCATCTTTTTCTTGCACTTTTTGTAGTAGTTGCATAGCTGACATATTTTGAAAGTGGGTTCCTGATTTCAATGTGTGTGCAACTCCGTAACATAGAGTTGCTAGTTCACTTTCAAAGAGTAGGTGGAATATGTATTCCACATTGTGTCTAAATCTGGGATCTTCAGAATACATTCGTAATGAGCGGTATTCTGATGCTGTTATCTGGTTTATCATCGTATCTTCCTCCTTTGCCAGTAGGAAAGAGTAGAGTAACGCACGTGCTTCTATACTTTATTCCCATATGCTGATTGGTGATCCTTTGGTTTGTCGCATTTGGTACATTTCTAGTGCATCATCTATGGTGTCATTAGAGTGTAATGGATGAATTGTATAATGGTCTAAAATATTGCATACTGTAGCAGGATCTAGAAGTTCAATTGACCAGTTTCTGGTGACTCTTGAATTATTTCCTTTGTTCCCTAGTTTTCTTCAATATTTATTTTGTTGTGGTATTCATTATTGTCTTTTAGATATTGCAAGGCTTGTCTAATTTTATGTAAGTCTACGAGTTGTTGCCAATTTTTTTTCTATTTTGTAGGTTCATCATTTACTAATACAATTAAAGATTGCTCTATCGGAAGTTGCACTCCCAGAATGTGCACATTTCCTTTTAGATCTAATGGTAAATAAACTACTTTGCCACACATGCCTTTCACCAATTGAGAGGGAGGTAATTTTGCTGTTTTTTGTTGAAGGCGTTTTATTGCTTGAAATAGGTGCACTGTTTGAATTATGATGCTCTCATATGAATTCAGTTGTTGCAGGGGTTTGGTAGTGGAAATAATTCCAAATTATTTGTGATAGCACTGAAGGAGTTTGATTGTTGTCAAGTTTTGTAGAGCAGTAACTGCAAAGTATTAAGGGGTCAGTTATTTCGTATTTGTTTTCTGCTATAAGGTAGAGAGCTAATTCAAACCATTTGGAATCTTCATTGTTTTCTATTTTGTATGTTACACCTATAGTTTTTGTGTTACCTTCATAAAAAGTTCTGTGGCAACACACACACACATGGTTTGGTACTTCAGTGGATGTACTTTTACATTTTAGTATTTCATTTTTGTATATGTGTAGTAGAAGGTTGCCATCTGTACAATTGTTGCTAGTCTGTTGTAAAGCTACTGCATTTTGTAAGTGGCTTTCACTTCCAAAATATTTTTTCTGTATATGCTCTATTTCTTCGAGTAGGTCTTTGGCTGTACCATGTAGAAGATTGTTATTTAATTTGACAAGCGCTAACACAGGCCTTTTAGCATAGTACAGTTTATAGACTAGATTTCTTATAGTTGAATGATGTGTTGCTATCATTTTGATATGATGGAAGGTGCTTTTGCAAATAGGTCCTGAAATGCAGGCTAATGAATATTCCTTGTAGTCCTGTGTATTTGCGCACTGGGCAGGTATCCATATTTTGCAGTAGTTTCATTTTGATTTTGTCCTTTCACATACTGATTGAGGAAATGGCGTAAAGATTTGAAAGATTGTTTGGCAATGTTACACATTGACGTGCATGGCCATTTGTAAACTGTACATTCTGGTTAAGTTGAATGGAGAGGTAATACTGAGTTTTCTGGGGATATTTTTGTAAGCAGTATTTCTTATTGCATTATGGTATTATTAAGTTTTTCATAACCTTGTCCACTGCTATGTATGGCAATTGTGTGTTTTTGCTTTTATTATTAAAATATGGTTGTGTGCTCGTGGTGTGACTCCATTCACCTCCACAGATATTTATGAAGTTACTTTTGCTGACATTCCGTTTATAGAGAAGTCTTTTTTGTAATTTAGTAGTTAGTTTTGTTAGTGGTTTCATTCTGTTTAACACTAAAATAAATAACTTTCTTTTGAGAAGGATTGCACTGTCTATCAAAGCTTCTAAGATTAATTTTCTACAGTAGGTTTTTTGGGTTGTGCATGATTTGTCTCCTGTTTTTATAAGATTCTGAAGGACTCTGTGGCAGAATAATTTTGCTAAAATACTTTTTTCGGTATGGTTACTTGCCACTACATCAAGATATATCATTTTCTATTTGTTTTACATTTTGATAGAGGAGGCAAAGTTTCTGTACTGGAAGCTTGTTTTGTTTCGCTAATGACAGTATTAGCTGTTTTGTTTGAACTTTTTGTACAAACTCTGCTAGAGATGGATGCTTATTTTGGGCACTTTTATTTTCATTTGCTCTATTTCTGCGTTGCTTTCTATGGACTTGCTTTTTGATAGGCATTCTTTGGGGTCTGTTGAAAAAAAAAGAAGGTATGGGTTGGGCTGTTCTGCAATGTATGTGTGCTGTGTGCATGAGTGTCTGAGTATGATGGTAAAGATGTATGTGGTGGTTTTTGATTGTGCACCTGGCAGCTACAAATAGTTGGGAAAGCAATTCTTCTTTTTGTGTGTTACTATACTGGGGTTCAGATGACAGTCGAAAGTGAGCTAGTGGTGAGGAGAAGCACTAATAGTAAATCTAATGGTATACAATTAAAACAGTTCTTTGTTTTGTAATAATAACATTCTAGGGGCTGAGTTATGTTATTTGTGTTCCAAAAAACGGGGATTTGCGTGCCATTCTGCCTGCTAATCCCTGTTCAATAAATGGGGATTTGTGGGCAGAATGGTTCAGAAATCTCCGTTTCTTTGGTGCACAAATTACATGAAAGAACCACACATTGTGTTTGAGTAACAGTAAGAATATTAAGGTAGTATTGTACTCTTTTTTTGTTGAATGAACAGGTTTCTTCAGAGATGTTGTTTGTAGTTCAGATGCTGCTGCTTTTCAGGAGAGTGGTCTTCACTGCAATTGTAAAAGAAAGAAGTTAGTAATTTTGTGTGTTAGTAGTACTGACGTTAATTTAGTCGTTGATTTGTATGTTTTTGTAGTAGTATTCTTGTTTGATATCTGAACATAGTGTATGCATGCATTTCATTTGACTATGTGCAGCCTTTATATTTTATTTACAATATGTTAGGTCAACATTCTTTCAAATGAGTAGAATATTAAGTGTCTGAAATTCACTTGGTTTTTTAATAGTATGTTAGGAGAAAGAAGAAATAATAAAATATTTATTTTGCAATTTTTACAACGTAAATGGCAGAAACTGCATAGAAAAGCACGGAAGGTATGCGTTTGTGAAGGTGTGGGTTATAAAGCAGAGGAATGTGATTTACAGGCAGTGGTGTTATTGCAGCTGGGAGCTTTTCAATGATAGTGTCTATGCATGTGAGTGTATGAAGATGCATGACCTTATCCTGGCTGTGTGTAATTTTATAATACACTACTAAGTGTTTTTCCCCAATTATACTGTTATTTCTGTCATCTTCTAATATTAGAATTTTTTAGATAGGTATGTGCGTAAAAAGAATTGTAGATAGCAGACAGGTTTGGACGTGACAGTTGATTATAGCAGATGGGAAAAATTGCAATACATTCATTTTATAGGTTATACAGGTTTAGTGGCATTACTCTGTTTATATGCATTCATAAGAGTTGTACATGTACTCTGAATAAAATATGCATACCTGCAGTTTGTATTCATCCATGTGGATATGCATGCTGCTGTAAGTAGAAATCTTCATTACTTGTGCAGTAGTTTTTGTAGTAGGTGCTTTCTAATGATATGAGACTTGTACTCAGAGTGATCAAGAGTGCATTTGAAGTGCTGAACTCTGATGATGGAGTTAGATGTAGAGGTCTTGGATGTGATTGGTGGATGGTTGTGTGACTGCCTAGCTGTATCCAAAGGGCTGTCTAAGAGTTACGCGGTCCATGGACACTGCAGCTGTCCGTAGACAGGGCATGCCACATCCTGGGTTTTCGAGCAAATGCATCATGGAAAGGGGGCTGTAGGGATCAGCCAATCAGATGTTGAGTTTGTGGATTTGTGTTGAAAGAGGCTGTGTGTAGTGAAGATGGCAGAGGTGGAGAAAGTCAGGGTGTTGGTGCTTGGAGATATGTTTGTGCATGGTTTATATCAGTATGCTCAATGCAGGCATGTGGCAAACAATGTTGATGTTAAAGTGTGGAGGTGGTGGGGAACAATGTGCCTGATTGCAATGTACAGGGAATTGTAGACGTTTGTGAATATATGGGCAGGATGAACAGTCCCCATGTGGTAGTTTTGCATTATGGTGCTTTCCATTTGGACTATGTCAGTGCCCTACTTTGTTGGCAGATGTGGAACACTTGGTTCAAGCAGTAATTAACATCCTTCCAAATGCCAATGTATTTTTTTCTGGATTACTACCTAGGGCAATATGGGACAATACTTCTGTTTTTTGTCCTCAGCAAAACATTGCTAGGTGTGCAATCAACCGAGGCATGTGTGCTTTCATGCTTAGAGCTGGTATGTTTTTCTGTAATAATGAGATAGTGATTCCAGTAATGCTGTTTATATTAAAGAAGATGGCATTTGCTTATCTTTTTTGGGAAATGCCCTGCTGTTTTGGAATGTAAGGGTTGCTTTGGAGAAGGTTATGTGAAGATTTTAGTAGTAAGGTAAGAAAAAAAAAAAGAAAAAAAATACAAAATAACAGGTGTTTGTCAAGCATCTGCAAAAAAAAGAAAAGAAACGTGTCTTTTCAGAGCCAACCCCAAGGGGGAAATGGGGCACACTATTTAAATTTACATTAACCACGCTCAGATTTTCGATTTGTACGTGGACACCGCGGTTGTCCGCGGACATCGCGTATTACATACGGGGATTTTGGGGTGGAGAGGCATGCAAATGAGAATGAGCAGAGAAAGGGATTGGTCAGTAAAGTTTGCTGGGTGTGTTGTGTAAGGAGAGAGTTTGTCAGAAAGTATTTTTCCTGAGACAAGAACAGTTAGGTATGGCTGTGTGTTTCAGAAAACAGATTATATGGATTTTGGGAGACTCATGCATACATTGGTTGGAGGTGCATACAGAATGCTGTGGAGTAGCTGCAGATCTTGGATTCCCTCATGTGGAAGTGCACTGGCATGGAGTGCATGGAATGAAGTGGCTGGACTTGGTACCTCTCTGTGCTAGTTTGGAGACAGAGCATCATCCAGACATAATTATAATTCATTGTGGAGGGAAGAGTTTAGGATATGTGTCTGGAATTTCTTTGCAATTTGCAATGAAAGAAGGACTTGGGAAGGTCATGGACATGTTTCCAAATTCTCAAGTCATTTTCTCTCGTATTGCACAGAGACAAATGTGGCTGCGTTCTTCTTCATTTGGTCCACAAATGGAGAAAGCGAGGCACAATGTCAATAAGGCTGTTTGTGCCTTTCTAAGAGAGGTTGGCATGTCCTCTTTTCACAATGAAAATATTATGTTTCGTAGCACATACGTTTTTCGCAGAGATGGAGTCCATCTTACTTATGCTGGTAATCAGATTTTTCTGAGAAATGTACAAAATGCATTGCAATCTTTTTTGGAATAACAGCCATCCATTTTGCAATAGGGGTTGACTATTTCAAGTTTTTCAAACACAAAAATACACCACCAAAAGGCTCTTTTCAGAGTCACCACTTCCTCCCAGAGAAAAATGCAATGATTTTGATAGGGCAGCACCCCAAAATTTTAGATGTCCGAACTGTCCGCGGACTTCTAAAAAATGCACAGGGTCCTGCTCAATATATTTAACACTTCTATTTTTAGATTATGAAAGGCGGCTCTGAAAAGAGCCTTTTTTGGGGGGATATTTTTTTTGTTTTTTTACACAAGAGACACTAGGAGAGGAGGGGTAAGGAGGGTAAGGAAGGGACACCAACCACAGGGATAAGAAAGGGCAGGTGGAGAGAGGAAGATGTAGGGTGGGCCTTATTTAGGTAGTGGGCAGACCTTCTCATGCTCCTTGACCGTAGTTTTGAAAGCACTCCGAAGACTTCCCCCCTGCAGAGTACTGTGTCACAGTACATACACTATATTGTGATCTTCGAAAGATAAGGGTCAACAGCATCATGAATGGCCTGTGAGGCAGTTGGAGGGATGCACTGTCCCACAGGAGTGTCTCTTGTCGTGACAGGAGCGGAAGCGGAGGATATGGTAGAGGAACACAACCTACTACATTGATCACAAGGTACAACCTTGCGAACGGCCCCACTGTGGAACAACCTTAGGTGGCGCTTCATAGATGTCGTACCAAAGCTGTACGAACCAGGCCTCCCACGACTCAGCACCATGTGGCACTGACTGTAGGTGACCTTGTTCACACGCGCTTTTGACACTCCACCCTGAATGGTAAACAACCACCACACCCAAGACTCACGGCGAGTGCTGGGAGTAGGGACTTCCAGTACCTGATCCTCGTCATCCTCTTCATCCTCCTCCTCTACATCCTCATGCCTGTTCCCCTCTTCAGGCCCTTGGGGAGGTGGTGGAGGGGTTGGGGGGTGGTGCTGAGACAGATGTAGCACCAGCTGGAGCAGCAAGCTTTGATGCCATCAGGTCTGATGGAAAGCAGCAATAAAAGCAAACTCTCCAGGATTAGCAGCCAAAGTAGACAATGCTCTGTCAGATAGCCAGAAGCACAATGATGATGAGCTCTGGGGTGTGGCCTTTTATAGGGGTGCGGGTGCACGCTCCGAACACCCAAAAAAGGCTCAAAAAGTTCCAAAAAGTATGTAGAATGTCAGGGTCATTGTCTGGGACATGCGCTATGGTGAATTTTTACCATAAAATACATTGGATTAACTGAAAAAGTACTTTTAAAATGTTCGGGAACCCGGACACTGTCCGCAATTCAGGACCCACGCTCAGCGCGGGTGTGGTCACATGATGACTTCGCGAACAGGTCCGCGAAGGGGACGGGTGTCCGCAGGACACCAAATGGACTGGAACGGCTGTGCGCGCGGGTGTTCTATGAACAGTGTTCGGGTCCTGAAAGTAATTAAAAGTGGGACACAAGTGAGATGGACAGTTACGGACAGGCGCAATGTTCATAGGACTTATGGGTGTGGTGCGCATGTGCGTAGATGTTCTAGTGTTAGTACGGAGAGGTATAGTATCCTTAGGACACCTTCATTTTGGATAATTACGGACATCCTGGACACTGTGCGTGTTCTACGAACAGTTTCACCTTGCCTGCTGACATTACGGACAGATATATTGTCCTTAGGACACCCCCATTCTGGTTAATTACGGACATTCTGGACACCGCATGTGTTCTTAGAACAGTTTAATCTTGGCTGCGGACAGTACGGACAGGTTTAGTGTTCTTAGGACACCCCCATTTTGGTTAATTATGGACATTCCGGACACTGTGCGTGTTCTTAGAACAGTTTCATATTGCCTGCGGATAGTACGGGCAGGTTTAGGGGGTAATTCATAGAGTTCAGCGCACAAGTGGCGCACGCGGCTGGCACACAGTTTGCGCGTGCGAATCCCTGCGCCATCCGCGTGCGCCAAAATACATTTCCGCGCACAGCGTATTCATGGATTCCAGCCACCAAAACCAGCCGTGGCGCACAGTGGCGCAGCGACCCTGCAGCAGCGCCAGTTACGCCCCCAAGAACGCCCCTTGCGCAGGGAAAAGCCATCAAAATCCCCAATCCAGCGCAAAGGGCTGCGCTAACCCTGTACCAGCACGACAAGCGGGCTACTGAATGGGTATATCACTGGGGTGCGCGGGAAGTACCTCACGTCATTTCAGCTGGGTACGTGTATTTAAGGCGTGCGCTGGAAGTTCCACGCGCGATTCCATCAGGGTACGTGTACATCAGGGGTGCGCGGGAAGTTTCACACGTGAATTCAGCAGGGTACATGAATATCAGGGGTGCGTGGGAAGTTCCACACGCGAATGTCCTGGGTACGTGTATTTCGGGGTGCGCAGGAAGTTTCACACGCGATATCAGCAGGGTACATGTATTACTGGGGTGTGCTGGAAGTTCCACACGCGAATGTCCTGGCTACGTGTATCTTGGGGTGCGCGGGAAGTTTCAAACGCGATATCAGCAGGGTACGTGTATTCCAGGGGTGCGCTGGAAGTTCCACATGCGAATGTCCTGGGTACGTGTATCTTGGGGTGTGCGGGAAGTTTCACACACAATATCGGCAGGGTACGTGTATTTCAGGGGTTCCGTGGAGTACTACACGTGAATTGGCCGTGTGGGTCCTCCCAGGTGTTCGCTCCACAACCTCCACGGCCCCTGCAGGCAGCCCACACCATGGGGGACTAGCCTGCACCCCCACTCATGTCCCCCTGCACCCCGACCCCCCAGCACTGTGGTGCACCCTCCACCAAGCTCCCACTCATGTCTCCCATCACCCCCACTCCCCAGCACTGTGGTGCACCCTCCGCCAGGCCCCAACTCATGTTCCCCTGCACCACCATCCCCCAGCACTGCGGGGCACCCTCCACCAGGCCCCAACTCATGTCCAACTCATGTTCCCCTGCACCCCCACTCCCCAGCACTGTGGTGCACCCTCCACCAGGCCCCCACTCATGTCTCCCATCACCCCCACCCCCCAGCACTGTGGTGCACCCTCCACCAGGCCCCAACTCATGTTCCCCTGCACCCCCACCCCCCAGCACTGTGGGGCACCTGCCAGCAGGCCTCCACTCATATCCAACTCATGTTCCCCTGCACCCCCACCCCCCAGCACTGAGGTGCACCCTCCACCAGGCCCCAACTCATGTCCAACTCATGTTCCCCTGCACCCCCATCCCCCAGCACTGTGGTGCACCCTCCACCAGGCCCCCACTCATGTCTCCCATCACCCCCACCCCCCAGCACTGTGGTGCACCCTCCACCAGGCCCCAACTCATGTTCCCCTGCACCCCCACCCCCCAGCACTGTGGGGCACCTGCCAGCAGGCCCCCACTCATGTCCAACTCATGTTCCCCTGCACCCCCACTGCCCAGCACTGTGGTGCACCCTCCACCAGGCCCTGACTCCTGCACCCCCACCCCCCAGCACTGTGGGGCACCTGCCAGCAGGCCCCCGCTCATGTCCAAATCATGTTCCCCTGCACCCCCACCCCCCAGCACTGTGGTGTACCCTCCACCAGGCCCCAACTCATGTTCCCCTGCACCCCCACCCCCCAGCACTGTGGGGCACCCTCCCCCAGGCCCCAACTCATGTCCAACTCATATTCCCCTGCACCCCCACCCCCCAGCACTGTGGTGCATCCTCCACCAGCCCCCACTCATGTCTCCCATCACCCCCACCCCCCAGCACTGTGGTGCACCTTCCACCAGGCCCCAACTCATGTTCCCCTGCACCACCACCCCCCAGCACTGTGGGGCACCTGCCAGCAGGCCCCCACTCATGTCCAACTCATGTTCCCCTGCACCCACACCTCCCAGCACTGTGGTGCACCCTCCACCAGGCCCCAACTCATGTCCAAATCATGTTCCCCTGCACCCCCACCCCCCAGCACTGTGGTGCACCCTCCACCAGGCCCCCACTCATGTCTCCCATCACCCCCACCCCCCAGCACTGTGGTGCACCCTCCACCAGGCCCCAACTCATGTTCCCCTGCACTCCCACCCCCCAGCACTGTGGGGCACCTGCCAGCAGGCCCCCACTCATGTCCAACTCATGTTCCCCTGCAATCCCACCTCACAGCACTGTGGTGCACCCTCCACCAGGCTCCCACTAATGCCTCCCATCACCCCCACCCCCCAGCACTGTGGTGCAACCTCCACCAGGCCCCAACTCATGTTCCCCTGCACCCCCACCCCCAGCACTCTGGTGCACCCTCCCCCAGGCCCCCACTCATGTCTCCCATCACCCCCACCCCCCAGCACTGTGGTGCACCCTCCAGCAGGCCCCAACTCATGTTCCCCTGCACCCCCACCCCCCAGCACTGTGGGGCACCTGCCAGCAGGCCCCCACTCATGTCCAACTCATGTTCGCCTGCACCCCCACCGCCCAGCACTGTGGTGCACCCTCCACCAGGCCCCCACTCATGTCCAACTCATGTTCCCCTGCACCCCCACCCCCCAGCACTGTGGGGCACCTGCCAGCAGGCCCCCACTCATGTACAACTCATGTCCCCCTGCACCCCCACCCCCCAGCACTGTGGTGCACCCTCCACCAGGCCCCAACTCATGTCCAATTCATGTTCCCCTGCACCCCAACCCCCCAGCACTGTGGTGCACCCTCCACCAGGCCCCCACTCATGTCACCCATCACCCCTATCCCCCAGCACTGTGGTGCACCCTCCACCAGCCCCAACTCATGTTCCCCTGCACCCCCACCCCCCAGCACTGTGGAGCACCCTCCACCAGGCCCCCACTCATGTCTCCCATCACCCCTACCCCCCAGCACTGTGGTGCACCCTCCACCAGGCCCCAACTCATGTTCCCCTGCACCCCCACCCCCCAGCACTGTGGGGCACCTGCCAGCAGGCCCCCACTCATGTCCAAATCATGTTCCCCTGCACCCCCACCCCCCTGCACTGTGGTGCACCCTCCACCAGGCCCCAACTCATGTCCAACTCATGTTCCCCTGCACCCCCCCCAGCATTGTGGTGCACCCTCCACCAGGCCCCCACTCATGTCTCCCATCTCCCCCACCCCCCAGCACTGTGGTGCACCCTCCACCAGGCCCCAACTCATGTTCCCCTGCACCCCCACCCCCCAGCACTGTGGGGCACCTGCCAGAAGGCCCCCACTCATGTCCAACTCATGTTCCCCTGCACCCCCACCCCCAGCACTGTGGTGCACCCTCCACCAGGCCCCCACTCATGTCTCCCATCACCCCTATCCCCCAGCACTGTGGTGCACCCTCCACCAGGCCCCAACTCATGTTCCCCTGCACCCCCACACCCCAGCACTGTGGAGCACCCTCCACCAGGCCCCCACTCATGTCTCCCATCACCCCTACCCCCCAGCACTGTGGTGCACCCTCCACCAGGCCCCAACTCATGTTCCCCTGCACCCCCACCCCCCAGCACTGTGGGGCACCTGCCAGCAGGCCCCCACTCATGTCCAAATCATGTTCCCCTGCACCCCCACCCCCCAGCACTGTGGTGCACCCTCCACCAGGCCCCAACTCATGTCCAACTCATGTTCCCCTGCACCCCCCCCAGCATTGTGGTGCACCCTCCACCAGGCCCCCACTCATGTCTCCCATCTCCCCCACCCCCCAGCACTGTGGTGCACCCTCCACCAGGCCCCAACTCATGTTCCCCTGCACCCCCACCCCCCAGCTCTGTGGGGCACCTGCCAGAAGGCCCCCACTCATGTCCAACTCATGTTCCCCTGCACCCCCACCCCCAGCACTGTGGTGCACACTCCAGCAGGCCCCCACTCATGTCTCCCATCACCCCAACCCCCCAGCACTGTGGTGCACCCTCCACCAGGCCCCAACTCATGTTCCCCTGCACCCCCACCCCCCAGCACTGTGGGGCACCCTCCACCAGGCCCCAACTCATGTCCAACTCATGTTCCCCTTCACCCCCACCCCCCAGCACTGTGGTGCACCCTCCACCAGGCCCCCACTCATGTCTCCCATCACCCCTACCCCCCAGCACTGTGGTGCACCCTCCACCAGGCCCCAACTCATGTTCCCCTGCACCCCCACCCCCCAGCACTGTGGGGCACCTGCCAGCAGGCCCCCACTCATGTCCAACTCATGTTCCCCTGCACCCCCACCCCCCAGCACTGTGGTGCACCCTCCACCAGGCCCCAACTCATGTCCAACTCATGTTCCCCTGCACCCCCCCCAGCATTGTGGTGCACCCTCCACCAGGCCCCCACTCATGTCTCCCATCTCCCCCACCCCCCAGCACTGTGGTGCACCCTCCACCAGGCCCCAACTCATGTTCCCCTGCACCCCCACCCCCAGCACTGTGGGGCACCTGCCAGCAGGCCCCCACTCATGTCCAACTCATGTTCCCCTGCACCCCCACCCCCATCACTGTGGTGCACCCTCCACCAGGCCCCCACTCATGTCTCCCATCACCCCCACCCCCCAGCACTGTGGCTGCACCATCCACCAGGCCCCAACTCATATTCCCCTGCACCCCCACCCCCCAGCACTGTGGTGCACCCTCCACCAGGCCCCCACTCATGTCTCCCATCACCCCCACCCCCCAGCACTGTGGGGCACCCTCCACCAGGCCCCAACACATGTCCAACTCATGTTCCCCTGCACCCCCACCCCCCAGCACTGTGGTGCACCCTCCACCAGGCCCCCACTCAGGTCTCCCATCACCCCCACCCCCCAGCAATGTGGTGCACCCTCCATCAGGCCCCAACTCATGTTCCTCTGCACCCCCACCCCCCAGCACTATGGGGCACCTGCCAGCAGGCCCCAACTCATGTCCAACTCATGTTCCCCTGCACCCCCACCGCCCAGCACTGTGGTGCACCCTCCACCAGGCCCCCACTCATGTTTAACTCATGTTCCCCTGCACCCCCACCCCCCAGCACTGTGGGGCACCTGCCAGCAGGCCCCCACTCATGTCCAACTCATGTTCCCCTGCACCCCCACCCCCCAGCACTGTGGTGCACCCTCCACCAGGCCCCCACTCATGTTTAACTCATGTTCCCCTGCACCCCCACCCCCCAGCACTGTGGGGCACCTGCCAGCAGGCCCCCACTCATGTCCAACTCATGTTCCCCTGCACCCCCACCCCCCAGCACTGTGGTGCACCCTCCACCAGGCCCCCACTCATGTCCAACTCATGTTCCCCTGCACCCCCACCCCCCAGCACTGTGGGGCACCTGCCAGCAGGCCCCCACTCATGTCCAACTCATGTCCCCCTGCACCCCCACCCCCCAGCACTGTGGTGCACCCTCCACCAGGCCCCCACTCATGTCACCCATCACCCCCACTCCCCAGCACTGTGGTGTACCCTCCGCCAGGCCCCAACTCATGTTCCCCTGCACCACCATCCCCCAGCACTGCGGGGCACCCTCCACCAGGCCCCAACTCATGTCCAACTCATGTTCCCCTGCACCCCCACTCCCCAGCACTGTGGTGCACCCTCCACCAGGCCCCCACTCATGTCTCCCATCACCCCCACCCCCCAGCACTGTGGTGCACCCTCCACCAGGCCCCAACTCATGTTCCCCTGCACCCCCACCCCCCAGCACTGTGGGGCACCTGCCAGCAGGCCTCCACTCATGTCCAACTCATGTTCCCCTGCACCCCCACCCCCCAGCACTGAGGTGCACCCTCCACCAGGCCCCAACTCATGTCCAACTCATGTTCCCCTGCACCCCCATTCCCCAGCACTGTGGCGCACCCTCCACCAGGCCCCCACTCATGTCTCCCATCACCCCCACCCCCCAGCACTGTGGTGCACCCTCCACCAGGCCCCAACTCATGTTCCCCTGCACCCCCACCCCCCAGCACTGTGGGGCACCTGCCAGCAGGCCCCCACTCATGTCCAACTCATGTTCCCCTGCACCCCCACCGCCCAGCACTGTGGTGCACCCTCCACCAGGCCCTGACTCCTGCACCCCCACCCCCCAGCACTGTGGGGCACCTGCCAGCAGGCCCCCACTCATGTCCAAATCATGTTCCCCTGCACCCCCACCCCCCAGCACTGTGGTGTACCCTCCACCAGGCCCCAACTCATGTTCCCCTGCACCCCCACCCCCCAGCACTGTGGGGCACCCTCCCCCAGGCCCCAACTCATGTCCAACTCATATTCCCCTGCACCCCCACCCCCCAGCACTGTGGTGCACCCTCCACCAGCCCCCACTCATGTCTCCCATCACCCCCACCCCCCAGCACTGTGGTGCACCTTCCACCAGGCCCCAACTCATGTTCCCCTGCACCCCCACCCCCCAGCACTGTGGGGCACCTGCCAGCAGGCCCCCACTCATGTCCAACTCATGTTCCCCTGCACCCCCACCCCCCAGCACTGTGGTGCACCCTCCACCAGGCCCCAACTCATGTCCAAATCATGTTCCCCTGCACCCCCACCCCCCAGCACTGTGGTGCACCCTCCACCAGGCCCCCACTCATGTCTCCCATCACCCCCACCCCCCGGCACTGTGGTGCACCCTCCACCAGGCCCCAACTCATGTTGCACTGCACTCCCACCCCCCAGCACTGTGGGGCACCTGCCAGCAGGCCCCCACTCATGTCCAACTCATGTTCCCCTGCAATCCCACCTCACAGCACTGTGGTGCACCCTCCACCAGGCTCCCACTAATGTCTCTCATCACCCCCACCCCCAGCACTGTGGTGCAACCTCCACCAGGCCCCAACTCATGTTCCCCTGCGCCCCCACCCCCAGCACTGTGGTGCACCCTCCCCCAGGCCCCCACTCATGTCTCCCATCACCCCCACCCCCCAGCACTGTGGTACACCCTCCAGCAGGCCCCAACTCATGTTCCCCTGCACCCCCACCCCCCAGCACTGTGGGGCACCTGCCAGCAGGCCCTCACTCATGTCCAACTCATGTTCCCCTGCACCCCCACCGCCCAGCACTGTGGTGCACCCTCCACCAGGCCCCCACTCATGTCCAACTCATGTTCCCCTGCACCCCCACCCCCCAGCACTGTGGGGCACCTGCCAGCAGGCCCCCACTCATGTCCAACTCATGTCCCCCTGCACCCCCACCCCCCAGCACTGTGGTGCACCCTCCACCAGGCCCCAACTCATGTCCAATTCATGTTCCCCTGCACCCCCACCCCCCAGCACTGTGGTGCACCCTCCACCAGGCCCCCACTCATGTCTCCCATCACCCCTATCCCCCAGCACTGTGGTGCACCCTCCACCAGGCCCCAACTCATGTTCCCCTGCACCCCCACCCCCCAGCACTGTGGAGCACCCTCCACCAGGCCCCCACTCATGTCTCCCATCACCCCTACCCCCCAGCACTGTGGTGCACCCTCCACCAGGCCCCAACTCATGTTCCCCTGCACCCCCACCCCCCAGCACTGTGGGGCACCTGCCAGCAGGCCCCCACTCATGTCCAAATCATGTTCCCCTGCACCCCCACCCCCCAGCACTGTGGTGCACCCTCCACCAGGCCCCAACTCATGTCCAACTCATGTTCCCCTGCACCCCCCCCAGCATTGTGGTGCACCCTCCACCAGGCCCCCACTCATGTCTCCCATCTCCCCCACCCCCCAGCACTGTGGTGCACCCTCCACCAGGCCCCAACTCATGTTCCCCTGCACCCCCACCCCCCAGCACTGTGGGGCACCTGCCAGAAGGCCCCCACTCATGTCCAACTCATGTTCCCCTGCACCCCCACCCCCAGCACTGTGGTGCACACTCCACCAGGCCCCCACTCATGTCTCCCATCACCCCAACCCCCCCAGCACTGTGGTGCACCCTCCACCAGGCCCCAACTCATGTTCCCCTGCACCCCCACCGCCCAGCACTGTGGTGCACCCTCCACCAGGCCCCCACTCATGTTTAACTCATGTTCCCCTGCACCCCCACCCCCCAGCACTGTGGGGCACCTGCCAGCAGGCCCCCACTCATGTCCAACTCATGTTCCCCTGCACCCCCACCCCCCAGCACTGTGGTGCACCCTCCACCAGGCCCCCACTCATGTCCAACTCATGTTCCCATGCACCCCCACCCCCCAGCACTGTGGGGCACCTGCCAGCAGGCCCCCACTCATGTCCAACTCATGTCCCCCTGCACCCCCACCCCCCAGCACTGTGGTGCACCCTCCACCAGGCCCCCACTCATGTCACCCATCACCCCCACCCCCCAGCACTGTGGGGCACCCTCCACCAGGACCCAACTCATGTTGCCCTGCCAACATGTCATCACAATCTAGATCCCTGGTCCCTATGGTCAGCCTCCAAATGCAAAACACCCACCCGAGTATTGCATCCACCCACTTAGAAATGGCAATAACATGATAGAACCCCAATTGCAAGTTTGGAAACAAACACATGTCCCTCACATACACCCAATGGGTGTCAGTGAATCTCAAAACCCATATCATGATATGCATGAAACCAATGAGATTATAATACACATTGAAGTTTGAACAAAAAATATGTATTAAAGGAAACATAAATTGAATCAAAAATAAACAAACAGAAATGGGAATGTAAAAAAAAAAAAAAGAAGCATGTCCGTGAAAAAATGCAAAACCAAAAATCATAATCCAAAGGAATGGTGTCCAAAGTCACAGTCCACAAAAGAAAATCCAATGGAAAATTATAATTGAAAGCCATTGCTCCATGGGTAAATTGTAAAAAAAAAAAGAAAATCCAACAGTCAACTATGTACAGATGAACAAGCCAGGGTCCATGATCCCAACAGAAGAAATGAAACCTATCTAATAACACTACCTAATACAAAAAAACTATATACAAAAATGTGGCCCATTGTCCAAAAGGTCCAAAAAAAATGCAAAACCAAAGGAAACCTAACACTAACTACAGAACTATGTACAAGGGCAGCGGGCTAGTCTGACGGCTCACTTTTGGATGTCCCGGGCCAGGGCATCATCGAACTCCTGCTCAATGTCCCAGAGGCGGTCCTCCTCCATGGCCCCGAGGGTCCGCAGGGCCATCGACGTGTCCACCTCCAACCCCCTGCGGATTGCCTCGAGGCACTCGGCCCGCCTCAGGGCCCTCCGCATGGAGTTCTCCGCCCTGACCATCGTGAGCCATGCCTCTTCCGCCCGCTGCCGCTCCGTATCTATGGCGTGGCCCAACCGCTGCCACACGGAAGACACTTTCTGTCCTGGGTCCTCCTGCCCTCCGGCCGATGCCTGCCCCTCCGATGTCGAAGGCCCCGAGCCTTCATGGCTCCCACCACGTTGCTGCTGCTGCTGTGCCTCTGCCCGTGCACTGCCTCCTGCTGCCTGCACATCCTCCGCTGGCTGGGGTGCAGTCGTTGATGTGGCCACCCCTGCTGGACGTCCGACTCCCGACTGTGGCAGGGATGTCTCCTCCACCAGCCTGGCCGCACCGTCAGAGGCAGCTCCACAGGGCACCCAGGTGACTGATGGGTGAGAAGATGGCACGGAGGATGACTGGCGCATAGGGGGTTCAGTTGAGGAGGGGGTGGTAGCAAGCCCCATCAAACGGAGGAATCCGGCCTGGGTGACCTGTCCCAGTAGGCCGACGCGGTCAACGAGCCATTCGAGATGACGTGCAGTCTCCTCATGAAAAGACTGCAGGTCACCTCGCATGGCCCGTTGGCGCAACGCCACACCAGTCAGGACAGGCTCAACCCGGACCCGGATAGCCACGTCTGCAGGCAGAGGAAGGCCAGTTGTCGTTTGCTCATCCCCTGCCTGAAAACGGGTCTGGACGTAGGCATCCCTGCTGGTGCAAGATGATGCAGGGAC
The DNA here is from genome assembly GCF_040938575.1 of Ambystoma mexicanum. Lineage (NCBI taxonomy): Eukaryota > Metazoa > Chordata > Amphibia > Caudata > Ambystomatidae > Ambystoma > Ambystoma mexicanum. Next base: position 457,126,978 of record NC_090933.1, on the reverse strand, counting down.
AGGATCAGGGACAGGATTGCACACAGGCACCTCAGCGGTGGCCTGTGCTGCCTCCTGTCCCTGGTCCTGCACTGCACCACTAGCACCAGTGGAATCCCCACCTCCAGACCCCGTCTCTGTTGCTTGCACGGCCTTCTCCTCCACCAAACCCCCCACCAACCTGGATGACTCCGTGCCATCTTCCCACGTTGGGCCCTGTGGGGTCCCAGCTGCCCCTTCTGCTGCCGAGGAGTCCAACTCCAACCTCCGCCTCTTGGACCTCCCCCCGGCAGCTGCGGCCTGGGACGCGGCACCGGACTCCTCACTCCCCGACGAGATCACAACCTGGGAGGGGAGCCGGGCTTGCGTCTCCGGCTGGCGGTGGGATCCCCGCCGCTGTGCTCCACAGCACCTTCTCCGCCTTCTTCATCAGTTGACACTGCAGACAGGGAGAAATAAAACACAGGCATCAGGGCACTGTACAATGGACACATACACACATGACAGTTGTACATGAGTGGCATTGGCAAACCTCAGACATGCCATCACAATCCCCAACACACATGTCATTTCAACTCACACACATGAGCCATACCACAGCCATATCACAACTGCCAGCACCATCCATACACATACAACAGCATGAGCAGGCAAAGCTGAGCCAGACATCACATGCAACACAGGAAGTGCACTACACATGTACACACACCACCACACTTGCATGCATGTGTACACCTCTGCCAAGTGTCGCAGTGTTCAGATGGGCATCCATGTCACATCTGCCAATCAGGCTTCCACATCCCGCTGTCACATGCATCCATGTTGCATCACTGTTGCACCCTTGTCAAATACACACAAATGCACATGTACACAGTGCTGATACATGCAGCTGAAAACAACATACATGCGTGATATCGCGAAAATGTCTACTTACATACACATTCATCCAAACATGTGTGCCTACACAACGGCATTTGGCATGCAAGCCTACACACACAAGCACCATCCATTTCTCACACATTACAGCCCTCGCATGTGTTAGCCTCACGGCCCTGTACACCCCCACCCATACTCGACCCCATACAAACAGATGTGCAACCTGCACACTACTGAAACATCACCACACGCACAGCTCACAATCAGGATGCATGTACACTTACCGCTCGACTTCAGACGGGTCTGCCTCTCAAGGACCTGGACGTGGAGCGCTGGGGATATGCGTTCCAGGACCCTCATCTGATCTTCCGACAAGTGGCCCCGGCGCCCCTTAGCATCCGCTGCCTTCAAGAGGTGCCGGGCCTTGTTCAGGGTCCTGGACCTGAAGTCCTCCCAGCGCTTCTTGACATGTTGGAAGTCGCGGACTGCCACCCCCTTCACATTGATGGCAGTCGCGATGTCCGTCCAGATCCGAGTCCGTCCTTCCTTGTCGGCGCAGGAACTTCCGAAGAGGGCATCATACTGCCCCAGGACTTGCTTCACCAGGACACCAACTTCCCTGGCACTGAAGCTGGTGCCCCTCTGCCTCTCTGGCCGGGGGTTGTCAGTGGTGCTAGATGTTGCAGTGCCCGACATGACAACCCCAGAGGCAGGAGTGAGTGGGCAACTGGGTCCTGGGGCTGGGCTGTGGAGCGATGGAATCCCAGTCTGGAGTCTTCGGTTCCAGCAGGGGTGGTCACAGCAACAGCGCCCCTGGCTGATGTGCAGGCAGCAAATGGCAGGGCACGTGGGCAGCAGGCAGTCAGGCAGCAGCAGATGGCAGGTGGGAGCTTGCTCGGGACTCTGGGGGGCAGTAATTCAGCCTTCTGGGCAGGAGCGTGGTCTTCCTTGTGCTTACGCGTGGCCAGCTTGATACGGAGTGATTTGGCACGTGAAAATTCTGCACGTCAGTGTGTAATTCGAGGAAAGGCCCTTAGCGCATAACCGCGTCTGCACGCATACGCAATTTCATTGGACAGAAGGCCCCTCAAGTGCAAGCGCCCCTGTGAAGTGACGCGCGCAGGCGTGCATGGGCATTTCAGCGCGCGTGAAAAACTGCACGTCCGCGTGTAATCCGAGGAAAGGGCCCATGCGCGTAAGTGACGTGACGCGCGGGCGTTTCCATCAGCATGGGTTAAAGGTCAGCGGGCCCAGCAGTTCGCTGTACGTGCCTTTCGTGGAGACCGACGTGTGTTGCTTATTCCTGTTGTTTCGTGCGCCATCACAACTTCACAGCTATCAAGGACGTATCTTTTCTTTTGGCGGGGGTATTGGCTACGCGTGTTTTTCTGCATCGCGCTAGTCAGACGGTGAGTCGCACACGCTCTTTTTCCCACTGCGGGTGCCCCTGTGTATCGCACCCATTTTCGATGTCATAGTAGCCTGCGTGTCCCACACGTACGTGTTATTCGTGTTACTGGGTGCCACCGCGTACTGCGGGAGGTTGAATCCACGCACGTAGGCTGCAGGGTTGCGTGCACGGTTTTACTGCAGTTTTGGGTTGCCTGAGCGTTGCGTGACCCGTCACTACATCATCGGGGTCACATACAGCCGTGAGGGTGCAGGGGGGCTGTTAACATCTTGCTTCCCACCCCTTCACCCCAATTGCCCAGGTTAATTGTGGTGTACACCTCCCATTGGCACCACTCCATCTGTGCCGGCACTACTACATATGTGCCATGGTTGGGAGGCCACCAAAGGTGAGGGGCGCCTCGGCTGGGCGTACTCCTCGTGGCGGGCGTGGTCTGGGACGTGGCCGTGGTGACCAGGGAGTAGGGGGACTCCAGGGTGTCCAGGGTGGCCACAGAGGGGGAAGAGGCAGGGGTGCGACACTTGAGCACAATGTTGTGCCATGTGTCGGTGCAGTCATGCCACCACCCCCTGTGGTTCCGTGGGATGCAGCTTCTGCATCTGGCACTGGCGCCCGTGTGACCCGGCAGTCTGTTCCATCGACTGCCACGGGCCCAAGGGTAGTTGTAGCTGCAGGTGCAGCTGTGGACACCGCCACCCAGGCTCAGGGTCTGCCAGCACAGGCTGCGTTGGCACTTGAGGAGCCCTTGGTAGATCTCCAACAGGCCAGGAGGGAAACCATAGGGGCAGGCCGGGCTGCTCAGACCAAGACACGTGTCCCTGGGGCAGTCATGTCATCTGCTGACCCGAACAGCCGGGTGTTGGCAAGTGCAGGGGCAGATGCACCCAACAACACCCCGGTTGTGAGTCTGCCAACCAGGTCTGTTGCGGTCAATGACCCTGCCACAGCTAATGTTGCAGCGCAGGGTCCATTAGAGGGCACCCAGCTGCCACTGACACAAGTCAGGCCTTTGGTCGTCCCTCCACCTGCCACTCCCTTGGCTCAATCCACCGAACCCACTGGCCATACTGGTCAGGGCGGCATTAGCCAGCCAGGGTCTGCGCCACAGTCCAAGAGGAGGAAGGTTGCACCTGCAGCACAGGCTGGGACCCCACACACAGCCACGACCTCCTGCACGTCGAGGAAGAAGCCTTTCTGCAAGCAGGAACTGGACTTCCTCGTGGACTACGTGCGGGGCCACAGCCGTGACATGCTAGTGGGTGCCAATAGTCAGACTACGGCTGCCCAACGTGACACCCACTGGAAGCATGTTGCGGAACATGTCAGTTCATTCGGCCATGAGCTGCGCACGGCGCAAGAGTGCAAAAAGCGTTGGAATGACATCAAACGCAGCGCTAAGGCTAAGCGTGCCTCTAATTACAACTTGACTCTAGTGACTGGCGGTGGGCTTGGACCAGAGGTTGAAATGCTCACTCTGCATGAGGCACTCGTTGCGGAGTTCATACCACCTGAATTGGTCGAAGGAGTGGGAGAGATGCTGGACTTTGATGCCCAGTCCAGTGAGTGTTGATGCGTGTTTGTTGAGGACGTGTGTGTTTCACTTGTGGGATGTGTTGTGCATGATTGCCACTACATGTGACGTGTACATGGTTCTGATGTGTAAGTAATGCAATGCTTCCACGATGCATGTCTCCTCTGCCTGCATGTGGGGACTCCATGTAGGCATGCTCCCTTGCCCCTCCTCCGCCACTCTGCACCCCAGTTCCACCTTTGCACTGGTCTGCTTCAATCTTGCCAATGTGTACTTTCTTGTTCATGCGTCCTGTGTAGATGCTAACTTCCAGCGTAGAATCTGCCAGACATATGCCGTGTGGTACAGCCTTAGTACTTGATGCAGGGTATCTCACTTGTACTGTGCATAGGTCAGATGTCCCGCAGGGACATGAGCGCCCATTCATGCTCCATGTGCATTGCACGCATGCCCCTATGTGTCCTTGACTGGATGATCACTGTAATACAAGTCCTTGGTTACATACATTGCCTGGCATCTCATCAGCCTGCCCATGTCAACTGTGGCTCAGTCCTGCGTTGCACACATGTTTAGGGTCTGACAATCTGTGTGGCTCCCAGGCCTCAGCCTGTTCAATGGCCAATGACTCTGTCCAACTGTTGTTGTGTCTTCTTCACACATGGGCGGCATCCAGAGTTTTCATCGTGTGTCCTGCTTACTGTCCCAGCATCATTTGCAGTGTTGTCACTTGAATCACATTAAGCTGTTGATGACAGTCAACACTGCCTGTCTATACACAGGTGTATGGTCAGCCTTTTGATACCATGCTAGGCATCCCTGCTTTGGTACTGGGGTGGAGGGGTGCTTGGCTTCTAGATATGGTACACATTGAATGCACAATGCAGGTGATGTCTGAATTTGACATTGCACTGCCTTCACATTTCCTGGCACACACCATGGAGTCCTTGTACATGTAGGTAGTGAGTGGCGTACACATGTTCTGCACTGCATAGACCCACTTCCATGGAAACTGCCACCTTTCAACAGGTCTGATCACAGAAGCAATTCAAAGTTGACCCAGCATGCATGCCAGGTTATATGTTGTGTGTCACATGTCTGCCCGATGCGTTTGCTGTTGGTGTGTGTGTGTTGTGTGCTTCTGACATGTGTAGTGACCTTTTTGTCTCTATTTTTCAGGTGATGACGCAATGGAGGCGGAGGTTGGTGTTGTCATGCCAGACACAGGGTTGTTACCACTACATCAACCCGGCACGAGTGGGGGTCGTGGGGTGGTAGGCCACGAAAACCCCCAAGTGCTACAGTCCATCTTGTCTCTGGCTGCCTATGAGTCCAGCCTTGATGACGACTCTGACGTCCATGTTGAGCTGGATGAGCATCAGGTACATGTGTCAGGGGTGAGTGGTTCTGATGTGGACACTCCTCTGTCCGCGACACCTGCAATGAGGGATCAGACAGTCTTGGTTCCTCTGCCCGTGGTGGATCGGGACGCAGGGTCACCCTCGACACCAGTCACTGATGTGCCTGGGACATCACGTCGATGGGGGAATGTAGTCGTGCAGCCGCGGGCGGTGCCAACACAGCGAGGACCCCCGGCCCTTGGGTCCCGCAGGGGTCAAGCCCGGCAACGTGGTCGCCGCGCGCAACCGCAGTATACTGAGTGGGAGCAAGACATGACTGCCAATTCCGAATGGCAGGGGGCAGCAATGGAGAACATCGCTGAGAGCATGGAGCGTGTGGCCAGATCTGTGCTCCCCCCTGCTATACAGGTGCTTCTCCAGCAGCAGGCGGCACGGTCCACGGCCCGCTCGCTCAGGCTGGGCATGGCGGCCTCAGACAGGGCACGCCAGGCTGAAATGTTGTCTCTGCGTCAAGCAATTGCTGCTCACGCAGAGGCGCACATGGATGCCCTGAGGGGGGAGTATGCTTCCCTCAAATCCACTCTGGGTGTCCTTATGATGTCCCAGAGGCAGCGGGCAGAGGAGAGGTTTGCACAGCTTGAGCGTACCATCTCGGCTGAGCTACGGGCTTGCTGGGAGGTGCAGCGGTTGTCTAGCCAGGCCTTGCACGAGGAACTCCGTGTTACACGTGCTACCTTGCAAGAGGAAGCACGTGTATCACGTGAAGTTCTGCATGCAGACCTAGGTCACTTCGCCACACAGAACCAGGCTCACCCGTCCGGCAGACTTGCTGCCGACGAGGGGCAAGCTGCGACTAGGCGTGGCCAGGGTACTGTGCCACGTCCTCCTTTACAGGATGAGCCAGACTCGGACGACCATCTATCTCCCACATAGGTCGGGCTGTGCAGGCATTGAGCCCATGGAGGTTTTTTTTTGGCTCAGCATCATCGCATGTGGATGTTGAGCAGCACCCTGTACCTCCCCCTCCTGGGAACCTCCCCTCCCCCCCGGGTCGTATGTGGCCATTTTTGATTTTTCTTTTAGTTTAGTTAGTTAAGTTTCTGTTTGATAGTTCATTTAATTAGGTAATGTAGGTTTTCCATAGTTAGTGTAATTAGTCAATATAGTTTAAAATTGCTTGTCTATTGTGCTTTCATGTGACGGTGTGGTGCTTTGTGGCTTTTGAAGGCATCCACTATCTGTTCCAGCTGGGCCCTTCAGGCTTGTCTTGTGTATGTGTTTGCTGCTTGGGGTCCTTGACTCACATATGCCACTCCGGCCTCCCTTATCCATGGGCTCGCAAGGATGGTTCGGTGTCACAACCTTTTACACAAGAGCTTTAGACTGTCATATGGCATGTCTGGTGCTGTGTGACTTGTGTTTACACCCCTAGTGGGGATGATTTTGGTGTTATTGTCCACTGTTCAGCTTTTGGTAGATTGGGTGTTTCATGATTAATGTGTACATTCATTGCTATGCATTGTGTAGTATGTTTCTTATCTTTACTGTACACGTGCTTGTTGCAATTCATGCCGTAGATAGTGTTCCACACTTTGGATGTGAAAGACGGACTGATGGTGTGATTTCTGATGCGACTTTCTGACATGGTCAAGTAATGAGATGCCTGAAGAGACACACACAGATGACTTTGAAGCATTAATCATGTGTTTCATGCCCTTTCTGCAGGGGGATCAGCCTCCAGAGCACCTTTGCCAGCAGACATGGCCCATTGGACGTCGGAATTCTGGACACATTTGTTGGTGCCCACATGCACATGTGTGCACAAGCAGAGGCACAGGGATTGCAGACCTACATCCTAGAACTGCTGACGTGTTCCAAGGAACTCCAGGCAAGGTGAGCAGCACAGGGGGACACAACACAGCAAAGCTTGCACTAGGCGAGTTGTACATGCAGGATTAGTCACAGCACTGAGGGTGAGCTTGGACGAATATTGGTGTTGAAGCACACAATCCAGCTCAGATGTGTTGGTGGACTGATGGCTGTTGATTGTAAGGTTGTCTGGGACACCTGCAGGGGCAGTGGCACATACCCTCCGGTACACAAGGTCCATTGAGGCACTTGTATCAACCATGTAGCCTTCCGAGACATGGAAAGGGGCTGCTCACAGGGACATACAGCAAGGGACATACTCGGGTGCAGTGCATTTCATTTTCATGTACATTTTGATAAATGCACTGCCAACTTTGTTTCGGTCATGGTGGTACACAACTTGCTCTGAAGTCATGGCTTGCTATATGGGTATGTCTGCTTACCCAGGGAACATTGCATGTTGTGTGAATTGTGTCACATTGGTGTTCCATTTGCCACGCACCCACCGGCGGCTGACTTACTGCATTGAATGTGTATGACCCATCACAGGGGTAATGTTATATATGGGTACGAAGCATCTACACCAGATTGTCTATTTGTAGAGTAGTTGTTGCTATGGGGCATGTTTTGTGGTGTGTTTTTGTGTAATTGGCACATACAGGTTGTTGACTGTGGCTCTCTTTGCAGCATTGCAGTGCTCCTGTAACCGGACCTGAGAGTGCGCAGGCAGGAGGCCAGCACTCAAAACCAGAGCTAAGTGTCTTGTTGTTTTTCTTTCAAACTGCTCTGCATAGGCTTGCTGGGGGGTGCACTAATGCATGGATGAATGTGTAATTCAATTTGGGATGTTTTTTCCCCCTAATAACCCAGAATCCTATGCAGTTTTAAACCCTGTACCTTCTACCCGGTGTTCCTGCTTCCCGTACCTATCCAAGCAACGTTCCCTAACCCTCTTTCCCCGCTGTGGTTGTGGATGCCTGTGTAAGCCCCAAACTTGCAGACGCCAAAACCCTAGAGGGGGTGGTTGGTTCGTGCCACTCCTAAGCCTGGACTACAGAAGGCCATGACAATGATGTCCAAGTTTGTTTGGATTGTGTATGTGTTCATGCAGGTAGTACATTTTCGTGCATTCCCTACTTTCATGTGTCATTCCTCCTCCCCTCTCCTGCCACTCATTCCAGTTATCCAGTGTGCCAACACCTGTCCCGACTGCATATCCCTGACCCTCCCTCCCCACCAGGGTCTCAGGGGCCTGTGTGAGTTTGACCTTGCAGGCACCCGGGACACGGTGGGGGTGGTTGTTTTGTGACACTCCCGCGCCTGTACACGGGACCTGTGACAGTACACATCCGTTCATGGTGCATCATTCTATGTTATGTACCACACATGGTTCACATCCTGTTGTGACATTGTTTTAATGTGTTACCTTGCTTGTTGAATCATTGTGGTAGTACTTGGTGTTTGTGAGGTACCGCTACGTTAAGTCATCTACTGGAGGGTGTTCTGGTTCATTTTTCTGGCTTGGATTTTGTGATTTTGGAAATGAGTGTGGATTCTGAGGGTGCAGGCACCTTTTTACACACAAGGTGGGAGATGGTGACGAAGGGGAAAGGTGATCCTGTGGCCATGTGGAATTGAGGGTTGAAGGCTCCATGACCCAGGTGCAGTTGTTCAGTGGGTCATAGTCATTTTTTGAGGGAGGGGGGGTTGTTGTTGATAGTTGCCTTGCCCTGCAGTGTGATGGGAACCCTGACATTGTAATGGTGGTATCCTATGTACATGTTGTGTTCTGCTGATCAATGCCTGTTCATGTGTTGTGTTTACCTTTCAGGTGCGAGGGGATAGTTGTGGTTTGACATGCTGGGGTGTACACATGGTGAATGTTCACATGTGATGTGTAGAGAACACTGATGGTCACTTGATTGCACATGCATATGTTGAGTGCATGTCCTTGTTGACCCACACACTTGCACTCTGATGCACTACGTGTACAACCACCCTTGCATATCCACGTGTACACTGTTTGCCTTCTGGTGCCCACTGTGTCCCTGCAGCACATGTTTTGTGACCAATTATGGATCCTGTACATGCCTAATTTGCTTTTTGATGTGGTCTGTCGCTTAGATGTGATGCTCAGGGTGTGCATCACACACAATGGCTGTTCACTGTGCTGTGCGCTGAGCAGTGTGTTGCAGGAGTAGGACAGAGCACACAGAAGCTGCAGTGTTGATTTTGCAATGCACAATGTGCATGTAGACAGGCATTCATTGTTATGTTACGTCTACAACTCTTGTAATGCATTTGGAAATGACTTATTTTGGGTGGGAGGTTGTTGGTCTGTCATTTCATCTGATTCCTGGCCAGGCATCATTGTCTGATGCCACTGTACATTTCTACATGGCAATGTGTACCTTATTGGTACTGTGTTGGTGTATGGCTATTGCTTGCCATGTCATGTTGTGGTTTGGGAGGGTTTGAGTGACATAACAGTGATGGTCATGGCCTGTTTTGCAGGTGTGTGTGATGCAGACCTTGCATGTCAGGGTCATCGGCTTCTCAGAGCAACTAGCTGGGGGTAGATCTCTCTCCTCGGCACGGCCCTCCCTCTGGAACAGCCTTCCTGCCTCACTTGAACTTGAGGGGAACCATCTCCGGTTCGGGAAGCACCTCAGGACTGGAGCAATAAGCACGAAATTATGAGTTTCCCTAAATGTCGGGCCTAAACCCATGGAACTTAGCAGTGCACAGTGGTGGCGCGGGTTATGGTTGCTTAGCTTACCATAACTGGCGAATTTCAAGGGGTTTTCGGTTTTACTTTGAACCATAACGTCCCTTTAACAAAGTTTTTTTACTGAATTTCATAGGTTTTTAGTAGCACAACTTAACCATAACGTCCCTTTAACAAAGTTTTTTTACTGAATATATATATATATATATATATATATATCTGTTTTGTTGTGAGCAAACACGTTCACTGTGAACTGTTGTACTTGTAAATCACAGTACTTTATGGGCGTGTGCAATATTCTTAAATTTGTAGATGTAATGATGAGGAAATATTAATTGCAATCTAAATAGCACACATTAAAAGATTTACAGAGAGGGCATTGGTGCTCATTGTCAGGTTTGCAATGTTTTCAGTGTGATAACTGCCACATGGATTTACATTCATCGCCATTGGCCGCAGTGGTAAATCTGCCACGGTATACATTTGAAGCATTTCGCATTCAGAAGTCCCATATAACTTCATTGGGGATTGGAAGAATGATCACAAGTTGTATGAAATACATGGAATGAATGCAATTCATAACATGCAACAAACCAGCTCAACTGAGGCATTCAGGCACGGTGGTAATTCTACATTTTGCTGATAGAAATTCTGCCATGGATCGAGGTATTTTCTCCAGCTTCAAACTCATTGGGCCTCATTCCAAGTTAGGCAGAGTGGCAAAAACGTGGTGGTAGCTTAATTATCAAACCTTTTATAACTCCACCAAATCCGAATTTGTCCTTGAAGTGGGTGAATTGACCTTAAGTATCAAATTGGAGGTAAATCCTCCACCTTACTGCTGAAAAAACTGAAAAATCTGCAGAATTACCACCGCCGTAATTATCGCTGGTGGGAAATTCAGCTGAAATCCCCATGGAGTCCTTTGGACTCCTATAAATGGGGACTTACTCAACCTACTACCACTTGTAATTCTGTGTTAAATTTGTTGGACCAAGTGGCAGTACTTGCATTTGGCAGTACAGCTGAGCTACCGTCAAACTTGTCATGAGGGCCATAATTAGGTAAATTGAAAAAACAGGGTTTTTCCAGTTAACACAAAACTCAGGATTTGCATTGTCCCGTGCATTGTCCCGAGGAATCAGAGCTGTATGAGAACAGAGATTAGTGATTGATACAAGCACTAAACAATCATTGTAAATGTTACAGAGTCATGTGATGGGGGCGCGTGTGACGTTCACGCACGTGCAGTTTAATAAAGGGGCAGACCGCCAATGGCAGTTGCCGCTGGGAGCCCGTAACAGGCAGATGTCTGTCAGTGTCTTTCGGTCAGGTACTGGGGACTGGGCCTGTGTACGGGAGGGTGTCGGGCATATATATGAGGACGTAACACTGGCGATGAGGATGCCCCTGAAAGAGGGGAAGAAGTGATCAGCTTCCATAACAGGAATTGGGAACATTTCTTTCAACTCCTATTAGACCCATCACCCGCATGCTGCACGCAAGCACGCCATTTTATATTTCTGATGGTTGCGGCCCCACAGGGTGTTCGTGCGCCGTCATGAGACATTTTTGTAGCCTTAACAGGGTAATCAAGGAAAAAACAAACAGAGTGGCTGACTATTGATGAAGCTAGTCTGTCACAGAACTCCATGTTGTAAAAACAGTAGGGCCTTCTCAACGGTGCACCAGCCAGCTCACTACATATCGGGGACCTGCACTTGCCTTTCATTTAATTGTCCTAGTGGGACTCCTAAGGAGTATTTGCTGTGAGGAAAAACAATGGGCCTCATTACGACCCAGGCGGTAAGTTACCGCCTGGGTCGTACCTTTACCACCATGGCGTAAACTATGTTTACGCCATGGTGGTTGGCGGACTTACCGCCCCATTCTGAGGTTGGCGGGCGGTAAGTCCCCAATCCCCATTTACCCTTCCCCATTCCCATTTTGTGTACAAACCTGCTGAGCCACCATTTTCTATTGTTACAAGTTTTGACACAACGGCAGACTTCCGGCCTCCACATAGTGTGAGGTGCTTGTGCGGTCTGTAGAAATGAGCAGCCCAGATGAGGGCACACAAGCCAATTTACAACCGCTGGCACAACCTCCAATCAGAGTGATGCCACGACAGCAAGGCAAACTGGCACCCATGCCAAAATTTGATATGACTGGACCACCATCAAAGCTAGGCCAAAGGTGGCTGCTGTGGATAAAAAAACTAGAGATGTACTTTCTCACCACAGGTGAAACAGATGATGATGCAAATTTGGCAACGTTGCTGTATGTTGCTGCCTCTGATGTGCATTGTATTTTTGAATCCCTGAACTCCTCGGCAGTCACATATCAAGAGGTTAATGATGCCATGAAGGAACATTTCTTGCCCCTGGCAAATCTAGACTTTGACCGCTTTGTAATGACCAGTGAGAGGCAAAGGGAGGATGAATCACTGGATCACTCCTGTGGCCGCTACGTTAATTAGCCAGTACATGCCAATGGGAGAATGAAGAGGGGATGATATGAAATCAACTTGTCCAGGGTTGCAGCTCAGGAAAACTGCATCGTCAAGTGCTTCACGAACCAGGAATCACACTGATGCAGATCCTTGATATGGCCAGATCTTATGAGCTGGCGGAAAGCCGAGCGGCTAGAATGTACATAGCAGCCAAAGCAGGAAAAGGTGAGGAAGCCTATGCCATTGGACGTACAGTCCCCAGTGGACCCCAATGCTCACGGTGGACCCTCAAGAAGAATGATGTACCACTGCAGTGCCAGAAGTGTGGGTATGACCTTCCTCATGCAGCGAGTTTCCTGCGAAAGGAAAGGTGTGTGGGCATGTGGTATGGGAGGCCAGTTCGCCAGGATGTGCTGAGCTACCAGTCATGTGGTGATACCACGTGAACCGAGCAAAGCCCACAGTGGTGGCCTACGCAAACAGAAAAGTGTGGCTACTGTAGAGCAAGATCTTACAGGTGTTGGACATTGCTGAGGAGGAGGAAGATGATGAAGAGGTATTTTTCACCTCAAACATTGACTCTACCACCAAGAGGTGCAGGCAGCCAACCTGCACAGTAAACATTGTGACACCCCCACTGGATTCCTCATTGACACAGTACGTCGGTGTGCATGATGGCGTCAGGGCATTACAAAGCTCTCCCAGGACTACCCGTTTTAACTGGCACCAAAGCGAAGAAATATATATTTGGCGGTGACCACCCTCTCCCACTACAAGGAGTTCTTACCACGTCCATCTCACATTCTGGACACTCAATACAGGTAAAAGTCATTGTAACTAGTGTGAGCCCACATTCGCTCCTGAGCTGCGCTGCATCAGAGGCGTTGGACATAGTGCACTTTGCACTGTCAGTGTACAAAACGGACATCCAAGACCTAATTAACCGTTTTGCAGACATCTTCAAAGGAACTGGAAAGGTAAAAGGTGAAGCAATTTGCCTGCATATTAATGAGTCAGTATGTCTGACTGCCTTGAATCATAGACATATTCCCTTCCACCAATGAGAACAAGTTGAGCGAGAAATTCAAAACCTGGTGGACCTTGACATTATTGAGAGGGTGCAGGGCCCCACACCATGGGTGCTTCCCATTGGTGACTACTAAACCAAAGCAACCGGGAGCAGTCTGGATATGTGTGGATATGCGGCAACCCAACATGGCAGTTAAGAGGGAGCGCCACCTGACACTGACGCTGGATGATGTAGGGGAGGAATTACAGGGCACAAAGGTGTTCTCAAAACTTGACCTACGCTCTGGATACCACCAGTTGGAATGCCATCAAGACTCCAGATATATCACCAATTTTGCCACCCACAACAGCCTCTATCAGTACGGGTCATTCCGACCTTGATGGTAGAGGGTTAATGGAGCCAGTAGAGCTGCTGGCCCCGTTAACCCCCTGCCGTATCATTATGAGTTCCGCTCGCGCGACCCGCTAAGGATGCCTGGTAAAACCAGGCACCCTTAACGGGTCCCGCGAGCGGTCCAGCATGCTAACAATGGGCCTGTTACTAACAGGCCCATTGTCAGGCACATTGTTAGCATGCTCCCCATTCCATTGAGCCATATGGGGGCTCAAATGGGAATGGGGATGGGTTCCTGGAATGGGGAAATACCGGGCCCTCCAAGGTCGGAATGGCCCGGTATTTCCCCATTCCAGGAACCCAGACCCGGTACCAGGAATGGGGGTAGCCTACTTCCAAGGTCGTAATGACTTCCTATGTTATGGAATTTCGTCTGTGACAGAAGTGTTCCAGAATGCTATTAGGGGTGCTCTCGCTGGACTAAAAGGAGTGATTAATCTAAGTGACGATATTCGAATACATGCTGCATCAGAAACAGAGCACATTATCTGACTAGTGAGGGTGCTGAAGCGAATGCATGAGCTGGGTCTGACACTAAATCGAGACAAATGTGAGTTCTTAAAAGAAAGTGTCGAATTTATTGGATTTGTTTTCCACTCCGGAGGTATGTCACCAGACCCACAAAGGGTAAAAGACATTCAGGAAGCCAAAACCCCAAACAATCCCTAGAACGTGAAAAGCTTCCTGGGGTTGGTGAACTATTGTGGAAGATTCATCAAGGACTTTGCCTCCCTTTCTGAACCCCTCAGGGCCCTTACAAAAAAAGACAGAGTGTGGACATGGTCTGCCATGGAACAGAAAGCATTTGACAATATTAAAGTGGCGCTTACAGTCAAAGAAATAATGGCGTATTTCAACACGGAGAAGGAGTCAGAGCTTGTTGTCGATGCTAGCCCTGTAGGCCTTGTGCAGTGCTACTACAACCCGATGGTCAGAGTCAGATGCGACCCATTGCATATGCAAGCAAAGCCAATCCCCCCACGGACACAGAGCGGAAATACTCACAAATTGAACGGGAAGCATCGGCCATCCTGTGGGGGCTGCAAACATTTTAGACTCTACATTCTGGGACAACCTGTCTCGGTTATCACCGATCACAAGCCCCTTAGTCCCATCATGACAGGGGCATCATCCAAGCCGCCTCCACGAATGGAGAGGTGGATGCTCAGTCTCATTGAATATGGCGTAAAGTTGCAATACAGACCAGGGATGCACAACCCAGCCGATTTTCTATCTCACCATCCCAGGGACATTGATGTGATGGAGAGTGCTGTCGAGGGAGAGTGTGAGGGGCCCATCTGGCAAGTGGTGGAAACATACATGCCAATTGCACTCACTCTAGAGAAAGTGGCGGAAGGATCCAGGGCTGACGGATGCTTCCAGATAATCCACAAAGCCGTAGGAAATGGTGACTGGAAGTCGATGCTGGCAGATTTATCAAGGAGAGAGAAAGAAACACAGCAGGATCTACGATCGCTATGGCGACCACGGCATGAACTATCGACCTCTGAAGAGGCCCTGCTACTCCGAGGAAGACAACTTATACTCATGAGAGGGCTGGTGGACCGAGTATTAGAACTGGCGCATGTCGGCCATCAAGGCATGGCCAAAATAAAGGCTCGGCTCTGAGCGAAAGTATGGTTCCCAGATCTCGAGAAAAGGGTTGAGGAGTACATACACCAGTGTGTATGGTATCAAGACTTTGAGTAAGGAGCCATGCATTGAAACCATGGAAAGGAGTGATGAACCCTGGGGCATGGTGCATACAGACCTTGGAAACAATGGGAGCGGTACGTACTTCTTAGTTCTCATTGACCAATGGTCCCGCTACCGAGAAGTAGAAATAGTGGAGTCAACGTCAAGTGATCAGACCATCCAAGCTCTGAGTTAGATATTCGCAACCCATGGTTTCCCCCATGTACTGTGTTCTGACAATGGACCCCCGTTTCAGGGCTGTCAGTTTGCTGCGTTCATGGATGAATGTGGAGTAGTGCACAGGAAGGTAACCCCTGGCTGGCCAAGGGCAAAAGGGGAAGCAGAACAAAGTTCTCAGGATAACTCAAGGCCAGAGAGGGGAGTTGCAAAGAAATCTATATCAATTTCTTTGTGAGTATAGGTCCACACCTCACCAGTCTACAGTGGCTGCTCCCGCAAAGGTTCTCTTTAACCGGTGCCCAAAAGGTTTAATACCTGAGACTGAGGGACGGTCTCCTGGACTAATTGAGAATCAGAAGGTCCTTCAGGAGAGAAGAATGCGTAGTGAGCAAGAAAATGCTATGAGAAATCTGAAACCTGCCACCATTGAAATTGGAGACACTGTCCTGGTGTGCAACAGACACTCAAAAGGGAAACTGTCCTTAAACTACGAGCCCACACCCATGGGCGTGACGACTCATGTTAAAGGGTCCATGGTCATGGCTACTGACAGCCGGGGGACCATCAGCAGGAATGCTTCCTTTTTCAAAAAGATCGGGAGTTGTGACTCTTGGGAAGAACCGGCGGAGTGTGAGTCTCCTGATTTCACCTCAGAGGACTCCTCTGAGCCGAATGAAGACACCGGAGACATGACAGCTGCGGAACCACAGCGAGCCACTTGCCAATCTGAACCACGCTACCCACACCGAGAAGGACAACGGTGCCCAGTCAGGTTTAAAGACTACATTTTGGACCCCGATGCCTAAATACTGGAGGTGATAGTAACACCCGTGTTTGGATATTGCACTGTTTTGGTACGTTATAACTGTTATTCGCCATTTGGTGGTCACACTAAGTTAAACATTGTTATTTGTATTTTGTTGTGAGAAAAGGAAGGATGTCACAGAGTCATGTGATGTGGGCGTGTGCGTGACATTCACGCAAGCGCATTTTAATAAAGGGGCAGACCGCCAATGGCAGTTGCCGCCGGGAGCCCGTAACAGGCAGACGTGTATCAGTGTTTTTCGGTCAGGTACTGGTGACCGGGCCTGTGTACAGGAGGGTGCTGGGGCATATATATGAGGACGTAACAGTAACCATAATGGATGATAGTGTTCAGAATGACTGTTTGTTAAAAGCAGAGAGAAATTAGCATGCCTAAGTGAGCACTAATGGACAGAAATCTATAGCATGCTTTATTGTAATGTATCAGAGCACGAGTGTAGGCTGAAGGTGTGATGCACAGCAGTGCTCACGGTTATGTTGGCCTCTGTGGCATGTAAACCACATCAGACCATTTTCTGTGACCACTCCTCTAGATTTTCTGACAAGTCAGACTTGAACACAGGTAAGATCAGAGGCTTACGGAGGCGTAAGAACTCCTACAATTTAGAGCCTCTGTACTATCTTTAATCAGAACATTTGTTGATGTTTAATTAAGGACTTTTACCAATCCATTTGTGTTCTGTCTCTAGCTACATAGTAGATACAAACAATCCAGAAGCAACAAAGCACGCATTTGAAGGCTTCTTTCTTTAACCATTCCTCCCATATGCCTAAGAAGATATTTATCGTAATGAAAATGTTATGGCTGCAATACTGAAATAATACCTTTATTTGTGAGGTTGCCTCCCCTAATTCCAGCCGTTCAGTGTCAACTAAGTGTACCGATGAGGAAGGTCCCCTTATAAAAGTGAATTGGTGAAGTTCAAATGTAGTGTGCCATAGTATAAACACAATTACAACTCTGTAAAATGATGTTTTAGAGGTCCAAATCTAGTCCCTCATTATCAGTATTAGTATATCGATGATGAAGTATTCTTAAAAGTGTAATTCACTGAAAGTTCAAATTAGCAATAATGGCTGACCAGGAAAAAGTAAGGAAACATCAATTTCACATGAACATCCTTCACTTTCTGAAAACACTATTTATATGAAAAAACGAAAACAGAAACAAATAACATAAATATGATATGATATGATACTATATGGCATGTATAAGTTGCCTGTACACAAGCATTTCTAGGTGCGACAAGACAAGGAGGGGAAAACAGAAGGAGGACAAAACAACAATCTTACTAGGTCTTGTGTCATTCAGATCGCGCAAGTGCAGGGAAGTGGAAGGGGGGAAGTGCCGAGGGTGCGGGGGAGTGCAGGCAACTCAATAAGCGCAGCCAGTGAGTGGCATGTAAGTGCAGAGAGAAGGGACTGTAGGGTTGCAGATACAGACCATAAGTGCTAGGGGAGCCCAGAGGCAGTGCGAGGGCAACTGGGCATGCAGGAGCATGGGCCCGAGTTCAGAGGGTGGCCAGGTGACCAGTGGAGCAGTTGGGACATCAGCAGGGGAGAGAAAAAGAGAAAGCGGAAGCGAAAAGCAAGGTCTTCAGTTACTTTCAGAACTGGAGGTAGTTCTGTTCAAGTTGTTACAGCGGGAGGCCCAAAACGAAGAGAGAGATTTGACCCCAACTCTTGCTTGGAAAAGTGTCTGACTCACAGAGTACACAAAACCCGTTATGATGACATTTTAGAGGTCCAAAAGCAGCAGTTTCATATCAACAAAGTGTAGTGAAACGGAAGAATGTCTTAAAAGTATGATTCAATGAAGTACCACTTGTGCATCAAAAGCTGAGTAGTCTAACACTACAAAAATATAGAATCTGTCAGGTGCAATGCGAGGTGTCCAAACGTAGTCTTTTGCTATTATCAAAGTAAACAAATGATTAAGAATTGAAATTTGAATTAACATTAATAGCTGAGTAAGAAAACTAAACATAATACAAATATCACAGCAAACGTTATATTATGACATTTGAAAGGTCTGAAACTAGGCTGGCACTATCAGGCATACCAATGGCGAAGGACACAGAAAACATGTGATTTGGTACATGTAAGAATTCGCATTACATTCTGAATAACTTGACATGAAAGAAAAATCACATATAACTCTGTAAAGTACAATTTGGGGGTTCAACATGACTCACTCTCAGCAAAGTATACTGAATAGGTAGGACACTAAAAAAGTATAATTCTTTGACATTTAACATTTTCATGAAAAGATTAGTAATTTACTTAGCATAAATAGTACATAACACTGTGAGATAAAATTTTAGAGGCAAAACATATGTCTTTCACTGTCAGGGAACAATATCACTGAGGAATGACACCTAAACGTGTTATTTGGTGACATTCCAAATTAGGATTAAAATATGTGCAACACACCATCATTTGAATAGAATTTAAAACTCAACACATTTACATTTTAGAGCTCCAGATGTAGACGTTCACTATTAGCAAAGTAAACCAATGAATACAGACTTCTTGCAAGTGAGATTCAGTGAAGTTTGAAATATTCACGGAATTGCTAAGGTTGCATTAGAAATTAAGAAATATAACAGCCTAAATAGCATACAACATCTGTCAGTGGACATTTCAGAGGTCCAAAATGTATTATTTCACTATTAGCAAAGTAGACCTATGAAGACAGACTCCTTACAAGTGAGATGCAGTGAAGGTTGAAATGTCCGGTAAAGTGACAACTTTGCATTACAAAGTGAGTAATGTTCCATAGCATAACATAACATATATGACAATTACAAATCAGTAAAAGTAATTTTAGAAGTCGAAAATGTGTCCTTTACTTTCAGCGATGGATACCAATTAGGAAGGACAAATTAAAAGTGTGATTTGGTGAAGTTCACATTTCTCCTTAAAAATTGAGTAGCGTAGCACAACATAAAACAAATAGCAAATACAACACCACAAGATGACATTTTAGACAGAAGAAAGAGCCCCTCGGTATCAGTGTAGTAAATTACTTTTTAAAAGTGTGATTTGCTAAGCATTGACATTAGCATTACAAGATGAGAAACATAACCCAAAAAACATAAATATCACTTAAAACTCCATTAGATTAAGTTTTAGAGATCAAAAGGTAGCCCATCAGCATCAGTGAACTATACCAATGAAGAAGGATAGACCTTAAACGTGTGGTTCAGTGGTGTTCGAATGTTGCAGTAACATAAAAAATAGCACATACAAATCTATAAGGTAATATTGAATTTGTTGAAATGCATCACCTTATCAGCTAAGTGTGATTTAGTGAAATTTCACATATGTTTTAAAAGGTGAGAAACGTAACATAACAGAACGTAAGAAAATGTATACAGAAGAAAGCCAGCTTAAAAATATGATTTCGTAAATTTGTAAATTTGCCTTAAAAGTTGAGGAAAGTAACATACTATAAAATAGTTAGCACATACAACTTTGTGAGAAGACACTTTAGGGGTGCAAAGATAGACTTGCGCTATCAGCAATGCATACCAATGAAGAAGGACAGCTTAAAATTATGATTCAGAGAATTTCTAAATGTACATTTAAATACGAATGAGTGATGTAACATAACATAAATTCCACATACAGATCTGTAAGATTACATTTTAGAGGTCCAAAAGTAGTACTTCGCTTTCCACAAAACTTACTAATGAGGAAGGATGCTTTAAAACAGTAACGTTCTAAATTTGCATAGAAGGCTAAATAACATAACAACATAGCATAGCATAACATGAACTAACATAGCATTACAGGAATAATATATGATATAATGCGTGGGGTTCTCTGGGCTTTTCTGTCTCTTTGGGTTCAGTGAGTCACTCTTCCGGGGTTTTGCCGGGCATCTTGCAAGTTTTCACAGACTTTTCATGACCATGCCATACAGCGTGGGGTAAGCACTATGCCAAGATCACTAACTGGGTGGGCATAGAAATGGAAAGTGGGCAAAACGAAAGTGAAGCACGACCTTGGAGGCGTCCCACGTTTGAATATGAGAGGTACTTGTGGAAGGTAAGAGATTGATCGGCCGCCCCCCTCAGTGGAGCTGGATAACGAGGCAAAGCAGACTATGCAGGCCATGGAGACTATGCAGAATGCATCAAGGAAATGAAGCAAGGGAATGCAGCTGCCACAGCTCTAGTATGGTGAGAGAGAAAAACTCCTAATTGATATCAAAAGACCCAGTAAGGTGCATGGCATAAGATCCCCGAAAACCGCTAAATGCAGTGTTAAGCCACTTCAGGGGAATACAGCATTATGGTTAGGTGTGGCATGGATTAGCCTCCTAAACTACTATTGAAGAACAAATAGCTGGATGTGATTGGGGTTATGCATAGCATTACTAGTTTGACCACTAATGCTTCCTTCACAGAGAATCAGGATCTGAGTGTTAGCAAAATTCATGGTAGGGCAAGAGGAAAACAAGATATTGGAAGAAGTGAGAGTCATACTGGGGGTCACCGGACAGTAATAACAAGGAGCGGAATGTTAAACAAGGGGCAACCACATCGTTTTGGAATGTGCTTATTTTAAAGACATACTGAATTTTCTACAATCTGCAAAACCTGATACTGCTGTCCTACCAGAAACTTAAAGGATGGAAGAGGAAGCCTAGAGAAGGAAAATAGACTTGGTGGGTGAGGTGTATTGCAAGTAGGGAACAAACACATCTAGGCTCTAGCAATACCCTCTCACAAAAAATGTGTAACTGTCATGACTGCGGGTAGAACCACCCTGCAAGTACATCCACCTTTACCACTTAGGAGTAGGTTGCTGCATTCCCACACGCTTGGCACACTCAGGCACAAGGATACATGCAGGAACAAAACATCTGATATGAGGGCAAAGACTAGTTGGGCCCAGTTCTGGCGCTCCTGGCACTTATTGCAGTCACAGATATCATAAGGGATAGACTGCTGTGGACTTCCTGATGCTATTGAGATGGCCGGGCAGTGGCCAATAGAAATCATTTGGAAGCTACTCTGTAGTTGCTGGCAGGGGCTGCTGGGAGTGGCTGGCTATATAAGCCATGCCTAGACTTTTAGACGTGCTTCGTGTTAAACTGCTCATGCAGCATAACGCTTACCCGTGAGTCTCCGTCCTGCAGGGCAAGAAGAAACTGTGTACCGAAAACGAAGCAGCATTTGAAACAGCAATTACAGCTCTTTAATACTTACCCAGTACGTCGCTTTGGACTCCGCAGCACTGTGTCATCTCTTCTTCATCCCTCATCAGGTTTGCGTTGCCCAAAGCACACCGGCATCAGAGTCAGCTGGTCGTTCCCTCTGCAGATCACCGCTCGACGCCTGGAAAGGAAGAACAAACAGTTAACAGAACAGCGACAAAAGCACAGGCAAGCGCACTGTGCACAGCCAACATGCCATCAGCAGACTTACCCTTTGAAGCAGCTGACTGCAAGCAGCCTCGTTGGCCGGACTTACGCCGCAAACAGCTGCATACAATTAAGAGAGGCACACTTATCAATCTGAGAGCAACATAAAGCTGTTACAAGTGCCCAGGTTCTCGTGGAGCAATGTGAACTGCTGTGGGCAAACAAGGTCAGCACAGATAAGCACAAACTGGACATTACACCCGATACAGGGCCACTGAACGCTTATGGACAATAGCATACAGCCTAATCCACTAGGATGGTGAAGTCACACCCTGAGCCACAGCAGGCCTGGGTTCTGGTACCACTGAGGGTGTAAAAGCAAAAGAGAAATATCGAGGCTGAGTACCACAAAAGGAAATACACCAAACACAGGTTTATAAAGATTCTCAGATCTTTATTCAAATAACTGTACAGTTTACAAAGAAATAAAGTAACAGATAGCTATCTGGCCCTCAGTACATCACAACGAATACCAGCCCTTTCGGTGTGAGAAGTGAGATGTACTGGACGTCTAGATATTCTCATCTTTTATACATTTCTCAATCACAATGTCCAGCCCCTCTGCAAGTTAATTATTTTCAGACTAGGGTTCGTGCCGAGTTCGCCTCTAGTTAGTCCAACTATATGCATGTGGATTATGTCTAGTTTATAAAACAACAAGTCACAATGGCAACAGTGTATCTTAAAATTTGACATTAAGCCTTAGTACATGTTTTATACAATGCAGTTCAACAAGTGCTCACATTCAGTATTTAAACAACATTGTATTCAATGTATGCCCGTGGATCAGACTTGCTGGCGCGAGTAATCCTTTGATCTTCAGGTCAAACATAGGACATGGTCTTATTACATGACCCAAACATTTAGCCTACAGGCAGTTTAGGCATTAACCTGTGTAAAGGTCAGGACGGCTAAGGTTACAAGCAGGAGAACACTGTCCACCATTTTAGAATACAGAGTGACTTTGAGATGGAAATCAAAATGGCGGATGTTCCCAAAACGGCAGATGTTCCCAAAATGGCGGCTAGGTCGATCTAAGGTCAGAACCTTGCAACGCAGATTTCTTCGCACAGCGACTGGGCTTAGGCCAATATATACAATAAAGGAGGCATAATATGATATCCCGTTTAACAAGGGAACTGGTAGAGTGCATTAGCACCCCTGCAAAGAACAGCAGAAAGGAGAGCACAGGTGAGCTGAGGACCCATGGGGACATCAGGGGAAGGGAACCAGGAGGGCTGGGAGGAGAAGGGGAATACAAAGGCTCACAAGATGATGTTTGTTCCCAAACATTAGGTGCAGCCCCCAGCAACAATCCAACGCCCCAGCATTACCCAGCACCCTGAGGCTCCAGGCGCTCGTGCAGAGACCAGGTAAGCGTAACAGTAGCACAAGGTATGCAAAACCGAATCTGATGAAGAAAGCCGAAATCAGATAACATGTTTGAACCTAAATATTTTGCAAGTTATCATAGCCAGTGTTTATTCATGATGCTGAAACTCAGGCTGAGTGATGTATTCAATGATGAACGAACTACATGTTGTTGGACCTGGCAAAGATATTGATAAGCAGATATTTTGCTACAATCTTGTAATGGTTGATTGAAAGACACACGTTCCTCAAACAGAACAAGCAGAACAAAGGGGTGGAAACCCTACAAACAGTTAGTCAAACTAACACTGAATGATATCTGCCAGACAGAGATTTGTTTTAAGAGAAATCCAGGAGACTGGTATCTGAAGGAGAGGGTTTTTTCTTAATGAAGACACAAAACTAGTCTTCCTCGCTCCTGAATTCCCATGACTTACTGACATCCTGGAAAGTCTAAGATCTCCCACTCTGGGAGTTAAACTCAGAGTACTGCCCCTGTCCACAGACAGAAGGCAGAGGCAAGAGGAATGAAACAGTGCCCCGCTTTCCACAACACCCAAAAGAAGGAGAAAACAGAGAGGATGAGATCTGAAAGAAACATGCTAGTAGTATTACACATCTGCTAGGACGCTTCCCTCTTCCATCCACTGAAGTTCCCCCAAACCAGACACCCAAGCATGCGTTTTCCTGATTATTAGTCAAATTCATCATTCCTAGCAGACATGTCTTTAAGCAACAATACATATTTTTTGCAAAACCCACCTACTTCCAAAATAAATTGTTAATTGTCAAAACCAACCGATTTCAATGTATCACATAAAAAACTGCCAAGAACACACACATTGGTAAACACCATAAAGTGCATAGAATATATCAAGGAATAGTCCACAAATACTAGGTACACATACATCCAATTATAGGCCATTTACAGAGAGCGAACAAGTAATTCACCAATTGCTCTGTGCTAATGAACTACCTATGTGCAAATAATATCAAATTCCATTCCTAGCAATAATCGTATCTAATCTTCGTGACTTATTCCATATGCTTGTTTGATGTTTTCCTCAATAACCAGCGTGTTTAAAGGCTGTGCTCCTATGGTCCATTAATCTCTGTGTCTGGGATCTCAGTGCATCATGACATTGTGCCTCCTTATGAGGTTGGAGGTAGCCATGGCGCTATTAGCGCCATGGCTGCCTCCAAAACCCTTCCGACTCCGGCCTGGCGAATGGAGTAATTACCGGTCCATTCCGAGGTTGGAGGGACCGGTAATTCCGCATTCACCAGGGCCATTCCCCATTCCCATTTGAGCCCCCATAGGGGTCAATGGGAAGGCGGCAATAACGGTACCGCAAATTGCAGTACCGTTATTGACCCTGTGTCCCTTTGCGGGTCCCGTCCTTAACGCCTGCAAAAGCCAGGCGTTAAGGAAGGACCCACAAAGGGAACTCGTAGTAGGGCAGTAAGGGATTACCGGCACCGGTGCCCTTACTGGTGCCGGTAATCCATTACCGCCCACCTCGTAATGAGGCCCATTGTCATATGCCTATCCCTGGACCTCGTTCTATGTGTCCATAACTGTATTTCGTGCAGAGTCACAGTACATTCATGCAGCATTACACATCTTGATAATGGCTGCACACAATCATTACAGAGGTCCCTCTGTTTCAACTTAATAATGTTTAAGATTTTTGATGACTATGTGGCGTGTAAACATCTTGTACTAAACATCTACTGACCAGCCAAGCGTATTACACTCCCAAAAGTTTCTGTCTTGCCAATAATGTGCAGGCATGCATTACTCGCTGCACTTGCATGCCAAACGACATTTTCAATATTAAATTCCATGCAGGCAGAAAACCGCAGCCATGGGTGTAGAATCACTTAGCCTAAGTCGGTCCCAGCACTTTTTCCTCTCATGACAACTAAGGGGACTGCCACTGTGACAGAGTGCTACAGAGATATATGCACAAAAAGGCCAACTAGGCTCAGGCCTAGGCAGCCGATTGCCAGAGGAGCATCAATATATTGCAGTTTATTTTCAGTTTACTGGTTGTTGCTTTTTAAACATAAAGTCAATTTTGTTTTGCCGAGTCTTGCGGAAACATAACCCTGCAAGAGTCATTTTGAGCTCTTGGCAGTCATTCCACTCTGACAGCTAAAGTCTTTCCTGGCCAAACATATTACAGGGCCTGCGGTAGCAGCGCTGTAGTTATGTTTAAGTTGCTCAACCTACAGGAGGAGCAATTTTTGGGCATTTTATAACATGGCCACCAGAACGAATCCACACACAACTTTGCAAAAATAGTATATGGCCCAGTCAGATTGAAACCGCAAAGTTTAGTGAAGTTTCGTCTATTGGGGGCAAAGTTATAGAGGGGTCCTTAAATGTGTGGTTTTTCCCATAGACGCAATGGAAAAAAAGAATTTGCTCATGCCTACAGCCTCAAAAATTGGACGGATTTTCACCAAATTTGGAGCAGGAGCGGCAGCTTGGTCCCGAAAGTATGATTTTGTAAATTTGCTGTAAACCCGACCGGTAGTTTTTTTTAAATGACCAAAAAGTAGGTAATAAATAAATTAGTGATATCTGAGTACGGCTCGCGGACACACTTCCCTGTTGGGTCCGCGGACAGGCCTCCGATCGATCTACAGGACGGCATGATGTCTGCGGACATCAGACACGCCCGCTGTTTGGATGTTGAAAAGCATGAGGTGCATCAAATTTTTGGAAACGCCCGCCATGTTGGATTCGCGGACAGCCACCGTTGTCCGCGAACATCGCAGTGAAAACATGTTAAAAAACTCAACATTGCACTTGTCAAACTAATCAAACAATGTCTGAGGAGGTGAGGGGTGATGAGGATGGGATGGGATATCACCTTGATAAGCCCAAAAAAAGGATGGCTTTTCAACTCCGACGTCCACGAACAGTCTGGATGTCTGGGTCAGACCCGTAATGTTCGCGAACATCTCGGATGTTGGGGGACCTCTATGCCTATTTCTGCATTACAGGGTTGGTAAAAAGCAGTTTTCGGATGGCTTATAACTTTGGTGCACCTCACTGAAAACACATACAAGTTTGGATTATATTCTAGAGGTGACTCTGAATGGTTATGCAAAGTGTGGTGCTGTTTCGTCAAGAGGGAACAAAACAAGAGATTGGTTCCCAAAATATTTTAAAGGCTTATAAATGTGGTGCCATTTGACCAATTTGCACAAATGTTTGCAAATAAATTTTAAACCTATATATGAATCTTTTTGCTATGTTTTGAGGGATTTTGTCAAGAGGGGACAGAAATAGAAGGGGGTCTCACCATTTTTAGATGGCTCATAACTTTCTTGCCGTTTGACGAATGTGGACAAATGTTTTCAAAATGATTATATACCCAACTTTAAAAATCTGAATGGATTTTGTCAAGTGGGGGATAAGTTATATGATTATCTTATCTACGTACAGTTTGAGAATAAAACATGTGCGAATTTGCAGCAAACCCATGTAAGGAGTATTGGCAAGGACCTGAAAGCATGGATTTGCAAATGTGTCTGTGATAGTGATGTACCTTTGGAGACTGAGGCATAGCCTGGGGCCATGGGCAGTGGCCGTATCGTCTGATTCATGGCTTAGCACCATGACCCAGACAATCTGGCTACTGGCCATGACCACGAGGGACCAGCAAGCTACTGGCCATGACCACGAGGGACCAGCAATGGGGGTAAAGTGGGCATGGCCACCAGTGACCATGATGTGGTAAAGATTTTCGGAATTGGGATAGGTTTAAATGGGAAAAACAAATCTGTTTGTGGGTACAGGTTGAAGTGCTGGATGGGATTGCAGCAAATATGCCTAAGGAGCGTCAGCAATAACTTCAAAACATGGTTTTGCAAATATGTGGACATGTAAGTACACACCACAGTGATATAACATTGGTGTCTGGCAATGGGCCTGGCTGTCAGCAAGGAGAAATGTTTATTGTAATTTGCTTATTGGGGCATGCAACATGTCCTAAGCGGTAGGTTTTAATTGGAAAACATATTGTGTTTGCGGTTAAAGCGTGAAGTGGTGGACTAGATTACAACAAACTCACGCACCAAGCATTATCAAGGACCTGAAAGCATGTTTTGGGAAATATGTCTTGTGTTTTATTTTTCCAAAGTGTAAGAATGTAAGTAGAAAAACTATTGCTATAAATATGGTGTCTGGTTAGTGGTCCTAGGCATCGGCAAACGCAAATGTGTATTTTGATTTGCTTATTGGGGAATTCAGCATGACAGAAGCCCATGCCCCATGGATTTGGAGACTGACCATGGCTGCAAGCCATGAGCACAGGCCATTGGTTACATTATTGGGGTATAGTGAACACTGAGCTAGGATGCAGGGTAGTTGCAGTGAATAATAGGGGTTGTTTGGTTTGGCTGGGGTCCTAGTGGAGCCTTATGTTGCGTAGGCAATTGAATGAGGCGTTGCATCCCCAGCATGCGCTGGTGATAATGACAGACGTAAGTATGGGTTAAAAAAAAAATGTAATTGAGGTTTATATTTCTTTCATATACATAAAAGAGGAATTATTAATAACTTATATACAGTGAAGTAACACCATGAAACATGTTCTCTTATACAAACTATGAAATTGACAGAAAAAACTTTGTTAGAGGAATGTTACGTTTAATATGCAACCCACCCTTGGCACTCCTATGCTCCAGTATTTAGCCAGTGGCGTCCCACCTTGACATCATTTGGCACTTTCCTCCTGGGTTCTCATAAGCACTTGCCCATCCATACTGCACCTTCTATTTATGCACTTCTCTTACTGCAGAATGCTTATGTGCATTTATTGCAGCACTATGTACAATATTTTTGTATAAGTATGGGAAATGCCGATGCAAAAGATTTATAGACGATTTCTAAGTGGCAGTTGGTGTGTGGAAGCTTAGTATGGTCATAGGGTTACATGACTGTTTTTGGAGGTGATTGGTGGATGGATGTGTGACTGTTTGAAAGCAGGTATTGAGGGAGATTGAGGGAGTGTTACAAATATAAAATTAAAAAGGGTAGAAGGGCAGCCCTGTGCAATGGTGTGAGCATGCCATCTGGGTCTTTCAATGATCCATGGCCTGGAAAGGGCACTGGTGAAACTGCAGATAGATTGATTATGGCCCTTATTGTATGCTAGAGAAAGATATTTGGGACAGAACATTGTTGCTGTCCTGTCATATTGTTCTCTAGTAAACAATTGTCCATTATTCCCATCAGCATAACACAGACTGCAAATGAAAATGTTGGAGAATCTTACTATTTACTTTACTGAGAAATGCAAAGCAGATGGAGTCTTTAAGATTGTTTTATTTAGTTCTATTTTTTAACTGTGAAAGGTAGTTCCTAAAAGAACATTCTTTTGTTTTTTTTTGTTTTGCTGGAGTGCTAACAAAGTAAGGTGGGGAGGGAAATTAAGGAAGAGGCAGCAACCAAAAATATAGAGGGGCCCGTTGTGAATATCGGCATGAATGTGTAGATGTAATGAAAATGATTGGCTCTTGTAAATACTCTAGAGCACCTGGATCTGATGGCATGTGTAATCAGCTGATTTAAAACGCTTAGAGGGAGTGGTCGAGTGCATTGCATTGGTTGTTCCAACTAATTGATCATTCCCAGCATATCCCGACAACATGGGGTTAAGACATAAGAGTACATGTTTATAAGAAAGGAGTAAGGCATGATCCTGGCGACTATAGGCTTCTTGCCATACTCCCTCAAGAATCTTTGCCAAAATACTACTCAGAGAGCTACATGATGGATCTTGGAAAATAGTGTCATCCCCATGAATCAGACCAGTTTTAGGAGGGGTGCTGGGACTATTGATAACGGTCTGTCCTTGGTTACCATTGTTGAACAGGCATGGCTAATTAGAAAACAGCCAATATATGTCACCTACGTGGACTTCAGTGCTGCATTTGACACTGTTGATCAGGGCAGGTTATGGGAAAAGCTGATTCGAAAGGAACATACAGCAAGGCTGGCTTAATATGATGATCTCCTTACATAGTAACACCAAAGAAAGACTGAGAGAATGGGAGGAAAGAGTAAATGGATCTACACTTGCTCTGGCCTCAAACAAGGCTGTATCCTGGCGTCCACTCTAGTCAATATCTATTTACCAGATGTAGGTGAGGCCATTATGAATAACAACTCGATTCCTCCTAAATTGGGTGACAATATCATCCAGTGGTTAGGGTATACAGATGATTTTTTGTTGTTGGATCTTACCCCTAAAGGCCTGCAATCACTACTGGAACACCTACCGACTTTTGCTCAGCTCAATTACCTTAAAATTAACATCAGTAAAAGTACAATCATTTTTTTTTCACCTAAATCCGGTATAAGATGGAAATGTAATCTGCATAACTGGCTATTGAATGGATATTTGGTTAAAATTGTTAACTCTTACAAATATCTCAGAGTGATAATTGACAGCAAATTAGATGGCAACTTGCAATTGCAAAGCGTTCAGCTCAGGTCTGCCCAGGTTGTTGGTGCTATTGAAACTATGGAGTGGAATACTGGGGCATAAAGATGGTTTCTGAGTTGGCAAAATTAGAGATATGCCTGCTGCGCAAGCTTATCCGCTTAAAGAAAAGCTTTCTGTTTGAATGTATCTATTTGGAGTATGGTATCACCAGCATTTCTGCAAGATCGAATCATGTTGTACTAGGTTCTATTGGAAGGCAATGAATGAAAGCACGGACACATTAACAAGGACGCTAAAAGAAGCACTGCCCCAGCAAAGTTGAGCACATTCATTGTAGTTTTATAGACAGACTGGCTTCTCATGCTCAAATGTGGACTAGCAGACCCATCTGTGTCAGTTTATAGCTCCCAATCATGCGGTATAAGAAAGAGAAGCAAAAATTAATCGAGGAGCTTGATCGTGAACAGAATCTAGATGACCTCGCTGGAAAACCTACTGCAGCATTTTGTGTTGTTTACTAGCAAATGCAAATAATTATTCTTTCTTATGTTGGCAACTATTTGGGGAACCATATGATATGGGTATATATTATAATTAAATTCTATGGTTTTGTTGCTTATGTGATGAAAAATGCATAGAAACGGTCAAACATCTAATGTTAAGCTGCAATGTGTTAAGATATATTAGACATGGCTACGTGCAAGCTTGGGGAGCAAGAAAATGAAAATTTCATCTGCGATATGTTTATGTCCGGTAATAATGAGGGTTGTATTTTTTTTAATGACGAAATGGTGGATTAAGATTGAATCCATTTTTATGAACTAAAAAACTCTTTTTATACTCTAGAAATGTGTCTGTAACTAAAATGCCTGTGTGATCACATCATGGTTGTTAAGTGATGGACAGTATTACAAGTTGAGTTTTTCTTTGTCATGCTGCACATTACTAAATAATAAAAAAAATATATCTCTTCTACTTTCACAGCTAAGATTCTTCCACCACTCAACTTCAAGCCTTTGTGAGAGTCAGGATTTACTTCATCCTTATCAGAGTCTAGCTTGATAGCCATCCACACTGGCATCAGATTAGTGATTGACTTAGGAGGAGGTATTGTCTTGTGATGCTCAATTTGTTAGCCACATATCACATGCTCAACAATGTCACCCTCCTCGGTTGGATACATGGAACAACATTAGTCCCTACACTAAGAACATTGCTGGAAATGTGCTATCCTAGCTCTCTTCTTTTCTTTCCTGTCACCCTCAGACAAGTTTACTCCCTACTGTTGCCTCTTACATTCCTTCTATTCAATGTGGATTTCCTCAGGGCTCCTCCCATTCACCCCCCTTGTTCAATGTTTATGTTCAACCTCTTGCTTCTCTTATTTTCCTGTTTAAATTCACTTTCCACACCTGTGCTGATGACATCCAGGTACTTGTCCATCTGGATGGATAGCTCTGGACTACCTTTCTTCAATGTCAATGCTGCACGTCTGTGCTTGCATCTAAGATATGTCATAATACTCTAAGGATTAGTTCTGATAAGCAACATGCTCTTCACCTGCTGCTGTCGTAAGAAATAGGGGTTTTAATTTAGATACAATGCTCACTTTTCTCCCTCAGCCTGGTCACATTTAATTCTCTTGCTAGAATTACTTCTGCCTTCTTCGACAAATTGTCTCTTTTCGTCCCCACTTGGCCCATATTGATATCACTTCTTCATACACAATCTCACATTGACTAGTCCAATTCTCTCTAGAGTGCTCTTCCGATCTCTGAGATATGATGATATTACACTCACCAACATTCTACAGCTTGTCTTGCTTTTGAGCTCCACTTTTCTTCTCATGTCACTAATGCCCTTGTCAACCTGCACTGGCTGCCAATGAAGCAGTGTAAACCATTCAAAAACTCAATTCCTTGTCTTGCTCTGTCTGTATAGTGTTCCTCCTCTCTTTCTTTCCAAAGAAAATGATATCTTATTCTCCAGCTTGCTCCCTCGATTTATCTATGACTGAAATGGTCAGATGCTTGCCACATTACTCTATAATTCCAGGCCTCTTGATTTCCAGTTGTGCTCTTCTTTTTCTGTGCTTCAGCATAAACTCACAACCTTGATTTTCCCAAACGTGTTTAGCATCTAAATATCCCCACTCCTGAACTCACCACAAGGAACTACTTGGTGGTCTATGTGCACTTAAGAAGTGACCATACATAGAAATAAATATACCTACACAATTTACAGGCAGCTGAGGCAAGAGATGGACCATCTCAGTGAGCGTTCTCTAGGAGTTGGCACCAAAGGGGGGAAGTACAGTTTGAGAGCCAAGGGCATGTTGGAGGGAGTTGAAGGTTTCTAGGTCGCCATGTCAGCCCTTTTTAGATAGTTGGAGTAACGGGCATATGAACTGCTGAAGGGCAATCTGATAGCAAAGAAAAAGTTTGAAAGTGATTATTGGTGGGAAGAGTTTAGGAGGAGCATGCCCAAAAGGCAGATACTGATATCATTACTGAGACATGATGAGAACAACATAAACTTACAAGAATGCATAAAAGGCAGAGAGTTCAAGTGGAAGCATAGATGTATAGACTTAGGCTATAACTATGTACCACAAAGCGTCCCTACTGGGACATCATGAGGATCACAATGTTGACCCTTTTCCTAATCTAAAATAGAGAGACAGAGGATGGATATTATCACACACACAGGGACCCACTCCAAATTCTACTTCACACACATTCTTCACACAGGATATGTTTACTAATTTTAAGATGCTTAGAGTTATGGGACAGTTAAGTACAGCCAATAACCTGAGGATACAGCTGTATTTGAAAGGGTCAAAATGTGGCTAACCATTAATGCTGCAGGTCAGCAGTCATGTGCACATCATGTTTCTCACAGGCAGCACATGATCAGTATACACAGTCCATCTAGTGACGGCATCAGGGTCTCACATAATATTGTGCATAGGGCAGTTGTCACTGGTTCTTTCTTCAAAGGATAGGCAAGTTGATGATCATACAGAGCAGCAGAATTGTAGTGCCAGCTATGAGAAAGTATTGACTGGAGGGCAGGATCATGTTATCCACTGTAAAGCAAACTGATGGGAACAGCCCCATTCCCTGGACACTGAAGAGAGAGAGAGGGAGAGAGACCTAATCCGCTGATGAACAAGAGAATGCCTGACACATGTGGACATTGGCTGAGGGGAGGAGACGCACTGATGAAAAAATGATGGATGCTGACATATGTAACTGCAGGCTTTAATATCAATCTGGATAGCTGCTAAGGATCCTTCGGATCTCGAATAGCAGGCCACTTTTACAATACTTTGCCATGATATTTAAGCTAAAACTGGAGTATCATTTGGAAAGACTCAGGCACCTCTGGGATAGGTAGATATGTGTTAGAAAGTAAAATGCTGATAATTGTGCTATAACCCTTTACGATCATATAGTACAAATCCAATACAAAAATGCAAGTTTTTCGGTATATAATACAAACGTGTGATATTAATTCCAATATTGCTACAGCCGACACGTGTTTCGAGCTCCAGGTCCTCTTCAAGGCAATTTCATCTGTTGTCTGTGTATCCCTGCCATGCGCGTTAATCAAATTCTTGGAAAATTGGGCATGAGTCCAATTATGTCCTCTCGAAGTATTTGGGCTTGAACATTTTTATTTGATAAATCGCGTAACTTAGTTTAGTTCAGTTAATTTGTAAAGCGCAGCCAAACCCTAGGGTAACTTGGCGCATAGACATGGTGAACAACAAAGTTACATAAGGGTTGTACATGTGAGATACAGTAGGAAGCAAGAGAACCGGGTTACACAGTGGTCCATGACATGGTTACAGAATGCATTACAAAGTGCATTACATGTATGTAGGAATTGAATTCACTGAATTCATTTAACTTACAGTAGAGATTGTCAATTTCAAAACAAATGTATATCAAAATATCACATTCTCTGTGCGTATTGCTGACTGGTGAGTGCTCCCACACTAGGATGCATACATTGTACTTTGAAGGCGTTTTCAGGTCCCTGGTAGGGATACTTGAGTTTGGAAATTCAACAGGGATAGATCCCATCGGGGCAGCAAAATTAACAGGATAGGTCATAGCGTACCCTAATTTGGTTGAACCCCAACTTTTGTGTAGGTAGAAATGTGGGGCAGAAGTTGATGGGTCTAACATCCCCTTGTAGTGGGGCTGTGTGACAGTCTGACATGTTTCTTTCTTTTTACCGGGTCCTAACCGCATGATACATCTCCTCTATAAGGACGTTATATGTAGAACCAACTGGGTATTTACTGCCCAGGGAAGATCCTTTTTACAACAAGAGTGTACACTTTATCAATTAGGCAAGGAACCTTGGAGTCCACTGAGCCAGTATGAATATATTGCTACCAGTATTGATATTCCTTTTTATGAAATCAGGGTCCAATGACCCGTGTAATTAAGGATGAGCCAGCTTGAACTTGATTACGAATATAGATTTCGCTGAAACTTTCAGATGTGCGGGGTACAGCACAACACAGCTACTTTGACAAATTCATCTCCAAATGTCTGTTTCATAGTATGCCATGTATCTTCCACTTTCTCTGTCTCATGCTGTAGTGGAAAAGAAGCAATGAGGTCAATTTTATTTTGGTTCAAGAAAGTCTTACTTTATAGTCCTGCAAAAGAAAAGACAAACAAACAGAGACACAGATCCCTATAAAAGCTTGAACTGTGTCCCCTGCCCACCTAAATCAGCTCCCGTCATACAGTTTCTGCTTCATTAGTTTGAAAAAAGAAAGTGCAATGTAACCATGATGTCCTCTAGCAGGGTTTGGCCTTCTCCAATTAATACAATACAATTTTAATGTGAAGGCAGAAAGTCCAAATATCCACAGTCAGAAACTAGGTCTACTCAAAATACCCATGCAGCTGTGAGCGATAAATCCAATTAAACATTGAAAACTCTTTAGCAGTGGTAGTGTGAAAGCACCCTATCAGTCCACTCTTAATATAATTTGGCAGTGAAAAGAGATCTTCGAAAATAATAATGCTAGCACTGCAAATTCAATTGTGTGAATACATTCTTCATTATTCTTACTGCAGTAGAGACATTTTCTTCCCAAGCACAAATAAGTCATGATGGTTTGCCTTTCTCAACTGAGTCAAAACCTATGGCCCCATTACGAGTATGGCGGTGTGGAAAAGAACAATTGTAACATGGCAGTAATTTCCTTACCACTATTTAATCCAACAGAATTACCAGTGGATTATGAGTGGCGGTATGGCAGCATTAACGCCTCTTTATGGAGTCCACAGTAAGTCTGCCTGCAATACATCCCGACTTTTTACTGTTAATGTGGAGGATTTCCCTTAGCAGCTTGCTGCAAGGAAATCTTCCACTGCAAGGTCAAACAAAATATGGCTTTGTGGTAAA
Organism: Ambystoma mexicanum; assembly: GCF_040938575.1. Classification (NCBI taxonomy): domain Eukaryota; kingdom Metazoa; phylum Chordata; class Amphibia; order Caudata; family Ambystomatidae; genus Ambystoma; species Ambystoma mexicanum. The sequence goes on along the minus strand of NC_090933.1, from coordinate 457,091,943 downwards.
ACTGCAGGTGATTGCATTGTCACAAAAACGTGGCTGAATGAGTGTGAGGAGGAAAGGAATGAAGGAGAGATCAAAATAAGGAAATACAATGTGTCATAGAGGACATTAAGCATGGGAAAGTTACAGGTACAGAGCATATCGCCAGAGAGTTTTGCAGGGCTTTAACAGGAATTTGTGTGCTGCTGTTGCAAGGGATAAATGAAGACAGTCTGAGTAGAAATTACTTTGATTGACTTATGAGGGAGTTTAAGGTGCCCATCTTCTATAAAAATAGACAAAGATCAACAGCTGTGTTGTAATTATCATGTAATTTCATTGAGAAACAGGGGAATCAATATTTCTGACAAGGATATTGTGATGAAAATTACTTCAGTTCTGCAGCATGTGAGGAATGAGTACTGATTTCTAAACACTTACTCAGTTCCACACTACTAACAAACCATACATGATCTTAATCCTAAAAGAGAACTAGGCAAAACCATGAATGGTACCCCTCCTTCACCTCTTATGGTAGTGTGGTTTGAGTGAAGGCTAGACTGTTCAGGAGGGTGAGTGACATAACAGAGAAGCATGCAAACAACAATAACAACAAAAGCACTCTGATACCAAAATAAAAGAATGTCCAACCAGGTTTCTATACAACATTAGGAGTATTTGATTACACTAAAAATGTATTAGGCATTTTTCTAAAACATATATTTGCTCAATGTTACATCCACATTTCAGTCTGGTCCACCCCCAGAGCTGTGCTGACTCAGAGGTCGCATGTCTCTCCTTCCTGGCAGCAGTGTGTTGTCTGTCACACCCAAATTAGTATTTTCTATTCAGCCCAAGGATTCCTTTGTCTGCACTGAGAGCAACAGACCATGGTGCCACTCCCAGTTGCTTTTGACACCAGCCTGTCAATCTCTTAGCCAAGGGCAGGGGGAAGTCCCCTTTGTCCAGGGAGAAGGCGTGGAATTCCTTTGAACACGGTGTGGGAAACTTTAACTCTTAACCCAATGTCTAAAAATGTTCTTTTCTTATAATATAACCCACATTTTTGACACATACATTAAACAATTTCTTGCTTCAAGCCTTTTCAGAATATAGTTTTAAATTGTATCCACCTATTAGCAAGTCTTTCTTTGGCATAGATCGGGTTCCATATTCAACTTTACACAAAATGGTTTTAAAACGCCAGCTTCTGGTATAGGCGAGTAACGGTATTACACCCATTTTTGAGAGATTTCTTCCAGCAAGCAATCCTCAAAAGTGGACTTTGTTCAGATAACACATACTTCTGTGGACTTTATATTTATGTAGATTCTTGCAGTAGAATGATGTTGACCACCCTACAAGGAGGTTGGATCTTTTTGGGTGGTTTGTGAGCCATGATTTTTGCACATTTTTGACAATCAAGAAAACGGATTTCCACACAGCTCTGTGTTTCTTTTTGGCAATCAGCACTGCTTTCAAGTGATTTCAGGCTACTTTGTGGGTAGCCCAATGGTGGGTTTTGACAGTGATCTCCTGTGCTCACTGACATAGGCAAAAGTAGATGGTGGCCTATTTTTCCGATTTTCACTGCGCACGTTCTGGTGATTTCTGGCAAGCAGCATGCTTTCCGGCGGCCATTATGATGTGTCTGCTGCCAGCAATGCACAGTGATGTTGCAGGGCTTGGATTAGTAGGTTAAGACATCCCACAAGCCCCCCTCTTACGATGGTCATTGATCTTCCATCAATGGAAATTCTCAAGACTGGGATGTCCGCCTCATCTCTCCGGATTCCACAAATGGCAAAGTTCAGCATCTTTTCCTCCATCAGGGGTGGATCGATCGGTTCTCCTCGCCAGTCCTGATGGGAGTATTGAGCGATACTCCGGGCCCCTCAGATCTTTGCTCCCGGTCCCCGGGTCGTCCTGCTTGGTCAGTCTCCATGGTCTATCTCTCTCTCTCCTAGGATGACAAAGCAAAAAACATATTTGTAGACATTTCCCCCAACTATTGATGTAGTGGGGCGGACATATACATTTGATAAATCAGGACATTTTTATTATTGTATTTTATAGACTATATGTGGAATATTTTAGGGTTGGAATTTTATGGATCTGGAGTGGCCCCCTCTGGGGTTCCAGAAGACTCCTCCTAGGATGGCAACACTTTAGCTGATTAATATGGACCCACTTATCTTCCCTTCTGCCAAACTGCCTTTGGGGATGCCGATCTTGTAGGAGACTGGTAAGATCTTGTCTACAATTTCAAAAGGTCCCTTCCAGGAAGGCAGAAATTTCTGCTGTTTGGCCTGGTTCCTTTGGAAATTGTATAGATAAACCCGGTCCCCTACATTGTATTCTTTTCTGGTAGTCTTTAAGTCATAGTGGGTCTTCATGCTGTCGGCTGATCTTTCTAGATTTCGCTGAGCATAGGCAAAAGCATGGTGTAGGTGTTTTCTTAAATTTTCAACATACTCATGAATTGTCGAGGCATTGATAAATGTCTGCTCTTGGGTTCTATAGAGCAGATGCTGGGGAAGCACCATCCTGCGTCCAGTCATCAGCTCAAACGGTGACATTTTATTTGCAGATGAAGGGGTAGACCTGATGGCCATTAGGACAAGAGGTAATCGAATATCCCCACTTGGCCCAGAATCTCCCACACATTTTTTTTAATATGCTCACAATTGTTTTGTTGTATCGTTCTACTACACCACTAGAGGTTAGTCGGTAAGCAATATGTAGCTTCCTTTTAACCCCAAGTATCTCCCACATCATTGTTATTACTTCTCTGATGAAATGGCTACCTCTGTCTGATTCGATCCTTTGGGGTAGTCCAAGCGCGAAAAGATGTGATTGATCATCAGGGCAGCTGCTGTTTCAGCCTTGCAGTTTGTGGCCGGGAGACATTCCACCCATTTAGTAAATAAGCATGTCACGGTAAACATGTACTTATTTCCCCTGGAGGAGCGAATCACGGGCCCGATAAAGTCGACTTGCAAATCTGACCATGGCAGTGTCATCCCCCTCTTTTGGAGAGGCGCACGGTGTGTGAGGGATGTTGGCTGAAATTGTGCACACACAAGACACCCCTTCAAGTATTGATTGAGGTCCTGCCCCATGTGTGGCCAGTATGCAACCTCTCTTAAGATTTCAAGTGCTGTATGAAACCCCCTATGACCGGCTGTGGCCACATCATGGGTGTAATTTAACATCAGGCTTCGGAATGAGGTAGGAACCAACCACTGATCATCGCCAGCTAGGGATTTACTCACCAACAAACCGTCTTGGCTTCGGAACATTTTTGGACATTTCATCAACACTCTGAGGTCCTCTTTCCCAATGTAATCGGTATCCGTCAGGGGAAAGTTCTCAGGGTCTTCAATGTGTTGATAAAATTTACCAATTATCGGATCCCCTTTTTGAGTCGTAATCAAATCAGCATCTGGGGTCTCCTTACTCCATTGTGCAGTTGAAAGATCATTGTGAGCGTTTGTCTGGGACCTAGTGATAGCAGTGACCTGGATTTCCACCAACAGGGACTCTGTTTCTATTAGATCCCCTTGGATGGCCCCGGTTTTGGCCAGCTGATCAGCTAAGTCATTTCCAGTTTTGTCTGGTCACTCTACTTTAGAATGACCCTTTATCTTTTTCCAGTAGATGGTCATCCCATTCGAGGTGACCAGATCATCAATATTTTGAATTAACTTCCCATGTTTCAATGGTTTGTTATTAGCACATAACATGCCTCTGGTTTTCCAGTTAACCAGGTGCTCCACAAACCCGTTCTGTACATAATCCGAATCTGTGATTATGACCAGTTTGTGGAGTCAATGTTGGACAGCAGTGAGGATGGCTTGATGCACAGCCATCAACTCTGCCACTTGACTACTTTGGGGACCAATCTTGTACCCAGCGGAGGGTTCTGGGTACTCATTCACCCATGCATACCCTACGCCGGCCACAAGTTCTTTTTCCCCGTTGTTGTCAACATGGTAAGAGCATCCATCCACATAGACAGTGGGAATTCCTTCACACTTGTCTTCTTCAAAGACTTTATGTGGGGAATTGAGGTATGCCTCCATGTTGTCCTTGATTTTTAGACTTTCGTCCTCGGGACAGTTTTCTCTGGCACAATCATGCAAGTCAGCCAGACCTTGCATGCGGGGACTCTTCTTGTTTTGGCCATATCTGACCTCCACAGGAAAGCCTTGCATTGACAGAATCCAGGAAGTAATTCAGGAATTACTCACATTTCTGGCCGGGATTCTGTCACTTTGGAGGTATTGCAAAGGCTGGTGTGGAGTCTCCACTATGATGTGTTCACCCTGGATAAACAGGCGGTAATTCTTCAATGCCCACACCGTTGCCAGGAGTGCCATCTCATAATGGTTGAATTTCTCCTCCACAGAGGATAAAGTTTTACTTGCATAGGAGATTACTTTATTGACCTTGTCATGCTTTTGGTATAATACTGCAGTCAAGCATGTATTAGAGAACCCTGTCTCCAAGAAGAACTCCTTGTTTCTGACAGGGTAAGCTAGGCAACACGCTTGTGAGAGGCTTCTTTTAAGCTGTCTTACTGCCTCAGATTGTTCTGGACCCCATTCTCACTTGACCCCGACTTCATAAAATGAATCAGGGGTCTTGTGATCTCTGCGTAGCCCTCAATGAACTTTCTACTGTAATTAGTCAGTCCAAGGAGGCTCCTTAGTTCCCTCAGAGCTGTGGGGTCTTTTAGTTTCTGGAGGGCTTCCACTTTCTATTCCTGGGGACAGAGACCCTGAGGAGTAATCTCATGCCCCAAGAAATTAACACGGGTTCTACACCACTGTGCTTTCTGAAAGGAAAGTTTTGCTCCGGCGGTCCTCAACTGTGTCATAACATAACAGATCTACGCTATGTGTTCCTCCACAGTTGAGCTTTTGATGAGTACATCATTTACATAAGTCAGGTTACCCCTCTGACCCAGTTCGGCATGGCCTTATGTAGAAAAATGTTGAACTCATTGCCGGAGTTGAGGTATCCGAAGGGAGTCCGGGTCCATGTGTACTGCTGTCCCCCAAAGGTAACAGCCAGCTTGTATTGGTCCTCCCTACCGACAGGTACAGTCCAGTATCCATTGGTCAGGTCTATTGCAGTGAATACCTGTGACCCCTGGATCTGGGCCAGCCCTTGGTCAATGTAGGGAAGAGGCCATCGGGAAGTATGGACCCGTTTGTTCAGCTCCCTAAGGTCGGAGCAGAGTCTCCACTGTCCGTTTGGCTTCAATATCTCCAGCACTGGATTATTGAAGGTGCTGTGGACTGGATGGATTATCCCACGGGACTCAAGGTTCTTAATTATTTCATCAAGGGACTCCATTGATGCGAGAGGCAAGCGATATTGCTTCACAAACACTGGAGTCATTCCAGGGTCCGTGGGAATTGTTGTGGTGTGGATGTCGGTGCAACCACAGTCATATGAGTCTACCACAAAGAGATCTTGGAAATCCAAGAAAACTTGTTTCAACTTTTGCTTCTGTTCCAGAGTCACACAGGCATCAGCTAGGTTGACTCTCTCTTCCACCATCTGCCTGAAGCCTGGAAAGACTTCTGGTTTGGCTATCTCAGCGGCCTCCTCCAGCTGGGTGGAGAAGTCCCTGGTCAGAGTGCTGATTTGGACTGGAGGCTTCAGGTGGGAAAGGCAGCCCTCATGGACCTGGAAAATCACCTCATTCCTCCTGAAGTCACAAGTCACATCTTCCTTACCATAAGGGCAAGAAGTGTACACCAGGAAGTTCCCCACATGCCGGGTGAAAATCCTGTCTGGTGTTGTAGTGTCCTCACTGTCACTGTCAAAACAGTCCTTGGGGATTGGTCCTAACAGTTCATTTCCTAAATCAATGGAAAAATGTCGGTTATCAACCGCCATTCCAATAATGGTGCTTGCGGCTAGAGTGATACTCTTTAAGTCACTGTTATCCACCTCTATTGGAATGGTGTCATGTTCTATATTGACTAATGGTGTTGGGTTTACCCCCAACCCTTGCTGTTGGAAAGAAGCATTTAGATGAATATAAGCATCAGGGTTTTTCTATTTCTGTCCTCTTTTAACTTTCACTTGCAGGGAGAATTGTCGGGTCCTTTCTGGGATGGTGACTTCCTCTCCAATCTGAATTTCAACTGCATAAGGCAGCAGTTGAGCTGACCTAAATGCTTTCTCTGGGTCATCAAAGCCCATGGGATTATCCACTAATCGGGACCAAGCTTTGAAGTTTATTAGGTCCAAACTAATGGCAAAGCGATTGAGAATGTCACTGCCTAAGTAAAATGCGGCAAAGATGTCTCACACGAACCAACAATTATGGACTATGCTCTTGTTGCCAACTGAGATTTTGAGCATACACCTGCTTGGCAGGAGATGTTTGGAATTGGGTTCTTCCAGGTCCATTTCCCATTTGTCTATGAGTCTAAATGTGGGAATGGCTGGATCTTTTGGGAGTTGGCGGAACATGGCTTCGCTGATGAAGCTCTTACCGTTGTTCACACACACTCGGGCGAGAACAGAGTCCTTCCCTTCATTTAACTGAACAGGTATGAACAACTGCTCTCCTATTTGCTGAATATCAGCCAGGCTCTGAGCTGATTTCTCATCTTTCTGAACTATAGGAGTGGGAATGTCTGATTGTGGATTGGTAAAGAATTTGAGAGTGTTTCCTTCCAGCGTGGAATACCACCTCAAACTGGAAGGTAGGTTGATTTTCAGAAATAGAGAGGACCCCCCATCACCAGTTTGCTGTCCTACTGCTATTACTGTCACGTCTGGAATTTGGTTGTTCTGGAAGTGAAATTAAACTTGGTCAGATTTTTGTTCAACCATGTGGCATGTGCCGTTTAAACTAACATGGTTGACACTCTGTTTCAACTTTATTAGTCGGCTAGTCTGGGTCCAGAGGACCTTGTTTACACAGTCTATTAGGGGTGACAACCTTCTCAGGAGTTCATTCCCTAGCAAACAAGGGGTGCCCTCTGGAGTCACTACTATGACCGGGTGTTTCACCTTGTGTCGCCCAATTTTAATGTCCAAACCCGCAGTCCCCTCGACGGGAATTTCCTTCCCTTCAAAGTTCTGAAGTTGTCCAGTAAGAGAGGTGAGAGGAATTTGGTAATTCTCCCCCCTTCCTGAATTTAGTTCATCAAAGGCCTTTCTGGACAGAATGGTAGCTTGGGATCCAGTGTCCACCAGTGCCAAAATAGTACCCTGCCCCTGTACTTGAACCGGGGCATAGTATCTTCCCTCCTTCTCCGCAAGGGGGTACAGGTAATGCACATTTTTGGACAACTGGTGGGCTACTTTTCTAGTTTTGGACATGGAGAGAGAAGAGATTTGGGCAGAATTCTGTGGGGAGTCTTGGGTATCTGAAAGAAAAAGTTGGCAACTGGAGATAGGAGAGGTTTTGAGTTCCCCTGGTTCCGGTTCTGGGCCACCCCCCCCCCTTTTTGGAGACAGTCACCAGGATGGGTTTGAACCAGGCGATTTTGATGCTGTTGGTTCTGGGATGGGATGATGGGCGGCGCTAGCTCAGTCCCCACATCTACCCAGTCTGAATATGAATCCTTTGGGACCCATTTTTCTTTGGGAGGAGTTCCCCCATCTCTGAAGGAGAAAATCCTTTCCCCAGGATCCTCTGAGGATCCCTCTCCTTCAAATTGGAAGATATGTACCTCCTCCACAAAATGGGTCTGTTTGGGTCCTTTGTTCCTCCTACCCCCCTCTGCTCCTTGGGTGGCAGACTTTTAGGGGCAGGAGATTTTGTTTCCAGTTCCTGGGTTTCCAGGGGCTGTTTACAAGTGGGGAAGGAAGCTTCCCCCAAGGCTTTACACCCCCTTTCCCCTTGTGCCTCCTCCCTGGGAACCAGTGAGTTATCGGGGTGCTGCCCCCGTCATTGTTCTGGAGCACCAGGTCCAGAGTTTGGGGCATTCTATGCCGGCATGCTCATCTTAGGGTTCTGCTGATCCCTCAGCATGCGACCCAGATCCTGTGCCATGTTTTGGACCTGGCGCTCAAGCTGTGAAACCCGCTCAGGCTGATACAGGTTTCTGTTTTCTCCCCTGGGCTGTTCCCGGGACGGGTAGCTATCCCTTCTCTGGTAGTAGCCCGGTCTCTGGTACTAGCTGGGTCATGATGTATTTTGGCAAGGCATGGAAAAATGTATTAACAAATTCTTTGCTGTCCGTGCGCACCCTTTTGGTAGTCTGCGCAAAGGTACGCTTCAACTCCTGCACAAATTCTTGTGGGGCCTGATCCTCCCCACATTGTAAATTGTAGGCTGCCTCTTGGGGATTTCTGCGAACAGAAAAGTGCTTTAAGATGGCCGCCCTATATGTGGACCATCTTGAATGATTTTGGTCCTCCAGCCCTGCAAAGAAAATGGAGTATTCTGGGGAGAATGTCCATTTTACGTACTGAATGCAGCTACTGCTGTCTTTCAAATGGAAAGTCTCCATCATTTGCCCAAAGAGCTCTAAGTGTTCCCACACAGAATACTTGGCGTTCTTGTGATAAGGGGTGATGACACTCCTTATTGCCTTAATCTGTTTCAAGGGGTCCTTAAGCAAGGCCCGTTTTTGCCTTATTGGCCTTCTTGGTTCGGGTAACCCTGGTCCATTCATCCTCTGACTCAGAGGCACTGCTCCCAGAGGTGCCCGTCTGATCTTCCAGGTTTTCCTGGATTCTGCGAGCCTGGGAATGGCTGGCTGAATTTGGGGACCTAGTCTCCTGTGTCCTGGGACGCTCAGAGGAGTCTTCAGATTCCTCCTTGCTCCCAGGATTTGATGGGTACCCCCCCACTGACCTAACTGGGCAGAGGTTTTCAGGATGCCCTTAGTGGGCCTACTCTCCTTGAGTTCCCCACTAAATTGCACTCTACTTGGGTAACCATACCCAGATGCCCGCCCATCCATTCCTGGGAGGTACTGGCCTATGAGCCCCATACTTCTGACCGGATAGTAATCTGCCATCCCCATGGCCCTGGGCTCATGTGCGCCAGGGAACATGGGGGTGGCAGAGTTCAGGGACTGGGAGAGATGAAGGCTCTGGTACTAGGGCTTCTAAGGTTATGCTCAGGTTTTTCCCTTTCCCAGCGAACCTCATCTCTATCAGCCTCTGCTGCCTGTGGCCATGCAAGAGCCTGAGCTTTTTGTTCCTCAATCAAGGCCTTACTAGACTCTATCAGCCTCTCTTGCATGGCTACCTGTCGCTATCATTGTGCTGACAGAGAGCCTCATTTTCTCTCTGTGCCTCCTGGTTTGTCTTGGAGTACTGGGCCAGTCTTTGCTGCAGGAGGGTTACCTCCTGAGTCCCGTCCCTACTGGCCTGTTCCGTTCTTGGCAGAGCATCTTCCACCCTCCTGGTGTGCTCTAACAAGTTGTGATGCTCTTTTTGGAGGTCACCCAGTCCCTGGAGGGCCAGGTGATTTTCTTCCAGTTTCCCTTTAAAGTGACAGACTTCCTGGCCTAAGGTATCCCTTTCCTGAGCAAGAGCCTGCCTCTCTGCTGCCAGCTCGTCCCTCTGCCTTTTAAGGGCGCCAGCTTTCTGGCGCTCTTCCTCAAATTCTGCCTGGGTGTCCAGGTCTTTCAGAAATAATTTGTTGCACTCTACCTTCTCTACGCATGCCCTATTGAAATCCAGTTGTTGCTCCAGCTTTTTCTGGCTGTGCAGTAGGGAGTCCAAACCTTCTTGATACTCCTTCTGCAAGGCCAGAATTCTGGTATCCTGGTCTGCCCTTTCCTATTGCAGGATACCCATATCTTCTTTGATTTTAACTAGATACTGCCTACTTTCGTTTTCTGACTCCTGGCTCCTTTGCAGTCTGTGCTCAGAAGAGTCTGGATCAGATTGGGCCTTCTCTAATGCCATTAGTTGCCTACTTGACCTTCAGCACATTTGTCCTGTATGGCTCCCATAGATAAATATAAATATGCTGCTACCCCGGCAATCTTGTTGTGCTCATCCTTGGCCTTAGGGGCCATATATAGTTCACTCAGGGCCATATGTAAGGGACCCTGATCTCTCCAGTTATCTAACCCAGTTACAGTGACCTGTTGTGTGATCGCCTGCAACCACACATTCTGGTCCTGCTCAGTCCACTCACCTCTCAAGAATAGCTTATGTAAGAGGTGCTCTGTAGCTATCTTGATGTCTACCAATGTTGTCATTCTGGAAATTGATTTCCTTCCTGATTTACAGAAGTTTATTATTTTATTTTGCAAAACAGACCGTTTCCTGAGAGCGTTCCTTTTTGAGGGGTGCTTTTACAGCGTAACACAGCGTGGTAGCCCTACAGGATTTATGTATCCTATTAGTTAGCACACTGTATTAAGCTGCAAAAGTGGTAGATCTAATCCAGAAGTCCCGCTACGAGCCCCCAATCTGTAAGTGACTTCAATCCAGCACTCCAACTAAGTCAATGCCTAGTATGGGTTGCCCAATGGAAGCCCTTATTTATATATTTTTATGTCAAAGTTCTTTAAATCTGGATGATGAACCCTTATATAACGCCCCTCTCTTTGAATCTCCCCAACCTCACTGAGCCAAGAAGTAGGTTTTTTTTGCAAATTAAAAGGTTTATTTGAAGAATTGAACAATATATATCACACTTTTATGAATAGAATGATATCTGAATAGCACACTTATGAATATGTACAGTGAGCAGCAATGGGTAATATTACAGTATCAACAATCCCTTTAATCAGTTAGGAGTAGTAATAGGAGAATAATGTAGCAGAGAATACTTTGTAGGGTTCAAGGAAAGGCAATGATGGGAAAGAATGCAACACAGAAATGAACTTGATGTGGTTTCAATCAAAAGATAGTATGATCACTTTTTCCCCTGTGACTACTCAGTCCCCCACTATGCAATATGAGGAGATGGAAATGAGGGCACACAGGTTTCAGGAATACAATCAATAATGTAGTTCAATCCCAGTTCCCCCAGCAAGCTTAGAGAAAACAGGTATGATTTTAAAACAGGTCAATCACTTTTAAATGTGGTTTGTAATGAATGGGAAAAATGCTAAAAATGACTTTAATTCACTATAGGAGATTCAGGAAGTGAGAGCTTTTTTGGATTGGTTCAGGTCAACACTAGCAATGATTTAAGAATGATTATCAGGTTGAAAACGAAATTCAGCAGTTGCAAACAAGAATCAGCTATTCTGACAGGTGGTGAAATTTAACCAAAATGCAATTTGCGGCAATTTTTCCAGGTGCGTGAAACGCGATTACGGAAAAACTATAGTTGGAAAGCTTAGGATCTTAGCTTCAGAATGACAGTTAAATTTTGGTTCCAGGACATGCGGTTCCAAAGTTACAGAGGTTTTTGTGAAGGTAGAATTTTCAGAAACAGAATCAAGATTTCAAAAATGACAGATGCGCTTTAAAGATTTACCAACAACAAAAGGCTTATACTAAGGAGCTATGAAGAAGCAAGTCACTCAACGGGCAGCCACCAGAACAGCGGCGGCTCCGCTCTGATCTCTGTCCGTCAAAACACTTGTCCCTCTTCAGGAAATATCAGCGCAAAGATGATTATTGCTACAATTATCAAGAATTATGTGGAGGGGAGAAGAATTAAGGATAGACAACATAGGTTCTGTAATGCAGTTCTGGACAGGTTCAAATGGATGGAATAGGATTACTTTAAACTAAGAGATTGGTTATGTATAGTTCTAGACTAGATACTCACTCCTACGCTTTGAAATGGAGTGGGCCCCGTCAAAGATCTGGTCAAGGGTTTAGCTGGGATTCTCTCTCTCCACCGGACAGGTCTTAGGCACTCTGGTCTCAGCACTGCACTGTAGTCTGCGTGGCCTCTTGGTCTGGATCTGACGGGTTCTGGATACAGCTCTGCTTTCTGGGTCTGGATCTTGGTTCTAGCACAGGGTTCTTGGCTAGAATAGCAAAACAGCACAGCCCGGCTATTGAATTTGAGAGCCCCTTGGAAGCTTTAGGGGTTAGAATCAGGTAGCTAGATTCTGCAGGCCTGCTGAAAAGGATTCAGTTTTTCGGTTAGGCCTCTTCTGCTTCAAAGTTCTAGAGTTTGGTTCTAGAGCTTGGTTCTGGAGTCTGGTTTCTGGATCTGTGTCTGGAGTCTGGAGTCTTCCTGCAGGGCGCTTCGCCAAGAAATAAGTTGAGAAATGGAAAGTGTGTCTGTCCTCAGCAGTCTCTATTTATGTATTTCCAAAGTGGGTGGGAGGCTGATTCTACAATGCGCAACACTCTAAGGATCTGATAGGTTAGGGAATTTCCTATCCCCTGATTGGAGAAAGGATCAGCGTGTCATCCTGTGTCATCTTCATGGCTTGGGGGAAAAACACTCCCCTTGGTCTCTGTAAAGCATATCTTATTTTTGATAAAACACATATTTACAATATACACAATGTGTTAATACTACATAAATCATATGACAGATTAACTAAGGTACATTTCTGTTCAACTCTCATCTTCCTAAGAGCTTGGGTTCAGAAATTACCACTTTCTGCACTTTTGGTGGGTTTCTCAATATGATTTCTGCACCAATTTTTAGACATGCATTCACACCCCATCTGAGCACAATTCTGTAAATGTTCAGGATCCTGGCATAAACATAGTAGCTACAATATGAATAATTCCGGGGTTTGGTCTCAGAACATCGCACGGAGTCCAGCTTAGTCTTAAACTGTGAGTGAATTTTTCATTTTAACAATCTCAAAGTTTCACATTTTGGTCAGTTCAGTGCAATTTGTTATAGGCATTTTTCTAAAACATATATTTGCTCAATGTTAAATCCACATTTCAGTCTGGTCCGCCCCCAGAGTAGCGGTATTACACCCATTTTTGATAGATTTCTTCCAGCAAGCAATCCTCAAAAGTGGACTTTGTTCAGATAACACATACTTCTGTGGACCTTATATTTATGTCGATTCTTGCAGTAGAATGATGTTGACCATCCCACAAGGAGGTTGGATCTTTTTGGGTGGTTTGTGAGCCATGATTTTTGCACATTTTTGACAATCAAGAAAATGGATTTCCAGACAGCTCTGTGTTTCTTTTTGGAAATCAGCATTGCTTTTTCAAGTGATTTCAGGCTACTTTGTGGGTAGCCCAATGGTGGGTTTTGGCAGTGATCTCCTGTGCTCACTGACATAGGCAAAAGTAGATGGTGGTCTATTTTTCAGATTTTCACTGCGCACTTTCTGGTGATTTCTGGCAAGTAGCATGCTTTCCGACGGCCATTATGATGTTTCAGGGCTCGGATTAGTGGGTTAAGACATCCCACAGTTACATGTACCTTTTTACATACAGTCCTTCATTAATACTACAGCCTGCATACCTTCCTGGATTCTATTGATAAAAAGTCTCCTGAATCTATGCTAGAACAGAAGTAACCTCTTCGTAGACTGATCATTTTAGCCTTCAAATGGTTCTTGTTTATCATTCTAATTAGAGGAAGAGTAAAGAGGGTAAGGGGACTTAAAGGGAGTAAACATCCTTATTTTTAATGCTGTGAGGCAGCATATCAACCTATGGGTTGTGATTGCGGTGGGGGTGCGGGGCAGATATTCATCACTTAATTCTGGTTTGGAGGAGGGGCCCCCAAAGATGTCCGTGCTCAGGGCCCCAAAAGTGCCTATGATGACCCTTCCTGGATGCCCAAAATTCAACACAAGAGACAATTGAGGGTGGGATAAATTGCACCTGGCGAGGGGACATGCATGTTCTGTAATGGGCCCGGCAGTCCCCGTCACCACAGCGTCTCCATCTGTACAACAGTAAAGCACCTCAAACAACTGCAAATATATTATACAACCTGCCAAAACTGATTCCTGCGCCAGAGCCTACAAAGTCGAGGGAAAGAGATGACACTGAAATTGTATCTGTGCTTCTTTATCTTTATATAATAAACGGGTGCACCCTTTTTATCGTGCACGTGCCAGCAGTTTTACAATGCACCGGGGGTCAGTGCATGGTTATTCTGAGTGCATATATCTCTTGTCGGGGAGGGGGGCACCGGGTGGATGATGTTTCAGAAAGTCAGGTCTTAATTGAAATGCAGTGGCAACATCTTTGCATTGATTTCCTCTAAACTCGGACTGACACTGTGTTGTAAATCTATCTACCTGCACATAAAACAAACGTGGAGGCTTGCAAAGGAGTGGAAAAGGATGGACAAGAGGAGTCAGGCTGGTACCCATAATCCACAGGTTCCATGACGTATGTAGACGTATTAGGACAGAATCTGCCACAACTCGACTGGGACCTAAGTAAACACCTTATATGGCCCCATTCTCTTAGTTTTACAGCACTGGTAGCACTGGCACTGCCTGGCTCACAATGCACTACACTAACTATAGCACAGTCACGTGTAGCCGCCCAGTTGAGGGGCACTCTTGGAGCACTGCAGAGCCTGGGCGGGGGTGAAGCTTCTCCCGCTTCTTATGCATGATGTGTTGCACTTTTGCACGAACGGTAGTCATGTCTTGTGCTGTACCCATGGTCTGTGCACAGTGCTACGGGATGGCCTATGGTACACAGCAATTCCACCTGGATGTCGCTCTTCAGTGACTCTCTGTGCATCCCAGCCCATTCACCCCCAAACCCTGTGAGCACCCACCCTCTACTCCAATTTTTCATAAACACACCGAGTACAGCCCCCTCCCCCGAGTCATCATCCACACTCTGGACCTGATTTACAGAAGTGTTTTGCAATGGGAGCGTCCCACTGAAAAACACTTTGTAAATGGATCCGGTCCTTTGTATTTACCCTCCATTCCCCCAGCTCAATGTCTTTAAACTGAACCCCTCCCCACCACACGACCCCTGTCAGTTTGTACACACTCTCCTTCATTGCAAGGGATGTGCGACTGCAGGGAATGTTACTGCTGTTTTTACATGCATGCATATCTAAAGTGAGCATTTTCCTCAAGGATAGAGCCAGTGCAAGGCACTGCGGTGGGTGGTTGCAAGCCTTCTGTGAGGTGAATGGATGGGACCATGGAGACATTGAATGGAACACAGAGGTGTGACTGAACACACCAGTGGTGAATGGAAGCTGGGAGGTGAAAGGTAACACATGAGATGACTGAAGCGTAGAGAGGGGTGAATGGGGGCAGGAACGCACTGGGGCATTAAATTGTCTCGAGCACCAATAAATGAGTGGGCCACAGTTGCAAATAGCAATTAATTCCTTTTGTGACAGACCGTTTGAATAGTACTGAAGGGGGAGTTTTTTGATAGACATGTGATGCAAATTGTACATTTTAAAGAATGTTTATCCAGCAATACTGGTCAAAACTATTAGCCACATACATTTGTTCATGTAGGTGTTTTGCACAGCGCCGGCTCACAGAGAGAATCTTAATAGAGACTCCATACTCTGAAAGAGGGAGTGGGATTAAAAGCAAACTTTGTAAATATATATGAAGCATGGCGGGGGTCATTTGTGAAGATTGTTCTATGCTTAACACATGGGCAGATTTCCTCTGTAACTTTCCCTCTCTCACCTCCAACCTCCATCAATGAATTTGCCCTGTTTGGCACCAAAGCCCTGCTTACCCTGGCAGACTTGATGCCAACATATCTTTGTTCCAAGGACTGCTAACTGTGCAACAACTGTCATGTTTGCCTGCTGTGTGCAGAGAGGTGGTGGGCATGGGGTCGAGACAGGGATGTCATTAAGGGGTCACCAGGGGTTGCAACTGAGACCCCCGAGTTCTCCCTTGCTACCCATTTTTCTTTTTTTTTTTTTTTTTTAAATCAAACGCATGGGCTGTGGCCAGCACCATATGGCTATTTGCTTCTGAAGTGACTGGCTTTCTTGTTCAGGCCTCTTATATAAAAAAAGAAAAAGCCAAAAAAAGAACAGGGGTTCCACAAGTCTAACACTTTAAGCAGTGACCCTAAAT
Source organism: Ambystoma mexicanum (assembly GCF_040938575.1). NCBI lineage: Eukaryota > Metazoa > Chordata > Amphibia > Caudata > Ambystomatidae > Ambystoma > Ambystoma mexicanum. The sequence goes on along the minus strand of NC_090933.1, from coordinate 457,076,041 downwards.
AAGAAAAAATAGGAATACCAAATAATTTGTTTTTCTGGAATTCTACACAGTAATTGCTAGACTCATTAAAGGTTTATTTCAGGCACACTTCAGGGGGTGAGTCACTGATGTAGTCTGTTCTTAAATACCTCAACTTAGCCTTTCATCCGTCTGAGGTCGATGAATGAGTACCAACACAGGTTGGGTGATATTGTATGTATTCTATATAAAGCGCTTAAGCGTAAGTGCTATATAATCAAACATCATTATTATTTGGCCATGAACGTCTGCTTGCATTCACAGTAATTTGCTAATATGGTCTATACACACTGATCTTAATGATACATATGGCGATCCATTCTTCTATGAAATGTATATCACATTATAATGATTTTGTGACCATATTTTTCGTACTGCACTTAGCAACAATGCTATGTGATACCACTTCCTGTTTTGCAAAGGGCTGAAAGGTTGTGTTCCATTGCTTCCCGTGATATCACTACTGCGGGGGGGGTTAAATGACATCACTTCCTGTGATGTCATCAGAGGTCAAGGGTCATATGATGTCACTTTTGCTACTGCCAGCATTTTGGTGAAATGACGTCCCTGGGTAAAGAGCCCAGTTCTGATGGCTGCAGCTGATGTGGGCACTGTGTATGTTGGTTCATCTCAGGAGATTGTAAGTGCTGCATTCCACAATACCAACACAGAAATCACTGCTACCCCTGAGGATAGGGGCAATCAGTAACAAAATGGGGGCCGTTGGTTGACAACGGCTAGGACCCCGAGTGGGGGTGGGGGTGCCAATCTGAATGTTTGCCTAGGGTGGCAAACATCCTTTCACCGGCCCTGAGTAGCCCACATTAGATTCTTTAACGAGTGAAATTATTTTTCAAGAGTAACATCACCTATGGAATGCTTTCTCTATAAGTGCTTCAGTGACACTACTTTTTAAGTGCAAATTTACCCAAAAACATAGGAGCCAAGAAGACAAAGACGTACGTAGATTGCAGTAAGTTTAAAATATGATGTAGAGTTGTGGAGTTGTTAAAAGGATCTGCAAAAATTCTATAAGTATTTTAATTGTTCTATACATCGTTAAACTTTGAGGCTCGAGCAATTGTCCTGTGTTAGAAATATATGGGTCTGGAACCATTTGATGTCCTATCAAAACTGTTGCGCAGAACTTACGCCTGTGTGTGCAGTTGCATTGTGTCTGCATTCTGCACACATTTCCCGACGCTGCGTGCCCTTATATTAGCGAATATGATAACCAGCGGGCCGTGGCACGCGCAGTTTGCTTTACTGCTGTTTGCTATGCATGACCTCCTCCGGCAAGGATCTTCCAGTAATAAATTACATTTATTCCCATGTGCGAGTTAGGCCTCATTAACTTTGCAACATCTAATGAGACAACATTCAATTTGTCCATTTTTGCCACCGTTGTAGCATGGGGTGATTTCAGATGCGTGTTTTATGGAGCTCAGCCATTAGCGAGCTGCCCTTTCTGTTAAACAGGTCCCTGGTTCTGTTTACTTCCACCGAGGATTGCACTACGAGAAAGCCCCAGAGCCTCATGTGTAATATCTCTCAAAGAGGAGCAACCCTAGTTACATGTGAGTCACCTACGAAAAGTAATCTTCAAATCAGAATTTGAAATCTGCAGGCGATTTGCAGATGGGCCAATCAGGATGCCGGATTTCGCAAATTCTAAAACAACACCAACTTGACTGGCGGCATCCCTGCTATGTCCTTGAGCAAATCCTTCTGAATCACATGTGCACATGAGCATCTAAATAATGGGCCTCATTACGAGTCCGGCGGTAACCGCGGCGGTAAAACCGCCTGGTTACCGCCGGACTCGTATTACCATTCCGCCTCCGTGACTCCCGGAAATACCAAGGCATTACGACCCTGGTGTCCTGGGAATCCCGGAGGCGGAATGGTGTAAATCCCCATTCCCATTGAGTCCCATAGGACTCAATGGGAATGGGGAAGTGGAAACACCACTGGCACCATCTCGTGATGGTGCTGGTGTTTCCACGTCCGCCTGCAGGCCGGAGGTGTTCAACCCGGAATGCCACCTCCCGCCTGCAGGACTCGAGATCGGGCGGTCCGGAATAAACAGTGGCGGCGGGTTTACCGCCACTGTTAATTCCAGACCGCCCGACCCGTAATGAGGCCCTATGTGCCTGCACAGACGGTTACTCCATTTTAAAGCTTTGTGAGTCAGGTAGGGGGCTGCGTGTTCAAATCAGAGATCATCACTGGCATCTCTTGGTTTGCTTCTGTCAACATCTGTGCATCTTCCCCAATGTTTGCTCTGCCAAGGACAGGGACCTCAGAAACGACCCACGAAGCCCCAAAATCCAGCAACCCCCTTTCAGCATATCGAATTGAGCTTTCAAAACAAATGTCTTTTGCATTTACCTGCACATCCTAAAACACCATTCTCGCCTCCAGATGTAACCTTTTTTCCATTCTCAATACGTGCCCTTTAGTGGATGTCTGTATGCACACTTAGAAAATGACTCAATCTCTTAATTTGAAACTCCTTATGAAACAAGCCCAGGGCATGCCACTATATATGGTTTTGCAACTGTAGAAGGTAAAATGTTTAAGTAATTCCACACAAGTCAAAAGCATATTAATTTAAACATATGTAGATTCCGATCTATTGGTTTGGCCAGTGTTTATTTTTGTGTCCATATTGTGTTTGCATTTCTCTGACCAGCACTTAACATATATGCTGCAGAAACCTGCCTGGTCTAATTTACATACTCACGAATCCCTCTTTTTTAGATTCACCACTGCTCCGTTCTTCCTGATAATCATGTTATATGTTCACATCGTGTGTATTGCAAAGTGTTGAGTGGATGGGCAGTGTTTTAAGAATAAACGTGTTCACCCTAAATTTGCCATTTTTGTAAAATAGTGCTTGAGATATCAATGTGTACTACTTTCGAAAAGCTCATTAAGTTCAATGCATAGAAGAGAAGCATAAGCTGTTCAACAAGCAGACTCCCACACTTGCTTGTGCATCATGCTACTGTGCAGAAACAAGTACACAAAGAGGGATAACATTGTTTTCTCTTGTGAATCGAAAATAGCTTCTAGACCTTATCCAAGGTGCATTTGGCCTTCCATTTTGTAGACTAGAAAAACAATTATTTTGAGACATAGCTATTACATATATTGCACGTACTTAACATTAACATTTGCATCATATTTTCTTAAGAATTTTACATTTTCTATGAAAAATGCCTAATGTTTCAGAGCAACATAATTAAAATGTCACCCAATGGAAGCTGTCAATGAGCTCTGGTCGACTATGTCCGACATGAACCAGTGCTAATACCATAATTCCCTACAGCGTGAATTTATCACAGACAAGTAGCTATCTACAAGTTCAATATCAGCGTTGTCCAGTTCTCATAAAACACAATGTTAGCAGGTATGGCTAGGCAGTACTGCAAGTCATTGTAAATTACAGGAGGAAGTGTAAACAGGAGAAGAGTCATTGACAGCAAGCTCTCACTTACTATCAAACATTCTCCAGGCAATAAAGTTCAAAGGGCCACGGGGATGATGGCGAAGATAGGCCTCATTTTGAGGAAGGAAAAACATGTCTAAATGTTGCTGCAAATGATCCTTATCGGGAAAGCCACAACATTTTGGAAGCAGAGGTAATGAAGGCTTTTTATTCACAAAAGAAAGGCAAAGCCCCTGGTCCAGACCAGATTCCTATCGATATTTACAAAGAAGAGCCAGCTGCATGGATTCCAATTTTAACATGGTTTTTAAAGTATTTATGCTCAGCCAACTTTGTCCAATCAAGCTCGTGAACTTCGGAAATTGTACCTATTTTTAAAAAGGCAACTGTTCCTCTCCCAACAACTATAGACCCATAAGGTTAATTGACAGGCTAGCTAAGGTCTATGGTAAGATCTTCTTACACTGGCTGGAACAATGGGACTATGAATAATTCATTATTACTGAGGTGCAGGCCCACTTTACCCATGATATGGGTCTGGTTGAACAAACCTTCGTTCTTTTATTAATACTAACTTAATTTAACATTTTAAAGAAAGTTTCTTTATACCTTATTGATTTTAAAACCACTGTTGATTCTGTAAATCTTGATGTTCTTTGGTCAATTTTAGCGAATTTGAAAATTCCTGCTGGTTTCGTAAAATGGTCAGATCCTGTCAGAACGGACAGACAACAAACCCATTCCCAGTCCTTAGTGGTGTTTATCAAGGCTGCATCCTCGCACCATTACTCTTTGTTATATACATTAATCAATTGGTGATCAATATTTTAAATTTGAGCATAGATGCCCCTTACATTGGTAACAAAAAGATTGGTGTTCTATTCTTTGCGGATGACACAGTCCTTATATCTAAGAGGTGAATAGGCCTTCAAAAAACAATCAATATTGTAACACATTCCTGCAAGGACAGATGTCTCACTATTAATAGATAGAAAACGATGGTGATCGTCTGCCACCCCACACTCAGATGCAATTCTACTATTATCTTGGATGGAGCAATCCTTCAATTTTTATGATTGCCTTAGAATTGGATTCCAAAATTATATCAAATGGAGTGATCAAAAAACTAAAAGCAACGTTACACAAATGTGCCACACAAATGCACTCTCACTTTAAATGCCCGCCTTTGGAATCATTTATTATTAACAGCCCTCGAGGCTTACAAGGCTGGGGCAATTCCTGCCACACTCTGTGGGAGTGAGCTTTGTGGAAAGAAGGATATGGACCATCTATCAAAAATTGAAAACAAATTTGTAGAGCATATATTCGGGCTCCCGCCAAGCACTTCCTCAATTTCTTTATGTATGGAGGCCGGTTAGCAATCTTTACATTTTATTGTACATTGCAAACAACTCCTCCACTGGCTCAGTTTACACACGGTTGCCGAATTATCTTGCCATAAAGAAATATTATGGGATGTCATAAATTCACCAGGATGTAAATCCGGCATCTGACTCCTCCAAGTTTCAACAATGCTGAACATGTAAAACTCTGCCCATTTACTAGACCAAAATGTCCATATAACCCAAGGACATGTATAGGGACATCATAGGTACAATTTTCCCTGTTCCAGGAATCTTGCATCTAGGTGTTTTTGCTTTTTTCTGCTGATGTTGAAACCTAGGAGTTTCAATGTATCCTGGACGCTTGAAATTGGATGTGTGCATTGCTGTTGTGTTGATTTTGGCTTTGTGTTTCTCCCTCACCCACTCTCTGGCCTCCCTTGGCCCCCCTTCTCCCCTCCCTCCTACTCTCCCATTTCTCTCCGATATCACCTGGTGAGGTCTCTGGGTGGCTCCGGTCTGTGAGAGTCTCATCCAAATAGGTGTTCACCTGCTCCTCCAGTACTTTCAAGGAGGACATTGCGACAGTTGCTCCAGCGTTGGTGGATTCTGCAATCGCTCATTGCCACCGACTCTGTCCCTCTTCTCCTCTTGCACTCCCTTGTGCACCTTCTCCTCAATGTGCAAGTGAACCGATCCAATTGCACTTAATGTACGCTTCTCCTCACTCCTGCCTGAGGACTACCCTTTCCTCCAGCTCCTCCACTTCTCCTCGCCCCCCTGCCTTCATTCTGTTATTGAACTTTCATGCTCTGAATTGTCTCACGACCTAGTAGGAACATTACTGTGTGTCTTCTACTTGTTCTTCTCCATCCTACATTTCCCCTCCTCCCCTGGCTCCCCTTTTTTCTGTTACTGTACTTGCATGCTCTGATTTGTCTCTCGACCAACTAGGAATGCTGTTGATGTCATCCTTTCTGTTTCATCCCAACCTACACTTCCCTTCATACCCCATCTCCACTCATTTCTGTTACTTCACTTGCATGCTCTACATTATCTCAAAACCAAGTAGGAAGGTTACTGCTTGTCTTCTTCCCTGTCCTCCAACTTTCACCTCCCCTCCTCCCCCTTCCCTTGCATTCTTGCAAGGCACTTGCAGAATCCGAATGTCTCAAGACCTAGTAGGAGCATTATTATTTTGTTTTTCTTCCCTGTACCTGCCCCTCCCTTTGTCTTGATGTGCCTTGAAACACCATTTGGCTGTGTAGGTGCATTATAAATACCCAATAAATAAAATACATAAATAACATAAATGGAAGCATTCATCATATAGAATAGACTTATTCAATCTAATCACCAGCGTAAGCTTTTGTCAAATAGAAAAGTTGCAGCATAGCCCTCGCCAGTGTTAAAAGTGCCTTTCTGGTAAAAGGTGAAGAAGGGGTTAAATACGTTTTATGTTGGTATCTTGTGAGTTTGGTGGGTAGCGGAGCAAGTTTCTTTATCATACACTGAATAGGGACATTGTGAGTAGCCGTATTTCAATGTTCATTAACCCTACAAACAGACAAAGCATGTACCATAGTAATGTAATCTGGGCATATGTAGATCAACTAAAGTGCTCAGTTATTCGAAACAAAAACACAGAAGAGGTTAAGATGAAATTCCTTAATAGCATAGGTCACAATAGACTTAATTAAAACAATATTTACTCAAATATATTAGGTACTGAATTGGACTCAGCAGAGCATGTTGGTATACATAGTGCAAAGTGGGCAGAATAAATAGATCACGGCACTGATCATGGATGTTGATGGTGGACCCTGCTGCCAGTGAGGGGTTCTTAAAAGGCAGTGGTCTTCCATCTCGGCAAGGTTATAATAGGTTTGGGTAAGAACCAGGTTCACCCAGGCGCTGGGTCACTGTTAGTGTTGGCTGTATAGTTTACTTGAATGTCTCAAGCAACAAATGAGAATTCCTGTCACATGTTTTTATGTGATTTAATAACACACTTTAAGCCGACATGTGTTTTGATCCGACATGGGTCTTTTTCAAGTAACTTATCTTGTCTTTTAGAGCACAGTCCAATAATGCTCAATAACCTTCTGCTTTCTTTTAAAAGGTTCTACCACCGCAAAGTACATGAGAGGCCACAGGAGAACAGGACCCAAGATGAATCTGGGACCCCCTAGACGACTCCAAAGATAAAGAGTGTGATGGTGAAAATGCCTTATGGATGGACAGGGCATTGTTGTCCTTGCCCTACCATTTCTCTGTATGTGTTTTCCTTATGTGTTCTGCCTGGATCTCTGGATCTGTTTATTTTACCTTTTGTTGAACAATATACCCTTATGGCACCCAAGGGTGGGGATGCACCCTTGTACCTATTATGTGTGTTTTTGGGTACCTGTCTGTTGCCTACCGAGCAGGGTGTCAGCTACATGCTGACGTGGCAGTGGCTCTGAGTGTCCTCCATTTTCAGACACCCAGGCCCTTCAATAGGAATCAATGCAAGATAGCCATTGTAGCCTCATGGTTGTTACTTTTTTTCCCAAAGTCCTGAGAAGCTCTGACCCTGTCCCTTCCTCCTGAATGGCTGTTGGGTGGAAACACCATGTATGTCCCTGTTGTTCCCTTCCCTCCTGACTGGCTGTTAGGTTTAAATGACATATATAGCTCTGGGGTTGCCTCCTGTCAGACTGACTGGAACCTTGCCTGGGGCTGTGTTTTGTGGGTACACCCTGCAGGTGGGACCTGTGTGAATGGAGTTGGGAGTCAACTCACATTTTCTGTTGTGGGTGTCTGGTTTCTGTGTGTGTGACACAGTGAACGAGACAGCCCTGAATGAAACTGACATGAATGCAATGTAGTGTGCTAAAGGTCTGGTTGCTTACACCAATCCACATTCTTTGTTACAGGTGTCTGGGTGGAGTGAATGGCCTGAATTACTGTGAGCCTGATTGGCTGCATAAATGCCCTTCTGTGTGTTTCGCTGACTGACCTGGCTCAGCCAGAGTGAATGTGGAGCAGATGTGTATATCTGGGGACCTCTCACTTACCAATGTGTGCAGAAGCTGATCTTGAAATTGAACTTGTTCAGAAGCAGAAGTCGGAGCTGAAGCAAGAAGAAGCTGTTCCTTGAAGCCCAGCTGGAGGAGAAGTCGACTGCTGCCTTTTCTTTGGGTAATCCAAAAGCTGCTGTATTCTTCCAAGGACTGGTGCAGAGAGGATCTGCAAAGGAGATCTCTCCATGAGCTATGAGGGACCATCGTGCAAACTGCGGTTCTTCATCTGAAGTGCCCTCGAAGCCAGTCCTGTGTGCCAGCCATCTGGAGAAGGGGTCTTCGTGAGTCCTGAAGAGGATTGCCTGGAAATCTCAAGTCAAAGAAGTCCAAAGGTGTCACCCAGGGTCCGGAGGTGCATGTCGTGACTGGTGGAAGCCGCTGCTGCCTATCGCACAGAAGAGGGAGTATGCTAGCATAGTGCTGCTGGACACCTGGAGCCTCGAAATTTCCGAAATGCCTAGGAACTTTTCAAGGGACATCCTCACTATTATTACTGACCGCTTTATCTCACTGGTGAAAGTCAAGATTCGCTGAGTGCTGAGGAAGGTCCGTTGATGGGTTTACCACCACCAGAAGCTAACAAAGATGTCACCAGGGTCCAGACTTGGTGAGGGTCTGAGGTACACTCCAGTGGTCGAGTCCAGGTTTCCAGAAGCCATCCAGACATACATGCTGCGGCTGCAGTACCAAAGAACCAAAAGTCAGAAAACTGCAATATTCCAAAACACGACACCAACAGTGACCAATGCGCCTGCCAAGGCACCAAGGGTACTGTGAGGAGGAAGAGCATCTTCTAGCCTCAGGAGTCGTCCAGGAGTCCTAGATTTGCCTTGGATCATGTTCTCCTGCCGCCGCTCAGGTACTTTGTGGTGGAAGAACCTTTTAAAAGAAATCAGAAGTTTATTGAACATTATTGGACTCACGTAAAATTGTGTACCTAGTCTAAAGAAAGCATTCTGCCACTGTCCTCAACTAACGTGTCTTTCTTCCCTATTTTATGCTGATAGACCTCACTTAAGAATTCAGATGCCTATTTAAAACTGTCTGCAGTTAGTGCATTTTTTACTGAATTTAAGTATTTTGTGGTACCACATAAAATGTATATATTTGCCATTCTTTGAATAAGTATTTCAAGTACAAAGTGTTATTATGTATATGTATTTATATACATATGGTAGAGGTAGCAACCTTATTTTATATAAAGAAGCTGTCTTATCACCTAACATAGTGTGTAAACATTCCTTTGTTGGGGCTTTGGGAACACACTGTACTTTAGAACCAGCCTGAATCAACTCCTGAACGCTTAAGCCTGGCTGCTCGGCATGTTTTACTAAATTGAGAGCTTTGCTGGGGTGTTCCGTGCCTTTACCCTACCATATAGGGGGAAGAAGTTCAGATACCCCACTCCAGTCTTTGCAAAGTGTTCAGATAGAATTTAACAAACAGGAGTCTTTTTTTTTTAAATAAAAAAAAAGCATAATTGTTTATTCACATTCTATAAACCAGAACAGGGCTCAGGCACCAAACAAAGAAACGTATAACATTCTTAATCTAAACCAAAGCTACTGCAATCTATACATTCTACACAAGTTAGCACTGATTCTTAGGAGGAGAAATAGAGCGAAGAAAGGAGCCGGGCACAGCTGAGATAGGAATATGAAAGAGGGAGTGGGGGTAAGAATGTCAAGGAATGGGCCACGAAAGCAGGTTGCTTGTAATGGTGCACATTGATAAATCCATTCTGAAACTTACCTGTTCAGATGGCAAACAAACCTATGGAGATTGTCCAAATAACAATGGGACTTTAATCGTTCTCCTACGAACTGCTGTCTTTTTCTTCAGGGTGGCAGGCTTGTCTAGGTCCTCTGTTCATGTAACCACCTCTGGTCTGCTTCCTATCTTCCAAATCCTTAGAATCTCCCTTTTTGCACATGCAATTGATCTCAGAACCCACAACAGCTTCTCATTGGCCAGTTAGCATAGTAAGATTGTTGAGCCCAACACCACAAACAGTGGTTCCAGGTGAGTGTGGGTTTCCAGTACTAAAGCACTCTTTTCTTCCACCTTATCCAGAGGATAATCGCTTTGGCACAGGAAGAGAACATATGGACCAGGTCTACTTCCTCAGACCTACACATCCAGTCCTTGTCTTTGACTTTGCTTCCCGATTTGAACATGTTGGCTGGTGTCTAGAGTACCCTATAGGTTGTTGCATCAGACAGATGTTTGAGTCTCCTGATCATCGCCTTATGTTGTGCAAGACACTTTTTTAGTCTCTTTCAGATACCTCTCTGCCCAGTTCCAACTCACAACTTGCCTTTACCCAGTAGTGGTCTTCATCCTCCAGCCTATCCAGATTCCTGTACACATGTTCATTATTGCCCTTGCTCTGTTCCTCAAATGACTTAGTAGGGTCTGTACATTCAAGCAAGAGTCTTTTGAAGCTGTTTTAATAAAGCTGAAATATAGCTCTGCTACAGTGATTGCATTACAGTCCAGATATGAACGTGATGAACATTGGCCAAGGCCTGACACAATCTATCACCTGCAAACAGCTCTGCATAAGGGGGCCTAGCTCCATGAATTATACGCTCTTTAGTAACTGCATAATTCAATAGTAATAGCTCAATGGATGTGATAATTTAAGAGAGATAGCCATTGACTGCATGTGAACAAAACACTTCCATGGAGTGCAGCTTTGCTACACTGCCACATTCCACAACTAGGACTTGTTGTAGTAATAAGAGCTCTTCAGATTGATGCAGTCATTACCAGAATTGAATTGGTTTGAATTGTGTTCATATGTGATTCGGTTGAGACCCAACTCCACATAGATTGGGATGGTGGGGGGAATCATGGGACCTTTAATAGTGTATTCTTAATTAAACATTTTAGCTCCCAGCACCTAAGAGATGCTCTTGGGCTTTCATCTAGGGGGCGATACATTGAGAATGTTCCCGTCTCAATGCTGTTTCTCTCCCTGGACACAGCAACCACTCTCATTCGTACTGTACACATCAACCATTTCACAATTATAGGGAGTGGGTGCTTGTTTCTGCTGTCCATTACATAGGAGAAATGCTGTGCTCACTGAATGTCTGCAAAATTAATTTGAGGAACAATCATTATCCCTAAACACTTGATCATATAAGACTGACACAAATCACCTCAGATCTATGACCTTCTGTATTTTAGAGGTTAACACAAATATTTAAGTTGTTCTGACTTGCCATTTTCTATTAACATTTCTGTTGCATTTCCAGACAGTGTAAACTGGTCAGCATTTGTCCTCATGAAAAATCAAATATTTAATTGTCCATTCAGATTCGTTCATTCATACTATTTCAAAGTTTCTTTGATTTTTTTGGAGGTGAAGATCACACATGTTTACAGATTCTTGAACCACGATTAGCCTAGACCCCAGCTAAACGCAGTTCACCTGTATGGACATCTGTCAACCCTGGATTACAGACGTCAAGTGAGGCTCCATATCCATGTTGTGCATAACCCATTGATAAGCTCAATTTACAGTGGTTGAGTCGGAGGCTATCCTGACTTTTTTCTACCCAAGACTCAAAATCAATTACTCCACAGTAGAGAATAAGAGCCTTAGTATGTTGTTGTGGAGCCGCAAGCCTTGTTCCAATGAGGATAATCAAGAGTTACAGCAGTACCTTTCTGAAACTCTACCCCTGTTTCATTTTTGTATCCAAATTAAATTTTACAATTCAGGAGTTGTTTCCTTTTGATCTGTGTATATAGTTAATATTCTGTTTTCTATTATGGGTAGTAAGTTAGCCCCGTAACCTACCTCTTAACCTGTTCTCAATCATTCACGGGTGAGTCCAACAGTAGATTGTGCTCCAAGATTAAACGTATTGTACCACTGAATCAAGATTGTTTTTGGGATTGTGAACAGATTAAACAAAACATTGTAAAAACAATATATCAGCTGTTATGAAACACGTCAAAGGGAATATACCCTTCCTTTAGGAAACCCATTTCCCTCACAGAAACAACCCATCTGTAACACAAATAGGTAGTGTCAAAGGTGTGGCACCACACAATCCAGTGGTGTAAACATGCTGTTTAAAATGTCCTTCAAGGGTGTCATGCAAGGTGAAAATGCAGTATGAGGGTTGGTATAGAGGGAGTAGAGATGCCTTTAATGAATGCTTACTTTTTCTTCAACTACTCACTATCCACTTTCTTGAAGATAGTAGTTGACATGCTGACTTTCATTGAAATAATATAATTGTGGGAGGATCCGATTTTGTCTAGAGACATAAGGTACTTCTCATCTTTTATGCAAAGACTGAGCTTCACTGATGACTGGTGTATCCTCAGATCTAAGGCACATGTGTACACTTACTTCTCCCTGTCCCATATGTCATTCTAAACAATTGACTTTTTCTGCTATACAGGAAATGTCCTCAATTTTTTGGCAATCTTGTGCAACATTGTCCCGTCTGACAACACACAGATTGACTGCAAACTTAATCTGGAATCTGCAAACACACTTTCAAGATCCTAGTGACTGGACCAGATACTAAGAGACTCATCTTTTGTGCGTCAAGTGAAGAATAACAATGACAACTTCCAGGAATCTGAACAGTGCAGCACCTTAAGCAACAATTTGAGAGTGTACACATGAAGGGGATATTTTGATCAAAGAAAAGGCAATAAAAAACAGCATCAACCAATTTGGAATTAGTTGGTGGGAGTGTCACTGGGCAAGTCTCCAGAAAAATGCAATGGACCATTGCATGATAGAACAGCAGAAGCAAAAAAGAACAAAGACAATAGAATCCAAATGGACATCACACACAAAAGCGCACACCTTAGTACTTCACTGGATTAAAGACAGATGTTGGACTATAAAGAGACCATTCTGGGATAAACAAAGCCTTCAGCGCTTATTATGAGCAACTCTATGCATCGAATCCATGTTGTTCTGAAGCCCAGGTTTCCGGGCCTGGCTTTAGAACTGCAGTAAAACAAAATGTGTGTGCCTGCTCCCACTTGCCTTCAATCAATATGGGGGACACCCTTTAGCACTCTTTCTCTCCCCTGCCTCTCTGCCACAACGTGTTCCCCTGTGTTGTGTGGAGGACAACATTTCAAGCCCTTTTCTTCCAGAAGGCCCTCTTCCTTTCGGTCTGTTACTCCACCTCTTCCTCCTGAGCCCCCAATCATATTGAACCTGCCTGTCTCCTTAAGTACCACGTCTGGCCATTCCATCTACTCATGTGCATCCATGATAAGAGTGAATTTTTAACAGGACAGCACCATTCCAGAAACATGCCATGTTGGAAAATGGAGTTTTCTCAACGTGGGCGGTTCCCTAGAAAACATGACCATATGATCCAAAAGAGCAAAAAGATTCCTGGATAGGCTCCCCGCTACTAAATTAGGCCAAGGCACTACATTCCAAATTGATAAACAAATAAAGGAATACCTCATGTGAAGTATACACATCATTAGTGTCTTTAAGGTGTGGAATTTGTGCAGTAGGCCCAAACAAACAATTGATAAAAATAATCCAAGGGATCAATGAGGTGTGAACATTTTGAAAGAAAAACACATTACATTACATGCAAATACTGGCGGAAGAGTTGGCCAGCTCTGTAGAACTGAAAAACGGAGAGCTCGCTCGACACACCCATTTCAAGTTACACATTTTATTGTTGAAAACCACAAAATTTACATATGCAAAATGTGTCAAACACAGGTTAACCCCACCCTTCCTATTGACTATCCTCTATACACAAATCTAAACATACCCTATAGTTCATCACCCTATTGGTTAATAACCTATCTGGGATAACATGAATCCAACTCACTGCAAATTACCTAATTGTGCTGTCAGCAGAAAATATGTTTTACATTCAGATAACTTGTTGCAATAATAGACTTTTGTTATTGGTCAAAACAACTTTGGCTAACTCGTGGTGTGCACCCCCCCAAGAGGACCCAATCATGGAGTGAATAGGCACAATACTACTTTCTCATCAAACAGACAACTTGGTCAGCCAAACGGCTCTCTGGCCTAGCAACTGCACACTTGGCAGCACCGCTGGCGACTCCCATCTTGAAACATGTTGCTTTCCTAGCACACATCCTTCTATATCTCTCCTGGGAAAAAGGTGGCTTTATAAAAAATGCAGCCTAGGCACTGCTCTTGGAGACTCATTTCTTGGATTTATTTGCTCTATTCAGACTGATGCCTGCAGTTCCAATGGGCTTGTCTCTTGGCAATGGGGGCAGTACAATCACACCTAAATTCAATATTCTGGCAAAATCTCAACACCATGTCTTGTTCTCACCACTCAACTGCTGCACTAATCTACTCGTTCGGAACAAAACAGACCTAATAAATTCTGTTCCTAACTCCTGTGGACTACTTGGCCTTACACCATCTACTGCAATCTGAGCGGCGTTTCACCCTTCCTCCAATGACCTTGGCTGCCTGAACGCTTGCTGTGGGGAAGCACGAATAACATCTAATTGATTAATAGGGTAGACACTCAATAATGGGGCCCAGTGCATCATTACTGACAGAGAGCTGCAAACTCTGGACCTAGTTCAAGATGGCAGAACTCTAGTCAATGTGCAGGTAGTCCTTATGCTACCAAAAATCTAAACGTATCTTACCTACTGTTTGCCCTATGTGGCACTTCAGCCACATTTTCACTAACTACAAAACACTTTCTTCAATCCAAAAATACAAAAACACCATGTTCTAAATTATCCTAAATAAAATCAAAACTCAACTTAATGGGCTTAAATTCTAACTATAATGAATAATAATGTTCTCAATTCACCATATAATGCTCTCTAAAGTGTGTCAAAACTAACTACAATTAGCACGTGTGTAGAAATGCAAAATCCAATGGCAAAAATACTGACACTGGAATGACCAGATCTGGATGTCAATAAAATGTACACGGCCTGAACCTCCTTCCTTGTTTGGGATGTTGCACCTGCATGCCAGCACATTTCACCAGGCCTGGATGGCCTGTCAGTCAATATCTAGCACCCATTTCCAAAGGCGCTCACGCCCCCACTCAAATGAAATTCAATTAAGGTGTTGAACACAAAAAGCAACGAGATGCACAAATATAATCCTAAAAAATGGAGAGACCCGAGGAATGCTAAAACTATTTCACAATTTCACTGATCAACCTCAATGCTATAATCCGAGATAAAGTTGCAAGATGAGCGTTTAGCACTTGTAGCACGAGAAGATCAGAACTTCACTGAGTCTGTTGATTTACCATGGCTTCTATGATACTTATGATGTTTAAAAATCAAATTAGAAATTGATTAAAACAATAATTTACGTTACACAAAAGAAAGGAGCAAACTCTCCATAGACTAGCTTGATTTCAAGTTATCTAATGAGAAACCGAAAATACCATCTAACCTGTACTGTAAATCAAGCAGCTCAAACTCACTGCTTCATGCAACTAGCAGCCATTCACACAAACAAATGGATACGTCATTAGTATGAACCACGGCTGCTGAGATAAGAAGAATTCCATCATTCAGCTGCGAATTATAGTAGATATAAGACCTGATTCATGGAAGTGTTTTATAATGGCGTAATCCCATAGGAAACCGTTCCATGAATCAGGCAGATATAGTTTCCCTTTCAAATGTACAAATGTAATGTTTGTGACATGTTGTTTCCCCATTGAGAACCTTTGTATTTGGAAGGCACACAGAAAAATAATTTGCTGTTGTGATGTAACTCCAAACCCCTGTGGATCTTTATGATATTACAGCAATATCAAATCATTTGCTCACCACCACGTCTTGAGAGAATCGGTAGAAGGGTAGGGGGCGTAAAGTGGACCACCCATCTCGGCTCCTCCTTACACGTGTCTCCAGAGGACCTGGAGACATTGTAGAGGAATTGGTGCTGTGATTCACAATTCCATTCACCTCAACAGGGTCTCCACGGATTCAAGTGAAGCAGTGCAAGGCTGGTTGCTCTGCTGCCACCTCCACCGTTCACCCCCTATCCTGATCAGGTGTGTACAGCACTCTCAGGGAATGGTGGTACAGGTCACCATTGACTGGCATATATCACTATGACAGAGCCACTGCAGTGGATGTTGGCTGCTTCATGTCATTGGAGACATCACACACTCAAGGGGAGGGAGAGTACCCATGTAGGTTTTGGATCGTTACATGGATCATGACACGAGCCATTTCCAAACATACCAAACAAAAGGGGACTCAATCACTATAGGGGATCATTGCACGATGTCTGCTGTCTCTAGCAACATATTTAACAGGTGGGCGAAGGAAAAATGCAAGGGCGATTTGAGCCAGCAGCTGAACACAAGGGTCCATATCGCATAATCTGCGCTGAGTACTGCATATTAAGATTGTTGTGTTAAATTACTTTTTCCATCAGTTTTATCAGCTGTGCCTAAATTGCATGAGTCATTTTGCACATGGCGGTCGTAAATTACGTTGGGGGACATTTATTGCACGCAACAACTGCTCTTTAAACAATGGCAATGCGAACATTTGGGTTTTTGTGTAGGGATGGGAAAGGCTTAGCAGGCACTGCCGTATTGGTATTAACTGGCCATTGATGGTAGCATTTGCAAAATGGTGTGAGTACCTGGACATAAAATAACGGTGCCTAGCAAATGCCTAATACTTATACACAAGCCCAAAAAGTGGGATTTGCCAAAGCTTGTTCTCAACAGGGCTTCAGTGAAGGAAAGAAATCGTGGTTATAAATCGAGTGGCTGAGGGCAGACCTGGTAAAGACATTTGTATTACACCAGTAGCGGTTTACAGATACAATAAAGTCATTAACTCTCAATAGACTGCTTTTAAAAGACACTGGCAGGCACTTCGACATTGGTAAGGCTTGATTAAAGAAAGTTCAAAGGGAGCCCAATAGGAGGTGTTGCTGGCAGGGAGGGGCATTAACTTGGTGGGAATGGCCATGGGGATTACCATGGCCGTGAGCAGTCAATGGGTGGGCAAATAATCAAACAGCACATACAAGCTGTGCGTCCCTCCTCATATGCCATTTCCTCCTATCTGTACTCTAATTAAATAGTGTCTGCCATTAGGTTGTACAAACCACACCTTATAACACAAACTAAAAAATGGGAAAAGAAAGATGCACACAATATTTGAAACATGTCACACACTGTACTTTACCACAGCATGTGCAATATTGCACGAAGAATATAGCAACCTGGGAGCAGCACAATATAGAAACACAATTGATCACTACCAACTTAATTTGAACCGCCCAGTGCAGGTGTAGTAAGCTGGCTCTGGTGATTTTAAATGTGTTTGAAATGAAGGGGGTGAACCGAAAGAGACTAATAATGAAGGTAGGAAAAAACAATCAATTGCCTGGTAACTCATCTGAACAAGCAAGTCATTTTAGGGGGGGGATGGGGGCACAGACAGTGAGAAAGGTTGATTAAATATAAAACATTAGCTATGAACAAGGGACGTGTTCCTCCATGGGGTCCCAAGTGACATCATAGATAACTCGAACTTTGCCTACTTGTGTATGAATTCGACCATAACCCCCTGGAGGAAAACATCTCTATCAAGAAACATCTCTGTGTATTTTGATAGGCTTGCAAGGTGGTACAATTCAGCTTTCAAGGACCCTGCCCCAAATTGCGTTTTATTAATAACAAAATAGTTATTTCACATCAAGGGCACAGTGCTTCATGTTCTGTTGAAAGTAAGAAAGACGTGGTGGGCATTTATCTTCAGCCTTTTCCCATCCTGTATTCATTCAACTCAAAATAGGGCGTATCTCTGTCAATTCAATGATGTTGTAGAGGCCTAAGCTGCAGTTATCTGCACAATGAGAGCTGAATTGTTATTATTATTATTATTATTATTATTATTATTATTATTATTATATTTATTGAGCACAGACCTAGCTTCGAGAAGCAACAGAGGACTTTACAGATGAATACAACAATACAGATGTATACACAACGGAGTGCTTTTCAGAGGTATACTACATAGGTATGCAACAGTACGTATACAAAACGGAACAGTTTTCAGGTCTAACAACAGAACAGATATGCAGCAGGGGTAGGATACAGAGGGGCACCGAGAAGAGGTACAGCTGTACAGGGTGGTGGGGAGTAGCGGGGCAGAGATCCTCTAGAGAGTCAGGTGGTGCAGGGGGTGACGTGATGGCCTAGATGTTGAAGAAGGGAGACTCCTTAAAGAGGTGGGTCTTGAGTCATTTTCAAAATTGTAGGAGAGTGGGGGAGAGTTTGATGATGATGGGGAGGAGGTTCCATAGTCTTGGGGCATAGGAGGAGAAGGCTTGTTTTCTGGTCCCTTCCTTTTTGCAGAGGCAGATTTCAAGGCAATAAAAACAGTCCATACAATCATCCCTCTTATGCAGGGGTGGACTGGGAAACAAAAGAGGCCTTGGAACAAATGTTCAAAGAGGTCCCATATTGCACATTTTGAGCAATGTCTTCCCACTAACAAATACGGTGGACTGAGGGATTCCTCCTATCCCCCTAAACCAGCTTTCCCATCCAGCTGATTGTCCATGAGCCGACAAACACAGGATAAGGCCACTTGGGCTCATTTTCCTTCTTGTGCAACTTTGTGCACACCAAGATGTCCGTAGCCTTTGTTGGAGGCAGTGTTCTGCCTCATCAGTAGCTCCGGAGCCCTGAGAACGCCTTCAGCGATGATTGGCTGTGCAGCACATCAAGAGGCCAATCATTGGAGCTGGTGAGACGTAGCCGGCCCCCTACCCAAGGCCCACACATGGCCCCTGTCTGGCCTGTCTGGCTGTGGCTGACGTGCCGGGAGTGCTTCTGCCATCACCAACTGCTCTGAAGTCAACCTGGCTGTCTTTCTCGCTCGCTGTCCAAGTTTGGGTCTACAGGTACATTCTGCTGCTGGGCAACCTTGGGCTTTGCCATGTCTGAGGTTCTGTCCCTTCCACTGAGGCCGTGGTTGCCTGTGCATGCACCATCCCCCCTTAATTCCTGACACCCGGTTCATAACCCGGTCCCAGCAGCTACCCCCCCACCTATTCCCACAGTTGGGCCTGTTGCCTCATCTCAGTATGCCTTTATAGTGCTCTGGCTAGCCACTTCCTCCGAGCATTCTTTTTCCCTCCTCACCACTGACCTCATTACACACGGCCCTTCTTTAACTTGCCCCCAACCTCAATGAATTTCCAGACTTCCATGACTTTCGCATAACATCCGGCTTGCACCTGTGATTATGCTAAACTCTGCCATCAAACTGGCCAGCCCCTGAAGCATCTTGCTCTGCTCCCTGACTACCTGCTTAATGTGGGTAATCCTTCCACACTTGCAATAAGAACATCTGTACATTCTGTCTCCTTCATCATTTTGCTTACTAATGCCTCTTGTCACCTTTACCATGAAACTCGAAATTGGCTTTTTCACTCTGTGTTCACTTCTTAAAAAACCTTAGCCTTTACACCTGTATGTAAAACTCATTGGCAGTCGTTCGCAGTCCCCTTTTTCCCTCAGCCTGCACTATCTTGATTGAGCATTCTGCTACTGCGTCCTACCTGCACTGCACCATCAACTTTCCCCTCGAACTGACAAGCATCTACCTGAATTATTCTTCATACTACAGGCTCCTCGTGGGTCTGCCTGCACTGTTGCTTTCTGACTGCACTGGAGCAAGTTCACCTGCCGGGCAAAACAAAACTCCTATGATGAGCGTATTGCTAATTCCAACTCCAGCATGAAAGAACTCTTCTCCATACTCAAAGAAGTAGAGTCCCCAATAGCTATACCCGATGTTTGTACCAAAGACAAATCTTGGTGTATAGACATCCAACATGCTCTAGCCAATACAATTAACACTCTCCAAAATAAACTTCAGCAAGAAAAAGAGGCACTGAACCTATAGCACTTGCCTAACAACCTCTTGCCGAGTGTTTTACCACCGGCACACAACTCCATGTTTCATTTTTCCAAAATGTATACCTTGGAAGTATAACAAATCATCCTGTCACTGAAGCCTTCGAATTGCAAAGGCGATATCTGCCCAGCACAACTAATAAAAGATGCTGCCAGAGAACTATCCCCATTCATCACCAAACTGATAAATGCCTCCTTTGCCTCAGGCACTATCCCGGCTAACCTCAAACAATCTCGGGTGCTCCCTCTCCTCAAGAAACAGACTCTAGATCCTCTTATCCCTACTAATTACCGGCCTATTACCACAGTTTCATTTCTATTAAAAATATTGGATAAAGCCGCTTATATCCAAATTCAAAAACACCTAGAACTGCACAAACTCCTAGGTAATAGACAATCTGGTTTCCGTCCACTACACGGAACAGAGACAACCTTGATCGACCTAAAGTCACAAATAGACGAGTTGAGAGACAAAGGTAGGACAGTACTCCTGCTCCTTCTTCATCTCTCTGCTGCATTTGATCTGGTCAATCACAAAGTCCTATGCCGACACCTTGACTCTCGGGCCCACTTCTCCCTGGGAGCCATCAAATGGATTGAGTCCTTCCTGAGCGAGAGAACTATGAGAGTCTTCTCTCCCTCGGAGCTGCAGACCCGACACCTATCCTGTGCAGTGTTCCTCAAGGTTCCTGCGTCTCGCCAACCCTATACAACATCTTCCCCAAACCTCTGTTCGATGATCTGGACCATCTGGGTGTTACCTATACTAACTACGCAGATAACACTCAGATTCTCCTCTCGCTTTCTGGCGATCACAGTAAGGATACAGGGCTGGTGAACAAAGTATATCTTATCATCCACGCATGGATGGCCACTCATGGCCTATGCTTGAACGATGATAAGACTGAGCTGATCATTTTGGGTTCACAGGCCAACATCAAAAAATTAGGCCAATAATTTTCCTCATTTAACATTGACGGGAACACCATCAAAGTCTCCAAGGATTCTACCTGGACTCCACATTGTATTTTGATAAACAGGTAAAATCCCTCACCTCCTCCACCTCCTCTACGGCCTACACCTGCAAGTTGCTCAGAGCTGGTAAGCCATTCCTCTCTGATGACAGCTGTCCGATCCTGGCCAGAGCCTTAATACTCTCTAGAATTGACTACTGCAATGCCCTATACAGTGGTGCGAACAAATCTACTATCCAAAAGCTCCAAATATTACAGAATAATGCCCTAAGAGCAGCCTTAGGCATAAATTTAAAAAAAACACATCTCCTCCCTTAGGCGTCATCATAAATGGTTATCCACATCCAATAAAATACAACTAAAATGCTGTCTTTGACTCATAAAGCCCTTAATAATGCGGCCCCTAGCTTCCTTACAGACAAACTCCAGAAACTAATTTCTCATAGACCCACCAGAATTGGGAATGCTAACTGTCTGACCATACCTAAATACAAGCTCATCACTATCGGCGGTAATAGCTTCCCTGTAAAGGCAGCTAAATTCGGGAACTCACTGCCACAAGACCTGAGAGCCGACCAACCTTACCTACACTTCAGAAAAAATGTAATAAAGCATATCATCACAACTGACCTTTAGTCTCCCAGTACCCGTCTCGGATCTGTCAGCATCTGGAGAGACCTACTCATACTGCATCAATATTGTAATTTTGGGTTAATACCTGTAGACCATGTATAATTCAGCTTACCTATGGTGATATAAGGAGGGTATCACTTTGTAACCTGTATTTTGTACATTGTTTACTGTTTACTTCTGTAATTACATAGGCCACTTTTTAGTTTTTGTTCCTATTTGTACATTTTGTATATCCTATAAACTTGTAAATATTGCATATATTTCGCAACTCTGTAAGCTCTGCATTTACATATTGCTGCGCCCTTTTACTTACGAGTATTGTGCGCATGACAAATGAATAAACAAACAAACAAACAACAAACAAACACCTGAGGCTCGCTTGCCCAATCCACTCCCAGATTCCTAACTTGTGTACTCCATCACCTTATTTTGAAAACCATTCATGATGTCTGGCATATTGGTATGTTGGGTTGTTCCATGATCCTTTAACTTTTGTTAATTTCTGTATTTTTACTGTATTCCTGAAACTCGAATACAGATATTTTTTAAATGTGTATTTTAACTATTTTCTGCTGCTTTTGGCAGCTATACCTAAAATATGCATTTGTTGGCTGTATATTTGAAATTCAAACTTGTATGATGTCTGCATCCCAGAATATAGAATCCTGCTGCTCAAAATCCTCTGGTGTGCCAAATGCTATGCTAGTTTAAGACCTGTTGCACTGCCTAGTTGCTGAAATTGTTCATGTATGTGTGACTTTCAGATCTAGTGTATTGTATTATCTGTTTCTTGCACAGGATTTGCTGCATTTTCCCTACTTCTTTGGAACTCCAAATCTGGGTGTATTCAAACCGGTTACCCTGTTTAATTTCTGGCATCTTCATTTTTGGGTTTTTTAAAATCTGCTGGCCCTGTCTGATCCCTGTGCAAAGTAGCTGCTTCACCTGTGCCTGCTTGGCTGCAAGGCCACCAGGTGATTTCTTTCATGCATTATGTAGCTCTCTGTCTCCCTCCATTCATCCTTCTGTCCCCTCTTGCTATTGTGCTCTCTATTGCCCCTTTCTATTCTAACTGATACTCTATTACCTAGCCTCCTTCTCTTTCGAAAGCCTGGAAGGAAAAATGGTAAGAAGTGTCTCCTGGTCTCACACCCAGGTCTGCCCATTACAGACACCTATGACAATGCTCTCTCCAGGCAGACTATTACTGACATTGTTTTTGTCGTTCTCTCTCTGGACCTATGGGGCCCGCACATGGTTTCTGTCCTCTCCTCTTTCTCTTCTTCACCCATTAATGGTGGAACCAGATGGGAAGTGCACTTGGCACACTTCCCATCATCCAGGTGCATCATCAATGTCTACCTGAACGGCACTATCATGGCCCATGGCTCTCAGCCCAACCTCTTCCTTCTTGACAGGTGGCTTCCGTCTCTCATTAACTTCCTCCCTTCTCCTGCAACTCCTCTGCATTCCACCCCCTTCCTCCTGGCCCCCACTGGCGGTGGTTACCGGTCCCTGTTCCCCTTCTCAAAAAACCATTAAAAATGGCAACCAGCTTCACTTAGCTACCCTCAATTCTCGCTCTGCTGTCAAATGCTCCTCTGACATCTGTCACCTCCTTGAAGACTTTGACCTTGACATTCTCGTGCTCACCGAGACATAGTTCAATGCCAGCTCTGTCACTTCTTTTGACAACCGTCTTCCTGAGGGCTACAAGATCCTCTCCAAGTCCAGGCCTAACCGGCCTGGAGGCAGTGTGGCCCTTGTCTTCCCTGAATGGATCCCTGCCTCTGTCAAACCCATTCAATCCTACTCCTCCTTTGAATATCTTGTCTGCAAGCTTTGCCTCTCTCCTACACTGTCGATAACTCTCGCCCCTATCAACAAGACCCATGGGCGGGTCTGCCTCTTCCTAACAGAGTGGGCCAACCTCACCTCTTCTCTTGTGACTTCTACCCTGAACTTCTCCTCCTTTGAAATGTCAATATTTATCTCTGATGCGGCCTTACCCTCCCGCAACCTCTGCAGCTCTTTCTTCCTCACTATTCTTCCCTCTGGTCTGACTCACTCAGCCGGGCACACTCTGGATGCACTAATCTCAGCTGACCTCTCTCTCTCTCTAACCCTCTCTGTACACCCTTCTCTCGGTATGCTCATTATCTCCATTCCCTCATCTGGATCGCCTAGGCTCCCTGATTAAACCTCTGCCCGCACTGCCTCCCTCCTTCGCCATCATCCGACTGATGAAGTGAGTCTCAGTAGCCACCTTCACTGCCTCTTTTATTCCCCCCTCCACCAATGCTATTGACTCTCGCTCTGACTCAGTCCTTGCTAATCTTCAACTCTCCATTTCAACACTCATGACATCCTTGCCCCTGCCAGATGATCCACATGAAGCCTGCCTCCAAACATAACAGTTGGTATGATTCCAACCTAGCCTCACTGAAAAGTAAGTACAGAGTTGTGGAACTGAGGCAGTAGGCTTCTCCCACATCCTCTGAAAAACTGACCTGTCGCCTGCTCCAAAGGCATTACAGACTCTCTATCTGGTCCAAGAAGCAGGCCCATATTCAAGCGTGCATCTCTGGGGCCACCAACAACACAGCTGAACTTTTCAAAATCTGCAAGGAATTGTAGCCAATCATATGTAGCCAATCATACTGCAGTCTCTACTTCTCCTCTTCCTTCCCAGGCCTTCTGCATGTATTTGGCCTCCTATTTCACAACCAAAACTCACAACATCCTGTCCTCACACTCCTCTACTCCCCTGCCTCATCCACCTGCACTTCGGCCTCCCTTAGCCCCTCTCCCTCCATCCTTCCTACCCCCCTCCTTCTCATCCAAAGCACCGGATGAGGTAACCAAGACTGTTTGCTCTATGAAAGTCTCCTCCAAACAGGTGCTTCCCTGTTCCCCTAGAACTATCAAGGACAATATTGCCGCCCTCGCTCCCTCTTTGGCTGAGTTCTACAATCACTCTTTTGCCACTGGTTCCTTCCCATTCCTGTTCAAGCACTCCCTTGTGAACTCCCTCCTAGAAATGCAGCCGGCGGACCCATCCTGCACGGCTTACTACTGCACTATGTCCACTGCCCCCTTCTTGGGCAAACAGTTGGAGAAGTTGGTCATCTCCCAACTAATTCACCACACTGAGTCTGTTGGCTGTCTCCACGACCACCAGTCTGACTTCAGAGCAGCCAGAGGCACAGAAAAACTTCTCTCCTGAACACTGTGAAGACTTTCTCTTGAACCTGGACTCCAACTCTCCTTATGCTCTCATCCTCCTTGATCTGTCCTCTGCCTTTGACACTGTCAATCATGCCACCATCTTAAACTGACTCTGTGATATTCTGGGCATCACAGACTGGCCACTGGCTTGGCTGACCAATGTTCTCTCGAATCGGCCCTCCAAGGTTCAAAGGGGCCCTTTTCTCTCCTCTACATCACTCTCTACTTGTGGCATCCCTCAGGGCTCCATCCTTTCACTGTGGCTTTTTAACATCTACGTTGCCCCTCTCACCCACCTCATCTCCACCTTCTCTCCTCACTTCCAGTGCTATACAGATGACACACAGCTCTCCTTTAAGCTTCCCTCCTCTACCTCATCTCTTTCCTCTCTCATTCCTGATTGTTTGAATGCTATTCAGAAATGGTGTGTTGCTAACTATCTCTGTCTTAATGCCAGTAAGACCGAGATCCTTCTCATCGGAACCCCCCCTTCACTCACCCCTACTCATATCTCTGACCTTGCCAAGAATGCCCACTATCAACTTCACCTCCTTAGAGGCATCCTCCTTTTCCTCACCTTCCCCCAGAAACTCAATGTCTCCAGAGCTCTGGTTCTCTCCAGGCTGGACTATTGCAACAGTCTCTTCCTCAATCTGCCTTTTTCCTCCCGCCACCCTCTTCAACTAATACAGAATAGGACTGCAGAGACTTATCCTTGGCCTCAAGTACAGGGACCACATCACTCCAGCCCTAAAATCTCTCCACTGGCTCCCGGTGACTGCAAGGATCAAATTCATAATTCTCAAAGCTGTCTGGGGCCTGGGACGACATTACATTCAACTTTCTCTTCCTAAATACCTTCCTACTAGAGTCCTTCCTTCCTCTAGATCTAACTCTCTGCAGGTCAGACGTTTATCCAAGCAGAGAGTGGGTAGATCTCTTTCTTGGGAAGGAGACTCCCTCTGGAATGGCCTCCCGCCCCTCCCAGACTTGAGCCGGATCTCCTTAAACTCTGGAGTTAAGAGCACATCTCTTAACTCCGGAGCTTCCTTTTCTCCTCCCCCTTCTCTCTTTCCCTTACTTGTTAATGCCCACCTGCCGCTGCAACGGGCTGCCTGGCCCCTTCTGAGCCATGCAGGGACCAGGCTCTCCCTCAACAGGTCTGCCTCAGCACCCCCCTTAACAGCGCTACCCTTCCCTGACTAGACCACTGAGTCTGGTCCACCCCCGCTCCTCACACTAGCTGACTCGTATCCCTCTCCCAGCACACTTGCCATCTGAGCTCTCATTAGCACTTACCCGATGGTTGGGTCCCCCACCCTGCTGCTTCCTCCCTCCCCCTCCCCTTGCCCTCCCCTTACCTTCCCTTCGCCCTGACCTGCCCCGCCCCCTGTTTGCTACTCTTGCACGATCCAAATGTCACAAGGCCTAGTAGGACCATATACTTTGTTTATCCTCCTCTGTTCCCTCTTATACCTTAGCCTTGCAGCGCCTGAAAACACTTTCTGCTCTAT